>NC_064644.1:235519691-236962816 GCF_023864345.2 Schistocerca serialis cubense
GAAATGCCTGTCAGGAGGATGATGAAAAAAAAATAAAAAAGATGAGTAGGATGCGTGCATGTTGTGTGCGAATGGAGCAGGAGCGGCCACAGCTTGTGAAATCTGAGTATGGTGTTGGCTGACATCAGCCGAATGCAACTGCACAGAATCTGACGCATCGCATGGGACATCTCAGATGTAGCTTGTTTCGCCTACGTGTTCTGCTAGGAAGGCATATTACAAGCTACCTGCCCACCCGTCTACAGTATCGCTCAAAAGTATTTTGTAGTTGAACTAGAATGTTTTTAGGCATGCTTATCTATACGCGGAATCAAAAGAGACCAGTTGTTGAGACAGAAGTCTGCTTGACCTCCCCGTAGTTACATGTACTGATTGCTGAGTGCAGGTAAGCATGGACTTTAGCCACAAACAGTGTTTCCAAGGGTAATTTTTTACAGAGGGAAGACTACAACAAACATAGCTACACAAAGTAAATCTAATTGTTATATTTTTATTTGCTTAAAGCAATGCCTGAAACTATTTCGTTGCGAAGGTGTTTGGCATCTCATAACAGCTTGTGAATGGTCTTGAGGCTTCAGAAAAGAAGGGTAACGATAGAGAACAATGCACAAAGTTTTTGGAAGCGGAAAACAAATCCAAAAATGATAGGATCAGCTCAAGGCAATCGATGGCTTACCCAAAACAGTGGACCCGGGCAGTTGTGATTATCTACAAGTAAAACACGGGATGAAGGTCCATGTGTCGACAGTTAAACGTCGCTTAGCAGATACAGATTTGAATGGCAGATGACCTTGTCGAAAATCTATGATAAGCGCGAAAAACAGGGAGGCCAGACTACAGTTTGCTAAGAAATACACATCAGGGACCGATGAAAACCGGTAAAAACTTTTATGGAGTGATGAGAGTAAGTTTTATCTCTTCTTCTACATCTACATCTACATCTATACTCCGCGAGCCACCTTACGGTGTGTGGCGGAGGGTACTTATTGTACCACTATCTGATCCCCCCTTCCCTGTTCCATTCACGAATTGTGCGTGGGAAGAACGACTGCTTGTAAGTCTCCGTATTTGCTCTAATTTCTCGGATCTTTTCGTTGTGATCATTACGCGAGATATATGTGGGCGGTAGTAATATGTTGCCCATCTCCTCCCGGAATGTGCTCTCTCGTAATTTCGATAATAAACCTCTCCGTATTGCGTAACGCCTTTCTTGAAGTGTCCGCCACTGGAGCTTGTTCAGCATCTCCGTAACGCTCTCGCGCTGACTAAATGTCCCCATGACGAATCGCGCTGCTTTTCGCTGGATCATGTCTATCTCTTCTATTAATCCAACCTGGTAAGGGTCCCATACTGATGAGCAATACTCAAGAATCGGACGAACAAGCGTTTTGTAAGCTACTTCTTTCGTCGATGAGTCACATTTTCTTAGAATTCTTCCTATGAATCTCAACCTGGCGCCTGCTTTTCCCACTATTTGTACAGTAAAATCAATGGCAGAAAAACGATAGGAATGGCAGAAAATAGCAAGTGCATATCTTGAAGCACGAAGGAGGAAGTGCTATGGTCTGTGTCTGTTTTCCACGAAGTAGTTTAGGTCCTCCCTTAAAAATTAGTGTCCGCAGCTCGTGGTCTCGCGGTCGCGTTCTCGCTTCCCGAACACGGGGTCCCGGGTTCGTTTCCCGACGGGGTCAGGGATTTTCACCTGCCTCGAGATGACTGTGTGTTTATCTTGTCCTCACCATTTCATCATCATTCATGAATGTGGCGAGTTTGGACTGAACAGAGGTTGAGAATTTGAACTGGCGCTGATAACCACGCAGTTGAGCGCCCCAAAAAACCAATCATCATCATCACATCATCGAAATTCATGAGGAAATGAATCGCCTGAAGTATGGTGAAATGTTAACAGACCACTTGACACTTCACGGAATAAGAAGTATGCCTCGCAGTTGACAATTCCAGCATGACAACGATGCGAAGCACACTCTGGCCATTTGAAGATAGTTCTGAAGCAGCTCATTGTAAAGGTATTCAAACGGCCAAGCCTGAGTCCTGACTTAAGCCTCCCAGAAAGTGATTGGGGCGAGATGGATAGGTGTTCGTCAACAAAACTGCACCAACAGGCAGCAATGGAAGAAGATTCCTTGGGCGCAGTTGGCCATTGTCGTGGATTATATGCTACCCTGGTGAGCTGCAGTTATAAATGCAAAAGGCTATGCAGCCAAGTATCAAGCCACGGGTCAAGAAACTGTATTCTGTTTAGTTTTAACAAAACAGGTTTGAGCCTGTTCAATTTGTGTTTTGTTATTGATGAAAGACTGAAAATGTGTAACTCCTGTAAGAAAATAGGGTACATCTCATAAAAATTTGTAATGAACGTCTTTCAATTAAAATTCCTCCTAAAGAAATTGTTTTTCGAATATACTAAGGCTATTGTGTTTGCCATTCTTTTATGTGAACTAAAGGTGCACGAGTTTGAGATATTTGCACTCATACATCACTTGCTTGGAGCCCAGGTGAATTATGTGCTAAAGTAGATTCCCGCTACTGAAACTTTGATCATAGCGAATTTCTATGGTTAACGCATATTTTCCTCGCTTCGTAATAAGATTCAGGAGTCTAGAGTTCTGAAATTGTCCCTCAATGTTTGTGAAGATAGAAACGTGTCAGTTTCTCATATGTACCTATCCTCTGTTAATTGTGTATATGACTGCTCTGACACGGCGCGTTGGAACTGCTGTTAGTCTTAAAAAAGTCGGTCAACGGGGGTTAATTTGGTCACGAAACCAGTGCATCACAACTAGGTTGCTGGCGGGAGTGAAAGTAGTTGTTAGTATCAAATGTTCATTCTCAATAGCCATAGGCAAATAAGCACATCTATTGGCTCGAGTTACTGTTTCGCTTTTTTTCGTTTTTTAAGAGTTTTCGGAACCGTTCATGGCTGGCTCTTCCCTGAGATGATAACCATTTGGCATAATCAGGAGGTGTGTGTGATTTATGGAATTTCACGGCAGTGCCGAACATTATCCACGTTCGAGGCTACCAGATGACAGGAAAAAGGTTTTAATAGGACCTGTTATGCCAGCATAATGGTGGTGGTGAGGGTGTGCGGAAGGATGGGCGGTGGCGGTTGACGTGAGGATGGGGGAGGGGGGAGGGCTAGGAGTGGTTGTGGAAGGAAGTAGTGAAACTAAGAGCAATAGACTTTAGGCCAATCTTGAGGTTAAATAAGAAACCTCTGTACAACATCAACTAGAAAGAGGGCATAGGACACTGTTGATGGCAATCTATCCATGGAGTGAAGTCATTAAGCTAGGCATCACGAGTAGACTGTACAGCAACACTGAGTTTGATCATTACTCGTCGTTATATCAACATCAGCACTATCTTCATCATTGTCAATAACAACTACACTACGTACTCATCAACTGCACACCTCGTGACCTAGTGGCTAGCGTTGCTGCCTCTGGATCACGGGCTCCCGAGTTCGATTCCCGGTCAGGTTGGGGATTTTTTCTGCCCGGGGACTGGATGTTTGTGTTATCCTCTCCACTTCATTATCATTGTCATCATCATTCGTGACAGTGGATAGATTGGACTGTATAAGAAATTAGGATTTTGTACGGGCTCTGATGGCCCCTGTTGAGAGCCCCTCAAATCAGATATCATCATCATCAACTGCAGGACACCTGTTACCCAAGTAGTCTACACTGACGGAAACAACACCAAGAAAGGGCTGTGCTACACTAAAGAAGGTTGGTTGGCGAGTACGTACATCTGGAAAATGACGTCCATTCTTATTTCGCACCTGGTGCATAAGAGGAGCGATAGAAGTGCCAATATGAAGATGGATATCAGCTTTGATTTAAATACATGCTGTAACGATTGTGAACGTTAGTTATCTCTGAGATTGGACGTGGTTAGTAGATGTTAGCCAAGACTGCCTTTAAGGCGACAAAGACGTCATTATCAACACTGCAATGAGTTCGAAAGAGGTCGTGTAATAGGGCTACGAGAAATGGGATGTTCCTTCTGCAATATTCCAGAAAGACGTGAAAAGAATGTAACTAATGTCAATGATTGCTGGCAGTGGTGTGCACGATAATATACGGCCTCAAGGAAACCAATCTCCGGATGGGCACTTGGCACTACCGATAGGGAAGACCATCGTGTTCGGTGTATGAATTTGGAGCGTCGAACTGCATCTGCAGCATCAATTTGAGCAGCAGTTGGCGCTACAGTGACGCAACGAACTAAAACTTCAAGCACAGCTCCGAGCCAGACGCCGTGCAGCGTTCATTGTACTGACCCCGAACCAGCGCCGTTGGCGGCTTCAGTGGTGTCAAGTTAGAATTCACTGGAGGACAGATTGGAGGTCTGTTGTGCTTTCTGATGAAAACTGCTGCTGGCTCTGTGCCAATGCCGTGTGCTAGTTAGGAGGAGACCAGTTGAGGTCCTGCAACCAACCTCTCTGCGTGCTAATCACCCTGCATCCACACCTAGAATTACGGTCCGGGGTGCGATTTCGCATGACAACAGGAGCAATCTCGTGGTTATGCCACTCACCCTGACTGCAAATTTGTACATCCATCTGGTGATTCGACCTGTTCTGCTTCCATTCATGAACAGCATTCCAGGTGGTCCATAAATTTAGACAAAGTAGTCTATGGAGAACAGCGACCTGATGCTGCATTTAAAGGTAACAGCTAAGATCGCAATAATATTTTATCATTAACCGGTTTCGGCTTATGTACTCCATCCTCAGAATTTTTGTCCCCCTGGAGATGGCTTTCACATAAGCCGAAGCCGGTTAATGAACAAATATTATTGCGATCTTGACTGTTCATTTTAACTTAAATATTACAGAGGGTGTTTACCAACAGAATAACTCTCGCCCACATACTGCTGTTGTAACTCAACATGCTTTACAGAGTGTCGATATGTTGCGTTAGGTTGTTCGATCACCAGAATCGTCTCCAGTGGATCACCCATGAGACATCTTCGCACACCTCCAACGTCATCCAACGACCAGTATTAGCTGATCCTATATTGACCGACTAAATGCTACAGGCACAAACTGACAACCAGCGCCAGCATGACACAATGCATGCACGTTTGCATGCTTGAATTCAGCAGCCTGGGGGTTACACCTGTTATTAATTTACCAGCATTTCACTTTTTCAGCGGCTTACCTCATACTTAGATTGACCTGTGAAGTTGCAATGTTAATCACTTTAATGTGTAACTTCATTACTCTACGTTAATTATTTCTTGGTGCTGAATTCCTTTCCGTCAGTGTAGAATGACTTGACACAGGCCGTGTAAAAAGAAAAGAAATGAAACACGCGGCGACTCCAGAAAGTGTGTTACATATGTCGTTCCAGACCTACGCGTAATAAGTGTGGCTCATTATCAGAAGAGAGAACCTGACCCTTTTTCTCCGAAGTTGAATTACATGGGAGCGTATGATTCTTATGGAGAAAACGTCTAAACTGCACAAAAATTCACCATAACTTTCTGGCTGTATGCGGACCAAATGCAACATCGCGTCCAACCGCGGAAAACTGCTGCCAACACCTTCATCAACGCCGCACAGACGTGAGCGATGCTAATCGGGAAGTACAGATCTAGCACCAAAGGATTTCCATCTTCTGGAAGAGCTGAAAGAAAGTCTAGGGGCTGGGGGATAAGATATTTTCCACCGATGAGGACGTTCACACAGTAATTCTTGAATGGTTTCATGAAAAAGGTGCAGATTTCTGTTGTCAAGGAGTTGAACAAGGGGTTGGACCTTCCGAACGTTGTTTACAAAGACTTTTTAACTATGTCAAAAAAATAGTGTCGTATATCTATCTCACTTTGAAGTGCAGTAAATGTTCAATAAAAGTTACCTGGCGCACCACAACAATGTGTAGCTTACATTTTGAAGCCCCCTCGTAAGAGAAAGACTATTTTTGGGTCATATATCGTTTATTTTCCTGACATACGACGGAATGTTCTGCACGAAACCGTCATCTCCACAGCTCAAAATATTCCAAACTAATGAAGTTTCAAGAGTTAGTACAGTTGTTTAAGGACAAGTTGGTGTGTATTGCGTTACTTTTATTGTTTACTTAATATTTTCAGTATTAGTTTTAGATTGAATTTGTTACCACGCGAAATTTAAAACGTTAGACATTCGTCAATGCGGGAAAATATTCTACACTTCCAAATGCACTGTTTATTTAGTAACCCTACTCTGCCATTTCACATGATGAATCGAACAAGAAATGAAATTAGCGTGTCGAATTTATGAACTTATTTCACGACCAATCCTCTTTCACACATGCAGGAAATTCGTTTTTGCAGTAGACTCTGGAATTAAATAGCATCGAGTTTCAGAGCTTTGTACCACTGTGTTTCAGAGTGTATAAAATTGGCAAAAACGTGAATAAGCAGTAATTAAAAGGAGCAACTGTGTTTGTCACTCTAGGGCCCTTTTTCATGTCTCTAAGTCCATGCGTCAATACCTTTTACTTTCGTCTCGCCTTCTCCTCTTTCAGTTTCTCCCTCGGTGCCTGTAACGCTCGTTACCTTCACTTACTCCCTCGTCCTCCCACGCTCTCTGTCACCACCTTCTTTCTCTCTGCCCAACACAGACACACGCACACACACACACACACACACACACACACACACACACCCTTCTCTTGCTCCTTTGTCTCTCCTTCACATACCGTTACTCACACATTGTAACCACAGATTCAGAACGTTGCAACGTAAGAACACAAGAGTCAAACGTGAATGAGTAAGTACGATATTCCCACCCACGACAAAAGGCGGTTTACACAATGGCCGCGTTTTGTCATTCCCGTCGTTCTGTAAAGGCACTCACGGCAATGCGAGCTCCTTCATTCCTTACGCTTTTGTGACTGTTGGACTGTTTTCAGCTTTTTATTTCGAGTAGAGGTTTACTTGTACTTCATATATAGCACGTTTCGCAGAGAATTCTACAGGTTCTGAAGCCTGCAGCAAAAATGTGCAGATGGTTTCGTGAGCATCGGAAAATGGACGCCAAGACCAGTGATCAAAACACTTTGAAGGGACTACAAAGCACAGTTTATCTACATTAGAGGCTAGAAACTGTGAAAGCCTGCCGTAAGTGTAACGTTTTCGTGTTAGACTGCAGTCTTCATACACATATGCTATCATACCCAAAAGTATCCGGACGACTGGAATTGCGTTTTGCCTGATTAACATACAGTCTGCATAACGTAGCTCTCTTGCAGGCCCTCAAATCTCCTTCCGGTATAGTCTTTTGAATATGCAAATTGGATACCACAAGAGATCACCAGAGAACTCTGTTCTTTACGGTAATCAGTCCACATGTGAATCAATACCACATTGTTTCACATATTAGGACACACGTCATTAAAGATAAGACAGCCATTAACGCTTGTAAATTCAATTTTATTACGGTAAGTGACATTTCGAATTTACTTCCACACTCATCAGCATTTGATTCACTTACTCCATCACATTAGTCATTCCAACAATCTGTAGCCAAAATGAAATAATTTTTGAACAAGAGATTTTGAGACATTATCTGCACTCCTAAAGTTCTATGAAAATTCTAAGTATTTTAGTTCTTTAAAAGGCTTTCCTACACCTGTGAACTGTCGTTCAAAAACTCTGTGTTGAACTAGCCAGTTAAAAGTTGCGTGATTAACAGCGGCAACCGCTCTGTGGAAACGTCAAACCTTTCCGGAGTGGTCGAGCGGTTCTAGGCGCTGGAGTCTGGAACCGCGCGACCTCTACGGTCGCAGGTTCGAATCCTGCCTCGGGCATGGGTGTGTGTGATGTCCTTAGGTTAGTTAGGTTTAAGCAGTTGTAAGTTATAGGGGACTGATGACCTCAGAAATTAAGTCGCATTGTCATTTGAAACCTCAAAATTAACAAAGGTATCACCAGAAATTTCTCTGTACTAATAGTTGAGCAATTGTTTGCGCACATGATTGAACTTCAAACAACATGATGAACTTTTTGTTTTGGAATCGGAGCGAAATCAAGTACCTACACCCATTGTAACTAACCAAAGCTTTCGTGCCTGACCGAGACTCGATCACAGCGACGTTCGTCACAGGTGATCAGGCAAGAGTCGTGAAGTATCGAAGAACTCATCAGTATCAATTAACAAATCTGAACTTCAAAACGTTTTTGCTCTACCTGGAATCCTCTCAAAACGCTTATCTCCCTGTTAACTAACCACAAAAAATGTTTGATATAGTTTCAGGAAACAAAGTTTTCACGTGTTTAAAACGAAGTGCTATGATGCGAAGTTTTGAGACACGAACTCTAACCGAGCACGTGATCAGATTGATAACTAAACCACTGTTAGATACCGAATTTTTTCACCAGCAGCGAGGTAGTTGAATTAGAAATTAGGAAACCTTTTCTGCCTGACTGGGAATCGAACCTGGCATCTGCCGCCTTTGGGTTCTGTCCACGAACAGATTGCTCACCAGCGGAGAGATGTGTCCATGTTTGACTAAAAATAACGGCACCCATGATTATTGCTGACAACTACTGAAGAGACATTAAGAACAATTATTTATCAGTAGTTGTTCGGTTTGTATATGATACGGCTTGAAACGAAAATGATGGAAGGAAGATCACGTTTAAGGTCCCATCGACATCGAGGTCATGAGACGATTGAAAGGAAACCATGAATATGTTTGTGCTGGACCAGGATTTGAACCCATATACGTACATTTATTGGAGAATGAGAAGAGTTTGTAATCTTGGAGAGTGACGAAATGGTCTAACTACATCGTTCCGTATGAGTCAGATACCGTGAAAGAGAAGATCCGAATTCAAGTCTTAGTCCAGTACCAAAGTTTTCAACATCTTAAGCTGAGACAAAATGAAAGTCCCACGACCTTAAACAATCATTAGCTCATTAAATAAAATAAAGTTTCAAATGTAAGAAAGCTCAGTGGTGAAAGAGTTAATGTTAGCCGCGATCTCCATCTGCGCTATGACCCAACAAAAACCCGATCTGTTCCAGTCGGGGGCATAAGAATGTGATGTGTATAATTGGGATTCTGAATTAAGGTGTAATCTGAACTTTTTAACTTGGCTTTATTAGAAGTGAAGGATGCCTCTTCGTGTGTTTTTAAAATAAAGGTCGGAAATCAATCGAGCGCATACCACGCAATTAAGAAGCTGGAATCAACCCAGCAGACCTGTAAGGCCCTCATATGCAAGGCTCATGATTGTGTCGTAACGTATGATGCGCTTAGCTTAAAAATATGACATGGTGAAAAAATTCAGTTCTTTATTAACTGGTTAGTTATCAACAGGCTTGTGACACGGAAATTATGCTACTCTCATATCAGCGGGGTATAAAGTCTCTTTTAGGCATCATACGACCGTTTAGAAGCCACTTGGAAATTTTCATTATTTAAAGAAACTTGTTAGATGGACAAATACCGTTACAGAGTGTGAAGTTATCAAATACGTCGATTATTACAGCTGTTGTCACTATTAACTTTTTCGTTCTGATGTTGCTACACGCGTACTTGAGGAAAGCCTTTATGCTTCTTGGTCATTTTTAGAAGCAATCGCCCAAAAAAAGTTAAATACTTGGTTGCAAGAAAATGGTTGCGGTGTTCTATGGCATCTGGACAAGAACAAGAGGTTATTTAGTTCTTTCCATGTCTAGAGAATACTATGCAAGTTAACATCGGGCATCTCCACTTATTCGTAGATTGCAAAAACTAAATGAACAGATAAAGACATTACTTTGCTTAGAAATTACGCTACATTGCTTCATTTACTTGCGCTTAGCAACGACGCTTGTAAAATGGTAAAACTGACGGTGAACGCCACTTTCAAAGCCACAGGATACTAATGTCTTTTGTAATATGATATGACCTTTCTCTCCGGATGACTTGGTCGACGTCACCTGTTTTACCTAGAACAAGGAAGAAAATATTGCAGAATGTTAACTGTTTTCCGTTGCAATAAACTCATTCCACGTAGTGAGAATTTCATATTTTAGTAGTAGTAGTTGTAGTAAGAGTAGAAGTAGCTTTACTCTTCCGTAGATCTCTTTTTACAGGGATATAGAGCATGTCAAAGTACTTACAACTTTATATTTAAAAACAAAGATGATGTGACTTACCATACGAAAGCGCTGGCAGGTCGATAGAAACACAAACAGACACATACATACACACAAAATTCAAGCTTTCGCAACAAACTGTTGCCTCATCAGGAAAGAGGGAAGGAGAGGGAAAAACGAAAGGAAGTGGGTTTTAAGGGAGAGGGTAAGGAGTCATTCCAATCCCGGGAGCAGAAAGACTTACCTTGGGGGAAAAAAGGACGGGTATTCAATCGCACACACACACATATACAGACACAAGCAGACATGACTCCTTACCCTCTCCCTTAAAACCCACTTCCTTTCGTTTTTCCCTCTCCTTCCCTCTTTCCTGATGAGGCAACAGTTTGTTGCGAAAGCTTAAATTTTGTGTGTATGTATGTGTCTGTTTGGCCGGCCGAAGTGCCCGTGCGGTTAAAGGCGCTGCAGTCTGGAACCGCAAGACCGCTACGGTCGCAGGTTCGAATCCTGCCTCGGGCATGGATGTTTGTGATGTCCTTAGGTTAGTTAGGTTTAACTAGTTCTAAGTTCTAGTTGACTAATGACCTCAGCAGTTGAGTCCCATAGTGCTCAGAGCCATTTTTTTATGTGTCTGTTTGTGTTTCTATCGACCTGCCAGCGCTTTCGTATGGTAAGTCACATCATCTTTGTTTTTAAATATATTTTTCCCGCGTGGAATGTTTCCCTCTATTATTTACAACTTTAGATCAATTTAAAATAAGCTAATTGGTATACACATACATTACAGACTTCTAGTTACAATCATTAGCGTTACTCCTGATATACAATTTTTTTTTTTACAAATAGCTTACTTAATAATGTAATGCTACACGGTTCACTCATATCTCAACTATCAGTCACGGCACATGCTATACACACATTGTTTCAACACACTCCACTCACTACACACAGAAACACACACACACACACACACACACATTTTCGTGGAATTAATCTAACTGTAGTATCCACTTCAACCGTGTGGAAAAATATTTCAACGTTGAAAAATTCACATTCGACTCAGTGGTCTTACGCATAGTCGCCAACTAGAAATTCTAACTCTGTGGAACACAAGTTTCAGTAAACTTATGAGGCGAAGACAGTTTAACTCTGCTGTTTCTCACCGGAGAATATGCACTTGACATATTGCGCTCTAGAACTATACTGCAATAGGAATTTCGTGAGCAAGCAGTGCTTACGAATAGGGGAATTTAATAGTGCCGTGGCTTCCGGTTCTGTGTATACCTGACGTTGACTGGATCTGCATCATTTCAGGCGACGTCATACTGTCACCAACAGCATCATACTGTCAACTTCATTGTTCTCTCCACTTGATTTTGTAGTCACTGAAATAGAAATCGCATGAACTCCCCACACGAAAGGTTTCAGTTCATTCTTCCTTTCCTTCTGGAAGATTTTATTTCTGTTCAGTAAGATTTTTCCCTTATAACCGACGAAATGTGGCAAAATTCAGCCAATAATCACTTTACAAGCCGCTATTTAGTGCTGATAAGAAGATTTCTTCTAATTTTGTCGTGAGCAAAGCAGTTCACTTTAATCTCAAAAAACCTTAAACGGTAACGTCACAAATTTACAGAATAAGGAATGCTTATCGTCCAGCTAGGAAAAAATTTAAAACCAAAATCTGCAGAGACTCGGGAATGTCGATCTTTTCGTTTGATAGCACTGCATTTTAGTCTGCCTAAAAGGCAAACTGTTACATAAATTCTTTGCAGCCTTTATAAATGATATCGACTTGTAGATAGATGTTACGCAAGCATGCTGAATATCTGTGTAAATGTAATTGATAAAGACCACAAAGAATTTATGTAACAGCGTGTAGTGCGTGGTGGAGGATAGCCCGTAACACTACTCGTTTTCCCTCTTGTACCACTCGCCAATAGAGCGAGGGAGAAACGACTGTCTGTACGCCTCCGTATGAGCCCTAGCGTGTCGCATCGTATCTTCGTGGGCCGTAAGCGCAATTTACATTGGCAACACTAGAATCGTTGGGCAGTCCGTTTCAAACGCCAGTACTCTAAATTTTGTAGACATTGTTTCTCACAAAGAAAGTCGCCTTCACTCCAGGGATTCCCATTTGAGTTGCCGAAGCATCTCCGTAGCAACTTCGTGTTGTTCGAACCTACTGGTAGCAAATCTAGCAGCCCGCCTCTGAATTGGCTTCCATGTCTTTCTTCAGTCCGATTTGGTACTGATTCTTAAGACTTTAGTAGTGGTCAAGAACAGGTCGCACCAGCGTCCTGTATGCGGTTTCCTTTACAGGTGAACCACTCTTTCCTAAAATTCTCTCAATAAACCGATGTCGACCATTCGCCTTCCCTGCCACAGTCCACACACGCTCGTTCCACCTCATATCGCCTTGCAACGTTATGCCCAGATATTTAAATGACTTGACTGTGTCAAGCAGGACGCTATCAATATCGAATACGAACATTACGCGTTTGATCTTCCTGCTCATCAGCATTACATTTTTCCACATTTATTGTTATCTACTATTAATTAAACCAACTGCATACCTTGTCTAAGTGGTCTTGTATCTTCCTACACTCACTCAGCTTCGACACCTTACCGTACAATGAGGCATCATCAGCAAACAACAGCAGACTGCTACCCATCCTGTCCGTCAAATCATTTGTGTGTATACAGAACAACAGCGGTTCTATCACACTTACCTGTGGCACTCCTGACGATACCCTTCTCTCTAATGAACGCTCGCCGTTGAGAACAACATACTGGATTCTACACTCCTGGAAATTGAAATAAGAACACCGTGAATTCATTGTCCCAGGAAGGGGAAACTTTATTGACACATTCCTGGGGTCAGATACATCACATGATCACACTGACAGAACCACAGGCACATAGACACAGGCAACAGAGCATGCACAATGTCGGCACTAGTACAGTGTATATCCACCTTTCGCAGCAATGCAGGCTGCTATTCTCCCATGGAGACGATCGTAGAGATGCTGGATGTAGTCCTGTGGAACGGCTTGCCATGCCATTTCCACCTGGCGCCTCAGTTGGACCAGCGTTCGTGCTGGACGTGCAGACCGCGTGAGACGACGCTTCATCCAGTCCCAAACATGCTCAATGGGGGACAGATCCGGAGATCTTGCTGGCCAGGGTAGTTGACTTACACCTTCTAGAGCACGTTGGGTGGCACGGGATACATGCGGACGTGCATTGTCCTGTTGGAACAGCAAGTTCCCTTGCCGGTCTAGGAATGGTAGAACGATGGGTTCGATGACGGTTTGGATGTACCGTGCACTATTCAGTATCCCCTCGACGATCACCAGTGGTGTACGGCCAGTGTAGGAGATCGCTCCCCACACCATGATGCCGGGTGTTGGCCCTGTGTGCCTCGGTCGTATGGAGTCCTGATTGTGGCGCTCGCCTGCACGGCGCCAAACACGCATACGACCATCATTGGCACCAAGGCAGAAGCGACTCTCATCGCTGAAGACGACACGTCTCCATTCGTCCCTCCATTCACGCCTGTCGCGACACCACTGGAGGCGGGCTGCACGATGTTGGGGCGTGAGCGGAAGACGGCCTAACGGTGTGCGGGACCGCAGCCCAGCTTCATGGAGACGGTTGCGAATGGTCCTCGCCGATACCCCAGGAGCAACAGTGTCCCTAATTTGCTGGGAAGTGGCGGTGCGGTCTCCTACAGCACTGCGTAGGATCCTACGGTCTTGGCGCGCAACCGTGCGTCGCTGCGGTCCGGTCCCAGGTCGACGGGCACGTGCACCTTCCGCCGACCACTGGCTATAACATCGATGTACTGTGGAGACCTCACGCCCCACGTGTGGAGCAATTCGGCGGTACGTCCACCCGGCCTCCCGCATGCCCACTATACGCCCTCGCTCAAAGTCCGTCAACTGCACATTCGGTTCACGTCCACGCTGTCGCGGCATGCTACCAGTGTTAAAGACTACGATGGAGCTCCGTATGCCACGGCAAACTGGCTGACACTGACGGCGGCGGTGCACAAATGCTGCGCAGCTAGCGCCATTCGACGGCCAACACCGCGGTTCCTGGTGTGTCCGCTGTGCCGTGCGTGTGATCATTGCTTGTACAGCCCTCTCGCCGTGTCCGGAGCAAGTATGGTGGGTCTGACACACCGGTGTCAATGTGTTCTTTTTTCCATTTCCAGGAGTGTATTATTTAAGAAGTCTTCGAGCCACTCACACACCTATGAACTTAATCCACATGCTTGTGTATTCGCTGACAGCCTGCAATGAGAAACCTTGTCAAATGCTTTCCGGAAATCTAGAAATATGGAATCTGCCTGGTGCCCTTTATCCATTATTCGCGGTGAGAAAAGAGCAAACTGAGTTTCGCACGAGTGATGCTCTCTAAGACAATGCTCATCCGTGTACAAAAGCTTCTCTGTGTCAAAAACACATATTATATTCGAACTGAGAAAATGTACAACGCATCTGCAGTAAACAGAAGTTAGGGATACTGATATGTAATTTGGCGGATCCGTTCTTGCAACGTTCTTATAGTCTGGAGTCAGCTGCGCTTTTTTTAATCGCTTGGAACTTCGTGCTGGGCGAGAGATTCACGATCAATGCAAGCTAGGTAAGGGACCGATTCCGTAAAGTACTCTTTGTAAAATCTAACTAGGATTCCAACCCGACCTGGCGATTTATTTGCTTTGAAATCTTTCAGTTGTTTCTCTACGCAAGGTATTCTTATTACTATGTCGTCCATACGGGATTCTGTCTAATGGACAAATGACGGTATGTTTGTACGATTCTCTTGCGTGAACGAGCGACCTTAAAATTTAAAGCTTCACCTGTCTTTAGCTACCATCAACTGCCACACCAGACTGGTCAGCAGGAAACTGATTGGAAGCCTCGGATCCACTTAGCGATTTTACGTACGACCACAATTTTTCCGGGTTCTCCGCCAAGTCTTTGGCTAAGATTTGGCGGTGGTAACTGTTGGAAGCATTTCTACTAAACTTCGCTTGTCATCATTTATGCGTTCCGTTTTGAACCGAGAGCGCAACAGCCTCTGCTTCGTCAGCATCCGCCGAATTCCGTTATTGAACCATACTGGAGATAGATGAGGTCGCAGGTTCGAATCCTGCCGCGGGCATGGATGTTTGTGATGTCCTTAGGTTAGTTAGGTTTAACTAGTTCTAAGTTCTAGGGGACTAATGACCTCAGCAGTTGAGTCCCATAGTGCTCAGAGCCATTTGAACCATTTTTTGAAGGAAAAGTCTGACTTTAACCATAATATAACAGTGGGACTTGAGAGCCTGTGCCTACAGTGGTAGTACCAATTAGCTACTGTGGAATCAAGAATGTTAACATTATATCGTTAGCGTAGTATAGACTGAGGCAGAGAGAAGCAATTTAATTGTTTATTTTACATTTATTTCAACATATTGCAACTCATTTCAGGCATATTTTGCTCACCATCAAGCGCTTTTGAGATTCAAAATTGTTACATAAAGATAAATCATCTTGATCTAACTTAATATAGAGCTGATTTGTTCGCTGCCAGAGTGGGTATTGGACTATATGGAGGATGGGGTGTCACTGGTTGGCCAGAAATAGACGTCCAGTGAGGTCTTTTAATCATAACGAATATATGATATGTATCTTTCTTATAGTATATATCGGATGCAGTACAATTTTACTCAAGAATAAGTTATTCTAGACATTACTCTCAGTGTTCTGTTTTCCTTGCTCCTCTTTCTGATAACAACTGCTTCTCCTTTCTCTTTATCAGAAGCTGGAATCGAAGTTGTGCTGCATACGTTCGTTAGTTTAATTTTCAACGGAATTTTGAGCCTGCATTTTCCGTCATATTTAATGGTTTCCTGCGTAGCAGCATTTCTTGATTGGGAATCTCACGTTATTCGCAGCTTAGGAAGTCTCCCTGTGGATGTCACGTTTCGCAATCAGTACTGGGTTGTTGATTTCATTTTCGTACCTGTCTTGCATGGATAGTGCCTTAGACATCGATTCCAAGAAAAATATTTTCCAAGTCTGTTATTATAAAGAAGAAGATATGGTGCTGCTAGTAATGTTTACAGAATAACTACTGTAGATGATTAAAAATGTGAAACATGTCTGGTGATGAGCACCTTAGTTTCAGTACATTTAAGACAGAAAAACACGAATATTTGTGATGATTGATAATCTGTGTTGTTTAGCTTGTAGTCGGCGCATCTGGGCATTATTACTGATGACGCTCTAATACCCAAACTCAGTTACAGAAGCGCAAATAAGGCTCACTGAAATATGCTTGGGGTATTTGGGCGCTCGGCAGCCGCGTCTTTGAGACACGAAATGTAGTCACTTAACATTCGAGCCACCAGACCGATAACTTCAGCTGATATCCTATACGTGATTTAAAGAAAATTGCGAATGGAGTGGATTCGACCGCGTTACTTTATGTATATAGTGTGGTATATTCGTCGCCAATGTAGAATCTTAAACCAAGGAGGCAAGAGAGAGGGTTTATTATGGGTGGCTGGTATCCTCTTTCTGCACAAATGCACACGTAGATTAATACGGTTCTTTAGTTACAAGAACTGGCACATTCACTTATCTTGAACTGAGTCCGCGTGTTGTCGTACAAGCTCATTTGTAATACTCTTCTTGCAGACAATATCGTTACTCTTCCTATAACACTTGTCTGGACGCTATGTACCGGTGTAGCCTATTCTGAACTATGTCGTTCTGCAAATGACTGGCAGACGCCAATTTGGTAGTGAGTCGAGTCAGTGAGTCAGTGTTTGAGGGATCGAGCCCTCCAGTCAGCGGAGAGGGTGTTGGCGGCATATTGCTTGTGAGTCTGTCTCTGGCCTCTCTCATGACAGACGCGTTCATCGAGCGTCCACTACTGATCTTCGTGCTACTTCTTTGGAGACCAGTGTCCTGGTGACAGCATGCGCCAGCACATAGAAAGCATGAAGCTTACCTCCTTCCTTTTGCTGTCAAGCCTCCTACCTGCCATTCATCCTTTCCTTATGCTCACCAATATTCAGCCTTCTCTAACTGGCAACATTGCCTTCAATGTTCTTCTCTGGAACAGTAAAATAATACGTTAACTTCTTCAGTCTTGAAACCGAAAATCAGTACATTAATTAATAAATCTTATTTTCTTACCAAAATAATTCAACGTCCTTAATACGAAGTAAATCAAATACTTCTTAGATAAGTATCTCATTCGTTGTATTTATTCTTCTGCCTTGTGGCTTTTGCAGAAGTGAGAGTTCTTCTGAGGCACCATGACTTGTCAACAACACAAATTTTTTGTGCCAAATTAATTAAAATGATGCACATTTCGTAGCATGCCTCTTAATCAAAGTGCGCCAATAAAAAATTACCTCTAAATAAAGTAAAGTGTGAGGTAGGAAATCTTGAATCAATGATTGTACTTAGGACTCTTTTTTTTTCAGACCGTGGTGCCCTTACATTACATGCTGTGTATACTCACATATACTCGCAGTTTTGGTCGTAGTTGCAAAATATGTATACTGGCTTCCTGCACTAGCAATTGCATGATAAGTACCTTTGCCATCACTGTATCGAAGCCGCGCGGGCTTAGCCTAGCGGTCGCAGGCGCTGCAGTCATGGACTCTGCGGCTGATCACGGCGGAGGTTCGAGTCCTCCCTCGGGCATGGGTGTGTGTGTTTGTCCTTAGGATAATTTAGGTTAAGTAGTGTGTAAGCTTAGGGACTGATAACTTTAGCAGTTAAGTCCCATAAGATTTCACGTACATTAAATAACTGTATCGAAATTTTAAGACGCCTTAGCAGCTATTAGATTGCAACATTCTCCCACATACAGCGTCTCCGAAATAAGTAGTTCTAATAGAACCTAGCAGACTACCTAATGCGTAACTTTCAATGAGCTTATGTTCGTAAGAACTCCATTCCTGGAGTTCAAAGTCAGATAGACTGTCTGCATTTCCCTTAAAGACGGAGTGCGCCACTTTCACTCGGTATATTATTTCCTTTTCATAGAAAACGTATGGATTAAAAAACCATATCATACCGTTTCGTAAACGAAACGCAAGCCATTGCCAGAATGGTATCGTGGTTAAAGCGGCCATTTTCTAATGTGGTCTCACATGCTCGGATTTATGTCTACGCCGCCTTTCTTGCATTACTTTCTCTCTTTTTATGTTGTCATTAAAAGAAAATGATATCTCTTTTGTCTTCCTGTTTTCTTCTAAATAAAGAGAACACAAATGCTTTCACTCGGAGCAAAAAAGGTACTTTCTCCTTGATGCCTTCATCGGCATTAACCTCATGCAGCACGTGACAAAATACTTTGTTTTAAGTTTGTGTCAGTTTTCTGGATCAATGATCATAAAATAATTTCCGATCAAGAGTCTATTAAACGACTGAAAAGAATTAAGTAGACAGTATAGTTTCTATGTCACATCAGCTCGTATTTCTTTTTTTTTTTTTTAGTGTGGTAGGACAAACGCATTTTCCTCTTCTTCGAGGGAAAACGAAACGATTATTGCCTTAAAAAAATTTCTAACAGTACGATAATTCAGTAACGTGTCCAGTTGTCGTTCTTTTCTACAACTGCAACTAGCCGCCGGGGAACAGAGGCAACAACTTTCCAGATGGTTTTGTTATTCTATGCAACTATTCCCATGCGTCATAAACTGCTTCGGACAGCTCTGGCTTGATTGTCGGTGCTGGTTTTCTACACCAAATAGTTTTCTTCATGTCTGCCCATACGGGCCAGTCCAACAGCTCATAGTCTCTCTCCAGTTGAATTTAATGTTTTATACAGTTCTCTGTGCGGACAGAAGAACGGTCAAGGTGGATGATTATTCTTCCTCCCAAAAATCTCTGACGAACCGAGGGAAGCATTCTCCAGTATTTCGCAATAATAATGAATAACAAAACGAACTCTACAGTTGCCACAGAACGCCGCGCCAACTTGCTCATATCCATCCCCGAACTGTGACAGCGATTCGGCCACACCTTCGCCTCTGATGGACATATTTGTTGTCGACTCTCGATCCGCTTCCTCGACACGCATATTCCGAAACATTTGGTGCAGCAGATGTAAGGGTTCTCCTTCTGAACGCAAGTGTAATGCTTAATCTGGCAGCCCTCTGCTGCTTCCACAAGCCGCCGATTTTCATCCTTAACTTACTTTCTCGTTAAGACGGCGACGAATGGTCAACTTGCTCACACTTATCTTTGAGATGTTCCAATGTCTTTGCCAGTCCTGAGAGGTTCTTCACCACCGCAGTGGAGCGCACAGCTCTCTTGACAATCACGCTAGTCCGTGGACGTCTAGAATGACGACGCCGGTTAACGTGGCCTTTTCCGCCATCCTCTTCATCCGGAGATGTATCGTACGATTTGCTGTTTGCTATGGCACGGGAAATAACACTAATACCGTATAAACGTTCTTAAAGTGCAAAAATGTGACCTTTATCAAATGCCTTGAGCAGTGATATTTCGCAAGTAAGACCATATTTACTGGGCAGGAGGAAACGAAGAGCGATACCAGGTGGAGCGCATTTCCTTCGCCTTAAAAGTCAAATTCATCACCGATTACATGTTTGGAAAAGAGGTAGTCCCCTGTGATATACCACATCTCATACGACAGCAGTCTGTGACAACGCTTCATACAAAAAATGGCTCTGAGCACTATGGGACTTAACATCTATGGTCATCAGTCCCCTAGAACTTAGAACTACTTAAACCTAACTAACCTAAGGACAGCACACAACACCCAGTCATCACGAGGCAGAGAAAATCCCTGACTCCGCCGGGAATCAAACCCGGGAACCCGGGCGTGGGAAGCAAGAACGCTACCGCACGACCACGAGCTGCGGACACGCTTTATACAAGTGGTAGCATAGTGGAATAGCTTAAGCGGTGAGTTTGTACTCTTTTGCTATCGGATTCGAATCCTGTCGCTTCTATCATTCTTAAGTCGTTGTAAACAAAGACTTGTTAGTTTAGAAGGACAAAGTCAATTCTAACGATCAGAGTACTCGTAGTATTATAAAAATTTGTATGTGCTAATTCGAATACTCGTTGGAGGCAGCCAAGGTCATATGAATTAATTCATAGGTATGTGAGAGGCTCGAAGACTTCTTAAATAATAGACTCCTATATGTTGTTTTCAACGGCGAGTGTTCATTAGAGACAAGGGTATCGTCAGGAGTACTTCAGCTAAGTGTGATAGGACCGGTGTTATTCTGTACACACACAAATGATTTGGCGGACAGTATGGACAGCAGTCTGCGTTTGTTTGCTGATGATGCCGTATTGTACGGTAAGGTGTCGAAGCTGAGTGAGTGTAGGAAGATACAAGACGACTTAGAAAAGTTAACAGTTGGTGTGATGAACGGCAGATAACCCTAAATGTGGAAAAGTGTAAGTTAATGAAGATGAGCAGGAAGATCAAACCCGTAATGTTCGGATACATTATTGCTAATGTCCTGGTTCACACAGTCAAGTAATTTAAATATCTTGGTATAACGTTTCAAAGCGATATGAGGTGGAATTAGCAGGTGGGAACTGTGGTAGGGAAGGAAAATGGTCGACTTCGGTTTATTGAGAGAATTTTAGGAAATAGTGGTTCACCGGTAAGGCAGACTGCATATACGACGCTTTTTTTTTTTATCATCAGTCTACTGACTGGTTCGATGCGGCCCGCCACGAATTCCTTTCCTGTGGTAACCTCTTCATCTCAGAGTAGCACTTGCCACCTACGTCCTCAATTATTTGCTTGGCGTATTCCAATCTCTGTCTTCCTCTACACTTTTTGCCCTCTACAGCTCCCTCTAGTACCATGGAAGTCATTCCCTCATGTCTTAGCAGATGTCCTGTCATCCTGTCCCTTCTCCTTATCAGTGTTTTCCGCATATTACTTTCCTCTCCGATTCTGCGTAGAACCTCCTCATTCCTTACCTTATCAGTCCACCTAATTTTCAACATTCGTCTATAGCACCACATCTCAAATGCTTCGATTCTCTTCTGTTCCGGTTTTCCCACAGTCCATGTTTCACTACCATACAATTCTGTACTCCAGACGTACATCCTCAGAAATTTCTTTCTCAAATTAAGGCCGGTATTTGATATTAGTAGACTTCTCTTGGCCAGAAATGCCTTTTTTGCCATAGCGAGTCTGCTTTTGATGTCCTCCTTGCTCCGTCCGTCATTGGTTATTTTACTGCCTAGGTAGCAGAATTCCTTAACTTCATTGACTTCGTGACCATCAATCCTGATGTTAAGTTTCTCGCTGTTCTCATTTCTACTGCTTCTCATTACCTTCCTCATTCTCCGATTTACTCTCAAACCATACTGTGTACTCATTAGACTGTTCATTCCGTTCAGCAGATCATTTAATTCTTCTTCACTTTCATTCAGGATAGCAATGTCATCAAGGAATCGTATCATTGATATCCTTTCACCTTGTATTTTAATTCCACTCCAGAACCTTTCTTTTATTTCCATCATTGCTTCCTCGATGTACAGATTGAAGAGTAGGGGCGAAAGGCTACAGCCTTGTCTTACACCCTTCTTATTACGAGCACTTCGTTCTTGATCGTCCACTCTTATTATTCCCTCTTGGTTGTTGTACATATTGTATATGACCCGTCTCTCCCTATAGCTTACCCCTACTTTTTTCAGAATCTCGAACTGCTTGCACCATTTTATATTGTCGAACGCTTTTTCCAGGTCGACAAATCCTATGAAAGTGTCTTGATTTTTCTTTAGCCTTGCTTCCATTATAAGCCGTAACGTCAGAATTGCCTCTCTCGTCCCTTTAATTTTCCTAAAGCTAAACTGATCGTCACCTAGCGCATTCTCAATTTTCTTTTCCATTCTTCTGTATATTATTCTTGTAAGCAGCTTCGATGCATGAGCTTTTAAGCTGATTGTGCGATAATTCTCGCACTTGTCAGCTCTTGCCGTCTTCGGAATTGGGTGGATGATGCTTTTCCGAAAGTCAGGGGGTATATCGCCAGACTCATATATTCTACACACCAACGTGAATAGTCGTTTTGTTGCCACTTCCCCCAATGATTCTAGAAATTCTGATGGAATGTTATCTATCCCTTCTGCCTTATTTGACCGTAAGTCCTCCAAAGCTCTTTTAAATTCCGATTCTAATACTGGATCCCCTATCTCTTCTAAATCGACTCCTGTTTCTTCATCTATCACATCAAACAAATCTTCACCATCATAGAGGCTTTCAATGTATTCTTTCCACCTATCTGCTCTCTCCTCTGCATTTAACAGTGGAATTCCCGTTGCACTCTTAATGTCACCACCGTTGCTTTTAATGTTACCAAAGGTTGTTTTGACTTTCCTGTATGCTGAGTCTGTCCTTCCGACTATCATATCTTTTTCGATGTCTTCACATTTTTCCTGCAGCCATTTCGTCTTAGCTTCCCTGCGCTTGCTATTTATTTCATTCCTCAGCGACTTGTATTTCTGTATTCCTGATTTTCCCGGAACATGTTTGTACTTCCTTCTTTCATCAATCAACTGAAGTACTTCTTCTTATACCCATGGTTTCTTCGCAGCTACCTTCTTTGTACCTATGTTTTCCTTCCCAACTTCTGTGATGGCCCTTTTTAGAGATGTCCATTCCTCTTCAACTGTACTGCCTACTGCGCTATTCCTTATTGCTGTATCTATAGCGTTAGAGAACTTCAAACGTATCTCGTCATTCCTTAGTACTTCCGTATCCCACTTCTTTGCATATTGATTCTTCCTGACTAATGTCTTGAACTTCAGCCTACTCTTCATCACTACTATATTGTGATCTGAGTCTATATCTGCTCCTGGGTACGCCTTACAATCCAGTGTCTGATTTCGGAATCTCTATATGACAAGGATGTAATCTAATTGAAATCTTCCCGTATCTCCCGGCCTTTTCCAAGTATAGCTCCTCCTCTTGTGATTCTTGAACAGGGTATTCGCTATCACTAGCTGAAACTTGTTACAGAACTCAATTAGTCTTTCTCCTCTTTCATTCCTTATCCCAAGCCCATATTCTCCTGTAACCTTTTCTTCTACTCCTTCCCCTAAAACTGCATTCCAGTCGCCCATGACTATTAGATTTTCGTCCCCTTTACATACTGCATTACCCTTTCAATATCCTCATACGCTTTCTCTATCTGTTCATCTTCAGCTTGCGACGTCGGCATGTATACCTGAACTATCGTTGTCGGTGTTGGTCTGCTGTCGATTCTGATTAGATCAACCCAGTCACTGAACTGTTCACAGTAACACACCCTCTGCCCTACCTTCCCATTCACAACGAATCCTACACATGTTATACCATTTTCTGCTGCTGTTGTTATTACCCGATACTCATCTGACCAGAAATCCTTGTCTTCCTTCCACTTCACTTCACTGACCCCTACTATATCTAGATTGAGCCTTTGCATTTCCCTTTTCAGATTTTCTAGTTTCCCTACCACGTTCAAGCTTCTGACATTCCACGCCCCGACTCGTAGAACGTTATCCTTTCGTTGATTATTCAATCTTCTTCTCATGGTAACCTCCCCCTTGGCAGTCCCCTCCCGGAGATCCGAATGGGGGACTATTCCGGAATCTTTTGCCACTGCAGAGATCATCATGACACTTCTTCAAATACAGGCCACATGTCCTGTGGATACACGTTACGTGTCTTTAATGCGGTGGTTTCCATTGCCTTCTGCATCCTCATGTCGTTGATCATTGCTGATTCTTCCGCCTTTAGGGGAAATTTCCCACCCCTAGGACAAGAGAGTGTCCTGAACATCTATCCGCTCCTCCGCCCTCTTTGACAAGACCGTTCCAGAATGAGGCTGACTTCTTATGCCGGAAGTCTTCGGCCGCCAATGCTGATTATTTATCAAAATTTAGGCAGCGGCGGGGATCGCACCCGGGACCGAAGACGTTTTGATTATGAATCAAAGACGCTACCCCTATAGCACGGGTACAATACGACGCTAGTGCGACGTATTCTTGACCACTGCTATAGTCTTGGGAATGAGTACCAGGTCGAAGGAAGACATGGAAGCAATTCAGAGGCGAGCTGGTAGATGTGCCACCGGTAGGTTCGAACAACACGAAGGTGCTACGGAGATGCTTCGGCAACTCAAATGGGAATATCTGGAGTGAAGACGACGTTCTTTTCGAGAAACAATATTTGAAAAATTTAGAGAACTGGTATTTGAAACTTACTGTCGAACGATGATACTGCAACCAATATAAACTGCGCGTAAGTATCATGAAGATATGATGCGAGACATTAGGGCTAATACGGAGGCGTACAGGCAGTCGTTTTTCCCTCGCCTTATTTGCGAGTGGTATAAGAGGGAAAATGACTAGTGTTGCAGACTATCCTCCGCCACGCACCGTACGGTGTTACATAAATTCTTTGCGGTCTTAATTAGTTACATTTACACAGGTATTCCTCATTCTTGCAGAACTCTATGTACATGTAGATATCATTGGTAAAGACATCAAAGAATTTATGTAACTGATTCCTACGATACTCTTACGCTTATGCTGCAGTGCTACGTAGGCAAAAAAATTAGTTTTCCATAATCACTGATGATTGATGGAGTGCAAAATTTTACTAATTATTATTTCTTAATTTATAGGTGGTTTTCTGCCGCCTATTTTCAAAATGTTTCGCTTAATACACCTAGAAGAATGGAAAAATTTGACGAACGCCATACAGAATATTCGTATCTACCTTAAGTATTTCTCTTCAGAGCGACGGGGGAATACACAATCAGGAAAGTTGATAAGAAACTGGTTGATTTAGGTTAAACTTGCGTTTGGCATCATAATTTATCATCCACAGTGTGTGTGGCGGGTGGAGGGAGAGACTGGGCGTGAACGATGGAGTGGTAGACTATAACACTTGTATTGCCCCGGTTACGTGATGGTAGTACTGCAATAGAAACTGAGTCATTGGCAGTATTGTGCAAACATAGATCACTTCGCAGCGATTAATTGGCACACACTGGGACTATCTTGTATGCATAGTGAGGGGTTAGTTGTGCTGATGCTATTCACCAACTGCTGAGCAATTCTGTCACAGGTCACTTGTTGAACTGCACAAATAATAAAATATAGACTGCCACAATTAGTAATCAGAAGTGGAGGAAGGCTAATTAGTGTCGCTTTCCCCAAACGCTCCATTCACTTCTCTTCGTCTGGGCGACACTGCGAGCAGCAACTCGCAAGCAAATGGCGAGACTTCATAAAGGTGGTTGTTTCACAACTTAAACTTCCTGGGTCCGGTTGACAACGAGGTTGTACCCCTCGCGACTACAGCCCTTCCACCCGGCAGTGCATGCATGCTTGCCGCCAGTGGTCCCGGCGTGTTCTAGCGCTGTGCGGATCTGGCTGCTCGTACGTCCCCAACCGAACTGCCGACTCACACGACACGGAAACACCACAATGTCGCCTCAAAGATAGTACCACAGTTACTAGACATCGATAACCGCCGCTGCTGCCAGTAGCGGACAGACAACGCTTGCATATGGAGTTGCGCCAATCAACACAAGAAGGATACGTCAACCGTAACTATACCAACTAAACGATGCCAACCTAGCAACGGCACCAACGCGAGCAGGAGCACGGCACACTGTTATCAGAGATTAAAGGAAAAATTTAGATTCAGGTTATGATGCAGGTCATGTTGATCCGGCTGTCATATTTTAGTCACCAGTGTTAACCCACATATCACGCTTCAGCAGTCTGTAACATCGCTTCATACAAGTGGTAGCACAGTGGACTAAATTAAGAGGTGAGTTTACACTCTCTTGTTATCGGATTCGAATCCTGCAACTTCTACCAACCTTAACTCGTTGTAAACTAAGAACTCTTAATATAGGAGGACAACGTCAGTTCTAACGTTCAAAGTGGTCGTAGTACTATAAACACTTGTGTATATGACTTCAAATGCTCGCTGGAGGCGGTGGAGAACAAACAGTCTCCTCTGGTTTCCCTATTATAATTACTCCTTAGTTTTAAACATTTTAATATTTTGTTGAAGTGCATACTAGAGGTAGGTGTTAAACTCGGTTTCAAGTAATGACTTACATATCTACAGGAATATAATATATGATACCTCTTAGACCAACTATAATGCAGTGCTATCTCAGGAAAAGATGGACTTTTCCAGGACACTGCAGATTTCAGCTTTAAATTTTTCCCTACCTGAACAATAAGCATTTCTTATTCCGTAAATGAGTGTCGCTGCCTTTTAAGGTGTTTTAAGATTAAGCTAAATTGCTTCGCTTATGACAACATTATAAGTAATCTTCTTAAGATCATTAAACAGCGGTTTGTGAAGAGATTACTGGCTGAATTTTGCCGCATTTCGATGATTATAAGGGAGAAATCATACGGACCGGAAATATAATCTCCCAGACGGAAAGGAAGAAGTAATTGAATCCTCTCAAGAGGGTAGTTCATGTGACTTTCATTTCATTGTTTACATAATCTTGTAGAACGAACAGTAAAGTTCGTAGAATGATAGTATTGGTGTCAGTATGTCGTTGCAATGCCTGGTGCCTGAAGTGATGCTGAGCCAGTTAAGGTCAGGTATACACAGCACCGGAAGCCGCGGCATTATTAGACTAAATTACACAATTCGTAAGCAATTATCGCCCATGAAAATACTATTGCAGTACAGCTGTTGAGCGCAATAAGTCAATTGTGTATTTTCGGTGAGAAAGACAAAATTATGGTTCTGAGCACTATGGGACTCAACTGCTGTGGTCATAAGTCCCCTAGAACTTAGAACGACTTAAACCTAACTAACCTAAGGACATCACACATATCCATGCCCGAGGCAGGATTCGAACCTGCGACCGTAGCGGTCGTGCGGTTCCAGACTGTAGCGCCTTTAACCGCTCGGCCACTCCGGCCGGCTGAGAGAAAGACAATGGTTAACATTCTTTACCACATCAGTTTACTGAAATTAGTGTTCCACAGAGGTAGAATTTCTGATTGGCGACTCGATGTAAGGCCTCTGAGTCGAATGCAAGTTTTGCAACACTGAAACATTTTTATACACTGTTGAACTGCATACTACATTTAGAGTAATCCGCACAATCTGAACAACGCCGAATGGCTTAACTGCAACAGAACACAGTTGATATTCTGCATTTTTTTCTTTGTGCTAATGTCGACCATGTCCTCTGCAAGAATGATCGTTCCATTTAAAAGAAGACATTAACATCCTCTGGCTTTGAAAGTGGCGTTTACCGCCAGTTTTATCATTTTACAAGCGTTATAGCTGAGCGCAAGTAAATTATGTAATCCAACGCAATTTCTGTTATGACGTATTTTCACGGCATTAAATATTTGGCCTGTTTTGAGCAATTGCTTCTAAAAACGACCGAGAAGCATAAATGCCTTCCTCAAGCACCCGTCTGGCAGCAGCAATACGACGAAGAAGTTAATAGTGATAATGGTAGTAATAAACGAGGTAATTGGTAACTTTACACTCTGCAACAGTATTTCTCGATCTAACAAATTTATTTAAATGATGAAAATTGGAAAACAGCTTCGAATCGAGGCCATGACGGCAAAAAGCGTCTTTAAATCTCACCGAAATGTGACTAGCATAATTTCTGTGTCAGACCTCTGCTGATAACCAATCAGATATTGGAGGACTGAATTTCTTTCACCGTGTGTAATTTCTATGCTTAGCGCAACATACGTAAAGACACAATCATGAGAGTAGCATGTGCTTCAGAGGTCTGGTGGATTGATCCTAGTTTCTCAATTGCGAGGTGGAATTCGGGTCATCTTTCGTGGTGTCCGATCCATACGGAACGATGTAGTTCGATCATTTCCTTCTTTTCCCCAATACTGCAAACTCTTTAGGTATCCACGAAAGTCAGAGACGTGGGTTCGAATCCTGGTCCAGTACAGAAATATTCAACATTTCGTTTCAAGTCTTACCATATTTATACCGAACCATTAGTGATAAATCATTTATATTTTTAATGTCGCTTCATGTGTTGTCAACAATACAGTTAGTGACCTTTATTTCTAGCCAAACATGCACATATTTTACTGCTGTTGAACAAACAATTCGTGGATGGAAAAAAAAAATTCAGTACATGCCGCATTCGATTCCCGGGCAGCAAAAAATCTGTATCCTCATTGAAATTCGGACATTTCGCTGCCACTGAAGAAATTTGATATGTAACGTCTGATTTCACTTTGTTAACAACAATCGAATAACGCGCTGGCCTCGAGTCCACGTCACAAAAGCCTACATCAAAGCACTTCGTTTTAAACATGTCCGAACTTTGTAATTTTAAATTTCATTAAATGTTTTTGTGGCTAGGTAACAGGAATAGAAGGGTATTGACAGGATTCCAGACAGAGCAAAAACATTTTCAATTTCAGATTTGATAACCGATACTGATGAAAAGTTCGATACTAGTCACCAATTAACGAGTCTCGATCAGGCACGAAAGCTTTGGTTAATTACAATGGCTATAGGTGCTTGGTTTCCATCCAATCCAAAAGGAGTTCGATTAGCACATTTGAACTGTTCTGTTACTCTCTTATGCTCCCATCCTGGGAGTATAAAAGAATACCAGTGGATTTAATTTGCTATGGCCCCGTTTCTGGGAGCTACGAATCCATCCAGTTACCCAGTATCCTTGTCTGTTATTCCTAAATCTATTATTTCTAAACATTGCACGTGCGATAGGGATGGCGAAAATCAACTATCCTCGACACATCGCGGGTATAATTTACTGAATGAAATCGTCTGTTCGATACGAGTTTGCTACCTAACAGTGAGAAGACAGATTGAATAGCATTTCGTGTTGTATACAGTGAACAGCAAAAGCCCAAGTTGCGTTACTTAGTAAAATAACGTTCACGCCATTCGCTGTAAAATAAATGTTCTTACTTAAGGCACTTGAGAAAGTTTGGAAAGTCCTGCGCGGGTGGACGACTCTACAGAAATTTTCCAACACGCTCCAGTTCATAAAATATTACCTAGATAGCAAACAATCGGAAATCAGGCAACCCATCGCTCGAAAATTTTCAAACATTTAGAGGAAGCGATTTCTCGCCCGCACATAAGCTAATCTCCAGTAGCTTTACTCTGGCCCATCATCGTCAACAGCTCTACTCCAGCTGCCACGACCAACAGGGCAACATCCCTTTTATAACGTTTAACTGGCCATGGACAAAATTTCTTAACTGCATTTATTGTCCTAATTACTGCGTTTATTGTCTTAATTACAATCAAGAATAATTTTTCTAACTGCATCAGATAAGTTGTGTCGACTCGCTGATTCCATTTATTATCTTAAAGTGTGCCATTTTATTTTAGATTTTGCTCTGTTGTTTTTCTTCTCTGCGAGATCTCTAGACCACGCGGCGTCTCTCGCATCCAAGTTTCCATCTAGTTTTATCCTGCCTTTATGCATGGCCCCTTGCTGCATCGCCTCACTCCATAGTTCGAATGTAACAGGAGTCTTCCTCTTTTTCTGTGTCTTTGAAGTCACCAGTGTCGTATTTTAGAGGGCCGTCTTTCATCTGACATTCTTCTAAGATGTCCATAAGATGTTAGCCGTTTATTGTCAATTGTGTCTACAAAATTTTTGTAACTTGAGTCCGTTCTCATGGCGCTTGATTTCTTATTTTGCCTCTCCTTGCTGCTTTACAACTTTGTCTTTAAAACTGCGCTTCGATTAACTTTAATCTCTTGTCATTGACCATGGAGGTTTCTTGCAGTTAACACCATGCAGAGCAATTCTCTCAACTATAGTTTCATATTACCTTCTTTTCAAAATTAATGACGTCGTTTTATTGCAAATAATGGAGTGTCATTGCTTAGTTGTCACTTTTACCTTCACTATTCTGAGCTTTGTTTCCTCATTGCTTTATCCTTTATCCGTAATAATTATGCCTATATAGTAATTGAACGGTTACACTTTACTATAGACCCATCGTCCATAAAAAGATCCTTCCCTATACTTAGAACAACCGAGTATTCAGTCTTTGTAAAGTTAATTTTCTTACCCCAGTGCTCATACACTTTTGTAAGCTTTTCTAAAAATGTAAAAGAACAACCTCTTCTTTCTCGACAAAGAAGACCGGATGTCCAGCTAAATTTAGGGGGTAGGATAAGATCATCTACTATAGATCTCACGTTTTTGCACTTCCCTTTCCAGTTTTTCAGTGTTTCGTCAGGAAATATTTTAAAGAGGGTAGGCGCTAACAGCATCCTGATACCGGTTACAATTAGCCAAAAGTTTCTGTGATGTTAATTTCCCATCTTTAACTCGACAAGAATCATCTGACTACAGATATCTAACCATACATAACATGTGTCAATGTTCTGTTTTTCATCGCATCCCATATTCTAACAAATCGTATACTGTTCTGGGCCTTCTGTAAGTCTATAAAAATCATTTATGTCTCCAAGTTTTGTTCCAGTCTGTTGTCAGTCACCTGTCTAATGCCGTAGATTTTATCGATACAATGTCTTTCTGCCTGAAAGCCACTCTGTTCTCCTACTTCCTAAATTTCTCTCTCAATTCTATTTGTAAATAACTTACCATACAATCTTGGTATAGAACTGAGACTGCAGTGCCTCGATACTTTGCGCAATCATACTTTTTAAATGTATTTGTAATGAACCCTTCTTTAAAATCAACAGGTACTTCCTCTCCACTAAAATAGCGAGGTGTTCAACTCACACGCTTGTCCTGTCCATGTTTATATAGCTCCTCACCTTGGTGCTTTTTTTGAATTGCTTAACCGCCTCCTGTACTTTCGTTGTCGTTATCTCCTGAAATTCAGATCGATCTTTTATAAACAGTTTTTCATAGTATGTCTCCTATCTATCTAGGATGATCAGCTGTTAGCTTATATTACTTCTGTCATTTGTTCTCAGCTGTTTCAGCTGTTCTATCACTTTCCGTGCTCCTTTGGACTTTGAACTACCTATGCAGTTTTCAATTTCTTATCATTTAAAGACCCACATAGCATTTTCTGATCTAATCATTGGTTTCTTTGCCTCTTCCTCAGCCTTATATTAGCTTCTATCACCAGCGTTATTACTCATAAGCCATCTGCTATAGGCCTACTTTCTGTCCTTCACGTTTGCAGCAATATCATCATTTCACCAGTCACTATTAAATTGGTCAGACATGCTCTCAACTACTTCGAGACTTTCAAAGGCAGCCTCACGAATATCTCTCATAGTTGTCTTATACGCTACTTTCACTGTTGTATCATTAGTCTGATGTGGCTTCCGAGTCAGTCTAAGCTTATACAAGAAGGCAACTGAAAGATCCTGCAGGAAACGTTACTTTTATTGTGCTTGGTCCTGTTTCTATCCATTCTCGTTACTATTCTTTCAACCCCTACTAATTTTCGGAAAGGGAAACCAAAGTCCACACCGAAGTAGGAAATAGCGAGGAGCACATCCTGATCCTCTATAGCCTCTGCAGTCCTCCACCTTTATACAGTTACTTTCTTTCCCTACAGCATAATCAGTTATACATCGTTACTTCCTTGTACGCTTTATTCAGTTTTATTTATGGATCTCTTTGTGTTGATAACGGCCGTTCCACATCTTAAGATTGTACTGTCCACAAACCTCTAGCAGCCTCTCTCCACTATCATTAAAAGATACAGCTCCTTCCTATTGCCAATGCCATGTAGGAGGATTGTGAGATCATTAAACAAGTTGTTCTTCTCAGTCTCAGTAGCATTATTTGTGGGTACATATGCTATAATGATCGCTGCATCGTATCCTTTTAGCTTCACATATGCATGCATCACACATTCGTTTACACAGTCCCATTCCTTAATGCAACTTTTCCACTTTTATGTAACGTAGAAGATATCTCGTCCTTTGTCCGACGGTCTTTGTTCGCTCCACTGTAATTATGGTCATAATCATCTATTTACTCTACTCATTCGCCTTTCCTTTTTTTCCCTTTCAGTGCTATTATGTCTACATTGTTTGTTTTGAGAACTTCGGTTTAGTTACCATTCCCTAAACGTTCCATGTATCAAGATTCATATACCATTTTCGTTTGCTGGGTCGATTCCGATCTCGTTTCTAGGCTTTACACATAGTTTCTTTTGCAGACTGAAGTTTCCCAAGTGATGGCGAGCAGGACGAATAACCCAGCCCACAACTTGGACAACTGGGTTATTTTAATAAATGATTTCTTTCTTTGCACTGATTGTCCTTCTGCACTTAAGGGCTAGTTTCACCCTGCGTTTTAATCAAAATTTCACCGGTCCGTTTGTGCTGATGTCCATCCTCTCCAGTATCGCCACCGTTGAACGTAGAACAGAAAAATGAGATACTCTCCGGTCTCGAAACCCAATACTGTTGGGCTCGAAAAAATAGTAGTTGGCCAAGGGAAGCCGCTAGACAAAGCAACAGAAGAAGCCTGACACAGTGAAGTGGATGTAGCGTCAGACTTAGCTAAGGAGGGGAGGAGGAGGAGATTAGTGTTTAACGTCCCGTCGACAACGAGGTCAATAGAGACGGAGCGCAAGCTCGGGTTAGGGAAGGATTTGGAAGGAAATCGGCCGTGCCCTTTCAAAGGAACCATCCCGGCATTTGCCTGAAGCGATTTTACTTAGCTAAGGGCCCATGTGGTTGCCACCCAGGTTGCACAGTTCCTGACAGCTAAGCTTACTGGATCGCTGAGACACACAGACCTCCCTACCACAGTTAAGGTGGTAGTCCACGGGGAGGGGTGGGGGTGGGGGTTCTCCCTTAGATAACCTTTTAATTATTGGTTGAGAACTCTCCCACATCAGGCATTGGTCTCGAGGTGAGACTCATGAAGACAATTCTACTATAGTCATGGATATTACAGGCCGAAGGCGTGTCTGCATACTCCCATGGAGAGTGGTGTGATTCCAACTAGACTGTCGCCCTTCACACAGTCCGATAACCAGTAGCAATGGTCTAGGGTGCAATTTGTTTTCGTATCACAACCCTTTCGGTTGTCATCCGCAGCAACCTTACAGTGCAGCGGTAAGTCGACAATATTCTGCGTCCCGTTTGGTTGCCGTTAATGGCAAGCGACCTTGGGCTTACACTTCAGGAAGACAATGCTCGCCCAAATACGGCGTGAGTGTCTTCATACTTCCCATACCCTATCTTGGCTAGCAAGCGTGCCGGATCTCTCCGCGCTTGACAACGTTTGGAGCATTTTGGACATGGCCCTTCAGACAGATCGCCTTTCGGCGATCTAATATGCCACCTGGATAGTTTGGCTCCATATCCCTCTGGAGGTCCAACAACGCTCTCAGTTAATGCCATACAGAATAATTACTATTGTAAGGGTTAGCGGAGGACGGAAGCGTTATCGGTTTGCTCAATTTGTGAAGCTTTTTCTCGTCAAACAATAATTCTTTTTTCTGATATTGTAATCTGCTTTTTGTCTGTACATGCACATCACATCCACTGACTTCCTTCCGATTCGGATAATTCCCTCGTGGTGCACCGATCTGTTTATTGTTCTCTCTTTTTGTCTTAGGGTGTATTCATTAGTTAATGGTCATCGGAGACGTCGTTCTGGATTAGATTTATAAACGTATTTATTTCGTAACGACGTATCTTACTCAGACCTACACATTTAATCGCCATTCATTAATAAATTAATCCATATACATACATGTGTACACAAATATGCGTGCGCTTACGAACATACACACACACACACACACTCACACATACACACACACACACACACACACACACACACACACACACACACACACACTTCTATCCAGTAATGTGTCAAATTATTCGGTGCGCTGACTTCCTGGAGTGACGTGTGACATCGGGTGAGTTTGTGTGTGTGTGTGTGTGTTTTTTTTTAAGTAAAAATATTAATTTATTATAGTGAAATAAGTAAATGAAACTATATATACTTGTGTTTATTTTTCATCAAGGGATGCCATCGAGCGACAGCAGAGTTAAGCAGCGTCTGTACTTTCCTTTTATCTACTCCGGTCTTGAAAACATAGCAGCAGACCGCCAGCCTGCAGAAGAAGATGCCGCTGGAGTCGTCTGGGTCGCTGGTGTTTAATTTTTGTGCGTTCTCAAGAAAAAATAATTGTTTTGTAATAGGCCGAAAAATTGATAGTCTATGTTTATCTGCCAACTTGTCAAACCTGTCATAATCTGTATTATATTTGGTAACATGTGAAGTGAATAACTAATCAGATTCACAAACATATCCCATGTGCGTGAATTTTACTTGCTCAAACTAAACATTGTTAAGGAATGAACTTCGACGAAATATTTTTCTAGTTAATGATAAAAGGAGGTGGTAAAACTTTTAGCTGGAAAGCAGAGCTGTCAGTTTAAAGGAAATTATTTACGCAATTCTGAATGTTGCATATTTAAAGCTGTCAGTTTAAAGGAAATTATTTACGTAATTCTGAATGGTGCATATTTAAAGTGAATTTTGCTGCGAGTAAACCAATTTTAACTACGGATAGGAAGTGCATATTCCAAGGTACGCTTTTTGTCAAAAATATTACAAACATGGTGGTAGGGTTTATAAATCTAACTTTTTACACTTATAACAAACAGAAAATTTGCAATAATACGTCCGCCGAAATACTATATGAATTGTTGACTAGCAGAAGCAAGAGAATCACCGTCTGTTTCCATAGCTACAAAAAACTCAAAACAAGAACGACAGAATTTTTAACAAGAAATTTCTCCGCCCATTATCTTAATTCAACGACACCCTAGCAAGAACATTTGAAAGTGGATAAACAGATTAGATTACAGATATACCGATCCAGGAATGCAATGCAAAATTATCCTTAAATATTGACCACTTCCACCTTGTGGAATGAATGCGACGACTTGTGTTGGTCCCCTTATCCATTGCCCACGGCCGCTAGTTGCTGCGGCGGGACCGAAACACTGCAGATCGCAACACTGTAACGTCAACAACACACACACACACACACACACACACACACACACACAAACATACATACCTGATTAAGCACCCAAATGACGTCCTTAAAAAGTTTTCGTTACTTGAGCCAATGTAGAATGAAATCCTTTTACTTTACAAGAAAGACGTTCAGACGACGCGCTACAGGTTTGTATCCTCTTATTCCTTTCTTCGGTTTTCGCCATCTGTGGACCACGTAGAATAACTTTCTCGTGATTTTGTCAACTTCCGCGATTTTTAATGTTTCATCTGTTCATACCACGACACGCTTTCTGACCGTTTCCTGAAAACTTCCGAACTTCCTAATCTTGTTCTGGAAAGGTAAACTGTGTTTAATTTTTGCTTTTATAACGTTTCTGCTAAATCACTTTTTACTTCAGTGAACTCACTGATTTGCGTTTTGGGATTTTTGCCGACAGCGAAAAAATCTTTTTGGTCAATGTTTCCGGGATTATTACAACAAAGAGACCATAAATTGAAATTCTCTTTTTCCTGTGACGATCAGAAGTTTTTTCCCGTTTGTATGTTCAATGGACCGAGTGTTTTCCGTACTACTTTCCTCACCTCTTTCTCCAACTCTTCAATATCTCGCTTTGTGTGAGGACTGAACATTTCACTGCGTAGTGCCACTGCGGTTTTGTTACAGTGTTGTAGTAACAGTGTTTTCTTTTTACTGAGAGTGAATTTTCATTGAAATAATTTACTAGACTTTATTTTTATTTGCTTCCTTATCTCGACCATTTGGCTGCGTCATTTCCCACACATAAATTCATTATCTCTGTGGCTTTTGCAATTTCTGGCGTTTAGGAATTTTGGAGAGTTATTGATGTTCGTTATAAATTCTGCCTTCTCAGAGGAAATTTGAAATCCAGCGGCTTATTTCATCTTTTGATTTTATGACATATTTATCAATGTTTTCAGAAAAACATTACTAAATCATATGCGAAGCCCTTACACTTGACATTCGAGTTTTTACATACCCGTCTGATTTCTCGGCTGCCTCTTTCTTGAAGTCCAAGATTCCATTCCCTTATTACCTTTTCCAAAACGCATTTGAAGGGCCACGGCAAGAGGACATTATCTTACCGTACAGAAGCTTTTATTTCAGATGGTTCTGAAATTGTTCACTGAATTTTGTTTTCTGATGTTGTTTCTTTAATTAAGGCCAGAGCTTTTTGTTTGCGCCGGATATTTCTAGCGTACTGTAGAGTGTTTCTCTGTCTACAAAGTCGCAGACTTCTCGAAATCTAGAAAGATAACCCTTCCCCCTTCCACCTTCCCCCTTTCCCCTTTCCCCTTCCTCCCTTCCCCCTTCCCCATCCCCTTCCCCCTTCCCCTTTCCCCTTTCCCCTTCCCCCCATCCCCCTCCCTTCCTCTCCACCTCCCCCCTCCCCCTCCCCACCCCTCCCCCTGCCACTCCCCTCCCCTTCTCATCCCCTGACCTCTCCTCCCCTCCCCCTTGCCCTCCCCTGCCCTCCCCTCTCCTCCCCTCCCCTCCCCTCTCCTCCCCTCCCCTCCCCTCCCCTCCCCTCCTCTTCCTTTCCCTTCCCATCACTTCCCTTCCCTTCGATAAATATTCCGATAAATAGATTTGTTATTTTTTATTATTTTCTCTAGCAGGTTTTATAATTACAATAAATAGATTTGTTATTTCTTATTATTTTCTCTACCAGGTTTTATAATTGTATTAATTTTTTCTATTCAACATAACCCGATAATTTAAGTGTAATGGCAGTCATAAAGTCAGGTTCCTTAGTAGTGGATGTGAGTTGGCGGTGAATGACTTATTCTATAAATTTAAACATTTCGGCGTTTTACACCTTCTGGGCATTGAATATGTCTATGTGGGTGGCCACAATGATCTCAACAACGATTCATTTCTCTTTCGTCTCTAATTGTTTCTTGTCCTTTTGCATCAGTGGCGTTTTGTCCAGTGTTAGAGACAACTGTGATTGAACAGGTGCCGTCGCTCGCTTTCTTATAGAGAAGTGTTAAACATTTAAAAGAATCTACGGACTGTGAAATTGAATTTGGAGATAGTGATGAAGTACTGAGTGAAACTGAAGAGAAATATGTCGTATGCAAGAATGTCGACAGTCATGACATACAAGTAGACTCCGAAAGTGAACTCAAGGTGCGGTATCGGCCCTTATCCGGTCGGCCGCACTTTCAAATACACGCGCCGCCAGTTACGCCGCTGCGATTAATATACAGCCGTGGCACGAGGTCTCTGCCATAAACGATTACGCCGCTACCAAGAGATACAAGCATCCCCTCTCCGTACATCAAGCGGAGGGTGTATGATCGTTCATGAACTGACCCTATTTTGTGTCTTTGTCAGTTGAATAACATTTACAAACGTTCATAAAAGCCATGTCTCGTCATTTACTGAATAGTCATAGTTCTGAATACTGTATGAACTGTAAACCAATTATACCGATATATATTTCAATAATCAAAACTACTGACGCTACAACAGTAACAACAAAGCTAAGTATTATTCTTTACTATTTCATAATAGATGTTGAATAAATAAATATCTGAATTCTTTGCTTGCGAACAACATTTTTTCGTCGCTGCTGAATCCACTAAAGAACCACACAGCGTGCAAGGATGACACAACACTGGGAACTACAGCGGATGACGATGACGATTATGCAGCTGGTGAGGTTAGTGAGAAATATTTTAAGACCGCTTCAAAATTTTTTACTTCCAAACCTCATATCACGAGGCGAGTAGCATAAAATGTATAGAAGGAACGAGAAGGCACAAGAAATTAAGGTAAACCAGAAACAATAAGAGAATCATTTGAAGGATATTTTTTCCAGGAATTGTTAACGTCATAATAAAGCCTGCCAATGAAGAAGCATTGAGGCAGAATTTATCCAAAGCAGACATTCTTGAGTTGATGACATGTACGTGGTTACTTATTATTATGGGGAAGGAGGGTAATAGTAAATCACCTATTCCCGATTTATGTTTCAACCCTTCAGGAAGGTTTGTTTATACCGCTACTATGAGTAGAAATAGATTCTGTCAGATTTGATGACAGAGAGACACTAAATGAGCTAAGAGAATATGACAGTTTTGCTGCAATACGAGAAATATTGTTAAAATTAATGAATTACTATCGACATATTACTCTGCTGGTATGATGAAATGTTGAAGAAATGTTGTTATTGTTCCGTGACGGGTGTCCATTCAAGGTCTTCACGAAGGAAAAACCTGGAAAGTATGATATACGAATGCTTACAAACTGTAAAAACAGATATCTTCTCAGCATGGAGCCGTATGCAAGGAGCAAAAATCGTAGTCCACAACAAACAAGCTAAACTGTATGTGCAGTGAAACGACTGGTTATTTCTATACATATTACAGACTACAATGTCACCGTAGGTAGATATTAAACTTCAATAGGGTTTGGCTATGGTTTGTAGAGGAGACACAAGCAAACTTCCAAGGGAACATTAGACGCTACTAGGAAGCATATACCTCAAGAGCTCAAAGATATCTCAAGAAGAGAATTCTATTCCCACAAATTTGTTTTTTAGTGATTGTAGTACCAGAAACAACCGAGGCACAATTGTTTCTTATTTCTCCCGTGAAAAGCCCAAGAAAAGACACCATTTGTAGCTGTCGATTCAACATCATGACGCTGCAGTTGGTTGCCCCTCTGACACTAAGAAGAAAACAGTCATAAATCTATATTAAAAAGTGACGAAAGGCGGCGTTGAGACGATTGTGAGCGTGGCTGGCTGTTGTTATGCGATGGATTAAACCTTGATTGCTATTCTGTGTTTAGTCTCCCGCGGTTATCGCGATTACGCTGTTATCCTCTCTCTCCGCGAGTCGCAGCAGCGGTGTGTATCGATATTCGCACCTTGTACTGTCTATGGCCTGGCGCTTATAGCTTCCGGCTGTGATGAGTGCGAGCAGTTGGCTGGTTGGCGTTGAGCAGCGAGGAAATCGCGGTGCGTAGTTTGGCCGAGGCCGCTGGCGGTGTCCACGCGCTGTCGGAGGGTGTGGTGCTATTCCCTTCGCTACGAGGTCCGTGGCACACCGATACTGAACACGAAACTTGAGTTTTGAGTTAATCTATCAGCAAGTCACTACTGTTTACATTGTGTCGTTTGGATTTCGTTGTCGGCTGTTGAGACATTCCCACGACTCATAACGTATGTTTTCAAGTTGGCAAATTTCAGCCACCCTCCGGTGGAGTTTAACTGTGCTTGGTTATTTTGAATTGAAGGGCCCAAACGGAATCTTCAGCCTTGTGGCCGTTAACGTTCCGGTTATCTGACATGGCCGTTGACGTACATTCAGGCAGTGTATTTTCCTCATCGTGTTATTGCTGTCTAGCACTTTGTGTAGTTTGACAGCTCAATGTATAATTGGTTGAACTTGTCTGTTGTTCCACTGAACTCCCTGTTCTGTGCTGGTCGGTGAGTCCGTTGACTGTCGGTCGGTTGGGTTGTCGTTTGATCGAGAATGGTTAGACCTACTGCCTGCCTCACCAAAGCGAGCGTTAGTGTTTCAATTCGAGGCCGACCCTCGGAAACTTCTGAGCGCCGTTGGGTGTAGTGCCTTTCCTTATTTCTTCTGGTTGTCTGTATTTTTATGGCTTCTAGCCGATTTTCAAATTAAGGTTGTTTAGTCCTTAAGGTGTAAGATTGTTTGGGCCTTCATCTTAATTTAAATAACTGTTTCAAGGTAAGGCCTTTGGCCTATTAAAATTTATTTTGGTTTGAGTCTTAAGTGATGGACCTTCAGCCGACTTTTAATTTAAAGTTGACTTGCTCTTAAGGTGTCAGATTGTTTGGGCTTTGTGCTTAATTAAAGAACTGTTTTGAGATTAGGCCTTTTGCGTTTTAAAAATTAAAATTTCGTTTTGGTCTTGAGAGATGGGCCTTCAGCCGACTTTTTTATTAAATTAAAGTTGTTTTGCTCTTAAGGTGTGAGATTGTTTGACGTTCATTCTAATTGAAAGAACATTTAAGATAAGGCCTTCTGCCTTTTTAATTTCTCATTTTGGTTTGAGTCTTAAGTTATTGTCTTTCAGCCGATTTCAAATTAAAGTGATCTTGCCCTTAAGCCATGGGATTGTATGGCGCATTCGTACAGAAATTAAGTTCCTATAATTAATGCTGTTTTTTTTTAAATATTCTTGGCTCTTGTAATGTTTGGTCAAATAAATAAAGTTGCATATTCGAGTGTAACTAACAGCCCCTTATTTTGGCCCCTTTCCACAATTTAAACTATCCGTCCTGTCCTGCGGATTTAGCAGGGCGTCTCAAATTGATCACTTCGTGAGAAAGATTTTCAACTAAGTGGGCTTTCTGTTTTCTGTACTCTTGAACACATAGTAGCATTAAACGTTTATGCATTGTTACTGCTCAACTTCCGAGAGCGGATTAAATCAAAATATAATAATCGGCGGCTTTTCCTTCAAGAACTGTTACTACAGTTCACGTAACCATACGTTGAACTAAGGGATACTAAAATTAGCCGACTCTAGAAATATGTGGTTTCAGCCTTGGAGGTATTGTCGGACAGAATATCAAGAAATTCGCTGCAAAGGAAGCTGAAGGAAGAAGGTGAAGATATTGTTTGTGTTCTGAAAGCTAGTCGAAAGTTGAGACTTACAGTAAAGAGAACAAGACAACAGTGGTCTGTAACAACTGTAAACCATGCGCATACAGTAAACACAGCAAGGAATCCGTTATATGTTCCAAGTGTGAAGATGTTTCCGAAGAAAGTGATGAATAAGCGATCCCAGGCACTATGTAATGTAATCTGCTGTATTTCAACTAACATATATGTAATATATTTGAATTGTAATGAAGTGTTCTTCAGTAACTCTGTAATGACTTTTACTACCAATATGAAAAGATAATAAGACTAAATAAACATAAATGACGGAGAAAGGGAAAAATACTAAATTCGATTTTTGAGGCAGTACTAAAAAATTTATGAGTTTAGGACATTTATTACCCAACAGTAGCTCTTAATATAGTGTTTTATTAATAAAGGTCAACAAAAATTAAAGAAATTCGAATTATAAAGAAACTTTTGTGGGGGCACAAAATACGCCCTCCCTCTCAGCCTCTGGTACCGCGTGTTACGAAAAATACGTTGGTAGTGTGGTAGTGTAAGGGTTAGTTGAAAGCTTTCCACAGACTGGTCAATCTTTCACCATTTCTGTTAGTTCTTTTGTTTGCTGGGTAGTCTCAGGAGATTTTGCAGAAGGCTTTATCTCTTCCAATCTCATCGTATAAATCTCATCTAGATCTTTTGATATTTTTATCTGTGATTTTGGGTATTTCAGTTCAAAAGTATTTCAAAAATTTTCGAAGTTGTCAGTGTGCTAGTTACTGTCTACATTTATAGGAGCATGACAGTTAACAAGACTGTAATTTTTACTTCCTCAGTAGAGGAAACAGTCTTTGTGATGCAGAATAAAAAACTGGTACGGAGTCCACCAATTTAAAAATGATGGCCTCGTTTAAGATTATTTCTTAAATTTCCTCTAAAGATGTAGTAGTTCTCATATTTTCTTCTGTTTTCGATCAGGAACCATCCTAGGCCCACACAATGTGTTATCATGCATTTCTTCAAGTGATATTCAAAAGGGGGAAATGAATTTCTTCATTTCATTATTGAAACAGGAATTTTATTTTAAGAGTTTCAGGGAGTGTTTGGTCCGTGAGAGTCCGCTGGCGAGCCTGTGGGGACCACCGTATGTGCTACCAGAATCGCGCCCCGTGGGAATCTCCCACCATTCGCGCCGCTACGACAGCGCAGTAGGTGTTTTATATCTTTATTTTTTTTTTTTACTTTTATCACTGCGGTAGCGGATCTCAGGCAACGCTCTGTCTGGAGACAGCTAGTGCCTGAGAAAGAACCACTTGCACTAACCGCTCAGTCTACCTGCAGCATCACAAATGGTTCAAATGGCTCTGAGCGCTGTGGGACTTAACATCTGAGGTCATCAGTCCCCTAGAACTCGGAACTACTTAAACGTAACTAACCCAAGAACATCACACACATTCATGCCCGAGGCAGGAATCGAACCTGCGTCTTTAGCGGTCAAGCGGTTCCAGACCGAAGCGCCTAGAGCCGCACGGCCACACGGCCGGCACCTACAGCATCCTAACTGACATTAGTAGGTAATTCGGACTCTCTAGCCATGACAGTAACACCGAATGTCAACTGCTATGACCTGACCGTTCGAGAGGTGACGCCTTCCGGAATTCAGCACTCCTGCCTCCCGACTAGAGTTGTGAAACAGCCGTACCCTATCGTGATTAACTGTTCAACATCGTCGATTTCTTAGTAGCATTGGCCAGTTTAGATGGTATTTGAATTACTGTACGTTAGGTGTGCTGCATACATATCGGGCACTACCAAATAACGAACGCTTTCGTTAGGTATACGGTCAGTGTCTTATTGAATTCCACTAAAAAGTGGAAACAGTGCATTGTCTAGAAACTAAGTGAGGATATATAAGGAACCCGGTAAATTACGGAAAATTTATTTCCTACATAGTTATCCTCCTGTCTGTTACTTTGAAACAGGCAGTATTTATAGCAAAGTAGAAATTGCCAATGTTTCATTCAAGTTTTATTGGAAAACGGTTGAATTGTAGCTTGAAACAGAGGAAAGTTGCAATAAAAATAAAGAAAACAAGATGGATTCGTTATATAGCGATAGAAAACGCTATTTTCTCAACAAAAAGGTAAAATATAAAAAAAGACGTAAAAAATAAACAAAACCGCTTCAATTTCCTGACGAACGTGTATAAAACACGTTTCTGGTATTCATAAACAAAATTACCAGGAAGCTCTTGCCTTTGGTCATGATGAAGGACGCTCTATTGACTACAAAATAACAACTGTATGTATTTTTATGTTTGTGCATGTAAATTGTACTTGCATCAAAAGTAATTGCTTTGGCTACAAAAAGGAGAGGAAGGTGGGTGATAAAGTAAGTTTTATTACAAATACACAATGGACTAACTTCGATGGTGTAAACGTAGGCCTCCGGGCCGTCGTCACAGTCAATAAAATTCTTCTCGGTTTGAGGCCGCATTGTCAACTATAAAATTCCGACGTTTCGGCGACTGTTGCAAGACGCTATCTTCAGGGTGTACTGCTAACGGTTAGCGGTACACCTTGAGGAAGGCGTCTTGCAACAGTCACCGAAACATCGGAATTTTATAGTTAACAATGGAGCTTCAAACCTAGAAGAATTATATTCCCTAACGTCGACGGTGTTTGGTGCTAAGTATGATGTGTAGAACAGACAACCAAACACACACACACAAAAAAAAGCAGAGAGAAATCGTCTGTTGCCCGTTTCTCTCTTACACATTTATTTATGTTTCTTACCGTACCAATGTCCGCCCTTGGTAGCTGAGTGGTCAGTGTGACGGACTGTCATACGTAACGGCCCGGGATCGATTCCCGGCTGGGTCGGAGATTTTCTCCGCTCAGGGTCTGGGTTTTGTGTTGTCGTTGTTGTTGTTGTTGTGGTCTTCAGTCCTGAGACTGGTTTGATGCACCTCTCCATGCTATTATATCCTGTGCAAGTACCCTCACATCCCAGTACCCACTGCAGCCTACATCCTTCTGAATCTGCTTAGTATATTCATCTCTTGGTCTCCCTCTACGATTTTTACCCTCCTCGCTGCCCTCCAATACTAAATTGGTGATCCTTCGATGTCTCAGAACATGTCCTACCAACCTACCCCTTCTTCTAGTCAACTTGTGCCACAAGCTCCTCTTCTACCAATTTCTACTCAATACCTCCTCATTTGTTATGTGATCTACTCATCTAATCTTCAGCATTCTTCTGTAGCACCACATTTCGAAAGCTTCTATTCTCTTCTTGTCTAAACTATTAATCGTCCACGTTTCACTTCCATACATGGCTACACTCCATACAAATACTTTCAGAAACGACTTCCTGTCACTTAAATCTATACTCGATGTTAACAAATTTTTCTTCTTCAGAAACGCTTTCCTTGCCATTGCCAGTCTACATTTTATATCCTCTCTGCTTCGACCATCATCAGTTATTTTGTTCCCCAAATAGCAAAACTCTTTCACTACTTGAATTGTCTCATTTCCAGATCTAATTCCTTCAGCATCACCCGACTTAATTCGACTACATTCCATTATCCTCGTTTAGCTTTTGTTGATGTTCATCTTATACCCTCCTTTCAAGACACTGTTCATTCCGTTCAACTGCTCTTCCAAGTCCTTTGCTGTCTCTGACAGAATTACAATGTCATCTGCGAACCTCAAAATTTTTATTTCTTCTCCATGGATTTTAATGCCTACTCCGAACTTTTCTTTTGTTTCCTTTACTGCTTGCTCAATATATAGTTTGAATGACATCTGGGATAGGCTACAACCCTGTTAAACTCCCTTCCCAACCACTGCTTTTCTTTCATGCCCCCCGACTCTTATAACTGCCATCTGGTTTCTGTACAAACTGTAAATAGCCTGTCGAACCCCGTATTTTATCCCTGCCACCTTCAGAACTTGAAAGAGAGTCTTCCAATCAACATTGTCGGAAGCTTTCTCTAAGTGTACAAATGCTGGAAACGTAGGTTTTTCTTTCCTTAATCTATTCTAAGATAAATCGTAGGGTCAGTATTGCCTCACGTGTTCCAACATTTCTACGGAATCCAAACTGATCTTCCCCGAGGTCGGCTTCTATCAGTATTTCCGTTCGTCCGTAAGGAATTCGCGTTAGTATTTTGCAGCTGTGACTTATTAAACTGATAGTTAGGTAATTTTCACATCTGTCAACACCTGCTTTCTTTGGGATTGGAATTATTATATTCTTCTTGAAGTCTGAGGCTATTTCGCCTGTCACATACATGTTGCTCACCAAATGGTAGAGTTTTGTCAGGACTGGCTCTCCCAAGGCTGTCAGTAGCTCTAATGGAATGTTGTCTACTCTGGGGACCTTGTTTCCATTCAGGTCTTTCAGTGCTCTGTCAAACTCTTTACGCGGTATCGTATCTCTCATTTCATATTCATCTACATTCTCTTCCATTTCCATAATATTGTCCTCAAGTACATCGCCCTTGTATAGACCTTCTATATACTCCTTCCACCTTTCTGCTTTCCCTTCTTTGCTTAGAACTGGGTTTCCATCTGAGCTCTTGATGTTCATGCAAGTGGTTCTCTTATCTCCATAGGTCTCTTTAATTTTTCTGTAGGCAGTATCTATCTTATCCCTAGTGAGATAAGCCTCTACATCCTTACATTTGTCCTCTATCCATCCCTAAATAGCCACTTTGCACTTCCTGTCGATCTTATTTTTGACACGTTTGTATTCCTTTTTGCCTGCTTCATTTACTGCATTTTTATATTTCCTCCTTTCATCAAATAAATTCAACATTTCTTCTGTTACCCAAGGGTTTCTACTAGCCCTCGTCTTTTTACCTATTTGATCCTTTGTTGCCTTCACTATTTCATCCCTCAAAGTTACTCATTCTTCTTCTACTGTATTTCTTTCCGTCATTCCTCTCAATTGTTCCCTTATTCTCTCCCTGAAATTCTGTACAATCTCTGGTTCTTATAGTTTGTTCAGGTCCCATCTCGTTAAATTTCCACCCTTTGGCAGTTTCTTCAATTTTAACCTACGTGTTGTACTTATCATCATCATCATCATTTCATCCCCATCGACACGCAAATCGCCGAAGTGGTGTCAACTCCAAATAGTTGTACCAAGCGAACGGTCCACCCGACGGGAGGCCCTAGCCACACGTCATTTCCATTTAGCCGACCAATCCTACAGATCATCCTATCGTTTACTAGATCATTAAGTAGTGTTATGTGCTGACACTACCGACGACGAGGGAAGGGAAGGGAAGGGAAGTGGTGCTCTACCAAAACTACAGTTCTCTAGTTCTGCTAGTCTGTGATTATGCTTCTATCTGTGTACTCCGTCGTCTGTCGCTTCGGCTGTCCCAGTCACCTCACGATATCTAAGACGCTTCACACTAACTTAACGGACCCATGACGAAATAAAAAACTCCTTTTTTGATCAACTGTGTGTCCTCTATTAATCCTAACTCCTATATACCGAGTGACCAAAAATCAGTATAAATTTGAAAAGTGAATAAATCACGGAATAATGTGGATAGAGAGGTAAAAATTGACACAAATGCTTGGAATGACATAGGGGTTTATTAGAACAAAAAAAAACAACACAAAATGTCCGACATTTGGTACTGGACAGCAAAACGTCAGTGACTGCGCATAAGAATCGTGTATAAAAGGAACTGTAATGAGAGAGAGAATCAGATGCGCTAGCAGTCGCAGCATGTTGAAGTTACCTGAAAAGGCGCTTTTAGTGAAGCTGTATTATCAGAATGTAGAATGTGCTAGTTCAGCGTTACAATACCATCGCTATAGGAAGGGGATTCGAACAGGTAAAGGTCCGTTGACAAATGCAGCTGTGGCGAGAATGATTTCGAAATCGAAGCCACGGGTTGTTTAGACAATAGACGCCGTAGAGGCCGACCGAGCACAAGGCGTAATGCTGCTGAGACAGTTCAGGAAGAAATGGAGACTACAGCGGGTTCGTCCATGCACGGAGAAGTCAGCGCTCGTGCAGTCGAATGTCGCACCGGCATTTCATACACTACTGTTTGGTTGGCACTTAGGTGTACCCTCCGATGCTATCTGAACAAAATCCATCGACATAATGAACCGTTACCTGGCGATTTACTGAAGCGGAGGGCATAAGTGGTGTGGGCGTTTCAAAATATTGCGGAAGGTGACGACTGGTTGAGTAACGTGTTGTGGACCAACGAAGCTCATTTCACGCTACGAGGGTCTGTCAACGCCAACAAATGCAGAATTTGGGCTAAGGAAAATCCCAGAACTGTAGTGGATATTCCATTGCACGAGGAGAAATTCACGGTATGGGTTGGGTTTACCACGTCTACCATTATCGGGCATTTTTTCTTCGAGGAAATGCGTGATTCTGGTTTTGTAACTGCTACCGTGACGGGTGGGAGGTACGCCGATATGTTACAGAATCGCATCATCCCCAGCCTGGCCGATAAACACCTGCTGGAACGTACGATGCAGGATGGCGCTCCACCCAATGTTGCTAGACGCGTGAAAGTTCTCTTGCAAGCGTCGTTTGGTGATGATCGTGAGGTCAGCCGCCACTTTCGTCATGCTTTGCCTGCCGGGTCCCTAGACCTCAGTCGGTGCGATTATTGGCTTTGGGATTACCTGAAGTCGCAAGTGTATCGTGATCGACCGACATCTCTAGGGATGCTGAAAGACAACATCCGACGCCAATGACTCACCATAAATCCGGACATGCTTTACAGTGCTGTTCACAACATTATTCCTCGACTACAGCTACTGTTGAGGAATTATGGTGGACATATTGAGCATTTCCTGTAAATAACATCTCATCATTGCTTTGTCTTACTTTGTTATGCTAATTATTGTTATTATGATCAGATGAAGCGCCATCTGTCGATTTTTTGATGTTTTGTATTTTTTTGGTTCTAATAAAACCCCTTGTCATTCAAGAATGGGTGTCAATTTGTACCTCTCTATCTACATTATTCCGTGATTTATTTAGTTTTCAAATTTATACTGAATTTTTGGCACCCGGTATATGGAGTGGATAAAAGATGGAAACACCAAACATGCAACACATTACGATGCTTAACACGGCGTACGAAAACCGTTGGGATTCTAGTTGTCTCGGAATGGATACATACTGCTGCTGTTTGGTTTTTAATCAGTTCGTATTGTATTCCTCCTGAAAAACAATGCCAAGTCAGGTAAATACAATGGCGACATGATAGGTGTGTGTTGATTAAGCACCCTTTATTTCGATTTCGTATCTTCGCATATCTATCACGGAAGAGTTATTTCGCATAGTTTCCGACCTCTCGCTGGTCGATTTCAATATCCTTGTGCTACACGGGAAATACGTAGGTTTCACTGGAGGGTTTTGGGACCAGTATCTCAGTCAACGAATGCCTAAGGCGTGGAATTGTCACGTGAGCGCTTTCTATTTGAAGGAAGGAAAGGAGGAAGCTGCAGCGTGGCAGTTGTAAACAGACAGTTATATGGAAACAGTTGTATTAAGGTAGACAGCCTGTTGCTGTTGTTGCATCTGCGCAGTCGTAAGTGGGCTTTCCATGAGAGCAGTGCGTGCAATACCGGTTCTGAGAGAGCAAGCTATGCTTTTTTTAATATTCCTTTTACCAAACACGTGTTGCATCATTCTTTGCATTCTGCTCAGCGATCCGAGGCATTTTTCTTACGGCTTGGCTTGTATCTAGTGACAGTGCGACATTAGGTTTCCTGATGGCAGAGTGACGATTAGGCTGAACTCAATATTCAGCATTGGTTGCGTTTGGGTCAAATATTTAATCCGCGTTTTCGTTTTCAAACAGCTGGAAAATATTTCCGTATTTTCTTAATGTTACTAATTCATCAATTGAGCGAAATGTAGCTGTATTAGGAGAAGCAGATGGTACGTGTTACATTAATTTATGTTAGGGTTTGTTGTAAAAATTGTTCTAGTAAACCAAAAATTTATTTCAATTCTCCAATCTCTTTACCTCTGTCAGACTAATGTAGATTATTAACTTTTGCTGCCTCTGTACCATGTCTGTGAGGAGTCACAATTGTTTGTTGAGGTCTGATTTATACAAACACGACGAAGCAGCACCTTTCGAGTTCTTATCTTATTTTTTTCAGGCAGTGTGGCGCTGTTATTTATTGCAAGAGTAATAGTATCTGTGATTTAATTTTCCACTCTCAAATGTAAGGATAGAACTTGGCCATCAGTAGCTTCCAGAGGTTATTAATAAATCTAGCCGTACCAGATCATCTCTAAAATACCGATAGTTTATACTGTTGGACAGTAAATGCATTGGTGCCTGTTGAACCGTGCTTGAATTTATTTAGTCAGATTCTCATAATCGATGTGGATATTCTCCTGAACATAAGACGTACAGGTGGACAGAGATCACTCACGCGTTTTTCCAAACTAGATCACAAGGACTCATTATTATTGAGATCTGGTGAATGTGCTGACAAGGGCAGATGGGGCAGTTCAGTCTTGTGCTCAAAAAACCAGTCTTGGGTAAGTCGCGCCGTGTGAACGGGAGCCCTATCATCTTGTAACGCTGCATCAACATTGTACCATGGCATGGGTCTGACCAGAGAAAACTGTTACGTATTTCTTGGTAATAATGCGACCTTGCAAAGGAACTAAAGGGATACTACGATGTGACAGTCTAAATAGTAACCGAACCGACGTTATGCCTCACTCTTTGAACCAGAAGTTTGAAACATTGTGAAACATAATTCATCCGACCAAATTACTGTCTTTCATTGCTCCATAATGCAGACTTCGGTAACCTTGGTTACGGAAACACACATCTGTTAGCTCTCATTGGAATTCACTTCGCTGTCATTTTGTACACTCACAGCTACACAAAAAAAAACTGCTCTGACCACGACTGACATTTCAAATCTGTTGAGGACACTGCACAGGTGCCGACCGTTGTCAAATACAATAGCGAAACTTGCAGGCTTGGCTAGCATTTACACTAATGTTTAAGCACACATTTCTAGCGGTGTTTCCGTATTTTCGTCGAACCCCTGTAGTAAAGGGTTGCATACTTTTTTACCAAATTTAAACTTTCTTTACTTTTTATCCTGCCACTAACAGAGGAACGTTATACAACGTGTCTTTCGGAGATTTCGACTATCTGACTTTTTTATGTTCAAGGGTCAATCTGTTGAAAGTCTGTCTGCATTTGGCTTTATTAGTGGGACAAAGTGACTTTCCTATGTATTATGATGCGCAGACAGTGTCAAGGTGTTTCCGACGCTGTTCTCCAGTTAGTTTACATACACGGTGATTCAGTTGAGCTACGGTCACAGGTTCGAATCCTGCCTCGGGCATGGATGTGTGTGATGTCTTTAGGTTAGTTACGTTTAAGTAGTTCTAAGTTCTGGGGGACTGATGACCTCAGCTATTAAGTCCCATATTGCTCAGAGCCATTTGAACCATTTGATTCAGCTAAACCGTTCACAAATATTTCTGAAATCGTTTAACAGTCTGTAGTGCAGGCTTTATTCAGAAGAATCATGAGGGGGCCTCACCAAACGACATATAGTCTCTTTGCATGCCTATATTAAATATAGAGATATAGGTACCAACGTCGGTTCTTCAAACGGAAATGTATTAATGTCTGCTGTCGGAATCTTCATTCGATTAGAGACAATTTCAATGGATTTTCACCTTCAAAATCCAGATGGTAGATTCGAAATAAGTATTATATTCAGAAGTCAGGATTTATCTGTTTTCAACAAAAATACTTTGTGCTGTCTTATTCGGAAGATTTTGATTTTACACTCAGGTAACGAAGGAAGTCTCATCGGATAAAGAGAAAATTATGTGCTGTGTTCACCCTTCCAGATTCAGTCCCTGGTTCGCTCTTACTTGTGACAAATTTGCCTAATCGATTAGGGCTTCTAACGATTCCTTAATTTGATAAAGTTAAGACCGTGTCGCCGCTAATCACAAGTGGTCGAATAACACTGGAATCCGTGCTTTCACTGCAAACAAGCAATTTCTCTTCCGCATCAGAGTTATATCTTCTTCAGATTAGTAGTCTGAAGTTCCATTTTACGAATCAAAAGCAAAAAGAGAAAGTCCTGTACGTTGGACGTAAAATACGTGTTAAGACTCGTAGATTGTATTTGTGTTTGATTTGAACGCAATAGAAGCTGTTAATTGATCACAGCCCCTCTGTTAATGTCTGTGGTTCCATCGACATGTACTTATATATATATATATATATATATATATAATTGATTCCACTTACATCCGACACTTTCTTATGGGACAGTATGGAAAAAATGGTCATATAAAACTGCTACCATTTATAATGATGTCTTCATGAAACATAGGAGATTGCTGAACTCTGTCTTTATGACCTCTGCACGTTTCGGAATTTTGCACCCAACAGTCTTTAAACTTTACCTGACCATTCTGCCATTTCATCACCTGAGAAATACAAAGCTATCACACAGTAATCTTTGACCATATTTGAGGCATACACTATTTCAAATTATTTCTTAGTTGGGCAGTGTATCGAGCTCCCTACGATAATAAATACTCCATTAACATTATTATTCAGCTTATGCTTAGTTTATAAGTTGCACGTTTGACTGCTGTTCACTTTTGCCTTCAGTCAGTTTTCTTGCTTAACGTTTCACGATTAGTGTAAATAAATTAGACTAATCGTCGAACCTTACCATGGAAGCATTTGCAGTTAACTAATGCCGCATTACACTTTTCCTTTCGCAGATACGCTCAGAGAATTGTTCACATACATATTTAATACTCCTCACTCCGAATACAGCACGCAGTTTAGCATCAGTACTGGGAGAGGGCTTCTCTGGGTTAATAAAATGGACTGTGCACGCCCTGCACACATACTGTGTGTAGTACCAGCATGGCCTCTTATGAAGGGGAAGGGGCTGTAGAATTATCCCTCAAAGCGGAAGTCAACAAATCCGAATACTTGATCGTTGCAGAAGTGTCTTTACCAATTTCTTTTACTACGTTTGTCATGCATTGATTCACAGCTCCGATGAAACTTGTAAATGATGAAACCATTTTAAAAACAGCCCTAGGCAGACAGTTTTATTTTGAGTCGTCAGTCTTTTTACTGGTTTGATACGGCTCTCCACGCATTTTCCTCTTGTGCCAAGGTTTCCTTCTCAGAGCAGCGCTTGAAACCCACGTACACAATTATATTCTGGATGCGTTCCAATTTCTGTCTTCCTTTACAGATTTTACCCTCTATGTCTCCTCTAGTACGTGGAAGTTATTCTCTGATGTTTTAACGGACGTACTGTCATCCTGTCCCTACTTCTTGTCGGTGTTACATATATCCCATTCATCATCGATTCTACGGACAAGCCTCCTCATATGTTAACTTATCAGATCACCTAATATTCAACATCCTTCGATATCATCACATCTCAAATTATACTATTCTTTTCTGCTCCACTTTTCCTAAAGCCCATGTCTCACTACCATAAAATGTTGTCTTCCACACGTACATTCTCAGAAATTTCGTACCGTAATTGAGGCCTGTGTATGATACTAGTAGATATCTTTTGGCTAGGAAAGCCCTTTTTTAAGAGTGCTGATCTCCTTTTATACCCCCCTCGCTCTCTCCTCCAGGGATTATTTTACTGCCCAGATAGGACAGTTCCTTAACTTCATCTACTTTGTGATCGCCAGTTCTGATGTTAAGTTTCTCTCTGTTCCCTGTTTTCTTCTACATCTAATTGCTTTCGTATTTATCCGATTTACTGTCAGTCCTTATTCTGTACTCTTTACGTTCCTCATTCCATTCAACACATATCTTAACTATTCCCCGCCTTCACCGAGAATGGAAATGTCATCAAGGAATCGTATCATTGATAACCTTTCACTTTGAATATTACTCTCGCTCTTGAACCTTTCTTTTGTTTCCATCAATACTTCTTCGACATATCAAATGAACAGTAGAGACGAGCGAATACACCCTTTTCATACATCCGTTTTAATCCGAGCAATTCGTTCCTGGTCTTCCACTCTCGTTGTTCCCATTTTGTTCTTGTACATATTGTATACTACCTGTGTTTCCCTATAGCCAGCACCTACTTTCCTCAAGATTTCGAACACCCTGCTCCATTTGGCATTTGTCGAACGCTTTTTCCAGGTCGACAAATCGTATGAAAATCTCTAAATTTTTCTTCAGTCTACTTCCATTATCAATTACAACGTGACAACAGCCTCTCCAGTGGCTCAGCTTTCCTTAAAGCCAAACTAATCGTTATCTGACAGATTCTCAATTTCCTATTCTATTGTTATGTCTATTGTTGTTGTTAGAAACTTGGATGCAAGAGCTATTACGCTGATCGTGAGATAATTCTTGCAATTGCCTACTCTTGGACTCCTAAGAACTGTGTGGGTGATGTTATTCCGAAATTGTAATAATAAATCACCAATCTCATAATTTTACACACCGACGTGAATGACGTTTAGTTTCCACTTCGCTCCAATGATTTTAGAGTTTCCCATTCAGTATCATCCATTCCTTCTTCACTATGTGATCAAAAGTAGCCGGACACCCACAAAAAGATATGTTTTTCGTGATAGGGGCATTGCGTTGCCACCTGCTGCCTGGTAGTCCATACCAGCGACATCAGTAGTCATAAGACATCGTGAGAGAGCAGAATGGGACGCTCCGCGGAACTCAGGAACCTCGAACGTGGTCAGGTGATTGGGAGTCACTTGTGCCACACGTCTGTACGCGAGATTTCCACACTCCTAAACATCTCTAGGTCCACTGTTTCCAATGTGATATAGAACTGGAAACGTGAAGGGACACGTACAGCACAAAAGCCTACAGGCGGACATCGTCTGTTGACTTACAGAGACCGCCGACAGTTGGAGAGGGTCGTAATGTGTAATAGGCTGAGATCTTCACAGACCAACACACAGGAATTTCAAACGGTATCAGGATCGAGTGAAAGCTATGTCACTTACAGGGGGGTGAGAAAACATGGATTTCATGCTCAATAGCCACACAGCACGCCGGTAAATGCCAAACAACGCCTCTCTTGCAGAAAGGAGCATAAACATTGGACGATTGAACAGTGGAAGAACGTTGTGTGGAGTGACGAATCACAGTAAACAATGTGGCTGTCCGATGGCAGGGTGTGGATATGGCGAATGACCGGTGAACGTCATCTGCCAGCGTGTGTAGTGCCAATAGTAAAATTCAGAGGCGATGGTTTCATGGTGTGGTCGTGGTTTTCTTGGAGGGGAATTGCACCCCTTGTTGTTTTTCGTGGCACTATCACAGCATATTCTACATTCATGTTTTATGGATCTAATGGCTCTGAGCACTGAGGGGCTTAACTTCTGAGGTCATCAGTCCCATAGAACTTAGAACTTCTTAAACCTAACTAACCTAAGGACATCACACATTCCCATGCCCGAGGCAGGATTCGAACCTGCGACCGTAGCGGTCGCGTGGTTCCAGACTGTAGCGTCTAGAACCGCTCGGCCACACTGGCCGGCATTCATGTTTTAAGCACCTTCTTGCTTTCCACTGTTGAAGAGCGATTCGGGGATGGCGATTGCATCTTTCAACGCGATCGAGCACCTGTTCATAATGCATGGCCTGTGACAGAGTGGTTACACGACAATATCTTCCCTGTAATAGACTGGCCTGCACAGAGTCCTGACCTGAATCCCGTAGAACACCTTTGGGATGTTTTGGAGCGCCGAATTCGTGCCAGGCCTCACTGATCGACACCGATACCTCTCCTCAGTGCAGCACTCCGTGAAGTATGGGCTAGCCGGCCGGTGAGGCCGAGCGATTCTAGGCTCTTCAGTCTGCAACCACACGACCGCTACGGTCGCGGGTTCGAATCTTGCCTCGGGCATGGACGTGTGTGATGTCCTTCGGTTAGTTAGGTTTAAGTAGTTCTAAGTTCTAGGGGACTGATGACCTCAAATGTTAAGTCCCATAGTGCTCAGAGCCATTTGAAGAATGGGCTGCCATTCCCCAAGAAACTTTCCAGCACTTGATTGAACCTATGCCTGCTAGAGTGGAAGCTGTCATTAAGGCTAAGAGTGGGCCAACACCATATTGAATTCCAACCTACCGATGGCGGGAGGGCGGGGGGGGGGGGGGGGGGGGTTGCCACGAGCTTGTAAGCCATTTTCAGATTTTCAGCCAGGTGTCCGGATACCTTTGATCATATAGTGTACCTTATTTGATCTTAAGTCTTCCAAAGCTCTTCTACAGTCTGTTTCTGACACTGTATTTCCTACCTCTTCCCTATCGGTTCCTATTTCTTCTTCTAAGACGTCATCAGAAGTATCCTCCCACTCATAGATGCCCCATGTGTACCTTCACTGTTTTTTTAGTTCCTTCTTTCGTCGATAAACTGAAGTATTTTGTCTGTTACCAGTGGATTTTAGCAGTTACCTCCTTGTACTACGTGTTTCTCTCCAAATTCTGTGGTTGTTCTGTTTAAATATGTACATTGTTTTTCAACTGAACTGCCTGCTATGCTATTCATTATACATTTATAGCCTCAACAGACTGCAAGCGTATCTTTTCTTTCATTTGTACTTCTATGTCCCACGTCTTTTGGCACTGATTTTTCCTGACTAGGGTCTTAACAGTCAGCCTGATCTTCATGATTGATAAACAGAGATCTGAGCCTATATCTGCCCCTCGGTACGCCTTAAAATCCAATCTCTGCTTTCAGGATCTCTGCCTGACGATTATGTAATATAATTGATGTCATTCTATATCTCCCAGCCCTTTAGAAGAATACCTCATTATGAGTTTTGAACAGAGGACTCATTATTATCATTTGAAATTTGTTGCGGAACTCAGTAACTGTCTCCTGTCTCCCATTCCTGCTATCATGACCATATTCTCGAGTAATCCTTTTTTCTATTTCTTCCCTACAACCGTATTCCAATCCTCCATGTCTGTAAATTTTCATCTCCCTTCATCTCCCTGAATTACTCGTTGGATATTATCACATACTTCATCTATGTCTTCATCTTCTGCTTGCTACGTTGGTGTGCATACCTGACCTGTTGTTGTAGTGTTCATTTGCTGTAGATTCTGATGAAAACAACGATGTCAGGTGCTGCTCACAGCATCTCACACTCTCTTCTACCTTTCTATTGGTAGCGAATCTATTTATAAGGGCTCGAGCTCCTCTTATACCGTTTCCTGCTGCTGTTGATATTACCTTATTCTCATCTGCCCAGAAATCCTTGTCTTCCGTTTCACTTCACTTTCGCCCGTTGTATATAGACCGGGGTTTGGTACTTTCCTTTTCAGATTTTCTAGCTTCCCTACCACTTTAATATTTTGAACATTCCAGCCCCCGACTCCTAGAACGTTATGCTTTCGTTGGTTATTCTGCATTTTTCTTATGGTCACGTCCCCCTACGTAGTCTCCTCCCGGAGATCTGAATGGGAATCAGTCATGAATCTTTTGCCGATGGGGAGAACGTCATGATGCTTTTTCAGCTACAGGCCACATGTGATATGTATCTTTAAAGCAGTGATTTCCATTGCCTTGTCTTCTGCATCCTCATGACATTGATCTCAGGTGATTCTCCCGCTTTCCAGGGGCAGCTTCACACCTCAACGCCAGTAAAGTGCCCTGAACGAGTCTCCGTTATTCCGCGTTTATTGGCATGGTCGTTGGCGAAATGAGGGTGACTTCTTATACCAGAAGTCTCTGTCGTCATTGTTGATGATTTTTATTCAAAATCAAGCAGTGTCGGGATTAGAACCCCGGCCCGTGGACGTTCCGTTTGTTAATCAGTAACACTATTACTTGACCACGGATATACGAACAGCGCAGTTTCGGCCCTTGGCACTTTTCGGTTTATGGCGAGTCGCTAAAAGAGGTCGTCACGAGGTCGAAGATACCGGGCCCGCAACTCGTGGTCGTGCGGTAGCGTTCTCGCTTCCCACGCCCGGGTTCCCGGGTTCGATTCCCGGCGGGGTCAGGGATTTTCTCTGCCTCGTGATGGCTGGGTGTTGTGTGCTGTCCTTAGGTTAGTTAGGTTTAAGTAGTTCTAAGTTCTAGGGGACTTACGACCACAGCAGTTGAGTCCCATAGTGCTCAGAGCCATTTGAACCATTTTTTGAAGATACCGGAGTACGTCACCGGAGTCAGGGTCGAGTGCAAGCAGCAGGCCGACATCCCGACGGTTGGTTCGCAACATTCGTGTCGGACGACCGCTCGTGGCGTGGCTGCCCTCTTCTACCTGGCTTTCATCGGCATCACTCAGTAACCGCAGCGACGCACCGTGGATCCATGGAATTGGTTACTGGAAAGGGGGAGAAACATTGTGTAATCCTCGTGGTGATTTGTTTTATTGTCTACCTGCTCTCCTTATTATTTTCTGATTCGTACCCGACCCCCACAGTTCTACTCGGTCGGCTCTTTGTCGTAAATATACGCAGTAGTTGTCGTTCGAAAAGTTGTCCCGCCATTATATTGCCTTTCCTTTCTGGTTTGTACCCGATCATTAATGTTCTAATTAATCAGCTCTTGGTCTTAAATACAGTCTGAAAATGGCTCTGAGCACTATGGGACTCAACTGCTGTGGTCATAAGTCCCCTAGAACTTAGAACTACTTAAACCTAACTAACCTAAGGACATCACACACATCCATGCCCGAGGCAGGATTCGAAACTGCGACCGTAGCGGTCGTGAGGTTCCAGACTGTAGCGCCTTTAACCGCTCGGCCACTCCGGCCGGCAAATATACAATTACACTAATCCACAGGTTGCAGTTAAACAAAAGTGGGACTTTGTGTTTAGATTTAGCTGCTAACCGGTTCAGTTATTTGATTGTAATTGTATTTCAAATGGTTCAAATGGCTCTGAGCACTATGGGACTCAACATCTTAGGTCATAAGTCCACTAGAACTTAGAACTACTTAAACCTAACTAACCTAAGGACATCACACACACCCATGCCCGAGGCAGGATTCGAACCTGCGACCGTTGCAGTCCCGCGGTTCCGGACTGCAGCGCCAGAACCGCTAGACCACCGCGGCCGGCGTAATTGTATTTCTCAGTCATTAGTTATATCGTGAACAACATGTTGTACTAAACGGTTAGTTTCATTGTTTGGTCTTTATTGGTGTATTGTAGCTGGATCTTTTGGTTCCGTCGATTCACTTCTCTTGTTATAAGTGTTCACAAGCGATGTTTTTCAAGGCGTTCGTTCAGAGCGGTCTTAGTAACTGACAATCAGTTTAAGCTTGAAAATATTAGCAGCCAACTGTCACCAAGGCTTTAGTCATTTGTTTGAGTAATTGAATCGCTATTGTCATCAATGGTGCTTATGTACTGTAGTTTACATGTGTTGCAGAAGGGCATTTAATAAGGCAGATTGTGTCCAGCGCATTAGCAAACACTTCAGTTTCACCCGATAACGGGCTGGCTGCAGGTCCGGCCGTCTTGTAATCATTGTCATGTTTTGCAATATAGCACTTCATATTTCTTTTGGAAACACTAAAAGCTTATTCAATTTAAGATTTAAGGTCAAAAGAGTTTTGCAAATTTGTTCATTTTATTAAAGAAAATTGTATGGTTAAGTGCTTCGATTATCTGCAAAGCGCAGTTTATTAATTGTTAAATAAACAGCTTGTGTGAAAAGAAAGTTACTTTTTCCTTAATACCAGTAAACACCAAGTATTAGTAATCTATTTTGTACTTGAAGGTTTGGCTAGAGTGGTGATTACAAATAAGGAGCCACAGTTTATGAATCAGGACTTTGAACACTTTTGTACAGCCAATGGTATTACTCTTCTTGACAGTGATCCGTTTCATCCTCAGTTGAACGGAGAAGCTGAATGATTCTGCGCACGTTCAAGCAACAGATAAACAAACTACATGTCTCCTACACGCGGGAGGAAGCGCTGCTGCTCACCTCACAACGTACCGCTCTCGGCACCGCCTTCGCCGACGGAGGTTCTGCATGGCCGGTGACACTGCATGCTGCTTCAGTTACTGCACTCACCGCAGCGCACTGCGCCTCCCACGCTCCGCAAGTATCGCTCTGTGACAAATGATTCCATTCTTTTTTGTGTAGGTCAAAATAGGCGCTGGGAGAGAGCAACTATTTTTCGACATTTTGGAGCTTGCATGTACTTAATTCAAGGTCCTTCTATGTCGCTGCATCCCCATCAGAATCAGATTCGTTCTTGTCATCTGCGAGATTATTCTGCAACTTTTCTGTCCCCAGATTCGGATCCTACCAGAATCTTGCGGCCGCCCCTGGGTGCCTCTTCGGAACCACCTTCGGAACCGATGGAGCGGGAACCATTGCCTTCAGGAAGAGTGTGGGCGCGTTTTCGGGTGTTATTCGAACGACGTTCGTCTCGGAGCGCAGGACGGACCTAGGGGCGTAGGCCTTGACTCGCGTCAGTCCCATTGCCCCCCCCCCCCCCCCTCCCACCGGCGTTGTTGTAAGATGACAGATCACTCCCTACACGACAACGGTGGGGCATTTTGGGGAGGAATTCCGTCAGTCCAAAAGAGTCGACTGTACACCGACTAGTGCAGAGCGGCGAAACGGAAGCAAGAAGGCGTAGACCTGCGCGCTAATGGAAAGAGCGGGCAGCGCCACACCCCAGGAAGACAGAGTAGAGCGCATTCTATCAAAGCACACTCAACCGGCCGATCATCGCTGATCAGCACTAGTTCTGTTGCACTCTTCGGGGGGATCAGTACTAAGCAATAGGAAGTCAATAATTAGCATGCGTTCTGCGAGTAGTAATAGTGTAGAAAAGTGATTGCGTGTTGGAGGCGCAGAAAGCACATGAATCGACTTCATAACGAGGACTTAGGTGACGTTTCTTTACTTTTTTGAAACAAATTGTTCTTTAAATTTGAAAGAGTATGTACTTATAATTCTGGATTCCTGTCATTGGCGATCGCAACTTCTCTTCTTCCTGCTTTGTGTCGGTGCTGATCCCCACAGTAGGCGACAAAACCACTGGGGAAGTTGCAACAAAACGACTGTTCACGTCAGTGAGTAGACAGCGTGGAACTGCATACATACCATCTGAGTTTCAGGAAAACATCATTCACACTGTTCTGGAAACTGGAAGATCAGACAATTTCGAGAATTAGCGTACAATAAGTCTAACAGCCCATGCATCCAAGTTTCCGACAAGAATAATACGCAGAAGAACCGAAAAGATAACTGGCGATGTGTCAGATGACGATCAAATTGGGTTTAGGAAAGGTAAAGGCACCACATAGGCAGTTCTCACGTTGTGGTTCATCACAATACTTTCACAGGACTCATCGACCTAGTTAATGTGTTGTACAATGTCAAATAGTGCAAGACATCCAAAAATCTGAGAGAAATGGCGATATGCTATAGGGAATAACTAGTAACATACAATATGAACAAGAGCCAAGAGGGCACAATAAAAGCTGAAGACCGAGAACAAAGTGCTCTGAGTGAAAAGGGTGAAAGAAAGGGATGTAGCCTTTCACTCCCACTATTCAATCTGTACATCGAATAAGCAGTGACGGAAATTAAGAAAAGGTTCGAGATTGGGATTACTTCTGATATGATACCTCTGATAAGATTCACTGATAACACTGACGCGCTTGGTGAGAGTGAAGAAAAATTACAGTTTCTGCTGAATGGAATGAAAGCGTAATGGATACACATTATGGATTAAGAGTAAATACAAGAAATAGGAAAGAAATTTGAAGTAGCAGAATGAGAGCAGCGAGAAATTTTGCATTACGATTGATGATCACGAAGTTATTAAGTTAAGGAACTGTGCTCCCTAGATAGCAAATTAACCCTTGACGAAGGGAGCGAGGAGGATATAAAAAGCAGACTAGCAGCGACAAAAGGTGCATTTGTGGCCAAAAAAGATCTACCAGTATCAAATACAGGACTTAATTTGAGTAAGAACTTTCTGAGAATGTACGTTTGGAGCAAAGTATTGAGACATGACTGTGGGAAAACCGGAACAGAGGAGGACAGAAGCATTTGAGATGGGGTGCTACGGAAGAATGTTGAATATGAGATGGACTAATAAGATAAGGTATTGAGAAGGTTCTCCGTAGAATCGGCGTGGAAAGGACTGTATAAATAACACTGACAAGAGGAAGGGACAGGACGATTGGACATATGTTAAGAGGTCAGACAATAACTTCCATGATACTAGCGGGAGCTGTTGAGGGTATAAACTGTACAGGAAGACGAAGGTGGGAATACATCCACCATAATTGAGGACGTAGGTTGCAGGAAGTGCTCTGAGATGAAGAGGTTGGTCAGGAGAGGCATTGGTGGCGGTCTGCGTCAAACCAGACAGAAGACTAATGACAAAAAAGAAAAAGAATCAGTGTGTCATCATAGGGAAAAAACATTTCAGTGAAACTACGATATACGATAATAGAGAGGAAAGCATTTCAGTAACGTAAGTCCGCAAACGAGCCATTTGCGGGATGATTACAGACATACAGCTACGAGGGGTCAGTGCCTTCAGTTTGATATATTGTCCTAGTTAGTAGAAATTCACTTTTTCACGATAAGATCCGTTTAAAAATGAAGTCAAATTTAGCCCATGGCACTTGGCTGAAGAAAATGATAGCTGCAACATTAGACACCGACTCACACACAAAGTGAAAGAAAAACAAGAAACCGAACCATGAAGAAATAATTACTAGTTGGATGATTTATTCAAGAGTATATGCTACATAAACTGAGTAAGTCAGTAGTTCATTGGTCTACCTCTGGCTGTTATGCAAACAATTACTCGGTTTGGCTTTAGTTGACAGTTATTTTGGGTGTCTTTCTGAGCGATATCGTGTCACAATCTTTCCAAATGGCGTCTAAGATCGACAAAATCCCAAGATAGTTAGAGGGCCGGGTGCATACTTCTCCAAACGTTCTCCATCCGGGAGAGATCCAGCGAATTTACTGGCCAAGGTGAGGATTGGCATACACGAAGGCATGTAGTCGAAACTCTCGCAGTGTGTTGGCGGACGTTATCTTGCTGAAATGTAGGCCCAGATTGGCTTGCCATGAAGGACAACGGTACTGGGCGTAGAACATCGTCGACGTTCCGTTGTGCAAGGGAAGGTGCCCAGGACAACGAAAAGGTCCTACTATGAAAAGAAAAGGAGCCCCAGACCGGCACTCCTGTTTGTTGGGGCGTATGGTGGGCAATAATGAGGTTGGTATCCCATTGCTGTCTGGTACATCTCCAGCTGCGTCTTCGGCCTGGAATCTCATTGAATGGAGATAGAATTATCTTCAGCGATGAGTCCCACTTAGAACTGAGATCCGATGACCAGTGCGGACTGCGCTCAGATATCAGCCTGAATGTCGCACATCCAGGAGTTATGGTCTGGGGTGACATTTCATTTCAAAGCACGACCGCTTTGGTTGTGATTTGCGGCACCCTTACAGCAGAGCGTTAAGTCGACAATATTGTACGTCCCGTTCTGTTATCCTTACTGGCAAGCCATCTTGGGTTCCCATTTCTGCAAGATAATGCCCACCCGCACGCTGCGAGAGCTTCTACTGCCAATCATCACGCTTGCCAAACCATACCTTGACCAGAAAGGTCGACGGATCTCTCTCCAATGGAGAATGTCTTGAGTATTCCTGCCAGCTGAAGTGGCCGTGCGGTTCTAGGCGCTGCAGTCTGGAACCGCGAGACCGCAAGTTCGAATCCTGCCTCGGGCATGGATGTGTATGATGTTCTTAGTTTAGTTAGGTTTAACTAATTCTAAGTTCTAGGGGACTAATGACTTCAGAGGTTGTGTCCCATAGCGCTCAGAGCCATTTGAACCATTTCTTTTGAGCATTCCTCCAATCACGTCGGGATTTTGAATATCTAACAAGCCAGTCGGACGGAATTTGGCACGTTATTCCACAGCAGAACATCCTACAACTGTGTGCAATAGTGCCAAGACGAGTAATAGTGTACAACAGAGGTGGACCTACGCCTTACTGACTTGATCAATTTGTGAAGATCTTTCTCTTGAATAAATCGTTCAGATTTCATGAAATTATAATCATTTATTTGTCTGTACACGTAAATCATGTCTGTCGATTTCCATCCCGTTGGCTTAGTTGTTTCGTTGTGATTCACTCTCTTTTCTTTGTCTAAGAGTATTTTGCTGTTGATTTAAGCCGATATTATACAAGGGGCATAGTACGAGCAGGTCCTGTACCTTGGCCTCCAGGATTATTTCACCTCAGTCATTCTGACTGCTTTTTTTAGGGTCTTCTGAAAAGTAAAGTGCTGAGCAGTTCCTGCTGGTGCGGTGGAAAAACTGGAAAAGCGATTTGTACAGTTCGATCAAGCTTTGTGATATGCGCCGGAGATGTGCGGAAGGATTCGTATCTCGCTGCAGTATTGCACCTGAATGCTAGTCACATGTTTTAATTGGCACCAGTGAACAGTATACAGCAGCACGTGACGAGCTGGAACGGTATTACATCACTCGTTAAGAGAAACGATGGATGATTTTCGAACCAAGTTAGATGGGCTTTTAATCGAAAAGTTTATGTTGAAACTTTCATAAGTTATATAATAGTAAACTTTAATTGTGAAGTGGGTAAATAACTTACAGAAATATTTAATACAGCAGTTTAAGCAGTACGTATTCATTACCCACCTTTTAATTCCCAGCATTCCCACTAGGTGGCATGCGCGAGTGAGTTATTGCAAAGGTCATCGTGGAGTCGTATACGGTGCACAGCTTGTGCAGTGCTGTTTATGGTTTCATGAATCCAAATCCGATGCTGCAGTTCAGAGATAATTCAGGGCTAAATAACGCAAACTACCATCTCAATCAGAAACTGTTATTAATTAGTACAATCGTTTTACCGAAACTGGCTGTGTATCACGTAGGACATTGGGTCAGGGTCGGTCAGCAGTCTGACGCAGCAGTTGAACAAGTTTGGCAGTCTTGCATTCGTAGTCCTGCTAAATCAACGATACGTATCAGCTTAGAATTGAATACTCTACAGTGTGGAAGGTTTTATGGAATCACCTGTCATTGAAACCCTGCAAATCTTCTTGAAGTTGTCGAATATCTCCGTAGGAATATGTCAACTTGGATTAGATGTGACGGAACAATGTCGTCTCCGCTACGATTACCTGATTTAATCCCAGTGGACTTCTTTGTACGGTGTTACACTGAAGACAGAGTACATTAAATCAAATCTCAGTAAAGAATTAAGTCAACCATCAGCTGTAGAATGGAATGACGACAATGAAAATTTGTGCCTGACCGGGATACGAAACTGCGTTTGCCGCTTGTCGCAAGCAGTCGCCTAAAAATTTGGCTATCCATACATGACTCACGGCCACATACAAAGCTCCATATGTTTTGAACTGTGCGTCTACGACCTGTACTCGTACATCCATTACATATATTCTCGTACAGGGCAAACGTTGTACATTGTCGTCATTCCATTCTACAGCTGACACTGGTCTTTATTCGTGCCTGTTCCTTTCGACATTGATGCGTGTCCAAACAAACTTTATATCGTAAACAGAATAACACAGGCACTGCATTATTGTATGAAGACGGAGTGTTCGTTTCTTCGCTTCCGGGAAACGTTGATGAGCTACGGCAACGTATAACACAAACAGATACCACCATGCATCAAGACTTCCTTCATAGGATTTGGCAGGGAATTGACTAAAGTTGGGACATTTGTCTTGTTACCACAGGCAGCCAAATGAAGCAACGATAAAAACTTGAAGATATACTGCATTCATTGCTGCCTCATACATTTCTGTAAGTTATTAACCTGTCTCACAGTTAAATGGCACTTCTGGATAACTAATTTATAAACATCCTGTACGTTGTACTTACTAGGATAATATCTCACATTAAACGCAGCAGCGATTCGCAAGCAAATATTCACAGGAATCTCTCTGTCGGTTCATTCTTGAACTTACGATTACTGTAATGTTTTTGCTACTATCACCGTTTAAATTCACTTGTGTCAGTATTCGATGGTAATTGTGAGGCACCCCGTGTATTCTCTATAGTTCAAAAGGATTCAGGTAGTGGAAAAAACTGGGTTAGTTTGCGCTACGGTCTTCTCTTCTGTCCGTAAGTGATTCAGTTTGTAAGCGGATTTTGATGCTTCGTACCTTGTTTAGCTCACTTCTGGTAGTTCAAATGGCTCTGAGCACTGGGACTTAACATCTGAGGTCATCAGTCCTCTAGAACTTAGAACTACTTAAACCTAACTAACCTAAGGATATCACACACATCCACGCCCGAGGCAGGATTCGAAACTGCGGCCGTAGCAGCAGCGCGGTTCCAGACTGAAGCGCCTAGAACCGCTCGGCCACAGCGGCCGGCAATTCTGTTAGTATAAGAAGCAATGGAATTCCGGCGCTCAGCTAAAAAGTTGTAAAATGAAGATTGACTGTGTTCGGGCGTGGAGGGTGAGGTTTTAGCTTCTCAGGATTGGTGTACAACGTGAAGCACGCCTTCAAAATTATTATTGCTACTAGGTACGTGGCGCCATGGGGTCAGCGTAAAGAGGTTCGCCCACGGTGCACCGGCATCAATTTGGTGTGTAGCGCGCTATCGCTGGTGAGGCGGCACTGGCGTTTCAGCCCACGCTCACTTCGGACGCGGGACACGAGACACGATGTGGCGAGACAGACGAGACGGGAAACGGAACGCAGCCCGAGGTCCGGGGTGGCATCGACCGGCTACCAACCCCGCCCCCGGCGCATCCTCTCCGCCCCCCACGCCCACCCCCGGCGTCACTCAGCGGCCCTGCTGCCTCTCGGCCACAAAGGGAGAGTCAGTCGTACCCAGCCGGCGGATTAGTCAGCTGTTTGGCTCGCTCCGAGGGTACGTCACGGCGCACCATCAGCGTTATTTCCACAAAAGAGCTCGCAGAGAATCTGCGAAAGGGGGAGGGAGCGGGGGCGCTTCCCACCCGCCCGCCTCTCGCTGTCTGTGTTCTTCCACTCAGCTTTTCTAGAATCCTGTGCCTCGGGTACAGCTACCTCCGCGATAACCTGTACTCCGCGGACTTCCATTACCGGTGGCTAACAAAGTTCCAGAGCAGGGCTAAAAGTACAAGAGGAACGAATCAAAAGCCAATGCTACGAATCGTGGGCGATACGGATATTTGGCTTTGCTAGCGTCCTCAGTCACTCGACTCGTGTAGCTTTCTGTCACTGTTTACCATCACGTATGCACCACATTTTGCTCTATAGAGGGTGTCCCATTTATGTTGACCACTACAAATAATAGTACCAAGCAGACTTAGTTTTGCTTCAAGTGGGACATTAACCAGCATGACCAACCTTCTTGTATCTTTGTTCATTACAACTATGTGAGCAAATTATCACAACGTACCATTCACGTGAACGTGATGTTAATAAACATGCTGCACGACACTGACTTTGGCTTTCCTGCACTAGCACAAAGAAATGATATCGGGGCCAACGTAACTTAGTCGTTCACTGTAGTTGACACTAAACAAATGAGAACGCAAGAAGATATACACCGGTCATTTACTCAACAGCCTTCAGCTGAACGCACCAGTGGGTACAACGTGCAAGAGACGGCAGATTACACTTAAGATAGATTTCAATGAAGGACTGGCTATACTGTACACAGCGTATAGATTGAGGGTACTACATTACTGGACTATAGGCATTACTGGACTATAGGTATACAAGAAAACATTATGAAGCTAATGTATTCTCCGCAGATGTGTGGAATTTCTACCCTCTCTTCGTTGGTGTACATGTTACTCAGACAAACCTTCGTCTGGGGAGGGCTGATTAGAGCTGTGCTCTACCAAAACTACCGTTTGGTAATTTTTATACACTATGATGTTGTTGCTGTGGTCTTCAGACCTGAGACTAGTTTGATGCAGCTCTCCATGCTGCTCTATCCTGTGCAAGCTTCTTCATCTCACAGTACTTACTGCAACCTACATCCTTCTCAATCTACTTAGTTTATTCATCTCTTTGGCTCCCTCTACGATTTTTACCCTCCACGCTGCCCTCCAATGCTAAATTTGTGATCCCCTGATGATTCAGAACATGTCCTACCAACCGGTCCCTTCTTCTTGTCAAGTAGTGCCACAAACTCCTTTTCTCCCCAATTCTATTCAAAACCTCCTCATTAGTTATGTGATCCACCCATCTAACCTTCAGCATTCTTCTGTACCGCCACATTTCGAAAGCTTCTATTCTCTTCTTGTCCAAACTATTTATCGCCCATGATTCACTTCCATACATGCCTACACTCCATACAAATACTTTCAGAAACGACTTCCTGACACTTAAATCTATACTCGATGTTAACAAATTTCTCTTCTTCAGAAACACTTTCCTTGCCATTGCCAGTCTACATTTTATATCCTCTCTACTTCGACTATCATCAGTTATTTTGTTCCCCAAATAGCAAAACTCCTTTACTACTTTAAATGTCTCATTTCCTAATCTAATTCCCTCAGCATCACCCGACTTAATTCGACTACATTCCATTATGCTTGATTTGCTTTTGTTGATGTTCATCTTATACCCTCCTTTCAAGACACTGTCCATTCCGTTAAACTGCTCTTCCAAGTCCTTTGCCGTCTCCGACAGAATTACAATGTCATCGGCGAACCTCAACGTATTTATTTCTTCTCCATAGATTTTAATACCTACTCCGAACTTTTCTTTTGTTTCCTTTACTGCTTGCTCAATATACAGGTTGAATAACATCGGAGATAGGCTACAACCCTGTCTCACTCCCTACCCAACTACTATATAAATGGCATAGTATTGTATTGGATCAGCGGATCTGGGGACCTAGAAACAACGGAGGGGCTTCCTCGCCGCCGTAGCCCTCAGTGGTTCACAATCCCACAACAGGCTACAGCAGTCCACTCACCCCACCGCCGCGCCACACCGAACTCAGGGTTATTGTGCGGTTCGGCCCCCATGGACACCCTAACGAGTGTAACCCCAATGTTTGCGTAGTGGGGTAATTATGGTGTACGCGTACGTGCAGAAAGTGTTTACGCAGCAATAGCCGACGTAGTGTAACTGAGGCGGAATAAGGGGAACCAGCCCGCATTCTCCGAGGCAGATTGAAAACCTCATTGAAACCATCCATAGACTTCCCGGCACACCGGACCTCGACACTAACGCACCGGACGGATTAGTGCCGGGGACCGGCACACCTTCCCGCCCGGAAAGCAGTGTGTTAGACGGCACGACAAACCGGGCGTGCCAAGAAATAGTAAGTGGTAGGGTTACTGGTAGTACTGATAGCGTTGGTAGGAAAAGAAACGCTAATGAATTTTAACATAGAAATTGGGAACCGACGACTTCTCTTTGTTTGTTTGTTTGCTTGGTTGTTTGTTTTCACATAATTAAAGCTCCACGACGTCCAGTATTAGTCCATTGTGCATTTTATATCCTTATAGAATATATATTGCATTTTATCAGTAATAAATATTAGCTGATCGAGTAACTACGCCGTTTTATGTGACCAAAGCAATTGTTCTTGATGTAAGTACACTTTTTTTTTTTTCACTAGCTGCTTATATTTTATGACCCACCGTCTAATTTCTTATGGTGGGTCGTATATTGCCACTTAGCCGCTGTGACTGGGTCCGGGGTCCGCAGTGACTTAAAGTAACACCACACCGGCTCCCGTCCCCACTCACACCGTTGCCCGTGTCCCGCCACGTGGAGGCGGGCTCTGTTTAGATCCATTTGTTATCTTTTTTTTTTGTGCAGCATTAGAAAAACTTATAACTAATACAAAATAAAGTAAGATATTAATAAACAAAACGAAATTAAATATTTAGAAAGAAGGAAGGAAGAGAACTGAATAGAGAAGTTATAGGTATAATATGGCCCGTCACCTGGTTGTGGGCGGCGGCCCGGGTCTTGGAATGACCCTCAAGACGCTGGCCGTTGCTCACCATGCCTTTAACATCTACCATCCTAAAAACTACCTTAACTAGAAGAGATTAGGGTACGTTAAAGCTAGAAACTAAGACTAAGACCTCCATGTCCAGCCTGCTAAACTATTTACGATATACAATAGAGAGGTAACTGATTTTGTGCTTGGCTCAAAGTTGCTAATGAAAGGGTACTCGTGGTAAAAGTAATAAGGTAATGACGCTAACGGTTTGTGTTGAGCCTGCAAGGCTCCTAGTAGAGTACATCAGGCGCAAGCACCTCCCGGCCCCGCCGACAACACGACCTGAACGGTGGTTTTCCCCGATCTGCCATAGGTATCCGTCGGGTTGGGCTCAAAAGAGAGGAACCACAACTAAGATCCTTCCATCCAGGACGTGCGCCGCCTCTTACCAGGGGGGCGTAGGTCCCTTGAAGAGGTGCCCAACTTTAAGCTTCAGATGAGAGGTTCTTAGTATAGTGGAGGTTGAGGTATAGGCTGTGTAGGTTGGTTGTACAAACAGTTCACACTGAGCCGATGAGACTTACAATGATACGTGGTGTGGCAGTTAGCACCTTCCGGCCCCGCCAGCAACACAGCCTGAGCGGTGGTTTTCCCCGATCTACCATAGGTATCCGTCGGGTTGGGCTCAAAAGAGAGGGACCACAATTAAGATCCTTCCATACAGACTGTGCGCTGCCTCTTAACGGGAGGTGTAGGTCCCTTGAAGAGGTACCTAGCTTCAAGCTCTTATTGGACATGGAGATGCTGTAAACTATTTATATATACGGTGCAATCTGTTTTTAGGATTGTGTGTGACTTGTGCACCTCTTGTCGGTTGTTCCACTCTGTTCTTTGAATTTGACTTGGTTGACACTATGGATCATCCGCGCTGGACGCTTCAATATCTGTGTTGGTGCCCTGGTCTGTATCTGTTTCTTCTTCATCACTCGTGGTGCTAATCATATCTGTATCCCCCTGGGCATCGTGACGTCTGTTTGGACCGACTTGCCTTGGGTTGGGTCTGTTGCGCAAGTATTCTGTTTGTTGGATCTTCGAGATTTCGTCCGTTAGTTTGTTGAGTTCAGTCCACCTTTCCGGGTCGCGTATTATGGCATGTAGTTCGTTCTGTGTGTTCAGGCGATTTATGTGCACTGTGTGTCTTATGTTCGTGCGTTGTCCGCAGAAACAGACAGTATGTTCAGGGGAACCTTCTTCCCCGCATGTGCATCTATTAGTCTGCTGCAGACTCACGCGGTACAGGTGCGTGGGATAAGGGCCATGTCCTGTGTTGAAATGTACCATACCGCGGCTGGGATCAATATGTTTTAGTTTTAGTCTTTCCCGGATGTCAGGGAAGAAGTTGTAGACACGGCGGCCCTTATCGCTGTTGGCCCACTCGCTCTGCCAGGTATCCACTCGCCATGCTCTGAGTTGGCGTGTTGTCTCAATCGGTACACCAGTGATCTGCCGAACCTGGTCTATTCTCCCCATCCCAAGCCAGTACATTGCTGCGCGGTACCTGATGGTGATATCTATGGGGAAAATTCCCATGACGACACATAGTGCGTCATTTGATGTTGTGTTGAATGCCCCTGTTAGTCGAAGTAGAACACTTCTTTGGCCTCGACGTACAATGGTTCTGTTGGTTGAGAGATTTAACCTGTGGGCCCACGTACCTGCAGCAAAGCATAGTACTGACTCGAAGAGAGCGCAATGGTATGTTCGTGTCACTGACAGGGGTAGTCTGAACTGTTCCGAATTTAGCCTAGCCAGTTTGTGTAGTATCTTTTCTGCTTTGTTTGTGCATATTCGCATGTGTTCGTGGAAGTTCAATCGTTCATCAATGTATACTCCTAGATAGCGTGTGACTGCTAGTCTTTTTATGTTTGTGTCCCCAATTTTGACTATTGGGTTCCTGCGCAGGATACCCTTTAGCAATGTATAAGTTGTTTTGTTTCCTGCTATCTTTAATTTATTATCTGTGCACCATTGGGTTATTGTCCTAAGTGTTCCATTGGCTCTTTCTTCTAGCTGGGCACGGTTATTTGCTGAAACTACGACGAGTAGATCATCAGCTTAAGCGACAGCTCCATCTGTCAAGATGTGCTCCTCTAGTAACTGTAGGAGCGGTTCTATAACTATGTCCCAGAAGATGGGGCCGCAGATCGACCCTTGTGGACAGCCTTTTGTAATTCGTTTAATCACTTTCTGGTTGTCCATTTGCCAAACGACCGTTCTGTCTCTGCAGTAGTCCATGAAACTATTATACAGAGACTCCGGTACCTGCAGGTGTCTGAGCCTCTTGAACAAGGCCGGCCACCAGAGGTTGTCGAAGGCACCTGAGATGTCTATCATAATTGCAAGTGTGTATTTGGAGGGTGTGTCGTGTACTATTTGGAGTGCTCTGTTAATTGCGTCGTCTATAGATTTCCCTTCCCTGAAGCCGTATTGGTGTGGTGTCAGTCCCCGTAGTGTTCGGTGTGCTTGTAGTCTTTTGCAGAGTAGTTTTTCTTGTACTTTACCGAGTGTATTGATAAGGCAAATTGGTCTGTATGACTTGGGGTCTGATGGGTCTTTGTCTGGAGCCTTTTTGATGATAACCGCCTTCGAGGTCTTCCACACTGCAGGCACACGGCCCAGCCTTAAGCCTTAATGCATCGTTTAACAACGTTGTGAGAAACGGGGTGATCTGCGGTGCAATTTGTTTCAGTACCTCAGAGTGGATATCATCCGGTCCAGGCGCCATTTTGTTTTTGAGTTCTGAGATCGCTGTCGCCACTTCTTCCTGCGCAAATGGACAGGTGACGTTTGGTGTGGTGTATACTGTGTCTACTTCGCGTCTCAGTGCTGCATGTTGTGGTGTGTCTGTGTCTGCGATGTCGTCGGGCAGGAGTTTGCTCAGCAGGAACTCCGCTGTGCGTCTCCAGCCCTTAGTCATCTCACCATCCTCCTGTCGCAGCGTTCCCAGAACCAGTGGGCTCTTAATTTTCTCTGTCACGGTTTTGTATGGTTCCCCCCAAATGTTTAGTTGTGTTTGTGCTGCTACATGGCTGTTCCAATGGTGTTTCCTGGTCTTATTCAGCTCAAGTTTATATTTATCCTTGGCAAGCCGGTAGTCGTGTAGTCGTAATTGTCTTTCTCTATCTGAAATTGCTCGTTGGTAAAGTTTACGTTTACGTTTTGAGTCTTGTTTGAGTCGTGTTAATTGTGTAGTCCAGGGAATATTTTGGTGTTTTGTCATTCTTTGTGTGGGTATGCAGGTGTTCTGTGTGTGTGTAATGATATCTGTCAGCATGTGTGCTCTGTAATCAACACTGCCGGTGATGTCTTGCGGTATGTGCTCATGTATTTTTTGTCTGACCCTGTCCCAGTCTGTTTTGTCAAATAATAGTCTTTTTGGTAGTGTTTCTGTGTTGACGTTTGGTGTGCCACTTAAGGTTAGTGTGATGATGTTGTGGTCGCTAGCAGTGATCTGGTCATGTACGGTCCAATCTCGTACGTGGTTGATGGCGGCATTATTAACGAGGGTGATGTCTATGTTTGATGAATGACCGTTGTGTCCGATGTGAGTCGGGTGATGTCCTTCCTTGTTGAGTACGTGTAATCTGTTTTCTTGGATGATGTCATTTATTATTCTACCTCTGTCGTCAGTTCTGTCCGAATGCCACAGGGTTGATCTGGCATTTATGTCTGCACAGATGAGAAGTTTTTTGTTGCCAGCGTATTGCGCAACATCTCTGATGAGGTCTGCGTATGGTTTGATGCAATGACAGAATTGGGCGTACAGCGACGCGATAGTCCAAGTATCCCCCATGTGTGTGACTTCAACTGTAACTAGGTGCTCGGAACAGAGTTCTGTAATTTTGACTGGATGTATTTCTTTGTTTAGGATTATGACAGATGCCATGCAGCCTGTCCCCTCCGCAACTGTCACCGCACTTGGAGGAAAGTTGGGGATATGCCCTTGTCTAGTGTAGGGCTCCTGTATGCACAGAATGTCACTTTTTAGTTCACGTAGGACCCGTGGGAGCTCCGAATTTACAAGTATACTCCGCATAGCATTAAGCTGTGCTATTAGTAGTTTGGGTGTTTAACTGTGGCGTAGCACTTGCTGCCAGTTTGACTGTAATCGAAGTATGTTCTCCCATGAGCCCTTACGTGATCCTTGTAAAGCTTGTCCATATCGAATGGTTCCTCCCTGCGGGCGCACACCTGCATGAGCAGGTCTAGTAGGCTGTTTGGATCTGTTGGAATATTCTCCGTTTTGAGAATCAGTCTATCGGTTTGCTCTGATGTACGGAAACAAACAGATTGGCCGTACGGGTGTAGGGTTCGGATGAGCATCCGCTGTGCCGTCTCTAAGATGTCTCTTTTTTCTAGCCTCCTTAATTTTACATTTATATCTAGCTTGTCGTAACTAAAACTATCGGTGTCGATGGCGTGTTTTGGCATGTACAATGTACATGTACCCAAACACAGAAATGTATGCAATTATGCAATTATTGTTCTTCTTTTGTACTGAATACAACGTTCATCATCATGGCCAGTTGTTCTGATAATTGCGAAAGGTTTTTATGAATAAAATTAAGACTTTTTACGTAAGTTCGACAAAGTACTGAAGCGATTTAGCGCTTTTTTCTTTAATTTACATTTATCTTGCTGAAATTGTGTAATTTAGCACTATATTATAAATCTCTATTGTAATCTTTGTTTTTAATACATCATCCCTCTGTTTCACTTTGTAAATCAACAATGTTGGAATAAAACCTGAGATAAACATTGACAGTTTCAATTTTACTATAGAATTTTTTTTACTTGTAATTATAGTTATAATACAGCACATACGCGACGTTATAAGAAAGCTGGATCAATGAAAATGACAGATGAAATGGTACAGATACTGGATCTGAGTGTGGTAAGGTGCCGGTCATACAAGATTGAAATATATGTATTTCTAATATTATTATTTTTATTTGCAATTCAAAAACGGTAAACATTAAATAACTTAGAATGAGATTTTCACTCTGCAGCGGAGTGTGCGCTGTGTGCGGGCACACAGTTTTAATCTGCCAGGAAGTTTCATTAAATAACTTACTCTGCAGGTACGTAATAATGTAAATAATTTAAAATAATTAATTTTGAGTGACAGTTTTAAAAAATTCGGAAAAATAAAACGAAGACACATGTAAAAGACAAACCACTAAAGAGCCAAATATCGTCGACAACTGCTCAAAATTTCGAAAGACAAGCACAAGGATCTTGTAATAAGGGCGTTAAACTAACTATAACTGAAATAAAAAAAATGTTTTAGAACACAAAATATTTTACTCAGGCAGTGCTATAAATTCACTACGCAACAAATTAAAAATAAGTGCTATGATGAACAGAGTCTCTGCGCAGTTGAGAGAGCGACCTGATATTTAACTAATGAAGGCAAGAACCGCCGTAAGCTCAGGCCACGGCTAGTTGAGCACAGATTATAAAACACAACGGTCGCTTTAAAATAACATAGCTGATACACATTACAGATAGAATTTCGGGGCTTGTACTCCGAACAAGGAAACTGTGGCCGTTTAGTCCACAAAATCATAGACAGTTGAACATAAAAATATTTTATAAAATTTGATAACCTGATCGTTGACTGTGAAACGCAAGTACAATTCTAAACAATCAACGCACGAATGCTTTAAATACAAAAGCTATTGCAAAACTGGAGGCCTTGAGTATTGAAAATAATCACATGTACAGATTTTAAAGAAAAAAGTCGGTACATAATTAGGTATTAATGGAATTAGAGTCGGCCACGTTCCGATTACCAGAGATCTGATCCACTATTAAACTCCAGGCGAAATAACAATTCTTAGAGGAAGCCATACACCGCTATATGTTTGAACAGAAAATCAGGCCTGAGGTAGGAGGGTTCAGCAAAACAGAGCTGTCCGCAAATTGCATCCAGCACTTTATCACACGGACTTGCGGTTATCAATATTTATTTATATGCCGGTCCAAGAAAGCTCAAAGAATGCTGGCAGGACCACATCTATTCACCAAGGCACTAAAAATGGGAAGCAGACCATTCAGAAGACAGAACCCGCGTCCGCGAAGGCAGAGGAAGCAACGAAACTCCAAAAGGCGTCTGCACACTCTCCACAGTAAACAGTCGCTAACCATAACATGGCGATCGTCTCCTCCGTTCTCGTCGAGCGAGCTTTCATAGTTTGCGGAACAGACAACAAGATCAGCCTCCACAGGGAGCCGTGTACGCCTATAAAATGGCTTCAAGGAGCCACAAGACGGCCGCGTAGTGACACGAGAGGAAGGCTATCACTAGGGAACGAACCCAGATAATTAGAGAATGTGGTGGGACTCGACATGAGTTCATGTACAGCTCAATATAATTACTAGCAGTCTCTCTGGTGTGCGTGCAATCAGATAGAAAACCACATGTGCCCGACATACTACTTCATTGTTTCTCAAAACCTATCAGTCACAGGCTGAAAAAGTAATACATATAATCTAGATCGAAATAGCAAACAGTCAATAAACTGCGGAAAATAACTTTCTGGAGGAAATACATTTATTTACACATAGTTATCTTGAATTCTTGTTTATTTTAGTTGTAAGGAAAATGAGATTTTAGAAAATTTCAGTGCTACAAGTCTCCTATTGTTGCCTCTCAAAATAATTCTGAGATAAAGTATGTTCATTCAAGATAGCACAGCTAAGATTGGTCAAGACAGTTTTTTTAATAAATGTACCGTTAAATAATTATCTGAAGATGGAGGTGGCAGACAGAAAGATAGTTTGTATCGTATTTACATTGCGAATAGATGGTAATTCAGGACGACTCGGTTTTCCAGCCTATGGCTTTTATGCAACCCGCAACACCTTCAAAAACCCCACAAGATATTTTCATAGCCTTTCATTCGCTACACTCAAAATAGTCCTGTCGAATAATGGGGGTGGTTAAGTTAAAGGTAGGAGTTTTGCAGTAATGAAGTTAGTTAACATGTGCAGGAATATTGGGAACCAGAAGCCATACGTGTGTTACATTCTGTTACGTCATTCAGTACTATGGTGTAATTGGTTTGTTGGAGTAGAAAAATGGTTCAAATGGCTCTGAGAACTATGGGACTTAACATCTGAGGTCATGAGTCCCCTAGAACTTAGAACTACTTAAACCTAACTAACCTAATGACATCACACACATTCATGCCCGAGGGAGGATTTGAAACTCCGACCGTAGGAGTCGCGCGGTTACGGACTTAAACGCCTAGAACGTCTTGGCCACCGTGGCCGGATGTTGGAGCACCGAGTTAAGCAGCACGCTGTGTAACCGGCCAGCAGAAGACGTGACAAGAAGCACCTTGCCGCATACCAGGGTGTCAGAATCGAGGGCGGCAATCGGATCATTTACGCCAGCTAAGCAACACCATTATTCCAGCACCTACTGGGGAAGAAGAACCACAGAAATCAGCGGCATAAAGCCGTATTTAAGGACCAGAAGTCCGCTCGACAACATTGTCAGCCGTGAAGGGTTAAGAGCGACGCAGAGGGTGTGTCACTAGCCGCCGACATCGGTGCAGAGACGTCACTGCCATTACAGTCACCGTAATAGTCACCGTAATAATGCAGGTCGCTGTCTAGGAGGCGCCAGAGGTACTCCGCCGCCGCTGTAACTATCGTCGGACGCCGTCAATAGGTAGGCAGCCGCCTGTCATGGGGTCATTGCTTAGTGTGAGTTGTGGTAATGCACTGAACCAATCGTCCATAGATCCTACCTCCACAAACGACGTGACCGGGGTCCGGCAGTGGACCTTGGATCGCCGACGCCAGACAGCCACAGCAGGAGATGAACGCTGAGACTGGGCACTAACCTGTCCCGCTGCTACACCCAAGGCCGACGCTACCGCAGAGTCCGGCGGCACGTGGTTCCAGCCGCCACAGTAAGTCCCTGTAAGGTGGTAGCGCGGCCGCAGAGGCAGCAGATTCGAGTTATGCCAGCGCAGCTATGGACGCAGCAGCGGGTGCCCGGGTAAGCGTCCATCGCACACCTCCGTCACCACTGAGAATATTAGGAGCGGAAGCAAACCTCGCCCAGAGGACCGACAATCAGTGTACTGCTGTGGATAAATAAATGTTGTTATTCTGTCATCAGCAGCCGTCCGTGGACACACTCCTACCATCCTCTTCCTCAAACCCGGCAGAGAACTCACGTAAGAATCTGGCGACTGGCGGTGAAATCCTGTGCCTGTAAAACGGCCCTATCACACTGGTATCAGATGTGGGCATTTACAGTCCTACAGGAAAACTGAACAGGTCCTTTATGTAGGATGTTTAATGTAATTAAATTTTGTACTGGGATACGATTTCGCCTGCCGCTGTGGCCGAGCGGTTGTAGGCGCTTCAGTCCTAAACCGAGAGACTGCAACGGTGGCAGGTTCGAATCCTGCCTGGGGCACAGATGTGTGTGATGCCCTTAGGTTAGTTAGGTTTAATTAGTTCTAAGTCTAGGGGACTGATGACCTCAGATGTATAGTCCCATAGTGCCTACAGCCATTTGAATTATTTGATACGTTTTCGAGCTATTCCGGAAAAACGCGCTCCAATTTCACTTTCGTAGGAATTTCTCAAATAATTGTAAAACTATCCCAGTACAGATTTTAGGGTAATTTCCAGAAATGATTGCCTATCGAAGTCGCGGTGTCCAAACGATACACATCGAACGTGCGATCGTAAATCGATCATGCGACTATGGTGGCGGGCATTATGAGTATGTTTACTGTGGTCGCTACAGAAACGACCAAAGAAGAGCGTTACAGAAATACTTGTAATTGCTAAGGAGGCGAATTACCTTACTTTTATCGGTGCTGTCATCATGCGAAAGTCCATTACTGTGGTCTGGATGGATAATTTGGAAGAGTCGAACCATGCTTCTTCCTGATACTCGTTCGTTTTCCACACTTCCGCAATGAAATTTTAAACGCTATTCCAGTGTCGCAACTGTTATTACTAAGTTTTACACACTTCGTACCACTACATTCTACATAGTCCCTTCTTTCCTCGCCCGGTGGTACTCCATATTTGCCGCGCGGGGGAGCCGTGCGGTCAGAGGCTTCTTGTCACGGCCCGCGCGGCTTTCCCCGTCGGAGGTTTGAGTCCTCCCTCGGGCATGGGTGTGTGTTATCCTCAGCGTAATTTAGTTGAAGTTATATTAAGTAGTGTCTACGCTTATGGAACAATGACCTCACTAGTTTGGTCCCATAAGACCTTATCACAAATTTCAAAAAAATTACTCCATATTTGCGACAAAAAGATGAACAATTTTCTACGCTGGATAAACATGGAATTAGATTTCTTCAAGTGAGAGAATCTGCCGAAGAAACGTTAAGAACACCAGAAATCCCACTCACTAACGACATAAATCGTCTGGGATTCCCTAGCAACTCACAAATAATTCACTGAGGTATGTAATTTAGAGCATGTAAGGGAACGCCGGTAAACAGATAAAAATGACGATTGGAAATAATTGATCACAACGCCCACCACCAGATTCGCATGGCTGATTTGCGATTTCACATTCGATATGTGTCGTTTGGGCACCGCGACTTCGATAGGCAATCATTCTTGGAACTTACCGATTTTAGTTACACTGAAATTCCTACGAAAAGTTCCTGCTTTTTTTTTCCCCTCCAGGACTAAGGGGTTTGTGAATAGCGACAAAGGGAACGAGAGTATCTCGCTTGTGGTTTTGAGAGTGTTGCAGGTTGCATAAAATCCATAGGTAGGGGCAGCTGAGTTACCGTGGAGGCTTTTCATACGACTAGAAGAATTTAGTTAGACCACAATCTTTATATTAGTGTATGCTGCTACCAGTATCCGCCTGTATCAGTTATGTGTGTTTCCTCCAATGTCAGTATAATTGTTTCGTCTGAAACTGTGCTATACAGTAATAATGTTTTGCAACTGTCTGCCCTAATAAATTACGAATTATGGACGACAATGCAAGACTCGTGGCATCTGTCTTCGTTTACATTTGCAGGTTTTGTTTATGACCTTGGCTCTCACCTAAGAAAGTAATTGTCCTGTATGATATTCTCTCGAGAATCTGTTAGGAAGGATATATTGGGGGCATATAAACTAGAATGAGGAAACTATATTAAGATATCGAGAAAGAGAGCTTCTGTCATACTATTTGGGTTCATAGAGGCCAAAAATTGTAACGCGGCACCTAATCGAGGACGATTGTTATAGGTGATATTGTGAGGTGAAATGACTGCCATAGGAAACGGAATCGTGACGAGCTACGTTAAAGTTACGTCTGATGACCCAAAAACAAAAGAAAAAGAATATGGTGCACTTATTGAAACTGGTACTGTGTTGCTAGTGAGTGTGGCTTAAAAGCAAAGCACTTGACAACCCCTTCTCCTGACCGTTGCTGAATGCTTCCAGTTCTTTTCGCACAGCCTGCAAATTTCTTCTTGGCGTCACGCTTCCACTGGTGGTGGCGGTCAGCTATGATTTAAAATAAGAGTAGTCGACTACAGTCTCATCGAATCAAATATAATAAACGGTTAAGTCACCGGCAGACAACGCTCAATCAATAAAAAAAGCACTCTCGGTCGATAAAAGACCGTGTACAAGGAATCATGGAATATGTCGAATACCGAAGTGGAACATGCGAATGTGAGGGCAAGCTGGAGAGTTTGTTTGGTACATGGCTTTAGGGCGACGAAGATTATCTTAGAAATGGCATAAAGGCGTCGTTTGTTCGGATACGGTCATCGTTGAAAAGTGCCGTCGTACTGCCGATGTACCATTTGTCGTGACTTGCAAGTAAAGGCACTGTAAATTATTTTAGTATACAATTAAAGTGCACAGCTTCCCGAAGACTTCTGAGGGCTTGGCGTTGTGTCAAAGACGTAATTCTGCGTGGAATGGAGGCTGACTGCACTTACCGTGGCAGATTAAACGAGTGTTGTCTACCGAAGCTCATCTATGTAAGCGAGTGAGAGCGATTGCGTTCGGTAGTATTTAAAAACTTTGGTGAGAATCTATGTTAATACCCGGCGACATAACTTCCTAGGTACTATAGAGGATCGGAAGCAACAGAAATTGTAGCGGAAAGGAGCGTACTTGTCCATTTGTGCTCTATTTGCCCTTGTGCTTAATTTCCTTGTTTCCAATTGACGCGTCACGCATAGGACTCGGAACCTCAGTCTGTCTTTAGTCCAGTATGTACATACATCCACAAACATCCTAAAGCTTTCTGGAGAAGATCACGTAAACATTTATAGCTGTTGAGAAGAAATGACCAATCAGAATTATACATTATGCAAAACATTTCGTAACAAATAGATTCTCAGTGACCTACGCGGTCGTATAACAGAAAATTAAACCAAAGAAAATAATTTATTCGGAATAACAAGATTACATTCAGCTGCTAAAAACCCCTAACTTCACTCCTCCATTCTGAATCTAACTTTACTTTTGCATACTATATTAACCATCGCAATGGGCATAAATTTCCATTGTGAAAACGTTTTAATTTAGTTCATTTTCATCGGCTATTCAAGAGGCATTTGCCTCGTTATTATTTCTGTGTGGGTTGTTGTTGTTGTGGTCTTCAGTCCTGAGTCTGGTTTGATGTAGCTCTCCATGCTACTGTATCCTGTGCAAGCATCTTCATCTCCCAGTAAATTTCTGTGTGGGTACCGAATGGAAACTGTATAATTTCAATTGTTATACATGTCAACATTTCGTTTGTAAGTAAAGTGTTTCTTTCTCGCAGTTTGGTGTATCTTTCATTAACCTATTTCCTATAAATTTTTCATTTCACTAAAATCCACCGATCTCGCGAACTCAGTTTAAAGCTTCCTCAAAGTAAAGCAAAATTAATTCTCTGCAGAAATCCTTTTATACATCTGCGCCCGTAGAATAATCTTTATATTATGTAGTCCTCTTGTATTAGTCACCACAGCAGCAGGGTAGCTCTTGTTTTACATGTAGATCGTTGCATACCACCCCTGTAGCGATATGCTACGCTTGTTATAATGGAACCAATCTGTTAGTCGTGATTTAGAGACAGTACGTTCTTTGTGGACCTACATAGAAGATGAACGTTTTGTCAACTGACGGTTCAGTTCGTACGATAGTACAACGAGATTGCCTTTCCGAGTAAAATCAAAGGAACATGAGGCACTACTGCTGTCGTTCACTGTAATTGATTCACTGGTTCATTTGATACAAATAAATTTTGAACTCATTGAATAAGACTAAAAGAACAGCCTATAGACATCCTTTAATACGTTCTGCTAATTATGTGCACGTACACTCAGCAGGGTGGTAATATTACGCAGATTTCAAATTGATTTTTTCCGTGAATTGTATGAATCTGTGGTTTCCAAGTTACGTTCATAAAACTTAAGATTCGTGCCTGAAACCAACATCCAGGTTCCTTGCTGCAGGTATTGGTTACGTTTCTTGAATCGCTACATTCCTATTACATATAGTTCTTTAGAGAATACCACAGGCAATTATCACTCAAATTCTTCATCCATTGTTTCCCAAGTTGACACTCAGTTCGTCTCTAACGACAAAAAAAAAAAAAAAAAAAAAAAATCCATGCTGCATTGAGACTGCACTCTCTTTCCGAGGATACTGACATTCAGGTCATTTGTTTTTTAATTAAAGATGTGGAAATGGAAATCGCAAAAATTACAACTTGAATTATTCACATTCTCAGCTGTGAATGGTGGCAAGTTATTGCAAGATATTTGCTTGAGACAGTTTTAAAAACTTTTTCTTCGTGTGACATGCCACGTTGTTGCTTATCTACAGCGAAACGCCACCGTCTGTCATCTAGCGGAATTTAATTTGTACCCAGAGCCGTGCGTTTGACGTAGCTTTGCGGATTATATTGAACCAGAGACGCATTGATTGCTGAATACCTCTGCCATCTCGCAATATCTCCCTGGAATTAAATATCGTTATTAATTCTTCTACGGACGGAACCTCTTGGCTAGGCAACGAATTCAGAGGTATTTTTAAAAGGTTGCTAAGTTTATCTTGCAAAAGGGAAGTAATAATAGACGGAGTGGTATGCCGAGCTGTAACATTAATAGTTCAGTTCCCGAAGCGAGTGTTACATTTTGATTGAGTTTGTTTCCCAGTGGAACATGGAAGAAAATAGAAAGTTGAGTCAGAAAGACACCCGGAAGTGCAACCATACCACAAAGAAAGTCACTCAAGCTCAATTTGGTTGAAAGGTAGCGTAGGTTACGGATGGAGTGGAGTTTGAGCCCGGAGTCCTGCAGCCGTGAGCTTATTTCAGAAAAAAAAACAGCATTATTAAACTCTATGTTTTCTCGAACGAACTACTATAAGAGCGAATTAAGAAAAAGATACCACAAATATTTTGCGCACCTATAGTTCTTGATCAATTGGGGGCCAAAATATCACAAACACTTTAAAATCGCTTCCAACATATTCTTGAAACGAATCCATATTAAACAGTGCCTCAGACGACGCCCAAAAGAGGCAGTAGTAACAATAACTTATAAATTACATTACTCGACCTCTTGGACAACAAAATCACAGCTACTAGTAGAAACAGAATTATCTCCCAATCAGAACAAAGCAATGCAGGCATTAAAATCAGCCTTCACTTCGCACACTTCACACTTACATTCACACACAGTAAATTTGCCTGCTATTACCAGTACTACTGCCAGAGAGCTGGAATTTTACCTACAGTGAAGTTATAGTATGACACACAAATCTTAGTGCGAATGGAAATAAATCGCTGCACCAAACAATAATTAATGTTGACTAATTAAATTTCGGGAATACATTTCTCCGCATATGTATGAGATTAACATTGCAAGATCACATGTTAGTGTGAGCGCGAGATACGCTATTGCAAATGTGAGATGCTGATACATTAGTAGCCGATGTAACCGCCAGCGTGTTTCCAAAATTATTTAGTGGTGGTGGGGTCCTATGCGAAATTTCAAATTATTAGCAAAGTTGGTTATACAGTTCTCAAGAACGTTAATTACGTAAAAAATTGCTAAAAAACTTTCTTATAGCACCGTTTCGACGACATCCCTCTAAAAATAATATACCAAATTATCTTTTGTGGGGTGTTTCATTCCTTAAGATTTGATCTGGGTACAAACAAGAAAAGGTATTGGATCACTTTCCCTTCTCTATACGCCCTACAAGTTTCATCAAGGACGTTTATTTACACTTGGAAATTTTCTCTTGCTAGTGGATGAGGTTTTTTTGCTTTCCTCGCTCGCAGCGTAAATCATCGGTACGGTGCCTCTTGAAACATCAACAACGTCGGTTACCATGGTCACGGAAGCAACCAGGAATGGGCAACAAAGATTTGCGCACGGTCGCATTCACTTACCTCCGACTTCGGTCAAACTTCTGAACTATTAAAATCAGATGACATGAGGGTGTTAAAAGAGTCAATACAAGAAATGTGGGTATCTTAAGATTATTGATTTTCTGTGAACTCAGCGCTACATTGTCAGTAGATAATTAATAAGCTGCGTACCCAGAACAAGTGGTAACGTTTAATATTTCAAGTAGGCTTTCTCGCTCAAAGGATATAATCTTTGCAAGATGAAGACAGGAATTTGTAGGAATTTGTTAGACCATAAAAGACCTAAGTCGATAAAAGGCGCCGGAAGAAGATGACATTGTGACAAAACTCTTCCATCTAGTGTGCAAGATGTATGAAACAAGCGAAGAACCCTGAGACACAGAAGATGTAATAATTCTAATACCAAAGAAATCAGGTGGTGAGAGGTGTGCATATTACCCAAATATCACCTTAGCAGATCATAGTTGCAAAACAGTAACACAAATGTTTTACAGAAGAATGGAAATACAGGTAAAAACCGACCTCGGGGAAGATCAATTAGTATTCCAGAAAACACGGGAAGCCGCGAGGCAATACTGACCCTACGGATTATCTTACTAGGTAGGTTAAAGAAAAGCAAACCTGCGTTTGTAGCATTTGTGGATTCAGGGAGCATTCGATAATGATCACTGGAATACTCTTTTTGACATTCTGAATTCAGTGTGGGTAAAATACAAAGAGCGGCACTTAAACGAGTCTAGGATCATGAAAGGGAAGCCGTGGTGGAGAAGAGATCGACACAGGGTTGTAGCGTAGCCCCAAAGTCATTGAACCTTTACATAGAGCAAGCAGTAACGGAAACCAAAGAAAAATGTGCAGTAGGAAGTAAGGTTCAGGGAGAAGAACCAAAGACTTTGATGTTTCCGACGGCATTGTAATTCTGTCAGAAACAGAAAAAGATCTTGAAAGAGCAGTTGAACGGACTGGATAGTGTCCTGAAACGAAGGCTTAGGCAGCACAAGGACAAGTGAATGTAGTCGGATTACATGAGGCTATGCTGAGGGAATTAGATTAGAAAACGAGACAGTTAAAGTTGTAGAAGGGTTTTGTTGTCTGAGCAGCAAAATAACAGATGATAGCCGAATAGAGAGGACATAAAATGTAGACTGGCAAGAAAAGAGTTTTTGAGGAAGAGGAATTTCTTTACATATAATTTAGATCTAACTGTTAAGAAGTCTTTTCTGAAAGCATTTGTATGGAGTGTAGCAGTGTATGAAAGTGAAACGTGGGCGATAAACAGTTTAGACAAGAAGAGAATAGAAGTTTCTGAAATGTGGTGCTACGAAGGACACTGAAGATTTGATGGGTCCATGACGCAACTTATGAGAAGGTACTGCTTATAATTTGAAAGAAAACTTTTTGTGGCACAAACTTTATTATAATAAGGGATTGGTTAGTAGGACACATTCTGAGATGTCAAGGGATCAAACATTTACAGTTGGAGGGAAGTGTGTTGGGTAAAATTCGTTGAAGGAGATTAAGAGATAAATACAGCTAGTAGATTCAGAAGGGTGCATGTTGCAGTTGTTATTCGGCGACGAAGAGGTTTGTATAGGATAGAGTAGCATGAACAGATGCATCAAACCTGTCTTCGGACTGAAGACCACAACAACAACCACAACTGATTGGCGACTCCATGGAGTGCTGTGTGCACAACGACCATATATGTTAAATTAAAAGGCCGTAATATTGATGGTTTATTGATAGCAAAATCGATTTTCAATCACATAGTGAGCATCTTCAGTGCTGTGGTGCACAAAAAAATGGTTCAAATGACACTGAGTACTGTGCGACTTAACTTCTGAGGTCATCAGTCGCCTAGAACTTAGAACTTATTAAACATAACTAACCTAAGGACATCACACACATCCATGCCCGAGGCAGGATTCGAACCTGCGACCGTTCTCGGTTCGAGACTGTAGCGCCTAGAACCGCACGGCCACTCCGGCCGGCCTGTGGTGTACATATTAAACTCATAGGCACTGATATCAAGTTATTACCAGTAACCCAAACTGAGTTATTGTGATCGTTTTTCAGTTTGGGTTCCTGCTAATGACTTGATACCAGTGCCTATGAGTTTAATTTGTACACCACAGCACTGAAGATAATCACTATGTGACTCAAAATCGATTTTGCTATCAATCAACCAACAATATTACGGCCAACGCTGACTTTCGTTTCAATTTTACAACCACTATGTTGGCAAAAGTTCAAAGGAAAAGTAGCTTGCGAGTTTCACTATTTACCTCATAGGCGTGTAGGTGGAGTTGGTAATTGTGGTTGTCACCGCCAAACACCACAGTTGCTAGGTGGTAGCCATTAAATCAGCCGCGGTCCGTTAGTATACGTCGCACCCCCGTGTCGCCACTATCAGCGATTGCACACCGAGCGCCGCCACACGGCAGGTCTAGTCTAGAGAGACTCTCTAGCACTCGCCCCAGTTGCACAGCCGACTTTGCTAGCGATGCTTCACTGTCTGCATACGCTCTAATTTGCAGAGACGACAGTTTGGCATAGGCTTCAGCTATGTCATTTGCTACGACCTAGCAAGGCGCCATATTCAGTTACTATAATTTGAATAGATAATATTGTGAATCATGTACCGTCAAGAGCGACGTTCATCTTTAGTGGATTAAGTTAAGTATCAAACTAGTTACGTCCGCTTTCTGAATTCTAATTCCTTGTCATGTTCCAGACCTCACGTCAGTATAGTCCTCTCCTCCTCACGCCAGCCTACGTGAGCTAAAACGCGTGCATATCGGCCTCCGCTAATAACTCGGTATTGGCTCTTCAGCCAACACAGCAGTGATAGCTATGTGATTTCACATATATGCCACACGACACTGCCGCAGATAAGACATTATGCCCATGAATCTGAGAGCATTGGAGAATTGGTGAGAATATTTCGAAGAAATGTATTTAAAATTGTGGACTGACGTCAAGGAAGCAGCCACCATCACGAGTGTCCTTTTATTTTGCGACGTCTCTCCCGGGCTCATGCTTATTGAAGTGAAGGAATTCGGCGGTGTGCAAATGTTTGCCAAGGAGCAAAGTAGCAGCTGAATACTCAAAGAAAAAACTGTTTACAAACCACTTCATCGGGCGGGAAGGCCACCGTTGCTGTACGCTACACGCATTCTGTTTTAGCAGAAGTAGGACGTGACAAGAAGGGCGTGAGAGGGAGCAGGATGTACACCGCTCAACCCGACACCGCGACGGGCCTGTAAAGCCACGAGACAAGCTCGCTTACTCACGTCCAGAGAGTCGAGACGGACCGATGCGGAGCGTCTCCGGATGCAAGGCAACCGAGGGTTGGCCGAGGGACGAGAACGGCGCCGTTTCAGAGGAAGGAAACAAACAAAGATCAGTGTGTTAATACCCACGGGGCTCCGTAAATCCTGGATTTATTCGTTTTCTGATAAGATACGCCACCCCGCAGAGTTCGATAATGAATCTTTAACCAGTGCGCGAAGGAGAGGGTCGGCTGGGGAAGAGGAGCGAGGCGGTTCGCCGGCTGGTTGCGCGAGCGGCGCCTGCAGGTGATCTGCACGCGAGCTAAATCATCCCGCTCGTTTAATTACACTGCTAGGCGGGCTCGGGCCGGCAGACACGATCCGCGGGGTCTGGGGTGCGGGGGCGGGTCGCGTGAGCAGGCCGCGCCCGCGTCCGCCCCCTGCTGGAATTAATTCCGCGCCCTGCAGAGAGATATCAGCAGGTAGGCCGCCACGCCGGCCACGCGCTTCGAGAACTGAACTGCCACCCGAACCGGACTGCAGTCTCGCGTAATTGTGGTGTCGTTTGTAGTAGCAGCGCAGCGGCCACGTACTCCTCCTCTGTCAGATGTTTCTCTCCCTCCCTCTGTCTCACTCTCTCTCTCTCTCTCTCTCTCTCTCTCTCTCTCTCTCTCTCTCTCTCTCACACACACACACACACACACACACACACACACACAACCACTACGAGAGATTAAAATTAGAAACTTTCCACCTACAATTGTTACCACTATGTCCACAGTACGGCCTCATTCCAGTTGAGACTGCAGTCCATGTGGGGGCCGCAGTTGGATTTTAGCGCATCGGAAAACGTCGCAGTATTTCGTAAATTAACCTGGGGTCTTCGAGTTGCAACGTAATCTTCCAGTACTGGTGGTGGTATAAGTCCACCTAAGTAGGTAGATTACCGCTTTGACCTGTCCTACCGCTCCTGCAAGCAACAGTCTGTAGTAAATGGTTTCTTACATTCGTGTGGTCCACGAAATTACTGGCCCCTGCGAGTTATTGCTGCGTATTAATATTTTCTAGCGGAAGGTATTAACGAACCGGTAGAAATTTGAACGCAACGGATAACGCATTTTTTTTGAACCACTATGGAAGGGACCTATACATGGCTTGATAGGCATTACATAACTTTTATTTGCTTTCATAACCCAGAATTAGACTGTGGTAATGACTGCCACCTATTCTTTATGATGGAAGGAGTATATAATCAGTAGAGGGTAGAGATTAATTGATATTTATTCAGTACCGATGGTATTTCAACAACTAGTCGTGTTTCTCTTGCAATGTACATCATCAAAATCGGTCTCTAGTTAACATGGTTTTGTTTCGCCACGTAATTATGGAATGGGACAGAGGAGCGCAGACCTGGCTTCAGTGTAATTCTATACAACCGCACAATTATATCTAAACCCTCGGTTATTACATTCAGTTGCTATAGATTACTCAGAACAAGTTCCGCAAAGACAATACAAGCAAAACTAGATCAGGGTGGAAGAGTATTTCGCCAATATTTATCAAATGAGTGGGCATTAAAATCCGATGCTTTTCCTAGTGGCACGAGTATTTTACTTGACGCACAACATCGCCAACAAATCAGCTCGTTATGGGGGTGCACAAGAAACATCACTTCAATGCTGTTCAACCCACATGGCCAAGTTTCAGTAGCCAACAGAAACCCAGAGAAATATGGACACACACGATTATTCCTTCCCTATTTTACACTCGCTCACTATCGTATGATTATTCAAAAAAATGGTTCCAATGGCTCTGAGCCCTATGGGACTTAACATCTGTGATCATCAGTCCCCTAGAACTTAGAACTACTTAAACCTAACTAACCTAAGCACATCACACACATCCATGCATGAGGCAGGATTCGAACCTGCGACCGTAGCAGTCGCGCGGCTCCGGACTGAGCGCCTAGAACCGCGAGACGACCGCGGTCGGCTATGATTATTCATCGTGTACAATATATTTTCAGACCAAAACTACAATTTATCAATGCGGCGGTTGCTTCAACCGTCCACGTGGCGCGAAAGCAAGTTCACAAAGAAAACATATGGAAAATAAATAAAAATCCCCTAAATATTACTGTAAATGTAAGAGCAGATTAAAATACATTGAAGGAGTGAATTTCCGTTAAGCACAGAGCAATAACGTGACCGTGAGCTTAGGGCACATGGTGCGTTGCCAAAACAAGGCACTAACGCAAGGTCTACTGAAATTCGAGTAAATTAGGAAAATCCATTCCCTTATGGGGTTTAGTGGTAATTTTGCACCACATTTCAACATCTTGACTGCGTTACAGAGCAGATTTCAAACAATCTAATACCTACGTTAACATTATCAAAACGAGAGCTGCGTCTCCATGTCTGTCCAGCACCACGACCCAGGAACAAGTGCTCCTCTAACCGAATTCGCCTAACCGTTGCGCTTACAAACGTGGTGGGGTGGCGCGCCAACCTGACAGAGACAATAAGCGCGCCTTCGTGTCATCTATGCCCTGACCTGCAAACTTGGTCTCTGCTAAACTTGTTCACGCTTGGGGGGTTGGTACTACCCTACCCCAGAACGACCATTCATGCAGTGTCACAATCTGTGTCTAAAGCTTTCTGCTAGTTAACACACTCATTTATACCTTCCAGGCCGCCCAAAAGAAAGGAAAATGGGAAACGTGGTACACAACATAAAAAATACAATAAATAACACTGTTTAGTCCATTCTCTCATTTGGACACCAGCTGAGGTATTACCTGCAAGAGAAGAAACTCTTGCTAATAATTTCAGCGTGCTAGCAGTTTAATAAAACATTGGAACGGTACAACAAGTTCCGTTTCAAAGTAGCGTGTCATATCGCAGTGATAGTCCAGGAGTCAACGCTTGATGAGGTGCTGCTGTCTAAAATGTACGAGAGAATGCAAGACGTAGTTTCTTGAAAACAGGTTAGTTTTATTCAGAATATCAATGCACCGTAATACTTCCCACTGTTTTCGCTATAAAACCCCGTTTTTCAGTATAATCACCATTCAATGCGACAGCCATACGCCACCTCACTGGAAGGCCCCGGGATTCAGAAAAGTATCGTTCTTGGAAAACAAAAGTAGCTCTTTGTTCTGACGAAGTAGCGCTGTCGACCGGGGATATCAAATCAGTTCCATATTTTTAGGTTTGCAGAAGACTTTTAACATCGTTCGTCACAAGAGCCTCCTAATCAAATTACATGCCTACGGAGTATCGCCTCAGTTGTGCGACTGGATTTATGAGTTCCTGCCAGAAAAGCCACAGTTTATGCTGACGGAACGTCATCTAATCTTGGCGTTCCCCAAGGTAGTGCTATAGACTCTCTCCTGTTTATGATATAGATAAACGACATAGGAGATAATCTGAGCAGACCTTTTAAATTGTTGTAGATGATGCTGTAATTTACCGTTTGATAAAGTCATCAGGTGATCAAAACCTGTTGCAAAGTCATATGGACTAGATATCTGGACGACGCGAAAAAGTGGTAATTGAGTCTACGTAATGAAAAGTGTGAATTCATTTAAATGAATATTAAAAGAAATCGATTAAATTTCCGTTACACGATAAATCACACAAATGTAAGGTCCGTAAATTCAGCTAAATACTTACGATAACTATTGCTAACTTAAATTGGAACGATCACATAATTAATGTTGTGCTATTTATTGGCAAAACACTTAGAAAATGTAGCAGGTCAACCAAAGATCCTGCTTACATCAGGCCTGTTGACACCCTTCTGGAACACTGTTATGCGGTGTGGGATGTACATCAGATGGGACTGAAGGATTAAATTGATAAGGTTCAAACAGGGGCAGCTGATTCTTTGTTATCGTCAAGTAGGGGAGAGAGTGGGATGGCAATCATTGGAACAAAAGCGTTTTCCATTATTGCAGGATCTTCCCGTGTAATTTCAGTTAATAAGTTTCTTTTTCTTTTTCTTTAAGACAACATAGTTGTTTGGAGATAACAGAGATTGATTTACTTATAATCAATTATTCAAAAGGACAGTCACAATAGCATTATTTATTTTGCCGCCAACCGAACTGGCGATGGAGTCGTCTGCAGGGCAATTTACACCATCTGGCCGCACGCTGGAGTAGTCACGCTGTCTGTGCACGGTAACCAACCATGAACAGGCAGGGTGACGACTCCAGCGAGCGACCAGATGGGATAAATTGCCCTGCAGACGACCCCATCGCGAGTTAAAACCGGTTGGCGACAAAATAAATAATGCTATTGTAACTGTCCTTTTGAATAATTGATAATAAGTTTCTCCTCAGACTACGAAAATAATCTATTAGTGCTCACCTACATAGGGAGAAATAATCATCACGATAAAACAAGAGAAATCAGAGGTCCCTCAAAAATGTTTAAGTGCTTGATTCCACCCACGGCTATTCGAGATTGGTACGGTAGAGAAATAGGTTGAAGGGAGTTTGATGAACACTCTGCCAGGCACATAACTGTGAATTACAGATTAATCACGCGGATGTAGATACTTGTACACTCCTGGAAATTGAAATAAGAACACCGTGAATTCATTGTCCCAGGAAGGGGAAACTTTATTGACACATTCCTGGGGTCAGATACATCACATGATCACACTGACAGAACCACAGGCACATAGACACAGGCAACAGAGCATGCACAATGTCGGCACTAGTACAGTGTATATCCACCTTTCGCAGCAATGCAGGCTGCTATTCTCCCATGGAGACGATCGTAGAGATGCTGGATGTAGTCCTGTGGAACGGCTTGCCATGCCATTTCCACCTGGCGCCTCAGTTGGACCAGCGTTCGTGCTGGACGTGCAGACCGCGTGAGACGACGCTTCATACAGTCCCAAACATGCTCAATGGGGGACAGATCCGGAGATCTTGCTGGCCAGGGTAGTTGACTTACACCTTCTAGAGCACGTTGGGTGGCACGGGATACATGCGGACGTGCATTGTCCTGTTGGAACAGCAAGTTCCCTTGCCGGTCTAGGAATGGTAGAACGATGGGTTCGATGACGGTTTGGATGTACCGTGCACTATTCAGTGTCCCCTCGACGATCACCAGTGGTGTACGGCCAGTGTAGGAGATCGCTCCCCACACCATGATGCCGGGTGTTGGCCCTGTGTGCCTCGGTCGTATGCAGTGCTGATTGTGGCGCTCACCTGCACGGCGCCAAACACGCATACGACCATCATTGGCACCAAGGCAGAAGCGACTCTCATCGCTGAAGACGACACGTCTCCATTCGTCCCTCCATTCACGCCTGTCGCGACACCACTGGAGGCGGGCTGCACGATGTTGGGGCGTGAGCGGAAGACGGCCTAACGGTGTGCGGGACCGTAGCCCAGCTTCATGGAGACGGTTGCGAATGGTCCTCGCCGATACTCCAGGAGCAACAGTGTCCCTAATTTGCAGGGAAGTGGCGGTGCGGTCCCCTACGGCACTGCGTAGGATCCTACGGTCTTGGCGTGCATCCGTGCGTCGCTGCGGTCCGGTCCCAGGTCGACGGGCACGTGCACCTTCCGCCGACCACTGGCGACAACATCGATGTACTGTGGAGACCTCACGCCCCACGTGTTGAGCAATTCGGCGGTACGTCCACCCGGCCTCCCGCATGCCCACTATACGCCCTCGCTCAAAGTCCGTCAACTGCACATACGGTTCACGTCCACGCTGTCGCGGCATGCTACCAGTGTTAAAGACTGCGATGGAGCTCCGTATGCCACGGCAAACTGGCTGACACTGACGGCGGCGGTGCACAAATGCTGCGCAGCTAGCGCCATTCGACGGCCAACACCGCGGTTCCTGGTGTGTCCGCTGTGCCGTGCGTGTGATCATTGCTTGTACAGCCCTCTCGCAGTGTCCGGAGCAAGTATGGTGGGTCTGACTCACCGGTGTCAATGTGTTCTTTTTTCCATTTCCAGGAGTGTAATTAAACCTAACTAACCTAAGGACATTACACACATCTATGCCCGAGGCAGGATTCGAACCTGCGACCGTAGCGGTTGCGCGATTCCAGAGTGTAGCGCCTAGAACCGCTCGGTCACTACGGCCGCCTGGAAGGAGGTAGTAAATACCAAAAATAAGAAAATATTGTCTCCTTAAATAGCATACTTTAGATGAATGAGCCTTTGTTCAATATAAGATACAACAAAGATGAACAATGCTCATATATCTTATGGTGTGCCCTTTACAGCAGATGTATATTGGAAATATTTTTGCTGTTTTGGTCCATACTACCTACTTCCAACATGAGGAAAGCAAAGAGCATGCTGTAGAAGAAGTACATTGTTAGAAGTACTAAAAGGGTTTCTCTTTTAACTTTCGACCCTCTCGTTTCTGGTGCAGGGTATACTGTCTCAGACTGATACACTTACCGTCCTCCACCACCCCTGGAAGTTTGTAACATCATCACAGAATCAGTCTTATTTAGACTGGGCGTTGTGTGCAACGGCTGACAAGCAACGAGACAAAGTTCGCTGAAAGTATGGTTGCTACGCTAGCCAAGAACGAAAGTGAAGTACCCAGAAAATATGGTCGGATGTCAATGTAACTTCGTATACATAGACACCATCCGCGGGTATGTAATGGTTAGAGTTGTAAAAAAAAACCAAAGCCAAGATCGCAAAAAAGACCTCTTTATTCAACACAATCGGTTTCAATAGACTTTACTGTCACCTTCACGTCTTAAAATATTTTTGTTGTAAAACATGTTCATTTTACGCTGAATGTCACGCACAATATGTCCAGTGGATAAAAATCAGGATACTATAGAAGATTTGTCATTGCTAAAATACTTAAGGACATAAAATGCCTTGTGCAAAAGGCCAATTCTGTGTGGCAAGCCGATCAGCCACCAGACTGCTTATTGCTGTTCCTATTTATGATGTTGTGGAGGACACAGAGTAGCTCTGTATCTCATATTGTACAGCATTCTCAGCACTTAACAGAGTCTGAACATGACCTAGTTGTAGGTCTTCATTTTACTGTCTGGTCGAATTGTGTGATATCGAGATTTGAGGGTCATTCGGATGTGACTTAGCCCTATGCTGGACTGTTTGAGAAGATGAAGGCACGCACACTGGTCGACGTTCCAAAGGAGGAACTGTAGGACGAGTGGGCTCAGTAAGGGATTTCAGACGTGCAAAATATATTGGAAAGGGTGGATAGGCATCCCTTCATCCTTACCTCTAATGGCACAAAACTCCCAAAGCATAGCAAGGCAGGTTTTCTTCATCTATGTGTACTTATATATGTCCCTAACCCAATGCGCTAGTTTTCTTCACCTATGCGTACTGCTGTATGTCCCTAACCAAATACGCTGTTTTAAATACCAGTGCTTTGGGTACACCACCTTAGGATGTAAGGGTGAGGCCACTTGCGGTAAACGTGGCAAGGCTGTTCATAATGGCGTAGGCTGCTCCTTCCCTCCAAAGTGTGTAAAGTGCTCAAGGGGTCATCCTGTCTGAAATAGGGACTGCAGCGTCTTCCTTGAAGGACAGAAGATACAGGAAATTAAGAAATTGACGTAAATAGCATATGGGAGAGGCCAATAAGATCTATAAGGCCCTGTAGCCTCCTACATTTACTACATGTTTGCTTCAGCCTTTAAAGAGCTTGTTCAACAGCCAATTCATCTACACAAACGGAGGTTGCCGATATCAGTCAGCTGGCTGTGCATGAACGTCGCAACAGTGTCCAGAATTGGTGGAGCATATCGTATGAGTGATACATCATGTGCCGTTGACCTAGCCACCCCAAAATCCTCTGTTGACCTTAGGGGGCAATCTGTACCTTGGTGGACAGACGAGCGCCGTTCAGCAATCCGTGCCAGGCGTGCACCTCTTCGACAATTTAAACACCGGCGATCAGAGGACAACCTCAGGGCCTTTCGAGTCGTGAGGGCCAAAAGGTTTCACACGTCATTAGGGAGAGCAAGGAATGGTCATGGATAGTGCTCCTGGACTCTCTCGCTTGTTTTACTATAGTAAGGGAAGCCATTCGACGGATTTCCGGTAAACACAGTCGATTACCAACAGCAGCGGCGTTCAAACAGCTGTCTCAAAAGAAAGCCCAGAGACATCACTCAGACACGGATTGAGCATTTTTCAAACACTACTGCCAATGCAGAAAAGGAACCAGCGTTTAGTCCCTACCATGTGACTGTCGAGAGGGGCAAGTTTTACTTCAGATCCAACGGTTATGAGTCCTACAACTCCTCTTTCTCACTGTGGAAGTTGGAATCGGCACTATCCGGGACTCGTGACACTGCATTCGTTGACCAGCAAGTCCAGTACTGCGTGCTTCAACCTTGCCACTGGCATCACAGGAAATCCTCCTCGAATGTTTTAATCGTGTATGGTAGACAGTCCACTTCACCAACTTGTGGAGGGAAGCAATTTTAGTACCTCTCCTCAAGCCAGGGAAGGACAGCATGTGTCCCAGTAGTTACAGGAGTATCACCTTAACGACCATGTATTGAATGGTTAGCCGTCGTCTGATCTAGTTGTTAAAGACCAGGCAACCACTTAGCCGCAATTGTTGTGGCTGCTGGAGATTTCGTTCAACCGTCAACAACCTGACCCTACTAGAGGCGACTATTCAGCAGGTTTTCCTATTAATCATCAATTTCTCGCTTATTCTTTAATATCGGCAGGACATACGGCTCTATTTGGAGACCCAGTATTCTCGAACAATTCTGGGAATAGTGCTTTCGAGGCCACCTACATGTCTTCATACATTTCTTCTTATTTAAGCCTTTTTTAGGTCCCGAGCTGGTGACATGCTGTCGGATCGCTTTCACCAGAAGAATGCTGTTTCTTTAGGGCAGTGTTTTAAGTTTGATCCTCTTTGCCATAGTCATATACAGTATCATTTCTTTGTATCAGTGGTGAGGCCAAAGAACCCTCACTCACCATCTGGCGGAAGCTCCTCGTGGTGCGTGAGGCAAGTAAGTTCCTCGCAGTTCCGACTTCATCTGCATACCATACTGTTTCTCGTCACGTCTGAAACGCCCTTTCTCCAACCGTCCACGGGTCACAATGTTATTTGGTGTCCGCATGCGACGCGTGCTGGAGTTATTCGGTGTGGAGCAAGTACGACTGCAAATCCAGGGTTTTAATCGTCTGCCGCCCTGGTTACTGCAGAGGCCCAAGATAATTTTAGATTTGGTGCAATACAGGAAAGACTGCATTACTGCTTGTATTTTTGATGCGAAACGTTCTACCGTTTTGTATGAGCACCACAACTATGTAGCTGTCATTAAGGATGGGTCTACATAGTCCCCTTGTTTAGACCCTTTCTAGGAGTTATGAATTATCAGCAATCGGGCGATGGTGCAACATCTGAATTGGCTACTCTTTTGCGCGACGCCATTGGGATAGCCTTGAACATCAGCCTCGGTCCTACTGGTGTCCTCAACGCCCGACTGCCTCAAGAGTTTAGCCTTCGATACCAAATCAGATGCGATCTTGCGGGCCTGGAGCAGATCAGAAGTTCTTCCAGTGCTAAATTTCATGTTCGTTTCGATTCTCTGTTTGCCTTTACTCTCTCCATTATTTGTACTCAGCAGATAAAGTGTTCCAGAATATGCAGAATATCCTTCTCCAGCCACAGCGATTGGGGAAGGAGGTGTTTTTCTGCTGGGTACCAGGCAACGTGGGTACAACTGGAAACGAATGGGTGGATCCAGCAGCCAGAAAGGCTCAGTGATTTCAGTGTGCCATCCCACTGCATGCTCTTACCACGCTGCTGAGGTACAATGTCATGCATCGGTGGGAAGACGAGTGGCTGGAAGTGACGGACAATATGCTCTGTAAAGCCCACAACTCGGCCGTGGCGTACCTCCTTCCAGCCATTTCGACAGGGCGAGGTCCTCTTCACTCGTCTTGGCATAGGCCACAGCACTGTAACGTATGGCTTCTTGCTCTGGCAGGAGGACCCTCCAATGTGTGGTGCTTATGGTGTAAAGATCGCTATGCGCCACGGGTTATTGGACTGTGTTTTATATTCCGACCAGCTGGCTGTGTTAGATTTGCCGCAGGATGTGCCCTCTATTTTAAGTAACGTTCAAACGAATGTGGTTCGCTTTTTAAAGTTTGGTGAATGGTCAAACATTTTTCCCAAATTTTAGGGAAATGATTTTAATGTGTTAATTGGGTGACTGGCTCATCAAGGGTTTTTGTGAATGGTCTGCCAGTCACATAGCTCTGTGTATTTCTTCCGTGTTTTGTTTTCTCTAAGTTTTAATTACGGGTACAGCAGCTGTCCCTCTTCCTGAGCTGTTTCAGCGCATGCGAGATCGAGTGACTGTACAGTCATTTCGAGTGCTTGAGTGTGCAACAATTTTAGAAATTACCTCCACATTCTTTTGTTTTAATGAGTGTAAGGGAGCTGACGACCTCGCTGTTGAGTTTCCATAAGACCCAAACACACACTCTCAATCTCTCTCTCTCTCTTTTTCTCTCTCTCTCTCTCTCTCTCTCTCACACACACACACACACACACACACATACACAGGAATTTTAATTTGGTCTTAACCACATCACCTTCAACTGCTTGCAGCCACAGAGCTAGCACAGCAGTGTGGATTTCATCAGTGTACATATGGAAGATCTCGTGCTAGTATTGCACACACCAAAAATGCTTGCGCTCCAACTCATGTCTCATCAGGGGTGAAAACGTCAGTTTAATAGTGCGTTGTCGTGTCCTTCACTCTGTATAATTTCTGACAAAATCCTGCTTAGATCCGCGTGGACTGACGGATAAAGAATCTGATGAACAATGGCATGTGAAATGCACATTGCATCAGCATGAAATTCAAACAGAAGTGTTAACTATAATACAGATTCAACGAATTGAACCAGCTCGATGGAAAGCTCCTTAATCCATTTTGGTAGATACAAAATGGGATCAGACTCCTTACCAAAATAAGTAGAAGAGATCAAATTTATTGGTCCCTCGGTTTTCTGCCCACTCTCCTGACGGTGCGGGTTTTCACCTACACCCTCCCTCTCGCTTGTACTAGTTACGTCATCTGACATGAGAAGACTCATATCCACCCATAGCTCCCTAAACTGACTGCCGGTGTGGCCGAGCGATTCTAGGCGCTTCAATCTGGAACCGCGCGACCGCTACGGTGCTCAGAACCATTTGAACTAATAAAGATATCAAAGGCAGCACTTCCGTCGGGCTTCAGCGATACCTACCCTAAATCTCCAAGACGTTTTACCCAACTTGTGACATGCGCTTGAATCCTATACACTTTTCTGTTACACGCAGACTGACTGTCCCGTAAGAAGTTGACATATTCCCGCAGTCCTCCTGATGCCACCGAACCATCGCTAAGCACGGCCTCGTCTCACAAGTGTATCCGAGGCTGAGGTCCACGGCGTCACGAAAAAGAGCAGCCAATTGAGGCATTGCGCCCTCTCCCGATTGCTGCTAATTCGTAACTCGTACAAAGGGCTCTCTTCTTGAGGTGGGTTATCCATTGACACGACGTGGCTTCCATGCTGACGATTGCTACACGTACGTAGGGAACCCAGTACTGTTCACACTTAATGTAAGGTAGTAAATGAAAACACTGTTACAAGAAGGGTAAGGATGGTCACTGCGCCCCTGCCACTCTGGGTCTTTCCAGAAAAAAGAAAAGTTACAGTGCTGTGAATTACCAGTTAATAACTAGGGATTCAGGTGAATAGCTTTGGAATCGGAACACCGTAGCGGAAGGACTTGGGTCCCTACATAACTGTTTCACTGCTAATCTTTAATATATACCTTGGATTTATTAAAGTCAAATGAGTTTTAAAGACAATAAACAGTTAAACTGACAGAGCAGATTTTAGAAAAGTAAAGAGCTGCCACTAATTATGAGCCACCAGTCATTAAGTATGCGCCAAAAGAATACAACCGTGAAAAAATTAAAAATAGTCAGCAAAATTCACTGAGCAGTTTTTTAACTACATGCCTTTTAAATAGCAGTCATCAATTATGAACTCACTGTTACCCACTATCGAGCAAAGGTACAGGATATTAAAAAAAAACAATGAACAGTCATTGAATATTTAGCAACAGTTATCCAAAATTCTCTGATGAGATTTTAAGCAAATGATTTTTAAACAGTTGTTATAAATTAGGATCCAACTGCCATTCAGTAGAGAGCAAAATACAGATTTTTATTGTCAGTTAACAGTCACTGAATAAGCAGCTTCAGTTATCTAAATTTCGTGATTTGTTTTAAGCAAATGATTTTTAAACAGCTACTGTTCATCCGTGGTCTAGGGGCAGCGTCTTTGATTGCCAACCCCAACATCCTTACTCCCTGGTTCGAACCTCACCACTGCTTCAATTTTGCAATAAAAATCATCAGCAATGGTGGCCGAAGACTTCCGGGTATGTAGTTAACCTCATTCTGCTAACAGCCTTGTCAAAGAGGGTGAAAGAACAGAAAGAAGTTCAGGGTACTCTCTTGCTCTTGGGGGTGGGAAACTGTTCCGAAAGTCGGAAGAACCAGTAATGATCAACGGCATGAGAATGAAGAAGGCAATGGAAACGACAGCATTAAAGACACATAATGTGTATCCACAGGACATGTTGCCAGTATTTAAAAAAAAAAAGTGTTATGTTGAACTCTCCACTGGCAAAAGATTCCGGACTAGAATCCATTTGGATCACCGAGAGGGGACGGCCAATTTGGAGGTAACCATGAGAAAATGATTGAATCACCAAGGAAAGGATATCGCTTTATGAGCATGGGCGTAGCAAGGAAACTAGAAGCTCTGAAAGTAAATGCTATAACTCAGCCTAGACAAAGTGGGGGTCAGTGAAGTGAAATGGAAAGGAGATGAGGATTTATGGAGTTCAGGTTGATATCAACATCAGCAGCAAAATGTAAAATGGGAGTAGGATTTGTTATGAAAAGAAAGGTAGAACAGAGGATGGGTTACTGTGAATAGTTCAGTGATGGAGTTGTTCTCTTCAGAATCGTTAGCAAACCAACACCAACAATAGTAGATCAGGTATACACGCAAATACCAGAAAACAAAGATGAAGAAATGGAGAAAGTGTGTGAGATATTGAGGGGGGAGATTCAGTAATTAAAGGAAGATGAAAATCTAATAGTTATGAGGGATTGGAATACGACTGTGTGAGAAGGAGTAAAAGAAAGCGTTATGGCATAATATGAGCTTTATACTAGCAATGTGAAAGGAGAAAGCCCAATTGCGTTCTGCAATAAATTTCAGTTAGTAACAGCGAATGCTTTGTTCAAGACTCACAAGATGGGGGAATATACGTGGAAAAGTCCTTGAGATACGGGGAGATTTCACTCAGATTACATCTAGGTTAGGTAGAAATTCCGAAATCAGATACTGTATCATAAGTCGTGCCCAGGAGTAAATATAGACTTAGATCACAGTTTAGTATTGATTAAGAAAAGGTTAAAGTTTAAGAGATTAGTCAGGAAGAATCAATGCTCAAAAAAGGTGGTGTACAGAAGTAGAAAGGAATGAGGAAATGCGTTTCATGTTCTCTGAGGGTATAGATACTGCGATGAGGAGTAGCTCAGAAGGCTGTACATCGAAGATGCAGTTGGGGAAATAATAAAAAGCTTGAAGAGAGGAATTAAAGCTGAATGTGAAAGGGTATCATGATAAGATTCGTTGATGAAATTGCTGTCCGCAGTAAAAGTTATGAAGAATTACATGACCAGTTGAGTGGGATGATCGGTCTAAGGAGTAAAGAATTTACAGGTTTGACTCAGTGGAATGAACAGTCCAAGAATAGAGAATATGGATTAAGAGCAAGTCACAGAAAGACGAAAGTAATGAGAAGTAGTAGAAATGAGAACAGCGAGAAACTTAAAATCAGAAATGGTGATCACAAAGTAGATGAAGCGAAGGAATTCTGCTACGTAACGAGCAAAATTATCCATTACAGTCGGAGTAAGAGGGACATCAAAATTAGAATAGCACTGTCGAAATGGACATCCCTGGCCGAGAGAAGTCTGCTGGTATCAAACGTAGGCCTTGATTTGTGGAAGAAATTTCTGAGAAAGTGTGAGTGGAGTACAGCATTGTAGGGTACTGAAACATGGAGTGTGGGAAAAACAGAAAAAAAAGAATCGAAGCATTTGATACACGGTGTTACAGAAGAATATTGAAAATTAGGTGGACTTTAAAGAGAAGAAATAGGGATGTTCTCCGGAGAATTTGCGAGGAAAGGGATATATGGAAAACACTGATCACATTTTACGAAAATAACTTTTAAATAGTTCATATTAATTACGAGTGGTGGTTGCCACCAGGGTAAGAGCGAGTGGTAAGGACGTACACGGAAGTTACCCACCTTGGACAGGATGCCCACCTTCCTGCCACTCCCTATGCCTGCAAGAAATCGGACCGCCTTCACGAGCGTCGGACGGGTCAAACAACCTGCACGCCGCTGCTGTGTTTTCCAAAATATCGTGCTCACTCACGGAAACTATTTCGCAATGCAGGCGGTAACCGACAAGGAAAACCAGGCTCGGCCCCTTCTCGGGAGACCGTTTTTCTCTTGTATACCATCCACAACTCCAAACGTGTAGCGCGCCCGGCCGACTCGCTCCACAAGCAACACACACTCATTGACAAAAACCTTTCTGCTTTTCGGCTTTCGTCCCCAACGATAGCTTCATCGGTGTAACTCCAGAGTTATCCAGAAAAAGACAGAAGGTCGAGTCTGCACTGCTCAACTGGCCTGAAAGAAGATTTATCAACTGTTTCTGATAGTTCGAGTCACGTTTCGAATGTCATAATGTTGTGCCTTAATTGTGATGTAATGTTCCGAAAAATTGCAAATAAGCAAATACAAAACAAAAAAATACTTTACATTTGACTGAGATTAAAAATATTTACCAACTGATCAAAGAACAAGAGCTCCCATGCCTTCTATCACGGATACACAAGAGACATGTGTTGTACAGGATTGTTTTAAGTAAAGGGTTAGCCCCTCCCGAAACACTGTATTATTTTGTGTTCTCCATATAATGGCGCGTGTAGTAGCTAACGTTGTGCATTTTGACTGTCATGCTGTACTGACAACTAGGAAGATAATTCTCAATACTCAGTCTCATAGGTTCCATATTTTATACCTATGCCTTTGCTGTAGGTTGTTCGGCGCAGCTAGAAGTATACCCCATATAAGGAAAACGCACCGCTTGTTCTCACATCGACGAGAACACAGTGTGCGATACAAAGAATTACGATACATTACTTCATACTTAAGCTGGATACAATCGAATAACGTAAATAGATTGTTGAGAATACAAGTCCGTCAGACTCCGCCTCGTCTGATCTGTCTGTCTTCCTCCCTTGGTTTTCTTCACATGTCAAGAGAAGACGTCGTCCTGACGAAAGAAGATGTGTTTATACACGATTTATCCAGCAACAACACATTTATTCGGCGCTGAGAGTTACTTAGTCGTTTGTAATATGTTCTGTAGATCATTTGAAATATCCTTTTATCGGAACGTTTTGGATCAAGTCAGTTTACATGATATCTACACTTCAACAGTGTTAACGTTAATGAAACGATTATCATTTTATTCCTGCTGATTCAACTATGCTTAAAAACAATTTCTTTGATGGCTATCAGTTTTTAAGTAAAAATTCTTCAATAGGTAGGAGCTGTCCATGGAAATAAGCTATATATTGAACTCATCTCTGAGTCACTGACAGCCTTAACGATGGGTAGGAAGGGTCATTTTTCTCTATAATTTTGTACTTCACTGTTCTTCTCAAATTGTTATGGATTATTTTATTAGCGAAAATATGTATTGTGACGGCACAGTTTAAATGCCTTGGTCCTTGAAGAAACACCTCGTGTATGACATCCGTGTGTTAACTTCACATACAGAGTGAGGCAAATGGAAGTGTCCCAGAGGAGAGGATACGATTGGACGTGAATGCATTCATGTAACCACACTCAGTGACCCGGACACCGCAGGTACGGGTTTATCAGGGTGACTGGAGCAATGCAAAGGGGACGATTGTTCTCACATAGGAGCAGCGGGTGTTCACTGTCGAAAGTTACGTGACAACATAGTCGTGGAAACATTATGGTCGAGTGTTCGATGAGAAGTTTAATAGTGTTACAGCGCCATCAAAGAGTGCCATGCAACGCTTAAAGCGAAAATGGCCTCAGACCGGACCTGTTTAGAACAAGCAGCAATTCCAGGAGTCCAGCTTCGATGCGCCTTCAGCAGCTTGCTGATCACGAGCCGAAAGTGCTAAGAGATGAATAGTGGTCGCTTTGTGCATCTGTTATCGTTAGGTTAGTACTGTATTTCTTTTCCTCTGGTGTGTTTCTTTGTGGACTGGAACTCTGTTCTCTGGGCCACTTTTATTTGCCCCACCCTGTATTATTCTGATTGCCTATTTTTTTGTGCAATTAATCGTTTCTTTACTTGATGATTTACCCCAAAAAATTATACCATATGACATTATTGAGTGGAAATACGAAATATATGTCTGGGGGTTGATACGTTGGTTTTCAAGATTAGCAATATACGATGAGGAAATATTTCTGAACCTAATTGTTTGAGAGGCTCAGTATGCATCCGAGAAAGCCTACTTGGTAAGTTTCCAAGAATAAGGTTTAAATGATGATTATAGGAATACACCACAGCCCCCATCGTACCGCTCCCGTGCCGATGGTGAGGACAAGATTCGATTAATTAGAGCATGTACAGAGTCATTTAAACAGTCATTCTTCCCGTACTCATTTACGCGAATGGAACGTGACTAGCTCCTAATAACGGGGGCAACGGGAAGCACCCTCTTCCGTTCCCGTCACAGTGGTCTGCAGAATATGGATGTAGATTTATATTCAGGACATAAATACATAACCCAGTATCACAAGCTTTCCCTTTTCGTCTCCTATTAGCACCCCAGACTGATCGAGAATTGGCTAGATATGTGCCTTCGACTCACTTAATGGTTTCACGTATGACCAGAGGTGGGCAAGATCTTTCGTTAAGGTGTGACATTTAAAGTTGTATACTTCGCGAACTGATATTCTAACGGGTGCACGAATGTCTACTAACTTTTGTTGTCAACATTTGTACGGTCTTTTCTTTTTTAACCGAGAGCGCTACGTTCTTTATTTCCTTAGAATTTTCAGAATTTGATTATTAAACCACGATAGGTCCATTCCATCCTTAATCCACTTACATAACGCATATGTCTCCAGAGCATTATTTAGCATCAGTTTAGACTTTGCCCATAGTTCCTCTACGGGCGTCACATTGGCTCTAAATGCCGTCCATTCATTGCCTAAGTGGTATGTTAACAATTGCTTCCCTGATTTTTCTAGAATAAATACTCTCGTGCCCTTTGTGAGATATTTATCAATCGTAACTTTGTTTTATAATTTGACTCGGGTGCACCACTGTATTATCGGCTCTAATTAAATATCCCGTGGGGAAACTACTTTATCCAGCATAGAAGTCATAAGCTGAGCCCTTAAATTAACATCAGAGGTATGAAAAATATTCCGCGCTCCGATGCCACTAATAAAACATTTGAACCCAGAATAGCAATTCCAAGCGCTAAATCATTCGTGCGACGGTTTAAAAATTGCGTACTACACAAGTGACTGAAAATAAAATGTACATGTTTTTCTATGTGTTCAATGTGAAATAAAGGGATTGATGACTGAATTGAAAGCACATTAGATTATTCCAGTGTAATTCCACTCGCTGTGCCTCGTAGAATTAAGTTCCGTAATAGCTTGGACATGATAGTCCTGGCCCGGTGCATTACAGTATTTATCTTAATTCGTCAGAAAATCACGGCTGTCACTGGATGGAGTGCTTCTTGTGCTTAGATCATTATTCCACGCCACAACCACTTCCACCTAAGAGCTCCACTCCCTACAATGTGATGATGAGTAACATCTTGGACGTTTCTGCCAGTAATAACATTAAACAGATTTTTAGACACATATTAATAAAAGTAGTTTCTCCCATTTCCCCCCGTTCTCTCATTACTTTGCACCATACAATATTCATTATATTCCCTTCTGCGTAATAATACTTTGAGCCATAACAAAAGCGTATGTAAATGGAAAGTTACAAGAAAATTACAAAGCAAAATCTTAGTTACCTTATTCATGAATAGCCGGCCGCTGTGGCCGAGTGGTTGTAGGCGCTTCAGTCCAGTACCGCGCTGTTGCTACGGACGCATGTTGGAATCCTGCCTCGGGGATGGATGTGTGTGATGTCCTTAGGTAAGTTAGGTTTAAGTAGTTCTGAGTGTAGGAGCCTGGAGACCTCAGATTTTAAGTCCCATAGTGATTAGAGCCATTAGAACCATAGTCATGAATAACAGTTACTGAGGGGGCTATGCTGAACTATTCCACTAAATTAACTTTAGCAAAGATTCCTTGTTTCACCTGAAAGTATGAACAGTTCCGCATTTGCAGTGAAACGCGTCACGCAGGAGCCACTCCATCGTTTCATATTTTATTACTATTATTCTCTCATCTTTCGGGCAGAAAATAGATTCATTCTTCTTTTCCTTGCTCAAGTAATCGAAGAGATTATTCAAATGGGATCCATACTATAGCAGACGTCATAACATCCCTCTAATAACGTAGTTCCCATTAACTGTTTATTGGGTCTGCATATTGTACAAGGCTAGTAAATTATCAGTCTCAGAAACTCTTCTCAGCATTGTGATTGCTGTTAGCTGGAGGGTCGAGGCTCCGTATGATCAGACAGCGACCGACTCTCCCGAGGCACAGCCGTGTCGCAACCACAGGAATCTCGCCCACCCACAGAACCTAGGCCCAACGGTGAGCCACCGCTGTGCTGAACACTGTGGACTGGCGCCAAATTGGTGAAGCAGCGCGACTTCTTCAAAGGAACTGGACACCTGCGTGGCACTCGTTGCTCGCACTTGTCTGCGCCATAACTTTTTTCGAGAATGAGTGTCCCATACGAAACTAATAGTAGTTTGAATATTTATGGAAGATTAAAGCTGTGTGCCAGACGGAGACTCGAAATGGGTACCTTTGCCTGTCATGGGCAAGTGCGCTACCGGCTGAGCTACCTAACCACGACTCACCACACCTCCTCAAAGCCTTATTTAGGCAGTACATCGTCTCCTGCCTTTGAGTTCGATTCACGGTACGCATGCAGTTTTCATTTGCCTGAAAGTCTTATTTGAGCCACAGTCGGCTGCATAGTGAAAATTTCATTCTGTTAGTTATTTGCTTAACTTGGACAAAATAAAGATTAGCTAAATAAAGAATGGTTAACTTGGTAAAGGAATTTTTTGGAGGAGAGTGGGGGGGGGGGGGGGGGGTTGTTACGTAGCTCTACGCTGGAAGAACATCTAACAAACCTTCTGACTGGAAAATTGGCGGTTTTGGCTGGTTATCCGCAGGGAACTTGGAGGATCGTCACTTTTGGGGCATTCATCATTTCGGATCCATAGGAACGTTACCCGATTCATCTAAATGAGTTCATTTCAAAACTTCTGCGTGGGGCCCCATGTCTTGCGACTCACCTTCGCTGGTCTTCCACCACGAATCTTTCTTCCCTGGGGCACCTGTGAAGAACAACTTCCGTTTCTGTGACTGCTACAGCAATCCACCTTTTCATGGAGCAGCATTAAGTTCATGCCTAGGAGAATGCGAAATGAAAGTAACTTCAGGCGTGATGTACATACTCTATCAGGTTTATCGGTACCTTGTGAGAAATTACATTTTCTTCGAGGGCTCGCTCATGATTCATGCACTTCTGATTCCTGCATGTACTCATCATGTTCGGTATGAAATCTTGAACTTGATTTATTTCGGTGGAGTGTGGGTTACTTACCAGATCCTTTCCTCTACCCCTTCCTTGTGGATTTTTCCGCTTAGTTACTTTTAATGGCATTTATTGTAAGTGTTTTGTGTTACAAATGTCTTTTATCTCAACTCTTTTGGAGAAGTTACTGTTTTATTTATAAATGAGGTATTTGTTTCCCTTTTACATTGTTACAACAATAAACTACGTTCAGAGTAGACTCATCTTTGATTTCAGTAGACTGATGAGCCCCACTCCTCCATTCATTACTATAGATTTTGGAAAGAATAACACACACGAATAATTTGTTATAGCCATAGATACCAAATTGTTTCCATTGCTCAGTGTGCCACATCACATCTGAGCCAGAGGGGGATAATCAGCACCTCGAGAGTTAGTTCGATGCAGATCAGAGGCAATGTTAAATTTACCTGTAGTCCGGTTGCTTCTTGCAGGGGTACGTGGTGCATTGCACACTACCTGATCAAAAGTACAGGTACAGCCCTATGTGATGAAAAATCTACTGCCAGTTGTGATGAGAAGACGACCTGACGGCTTAAAAAGAGATTTGGGGTATTGTGCTGTCAATAGAAAAGCAGTAACAACACAATGGTTAGGACATTAGAAGTCAGTAACTATGAACGTGGACTAGTCATTGCTTGTCACCAGAATAAGTTCATCAAGGACATTTCAATCCTTCTAGAGCTCCCAAAATCGACTGTTGGTTATGTGGTTGAGGCAGACCTCATGTACTAACGGGCAAGGACCACCGAGTGAAAAACTGTAAAATACCGAACTAAATCAGTGGAAGGAATCACTCTTGGGTGCCACCTGAGATCTGCCTGCTGTCCACCTGCTACAGCGACTGTGTATAGGGGGTTAACAGAATGGAGTACATTGATCGAGCAGCTCGTAACAAACCACACAATTCTGTAGCCATTGCAGAGGGGTGCTTGTATTCGTGTAAAGAGTGACGCCACTGAGTAGTGAGTGACTGGAAAGGAGTGACAGCGGTTCAGTTGAATGTATCCATTCCTAGGGTCTCCGAATTCGTGGTTCAATTTATAAGAGTTGGCTACGCTAAATCCTAGGGGCCAACCAAACACACGTATTGCATTTACCATAAAATCTAGTGATAAACTTGAAATGAGTGCAGGCAGGAATTTATGGTGAAAAATAATGTACACTAACCACAGTACTTTATAAATTTAATAAAACAGCATTTAGCCCCTTTTCTTCAACATTTATCACAACTAAATATTTTTTTGTTGATGAAATAATGAATGTTTGAGTGAGATCATAAGAATTCTTCGTAATCAGCCAATGATGAGAATGCAGCCGATAAAAACCCTCAATCTTTCTTAGATTGCTAATACTATCGGATACAAATGTCTCCTTAATATAATTATGCAGTTCGTGGTTATAGTACTAAAAAATGAGTGAACCAAGTAAGAACGCAGTGGTTCCTAACGATTAACACCACCAGACTATTAATCTAAAGTTTCCTGAAATATTTAAGTAATGCTGCTGGACATACAGAGTCAACTCTGAGTAAGTTCGCCCTTACAACACGGAATAGATTTTCGATATGACATTTCTTTGTGCAAATACGTGTAGTTTTGTGATTAAAAAATTTCGGAATACACATTCAGTTGGAGTGATTAAACAAATGTTCAAACGTGTGTGAAATCTTTTGGGACTTAATTGCTAATGTCATCAGTCCGTAAGCTTACACACTACTTAACCTAAATCATCCGAAGGATAAACACGCACACCCATGCCGGAGGGAGGACTCGAACCTCCGCCGGGACCAGCCGCACAGTCCATGACTGTAAGGCCTTAGACCACTCGGCTAATCCCGCACGGCAAGTGATTAAACATTTCTTAATATTGCAGCACACTTACAACTTCTTTACCGTGAGAGTGTCAAGAGCCGCTTGTTAGACGTTTTTCTCCTTTCTATACCAACTGCAGTTATTGCGGCGAAGTCTTACCCAGAATTTAGAACAAGTACATCACCTCTATCGCTGTCTATGACCAAGGGAGGCTTGAAACAAACTTCAGTCACGTAATAACCAAAGAAGTGAAGCTTCGTGGCAGATTAAAACTGTGTGCCGAGCCGAGACTCAAAATCGGGACCTTTGCCTTTCACGGGCAAGTGCTCTGCAAGGTTCGCAGGAGAGCTTCTGTAAAGTTTGGAAGGTAGGAGACGAGGTACTGGCAGAAGTAAAGCTGTGAGGACGGGGCGTGAGTCGTGCTTGGGTAGCTCAGTTGGTAGAGCACTTTCCCGTGAAAGGTAAAGATCCCGAGTTCGAGTCAAGGCTCGGCACACGGTTTCAGTCTGCCAGAAAGTTTCATATTAGCGCACACTCCACTGCAGAGTGAAAATCTCATTCTGGAACCAAAAAAGTGTTAAGAGAAATCAAGTGACCTTTTAATGTAAAAGATTTTACTGCAAATGTGATTTCAGAAGTGAAGTTGAAGTGAAATCACAACGAATTATTTTCCAAAGACTACAACAGAATTGATCATTTCTCAATTTTTGCTGAAGAAATTGTGAGCTGGAAGTCATACATCGAAGTCATGATTTAAGACGAAATCAGGAGCACTCTGCAAGTGTTGAACGTATTTCCTTGAGCGTCATAATGGTACATCTCCGTAAATGAAATAAAGTTTATGTTGATATGTTAAGAAAAAGCAGCTGTTATGAAAACTAAGTTAAAAGAAACAAAAAGTACATTCGTTTAAATAAATGACAAATAATTGAAGCTATAATGCAGAGGACTTAAATTTATCTATTATTCTAAGAACTTTTTATTCGCAGATGATAAGTAAGTGTTTTTATTCGTGTAAGTCAATAATGTTTCGTGTAGTATTTGTTATTCGCAAATAACGAATAGAAATTTATATCTGTGTTCGTTGTTAACCATTCGCCTAAATTTCACCCAGTTCTGCAGCTAAGCGAAGCTCATCGCGCATGTGCACATCGTACATTCGCAGCCTGTGTGCAACTGAGTACACTCACGTGGCTCACGCGGCTGTGCCAGACGCATGTACAAGCGTTCACGCATCGGTAATCTTCGGCAACTTCCGCCAACGTTCGCGAAGCGTGTTAACGCTTTCACTCGCCCCCAACAACCGCGTGCGAACTACGCGAATAGGCCACACAGTTACAGCGCTCTGCCCTGCACTATTTGGGTATCTACCGCACCTAGTGCATCGTGGGTTGTGGTGCTGTTTTCACTGTGTTTCTTTACTAATAGTCTGATGTGCCTTTCAAAAGAGTTCGCTTTACATCTATTAGTTTTAAAGTTAATTATCACCCCTCTCTTTTACAATTTCCAAATGCATACCGCAGAACCAAACTTCATTTGGATACAGACGAGACCAAAGGCGTCCGACAATATCGAATAACGCACGTGGCTCGGCATTGCACAGTCACGTTGCAGTCACAGCGCATTGCTACTTCTGTGTTTTCATAGCGTCTGCTGAATTTGATAGTCAAAGCACAAATATACGTTACTGAACAGTACGCCCAGATGGAAAAGTGTTGATAAATAACATATTCCAGTTCATTTGAGAAGAAAAACGGAAATGCTTGTTTCGTTGTAAAAAAAAATGTGAAAACGGGTCACTTCTAGTTGAGGAGGAGGATTGGACCAACGAAAGAAAACGAGAAATTTGCGAAGAAACCAGCAACTGTGACGTGAATACCTTCTCCAGTTGTAAGATCCTAAGTCAACAGCTTTGTTTTGAAATCATACACTTCTCTCGAGAAGAATATTTTCGTGGCAAATGTACACTGAAGCACCAAAGAAACTGGTATAGGCATGCGTATTCAAATAGAGAGGTATGTAAACAGGCAGAAAAAGGTGCTGCGGTCGGAAACGCCTGTATAACACAACAAGGGCTTGGCGCAGCTTTTAGATCGGCTATTGCTGCTACAGTGGCAGGTCATCACGATTAAACTGAGTTTGAACGTGGTGCTATAGACGGCGCACGAGCGATGGGATACAGCAGCTCATAGACAGCGATGAAGTGGGAATTTTCCAGTACGACCATTTCACGAGTGTGCCATGAATATAAGGAATCTGGTAAAACAACAAATATCCGATATTGCTGCGACCGGAAAAATATCCTGCAAGAACAGGACCAACGACGACTGTAGAGAATGTTCAACGTGACAGAAGCGCAATTCTTCCGCAAATTGCTGCAGCTTTCAGTGCTGAGCCATCAATTAGTGTCAGCGTGTGAACTATTCAACGAAACATCATCGATGTGGGCTTTCGGAGCCGACGGCCCACTCGTGTACCCTTCATGACGGCACGACACAAACCTTTACGCATCGCATGGGTCCGTCAACACCGACATTGGACTGTTGATGATTAGAAACACGTTGCCTGGTCGGATTGTATCAAGCGGATGGACATGAACGGGTATGGAGATAAATTCATGAATCCAAGGACCCTGCATCTCAGAAGGGGACTGTTCAAGCTGGTGGAGGTTCTGTGATGGTGTGGGGCGTGTGCATTTGGAGTGGTATGGAACCCCTGATAACTCTAGATAGATAGGTGAAACGTACATAAGCATCCTGTCTGATCACCTGCATCCATTCATGTCCATTGTGCATTCGGACGAACTTGGGCAATTTCAGCTGGACAATACGACGCCCCACGCGTTCAGAATTGCTACATGGTGGCTCTAGGAACACTATTCTGAGTTTAAACACTTCCGCTACCCACCAAACCCCTCAGACACGACCATTATTGACTATGTGCATTTTCAACTTCTCGCGGTGTAATGAATAGTCCATTAAATTTCGGACATGCAGCCGCGCAAATAAAATTTCCTCCACTGATATTTCGGCCGCACATCGTCCGGCCAGCTTTCAGTTGTTCTAAGTCGTCACCGCTGTCGCCTTGTGCTGAGTTTTATTTTGCCTGTTGACACGCAGACTCGATAACTTCGTGCATTTGCACTTCAACTTCCCCAGTTGTATTATCTAACCAAGCAGAAAACTCATTTTCAGTTTTACTTGATTCCTTACTAAGATATTCGTCAATATACTCTTGTCCCTTTGCCTGTAGATTTTCCACTCGCTCGGCTATTTGATTGACCTCTTCGACTACCTTCGACTGATAAACATGCATTTCCTTGACTTCACTCTCAAAAGTGGTTACAGAATCCTGTAAAATATCGCTTCTCTCCTCAGATGCTTATAGTTGTATAGTTAACTGATGTAATTTTGAAACGAAAAATTCCACTCTTTGCTTAATTCTACCCGCTAAGTCATGAATAGCTTTCGTAAGGATATTTTTATTAGCTTCAAAAATATCCTCCTTGAATTTCTGTTCACTGAGCTAACGCTGTTTATTAGCTTCCTGTTCTCTAAGATCCCGTTGTCTATTAGCTTCCTGTTCTCTAATATCCCGTTGTCTATTACCTTCTAGTATATCTTCTATGAATTTCAGATCTGAATATTTCGACTGTACCAGAAAGTCAAATAACATCTCTAGGCTTATGTTACCGCATAACCTATTAAATTTGCCGCTCGGTTCAATAGATTCCTCCGCTCTTCCTACGGTCTCTACCACATCACTGCCTGATGCTTCGTGTTTATCTACTTGGTTAGGTTCGGTCATCATTGTCCCATTTACTTCTAACAAATAATCAAGTGCATTATTATCTAAATTCTCAACGTGATTATCGTTATCAGTACTTATTCCTTCCATGTCTGCAGTATCAATATTAGCTACTGTTCTAGACTTTAACATATAAACTTTCTTAGGCATAATAATCACACTTGGAACCTCCCAACCAAATCTATTAACATATCGTCTATAACACCAGAAAAATAATACACTGCAATAGAAAATACAAAGTTCCGAACTTGATTCATTTATCCACCACTTATATTAGTTATTTTAAAACATAATGTGTACTGTCCAATATTTACTTCAACCATTGATTTCAGGCAAATTTGGAATTCACACTATATCAATAATGTGTCTTACCTCCTCTGTACGCTCTCTTGCGTATCATGGGTTCGTACCTCTGTCGATCAGTCTCTCGTAGTTTTCGATCCGAAGTTGTGCTTTCCTGCATTAATCGTAGTGTTCCACGTGCGTAATTGTGTACATGAAACATACAGTTCAATGCGGACAATTGATTGTTCAGTCAATTAATACTAATAATCACACTTCACAATGCAATAGTCAATTTTATGTAATTTTATTTATCTTTTCGGGCCCCACGTTGGGCGCCATCTATAACTGCCCCCTTTGTGTTGTGCCGACTCCATTGTAGCTTGAATGTATTTTTAAGTTTGTTTTATATGCCCGACTTCTAATTTCACCACCCAGGTCTCCAGGGTTGAGCAGTTATTACCCGATGACGACGCGCGATGCAGTTTGTTAAAGCGGAGTTCGCCGTTATTAATTATGTTTTTAGATTTAATTTTATTACTCGTACGGAGACTCAACGTTCCTTTGTTTAACAGCGTGTCGTCAAAATAAGTATGAAATGCTAATGTCTTTGCAATACATAATGTCGACTATTGAGTTAAAGTTCGTACCTGTTTTGCCATTTTAGAGAAGAGGAACCTTAAGCGCTTCTGCTTCTATAGTCTCAGTATCAAATGTTCGCTAATTTCAATTTACTTCCTATCTCAGTTCAGTATTTAACACAAAGTATATATCAATGACATTTCAGAGATATTACGTCGGTTCCACACTAACGGAATAACACGTAATTGTCTTTTAACATCACTTTCATTAATAATCCTATTTCTTATAACGTAAATGTTGATGAATGATCACTATCTAGGAGGAAAGAGAGATTGATCCTAATCGTGAGATAATAGCTTTTAATTAGCCCGCAATCGTTAATTAAATAAAAGTTACGTTCAAGGATGATATGCGAACAACTTTCGTTACGTCCGTTTTCGCGTATGTGTCAAAACTAATCGTGTCGCCCACAATTCAAATTAACACTGACGTTAACCCCTTTTGTCGGAACATCGAATCGTAAGTATTATGTGAAAGTTTATTCTAGTCCCCGATTTAATTCCTTTCAGATACGCACACGACCGAACAGCAGAACGGAACACAAACGACTTGTTTTAATAACCGAACTACGCAATGGCGTTACATTACGACAATGTCCTCCCAAAGAACATCTCTTTGACTTTATCTTCTCTACTCTGCTTAGTTAAATTATTCCTAATTACAATTTATGCAGCTATTTAACGGAAACATCTAACAAAAAATAAAATAAATTTATCCCAACGTAAAAGATCCGTTATACAATCAAGTAGCGGAGATTCTCCAATATATATCTAACGTATTTTCTCGTGAATGGAAAGAGGTGTGACTCTATTCGATATGTTACCTACTCTTCGTAAGCAATAATCGTCTTCATAAAATGCATTAAACATAAAATGGGCAGCGACTACATTTTTCACAACAAACTTTCCAAAATGGGCGTACTTTACACCAAAGAGTGACAATAATTGTGGCCCATATCGAAAAGAAGATAGGTTCATTCTCAAGTTTCATTGTGTGACTAGAAGATGCGGAAAACTAATATTGTCTGAACAAACAGTTTCCTCAAAATCAAATGAGAAAAAATACATATCGGACAACATGCGCACATCACAAAACATTTATTTTTATTTTTTCACGCGATATGTTAAAGCTTAACTGAGAAACTGACTATGGAAACGGGAGTGACTTTGTTACATCTCCAGAAAACATTTTTTGAGACAAATGGGATGACGTAAAATTTCGCTCCCCCCATATCGTGCAGTAGGTGTTGTGTGGAGTGAACAACACCTCAGTGGTTGTGGATATCCAGATGGGAATCTTGACACCCCTCAAGGCCTCTCTGTAACATTTACTCCTATGCTCTGTGGCCTGGCATGATCCTTCGTGAGTGTGTGAGTGGGACGTCCGCAATTTCTGATGGAGGCTGGGTCTGTGCCGGTTTTATGGCCCCCCAAGCGTGTCCCCTCACCCACAGCCAAGTGGAGCCTGCTTTCATAGTCGCATCTCAGTAAGGTGTACATGCAGTTAACATAGGAAATTGTAATGTAGGCAGTTAAGTATTGGGAATCAATGATACTGATTCGTATTTCATTTTTTGTTGGAGATTAATTTATTCTGAACTGATTTGACTGTTTATTATTGGCCTTACATCAATTATGGAACATTTTGGAAAAATCTGCGGCATAACAGTGTGCAGTAGCATAATAATGTAACTGGTAGACTATTAAATCCGGTACTGACAATATTTTCTCGAACGCTATACTTCATAATTTCAATAGAATATTAGTTACTAGGCATATGCACTTGCGGTATCATGGAACATGTTTTCGCAATTTGAACACCCTTAATTTTATAGAGCAGTTTTTTAGTTTCAGAAAAAGACTCCAGAGCACAAAAAATTATTTCTATCATTTTTGGAAGGAAGAAGAAATTATATTAAACTTCTACTATAGGTTTGGTTAGAGGGGAAAGTCTGACAAGTGTATCAGGAAAACGCTTCCCCTTGATTTACTGCATGGATATTCTTTAACGTATGTTAATTGCTTTCCATACATTTACTGATATTACATGCCCAACAAAGATTGTGCCTTACAAACCGCTTGCCAAAATTTTTTTGGTACGTTGAAGACAGTAGATATTTCTTAGTAGTAGCTAGTTGTAAAATGGTATCTCCTAGAAATTGTAAAACACTAATAACCTAGGAAGCGTCAAGTTACCATGCTCAGAATTACTATATCCGTTGACATTTTTGATGCGTAATTTCTCCGAATGTTGCTATCAGTAACACAACGTTCTTATACGAGACATCGCATCTGGCGCTTGCTCATGAGACAGGAGGAGGAACTAGATCGGGATGAAATGATTTGTGATAACCACCAAACAGATGGTGACCAAAATAGGGCTGAATACAGGTAATTATCTTGTAAGAGGTCCATGATTAAAGAATATGTTGCTAGCGCACTCGAGCAGATGTAATTTCGATGGATTGCTCACAGAAAAATCAGTTGTTTCTTTTTATACATGACAAATCTATCGGCCACAGCCCAGTGCAATGCTGGCCGATAGATTTGTCATGTATAAAAAGAAACAACTGATTTTTCTTTGCACTAATCGGGATGACGATAGATTGGAGAAATCAGTAAATTCTTTAAATTGAGATGAATAATTGTCAAAAGTTAATTTTTATAAAAAGATTATTATTAGGAGATTTTTAAAAAAACATTTACATGGGACTTGATATAAAAATAGTACATATGCGCGAAGCTGCTTTTACCTTATACTACAACGCTCAGGCTCCGCCATCGCTCCCCATGACAGGCCCAACCAACTCCACACAAACGACACTGCTATCTACTACTACTACAACTGCTACACAGTTCCTACTGCATACAACACTGCTCTCTGGTCTGAGATTCTCTAGAGCTTACATATCGCAGGCAGCGCGTGAGAAATCCATCGAAATTACATCTGCTCGAGTGCGCTAGCAACAAATTCTCTAATCATGGACCTCTTACAATGTCAGATTCCGACTAGTTCCTAATTCGCATACGAGGAGTACAACGTATGAACAGGTAAACCAAAATACCACACACACCAAATTTAAACCATTAAAAGTCAGATGGTGTGCACAATATTCCTGCACTTGGATTGGAATGCTTTTGGGAAGGCAGAAATGGTAACAAAAAAGATCATGGCCATGAAGTACAAATTCTTATCTGGTTAAAGCTCTGTCTGTATATACCAGGACATCTAAAGTACAGCCCCGGACAGTCATCTTCAAAGCAATTTGTAGGAATGTCTTTTTTCTTGATTTCTCTGAGTGAAATAAGTGTAGTATGTAACTCTTAGCCCGTGCTTAGAATCATCACTTGCAGATCCAGTCAATTTTAAGTAACCAGCTGACAAGTTATTCACTTACAGGCCAAATTTCACACAATATTAGAACTACCCCATCACTTCCTGTTTGATCCTACGTGGAAATGTTTATCGCGTGATCCTGAAACTGTTTCCGGATAGTCTTTTAATCTAGGGAATTGCCACGCCACCATACAGTTCTTACTGTCACAGATGATAACGAAAATGCATGTAAGGAATTGATGGCTCCATGAACTTAAATGCAAACAGAAATTTGATTCCATCTTTCTTCTTCTCCCCCTCCCCCTCTCTCTCTCCATCTCTCTCTCGCTCTGTTTGTATGGCGGTGAGAGGGGGGGGGGAGGGGAGGAGGAGCCACATTCGCACGTGGTTTTGTTACTGTACGTGTATGTGTGTGTATGTGTGTGTGTGTGTGTGTGTGTGTATGTGTGTGTGTGTGTTCAAATGGCTCTGAGCACTATGGGACTTAACATCTCAGGTCATCAGTCCCCTAGAACTTAGAACTACTTAAACCTAACTAACCTAAGGACATCACACACATCCATGCCCGAGGCAGGATTCGAACCTGCGACCGTAGCGGTCGTGCGGTTCCAGACTGTAGCGCCTTTAACCGCTTGGCCACCCCGGCCGGCTGTGTGTGTGTGTGTGTGTGTGTGTGTGTGTGTGTGTGTGTGTGTGTGCGCGCGCGCGCGCGCGCGCGCGTGCGTGTGCATTTTCTTCTCTTTTCTTTTCTCCGCTATTTCAAGTTAAAATCCATTGTTGTTATGACAGTGTTCTTTGTAGTTGCTGGCATCACTTTCCTGCCACCAAGACTGTATTTCGTTGTAACACAATGAACTACTTCTTACTTCACAAAATCTTGGAACATTTTATTAGTAACATGACACTGCAGCTCATGCTGTGAGCCTTTTAAAGCCCGTGTCTTTCGGTGAAGTCGCGCAGTGATGAGACGAAGTATTTCAGAAGCCATCTCGTCTTATTCATTATTAAAAGTTTTTCGTTGTGTGGAACGATAATATTTGTTCGTAGAGGGTAATGAAACAATTTACTATCAAACCCTTAAGGGAAATGAGTGCCAAATATTTAGAGAAGGCAGCAGGGGAGAATTGTGTTAAGTTTCCAGTGGACAACGAGGTCGTTAGAGACGGAGCATAAGCTCGGATTAGGGAAGGATGGGGAAGGAAATTGGCGGTGCCCTTTAAAAGAAACACCCAGACATTTGTCTATAGCGATTTAGGGAACACACGGAAAACTTATATCTGGATACTTAGACGGTGATTCCGACAGCCATCTTCCAGAGTGCGAGTTCAATGTGCCAATCACTTCGTCATTCACTCGGTAAAACCTGAGAGCAAATGGAAAATAATTATTAGCTACTCTTCGTTAGGTGGCAGTTTGTGCGTTGCATCCTACAACCGTAGGATTGTGACACGTCTCACAACTTTACCCCGATAGCCTCCAGTAAACAGGTTATCGCTGTGTGTCATCTTGTTTTGTGAGTCGGGATGCTACCTCTACTTACAGATATAATCACACCATAATCTCAAAATACAACAACTGTAGTTAATTTGACAAGGTGTTCCTTGAAACTAGATCCGCATTTGGTACTGCTAAGCTTATATGTATTCGAGTTCATAATAGGTTTTTCTATTATTGCATCTCGTTTACTCAGCCAAATTAATCAATCTTTCAGCAATTCTACAGTCGTATCGAATAACCAAAACAAGTATTTGGTCCATAAGGAATAATTTCCTTCCATATTATACTTCATCATCGGTCGTGCAATAGGGCTTATGTGAAGAGTGACATTTTGTAATGCAGATTGAATCCGTTTCGTATCAACTGGAACAGAAAAGTTGTGAAATATTCTTGTCATTCGAAGATGATTTTTCAGCTATACGCCAGTCATAATTCACATCTACACGTGTCACACAACACCTACAAATGTCAGTTAAAATTTTTGCTTTAGTTTGTGTCCAGATCAAATGAGCGCAGTGTTATAACTTTTAGCTCGGTAGTTCCCTGGACACCCTTCTGTTATCCCATGTTGTAATCTAACCACTTCATATAATGGCCATCTCGGGCCACTCAGAATCGTCTGAGAAGAGCTGTATCATCCGTTAGCAAAGGCGTCATTAGAATTTATTACATCTGCTGTGGTACAACACGCTCTTTATAACGCAGGAAACATGGATACTCTATAATTACCTGATAGTTCACAATTTCAGTCCACGCTGGGTCACACCAAGAGAATTATCCAAATGGTCCAGTGCGAAAAAAGTAAGACGACAATTCATAGAACAGAAATACATTACGTAGTGTGGATGGAAACTAGTGAACAGCCAAGTCACGGAAGTACGGCGCAAGCTAGATGGAGCCTTCAGCACCGAACTTTTCGAAGCGACTTAACAGCGCGGTCGCGTTTCATTTCCAACCTGAGATCAACGGGTAGGCCCATGTGACTATTCGCTCGTGCGTCTTGCCTGCCGCTGGAGATCTCACTAGTAGCAGACATCACAAGGTATCGAACTCACTGTCGGATGACAGGACCGAGTGTGCCCCGTTGGTATCGTGACCGCCGTACTTCTAGAGTAAGTATCAGTAGGCCTGTCAACCGCTCTCAACCTCAACGTTTGGTATTGCTGTGTCCTCTGCTTGCAGCGTGATCATCGTCCTGAGACGTGTCAGCTGGATTTGGATTTCCAGTCTCCAGGTTTATACCGGGAATTAGAGGTGCTGGAGCTGGGAAAGGGGAGCATTACTTGGGGATGCAGATCTGACCGCCCTGAATCTGGAAATGTTGATTTTCCATTCGTCTGAAATTGTATCGAGCCATCTCCAGGGGCAGTCGAGGTAATCTCGAAGTGGAAGCCACTAAGCGTCTGTGCAGTTGTTTGGAGTGTCGTGCGTGCATGGCGCCGTTGGCATCCTCTGTATTTGTCGTACCCAGGTGGCTGGTATCAATCCTGGGAACCTCTCTAAAGCGTGAGAACAATCCTCTGTGATTAGTGATCAGTGAACTGTGAGGGAGATGGCTGGGCTGACGTGGACATGTTTTAGGACACAGGACACCACAGAGGGGTAGTATCCCCGGCCATTCAACAGTTCCATTGGAGTAACCCCCTGGATCGGGTTTTCCTATAGGAGGCCAGAAACTGGGTCACGATATTTACTCTGGTATGTCTGACAGCATCTTCCACATATGCAAACTAAAGGTACGAACAAGCAACTCGGTTTCACGATTGGAGTGTGTGTGTTCTGAGAGCGGAAATCCAGAAACATATTGGATGAAAGTAGAGGGTCATTATCCTAAGTAATTGAATCTGGGGCTCCTGGAATGGCGAATATTTTCTGAAATATCTGTGTTAACTGACATTCGAAATACACCAGGAAACTTGGAAAATGAGTCCCTGTCTACGAGCCACGTCTCAATGAAGGAGGGGTTGGCGAAGTCCACATGTGCACGTTCCCGTGGTCGCCGTGGCGTTGGCCAGGTGAGAAATTGTTGCAAGGTTGCTGACTGAGTTGAGTGCAGGTCTCACAGAGGTGAATGCTCTCCATGTTTTGCACGATGCTGGGCCAGTAGGCATGTCGCCTTGCTACTGCATTCACAGGTGACACCCTCGAGTGGTAAACTTGTAGGACGATAATGAAATGCTGACTCAGTGGTGGCGAGATGACCAACTGGCAGATGTCATCGTCCATTTTCAGTACTAATGCTCCTCATATCATCTGGATTCTATTTTTAGGGAAAAAAGTTTGTGGGTGCGAGCTGTTCTGGCCAAACCTGCCAAGTACATTTTATAACTTGTATGTGGATAATGTCGTCAACTGTATCCTTCACAATTAAGGATGTAGCGACACCGTTTTCTAACGTGTCGTCGTTTCTTCTGTTTGCAAGCCGAAGGCAAATTGCGGGATTTCGTGCCATAGATGTTCATCATAGGACAGTGGCGTTACCACATTGTGCTGTCGGCTAACAGGGAACTGAATTCTTGTAATTGCTAAATAAGAGGGCCCAGCAGTACAGACATTGTGCTTTTCTCTTCTGGAAAGGAATTCTTAGGGCCAAACAAGGAAATTAATGATTTATGGTAAGTAATGACGTGTAACTGTAGGCGGCAGTGAAATGTATGACATTTTTGGATTGCAAATATGATAGGCTGTGTTTCCTTTTCTATTTGTAAGTAATATATGTGGGCTGGATCTTGCGCTTTAGAAGCTTATGTGACTTCCTGTTTACTTCCATCAACCTACTGTGAGAAAGAATTGCCCCAATACCACGTTCAGATGCATCGGTGCTCAGGATGAGGCGTATCAATGGGCCTTATGATGTCTGAGAAGGAGTAGAGTTTAAAATTTTAATCTTTGAAGTTATAGCTTGTGGAAGGTATCCTGACATTGTTGTGATAAATCGTACTCTTAATCTTTCTTGCATAACGTATTAAAGGTCCTGGCGACCAGTGTAGCATTTGTCATAAACTTCACATAATAATTTATTTCTTCGAGCAAAGACTGTAGTTTTTAACGGATGTCAGAATTTGGAATTTTTCTATAGATTTCACCCGTTGCTGAACCCTTTACAACATAGTGTATGACCTAAGTAGTCGAACTGCTCCTGAAAGATTTTATACTTTTATATGTTGTACTTTACTGCGGATTAGTGTCCGGAGGAAGACACCCACTTGTTGCTGTCTTGTAGCGCTAGGTATTAACTAATCGCTTAAGTAATTGACTGTTGGGAAAGCTTCAGATCATCTACTCCAGAGAACGTTATGAAAATGCTGGTCTACTATCAATTCCTAAAGTTCACCTTTCGCATCCGTATAGTCAGATACGAGTGCTCATACTCATGAAATGTCCGGACTCTTTGTCTAGCGGAAAATGTTATTAAGTTTCGGATATTTCAGTTGTACAGGAGTTTTGTCCACTTGATAATCATGGCATTTGATGTTCTGAACATGGAATATGATGAATTTACAGTTGATTTAAAGTGACCAACACACAGAGACGCATTCGGTTCTCGTGTTGCCCATTGACTGAATGCGACAGGCGCGCGGATTTTTGGTTGCATCAAATGACTAATCCGAACATGAGGTCATTTCACAAATGTAACTGTCACTGGCCTAGCTCTAATGCAGCAGAGTGTTGCAAAATAATGTAGGTAAATGCGACCTTCATAATTATCTGTACACCACAACCCTGGTGAAAACAGGGCTGAAAGTTCGGTGCATAGTGAATAAATGGTATAGCTACTGACAGTTTTGATATCATCTGCTGTTATAAACCCACAGAGGAAAAGCGTCCACCCCAAAAATGTTTTGTGCCTGACGTGATACCACAACTAAGTAAATAATCACACGGAAGACGTTTATCGACAACAGCGTTTGTGTGCATTTAATGCGGGAACGTACGCCTCGTTTGTTTCAGAACTGTAACAATGTCGACTGAAGAGACTGAGCGTCGTTTTTAACTGAGAAACGATTTTTTATAGCACTCCCCTGTAAGAAAAATTTTGTTCATGAACTTAATTTTTATAGAAAACGAATTTTTGAACATTATTTTATTTTTTCAACACAGTCGTGGCACCAGCTTTTGGATACCGTCGTCACAGAACTCTGCTGCCATTCCATTTAAGCTATCAACGACAGTCGTCGTCCACTAAGAAATTCTGAAAAATGTGAAAGGACGCCATTACAGGATTGAAGGGCGGAAGATCCAATTATTCAAACCTGTACTTGTCCAGTTGAGCATTTTTCCTTGCAGTAATATTAGGCCGAGCGTTGTCGTGAAGCGAGATGGCAGTGCACCTGAACTTTAACGACAGTTCACGGTAATTCTCAGAATTTATTGTCACTCCTCATGGCAGGAAGTCTGTCAATAGAAACCTTTCGGTCTTAGCAAACTATGGCTATGATTTTCTGAGTTGACACGTGCCAATTGAATTTATTTGATTTTACCCAAGAATTTGATTGATGGCACCCAATGGCTTATCGTTTAGCATCTGAATACAGTTAACCAATGCACGTTTCATCGTATGGCCCAGTGTGAATCAACAACTCACCACCATCCTTGGCGTAGCACTTCAAAAGCGACAAAGTATTTACCAAACGCATTGTTCGGTGTTCGTCCGCCAACATTCTTGTGCCACATCTTGCACACAATTTTTTGTACTGAAATTTGTCAGCTGGCGTAAATTACTTGAGCCTGAAACTTGAGGGAAATATTGACACAGATTCTAAATGGCGAAGCGCCTGTTTTTCAGGAAATTTCTTAAAAACATTTCGTGTCAGTTGCTTGCAATGACAGCAGGCCGTTCGATCCGCATCATTGACATTATTCCTTTCTTAATGGAGGAGTGTCAAACACTTATGCAAATTTCTACCATTCATCACACCCTCATCCACTACAACCAAGGACGTAGCCAAAGGGGAGGGAGGGAGGGGACGGTGTGGTCCAGAACCTCCATATCACTCAAATGAAACTATACACGACCTATATGCCCTGTAGTGAAACTGAGAGATATTTTGATTTTCGGCTGTACGATGAAAAAGGGCCGGTCGTGGTGGCCGAGCGGTTCTAGGCGCTTTAGTCTGGAACCACGCGGCTGCTACGGTCACAGGTTCGAATCCTGCTTCGGGCAATGATGTGTGTGATGTCCTTAGGTTAGTTAGATTTAAGTAGATGTAAGTCTTGAGGACTGATGACCTCAGATGTTAAGTCCCATAGTACATAGAGCCATTTGAAACATTTTTGATGAAAACGGGACTATTGATAGTCAAAAGGTCATCTGTCAGTTTAGTATTTACTTGCATTTATTTCAGGTGTGCTGTCTTTACTGTTTTTGTACTGTGTACCGTAGTCACAGATTGTAATTACCGGCAGTCTGTAAAAAGAAAGAAGATGAATACTTATGATCTTTTAGTGGTTGTCTTCATGCATGCGAAACCCTACATTGGACAGCAAGTTCGCCGAACCTCTCCCCAGACGAGAAAGTTTGGAAAATTATGGGAAAAACCTCCAATTAGATCCACATTTTGACGATCTAACGTGCCAGTTACACAGAATTTGGCATGCTTTCACTAAGGAGGATATCCAACAACTCTAAATCAATGCCAAGTCGAATAAATGTCTGCATAAGGTCCGGAGGTGGGTCGATGTGTTATTGACTTTCTCAGTTTTTGCAGTTCTTTCCCTTACAGAAGTCATCCTATTTCTCTGATATTGTAATCATTTGTTTGTCTGTACATGTACATCACGTCTACCGATTTCCGTCTTACTGTTAGAGTATATTTTTGGCTAGATTGGTTATAGTTTGCCCATTGTTGTCATGTAAAGATAAAGGATATATAAGACGTTCACATAACGAATAGTGCGACTGGACTATGTATTAAATATTTCTTTCATCAATTTAAAAATATTCAAAATTATTATTTTTAGTCATGGCATTTTGTTTAGTAGTTGGTATTATCTTCCAGGCGGACAATGCCATGTAATGTTTCTCGTATTTGGTACACAATTGTCCTATGTCTTTCCATACGTTGTATTGAGTGTCTCATGTTAGCACTCACTGCCGGCTACCTAATAATCAAATACCTCAGGCCGACTTAGAAGGAAAAGTACGTACGCTTAGAAAGTCCTTTAATGTAACATACCATACTTAATACGGTATTTAAATTTGGAAATTACTAATGACATAAAAATATGAAAATAAACCATTATTATTAATTACATCACTAAAAAAAAACGAACAAGAGCGTGCAGGGCTAGCGCTCTGAGGGTTCCGTACAAAACACAGTTATGTATATATAGATAGTTCATCTACTGGTTTTAATGAGTGAGTTTGCTACTAACAAAATACGTGATATAAATGTCCGTGTCTTTGATTGCACTGAATTAGAACCCTTTTTTCGTTTAGACACCAAGTCTTCAGTATTTCAGTATTTGACATACTCTTAAACCTGATACTTCTCTATGTTCCTGAGGAAAAGGTATCTTAGAAGACAAAAAGACAGACGGATTACCATGCGATCCTATATGTGTTCCGGTGTAACCGCATGATGTACAGAACACTGAAAAGTAGTAGCAATTCGTCATTCCGAATTAGAAAAACTACGAAATGTACGAACGTTTTCTTGCTTGTTGATTAATTATGTAGGTAAATTACAAAATTATGCGATTACAGTTTCAGTGAACTCTGGTGCTCAGCTTATTTTCAGTGATGTATGCACAATTAATTATAGTCATATTACAACCAGTGGAATGTATCAATACACCAGTACTCGTGTGGCTAATCATCCACTGCGAAAGTACAGTAGACCAGCAGTAACAGGAAGTCCGAAGAACTAAACGAAGCCCATACTCTTTCCATAACGACTTTCGAGGCTTCAGAACACTTCGAAATATTCGCTAATACAGAAGCTCTCAAATTATAATTGGTAATCATACGAAAACTTCGCTGCAGGTTATTAATATTTATTTATTTAGATAATGCAGCGGATGAAATTCAAAGCGAAACACGCAGAGCTGGCTTTAAGGCGGTATCGGAAGATGCTTGCAGATTAACGTCAGAAACAGAAGAATAATTAGGACCCAATCCTTAAGATTGTAAACGCAAAGTAACCGAGGCAGCAACCAAGCACCAGGAGGTTTGCTTGCGAATAAAGTAAATCTAAGGGTTATAAAGCGAGTGGAAGGATGAGAAAACTCGGCTATGAGCAGGATGTTTTCAAATTATGTTCAGTACTCAGCGAAACGACAGGAATAAACAGTCGAAACCAAAAAGTCAAATGAGCGTAGTTTCTAAAACGCATACCTAAGAGCTGTGAGTGATTCTTGATCGATACTCAGAAACAATCTGTTCTACTGCAAGCTGATTGCTTACCATATTGTAGGAAGTGGTAGCATGCACCAAAATAGGGGAAAAATGTTCAGCAAACATCTGCTCTAAAATGTATACCCTGAAAGTTATAAGCATTTTTTCTTCAGATGACCTGTGTTTCAAAGTAGCGAAGATGCGCAAGTGCTTATAGCTCTTAAGGTACGCATTGCAGAGCACGTGTTTACTGATATTATTTTCTTGTTTTGGTCTATATTACCACTTACCAAAGTATGGAAAGCAAAGAGCTTGTAATAGAAGAGATTTGTTTCACAGTATCGAAGATCAAGAATTGCTCATAGCTCTTAAGGTATGCGTTTTAGAACCCACGTTTACTCGGCTTTTTTGTTTTGAATGATCATATCTATCATATACCTGAATAATGAGCATAACTTATGAACACCCTGTATATTGTGGAACCATCAGTTTTGCAATACTTTGATGATACTGAGAAAATTCCAAGTAAGAGTTACCAGCAAATACAATATATGGCCCCTGGCCTAGTTCTTATCTACGAATATTACTAATGTGGACTCAATGTAAGTTCACGGGTTATTGAAATCGACAAACGGCCTCACGAAACAAACCGTGCATTATTAGAATTCAGGTGTACCCTTGCCCACAATATTCTTATTTTTTATGTAATTTTACTGGGATTTGATTTGCATGCGCTACAGTCAGCACCTTACGATGGCCGATGCAAATAGAAAGTTTAATTTTCTTTGACACTGAGCGCATTGTATTTGATAATTATTTGCGGAGATAACAATTTATTAAAAGTTCAATATCTGTTGTAGACGATTTTGTATTTTGTAATACGAGGGTGTCGATGATGTTAGTATGAAACTGAATTTCCAGTTTCTCTAGTTTGTCGCCCAAAATTTCCCGCTGATCGCCAGTGATTTAAAATACTTTCTAATATTGGGTCACCTTTTCTGGAGGTGACTTGTTTAATTACTGTGAGGGAAACACATTGTTATTATTTCCATTATACATATCTACAATCAGTAAATCAGATGTGGAGCTGGTTTTGCATTACAATACTCACTTCCCCTCCAGCTTCGTGTCTGTTTCCGGTCTTCTTTTAATCATTTATACGGCCTCCATTCAGGGGTGTGGTCATATACATTGAAACTGGGGCTGCTAGTATCCTGCCGGCCGCGGTAGCTGTGCGATTCTAGGCGCTGCAGTCCGGAACCGCGGGACTGCTACGGTCGCCGGTTCGAATCCTGCCTCGGGCATGGATGTGTGTGATGACCTTAGGTTAGTTAGGTTTAAGTAGTTCTAAGTTCTAGGGGACTGATGACCTGAGATGTTAAGTCTCATAGTGCTCAGAGCCACCTGAACCATTTTTGGCTAGTATCCTTTTGTTCATGACCTCCTTTGCTAAGATGTCTACTCATTCGTTTCATTGGAGGCAGTGTTGTGATGTGATCTTGAGAAAGTTTCGTTCCTCGCTGCAGCTGTATCACTTCTACCGTTAGTTCATAAGACGAACGTGGCAGTCATTTCTTTTTTTATCATGCCAAGGGCTATTAGTACACACAATGAGTTAGAAAAAATCAAGATCTAGTCTATTTCTAACAGCTTGCCTGACCGAAGTGACTGGAAAATGCCATGAACCCCGTGGCTAGACATTAACATATGTAATAACAACAAATGTGAGCTCGTCGGAATAGTGCAAAGAAAGAAAACTTCCGTTGATTATACGATATTAAGCTTTGAAAAACATTTTGAAGTAGTAAATGAGGAAGACGAGAAAAATAAAGCGAGCTGTTCTCAGCAAGATTTTCTCGTTCTGGCTATAAATTAGGTGGTAAAACCCTGTGTGTATAGAGCAATCTGTGTCGGAATTAACTGTTGGACAGATTCACAATTAAGAAGCAGCGTTGGATTAAATGTGCACAACGAATTAAGTTAGCGCTTTAGAAATTTTTGACCCTAGCAATGAGGCCCAAGGTGAGGTGTCCACAACACTTATATTCAGAAACCATTCATCATGATAGACAGTTCGCTAACTATTTTAATCCAAATCGTGATGTGTGTGACTCCAAATTTATTGGAAATGTTTATATGCATAAGATATGAAAAAGACATGACATGAAATTGCTTGACACACATTTAAATCTTTCCAAAGAATGAACTTGAAACAAAATAATTAATTGTTGGTGATGTTAATTGTTGGGAGAGGGGTAGGTTAGACATCATCTCCTATCAAAATGAATTTCATGCAGTCTGTCTATATATCAATAATAGTGACGGTACGGCTTGAAAGGAAACCTTAAATGATCCGTATAGCTGTGGCCGTAGAGTCTGTAAGTTCTGTTTGTCCTAACACGCCGATGCTGCAAGCTACTCTCACCATATTCATCAATGCAACGTGAGCAGACTGCGAATAGCCTAACCGGCTGCCATCAGATGCGCACCAAGGATTCCGCTGCTGTGCTCTCAAACATAGAACTGCTCGAGACTCCAATGCCGAGGAGAATGGACTTCCACATCTGCCATTCCACATCCGCGAAGTTGGGTAGCTCAGTGCAAGAAGATGAGAGTGAAAGTTAAGTGACCAGAGCCAAATGGCAAGTCCTCATTTTCGGAAGCTAGAACTAAGCCTCCTTGTATTCCAGGCCTAGAGAATTTCATCAACCAATCCCTAAAACGTTACAATTTCTCCACCAATGGCGAATTCGTTTTGTTTTAAAAATCCCCCACCTGAGACCAGTAATATGTGAAATCCATTCAGCTTCTTTTTCCACCCTTCTGCTCTTGAAAAAGTCTGCTCAAACGTTGTGCCAGACTGATGTTATACTACAGCCACGGATTAATTGTCTTCTTTAGCTGTCCACGTTGTTTCTCCTGCTCATGGAAAAACTTCTTTCTCTGAGACAGTCCACTGGCCATGTGCAGCTTAAAATTCTGTAGATGCTTGTTTCACAGTATTTTAGGATGGCCGAGAGAGGGTTCTCTGGCGGAATGTTCTTCTTTGACAGACTTCCAACTCCCGCCTGCTGCTTACCAAAATTTTTTACTGCAGACCCAGAGGTTTCAATGCGCCCTTCTCTAAAGGAACATAGGTTGCAGAAAAGTACCATAAGCCAGCTGGACCTCGCCTTTTGCTACGTTTTCCACCTTTGCTCATGTTGTTCCAGATTGACTCTCTCTGTGTTGCAGGCGGCACTGTCCAGACGCCCAATCCTCTGTTCCCCTACTGATAACACAAGTTGTCACCTCTCTTTTTACCTGAACGGCCCTCGCCATTTCTCAGAACACCTTGTCTTTTATCTGCAAGATTCCATTCATTTACGTTTCTCCCTGAGTGTCCTGTTCCCAGCATGCCACAGCCTGTAAGTTCTCACAAAGAAGTTATTACAGCAGCAGGCACTAGGCTCATTGTATATAGTGAAGAAAAGGGAATGTAATTGCCTTTATTAATTATCATAACGAAAAATGTATTTGCAGAACCCAAAAAAGTTAAATTACATTAAGTCTAATCTGCACATCAACTGAATGAAATGTGGCCAGGCGAAATATCTTGGTACTAACCAGCAATTTTTTATTGTCTACTCCCAGTTTTATCAAACTATGTCAACTATCATCACAATATCATCATCTGAAATGAATACAGGTGTCAAATGGGTATCTTTGCCTACAAAGAACACGAAATGCAAATCAAAAATTTCAACACACAATTGAGTAGGGAAGCCACCTAATTCAGTTACTTTTAAGGATGACTTTGTTACTGAATACTAAGTATTGACGCAGTTAATTACAGTAGGGTTCCTACTAGCAACTTCAACAACTGTATTATAGAAAGAAAATACGCTCAACGTGACAGAATATTAATTCCTTTAAAAAGAGAAGAGTAGAAATTTTATCCACTGTACAAGCTGGTTACTTTGCCCTCGTGCAAAGTGAGGTTAAGTGAATAACCTTTATTGTAAATGACGAAAGAAAAACTTGGCATAAAGTTCATTTACAACAAATATGTACATCTGTCAGTTCATTTTGTTCTTCAAAACATTTAAACATGGAAAATTGTTTGAAAATAAATATATAAAATCGTCTTGTAGACACCAAGGCTTAGCCGAAAGTACCACTAGATTGATTTTTATGATACAAATAGTATAAGATACACTAAAGCGTATCTCTATGACAATAAAAAGATCACATGCATGTTCTGCTTACATGAAACGGAAAAATGTACATGGACATATGTACAACAGTGTCATTTTGAGTTTAACTTGATCAGTTATCATTACTGTAGCAACCATCACAAAAATACCATTAATTACAAAAAATATGTTCTCTCATATTAAGATTTTAGTGTTCATCAGAATGTAACTGCAAGCCTTAAATATTTCTACACAAGCAAGTTTCATTTTAAATCATCCACGCGACGTGAACTACTAGCGATCGTCTGTAGACATCTTGTGAATGTCAGACGTCGAAAGAATAAAATAAGCAAAAATATAACTGTTTAAATTACTTGACTGACCTAACTGTGCTCAGTGATCGTTAAAGTGTAAAAAATAAACCTGTCCATTATTAGTGGTCCTTCAGCTTAATTATTAACACATGTGGAAGTTTGTTAACCTACAGTAAATGTTTTATCGTCAGTGTTCAGTGCACATGGTACATGAATGAGATATACAGGTGTACAGGAACACTTTCAATTATTTATTGCACAAGATCGAAACATTGTACAGATGTCATACATACTGCATTTTGAAGAGAAACTCTGAATTTTTTTTACAAACATTCTATTTGCGAACCATGAGTGACCCGGCAGATGTCAATACGGTAATCGAATTCTTGCCATACCCGAGCCAGCATGGCATCGTCGACTGTGGCAGTCGCTTCCCGTATTCTCTCCCGGAGCTCTGCTGCTTCAGATGGTAGAGGCGGTACTTACACCAGATCTTTAATGTGTCGCCACAGAAAAAAGTCACACCGAGTGAGATCTGGTGGTCAGGGTACTCCAAGACAGAGAAAACTCGCTCCGCACCAGAAATCACCGTGTTTGTGACCAGCGCTTGTCTGTCGGCAAATTATCAAACTACGCTGTGGCGGTATACAAGGAAAAAAAGAACTTCCGGAGTTTCTCTTCAAAATGACGTATGTATGATATCTGTACAATATTTGGTTCTTGTGTAATAAATACAAACTCACACATAGTGTTTTTGTTCTTTAGGGACCGCAGTGAAAAATATGTCTTTCAGTGACATGATTATCCATGAACAATAGCCAGGTACACTGCTATAAGTTGTTTATGTTTTATCTCATTCACAATGAGGCCATTTCGGCAAATTGGCAGCGTCAGGTAACGCAGTTGTTGTCATGTCCTGTCTGTTTTGGAATTATTACTTTCTCCCAGGTGTACGGTGGAGATGTATAACAGACAGGACATGACAGCAACGATGTTACATGTAAGAGCACCTGACGCTGGCAGTTTGCCGAAATGGGCTCATTGTGAATGAGATAAAAGATAAACAACTTACATAGCAGTGTAGCTGGCTATTATTCATAAATAATCATATAAAATATATACAAATGGATCATGTGTTCTCTGAAAGAGATCAACAAATGTAATAAAGGCACTGTTCTCCCAACAATAAAGAGTAACTTTAATGTCACCCAAGGAATGTGCTGCCTTTCACATAGTAACACAGGTGAGATAGGTGGTACTGTCACATAAGGTTTAGAAGTCTCAAGTGGTTCCTTTTGGTGGGTGGACCATGCTTTCGTAGCTTATCGTGGGTGGACGGCGCATCTGTTAGGTTTATCACCGAGTGCAGCTCAGCTGGTTGTCCTCCTACTTTCAGGGCTGAGATCGTCATGCTTAGCGACCTTGTGGCAGCAGGTGTCCAATAATGATGTGAAACCATGTTCCTTTTTCTCTTCAACCTCTATTGTGACTTTTAATTTTCTTATGATTTTTGCCAAAGTGAAAGTATATCAGCAGTTGCCCCAGATTTTGACGTTGTTATATACTGAAGGGCCTAGAGAGTTTGCTTCTGTATTGTGTGGTGAAATGGGAGTGGCTCCACCAATAGCAGAGCTATAATCAGTTGTGGAGCAGCATAAACAGGTGCATTATTGAAACTTCCTGGCAGATTAAAACTGTGTGCCCGACCGAGACTCGAACTCGGGACCTTTGCCTTTCGCGGGCAAGTGCTCTACCATCTGAGCTACCGAAGCACGACTCACGCCCGGTACTCACAGCTTTACTTCTGCCAGTAACTCGTCTCCTACCTTCCAATCTTTACAGAATCTCTTCTGCGAACCTTACAGAACTAGCACTCCTGAAAGAAAGGATATAGCGGAGACATGGCTTAGCCACAGCCTGGGGGATGTTTCTCATTCTGGAAACATCCCCCAGGCTGTGGCTAAGCCATGTCTCCGCTGTATCCTTTCTTTCAGGAGTGCTAGTTCTGCTAGGTTCGCAAGAGAGCGTCTGTAAAGTTTGGAAGGTAGGAGACGAGATACTGGCAGAAGTAAAGCTGTGAGTACCGGCCGTGAGTCGTGCTTCGGTAGCTCAGATGGTAGAGCACTTTCCCGCGACAGGCAAAGGTCCCGAGTTCGAGTCTCGGTCGGGCACACAGTTTTAATCTGCCAGGAAGTTTCATATCAGCGCACACTCCGCTGAAGAGTGAAAATCTCATTCAGGTGCATTATTGCTATCCATAGGATTTGGTCGATATGAAATTGCTGAGCTGTACTGTTTTACATGGCTTATGCTATCAGGATGTTGTCAACAAGAGGAAAATGTATCGTTTTTCATAAACTGGGCATGGTATTGTCATCCGAAGGAGCAAGGATACTTGATTCTTTTGCATAATGTTATCCTTCAGGATATGCAGGCTAACAGTGCAAGGTCAATTCCTGTCTTAATGCAAACAGCAATGGTTCACATAATGCGTCGTCATCGTCGTAGCGAGGATTAGTTGTGTATTGACAGCAAAAGCCGCCAGTGTCTTGCCGGGTGAGACTCACTCCAACTGTGCAGTGCTTTGTCTGCTAACGCCTCTGAGGACGACCTCACAGACTGCCAGACATCAAGCTTCTCACCCTGTCTGCTCAGTCGACTGTGACGGGCCTTGAGCTACCGACTAGCAGGTCAGCTACCCACCACTGCGTCTGCACCAAACCTGCTGCGCAATGCTCTCAGCTGCTATGCCCAGTCTGGTTGCTTGTGTTGTTTACATGCTTTCACAAATCATTCGTTATAGCATTTCGCCAATTCCTCGCATTAACAAAACTGCGCTAATTATTTTTTACATATAAAGTATTTTCTTTATTATGACAAGCATATGTATGCTATTATCACCTGACTAGCTTAACGCCCAATGCCTCGCTTGCGTAGACTGTATGGGCTGAAGAGATTTTGACGTTGTTATGTACTGAAGGGCCTAGTGAATTTGCTTCTGTATTGAATGGTGAAATGCGTTTAATCGAATTTTTAGTTGTTATCAAACTGCAACAGCTTCAAAGCCTTACACGCTGATTAAGCCCATATGAGCACGTTCTTTTCACAATGTACCTCTGACCAAAAAGCGATTCATTTAGCTGGAGTCCAAAGCTTTCGGTCATCATGACTTTTCCTTTCTTGTGGAAATATTTCAGTAGCAACTTTGATCCCTTAATGAATATTTCTTTGCACCTAACAGAGAGGTGAAATACAAGTTTCCATAAATGTAGCTTTAAAATGCTTTTAACGTAACGAAATATTTTCTTAAACGTTTTCATCCACTATTGCAATACCTTAGGGGTTCAGTTTCCAAAGCACTGAAACACGTATTATTAATTTGTAATTGAGAAAACAAATACATATTTTCACAGATGTAGCTTTGAAAATAATTTCTTTACTAGTGATATATTTTCAGAAAAAGGTTTCACCGAATATTTCAGATCCATACACTCAAATTTTCAAAAATGCTGGAGCAAGTATATTTATGACATAGAAATCAAACACCAATGTTCATAGATCTAGTTTCAAAATTGCCTTAATAGCGACATTTATTTCCAAAAAAAATCCTTCATCTCCATTTTCACACCCATAGAGTTGGAATTTGTGAAAATCCCTTCTTAACCGATGCCTTCATTGTAAGACCCACACCTTTTGTAACTTTATAATTTCTATCCTTAGCGTTTGGGATGGGCAATGTGAGTCAGTTACTCAGGAAATTGCGTTTTATGTATTGATTTTAGTGGTTATGCAGGTTGTTTTGTCAATTAACATGCTCTACCAACACTTTATTTCCTTTACGTACTGATTACTTATAAATGTTTTCTTATTATCAGGCTGGCAATTTGCTCGTTCGTAGTGACACCTGTGCCTTAATAGAATTAAGAGAAAAAATTATCGCCAGCAGTGTTGAACTCAACTGCGCTATCAAACTTCATCGTCTCCTCTGAACAGTATCACACTTCACACGTGTATGGTAAACAGTAGGTACTTACTTCAGTATTCTCATATTGGAATTCAACACATACCTACCTTCGAGTTATTGTACTCTCGCGTTTCTCATTTAGTCTGTCTTATTGCCTCTTAGTTTCTTCTCTTGGCCACACTCCCACCGAGCGCCACCAATCTGTAGATAGGTAAGGATAAGTGGCGCTCTGTGGCAGTGTGGATCGGCCGTGAGGCAAAGCGAGACATTCCGTGGAGTTGCGATCACGACGACTCTCGGATGACCCAGTAGTTAACGCACCTGCCTTGTAAGCAGGAGATCCTGAAATTAGAATCCTGGTCCGGTACACATTTTCGCTCCTCTTCACTGATTCCGCTAACGTCCCACTGCCGCTGATAGTAGTGATCCCTCTTGCATTGAACATAGTGTTTTTCGCAAAAACTAGATCTTCGTGGTGTCTGTTCTTTCGAGCAAACAGACACCACACATTCATTTACGAGGGTGTTGGTACTTAAATAGTGGCAACTATTTAGTCACAAACATTACAAACGAGTTAAATGTTTGCAACTGTTTCTGTCCTTTAAAGTAGTCACCGGCGTTGTGCAGAACCCGTTGCCAGCGATGTGCAAGGTGTAGTATACCGTGAGCAGAGCCAGTTCAGTTGATGGTGCGAATGCAGAGGTCTAAAGATATGGTGATTCTCTTGTACGACTGTGATGGTGTTATCCTAACGCATTATGTTCCTCCACGGCAGACCGTCAATGCACAGTATTACGTTTCGTTTTTGGAGCATTACCTGCGACCAGCTTTGCGAAAGAAGTGGCGACACTTTCTACGCAACCCACTCATCATTTTTCACGACAATGCTCGGGCGCATACAGCGTAAGCTGTGGCTGCTCTGTTCGGTTGATGGTACTGGGAAGTACTGTACCATCCACCATACTCCCTGGATTTAAGTCCTTGTGACTTTGATTTGATTCCGAAGGTGAAGGAACCACTTCGTGGCATTCGCTTCAGAACTATTACAGAGATTCGACAAGCAGTAGACCTCTCCATTCGCACCGTCAACAGATCAGGCTCTGCTGACGGTATACTACGCCTTTCACATCGCTGTCAACGGATTCTACACAACGCTGGCGACTACTTTAAAGGACAGTAACAGGTGCAAAACATCTAACTCTTTTGTATCGGTTGTGAATGAATAGTTGCGACCATGTAAATTCCAACCCTCGTATTTGATATCTTACTGTTTCGTGAAGTGTGAGGGGAAAGTTGCTGCCCAATTGCATTTTTTCCACTTAATGATGTTTTCGTTGCACACTATCGAAGTAAGTGTTTTATTCGTTTGTATTTTGGAGGAATAGTAATTGTGAAGGAAAATTGTATAAGTTAGTATTTCACGTGCCGTAGGCAGTATGAGGGATACTGATGACATTAGTTTTGCAATCCCTACTCTGAAATTAGTTTCAACCGGCATTAAAAGCCCACTTCCGCAACAGAAATCTGAAAAAATAAGGAATTCTAAATTAAATCTAATTGAATACTTCAAATAAAGGTAATTTGGAAGGTGACATTAGAAACTGTCAGGAGAGAACGTTGCATAAAAGCCAAACGGGCTCGCGCTTGGCTTCTGAGAGCCTGAGTAAGACAAGTACGACAACCGCTTCCCTGCATAACTGCCCCTGGCGCAGCTAACGTTTGACAACATGTTTGTCAAAATTGTGCAAACCTGTGACACTGCATTACTTCCGAATGTGGTCCTGTATTCTCCGGCTAAATTCATTTCGCATTTCGCTCCGATTTCCATAACAAGCTATATAGTCCTATTGTAATATGACACACTGAGAGAGAAAATTTTCTTTTTGGAGTCAAGGAATGCCGTACCTCACATAAGTAACAATTGTTCGCTTCTTCAATGTTGCGTTCTGAGGATCAGCGACCAGATGACAGAAAGGCCGGATCCCAGCAGCGTCTCGTTACTTCACTGGTTCCAAACATTTCATTTAATATAAGACCGAAGTGAGTTCTCAGTGTTAATTGATTTGCAGACCAGTGCACCTTAGGTTCTTATTTTCCGTTTTACTTAGTGGAGTTGCAGATTGCTAAAAGAAATTCTTTCAAAAATCTGAAGAAATTCATTACGCGTTATGTCTTTTTCACAAGCTCGACTCAATAAGCTGTGTAAAGGGCAAAACAGGTCAGCTTTGTAAAAGTCACACTTCTTGACTACAAACTGTAGTGACAAAAGTCATGGGATATCTGCTGATATCGTGTGGGACCTCCTTCTGCCCGCCGTAGTACAGCAGCTCGAAGTGGCACGGACTCAACTGTAGAATTACTGAGCCGTGCTGCCTCTATAGCCGTGCAGTATTGGATAAATGTTCCCGGTGCAGGATTTTGTGCACGAACTGAACTCTCGATTACGCACATAAATGTTCGATGGGATTCACGTCGGGCGATCTGGGCGGCTAAATTATTCACACAAATTGTCCATAATGTTCTTCAAACCAATTGCGAACGATTGTGGCCATATGAAAAGGTGCATTGTCATTCAAAAAAATTCCATTGTTGTTTGGGTACATAACGTACACTAAAGATTGCAAATGCTCTCGAAGTACTCCGAACATAGCCACTTCCAATTAATGATGCATCTAAACACATACCACATCGCTATGCAGCCACCAAACGTTTCCACAATGCGTTGGTGGCAGATTGTATCCATGGCTTCGTCGATCTGTACGACACTCGAACTCCACCATCAGCTCATATCTATGGAAGTCTAGACTTATCCGAACAAGCCGCGGGTTTTCAGTCGTATAGGGTCCAACCGATTTGATCACGAGCACAGGAAAGCCTCGTGGTGTTAGCAACGGCAGTCTCGTCGGTCGTCAGCTGCTATAGCCTACCATCGCCATATATCGCCGCACTGTCTTGACGGATGCCTTCGTCTTACGTCTCACATTGATACCTGCCTTTATTTAACACGGTGTTGCTTGGCTGCTAATCCTGATAACTCTACGAATGCCGCAGCTCTCGGTCGTTAACTGAAGGCCGTCGGCCACTGCGTTGTCCGTGGCGAGAGATAATGCCTGAGACTTGATATTCTCGACACACTCTTAACATTGCGAATCTCGGAATAATGAATTCCCCATCGATTTCCGAAACGCAATGTCCCATGAGTCTATCTCCAATTACCATTTTGCGTTCATAAATTTCCATTGTGCGGCCATAATCACTTCGAAAACCTTTTGACTTGTATAATCTGAGAACAAATGTCACCCACACCAAAGCACTCCCCTTTTACACCTCGTGTATGGGATACAACCACGATCTGTATATGAACGTATCGGTAGCACAAGACTTTGTCACCTCGGTGTACTACACTCTCTGAAGAATTTGACTTGACCGTGAACGACTCTAATTTAGGTTCTAGTCGTCATGGAGTACCCATATGTACGGGGAAAAACTGCGAAGTGAATATAGTTCCTTTATGCTAGATCTGTGTAAAAGCATTTACGCATACCTGGAGACGTTCGTTGACGTCGGCGTTAGCAATGTCCTTCCCATCTGGGTAGCCTGAAAATGAAAAATTTTCTTGTTGGTAATCTGATTCAGTACTTTACATATCACCTTAAATATCTATTTCGGTTAGTATTGAGTTGTTCATGAATTCTTACGTGGACCTCAGAATGTCGAGTGTCCCTGCGTTACTATAAAGCATGAACTGCAAGCTATTCCCATAGTTTACCACATACGTTCACGATAAGAAATCAAAGTAAACAGTAACAAAAACTCATTACATCATGGTAAAAACATACCATTTCTTGACAAAAGCGTTTCATCAAGAATCGCGTCTAAAAGGAGGAGAACGAGATATAAAGCGTTAATCACGTTACACAACGAGGTGAGTATTCGCATTGGATCATAAAACACAAAATTAATTTCGAGCCATACTCATGTTTTGCATCTTATTGTAATATAGTGCTCAGCATATGCACTGTCGGGAATGAAATCGTGGCACAAAGTTGATGACGTGCTGCATAAACTAAAGTAGGTAGGGGTGATTTTACATCTGAAAGGTGACACCTATTCAAATTACGCGCCAGTCGCATAAGAGTGACGCTAGTAACGCCACTGTGAGTACGCAAATCAGGTTTGCTTTAATACACGTCGTAACGGTCGTAAGGGTTAGTTATCTTTGAGATTGGACGTGATGAGTTGATGGTAGTCACGAATGCCTTTAAGGCGAGGTAGATACCATTGGCAACAACTTCCCTTGCCTGTGGGATCGCTGCTAATACTTCCTGACGGAGGGGCTGTCCGCAAATGTGTGCAGTCGCAACTGTTCGGCATTCGTCGAAAGTGGATGAAATATGGTGAAACCATTAGTAGGCTGCAAACTGTTGGATGTCAATTCATCATCGGAGAACATGGAAGCATTCACGCACGAATTTCTCTTGTTGAGTTCAGGATTATGTGGATCATACTTTCCGTATGTCAGACGGTATATTTTTTGTGTCATTTAATCTGCAAATTAAACCTGAATAGTCGTTATTTGGTTGCCATTTCCTCCAATGATTTTAGGAATTCCGAACGCGTGTTTCCATCCCATCTCCATTATTTGACCGAAAATCTTCTATAGCTCTGTTAAACACTGACCCTAATAAAAGGTCCCTTATTTCTCTCATGTCGACCCCCATCTTTTGTTCTACCACGTCATCAGTCAGATCCTCCTCTCTTAAAGGCCTCTTTACTTCTATCATATCTCTGTACTGCGTTTAACACTGGAAACCCCACTGTAGTCTTAATGTCAGCGTTATTGACTTTAGTTCCACCGGATATTGTTTTGTTTTCCTCTACAAAAAATCAGTCCTTCCGACCACCCTTTTCTTTCCGACCTCTTCACAGTTTTGCTGCAGACATTTCGCCTTATATTTTTGCTGTAGCCGGTATAATATTAGTATAATGATTAAAGTTGGTGTCTCCAAAAATGGTCGCATTTGAAGTCACAGTTCCCACATTTATGACCGGCGCTATTGTGAACCAAAAGGAATGTATTTTGCCCCCTTATTTGTCGTTTCTACACATTGTTCTCCCTAGATATGGTTTTCGCATAAAGGGCGGCATTGCATTTTAACAATTTTAGACAGCTACCATTGATCCGAGAAAGAAAACTAGCATTCTACGGATCGGAGCGTGGAATGTCAGATCCCTTAATCGGGCAGGTAGGTTAGAAAATTTAAAAAGGGAAATGGATAGGTTAAAGTTAGATATAGTGGGAATTAGTGAAGTCCGGTGGCAGGAGGAACAAGACTTTTGGTCAGGTGATTACAGGGCTATAAATACAAAATCAAATAAGGGTAATGCAGGAGTAGGTTTAATAATGAATAAAATAATAGGAGTGCGGGTTAGCTACTACAAACAGCATAGTGAACGCATTATTGTGGCCAAGATAGACACAAAGCCCATGCCTACTACAGTAGTACAAGTTTATATGACAACTAGCTCTGCAGATGATGAAGAAATTGATGAAATGTATGACGAGATAAAAGAAATTATTCAGGTAGTGAAGGGAGACGAAATTTTAATAGTCATGGGTGACTGGAATTCGTCAGTAGGAAAAGGGAGAGAAGGAAACATAGTAGGTGAATATGGATTGGGGGGAAGAAATCAAAGAGGAAGCCGCCTTGTAGAATTTTGCACAGAGCATAACTTAATCATAGCTAACACTTGGTTCAAGAATCATGAAAGAAGGTTGTATACCTGGAAGAATCCTGGAGATACTAAAAGGTATCAGATAGATTACATAATGGTAAGACAGAGATTTAGGAACCAGGTTTTAAATTGTAAGACATTTCCAGGGGCAGGTGTGGATTCTGACCACAATCTATTGGTTATGAACTGCAGATTGAAACTTAAGAAACTGCAAAAAGGCGGGAATTTAAGGAGATGCGACTTGGATAAACTGAAAGAACCAGAGGTTGTAGAGAGTTTCAGGGAGAGCATAAGGGAACAATTGACAGGAATGGGGGAAAGAAATACGGTAGAAGAAGAATGGGTAGCTCTGAGGGATGAAATAGTGAATGCAGCAGAGGATCAAGTAGGTAAAAAGACGAGGGCTAATAGAAATCCTTGGGTAACAGAAGAAATATTGAATTTAATTGATGAAAGGAGAAAATATAAAAATGCAGTAAATGAAGCAGGCAAAAAGGAATACAAACGTCTCAAAAATGAGATCGACAGGAAGTGCAAAATGGCTAAGCAGGGATGGCTAGAGGACAAATGTAAGGATGTAGAGGCCTGTCTCACTAGGGGTAAGATAGATACTGCCTACAGGAAAATTAAAGAGACCTTTGGAGAGAAGAGAACCACTTGTATGAATATCAAGAGCTCAGATGGAAACCCAGTTCTAAGCAAAGAAGGGAAGGCAGAAAGGTGGAAGAAGTATATAGAGGGTGTATACAAGGGCAATGTACTTGAGGACAATATTATGGAAATGGAAGAGGATGTAGATGAAGACGAAATGGGAGATAAGATACTGCGTGAAGAGTTTGACAGAGCACTGAAAGACCTGAGTCGAAACAAGGCCCCGGGAGTAGACAACATTCCATTAGAACTACTGATGGCCTTGGGAGAGCCAGTCATGACAGAACTCTACCATCTGGTGAGAAAGATGTATGAGACAGGCGAAATACCCATAGACTTCAAGAAGAATATAATAATTCCAATCCCAAAGAAAGCAGGTGTTGACAGATGTGAAAATTACAGAACTATCAGTTTAATAAGTCACAGCTGCAAAATACTAACGCGAATTCTTTACAAACGAATGGAAAAACTGGTAGAAGCGGACCTCGGGGAGGATCATTTTGGATTCCGTAGAAATGTTGGAACACGTGAGGCAATACTAACCTTACGACTTATCTTAGAATAAAGATTAAGAAAAGGCAAACCTACGTTTCTAGCATTTGTAGACTTAGAGAAAGCTTTTGACAATAACTGGAATACTCTCTTTCAAATTCTAAAGGTGGCAGGGGTAAAATACAGGGAGCGAAAGGCTATTTACAATTTGTACAGAAACCAGATGGCAGTTATAAGAGTCGAGGGGCATGAAAGGGAAGCAGTGGTTGGGAAAGGAGTGAGACAGGGTTGTAGCCTCTCCCCGATGTTATTCAATCTGTATATTGAGCAAGCAGTAAAGGAAACAAAAGAAAAATTCGGAGTAGGTATTAAAATTCATGGAGAGGAAGTAAAAACTTTGAGGTTTGCCGATGACATTGTAATTCTGTCAGAGACAGCAAAAGACTTGGAAGAGCAGTTGAAGGGAATGGACAGTGTCTTGAAAGGAGGATACAAGATGAACATCAACAAAAACAAAACGAGGATAATGGAATGTAGTCAAATTAAATCGGGTGATGCTGAGGGAATTAGATTAGGAAATGAGACACTTAAAGTAGTAAAGGAGTTTTGCTGTTTAGGGAGTAAAATAACTGATGATGGTCGAAGTAGAGAGGATATAAAATGTAGACTGGCAATGGCAAGGAAATCGTTTTTGAAGAAGAGAAATTTGTTAACATTGTGTATAGATTTAAGTGTCAGGAAGTCGTTTCTGAAAGTATTTGTATGGAGTGTAGCCCTGTATGGAAGTGAAACATGGACGATAACCAGTTTGGACAAGAAGAGAATAAAAGCTTTCGAAATGTGGTGCTACAGAAGAATGATGAAGATAAGGTGGGTAGATCATGTAACTAATGAGGAGGTATTGAATAGGATTGGGGAGAAGAGAAGTTTGTGGCACAACTTGACTAGAAGAAGGGATCGGTTGGTAGGACATGTTCTGAGGCATCAAGGGATCACAAATTTAGCATTGGAGGGCAGCGTGGAGGGTAAAAATCGTAGAGGGAGACCAAGAGATCAATACACTAAGCAGATTCAGAAGGATGTAGGTTGCAGTAGGTACTGGGAGATGAAGAAGCTTGCACAGGATAGAGTAGCATGGAGAGCTGCATCAAACCAGTCTCAGGACTGAAGACAACAACAACCATTGATCCGGTTTTTTTTAGTGTCTCGTAAGTAGCACCAGTTCCCTAGCACTTCATATGGGTTCAGTCAGTACAATGTGTTCCACCGATGGCTATTGTTCGTCGAGAATAACATGCGCACTATTGTACGATAGGTATTCTTCGATCAAAACTATCGAGTGATGTGAAGCTGTGGTAAGGGACTGTCTTCGCGCTGAGGAGGGTGTCTGTTCAAAACATTGTCTGCCCAAACTGTTTCGGTTATCTAATCTTTTGCCTAAACTATTTAAGACAAATGCCAGTACAGGTTCCATAAAAAGGACAAGTACGGTTTGCTTTTCCATCATTCACAGTCCGAAAGCGATGCATCTCTGATGCCATCGTCATCAACGGCAACTAAACGGTAATCTCCCTTTCCTCTTACATATTTAATTTGATATTGCAATTCGTTGCACTTCGCGCATCAAGCGATGTATCTATAAATCTATAAATAATTCTGAAGTGAATCGCGCTGTTCTGATTAATAACAAGAACACACATCCAGATTTTGTCACAGGGAGAGGAGCAGCTAACTCAAAAATAGTTATTTATTTTAGTTTGAATCGAGTCCAAAAATTATGAAGCAATATCTCAACAAATGTTGTAAGAGGTCCATGACTAAGGAATTTGTTGCTAGCGCACTCGAGGAGATGTAATTTCGATGGATTGCTCACGCGCTGCTTGCGATATGTAAGCTATAAGAGAACCTCAGACCAGAGAGCAGTGTTGTACGCAGTACTAACTGTGTAACAATAGCAGTAAGTAGTTGCTAGCAGTTTGGTGTATGGAGTTGGCTGGGCCGGTCGTGTGGGGCGATGGCGGTGCCTGAGCGTTGTAGTATAAGGTAAAAACAGGCTCGTGCATATGTAATATTGTCATATCAAGTCCCATGTAAATGCTTTTAAAAAGAAATCTCTTAATAATAATCTTTCTTATAAAAATTAACTTTTTACAATCATTCAACTCAATTTAAAGATTTTACTAATTTCTCCAATCCATGGTCGTCCTGATTATTGTAAAGAAAAATCAGTTGTTTCTTTTCTTTACACGACAAATTCATCGGCCAGCATTGCACTGAGCTGTGCCAGAAAAATTTCTTATAGAAGCAGATATATACGCGTTATCCGGCGACCTTATTGAGGTAAGAATTTTCATTTTTTTTATTTTGAATGATCTTTCAGGGCCTTGACGCAGCGCTGCTGACGTCCAAAATTTACCAGTTTAAATTCACAGTCAGTTATTGAAAGGTTATAAGTGAGGCACAATTATATTGAGAGATTAGTCACATTGCATTATTGGTAGGTTACGGAATTCATTTATTGGGAGGTAACACTGAATGTGAATTATAAATAATTATATTTTTATTATTGGTAGGTTACGGAATTTATCTGTTGGGAGCTTACACTGAATGTGAATGATATAAATAATTATATTTTTTAATGTTGGGAGGTTTCGGAATTTATCTGTTGGGAGCTTACACTGAATATGAATTATAAATAATTATATTTTCATTATTGATAGGTTACGGAATTTATTTATTGGGAGGTTACACTTGGTGACTACCGGCCATGATCGTATTGTTGTGACGTTCTGAGAAGTAGTCATATATCTACTCTTATTTACGCTATTGTTAAATGTAGTTTGCATCTGGCGCAACGCATTTACTAATTTGTCACTCTTTCTTTCACAGATCATCGTCAATATTTGTTGTCACTGTATTTGTTCCATTGTTGCTTTGTCGTTGTTTGATTTTGTGCTTATCTTTGACTTGTGAAAACGCCGCGAAAAACTGCTAACAGTACATCGCGATCCGTAATGAGTGAAAAAGCCGACTTGAATAATTTGACTGATAATACTAGCGACACTCAGTGTCTTAATGATAATCCTCCAGTTACAGACAATCAGTGCGTGGCGACCACCATTAATGATTCTAATCTAAATGATGAGCAAACAAATTCAATCATGTCCACACTTATTTTAACGACAATTGATGACACGACACGTTCCGTTACGGTGAACGCTGCCCAGTTTGACACACATGATTTGCAAAATTTACACAGTGAACAGACAAATGTTTCTAACGAAGATGAACATTGTACGCAAAGTAGGTCAGATTTATTTGATTCCGACGTAGTGACCAACAGTGCACTTCCAATTAGCAAACCTTTTCGTGAATCAGATAATGAGCAAATAGTTACACAAAACGTGACACATTCAGATACACCATCACACAGCACAGAAAGTAGAATAGCTAATTTTGGCTTGGATTAAGTTATGGCATTATTACCACAAATCAAAGAAAGAAACGAAAAATACGACAACCATTTCAAACAACTTAATAAAAATTTCAAACAGTTGAATGAAAGACATGACAACCTTAATAAATGGAACAAACAACTTAATGAAAATCCCAAATAGTCGAATGAAAAATAAGACAACGATTACAAACAACTTAACGAATATCTCAAACAGATTAGTGAAAAACTTGACACCTCTACTGAACAGCTTACTGAACAGATTATAGCCGTTGCCGAGCAATGTAACGAAACTAAAAAACAGTTACGTGAGGAAATTAAGGCTGGTGCTAGGAATTGTAGTGTAGAAATTAGACCCGTTGCACAAGAAATATGTAGCACACATGCAGCCACAACGAAATTACTTAGAGATGAAATTTGTGCAGTTGCTAAACAATGTTCAGAAAACGCAACAAGCTACGCGACGAATGTAAATTAATGTCAGCAGAACTTTCACGCACAGTGGATGCGAAAGTAGACAAGAAATTCGAACAACAGAACAGTCAAATTGACGAAAGTTTTAATCACCACCTACAGAGCAGTGAAATGCGTTACCGTAAATTTATACAGGAACAGAATAAGCCGGCCGTAGTGGCCGTGCGGTTCTAGGCGCTACAGTCTGGACCCGCGAGACCGCTACGGTCGCAGGTTCGAATTCTGCCTGAGGCATCGATGTGTGTGATGTCCTTAGGTTAGTTAGGTTTAAGTAGTTCTAAGTTCTAGGGGACTGATGACCTCAGAAGATGAGTCCCATAGTGCTCAGAGCCATTTGAACCATTTTTTTGAGCAGAATAAAGTAAAGAAACAAGTTATGGAAACAATTACTGCACAGAGACAGGGAGATAGGCGTAAGTTATTTACGAAAGCAAAAACATACATAGACAACATCATTGCTACAGTATCAGACGAAATCAATACTATCAAACAGTTGAACACCGAATTGCATGATGAAATCTCCGATCTTAAAACAAAAACAGACACACACACAGTAGACTTTCAGACAATGACCAGCAGACTTGAACACTTGGAATTAATACAAGATCCTGATGCCATTAAAGCAGACGATAAGAAATTAAACAAATCACACGTAAAATGCAAAAACAAATTAATGCTTGTGACACTAAAAAAGACGATCAGGTAAAAGCACTGACTGAAAAATATGATGAATTGGCCAGTCGTATTGATGTTATCGAAAATAAAAATGACAACAAATCAGAAGATACGTCACCAGTTTCGTTTAATCAAATACCCGAATTCCAAAATTTACAGCAGACAATCAGTGAGATAGGTTCGTCCAATAATACATTACATAGAAAATTGTCATCCTTACAGAACAAAGTGACGGTGATGAAAAATGTTTCATCCTCTAACACGACACAGCATGCGGCACATTCCGAACATGTCTCACTCTCACACAGCCAGTATAATTTAGGTAATTTACAGAGAGTACGTGACTTAGATTCCGAACAGTCACAGACAAACAGATTATCATAGAATCCTGAACCTGCTCAGACATTCAGAGACGATAATTTTGATTACAAGCACCTTCTATCCGTTAGAAAATTTAAGGTATTTAAAAATGACAGAGCACGGATTTACCCTTTGGATGGGATACAACAATTTAGTTTTGCATTTCCACCAACTTGGAACGTAACACATAAACTTGAATTTATTTGCAGCTTTTTGGAAGGCGAACCGGCAGCTCGTATGAGACCGATCGCGAGACAATGTTATCCCGTAGAAGAATTTCAGAATGTTTTTCTGTCAGCGTATTGGTCGAAGACGACACAGCGCGGAATCAAGGATCAGTTAATTAGCTTACCGAATTATGAGAACTCAAATTTTCCCACTGTCACGCAATTTTTTGAACACATGGCCCAACAAAACCAATACTTAAGTGAGCCATACAGTGAATCAGCACTTATCCAATTATGTATTTCCAAATTACCACGATCGTTAAGAGTATCATTTTTAACAGGACAGCAGAAAGAAATTATTTCGGCATTTAGAGATCTGTTACAGCTTTTGGAAGTTCAGCAATCAGACTATTTCTTCATAAACAAAAATTTTTCACATCATAACCCAGGCCAAAAAGCATACGGCAATTACGATCAGCCACGCTATTTTAATAGCAAAGGGCCGGCCGGAGTGGCTGAGCGGTTCTAGGAGCTACAGTCTAGAATCGCGCGACCGCTACGGTCGCAGATTCGAATCCTGCCTCGGGCATGGATATGTGTGATGTCCTTAGGTTAGTTAGGTTTAAGTAGTTCTAAGTTCTAGGGGACTGATGACCTCAGAAGATGAGTCTCATGATGCTCAGAGCCATTTAATAGCAAAGGTGATAGATGCTTCAGGACTGACAACGACCAGAACTTTAATAAGAGACAAAATTTTAATTATCAGTATCCTCATAGTTATCAGCAACAACAAAGACAGTTTGGCAACATCAACAAAACCAGTCGGTTAGCATACCTAACCACCAATGTAGTCTGGAAGGTCAACAAAGCTTTAATATTTCGCCGCCTACACGTATAGCGTCGGCCCCACCAAACTGTAACGCACAGCAACAAGGAAATCAGTATGTACAGAAAACACATCATTTCAACTCCTATCATGACAGACGTAAAAGTAATGAGCACAGTTTTCAGCGTACATTTAACAACAGGGGGTCTTATCAGCAGCAGAGTCAACCACAACAACAGATTATTATGAATGAACCATACAGTCGGTATCATCCTTAGCCAAATACGTCAGGAACAAATAACAGAACAGTACAAATAGTCGAAATGCCACAGCATCCTCCCGAAAATAACAGCACGTCAGAAAGAATTTGACTAGATACAGTACAGATTGGATCTTCTAGCAACGTAAGCAACACTTTTGACACACAGAATCTTGTTCACAAAAATGTTATTACTTTTGACGACATCCGAGACACACTTTTGCATGAAAAACCTGTTAATTCAAAAACCATATCCCACCATGTTATTGAAGTAAAGATTGGATCACTAACGTTTTCAGCAGTAATCGATTCTGGATCACTTATGTCAGTTATAAATGAAGAAGCGTTCAACGAATGTAACAAAGACAACACCTATCCTACGTTGCCATTAGGCAAAACTAAAGCAAAAGGAGCAGTATCTAGTAAAGGGGTAGATGTAAAATTACAGGCACACTTATCATTTTTTATTGCAGGTAATACGCTCCATTCAAATTTTTGGATTGTTCCCTTATTGACAACAGACATTATTTTAGGTACGAATTTTTTGGTACAGCACGACACAATTATTGACTTTCAAAATTCCTATTTAATGTTAAAGGATGAAGAAGTACAACTGGCATTAGAGTTTCAGCACGCTTTATATGCAGATTTACAGGCGATTAATCGAACAGAGGTCACTTCTACATCGCGTAACACGGGGTTTCATTCCACATTGTTCAAAGATATGTACGTACACAACTACAATACACCAGACGAAGCCGAATATGACGCTATACAAATTATTTCTCATAAAGTAAAACAGAGCAACGCAAAGACAGACGACGAACGTACTCAACTGCGCAAAATTCTTTTACAGCAAGATCCAGTTTTTGACAACACCCCTGGTACTATGTTCGGTTTCATGTATGAATTTCAAGTTAAACAGCACGAAACGTTTAAAGCCAAACATTATCCCATTCCATATATTCACGGAGAACAAGTTAAGAAAGAATTGCATGCTATGCTTGACCAAGGAATTATTGAACCGGCAGATAGTCCGTACATAAACCCGCTCCATATTGTTAAGAAAAAGGATGGCTCACTTCGCCTGGTACTTGATTCACGTCATGTCAACGACATTATTATTAATGAAACAGATCGCCCACAGACACTAGAAGAACTTCTACAGAAATTTCATGGTACTGCTATTTATTCCACATTAGATTAGAAATCGGGAATTTGGAAAATTCAGCTCCATCCGAACTGCAGAAAGTGCACAGCATTTCTCTGTTTTGGTGATTGTTATCAATGTTGCAAATTACCGTTCAGTTTAACAATATCTTCAACAGCGTTTGTTAGCGGTTTAAATACTATACTTCCGACAGAACTGAAAGAATCACAACGTATGTAGACGACATTCTTATTGCAGAAGCTAACTGGTCTGAACATAATCTGATTCTGGAACAACTGTTGCAAACTTTTCGTGCACAAGGACTCACAGTTAATCTTAGCAAATCGCACTTTGGCAAAACTTCCATAAAATTTCTTGGACATGTAATTTCAGCAGAAGGCATTGCGCCTGACCCGGAAAAACTTCTAGCTTTACGTGACATTACTGTTCCTACGACGAAGAAACAACTACGCAGCTTTTGGGGTTTAATTAACTTTTTTCGTAAATTTATTCATTACTCTGCTTTAGACACCCCTAGATTATGTAAATTGATGGGTAAAAACACTATTTGATCCTGGGATAGCCAAGCACAGTCTGAATTTGTCAATCTGAAACAAAAGTTCTTGAACGCACCGCTTTTATCACACCCAGATCCTATCAGAAATTTTTCCATTGTCACCGCTTTAGCCGTACAGATTTTTCAAGAAATTGAAGAAGATGGCACTACAGTAATTAAAAACATCGCCTTTGCAAGTCGCATTCTGTCACCCGCTGAACGCCATTATTCTGTCACAGAACTTGAAACATTATGTGTTGTATGGGCATTTACCAGATTTAGGCATTTTCCTTATGGAAGACATATGACCGTTTACACAGATCATAGAGCTATACAGTTTTTACTTTCCGCTAAATTTACACATGACAGGTTAAGAAGATGGAAAATTTATTTACAGGAATTTAATTTTACAATTGTTCACATTCCCGGTACACAAAATATTGTAGCAGCAAGACATCGCAACCAACTTCTGCCAAGCAAATTCTAGTGTCGTGTATATTCAACAAGTTGCATTTATAAATTTCATTTCGTCGTCATTACGAGACATAGCACAGGAGCAGAGCAAAGACAACGTATGGAAAGAGATAGAACACCTTTGGCAAGATAGGAATAACGTTACCATTAGAAACCATTATACTGTGCGCAATAATATTCTGTTCCGCCGTTCTCACCCTGACAGCAACAACTGCTTTTTATGTATTCCTGATGAACTTGCTAGCATATTAATTTGGTGTACTCATTTAAGTTACGAACATTACGGAGCCAGAAAATGTTTTCTTATACTGAGACAGAACTGTTATTTTGCCAACATGGAGAAACGTATTCGACGAGTTTTAGCGTCATGTAAACTCTCCCAGAAATCTAAATCAGATACGACTTCGCATATTCCTCCGTTACATCCCATTGTGCCCGTTAAATTGAGACATATGGCCGCTGTAGACATTTTTGGTCCGATTCCCAGATCTAATAGAGGTTTTGGTTACATCTTTGTCGCTGTTGAACTCACTTCGAAATTTGTTACCTTCACTCCGTTACGCAAAGCTACTGCAAAATCTGTTTTGAATGCATTTGTAAAACATTTTTTATTTCATGTTGGGCATGTATTGAAAGTAATTTCCGACAATGGACCACAACTTCGATGTGCTATATGGACACGTATGTTACGAGCTAGCAACATTTCTCTGAATTATATATCCAAGTATCACGCTTCTTGGAACCCTTCTAAGCGATTGATGAAAGAAATTGGTAAACTATGTAGAATATACTGCCATAAAAAACATATTGATTGGGATACACACATACTCTCATTCCAGGATGTAATTAACTCCATACCAAATCAATCTACTATGCTACCTCCGATTGTTATATTGAAAAATGTTGAACCACCGAACAAAATTAAAGAATTAGTATCTTTTCCTACATCTCTTCGACTACGCCACCATGAAATAATTGACATGGCGCTCAACAACATCAAACGGGCCGCAGAGCGCCGTAGAAGACAGCAAAAACAGGTTCGTACGCGCCGTGACTTTCACATTGGACAGAAAATATTTGTACGCACACACTATTTATCCAACAGAGGAAAAAGCAGATGCAGTAAATTTGAGCTTCTATACGCAGTTCCACATAGAATTAAAGCATTTCTCACCCCAATGTAGTACATGTCGACACTTTGAGAACCAGAAAAACCAAGGACAATGACCATATTTCCAATATTAAACCCTTTATTGAATAAACACACTTTACGATTTATCACACTTTAATGCCATTTACAGATATTTATAAGACCACTTACTGATGATGATCATATTTTTTCTTGGCAAGTGCCCGGCAAAGTAAGATTAGCAGGTCGCTTTTCTTGTCATTGTACATCAGACCGTGCACATTTTCCATTTTTTTTTTTGTGTATGTATGATTGTTTTCCTATCGAAATTAGATTTTTTCTCTGTATGCACTATGAGAGCCTTAAGATAAAACAAACACCAGTTGACTTTGACATTTTTTCTCATGGTATCTCAATATCTTGACTATTCTGCATTTTTTTCTATTACATTATGATATTGTCTGTGCATTTTCTCACTTGAAAACTGTCTGTTTTTGACCTAATACGTTTTCTGTCATGCTATGCTGTATGCTTAGTTAAATCACTAGAAACAAGTTTTTATTTAGTGGGTATGTGATTTAAATGCAAGATATTCATCTATATTCATCATTTTCAGATAGCAATAACGTGTAAAAGAAATGAATTAAACAAACCACAGTGGTTCACTGTTGTTGTTGTCTTCAGTCCTGAGACTTCTTTGATGCAGCTCTCCATGCTACTCTATCCTGTGCAAGCTTCTACATCTCCCAGTACTTACTGCAACCTACATCCTTTTGAATCTGCTCAGTGTATTCATCTCTTGGTCTCCCTCTACGATTTTTACCCTCCACGCTGCCCTCCAATTCTAAATTTGTGATCCCTTGATGCCTCAGAACATGTCCTACCAACCGGTCCCTTCATCTTGTCAAGTTGTGCCACAAACTCCTCTTCTCCCCAATTCTATTCAATACCTCCTCATTAGTTATGTGATCTACCCATCTAATCTTCAGCATTCTTCTGTAGCACCACATTTCGAAAGCTTCTATTCTCTTCTTGTCCAAACTATTTATCGTCCATGTTTCACTTCCATACATAGCTACACTCCATACAAATACTTTCAGAAACGACTTCCTGACACTTAAATCTATACTCGGCGTTAACAAATTTGTCTTCTTCAGAAACGCTTTCCTTGCCATTGCCAGTCTACATTGTATATCCTCTCTACTTCGGCAATCATCAGTTATTTTGCTCCCCTAATAGCAAAATTCCTTTACTACATTAAGTGTCTCATTTCCTAATCTAATTCCCTCAGCATCACCCGACGTAATTCGACTACATTCCATTATCCTCGTTTTGCTTTTGTTGATGTTCATCTTACATCCTCCTTTCAAGACACTGTCCATTCCGTTCAACTGCTCTTCCAAGTCCTTTGCTGTCTCTGATAGAAGTACAATGTCATCGGCGAACTTCTTCTCCATGGACTTTAATACCTACTCCGAATTTATCTTTTGTTTCCTTCACTGCTTGCTCAATATACAGATTGGATAACATTGGGGACAGGCTACAATCCTGCTTCATTACCTTCCCAACCGCTGCTTCCCTTTCATCCCCCTCGACTCTTATAACTGCCATCTGGTTTCTGGACAAATTGTAAATAGCCTTTCGCTCCCTGTATTTTACCCCTGCCACCTTCAGAATTTGAATGATATTATTCCAGTAAACGTTTCAAAAGCTTTCTCCAAGTCTACAAATGCTAGAAATGTAGGTTTGCCTTTCTTTAATCTATTTTCTGAGTTAAGTCGTAGGGTTAGTTTTGCCTCACGTGTTCCAACTTTTCTGCGCAATCCAAACTGATCTTCGCCGAGGTCGGCTTCTACCAGTTTTTCCATTCGTCTGTAAAGAATACGCGTTAGTATTTTGCAGCTGTGGCTCATTAAACTGATAGTTCGGTAATTTTCACATCTGTCAACACCAGCGTTCTTTGGGATTGGAATTATTACATTCTTCTTGAAGTCTTAGGGAATTTCGCCTGTCTCATACATATTGCTCCCCAGATGGTAGAGTTTTGTCAGGACTGGCTCTCCCAAGGCTGTCAGTAGTTCTAATGGAATGTTGTCTACTCCCGGGGCCTTAGGTCTATCAGTGCTCTGCCAAACTCTTCACGCATTATCACATCTCCCATTTCATCTTCATCTACCTCCTCCTCCATTTCCTTAATATTGTCCTCAAGAACTTCGTCCCTGTATACTCTGTATATACTCCTTTCACCTTTCTGCTTTCCCTTCTTTGCTTAGAACTGGGTTTCCATCTGAGCTCTTGATATTCATACAAGTGGCTCTCTTTTGTCCAAAGGTCTCTTCAATTTTCCTGTAGGCAGTATCTATCTTACCCCTAGTGAAATAAGCCTCTACATCCTTACATTTGTCCTCTAGCCATCCCTGCTTAGCCATTTTGCACTTCCTGTCGATCTCATTTTTGAGACGTTTGTATTCCCTTTTGCCTGCTTCATTTACTGCGTTTTTATATTTTCTCCTTTCATCAATTAAATTCAATATTTCTTCTGTTACCCAAGGATTTCTATTAGCCCTCGTCTTTTTACCTACTTGATCCTCTGCTGCCTTCACTACTTCATCCCTCAGAGCTGCCCATTCTTCTTCTACTGTAGTTCATTCCCCGATTCCTGTGAATTCTTCCCTTATGCTCTCCCTAAAACTCTGTACAACCTCTGGTTTAGTCAGTTTATCCAGGTCCCATTTCCTTAAATTCCCACCTTTTTACAGTTTCTTCAGTTTTAATCTACTGCTCATAACCAATAGATTGTGATCAGAGTCCACATTTGCTCCTGGAAATGTCTTACAATTTAAAACCTGGTTCCTAAATCTCTGTGTTACCTTTATTTAATCTGTCTGATACCTTCTAGTATCTCCAGGATTCTTCCAGGTATACAACCTTCTTTTATGGTTCTTGATCCAAGTGTTAGCTATAATTAAGTTATGCTCTGTGCAAAATTCTACCAGGCAGCTTCCTCTTTGATTTCTCTCCCCCAATCCTTATTCACCCACTATGTTTCCTTCCCTCCCTTTTCCTACTCTCGAATTCCGGTCACCCATGACTATTAAATTTTTGTCTCCCTTGACTACCTGAATAATTTATTTTATCTCATCATACATTTCATCAATTTCTTCATCATCTGCAGAGCTAGTTGGCAAATAAACTTGTACTACTGTAGTAGGCATGGGCTTCGTGTCTATCTTGGCCACAATAATGCGTTCACTGTGCTGTTGGTAGTAGCTTACCCACACTCCAATTTTTTTATTCATTATTAAACCTACTCCTGCATTACCCATATTTGATTTTGTATTTATAACCCTGTATTCACATGACCAGAAGTCTTGTTCCTCCTGCCACCGAACTTCGCTAATTCCCACTATATCTAACTTCAACCTATCCGTTTCCCTTTTTAAATTTTGTAACTTACCTGCCCGAGTAAGGGATCTGACATTCCACACTCCGATACGTAGAACGCCAGTTGATATCGACGTCCTCCTGAGTAGACCCCGCCCGGATATCCGAATGGGGGCCTATTTTACCTCCGGAATATTTTACCCAAGAGGACGCCATGATCATTAACCATACAGTAAAGCTGCATGCCTTCGGGAAACATCACGGTTCTAGTTCCCCTTGCTTTCAGCCGTTCGCAGTACCAGCAGAGCAAGGCCGTTTTGGTTAGTGTTGCAAGGCCAGATCAGTCAATCATTCAGACTGTTGCCCCTGCAACTACTGAAAAGGCTGCTGACCCTCTTCAGGAACCACACATTTGTCTGGCCTCTCAACAGATACCCCTCCATTGTGGTTGCACGTACTGTACGGCCATCTGTATCGCTGAGGTACGCAAGCCTCCCCACCAACGGCAAGGTTCATGGTTCATGGGGATAGGAGTGGTTCACTATGAAATGGTAATTTCACCATCGTAATGAACAAAAGAAAATGCGATACCTTGTAATGAAGAGTAAATGGATTAATGAAGAGTAAATGGATCAGAATAAACAAACATTAACAAGAATATACTATACACTTCGTATAATAGCAATCTTAACTAATTATTTTTTTCAGAATATGAGGCGATTGATGCAAGCTGTCAGGCAGAACTACACATGTTAATTTTAGTGATGAAATATGCTAAAAGTAAGAAACTCTATACTATGTATAGTTGTATGAAGTGAATGATAATACCAGTAATGAATAATGAAGTGTCTATTTTTTGCAGATGATAATAAATGATGATGAATAGTTATATGAAGAATATGGCAATGTGAATAATGAAGTTTTTCTTTGCAGACGATGATAATGATGAAGTTTATATATTTTCTGTTAGTTAAGAAATGCTGTGTAGTTTTTTAAATATTTTTTGCAGTTCCTTTTGACAGTATGTCCTATGTTGCATAGTATAATGACTAAATGTTTTGGGGTAGACAGCTAGAGTACATACATATTACATACACGTTTCATTACCTGTTAATTCGAAGTTTGATAATTTTCAGCATAATATACATTTTTCCTTTCAGGCCAATAATGCATTTTCTATTTTTTTCCAGGAGAAGCTTTTCATGATATTAATACCCCATAAGCAGTTAGTTATTAAACCTGTTTTAATACTTGCATTTTTTACCCATTTCTGTCTATCATTTATGAATGTGATCACATATAACTCTACTTGTTTCATAACCTTATGCAATGCAAATTTCTCTAATGTATTGAATCCATTATATCTATGTATTATTGACTACAGATCTTGAGTAATAGTTACCATGTGTTACATTTTAAATATGTCTTATGTCACATGCATGATCTTATATATAAACACTAACAGCTTGATGCTACACGCAATAACTCTTGTTTTGAATGATTTTGAAAGATGACTTCTGAGTAATACTGAATGATGTTTTGTAATTATGCATAAATGCTATACCAATAATTACTTAATGAGATGACTTATGCTGCCAATACTTACTGTAATTAGATGACTTATGAATAATGTTCTGTAATAATCACTGTAATGAGATGACTTATACATAAACGCTATGCCAATAATTTCTGTTAATAATATTATGCTATACTCTATAAATGCTATGCCAATGATTACAGTAACGAGATGACTTATGCATAAATGCAATGCCAATGATTACTGTAATGAGATGACTTATTCATAAATGCTGTGCCAATAATTACTGTAATAAGATGACTTATGATTAATGTTCTGTAATAATAAATGAGTGCCAAAAATTATTCAGATCGGTTGATAAAGTAGTGTAATTCTGAATGATGTCTAGCGTAAGACATAATGTCCCTCACCTTCTGACCTAATTAACAGCAATTCCTGCATTATCTGTATGTCATGTTCATCCTCATGATCATGGAGCACTATATTTGGTTTTTGAACTAATTCTACATTGATGTAAGACTATGTATTCTACAAGAATGTGGTGTTGACATATCAAGCTGTCCACCACCTTGAACGATAGAGATGTTATTATGGTCCTACTGTTTAGTGTACCTAATGTACTACCAAAATAATAACATTCAATATTAATAAAATATTTCAGTGTCTTGGCTACACTGATAAATACTTCAAGGAAGAGAACTTCAGATTGTCTCAATAGGTGTTGTGCTTCTGTAGAAAGATATGGACTTTCAGTGCAGCTACGTGCAACCCACTGTGCTACAACCATGATGCTATCCTTCCCATTCCTTTCCTAGTTCTTGTAAAATGTTGAAGACCTATACAGTGCTTGCGCACTTTGTTTCATGTCTCAATATGTTTTAATTCTTGTGAAATAGTGAAAGATTTATAGAGTGCATGTGCACTTTATTTCATTTCTCAATATGTATAAATTCTTGTAAAATGGTAAAGACTTATTCAGTGCGTGCGCACTTTATTTCATTTCTCAATATTTAAATTCTTGTAAAATGGTAAAGACTTATTCAGTGCGTGCGCACTTTATTTCATTTCTCAATATTTCTAAATTCTTGTAAAATGGTAAATACTTATACAGTGCGTGTGCACTTTATGTAATTTGATAATATACATTTTGTCATTTCTTAATACGTTCTGTACTCAGTGCGTGTGCACTCTATTTCATTTCATAAAATGTTCTTACATATATATATATATATATATATATATATATATATATATATATATATATATACTCTCTGACTCTGGACTTAGTAAACTAAATAGATTATAGAAAAATTTGTTGCACATGGCAATTGACTCACCATCGCTGCCAAATTTTTTCCCCACGCAGTGGAGGGTTATGTAAGAGGTCCATGACTAAGGAATTTGTTGCTAGCGCACTCGAGCAGATGTAATTTCGATGGATTGCTCACGCGCTGCTTGCGATATGTAAGCTATAAGAGAATCTCAGACCAGAGAGCAGTATTGTACGCAGTACGAACTGTGTAACAGTAGGAGTAAGTAGTTGCTAGCAGTTTGGTGTATGGAGTTGGCTGGGCCGGTCGTGTGGAGCGATGGCGGTGCCTGAGCGTTCTAGTATAAGGTAAAACCAGCCTCGCGCATATGTAGTATTGTCATAACAAGCTCCATATAAATACTTTTAAAAAGAAATCTCTTAATAATAATATAACTTATAAAAATTAACTTTTGACAATCCTTCAACTAAATTTAAAGATTTTACTAATTCCTCCAATCCATGGTCGTCCTGATTATTGTAAAGAAAATCAGTTGTTTCTTTCTATACAAGACAAAACTAACGGCAAGCTTTGCCAGAAAAATGTCTTATAGGAGCAGATATATACGCGTTATCAGGCGACCTTATTGAGGTAAGAATTTTCATTTTTTTTATTTTGAATGATCTTTCAGGGCCCTGACGCAGCGCTGCTGACGTCCAAAACTTACCAGTTTAAATTCGCAGTCAGTTATTGAAAGGTTATAAGTGAGGCACAATTTTATTGAGAGATTAGTCACATTGCATTATTGGTAGGTTACGGAATTTATTTCTTGGGAGGTTACAATGTATGTCTACACATCTGTAAATTACTTTTCGTTGAAGGTAAAAGACTTGGGATCTTTTTGACAAGTGCAACACCATATCTTTTTAGACGGTGTGCGGCTGACGGGCCCTCTAAGGCAAGTATGCTGATCCTCGAACCGTAGTTGCCTCATCTCTCCGTATCGCACGAGTCCTGTAATACAACTTAATTGATTGCTTTCCAAGCCACTGGAAGCAGTGTGCTAATCCCACCAGTAATTACGTTAATTAAACAATAATCCGCTGTGAATAGCGAGAGGAAAAAAAACCTTAATTTCATTTACGAACAGCGCAGAGCGTGCGCAGCCTTAATGAAAGCCAGAAAACTAGCTGTAATCAGTGCACGAAGCCCTTGTTATTGGAATCAACGCTAGCGAGAGGATACTTTGAAACGAGCGGTGTGATGAGAGATGAAATCGATCATTTATATTCTTTCATGGTGCTTGCTGAGCTATGTATTACAGCCGAGAGCAGAGGGCTCCCATAAGGAAAAGTGATGCTCTCTTAATTCCAGTCACGTAAACTACGAATGTTCTACCATATTTCTCAGTCCAAGCAAAATGACAGCAAAACACAACGATTTTAGTGGTTTCTCATGTTAACCGTTTGCAGTATATCACAAAACACCTGATAGTGTTTTTCATTTAAGCAATGTATGAAATTATCTGCCGTGCAAGTGAAGTGCAAACTACAATTGCTGATATGCATTATTCTCTCTTATCTATTCAGTTTTGCTCCATGATGAAACAAAAGGACCATAGGAGGAAATGTAAACAATGATGTTTAAGACCGTCATGTTTGATAACTGCTGTCATTGTTTCACAGCATTTACCTACACGTCTGCAGATTTTACGCGATCCATTGCATTAATACGGCCACCGCCTAAGTTCGACGTCAACGTGCAGTAACCACTCACAGACAGCAGGTGGCAACACTAGCAGAGGAGGGTACATAAAGTGTGTGAGGGGGAAGCGAAAAACGGTGCAGCCGTTGTCTTAATACGGGTACGGAGTGATTTATCTGACCTCCAAATAGATATGATCATTCGCTTTCGAGCCAAGGCTCAAAAAATTTCCGACGTGGCTGTTTGTAATTTGTTGGAATGTCACCGTGATTAAAGAACACCGAGCGTTGCAAAATGGCGCTATCCAAAAACCGGCACCAAGGCAACAATGTGATCTCGGGACATATATAACATGCGTGAACGAGGGCTGAGAAGATATGTACGGGTCGAATAGACGTGCAACTGTTCAACAACTGACCGTCAAAATGCACCAAGGAGCTACTAACAATATCTCCCCAACAACCGTTCAGCGAATGTTACCGCGTGTGGGCTCCGCAGCGTAAATCTGGTTCATATACTACTGTTCATCGGCGACGAAGGCTGAAATTTTCATATCAGTACCGCTACTGGACTTCCAGTGAGGGCTGAAAAGTGGCGTTTAGAAATGAATCATTTGTTTATGATCCACCGCACAGATGGCGGCTGGCTTACACGGTGTAAAACGTCTTAGTGCATCAGCCAACAATCGTCAGAAGCATATGTAATAGTACTGTTCTAACAGACGTTATTTTGATATTACTTTATTAGGCAACAGCTGTCACTAATGCAAACAGCACACAAGTTCATGAAGTTCTGACATCTATGGAACCAGACTTGAATATTGTTACCTAGTCTGATACATGTTCTAGTGATGCAACTGGTTGCCTGATAAAGCAATATCAAAACAATGGCTTTTGGTGCAGTGTTACTACATTTCATTGACCAGCCGCTGTCGCAGGGTCCAGAGTCCAAGATGGAGTTATCATCAGAGTGGCCCAGGCCGGAGGTGGGAGCGTTATGGCCTGGGGAATGTTTTCAAGGCATCCCGTGGGCGATCTCGCCATTCTGGAAGGTACAATGGACCAGCATCAGCATGCATCTATCCTTAGGCACCACGTCCACCCTACATGCTGCTTAATTTTTCTCTGCATGATGACGTCGACCAGCAGATGATTGAAACGAGTCACACAGCTACCAGTCTACGCCCGTGATCCGAAGAGCACCCTAACGATTTACCGTACTGTCCTGGCCACCAAAACCCCGGATTTAAACCCAATTCAGAATCTGGGGGACCACCTCGATCAGGCTGTTCGCACCATAGATCCTCAACCAAGAAACCTAAGCCGGGCGTGGTGGCTGAGCGGTTCCAGGCGTTTCAGTCTGGAGTCGCACGACCGCTACGGTCGCGGGTTCGAATCCTGCCTCGGACATGGATGTGTGTGATGTTCTTAGGTTAGTTAGGTTTCAGTAGTTCTATTTGGCTAATGACCTTAGATGTTAAGTGCCATAGTACTCAGAGCCATTTGAACCGTTTTGAGAAACCTAACACTGCTAGCAACGGTACTGGAGCCTCCATGGTTTCACATACCTGTCTATATTTTCAGGAACTTCATTGACACTCTTCTTCTGTATGTCGAGAGGTCCGCCCTGCAAAATGTGGTTATTATAATTTTTGAAAGGCAGTCACGTTAATGTGATTGGACGGTGCATTTTATTTATTGTGATTCTGTAGAACCGCTGTCTAGTAGAGCCATGAAAATTGTACTACTCCAAACCTGCCTTTTGACGATCATACAGGGCGCTTTTAACGGGTCTTCACAACTTTGAACATTTAAACTTACTTATTTATACAACTTTCAGACTGAGTCTTAGATTAATTTCACAGGAAACTGTATCAACTTTTGTCTTACATGGTACACCAGCATGAATCACATCACCGAAAGCAACAGTTGTAGGAGACATGGCTGCTTTCACTGGTATCGAGCGTGCTCGTTCTGTTTTATTTGAAGAATCAAAGTCTGCGAAAATTGTGTAATGTAGTTTTTGTACTGAATATGCTAAAGAAACATCCCAGTACTTCTACCTTTTACGAATGATGTAAACGATTTGTTGGAATTGACGTGCAATAAACCATAAAAATTATTCAGTTCCACCGCTTGTGTCTGACCACGTCGTAGAGTAAGTGAGACACATATTGGCTGACGGTCAATCAAAATCGACGGGGCATGAATCCGCGCGAACTGGTCGTTTCCCATGTGACTGTTTGTTAAGTTTTCAGCAGACATTTGTATCTCAGATGTACAGCTTGATGATGGTACAACAACTGAAAGACTCCGACGCTGATAGGGTTCCTAGTAAGAAATTTTCTGAGGAAACATTACATGGACTGAATAGTAACCTACTTGTCATTGGAAACATTACCTTTAGAGATGAGGCAACTTTTCAAGTATGTGGTGAATTTAACAAAACCAACTGTAGTATTTTGACCCACGTCAAAAGATGCAACATGTTCGCAACAGCCTAAATGATGATGTCTTTTGTAAAGTGAGCCTGTGTAAAATTTATAACCCTTTCTTTTCCGAGACAAAACAATCAAGAGAGAAGTTGTCTTACACATGTCAGAAAACCTTTCGACCTACTGACTGACGAGGCCGGCCAAGAACTCAGTGTACACTTCTTATAAGACGGCGCACTGGTGCTCCACCTCACAGACGCTTTCCAGGTAGATGTATTGACAGGTTGACAGAGGTAGACTGATTATATTAGTCAGTCCATAAGTTCGCTGAAACTGACACATATCTTTCTCTTTTTTTCGAGATTTCATTAAGTATCAGTGTTTGTACCACCATTACCAGCGTTTAAGGCGCACCCCAGAACGCGGTTTTACACGACAATTGATCAAGTTACGGCTGAAATACTGCAGTAATTTGGCGAGAAACCCGTTTCATGTGGGATTTGTGTCACTCATATCTATGTAAATAAAAATTTAAATGTGCGTGTGTTCAAAATGATTCATATCCGAAAGTTCTTCACCAATTTCTTTGAAATTTTGACTCAACGTAGTATTCGAATACGAGCAACCCCTTTATTAATTCTCTGTGTTCTTTCTTCCTTTCGTCTGTCCACTTCGTTATTTTTTTCATTGAGGCTTCTTCAATGTCCTTGTTTTTGATTTTACTTTTGAACTGCTTTCTGTTCTCAATTTCTTCTGAAATTTTAAGTTGTTGCAAATCTTATGGTGTTTCTTATATCTAATAGTTCTTCAACTCGTGTTTTCCCTGTGAGCCTGTGTGTAGTAATTAAGGGGGAAATATGTATAAAAAGGTGTATGTTCGTTTGTTCAAAATACTAAATCACTGGAAGTTCTTCACCGATTTGTTCCAATTTTTTACACATTGCACATTTGAATAGGTGCACGTTTCTTATACCTACTTTTAATATATATAATTAATAAATTAAAATTAATAGTCAGTGCACAAAGAGGAAACGTTAATACGAAAATCCTCGGGATCTTCTTTACCGATTTACTTCAGATTCATATGCAATGCTCTAATGAACATTGGAACGTGCATAGGCTATATAATTTTAATATATAGAATATTTAAAAGGGAACTATTACATCGAAAATGGGGAAAATGGGGAAACGTTAGTAATGGGGAAAGTTGTAGTTCTGGCCTATCGGGTTATGAGTACCATACCACTACAGGACATGAATATCAGTGGAAGGTGAATGTGGACATAGATAGGGGAGAGGAAGTGATGGACAAAGAAAGGGAAGAAAGAGAAAAGGAGGAGGAGACGGAGAAAGAAGGGAAAGGATAAGTTGAACAGAGAAAGGTAAAGGAGGTGAAGTGAGAATGGGAGAGTGAGAGGGGTTGGAGGAGATGGAGAGAGAATGGTATGGGAAGACGGGCAGAGAGATTGGTTTGGAGGTGATGGTCAGGGAGAGGAGGAAGGAGGAGGAGATGGACAAGGAGTTGGAGAGGAAGAGACGGCCAGGGACAGGAGGACCAAGGGAATTAGGACGTATATCAAATTCCTATGAATTTTAGGAACGTGTGCTGTCGCTTTACTTTTTCTTCCATTTCATCTGACTGAGCCACATCAACGCGTAGTCAGAACAGTTATCAGGTAAAAAATGTGACGAATTTTGTTAAAAATAGCACGAAAACTAATTTTGTAAGTCATGTGAGTCCACACGAGTTTCCAGATTAGTTAAGCACTTTTAGAAGCACCCTGTATGTGTACCATTAGGGACGAAGCAGTAAGTCAGTCATTGTGGAAATAGGAGGTCATATCGTGCAGTGAAGCGCAAATGGCAATGCGTAAGATACTCATGGAAACATACTTTCCTGAGCAGTGAGAAACATGGAACAAAATGGACAACTCTAGACTTGAAGCATCTCATCTAGCGTACAAGTTTACTGATTTACTCCTGGTCGGCGCGACACAATTTCCTGAAACTATAGCAAATTCATGAATGTAGTATACAGTGACTTGTGGTTCTAATAGTTCATTGTTTTGAAGAACGGCAGTGAAGTAGTAACTGTTCTAGGGTTAATCGCCTGTACATAGTTCCTGTCGTTCTAAGGCTACTGTTGCGATGGACAGGGATGTCAAATAAAAATTCATTCAGATAACGAAACGAATCCCCTCTGCACGGAAAAGGACGAAACTGACACAAAGTAAAGTGTACTGAAACCTTCGATCTGACCATACTTAGATTAATGCGACAAATTTAAAGTCTGTTCGAAACTGAGACTCGCTAGAAGTGTCGCGTTTATCTCGTTTACTGTGCTCATGGGTACTTGCCTTTTCTGGTCTACACCTCACGGACGGACACTTAGGATCAACTTCTAAAAGGCTTCTCGTCCATTCTCTTCCACATTTGATGAAGCAAATAAGCGAAATAGTCTTTCGTTGATGTATGTTGGTGCCACTAAATGTGACTTTACAGTAAGGAAACTTACTTAGTTTTGGCTATTTAAGTAGCAGAATGCTGCATGACAGAAAAGCATGTTCTTCTAATTTCTTTAACCTGATTAATTGAAACTATACATCATTTCATAACAGTGAATTTTACCCATAATGGATGCCGCTGAACTCCGTGTCTGTTCCTTTATGGGGTGTAGCATAATACCGTCACAACAAAAGTGATTTTACTTAATGCATGATCGGTTTCGGACTTTGTGCCCATTTTCAGATGCTCTTAAATTCGGTTACATAATTCGGTGCTCAATTTTCGAGATCACTGTTTCCATAAAAAACGAACAACGGAATGATGATTACATAGATCCAACTGAAATATATGTTGTAAATTATTATAGAACTTCCATAGAGCAGAAGTACTCACGTTGTTTCCACATTACATTTATAACATTTACTTATGAAATTATCTCGATATTTTCTGCATTAACTGTATATTAACATCATGATAAATATTGGTGCTTCCATGTTATGTGTTTGATACAGCAGACGTTAATAACCTCAGAAGCACCTACACTCACAACGTGTAACATGCTTACATACGAAAACAGAGACAATGGTCAAAGACCTCAGCTGTTGACGTTAATTACAGGGTGCTACAAAAAGGTACGGCCAAACTTTTAGGAAACATTCCTCACACACAAAGAAAGAAAATATGTCACGTGGACATGTGTCCGGAAACGCTTACTTTCCATGTTAGAGCTCATTTTATTACTTCTCTTCAAATCACATAAATCATGGAATGGAAACACACAGCAACAGAACGTACCAGCGTGACTTCAAACAGTTTGTTACAGGAAATGTTCAAAATGTCCTCCGTTAGCGAGGATACATGCATCCACCCTCCGTCGTATGGAATCCCTGATGCGCTGATGTAGCCCTGGAGAATGGCGTATTGTATCACAGCCGTCCACAATACGAGCACGAAGAATCTCTACATTTGGTACCGGGCTTGCGTAGACAAGAGCTTTCAAATGCCCCCATAAATGAAAGTCAAGAGGGTTGAGGTCAGGAGAGCGTGGAGGCCATGGAATTGGTCCGCCTCTACCAATCCATCGGTCACCGAATCTGTTGTTGAGAAGCGTACGAACACTTCGACTGAAATGTGCAGGAGCTCCATCGTGCATGAACCACATGTTGTGTCTTGCTTGTAAAGGCACATGTTCTAGCAGCACAGGTAGAGTATCCCGTATGAAATCATGATAACGTGCTCCATTGAGCGAAGGTAGAAGAACATGGGGCCCAATCAAGACATCACCAACAATGCCTGCCCAAATGTTCACAGGAAATCTGTGTTGATGACGTGATTGCACATTTGCGTGCTGATTCTCGTCAGCCCACACATGTTGATTGTGAAAATTTACAATTTGATCACGTTGGAATGAAGCCTCATTCGTAAAGAGAACATTTGCACTGAAATGAGGATTGACACATTGTTGGATGAACCATTCGCAGAAGCGTACCCGTGGAGGCCAATCAACTTCTGATAGTGCCTGCACAAGTTCTACATGTTACGGAAACAACTGGGTCTCCCGTCGCACTCTCCATACAGTGACGTGGTCAACGTTACCTTGTGCAGCAGCAACTTCTCTGATGCTGACATTAAGGTTATCGTCAACTGCACGAAGAATTGCCTCGTCCATTGCAGGTGTCCTCGTCGTTCTAGGTCTTCCCCAGTCGCGAGTCATAGGATGGAATGTTCCGTGCTCCCTAAGACGCCGATCAATTGCTTCGAACGTTTTCCTGTCGGGACACCTTCGTTCTGTAAATCTGTCTCGATACAGACGTACCGCGCCATGGCTATTGCCCCGTGCTAATCCATACATCAAATGGGCACCTGACAACCCCGCATTTGTAAACATTGCACTGACTGCAAACCACGTTCGTGATGAACACTAACCTGTTGATGTTATGGACTGATGTGTTTGATGCTAGTACTCTAGAGCAATGAGTCGCATGTCAACACAAGCACCGAAGTCAACATTACCTTCCTACAATTGGGCCAACTGGCGGTGAATCGAGGAAGTACTGTACATACTGACGAAACTAAAATGAGCGCTGACATGGATATTAAGCGTTTCCCGACACATGTGCACATAATATCTTTTCTTTATTTGTGTGTGAAGAAAGTTTCCTGAAAGTTTGGCAGTACCTTTTTGTAACACCCTGTATAAGGGGCATTCAAATGAAACCCAGTCACTAGTGTAAAGTAAAGGGAACGATTTTATTAACTCAAAAATAGAGTCATGCGCAGCACACAAACTCAAAAATAGTCCCTAAAACTCATGGCACATTTATCCCATCGCGACACTAGCCGGTTGATTCCATCCTTGAAGAAGCTAGCAGGCTGCTGTCCGATCCACGCCTGTTTTATGGCTGCCCGGGCGTGATAACCATAATTTGGATATGGAGTAGGACGTGACCAGGTTGTGACTAAAATCTGGTGGCAGGAAAACGATTAGTGACAAATAAGCGCCAGCTAGTACGAAACAGATACTTAGCTTCATTGACAGCGAAGAGTGTACCGTAGATACAGTTAGAATTAGTGTCCAAAGAATATTCCTGATTCGTGGCCCAAGTCGTTACACAATCGCACAGCGAGCTAGCTAACCAGACAACGAACGACGGCACTGACGACTGCAATGAGCTGTCCGCAATACTACCTGACTCGGGGCCAGCGCTCCTGTTATATCGTGTAGCCAGAGGGTGCTGTAGGCCCCAGCTCAGCAATGGCGCGACGCCTTCGGTCGGCGGCAACGCCATGCGCCGTCGGCGATCGCGACGGGAATCTGTGGCAAGCGACGCGACGGCAGGGCACGCGAGCTACTCGGTTGGGTCCGCGGACGCAACAGCCTGGACCCAGTCCCACACTTTGTCGTCCGTTGCGATATTATGTCCACGAATAGCTTCTTTTAAAGGTCCAAACACCGATGGATCTCGTCCACAGTGATTCTGCGTGTGTCCAAGACTACAGCATTCATATCTACAACCATATCTGGTGTGATGACACTATAAGCCTGTCCAGAGCGAGCATCGTCTTCCAGTGACTCGCACCCTTCAAGGAATCCTTTGCGCCATTCCACAACACTTGAATGATTCAGATTGTACTCACCGTAAACAGCCTTCATCCGTCGACAAATTCCACGGCCGCCAATTCCCTCCGCCGCCAAAATTCGAATCACCCCTCGTTGTTCCTGCTTACTCGCCTGCATGTTCGGTAGTGAACGATAACTTGCGTGACCACCTCCTCTTCGGCGTGAAACCACACTGGCGTTATGCAATATCAAAAGGTGCGCACGCGTCAGTCTCTCTACCAATAGATGATGCCACATAGCCGCAGTTACGTGGTGCCACCTTACGTGTAAATCAAAGTTAGACGCACTGACCAGGTTTTATTTGAATAGACCTCATATACCGAAACATAACAGATAGATGAAGATGAAATGGGAGATACGATACTGCGTGAAGAATTTGATAGAGCACTGAAAGACCTAAGTCGAAACAAAGCCCGAGAGTAGACAACATTCCATTAGAACTACTGACAGCCTTGGGAGAGCCAATCCTGACAGAACTCTACCATCTGGTGAGCAAAATGTATGAGACAGGCGAAATACCCTCAGACTTCAAGCAGAATACAATTATTATAATTCCAAAGAAAGAAGGCGTTGACAGATGTGAAAATTACCGAACTATCAGTTTAATAAGTCACGGCTGCAAAACACTAACGCGAATTCTTTACAGACGAATGGAAAAACTGGTAGAAGCCGACCTCGGGGAAGATCAGTTTGGATTCCGTAGAAATATGGGAACACGTGAGGCAATACTGACCTTACGACTTATCTTAGAAGCTGGATTAAGAAAAGACAAACCTACGTTTCCAGCATTTGTAGACTTGGAGAAAGCTATTGACACCGTTGACTGGAATAATCTCTTTCAAATTCTGAAGGTGGCAGGGGTAAGATACAGGAGCGAAAGGCTATTTACAATTTGTACAGAAACCAGATGGCAGTTATAAGAGTTGAGGGACATGAAAGGGAAGCAGTGGTTGGGAAAGGAGTGAGACAGGGTTGTAGCCAGTCCCCTATATTATTCAATCTGTATATTGAGCAAGCAGTAAAGGAAACAAAAGAAAAATTCGAAGTAGGTATTAAAATCCATGGAGAATAAATAAATACTTTGAGGTTCGCCGATGACATTGTAATTCTGTCAGAGACAGCAAAGGACTTGGAAGAGCAGCTAAATGTGATAGTGTCTTGAAGGGAGGATATAAGATGAACATCAACAAAAGCAAAACGAGGATAATGGAATGTAGTCAAATTAAGTCGGGCGATGCTGAGGGAATTAGATTAGGATATGAGACACTTAAAGTAGTAAACGCGTTTTTCTATTTGGGGAGCAAAGTAACTGGTGATGGTTGAAGTAGAGAGGATATAAAATGTAGACTGGGAATGGCAAGGAAAGCGTTTCTGAAGAAGAGAAATTTGTTAAAATCGAGTATAGATTTAAATGTCAGGAAGCCGTTTCTGAAAGTATTTGTATGGAGCGTAGCCATGTATGGAAGTGAGACATGGACGATAAATATTTTGGACAAGAAGATACTAGAAGCCTTTGAAATGTGGTGCTACGGAAGAATGCTGAAGATTAGATGGGTATTCCACAAGATTTCGGGATTGCAGCCGGATCTCATCGACTTCTTTCCACGATATTTCGGCTGAAAACCTTACAGCCATCTTCAGGCGAGTGTTTGACACTGGAGATTGCTAGTGCAAGTCGCTCTATTTATACGTAAAAGTGCCGCCGGCGCGCATGCGCAAGTTACCGTAGCATGGGCGCCACCTGTCGATTCCAAGGCCCTCTACAATATTACTGCATCCATGGAGCGCTATTGAATGCGTGAAAAAAGTAAAACATGCACGCAGACGTGTCCAAAACAATAAAATGCAAAATTTCAATATTAAAATTACTTGTCGCTCGACGTGTCAGAAGCCATAAAAAGTTTTCTTTTGGTTGAAATTAAAGAAATCAACGGGTCCCAGGCCTTATTCAATAAAATGCCGCCATCACGATTAATGAGATTATCCGCTAAACGTATATCCACGGATTCCTTCACAACTGAATCCCAGAAGGATCTCGATGGGGCCAAGATTTTCGTGGCCGAATAATCCATAGTATGTCCTGTGGAAATACAATGTTCGGCTATAGCCGACTTACTTGGCTGTAAAAGGCGAGTGTGGCGCTCATGTTCAACGCAGCGGTCGTGTACTGTGCGTGTGGTTTGACCAATGTAGGCTTTCCCACACTCGCAAGGTATTTTATAAATTCCAGCCTTCCGTAATCCCAGATCATCCTTGGCTGAGCCCAGAAGAGCACGAGTCTTTGTAGGTGGCCGGAAGATTGCTTTCACACGATGTTTCTTTAACAGATATGTATCTTCTGATCATACATATCACGTGGCAACAGCACAGTAGCATTCCCCTTATCCGCCGGAAGGACCACCGTCTGAGTATTTTCCCGTAACTTGCGCAGCGCAGCCCTATCCATTGAAGAAATGTTGCTGAGTGAGACGACGTACAGGAAGCTTGATAAAGACCCTACTCGGAAAGTAGAAAGGAAAACGTCAGAGTTGCTAAACTCCTCTTCTCAGCCGCAAGAAGTTGTGAAAAGATTGAGACCTCACAGTTCTGTTCCACCGAGGTTATATGGTCTTCCAAAGATCCATAAGGATAATGTGCCCTTACGCCCCATAGTGAGCAATGTCGGTGCTCCAACATATGATTTATCTAGTCATTTGGCTTCGCTACTGAGACCTTTTGTTGGCAAATGTACGCACCATATTCGCAACTCTGCGGACATTATCAATAGACTGAGAACACTACAGCTGAAGGATTCGGACTTGTTAGTAAGTTTCGATGTCGTTTCACTCTTTACGAGGGTCCCTCTTTTGGATTCATTGTCACTTATCGGCAATAAGTTTACGGCCGATATAACGGCGCTGTTTCACCATGCCCTGTCCTCTACTCACTTTCTATTTAATAATGAATATTTTGAGCAATTTGACGCTGTTGCCATGGGCAGTCCTCTGTCCCCTCTGGTAGCAAACTTTTATATGGAAGACTTTGAGGAGAGGGCTCTCGATTTGGCGATGTTGAAACCAACAGTCTTCTGGCGGTACGTGGACGATACCTTTGTAGTGTGGCCTCACGGTGAAGAAGAGCTTTCACGGTTTTTACAACATCTGAATTCCATCAACACAAACATTCAGTTTACGATGGAAGTTGAAACAGATGGTTGCCTACCATTTCTGGACGTCATGGTTAAACGCAGGGTGGATAGGTCATTGGGGCTATCGAAAACCCACGCATACGGATCTGTACCAGCAGGCGTCAAGCTGTCATCACCCGTCACAAACTATGGGCGTCCTTCGAACGTTGGTGCATAGGGCACATGTAGTGTCTGATAAAGACAGCCTTGCAGACGATTTAGAGCACTTGAAATCGGTATTTCAACATAATGGATATTCTGCACATCAGGTCAGTACTGCTTTAAGGAGGAAAAAACGTGACCACCAACAAGATCAAGAGGATAAGGAGGTGTTTAAGTCCAGAGCATTTCTCCCATATGTCGGAAACATTTCATCGAAAGTAGGCAGATTTTTAAAGAAACATCGTGTGAAAGCAATCTTCCGGCCACCTACAAGGACTCGTGCTCTTCTGGGCTCAGCCAAGGATGATCTGGGATTACGGAAGGCTGGAATTTATAAAATACCTTGCGAGTGTGGGAAAGCCTACATTGGTCAAACCACACGCACAGTACACGACCGCTGCGTTGAACATGAGCGCCACACTCGCCTTTTACAGCCAAGTAAGTCGGCTATAGCCGAACATTGTATTTCCACAGGACATACTATGGATTATTCGGCCACGAAAATCTTGGCCCCATCGAGATCCTTCTGGGATTCAGTTGTGAAGGAATCCGTGGAAATACGTTTAGCGGATAATCTCATTAATCGTGATGGCGGCTTTTTATTGAATAAGGCCTGGGACCCGTTGATTTCTTTAATTTCAACCAAAAGAAAACTTTTTATGGCTTCTGACACGTCGAGCGACAAGTAATTTTAATATTGAAATTTTGCATTTTATTGTTTTGGACACGTCTGCGTGCATGTTTTACTTTTTTCACGCATTCAATTGCGCTCCATGGATGCAGTAATATTGTAGAGCGCCTTGGAATCGACAGGTGGCGCGCATGCTACGGTAACTTGCGCATGCGCTCCGGCGGCACTTTTACATACAAATAGAGCGACTTCCACTAGCAATCTCCAGTGTCAAACACTCGCCTGAAGATGGCTGTAAGGTTGTCAGCCGAAATATCGTGGAAAGAAGTCGATGAGATCCGGCTGCAATCCCTAAATCTTGTGGAATATTCGATACGCCGGGAAAAATTCAAGAGTCACATTAGATGGGTAGATCACGTAACTAATGAGGAAGTATTGAATAAGATTGGGGAGAAGAGGAGTTTGTGGCACAACTTGACAAGAAGTGATCGGTTGGTAGGACATGTTCTGAGGCATCAAGGGATTACCAATTTAGTATTGGAGGGCAGCGTGGAGGGTAAAAATGGTAGAGGGGGACAAAGAGATGAATACTCTAAACAGATTCAGATAGATGTAGGCTGCAGTACGTATTGGGAGATGAAGAAGCTTGCACAGGATAGAGTAGCATGGGGAGCTGCATCAAGCCAGTCTTAGGACTGAAGACCACAACAACAACAACAACAACAACAACAGATATTACATATTATGAAAATGAAATTGTTACATACTGATGGCGCCACAATGTCCTTCATGATTTATAGAATGGCTGCTGACAAATTATGTAACTTTGCTTCAAAATGGCTCTGAGCACTATGGGACTCAACTGCTGAGGTCATTAGTCCCCTAGAACTTAGAACTAGTTAAACCTAACTAACCTAAGGACATCACAAACATCCATGCCCGAGGCAAGATTCGAACCTGCGACCGTAGCGGTCTTGCGGTTCCAGACTGCAGCGCCTTTAACCGCACGGCCACTTCGCCCGGCCATGTAACTTTGTAATTAGTTTTTTCACTAGTTGTGAGGGGGCAATGAGTAGCAGTTTTAGTTTTTCAAAATTTTAGTAAATATTTGTAGAAGTGATTTGTACACCAGGTGAACTTGTTCACTGAGAATGGGACGTGGTGAGCTGGAGATTTGTGTGTAGCTTTCAAGCTCTTCAAGATGATTCATTTTCTCCTCTTTGCTGACATAGTGTAGAATCTGAGGGTCCTTTGTAAAGGTTGTGGTTGAGTGGCGATATTCTCAGGATGTACTGCAAAAGATGATTTATCAAAGTTAAATATTCGAAAGGGATCCATATGAAACTTCCTGGCAGATTAAAACTGTGTGCTGGACCTTTGTCATTCCAGGGAAAGTGCTCTACCAATTTCTTTACCCGAATTTCTTTTTTTTAATGCTCTAATGACTTTCTTTTTTAGAATAAGTCTTCCTTGTAAAGAACATAAGGAATATACACTACTACATGAGCAAAAAGATGCAGGTGATGAGAAAACAAATGAAAACCTCTATTGTTTGAAAGTAAAAGACGGCGTTCTTCGTAAAATAGAACAATACTCCTTGGAAACGCAAAAGATAAATACTTTCGCAACATCTTTCTTCTTTCTTTTTTCTTTTTTTTTTGTAAACGTAAATAAGTATACAGTCTCAACATCAGCAGCAACCCAACTTTTTTATGGGGGAGCAATTGAGAAAGAAAGCAAATTGGCTGCAGATACAGAGCTATGCGTAAATAGGATAAACATGTGTAAGGAAAACAAATTAGAAGATAAAGAGAAAAGACAAGTGAAAGAAATTGGGGACACTTGCTTCGCAGGGCTCCACTGTGGCGCGCCGTCAGAACAACGTCCATTCTGTCACTGAGCATTAGAAGGGGAACGTGTGATCGTCCAGTCTGTGCTGGAACGTTTTGTTGAGATTCCAGCTCCGAGGCGAGTTGGCGAAAATACCCCGTAAATAGTTCGCGAAAGTGGACCGATACTGTCGATGTCGGCGGAGGGTGTGATGGCGTACTTGGAGGCGTGTCCAGAAGTCCACTGGATCGACGATGTATTCCCAGAAGAGGTAGTTTATAGCCATGCCACTGATCCATGCGATAGCGTGCTGCTTAGACGATGGAGAGCAGGTCGTGTCAGGATACATCAACATGGTAGAAGAAAAGTGATGTGGGGGTACTCGGAGGAAGAAAGCCACAATCTTCTGTACGAGGGTCCAGACAGCTGCCACGGGCCAACATTCAAAACGATATAAATCTGTATCTTCGATATTGCACTTGAGGCACAGGGGTGAGTCCACCAGCGGGATGAGATGCAGTTTCTGTCTTGTAGTATATTAGCCATTGAGGAGCAGGTACCACGTCGCGGAGGTGTCAGTGGTGTGGTATCGTTGGTGGATCGTAGGTCATAAAACCTGGGGACGACGTACTTCGACAGTGTTTCGGGGTGGGTGCGTTCGGAAAAGGTGGTAGATGTCGTGGGTGGTTGTCTTCTTGGACCTGGGGAGCTCGGTATATGTAGCTTATTAGAAAAAGAAACGTCCGCTGAGCGATATCTGAGGTGGGATGTGTGCCAAAAACGTCGGTCGGCGTCTCGAAACAGGTGCGAGCTCGGTGGTCAACATTCCAGTAAAACTAGCTTTTTAGCTTTTCCGTAACCGGAGCATAGTATTGGTGTAAAGTGCCCTAGTCCTGGCTCTCACGTTAACCAGATCGAGGCCACCATCCCGCTTCGGTAAGGTGTGGGCATCATACTGAACCTTGAAGATGTGTCCAGCACATATAAAAATACCTGAAAACCACCTGTAGTCTGGCTGCCATTTCTGCAGTGATGGGCAGAATCTGCGTGATGGTGGGTATCCGGACTGCCAGATGGGTACTGACGAAGGTGATTCTGTGGCACATATTATGCGGGCTTAGTAGATGATTTCGTATATTTGCGCGGATGAGTTGCAGTAGCGTTCGGAAATTGATTGCAGAGGTGCGGCGAATATCACGCGCGTACACCAATCCGAGACAGCGAAGGGTGTCCACTCAGTTGAAAGGGGACTACGCTGTCTCCGGAAAGGCCACGGCCGATCTTCAAGGAGCATGATTATGCGACGTTCATAGCGATCTCTGCCCCTGCAATGTAAAGGGTAACCTACTGCATTGCAGCTTGTGCGTCGGCCACTGAACGTACGTCGAGGGCCAAGTCGTCCACGTAGGTTCGGCAGCGGGACACATAATCCCGGAGTGGGATACCTGTCAAGCATCGCCGTAATCCACACATGAGTGGTTCCATCGCAAAGGCATAAAGCACCGTCGACAATGGGCAACCCTGCCGTACTGAGCGTTCGGTCAGTATAGGTTCTGTAAGTCCTCCGTTGACGTTTCCTAGCGAAGGAGCAGCATAATCAGCTGCGTGAACGTCGGGGGAATCGCCATCCGGTCCATCACAGCTTTGATGAATGCATAATTGACACGGTCAAACGCTTGATTGAAGTCGATGGAGATTAAAGCTCCTGGCAGTGGCGAGTGTACCATAGCCATCACATCCCGATAATCACTGAGGACTGTCTGTATATTATGATCGCCGCCTAAGGATATTTGTTCGTGGGAAACAATTTCTCGTAATACATGTTTGAGTTGCACAGCTAGAAGCCGGGTGAAAATCTTGAAGTCGGAAGTGAGTAACGTGAGCGGCCGATGTCTATCGAGTCGTGTTCCTCCTGCAATTTTCCGGACTGGTATGAGTAAGCCTTCCTACAACGTCGTTGGCGGGAGTGCCGCGCCGGAAAAAAGTTCCCAGTACACGTCTCTCCATCGTGGAAACATCTTGGAATGTTCTGCAAAATTAGAGCGGTAAACCATCCGGGCCGTGATCCTTTGACCACAGCGCCATGGACGTCGTAGGTGACCACTTCCGCAGTCAGGAGGGTTGCAGTCGGGGCGTTTAGTGTTGAGCGTATCTCCTGGGCAACCTCAGCAATGGCCTATGCACCAGCACGTACTTCTTGATAGAGAAGTCTGTAGTGCTTGTGAAGGCATCCACAAAGGTAGCTTGCGAAGTCAGCCGTCGTCCATCAGATGGTCTAAAGTTATCACTAAAGCCTGTCGGCGTCGACGAACATTTTGAACAATATGAGGCATAGAAAGTTTTTTACCGTTAATCCTATCTTGGCAGCGTGCTCGTATAACGGCTCATTCTAGATGGCACCTGTTCAAGGTTAAAATCTTTGCCTTGACCGTTGAGCTTCATTTAGACTGTCCGGGGATGGAGTATGGCCGGCCGAAGTGGCCGTGCGGTTCTTGGCGCTGCAGTCTGGAACCGCGAGACCGCCTCGGGCATGGATGTGTGTGATGTCCTTAGGTTAGTTAGGTTTAACTAGTTCTGAGTTCTAGGGGGCTAATGACCTCAGAAGTTGAATCCCATAGTGCTCCGAGCCATTTGAACCATTTTTGGGGAGGATGATCCATGAGCGCTATAGTAGAAATGTGTTGTGTGGTCGCAGGTTCGAATCGTGCCTCGGGCATGGATGTGTTGATGTCCTTAGGTTAATTAGATTTAAGTAGTTCTAAGTTCTAGGGGATTGGTGGCCAATTTTGAAACAGCTGAAATCACCAGCTACGATGAGATGATCATATCTGCCGAGGAATAAAAGCTTGGTATCTTCTGCGTTGAACAGAAAGCGTCCTTTCGTTTATTAATGCTCTATGGGGCATAGAGACTTATAATTTTGATTCCTTCAACTGTTATGCCAATACTCGTGCCGTTGGGAGATATACGACATCGGAAACTGCAATCTCTTCTCGGAGGAGGATGGTGGCGCTTGTGTCTTCCGAAGCCACCGGGGCGGCGTACGTCTCGTATCCGTAACACCCGCACCAAGTTGCTGTCCTCAGTTTTTGTAGCAGGGCGATGCAGATGTCCGCTGCTCTTAGCGTGTCGCGGTAAAGTTGAAGTTTAACGTGGGGGTCGATATTATTGGTGTTGATGGTAGTTATTCGGTATTTCTCATGGGGGATCCTTGCTGTCGATAGGTTCGTAGCTGGTGAAGATTGCCGTGGTGGATTACGGAAGTCCCTAGCAGTCGCAAGAGTCGTCGTAGAAACATCTCCTTTCTTTTGTCATCAGTATTCTGAATGGTTTGATGCAGCCCGCCACGAATTCCTTGCCTGCGCTAACCTCCTCATTTCAGAGTAGCTCTTGCAACCTACGTCCTCAGTTATTTGCGGGATGTATTCCAATCTCCGTCTTCCTCTACAGTTTTTGACCTCTACATCTCACATGGAAGTCATTCCCTCATGCCTTAGCAGATGTCCAATCATCCCGTCCCTTCTCCTTACCGGTGTTTTCCACATATTTCTTTCCTCTCCGATTCTGCGCAGAACCTACTCATACCTTATTTTAGCGGTCCACCTAATTTTCAACATTCGTCTGTAGCACCACATCTCAAATGCTTCGATTCTCTTCTGTTCCTGTTTTCACACATTGTATGTTTCACTACCATACAATGCTGTACTCCAGACGTACATTCTCAGAAATTTCTTCCACAACTTAAGGCCGATGATTGATACTGGTAGACTACTCTTGGCCAGGAATGCCGTTTCAGCCAGTGTTAGCCTGCTTTTGATGTCCTCCTTGCTCCGTCCGTCATTTGTTATTTTACTGCCTAGGTAGCAGATTTCTTTAACCTCATCTACTTCGTGACCATCAATCCCGATGTTCAGTTTCTCGCTGATCTCATTTCTACTACTACTCATTACATTCCTCTTTCTTCGATCTACTCTCAACCCATACTCTGTACTCATTAGACTGTTCATTCCGTTCTTCTTTGCTTTCACTCAGGATAGCAATGTCATCAGCGAATCGTATCCTGCCTCGGGTATGGATGTTTGTGATGTCCTTAGGTTAGTTGGGTTTAACTAGTTCTAAGTTCTAGGAGACTAATGACCTCAGCAGTTGAGTCCCATAGTGCTCAGAGCCGAATCGTATCATTGATATCTTTTAACCTTGAATTTTAATTCCACTCATGAACCATTCATTTATTTCCGTCATTGCTTCCTCAATGTAGAGATTGAACAGAAGGATCGAAAGGTTACATCCTTGTGTTACAACCTTTTTAATACGAGCACTTCCTTCTTGGTCGTCCACTCTTATTATTCCATCTTGGCTGTTGTACATATTGCATATGATCCAACTCTCCCTACAGCTTATCCCTACTTTCTCCAGAATTTCGAAAATCTTGCACCACATTACATTGTCGAACTGCTTTCCCAGGTCGACAGATCCTATGAAAGTGTCTTTATTTTTCTTTACTCTTGCTTCCATTAAAAACCGCAACGTCAGAAGTGCCTCTCTCGTGCCTTTACCTTTCCTTAAGTCAAACTAATCGTCATCTAGCGCATCCTCAATTTTCTTTCCCGTCCTTCCCACTTTAGTGTTGGTCTAACAGAGGAACAGATCTCATTTGCGCATCGGGTGGAGGTGGTAAATCCGCTTCATCCGCCCATGAAAAATGTCCGTCAGTTTCAACTTTGGTAAGAGGTGGCAGCGCTAGCCGATGCGGCGTAATTGCGCCGGTGACGACGGTCGTGCTATGTTCCATGGCTCCTGGCTGCCGGGCTTGCTCACGATCTGTTGGACGGCTCACCGTCTAGTGGACGACGCGTCTCCGAAAAAGAGTTATCGTGTCCTCCGTCAGATGTATGCTCCATCTCTTCGTCCAGCGGAGAGGGCTTAGTGGGCGATTCTGACGTCTTGCGGAGTTTTCTTCGTAGTTTGGGTGACTTTTGTTTCCGGCAATGCCTTTCGTTGTCTGACGAAGGAAGAGATTCGCGTTCCGGTACAAAAGGCGCGGGTGCTATGATGCGGTCTTCATACTCCATAATAGTCTCGCTGGTATGCTTCTGATCTTGTAGTGTAGATGTTTCCGGCTCTAAGTCAAGGTCGCGGGCGCCACTGCCGGTGGCAAGATACTATGACGCCTCCGCGTGTATAGATCTAGGGAGACGCTCATGAACTGCGTCTTGTGAGGTGCAGTGTCACCGCAAAAGTGCTTGGAAGGGCGGTTGTGGTTCTGTCGGTGCTCGTATCGTCGTGCCATAGTTGTGAGATGCGGCATTGCAGGCATTCACTAGGGTCGTGGCCTTCTTTACCACAACCGGAACATACTGGAGGTTGTCCGTCGTAAATGACCACCGCACGGCAGCCTCCGATAGAAACGTACGATGGGACGTGCCATTTGAGGTCTATTCGGACTTGTCTGACACCATCAAGCACTGGATACGTCGTAAGCTGTGACCATGTCTCGTCTACGTGACTCTGGATACTTCCGTACGGGCGCGATGATTTCATCTTCATTCACCTCGAAAGACAGTTCAAACACACGGATCGTTCGAAGGGCAAGTCGTGCTTGGTCAACATCCACAGGTCCGACGCTGCCGTCGGATGTTGAAATTTTAGTACGTGTCGCGTCCGTTGAATAATTTCGTTGAGGCAGCGTCGGAAGTCATTTTAACATGCAAATGATTGATAGGTGTATGCAGATGAGACCGTCGCGGGTTATCTTCACATCTTCGCGTAGGAAGAGTTCGACAGCCAGTGCTTTGGATCGTGCGTATTCATTTGAAAAGGTAAAGTTAAGAGTGTTCTTCCTGTGAGAGTTGGCCATTACAGCTTGTTCGACTGCGAAGCGTGGTAACAGGGAAGTAAAGAAACACTCAGCGCGCGCAGCGACGTGAACGGCCGAGCGCCGTCCTCACTGCTGCTCTGCCGAAGGCAGAAGCCAACTGAGCGACCCAAGCACGGGTCACGACCTCTCCTCTCAGCTTTACTTCAGCCATTACTTCATCTCCTACCTTTCATACAGAAAATATCCCCCAGGCTGCGGCAAAGCCATGTCTCCGCAATATCCTTCTTCCAGGGGTGCTAGATCTGAAAGTTTCGCAGGAGAGCTTCTGTGAAGTTTGGAAAGCAGGAGACGAGGTACTGGCATAAGTAAAGCTCTGAGGACCGGTCGTGAGTAGTGTTTCGGTAAGTCAGTTGGTAGGACACTTGCCCGCGAAAGGCAAAGGTCCCGAGTTGGAGTCTCGGTTCGGCATACAGTTTTAATCTGCCAGGAAGTCTCATATCAGTGCACACTCCGCTGTAGAGTGAAAATTTCATTCACATACACACATTTTTAAACAGTGATGTGCAACACTGAGCATTTAAAAATGTAATTGAATGTAAAACCGCCTGAAGATACGCAGAAGCCCGAAATCGGCTACGCATTACATAAAATTACGTTACATTGTAACTGCTATAACTATCCTACATCCTATTTTAAAAATAACTTAAGCTTCATTGTACAGTTTAGTTTTCTTATGAACTCGAATATATATGTGCTGAGGCAAAAATTACAAATATTAGGCTTCACTTACCTCTTATCTTGTCCATCTGAGTCTGACAAAGAAGTGTTTCAAATGGCTCCGAGCACTATGTGACTCAACTTCTGAGGTCATCAGTCCCCTAGAACTTAGAACTACTTAAACCTAACTAGCCTAAGGACATCACACACATCTATGCCCGAGGCAGGATTCGAACCTGCGACCGTAGCTGTCTCGCGGTTCCAGACTGTAGCGCCTAGAACAGCAAGGGCCACTCCGGCAGGCTGTGTCTGACAGATTCCTGTGAACTGGGTGTTTATCCAACACTGAAAGTGACTATTGTCCAGTTAAAGTGAAAATAATTAATTGTCTTTAAAAAGTGTGGAGTAACTTTGATTGAATTTCATTGGCATACACATTGTTTTCTAGAAATGATTTGTTGTTTATTCGTTGGGCATGTAAAGTTGAGTTCGACATTTCTACATTTTATTACTTCAATTAAACCACAAATATTACTACCGAGATTCAGGAGTTTATTGATTTTAGTCTGATGACTGTATTCTGTATTGTGCAGCCCTACATGTAGTTCAGTTAAGAACAGAACAACGTGTGGTATTATGATGCAAAGCTTGTAATAACGACGAGTACTGTAATTGGTAGCATTTCATCGCAGGAGCCTGTAATATTCAGCAGGAACGCGAACTGGGGTAAGATGAATTTTGTTGCATAGGAAACATAGGCACGCGAGAGTCAATAACGACTCTGCGACTATTGTTAGTAGTGAGGCTCGAGAAAGGAAAACTTACGATTATAGCATTCGTAGGTTTATCAAAAGCTTTTTACAATGTTAACTGAAGTATAATCATTGAAATTATGGAGGCAGGAAGGATAAAATACACGGTTCAAATGGTTAAAATGGCTCTGAGCAGTATGGGACTTAACATTTGAGGTAATCAGTCCCCTCGAACTTGGAACTACTTAAACCGAACTAACCTAAGGACCGCGCACACATCCATGCCCGAGGCAGGATTCGAACTTGCGACCGTAGCAATCACGCGGTTCCGGACTGAAGCTCCTAGAACTGCTAGGCCACCGCGGCCAGCTTAAAATACGTGGAGTGAAGGGTTGTACGGTACAGAAATTCTACAGGAACTAGACTTCAGTTTCAAGAGTCTAACGATATGGAAGGAAAGATGTTGTTGACACCGTAGTGGGACATGTTTTTAGCTAATTCCCGATGACATTCGATCTGTAAATTTGAGCAAGCAGCAAAGGGAACCAAGGAAACTTTGAAAAGAAGTTCAAGGTGAAAACAGGAAATATTTGAGGTGTACCGATGACATTGTAATACTCTCAGAGACAGCAAAGGACATGAAACAGAGCCTGAAAGGAGTAGATAATGTGTCTTGTAAGGAGATTATAAATAAGCGTCGACAAAAGTAAAACGATAAGGGAATAGACTCAAAACCGGTGAAGTTGAGGAACTATATTTGGAAATTAAGACACCAAATGTAGTGAAAGGATTTTGATATTTGTCTCACAAAATAAGTGGTTACAGCCGAAGTAAAGAGTGCATAAAATGCAGAATGGCAACAGAAAAAGCTTCTCAAAATGAGATATTTGTCAACAGTGCATATAAACCTAAATGTCAAAAATTCTTTTAATATCTTGCGTCTAAGATATAGCCTTGTACCGAAGTGAAACGTGGTATTTTGGAATGTGGTGGTGCACAAGAAATATGGAGATTGGATGGGTAGACCGAGTAAGTAATTGAGAGATACAGAATCAAACTGGGAACGAAAGAAATTTATGTCATAATTTGATTATAAGAAGGGATTGGTTGTTAGGAACTATCCTGAGGCGTTAGGGAACCGTCAATTTGATAACGGAGGAAAGTTTTTAGGGTAAAAAATGGTTCAAATGGCTCTGAGCACTATTTGACTCAACTGCTGAGATTATTAGTCCCCTAGAACTTAGAACTAGTTAAACCTAACTAACCTAAGGACATCACACACATCCATGCCCGAGGCAGGATTCGAACCTGCGACCGTAGCGGTCTCGCGGTTCCAGACTGCAGCGCCAGAACCGCGCGGCCACTTCGGCCGGCTTTTAGGGTAAAAAGAGTAGATAGAGACCAAGGGATGAATACAGTAACCAGGTTCAATTGGACGTAGGTTACAATCGTTATTCGGAGATGAAAAGTCTTGAGCAACATAAATTATCGTTTTTTTCGGACTGAAGACCACAACAAGAACAGGAAAATTTTAAAGAAAGTGGAAATATCAAACTGCCCCATTTCATGTTCACATACGTTAACACTGCTTAAGGTAAACCTCACTTGTCTCTTTTAAAAAGAATGCACCCAGTTTCCCTCCACAGCTTCCCTCATACCGGGCTGGTGCTCAGTGCTAATGAGTGTTTTGTCCACATAACGTTAAAATCTCATCATCGTACTCCCTTGAAGGTTAGAACACCTTATGGCTTTCAGGTGCTTATACATGTCGACATGCCACAGAAATTAAGGATAAAGAAAGCAAACATAGAAATGATGAACGACAGTGGCCGGCCAGTGTGGCCGAGCGTTTCTAGGCGCTTCAGTCTGGAACCGCGCGACCGCTACGGTCGCAGATTCGAATCATGCCTTGGGGATGGATGTGTGTGATGTCATTAGGTTAGTTAGGTTTAAGTAGTTCTATGTTCCAGGGGACTGATGGCCTCGGATGTTATGTCCCATAGTGCTCAGAGCCATGAACGACATCATGAGAAGGAGTATCAAAATTGCGTACGATGCAGAGGAAAAGATTAAAAATTCCGTGGCTTTCCGAGCAAGAAGTGTAAAACTAATCAAAGGTAAGAAAGAATTCTTCAATAAAACAAAAAAAAAAAGAAACGGCTGGTCCCGGCGGAGGTTCGAGTCCTCCCTCGGGCATGAGTGTGTTTCTTTGTCCTTACGATAATTTAGGTTAAGTAGTGTGTAAGCTTAGGGACTGATGACCTTAGCAATTAAGTCCCATAAGATTTCATACACATTTGAAAATTTTTGAAAAAAAGAAATATGCTGCCATCAAACAACTCTAAATATAAGGGAGATGCATCGAAAACGTACGTTCCTGTTTCGATTTACCAGGTTGTTACTGTGGCAATGGAGTATTATATGAAGACGGTAATTATTAGGACGAAATAAAATGAAAAACAAAAGTGAGGACGATACATACAGATGATCATTCCAGTGGGGACCACTCACTTCTTGCCACGGGTTGACACGTCAACACGTTCAGTGTATTTGCTAATTCATTCACTGTTTAAGGATGTTTGATTTCGAAGATGACACCACGGTGGAGAGGCTTCGTCCCGCCGTAGTCCTCAGTGGTTCACAACCCCACAACAGCCCACAGCAGTCCACCCATCCCACAGCCGCTCCAAACCGAACCCTCTGTTATTGTGCGGTTCTGCCCCCAGTGGAACCCTCTTTCTGAACTTGCACACATTTTGCAGGAAGAAAAGTATAAGATTCCTTGAAAACCATTTAGGGCCTGGATTTCTCCATTCCGAGATGACTGAAACTTCTTTTGATTGGCAATAGTTTTCCTACACCGTTTTAGGAAAGGCAATGTGTTGTGTTTTTAGTGTTTCCTCAATTTTGTCAGCTCCAGAACTACTGTTCATAGTTTCATGTTGTTTAACCTTCAGCATTTACAGATCACTGCACATTTCTTGTAGTCATGCTTTCATCATTTGTTTCGACAGTGGCAGCCTGCGAGAACAGTATCTCTAGAGTTGTGGTGATAATTACCACAGTAGGCGATTCAGTTAATGAAAATCGATATTTCTAAAAACTTGTGTAAGACTTGTAGTCATGCTTTCATCATTTGTTTCGACAGTGGAAGCCTGCGAGAACAGTACCTCTGGAGTTGTGGTAATAAATACCACAGTAGGCGATTCAGTTAATGAAAATCGATATTTCTAAAAACTGCAAATACAGGAGTCAGAAAGACAAACGTGTGTTCAAATATGGTGCCTGCAAAGGAACTTTGTGTAACGAAATACAACTCCTAATCGACGAGGGAGGAAGTACTAAAATGTTTACGAAAAGGCCGTAATATATCTACTTACGTTATTTAGATGTTTAATGAATAGGAATCGCAGAGGTACCACGGCAAAGAGATCGGAAAAGAAATCTTCGTCAGAATAACTGATTCAGCATGTGAAGAAGTTAAAACAATGTTTTGTGAATTTAATAACAAATACGTCAACATTAAGAGTGCAGGAGTAATCCACCGTAAAACGCTGTGACCGTAGATAAGTGAGAAGAGAACACCGAAAGAGAGCGACTACCTGTTGACTAGGAGAAATGGTAATCGATATGATGGACACAGAGGTTACTGTGTCGGAGCTTTGAAAGACTTCCGATATGGTACGAGGGAAGGCATAGATAACATTTGTAAGGAATTTATAGAACATGTGAGGGAAGTGGTGAAAAAAGGAGTATTGAAAGTTGTAGAAACTTCGAGACTCCAGAGAATCAGACTTTCAGAAAAATATCGTCCACACAATCTCGAAGGTTGTAAAGTCACATAAGTGCTACAGCTATCGCACAATCTGTTTTATACCCAAAATAGAATAAAGAGAAAAGAAATTTGTGGATTCGCTGGATGACGATCGGTTTGGCTTTCGGAATGTTAAAGGAAACAGAGGAGAACTTCTAATGTGACGATTAATTATGGCATAAAATCCGCGGAAAATCATGACACTTGCTTAGGATTTATCGACATTGGAAATGTTTTCGACAGTGGAAACGGTGAAGCACGTTCCACGTCCTCATGAAAACAGGTTTAAATAATAGCACAAGACGGGTAATGTACAATATGTACAAGGACAAAGACGGGAGAAAAATGAAAATGGAAAACCAATATGGATATAAGAAGGGATGCAGTGTTTCACCTCTACTATTCAACATATACGTCGAAAAAGCAATGAGGAATGAAAGAAATGTTCAGGAGTGGGACTTTATCACCGGTGAAAGGACACAAATAATAAGAATCGATAATGAACTAGCTATCCTCAGTAGAAATGAGAAAAAATTGCCCGTTCTGCCATATATAATGAAGAATCTAATGAACATTCCAACCAACACACATTGTGTATTGATAGCGAATCGAATAAAGAGGAAAGTAATGAGGAGTAGCAGAAACGCGATTAGCGATATACTTAACGTAAAAACTGGGGATCACGCTGTAGAAGAAACGAGGAAACACCGCTGTATTTGAAGCAAAGTAACAAATAATGACGAAGGAAACAAGACATAAATAGAATACTAGCACAGTGGACGAGGGCATTCCTGATGAGAACTGAGTCTAAAAGTGTTAAAATGTCGGTAGTAATTTGAGGAAGAAATGTCTGAGAATCACACCATTATGCGGAAGTGAATGATGGACAACAGGACAGCCGGAATGGAAGAGCACCTAAGGGTTAGAATTGCGGTGCTATAGAAGTACACTTAAAATTACGGAGGGAGTTCAGTAACTAATGCAGAACTTTTTTTCTCGTCTTATTTCGGTTGAAAAAACGCGGAATTTCTCGAGGGACAATGTGTAACTCCACTTTTCAGCCCCTATAGCTTCACGAAGATCCAGCAGGTGGGGGCGATATACGTAACCTTTAAAGCGGCGTCTGTGATGGAGGTGCGTTCCAAGCAGAGAACTGTCATTGAGATTCTTTTGGCGGAAAACCAGAGCGTCGCAGATATTCACAGATACTTACAGAATTTGAAGAATTGGCTTTGAATAGGAGTACGGTGAGTTGTAGAGCAAGGCACGTGTCATCATCGTGTCAATGTCACGCAAACCTGTCCCATCTTTCACGTGCCGCCCACGCACAGCTGTGACTCCTGCACTGTTGGGACGTGCGGATACTCACATTCGTGGTCATCGCCATATCACAGTCAAACACCTCTCCTGACAACTAGATACTTCTGTTGGTTGCGCTGACGCACTAGTTCATCATTCGGGGTACTCAAATGTGTGTGTCCCCTGAATTCCTGGCCGTTTGGTAGAAGACCTCAAAGATCAACGAAGGGCCACCTTTGCTGCACTGCTTGCGAGTTGCAAGGCTAATGGTGACAATTTTCTGTCGGACCCAGTTGTAGTCGATGAAACAATGGTTCGTCACTCCTAACCGTAAACAAAGAGACACTATGTGGAGTCGTGCCACACCACTTCTCTGCCGAAGAAAAACCTGTAGAGTCATGGCGATGGTCTTCTGGAGCTCTGAAAGAGTTATTCTGTTTGATTTCATGCCCCATGGTGTAAAGATCAACTTTGAAGTGTACTTGTATCACCCTCGCGAAATTGAAGAAACTCCTTTAGCGTGTTCGTCGCCACATAAATGAATATAAAATTTTCATTCTCCATGACAATGCCAAGGCCTCTCCCAAGTCTGTGCACCTGAGAGGAGCTCACAAAACTTCACTGGACTGTTCTTCCTCATCCAACCTACAGCAGGGATCTTGCACCTTTCGACTTCCATACAGGTCCTCACAGTAAGGTGATTAAGGCCGTCGCATTGTTGAAAAATAGGGTTTTTCAGGCAAAATTGTGGGAAATGATATGGTTTATCCGATTCCTGAAACCAAGCTACTTCAAGAAGAAATAGTGTTGCATTACAAAGGCGAAGATTGCTATATATCCGAGAAGCAACTGAAGCTGTATTGCGCAAATTCTACCCTGAGAAGATGAGGTTGCCATACGAAAGTATTTTGTGGCGCACCGAATGAAACCGCTCAGAAGAAGGTGATCCCCGACCCTCACACCGCCAAAAGAAGTATCTACTACTTGTTAATCGTTACTTGTTTGTCTACTTTGAGATAAGAGTCTATAAACACGATTAGCTAGTAGTCGCTACACATTTTTACACTTTATTTCTGATGTGACTGTGGTTTTACCCCTTCTGCTGCTCTTGTTTAAATTTGGTAGTTAACTTGGTTGTAATTATCATTAAAATTTTCTTAAGCTTTCGCTGTCCTTTTGACATTCCTACTTTTTTTCATGTTGCGCAGTTATATATTTCCAGCAAACCTCCAGGACTGTCTCGTCTTTCCTATATGTCATGTAGTACTCGTATGTATCGTTGGACAGTAACTAGAGGTAAGAGTTCTTTTTTCATTTGTGGCTACTGTATCTTGTTGGGACGGAACATATTTCTGTTGTTACACTGTGTGGCGATGTCTTAGTGACAGACAATTTATCTGTCATCGATTACCATGCTGCCGCCGTATCGCAGTGTAACAACCTTAGCTTTAGTGTAGGTTGGAAGCTGCGTGACTGACGAGTGGGTGAGACGTTATGTCTATTGAAATTTTTTTTGTGTGATGTTTAGTTATAATATTTGGTTTTCACTCACGGACGTCATGTAGGTACTTCTTGAAGCGGTAGGTATTTTAATGCGCCGTCACAACACATATTTTCGCTAGTGAAAATCGTTATAAATGAACAATCACAGTTTGAGAAGGACAGCGATATACATACCTACAACACTACAGGGAGAAATTACATTTATTATCAATTGCCAGAGCGGTCAGTCTCTCTGAGAGGAGAACAATGTGCAGCAAAATAAAAATATGTTTCCATTTTCTCAATAACATAAAATGTCTGACAGGTAGCGCTGCAATTCTTGAATCTAATTAAATGTCATGCCTCTTGGATAAGTTCTCCTATTCCACTGTCGAATTTCTGGTTACAAACTGGTAGCCAACAAAACAAAATAAAAACTTTTTTATGGTGTAGTTGCATAGGTAGGAATAAAATTGTGATGTGTTCATTAATGTTAACAGTAATCATGTAAACATGTCCTGTAAACTGACTCGTTCCACATCATTTCGATAAAAGAGTCTTTCAGCTGATCTATGTAACTAATTATGCACAAACCTTTATCACATTTATAGAGCATTCCGACTCATCTAGGGGTCGTAAGTAAATGGAGCCACATTCGTTTTTTATTTCTGTTTTTGTGCGTAATGCGGCATCAGGCAATAGACAATTTTAGACGTGTTAAGTTTCGATTTGCGGTTTTGTAGATATAGCTGCGTTCTCTGAAGAACCTTCAGATGTGTTGGCAGCTGGTGGCTCTTACGTAGATTGGCGCTTCTGTGCCTTGCGGCGCTCCTGCTTATACGCATCTTTAATAAACAAAAGAGGAAACACACTGATGAACTTTGTGCCCTATACGATATAATACGCGTAAACCTGAGGGGTCCAAATGTACAGTTAAAGATAAGAATAGGAGCTACGAGTCTGTAGTCTTCGTTATCTTGCATCCGAAACTCTGGAAGAATAAACTTGCGAGCCCTTGGAGATACAGCGCGTTTAAAAACTTTGGAGATAGAGCGGCCAGTGTCAGCTGTCAGCCGCTATACGGCGCAGGTGGCTGCGGTAGGAAGTTGTAACCCGCGGGTGCCTTAACTCTGCCGCGCGGCTCGGCTGCTCACACGCAGGGCGCGGCAAGCTCACGCAACACGCACAGACACGCACCGCGCGCACGCACCGCTGTAGCGAGGCGTGGCGAGGGGAGGCGAGAGGTGTGCGTACGTGGCGCCCAGCGCCGATAAGGCGACGCTGCTCGCAGTGGGGAAGGCGTTCGAGCGGAGATATCGGCAAACGAGGCGTGTGCTCAGCGCCGCCACGTAATTTCATCGCCACTTATTGTTTTTCCGGTTGCTGGGGTAACCGTTAAAATTAGTCAGTACCGTAGTACAAACGAAATAAAGCTAATCGGCTACTGGACTAAGTCCACATGACCGAAATCTGACGTAAGTTTTCAATTCACACGTTTATGCACCTATAACAAACAAAAGATGATCGCATACTAATGACTTTTGTGTGCTATGCGATGCACTACACCTAAACTTCAAGGCTCCAAATGTACATTTAAAGTAAGAAGAGGAACTATGAGTCTGTAATCTTCGTTGTCTTGCTTCTGAAACTCTAGAAAAATAAACTTGTGAGCCCTTGGACTAATGGACTACTGGACTAAGTTCTCATGACCAAAATCTGACGTACGTTTACAAGTCACACGTTTATGTACCTAATATTCAGCTTACAACGGATCATAATCATCGCGCTTTAACGCAGAATTCACGGAAAATTTGCGGTTTAAGAGACAAATGGCAACTGTGTGCTGTTCAGTTTGTTGAACGCGAGTTTCCCTCGTGACGAGATAACCAGACGAATGTTCCGTGTGTTTCTGTTACTTTTTTCTGTTGGATGTTGCGAGAAACTAGTGAAACTGAAGGTGAGAATACTGACATCAATCTTTTAATTCAGAAGCAGAAAGATATAGCGTCGAAAATGTAAAAACGGAAGAAAAAACTTATCACTGACAAGTACACACACTCGCTCGTATCATACATCGCTCGTATCATATACAGTCTGCAAGTCCTAGTCTATACATATTTACTAAAAAAAAAAAAAAACAGTTTCTAAATTTAATCCAAATATTATCCACCGACGACGTTGGTCATCCATAAGGGCTACCAGTTACAATTGGGAGATTTCCTCCTAATATTAAACCTATTCCATACGGATATTTTAGAGCCCGTCACTTTTATTAGAATTTAGAATTTAATAGAATTTAAATACATTAAACTGCAGCCAGTCACTTTTTTTTAACGATTATGTGTTATTCCATGAACAGGTTTTCGAACATCTTCAATTTCATCTTCAGATGGTTTTCAGGAAGGTACATCACTATTTATTGCATAATGCTGGCTGTTGGCTCTGTGACAGGAATGTGGAATGTGCTTTAATCTATCGCCGTTAGTATTGTCTATCTGTCCATATGGATATAATTTCTTTTTTCTTTTTTAGTTTTGTACTTACTGCGACAGCAGGGCTGGCTTTTCTTCTCTTAGTGTCCATCTGTCTGCTTGTGTTTTGATGGCCAGTTGGTACATCACTTCACACACTTGTACACGTGTAAATGTGTGTGAAGTGATGTATCAAATAGCCATCGAAATAGAAGCAGACAGATGGATGCGAACAGAAAAAAGCCGCCCCTGCTGTCGCAGGAAAAAAAAAAAAAAATCCATATCGACAAATAAACAATACTCACGGCGATACAGGATAGCATGTTGTATTTTTCTGTCGCAGAAAACCGTCAGAAAATGGACCTATAAAGGTTCGAAAACCGATTCATGAAATAATAAATATCTATTGAAAATAGTCACTGGTTGCAGTTTTATGCACTTACATTCCTCCTAAGAAGTCTTCGTATTTAAATCCATATCTCTTTCCAACGTACCGGATGCTTATTATCGAAATTCAGTTCCTCACGGAGGTCCAATGTGGCCCGTAGCTATCATATGTCAGCGAAACTTTGTAGGTGTGCTAATGCGTTAATGAGGAACAGATTTAGGCTGGAAAACAGTAGCGCCGATTTTGGCGATCAGGTGGAAATCTGGCGCTTTCAGCACCTCGTCGACATCTCTGGTGCTCTTATTGAACAAATTGTGAAACAGACGGTTAGCAATAAATGTCTTTCTCTCTTGTTTGACCTTTTCTGTCCACGTCCTGTTACTAATACATTACATATTAAAAGATTTCTATACGTCTTTCTTACATTAACAGCGTCGGTCGTGAACCTGGTGGCCAAAATTAGAACTACTTTCCTTTATAAATCGGTTCCGCATTAAGAGTTACATTATCTGCCAAGATTCGCTGCTATACGATAATTGCAGTCCGCACCGGATGTCTGTAATTATCTGCAATTTAACTGCACCACCCGATAGTTGTCAAGTATTGCAATCGTTTTTACAACGTGCTCGGACAATTCACACTGACATCCTTCACTTACAGTACGCTGCAACAAACGCTCCACAGATCAGCGTTATGAAGTTGGCGCACAGTTAATTATCGGTTTACATAACTCAGCTGCCTTCCTAAGTAAGGTCCCATTAAATTTTCAACAAGCCCAAATTCTTAAGCACTTGCGACAACGTAACGCAGTATCATGACGCGGTTTTCTGTTAATGGTCTTCGTTTGGGTACATCCAAAGAATTTGCAGTCAGTTTCACATGAAAGTATAACAAGGGGAGTTGTCATGATATCACCCACTTGAAGCCGACGTTCGCAATGTTTTTTGTCCCAAGCATTAACTTGTGGAAGAAGCATTTTAATTAAAAATGCTGTTGTTATTGTTGTGGTCTTCAGTCCTGAGACTGGTTTGATGCAGTCCTCCACGCTACTCTATCCTGTGCAAGCCTCTTCATCTGCCAGTACCTACCGCAGCCTACATCCTTCTGACTCTGCGTAGTGTATTCATCTCTTGGTCTCCCTCTACGATTTTTACCCTGCATGCTGCCCTCCAGTACTGAATTGGTGATCCCTTGATGCCTCACAACATGTCCTACCAACCGATTCCTTCTTCTAGTCAAGCTCTGCCACAAACTCCTCTTCTCCCCAATTCTACTCAATACCTACCCATCTAATATTCAGCATTCTTCTGTAGCACCACATTTCGAAAGCTTCTATTCTCTTCTTGTTTAAACTATTTATCGTCCATGTTTCATTTCCATACATGGCTACACTCCATACAAATACTTTCAGAAACGACTTCCTGACGCTTAAATCTATACTCGATGTTAACAAATTTCTCTTCTTCTGAAACGATTTCCTTGCCATTGCCATTCTACATTTTATATCCTCTCTACTTCGACCATCATCAGTTATTTTGCTCCCCAAATAGCAAATCTCCTTTACTACTTTATGTGTCTCACTTCCTAATCTAATTCCCTCAGCATCACTCGACTTAATTCGACTAAATTCCATTATCATCGTTCCGCTTTTGTTGATGTTCATCTTATACCCTCCTTTCAAGACACTCTCCATTCCGTTCAACTGCTCTTGCAAGTCCTTTGCTGTCTCTGACAGAATTACAATATCATCGGCGAACTTCAATGTTTTTATTTCTTCTTCATGGATTTTAATACCTACTCCGAACTTTTCTTTCGTTTCCTTTACTGCTTGCTCAATATACAGATTGAATAGCATCGGGGGAGGCTACAACCCTGTCTCACTCCCTTCCCAAACCACTGCTTCCCTTTCATGCCCTCGACTCTTATAACTGACATCTACTTTCTGTACAAATTGTAAATAGCCTTTCGTTCCCTGTATTTTACCCCAGCCACCTTCAGAATTTGAAAGAGAGTATTCCAGTCAACATTGTCAAAAGGTTTCTCTAAGTCTACAAATGCTAGAAACGTAGGTTTGCCTTTCCTTATTCTTTCTTCTAAGATAAGTCGTAGAGTCAGTATTGCCTCACGTATTCCAACATTTCTACGGAATCTAAACTGATCTTCCCCGAGGTCGGCTTCTGCTAGTTTTTCCATTCGTCTGTAAATAATTCGCGTTAGTATTTTGCAGCTGTGACATATAAAACTGATAGTTCGGTAATTTTCACATCCGTCAACACCTGCTTTCTTTGGGATTGGAATTACTACATTCTTCTTGAAGTCTGAGGGAATTTCGCCAGTCTCATACATGTTGCTCCCCAGATGGTAGGGTTTGTCAGGACTGGGTCTCCCAAGGCTGTCAGTAGTTCTAATGGAATGTTGTCTACTCCCGGGGCCTTGTTTCGACTTAGGTCTTTCAGTGCTCTGTCAAACTCTTCACGCAGTATCATATCTCCCATTTCATCTTCATCTACATCCTCTTCCATTTCCATAATATTGTCCTCAAGAACTTCGCCCCTGTATAGACTCTCTATATACTCCTTCCACCTTTCTGCTTTCCCTTCTTTGCTTAGAACTGGGTTTCCATCTGAGCTTTTGATATTCATGTAAGTGGTTCTCTTTTCTCCTAAGGTCTCTTTAATTTTCCTGTAGGCAGTATCTATCTTACCCCTCATGAGGTAAGGCTCTACATCCTTACATTTGTCCTCTAGCCATCCCTGCTTAGCTATTTTGCACTTCCTGTCGATCACATTTTTGATACGCTTGTATTCCTTTATGCCTGCTTCACTTGTTGCATTTTTATATTTTCCACTTTCATCGATTAAATTCAGTATCTCTTCTGTTACCCGAGGATTTGTACTAGACCTCGTCTTTTTACCAGCTTGATCCTCTGCTGCCTTCACTATTTCATCCCTCAAAGCTACCCATTCTTTTTCTACTGTGTTTCTTTCCCCCATTCCTGTCAATTGTTCCCTTACACATTCTTTGAAGCTCTGTACAACCTCTGGTTTAGTCAGTTTATCCAGGTCCCATCTCCTCAGATTCCCACCTTTTTGCAGTTTCTTCAGTTTTAATCTACTGTTCATTACGAATAGATTGTGGTCAGAGTCTACATCTGCCCCTGGAAATGTCTTACAATTTAAAATCTGGTTCCTAAATGTGTGTCTTACCATTATATAATATATCTGAAACCAATTAATATCTCCAATGTTCTTCCATGTATACAACCTTCTTTCATGATTCTTGAACCAAGTGTTAGCTATGATTAAGTTATGCTCTTTGCAAAATTCTACCAGGCGGCTTCCTCTTTCATTTCTTAGCCAAAATCCATATTCACCTACTACGTATCCTTCTCTTCCTTTTCCTACTGTTGAATTCCAGTCACCCATGACCATTAAATTTTCATCAATTTCTTCATCATGCTGCAGAGCTAGTTGGCATATAAACTTGTACTACTGTAGTAGGCGTGGGCTTCGTGTCTATCTTGGCCGCAATAATGCGTTCACTATGCTGTTTGTAGTAGGTTACCCGCACTCCTATTTATTTATTCATTATTAAACCTACTCCTGCATTACCCCTATTTGATTTTGTAATTATGACCCTGAATTCACCTAACGAAAAGTCTTGTCCCTCCTGCCACTGAACTTTACTAATTCCCACTATATCTAACTTTAACCTTTCCATTTCCCTTTTCAAGTTTTCTAACCTACCTGCCTAATTAAAGGATCCGACATTCCACGCTCCGATCCGTAGAACGCCAATATTCTTTCTTTTGATAACGATGTCCTCTTGAGTAGTCCCCGCCCGGAGATCCGAATGGGGGACTGTTTTTCCTCCGGAATATTTTACCCAAGAGGACGTCATTATCATTTAACCATACAGTAAAGCTGTATGCCCTCGGGAAAAATTACGTCTGTAGTTTCCCATTGCTTTCAGCCGTTCGCAGTACCAAAACAGCAAGGCCGTTTTGGTTAGGGTTATAGGGCCAGATCAGTCAATCATCCAGACTGTTGCCCCTGCAAATACTGAAAAGGCTGCAGCCCCTCTTCAGGAACCACACGTTTGTCTGGCCTCTCAACAGATAACCCTCCGTTGTGGTGGCACCTACAGTACGGCTATCTGTATCATTGAGGCACGCAAGCCTCCCCACCAACGGCAAGGTCCATGGTTCATGGGGGGAAAAAATGCTAGATTGCTTCATTTGCAGGTGTACAACTCATTCTGCAGTATTGGATATTTAATCAATCTCACGTAATTTTGGTCTGTTGAAAACGCAAATAAATTTTTTTTTGTTGAATTGACTCTACTTTTTGAGATAAAGGCAATCCACTTACACTGGAAATTAAACTATAAAGAAGAAGAGAATATTTTTAAAACGTTTATTTTAAATTAGTGAGATGATTTCAAACAAACGAGGTGCTATAAATGATATAAAGAATAATAATATTAATCTTAACAACAAAAACATATCAATAAGAATTAAGAAAAACGTTTTGTATAAGATTTTCTTCAGTGTGTTTGGTCCAGACAGACTCTTTGCAAGTTCCAGCCGTAGTCCGCCATCATGTGAAAATTCCAACAGCCTTGACACCTTTCCTCCATAATCCTGACGTCCTGGTGGAACCGTTCCCCTTGTTCTTCCCCGTAATTGCTTAAGTTTTCAGGAAATTTATGTAAATGACTGTGCAAAAAATGCAATTTGACCCTTATTGTATCACAAATTTTTTGGAAATTTTGAAGCATTTTGTCTACTATTTTGGAATATTCTTCAGTTTTGTTATAACCCGAAAAAGTTTTGATAGCTAATACAAAGTTTGTCCATGCTCTTAACTCAACTTGAGTCATGTGTGTGAAATAATCGTTGCTTATAAGTGTGCGGATTTGTGGCCCACCAAAAATTCCTGCTTAAAAGCCCAGAAATTTCAGTTCAACGTACGATATCATTCGTCTCGTTAAACTATGGAAGAATGCCCCGCTCTCTTGTTGGATTGGACGTTATTGATAGGTCACGCTGAAGGCAATATTTTTCCTTCAATCTTATCGCTGGAAGCTCAGCTGACTTAATAGATAAATTTAAATCTCGAATCAAGCCGTTTAGCTCTCCCTGAGAAAAGCCTTCCATTATAGGACTGCATTCTTCGAATTCACTTTCAGTATTGCTTTTACTCTGTCTAACATTTCGACACTATCACAGTAGTCGTCTGATAAGGAAGTAAATGCCGATATTGGCAGATATTATTGGCTTAGCGGACCGTACGTTTTGGCAAACGCAAGAGCGATTTTTGAACAGTTCATATCTTTTACATTCACAGCACAAAAGTAGCAATCATCGAGGTGGTTTCTTGGTGCCATCTGTATTCCAAACGGAAGTTCTTTTCGTCCTCCGTGACTCCAGTATCGAACTGATTCCACGGAAGATATACAAACTTTTTGTGGGGACCAACATTTATCTTGTTGTCTAAGTCGTTTTCCAAAATATTCCCGATATCTTTGTTTTACAAAATCATTTATACTTCATCGTTACTTTTCATGACGATATTTACCACATTTGCAGCAGAAATGGTCGGGATTGTTAGCACATGACTACCATGAAAAACTCATACTCTCGGTAAAAAAGTGACCTAAAAGATAGTTGCATGAAGTAATTGTGACTCAGTATCACGTTTCTACAAAAACTGCAACGAATGAGTAACACAAGAACTTTACCTGTACAAGATAAAACGACTGAATGACAAACAAAAAAAGCTCACTTGCGAAATGGCTGATTGTCACGGCATTTTCTATGAGAAGCAGAGATGAGGTGCCATCTGTTGGACTCCTACCGTAGTTGCCAAGATAAAGACAGTAGGCCATACTGAGTCAAAAGCTATAGTTTGTACAGTTACCTCACTTCGATAACGACATGTTAAAGGGGGTAAATTAGTAAAAACCTTTTAGTTTCTGTGGAACTGTTGATCATGAGAACCAGAATTCATTTAAACAAAATAATTTATGGGCTAATTACTTTATCGTCACATGTAGACTCCGTAAACTTACGCAGCAGAAAAAAATTTTATTCCCCAGTTATACTAAACTCCACCTGAACAGGCCACGAAGGCCGAAGGGCACCGGCCGGCCTCCGTGTCTTCCTCAGGCGAGAGGCGTCACTGGATGCGGAAATTGAGGGGAATGTGCTCAGCATGCTGCTCTCCCGGTCGTATGTCAGTGTTTTTAAGTGTAAGGGATTCACATTTCATGGATAAAGCACTCGTTCAAGCGATATTTCCTTCACGTGCATGAATTTTATTTGTGCTGGTTATTGTTTTTGTAGTGGTTTTATTTCTGTAATTTGTCTTTAGATTTTCTATCAGTGAAACTAGGAGAGCGGTCTTGTTTAACACTGTGAGAGGGAAAGGTTGCGAACACTCCAGACACAGCAAACATATCTCAGCATTTTCAGGTAGAGGACATAGGGGGACATCTGTTTCGTCATTCCGTAAGTAGGAAAACTGCTACTTTACTAAAGCTGTCTTTTCATTTCATGTACTTCACTTCTTGGTTATCAGAAAAGTTTAAAAAAAGAAAGTGGTATTAACAAGGCCAAATTAATCACACCACTGGAGAAGAGATTACAAAAACGCCTGAAAATGCCTCCCTGATATTGTGTTATTCACGAAAGTGGTCTAATACTTACTATTTAAAACAAATGTTGCGTGGGCACAACAGAAATTAAGAACAAGTAACAGCTGTAGACGGTTTAAGATTACAGCCTGATTCTTCTACATAAATGACTCAATGATAATTTATTTGTGGGCTCACTTCTAGTCTCGCTACACGTTTTAACTCATGGTTGATATCTCGATTGCATTTGTTCTAGGCAAACACCAAATAAACTATTATAAACACAGGTTGACATCGACGTTTTATCTAATTTGTCAAGCAAGTTAATTACATGCGCAACAGGTAACAGTAACGGGGCGAGTTATCATGCAATATACCGTAAACGTAGCGGGAGCCTGTAATCTTAACATTGGTATTGGCATAGATTCATTCATTAACCTATTCATTAAATCCTGTTGCAACTATTAATTCAATAATTGTGCCAGTCCGTTTTCCATCAGGAATAGACGAAAGGGGGGGGGGGGAATTTGAGCAATTGGCAAAATTTAGTTCGCTGCCAATTTGTATTTATTCATCCTAAAACTGGCAAAACAGGAGCTGCAAAATTTATAATGCTTTCTATGCAACATACAACGTATTCTACACATCGTAAATTACGTTGGCGATACAACTGCAGAATTTACCAGCAGTGGTCTCACTAAGTACATGACTGTGATCACATGTTCCTTCCCTTGGAAAATAATGGAAAGGAGAATGAACTTTTGACTCAGCTACACTGTACGCACCAACTCAACTATGTGCACATGCAGGTAGATCAACAAAAGGGGTGGACTGAGATCTACGTGACATTGTTGAGCAAATTTATGTCAGCAAGTGCACGTACATTAATTAACCGTCTGGTTCATTACCAGTAGAGTGAAACCTCTAGTTATGGAACACATACGAAATTTACTTTCTGAAGTGCACAGTGCAGTACTTATTTATTAACTTTGGTGCAAGGCATGAGTACATAGCTAGGCAGTGGACCAAGTTTTACTGCTGGCTTTACCACGAAAACGCGGAAAGATATGAAATAAAAGATTACTTTAAAGCAGAAAAATTATTAAAACAGGAAAGAATTACGGGAAGGTATGAGATATCTCACGATGTCTAATGACTACTGAGGTCGCTGATATGCAGTACCTGGCAGTAGATGGCAGCACATTGCAGCTAATATGAAAAACGTATCATTTTGGGGGTGTCCGGAGACTTTTGACCACATGGTGTATGTTTGGAGCTCAGTATTGTATGGTAGTGAAACGTGGGCTGTATAAAAACAGGAGCAGAAGAGTATCGATGTATTTGAGATGTGGTACTACAGAATATTGTTGAAAATTAGGTAGAGTGATAAGGTAAGAAAGTAGCTGGTTCTCTGAAGAATGGCCGACGAAAGGAATATATGGACATCAGTAACACGAACAAGGGACGGGAGAATAGGACGTCTGTTAAGACATCAGGGAATAACTTCCATTGTACTAGAGGGAGCTGTAAAGAGTAAAAACGGCAGAGAAACACAGATAGGTATACATCCAGCAAATAACTGAGGACGTATGTAGCAAGTGCTACTCTGAGATGAAAAGGTGGCACCTAGGAGGAATTCGTGGCTGGCCGCATCAGAAATAAAAGAAGGATCCAGAGAATATTTTGGCCAGGGCAGTAGTCGAACAGCCTCTACGTTAACACTCGAGTGGTCCCACTTGTAGGTTAAGGCGCCAGGACTCTGTTGGCGGAGTGATGGAGGCTGTTAGTTGGAATCTGCCCTCCTCGAGTAGTTTCCCTTTTGCTTGCCTGAATGACAGATGTCCTCCACGCAATCTTTCTCACAGGTAATTTTTAATAATTTTTTCCTTCAGTATTTCACTTATTTAACTTTTTAATGCTCACTATGAAATACAAATTATATGTAATTATATTTGCCTTTACTGTGTATTTTGAGTGGGCTGTTTTGTTTGGAATCAACGCCACTCTTCAAGTAACCCTTATCATTGTTTACTCTTTCGTGGAGGCGCTACCATAATGTTTTCATAATTTTTCATATTTTGTAGGTAGCATATTCACCCGTTACACTGCGCGATTTTAATTCTTGTATTTACACTTACCTCGCGAAACAGTGTAATAAAGCTAAACAGTGTAACAAAGCTTAGATATGTTAGATGTACATATTCACGAGTGTTCCAGCTTTTTACTTTATATTCATATTTAGTTTAAGAAAAAAATTACAATTTCCATTCTCGCTCGGAGGACCTTAGACACTAATGTTTTGATGAAGTGGCTGGAGGAATGTGACTGAAAAGAAGTATCAGTCGACTGTGACATCATGTACTGTGACAGTGAAAATTTAGAATCAGTCAGAGATCTGAGGCAGAAAGGGAGGCTAGTGGATGTGAAGAGAGTGGTGAAGATGATGACTTAGAGCAGTTTGCAGGAACTGATGGAACCACTAAATGGAACACAAAGGTTCCCCGGAAAAATGTGATAATTCTATCACATACTATAATAAGACGCTACTCAGTGACACGGGTTATGAGGAATTGGGGTAAGTGACGTGAACTCAGTAGTTTAAGATATATCAGGTTTTCAGTTGGGCCAAAGCAATTCCTGGAAAATACTAAAGTTTCCCTGTGCAGGCGAAGTACACTGTGAAATCATAGGACCAAATTTCCTGTTATTAAATAAATTATAATTGACATTTGGCATCGCATGGTAGAAGTGGAATGAACAACGATTCATCTGCTGATAGCTGTAGTCAATGACATAATGCTTCATGGTACGTTTCTCATGAATGATGATGTAATGAAAATACATGTAACTCCACGTGATAAATCATCGCACTGGATAACGAACATGGGGGCAGATCTGCCTGCCACCGTATGAAATGGGAGGAGAGGAACAGTGAAGTAAGTGAAGCACGTTATTTAGTGTGCAGGAGTATTGAATGCATATGGAAAATAGATAGCGAGCGAGTAGTGCCCTACAGTATTGATAATTTTGGGATTTACCTTTTCTAAGCCTCGTCGCCAGTTTTGTAAAGGTCTCGTCGCTACTGTTGTCGAGGCCCAGTTTGTGAATTCGTGAAACGACTTCTGGTCCAGTACACCGCTAAGACAATTTCTCCCTGCCACTATTACGCAGCTATGCCCCAAGGTCAGGTAACAGGATAGAACGAAGGTCCTACAACACCCCAACAAATTCGTAACGAAGTGACACTAATGAGTTAAAAAGATTTACTTGTCTTCGAATAATGCACGTAATATAAGACAAAAAAGGGCCTCACTGGATAAGTACAAATAATAGTAGGTAAATTTCACTGTACAGAGCAAATGCAATTTACAACTGTCTGTTTAATTCTAAGAGTTCACTAAACGACGTTCCTTGTCTAGGTCAGCCCTGGACGATTATTTATAACCAAATGGGCGAGTAGGCGCGTGTCCGCTGTCGTCTGGTCATTGGCGGATTGTACTCGGCCGGCAGTTGGCCAGGTCGAATTCGATATCTTCATTCTCAGTGCCGCGTGGCGCTGGTGGAACTCGAGCAAGTGGTGAGTCTTTATGGCAATGGCACCAACTAGCGTTTTTGCGACTGTGTTGACTTTGCCCTTGCTGTGTCTTGTTAGGACGACACAGCATTGTACAAAGCATTGCTGGAACTAATTTAGATATTCAAGATGAGGTTGACAGACGGAACATTTTCTGACCTGAGCCATGAGCTGCGTTATGTGCGAAGGTGAGTCATTTGCAAGAACAGCAATGGAAAAGTTATTGTTAGAATTCGATAACCTATTTACTCCTCATGGGCCATTACCAGTAATCCTGATTATGCAGCAGATTGTCCTAACAGGAAATATATCACCTGTGCACTGTACCTCATGTTGGGCTCCCATCACCTACAGCTGGAGATGAAGACATTAGTTAACCAACAATTATGCGATGATATCAGTACCAGCCGAATGTGGTGTCCCTGTGGTAACAGTGATGAAAAAAAAATTCTGACGGAAAGGAAGAACTATTTATTCTACTGTAACGAGATATACCTCAACAGTCATACTATTACAGATTCGTATCCAGTATTAAGAAAGACGGATAAATTGATAAATTGGGTCGATGTAGGTATTTATGCATTGCGGATCTCACAAGTCAGTATCATCTTCTGGCAGCAATTAGTAAATGAAGCCTGAAGGGTCCCTTGGGGTAATTATCAGTACTGGAAAACATTTTTTAGGTTTGGAAAAGGCATCAGCTACGTTTCTACGTTTGATGGACGGAGCTTTGAGGTGACTAAAGAGGAAACAGCGTTTGATGTGTATACACAGTATTATTTTTGCGAAGGATATATAAAATCATATACAACTGAGGGCACTTTTTAAGAGCTTACGTTAAGCACACTTGAGTCTTAGCGTATGGAAGAAACATTTTGCCACACACGAACCCTACCGTCATGTATATCGATATCCCAAGGTTTTTGTCACCTCAGTGTAATTTACTAAGATGTAGTAAGAACAGATAGAAAATCGGTAAATGGTATACGGAACTTTCCAGCACCTCAGAGAGATAAGAATATTTTATGGCTAGCATGTTACTACAGGAAATTTGTTCCAGGGTTCGCAGAAACAGATCGACCTCTCACACATTTACTAAAGACTGGCGCAAAATACCATTGGAGATTTGAGCGCAAAACCCTATTTGGAAACTTGAAGGAAATTTTGATAACTAGTCCTGAATGGGTCTTTCCAGATCACTAGAAAGAAATGATATCATTGTGTGACACTAGCAACCTTACTGTAGGCTGTGTCTTAAACAAGAGGTACAGGGTAATAAACTTCCAGTCACTTATGTATCCTGGTAACTGAACAAAGCAGAGGAACTATTCCAACACAGAAAAGCAGATTTTAAGATTGAAGCAAAGTTTGACACAGATCCTCTGCTATTTGTATGGGAAACATTTAAGTTTTTAACAGATCACGTGTTGCTGATGTGGTTATTGGGATTAAGGAGTATATTTAGTAAAATTAAATATGCTTAAAATTAAGCATGTTTCATTACAAAGTATTTCACAGATCTTTGTGGTAAGGCCTGTAGAATGTAGCGTTGCAGAGGGGTATAGTGCGCAAGCTGTTGACACGGATTGCAAGCTATTTGCAATGCAAACAGAGATCGGCATTTATGAGAGTGTGTTGTACAAGATGACAATGTCTAGGCTCTGCACTGTGATGTCTGTCACGCTGCAAGAGGAAGCGTTCATACAAGCACTTCAAGATGTGTTATCTGGTCATTGAGGATGTAGAAACACGGACTGAAGAGTATTGGTGGAGAATGCGTAGACAAGATGTAGAGTAGTATGTTAAAAGCAGTGGAGAATTCATAGACAAGAAGTACAGCACTTCGGAAATAAACTGTGTGTCATGCTTAAAGCTTGCAGAAGTAAGCCACTACAGAGGTTTTTAGAAGATAGAAAACCTTTCGAAATGATTGGAGTAAACATTTTATGACTCTTTCAAATTCTGAAGGTGGCAGGGGTAAAATATAGTGAGTGAATGGCTATTTACAAATTCTACTGAAACCAAACGGCAGTGATAAGAATCGTGCTTCACGAAAGGGAAGCAGTGGTTGAGAAGGGAGTGAGACAGGGTTTTTAGCCTAACCCCGATGTTATTACGTCTGTATATTGAGTAAACAGTAAAGGAAAAAAAAAGAAAAATTTGGAGAAGGAATTAAAATCCATGGAGAAGAAATAAAAACTTTGAGGTTTGCCGACGATATTTTAATTCTGCCAGAGACAGCAAAGGACCTGGAAGAGCAGCTGAACGGAATGGACAGTCTCTTGAAAGGAAGATATAAGATGATGAAGATGATGAGGTCCCATACTCCGAGGAGCGTAGGAGATGATGCGGGAGACCCGCACCGCCGACTAGGAAAAGTCCTAGCAGAGGTGATTTGCCATTGCCTTCCTTCGACCGTAATGGGGATGAATTACGATGATCAAAGCGACATAACAACACCCAGTCATCTCGAGGCAGTCAAAATCCTTGATCCCGCCGGGAATCGAAATCGGGACCCCGCGCGCGGGAAGTGGGAAAGCTGAACATGAAGATCAACATCAATGAAAGTGAAACGAGGATAGTGGAATGTAGTCGAATTAAATCATGTCATGCTGAGGGTATTAGATTAGAAAATGAGACATTTAAAGTAGTAAATCAGATTCGCTATTTGGGGGGAAAAATAACTGATCATGGCCGAAATAGAGAGGATATAAAATGTAGACTGGCTGTGGCAAGGAATGCGTGTCTGAAGAAGAGAAATTTGTTAACATCGAGTAAAGATTTAAGTGTCAGGAAGTCTTTTCTGAAAGAATTAGTATGGAGTGTAGCCATTTATGGAAGTGAAACATGGATGAGACACAGTTCAGAAAAGAAGAGAATAGCAGCTTTCCAAATGTGGGGCTACAAGGAATGCTAAAGATTAGATTGGTCGATCACGTAACTAATGAGAATTGGGGACAAGAGGAATTCATGGCACAACTTGAAGAAGGCATCGGTTGGTAGGACACGTTCAGAGGCATCAACGGATCACCAGTTTTGTATTGGAGGGAAGCGTGGAGGGTAAAAATCGTAGAGTGAAACCAAGAAATGAATACGCTAAGTAGATCTTGTAGGATGTTAGTTGCACATGTTATTCGAAGATGAAGAGGCTTGCGCAGGATAGAGAAGCATGGAGATCTGCATCAAACCAGTCTCCGGACTGAAGACCACAACACGCAAAACATTTTGCACACTTAAATCACGTTTTTAAAACTCAAGGGAGGTGTTCACTCACTAACAAAATTTACACAATTTCATCGTTTGGTTTGCAGATGGTAAACTGTTAGTGCAGGACACTTCACAGATGGCCCTGCAAAACCGTATAACGTAAAAGCAAAGTAAGAACAAAAACGAACAAATACTGCGTTTGTGTCTCCTTTTGTTAAATTAGCTACAACCTAAAATGTGTCACTTTTTTAAATAAAGAAAACCTATTGATGGTGGCACAGCGGTGCCAAAACGTCTGTGGGTAACAAAATAAAACAATGTTTCGCATAAAGGCGGAGCCTATATCCAACAATTTTAACTGCAGACACGGAAGGAAATACAAGAGCTGCAAATCCGAAAGACGACTGCTATTGAAACAATGTTTTTAGTTTGAGAAGCATGTCACATTATAGCCCTTCCGGAATCCAAACTTGATGTTTGTGCCTACATTATTAAGAAAAAGATCACATTGCTTTTAGCAGCTCCGATGACAGTTTTTCTGTCCTTCTTCTCTTCAGGCACCATTCTGCGACGAGTTAGGTTATTTGAAATGGTAAAAGAAGTAGTCGTGTTGACATCTCTGAATTTGTGGTAAAACGGTTTTGGAATTCTTTCTGGTGCTGGACTTTTGTTAGCAGGTGTTTTAACAACGGATTCGAATACTTCATCCCACCTTCATCCAACAATAGCGACTGTATGGCTTTAGCTATGAAATCCTCATCGGTGGGACCCGCGGAGTAGATTTTTCGGTAATGCCAATGTATTTCATTTGCCATCTCGTTTTGGTGAGTGACTATATTCCTCTATAGTTCGTCTAGTATTGTGCGTTTGCTGTTGGTTTTCTATTTGACGAGGTGATACATGGACGAAGTCTCGGCTTCCATTGTAGATCTTGCCTGGGATTAGATCTTGAGGCCATTTGATTGTTTCTTTTTGACGGTAATGACTTTTTCTTTAAACATCCACATCAGTTGCATGTGCTCCTTGATACGTTTTTCGTGCTCTTTTATTAAGATTGAGAAGTAAAATTCCATGGTCTTCTTTACTTCACTGGTTCTACACCCTCCATGAGCTCAGGCATATTCGTAAGCGTACTTTAGCAAGTATGGCCCACCAGTCAGCTCTTGACACCATATCGTCGACTTTTTCTTTAGATGACCCATGTAAGCCTATTTTACTTAGGCGAGAGACGTTTAACGTCACTTGGCCCCTGCAGGTTTTCTAGGTTCAACGTTACACATGGCGGACAGTGACCTGAAAATGGATCTGGGGTGACATCTGGAATAAGCACTCGTTGACTACTGTTCCCAGTTACGTTCTGTCACACCGGCTGGCCAAATTCGACCGCAGAAATGTGTACTTTACAGATGTGGAGTGTTTTCATTCACAATTAAAGCCCTGTGAGTAGACTCTTTTTTCCTGAGATGATAAATTATTTCGTGTTCAAGCACGGCAGCTCGTTTCATCTTTTTGCTACTGCCTGAGGAGGCGTAAACTTTTAGAATGATGATAACATAAACTTTACACGCGATCCCTTCCCCGGATTCTAGTTCCTTAATATCTCTGACTGCGGTACCTTCACGCACAGTGATGATCGTGCTTGTGTTTTTTTAGAGGGCGAAGTTCACGGTTGCTCGAAACCCAAGTGCATTTAAGGTTCTTGTGAGAGGACCGTGTCGGCTTCAGACTCACCTAAGAACTACTGGAATGCAGTTATTTTTAAATCGGATGTGGTTTTATCAAGGTTCGGGATAGGACGTGATTATGCATGCGCTTCTTTGGCATTCTGTCTTATTATTTTAAGTTCTCAGACCACATCATATCTGTATCTTTTGGTGTGTCACAATCGTGACATTCGCTGTTTTTGGCACTGAACACTTTATATAGTTGACTCTTACGTTGGGTTGCACTTTTGAACGACTATGTTTAATTACGCTGTCTCGCTCTACAGATGAAGATTGTCGGTGGGTCATGATGACACCTGTTGCTGCTCCGCGAGTGTTACTTTTCGTCCATTCTTCTCTGGTGTCTTTTCTTTCAGCTGATCTGTATTGACTGCCACTTTATCCCTTTTTGTGTTCACGGACTGCCCTGCTCAGAGTACGTAAGATGGCAGCGTGGCGTGAGGACTTTTTTTTTTTTTTTTTTTTACTGTCGCTAGGTTCTGCGACTTACGTTCTTTAATTCCTCGCCTGACTTGGATCCATTCACTTGTGCACATCTGGCGCGCGATATATGTGGATGGTGAGGGTACGATTTCATGTTTGCATTCCTTTAACTGATTGAAGTCCTATGTCGTGTAGTCATTGGCAACTTTATTATTTGATACTGACTCAGGCGCAAGTTCTTGAGCGTCTTTCTTAGGTAGCTGTCCCGTTTCCTTAATGACTCATCGCAACTGTTCCCTTCATACGTTCGTCGTGTCTAAGTAGCTGTTACTGAAGCCATGTTTTTAGGGAGAAGTTGGTTGACGTTGGGTTAGCATAACAATGGTAGAAAATTTTTGTCACTCTGTAGTGACCGAATCATGAAAGACTATAAAAATATAGTCCCCCTTAAACATCCAACAACCACCACCACCACTATAAAAATAAAAATAAAAAAACAATCATTTACGTATGAAAATTAACAGTAAAACCCGGCATCTTAGGTGGAGACGTTCAGTGCCAGTCGCCTTCGATAGTTCAGTGTGGGGTCATACACATTAAGAAACATCTGATTCCATGCACGGAGACAAGCAGGAAAAAGGTCCATCCAGCAGCAAAGTTCCACCGCGGCAATACCGCGGGTGGTTAACAGCCTTCAGCAGAAACTATGTGAGAGAGAATTATACTGCACTGAACTTTTACACTAAAAAGAAATGTAAAACTTGCCTACATATACCTCTGGAATGTGGTTAGTGGTATCATTTGCGTATTTGTTTTTATGTAACTCTATCTGTTTATCTCTTCGTTTGTGACATGCAACTGAACTCAAGGGTTCGATTAGAACGATAGAAACTGGCTCTCTTTATAGTTCATGAAATGAAACACCACCCTTAGATGCAACTGCGTGTACCCTATACCTATTGGTCGTTAAACCGGCATGGTCCTTTGTTTTCGTAATTGATTGAAGCGTAATATGACACAAGCCTCGTCTGTGTTTTCTGTATACGTTAAGGCGTCGTAGGGTTCGAGTGGTAGTGTTCTGTATTCTAGAGCATGTTCCGTTGTAAGCACATGAAGAAGCATTACTAGCTGACTAAAAAGCAATGCCTTATTATCACCATATCTACCTCCTTAGCCTGACAAACGAGTTATACGATTTCCAACCGCAGAGACCTGAAGAATATAATGTTGACCCCGTCGCCTACACGCCCCTTTCACTTTGCCGTTTAGTGCCGTGACGGATAACCTCAAATTCCTCGTCACCTGCAATCTGATTGTGAGATGTTGCGATCCATGGCGAATTACGACAACGTGAAATGTCAGATTTTTGCTCTAATCTGAACGGACTTGGCGGAGCTTCGTCAGGTACTTGAATGTCTGTTACGAGCTCTGCTAAGGTTAGTTGTTTCCATTGCTGCGAAGAGTTTTTCAAAACAAAACCCGTTTAGGAATATTTTGACGAAGATGACAGCTTTTATTAGATATCAAAAACATAAAAACTTGGCCTGAATACGAAAACTCAATTTTGTATCTTGCAACCGTCATATGAGACAGAAAATTGAGTTTCATCTGAATTTGTATAGAGCGCACACCACTAAAAACTTGTAGTGTACGTTGCCTTGGCCAGTGTTCATTTCTGATGTATTTAACTTCATTATACTGCGTTAGTACTTCTTTCAAACAGCAGTCTTTCACTTAAGGCAGGATGTGAAAGAGACGGCCGGCTGGCGTGGCCGTGCGGTTCTAGGCGCTTCAGTCTGGAACCGAGTGACCGCTACGGTCTCAGGTTCGGATCCTGCCTCGGGCATGGATGTGTGTGATGTCCTTAGGTTAGTTAGGTCTAAGTAATTCTAAGTTCTGGGGGATTGTTGACCACAGATGTTAAGTCCCATAGTGCTCAGAGCCATTTGAACCATGTTTGTGAAAGAGAGGAACATCTTTATAGACAAAATATGTGCTGGAAATGGTAAGAATACAAATTTTAAAGGAGAAGTCGACGCCAGCTGCGATCAGGCATCGAAATAATTGGACGATGAAAGTTGAAAATTCGCGTTGGACCGGGACTCGAACTCAGACCTCCCGCTTGCCCATCTGGACACGGCCCGCATCGAACCGAAATTCTCACCTTGCCAGACAGCAGTAGAGTCCACTGTCCATTGACCTACTTGCTCACAGTGAGTCCTGCATACCCATAAGATGTTCTGCCCCGTTTTGCATCTGCACTGAAGTTATCAAAGCACTCACGCCTACAGATAGGTCGTAGGGAGATGATGGAATCATCCCAATTTTGATATCAAATTGATATGCAAATTAATTAAATTGATCAACGCCCACTCTCGCCCCCGACCACGCACACCCCGACCCCTGGATAAGGTCAAGTGTTTTTCTCAGCCTGCGCGTGGCCCCCAGCAACATACCCACCGTCCCCTTCCCCCATCCTACTCTATTAGCTGGAATTTCGAATTTTGGTGGAAACTTTGCATTTTGGCAGCAATACCGCATTTTTGCTGTACATATAAATTTTCAGTTCAGGGGACGTAATAGTACCTGAAATTGTTGATGGAAGTTGTTTATAAAACGGGAATAGGTGGTAGGAATCAAAAAAAAAAAAAAAATATAGAAGCCGGGAAAGCGGAGAATTATGCTCTGATAAGGACATAGTTTGCATTTCGTATGACATGGATACTTTTGTATAACTTCTGATCGCTGATCGCTTCGTATAGTGCGATCGCAAAGTCATTAAGACGCTTTGCGGTGCGCTGCTGGGCTCCTCACGTAGGACTTTGCCATTGTAACTTCCGTGCCGCCAGCTATCCCCCGTCCCAACGCATCGCGTAGCAACAATCACCTAGCCTTGCCGGCCTGAGCGCATTCCCGACGACCACCTCGCGGGACATTGCAGTACACACCTACCCTGCCTCGTCGCCTTCTGCAGGCCTTTTGACATGAAAGACGCTGTGCCACACGAACTCTTACCTCTCAGGTGCCTAATGACACAACCGGAGGTCTACTGATGGCCACTTCTCTGCCTCTCTAACAGTCCCAAAGATCTCTATTTCCACGTCACAGAGGGCTCGCAACCAGCAGCTAGAAATCGGCAGAAGAGTTTAATGTACAATACTGCTCCCAAGGCGCGCTTTGTTGGTCATTACCATGAACAATAGAGTTTTCGGAGATTAGTGTCTTCCCCCACAGCGCTATCCTAATGAAAACAGCATCATACTCGTATATTTCTGGACATGCCACACTATCAATCCGTCTCAGACAGTTTTTAGAAAGATAGCAGATGTGTACAATTTTACATCCACCACCTGCCAGCAAGCAAAGGATGTTTCAGAAAGGGGCCTCTGCTTGTTTCACAGAATTTTTTGTCTCCCAAAGCAACTGCCTCCACCAAGATTGCTTGAAGACAAAAGAAGGCAAGTTATCATTTGCTGGTATGGCACCCTAAGTTTGTATTGGTCATCTACAAAATGGAGGACGGAGTCTGAAGTTATATAAAGCCCAACCCCCACCACAATCATCATCAGTCTTTGACAGTGCATAGCTGTGTCAGTGTGATTCCTGCGACATGAAATGGTCTGCCAGCAGTAGTGTGTGAGAAACGCCCAAATTTGGGTTTATAAAAAAATTATGAGTTCAAATTGAGACAGTTATAAAATTTCGTAACAAAGTATTCAAATTTTTCGAGACTGGCGTACATTTTCGTAACAAGTGTCTATAAAAGTTATTTTTTCTTACTATTACAGCAGTCATTCCCGAAATGTTGATCGAACTGGAACGCCAGCTGGAAGCTGAAAGTTTCCAGCAATCATGTAAGTACATCTCAAAATTTTGTGTGTGATGGTTATATGTTAAGAAAGAATCTCTTAAAGTTTTCAAATCGTAAGAAGCACTTATAACATTTCTATTGTTGTTCTAGCATTAGAGCAGCAGCAGCTGGAAGCTGAAAGCCCCCGTCAAGTGGAAGAGATTGTGCGACCATCATGTAAGTAAGTCTCCAAATTCTATTTGATTGGTTACATGTTCACAAAACAGCTCTTGTTGTATTTAGATCGTAACAAGTGCTTATGAAACTTTTGATATCGCTGTTGCAGCATTAGAGCAGCAGTTGATGGACATTCAGCAGATGCTGGAGTCTGAAATGCAGGAAGAAGGTAAGTACAGTTGTAATATAGTGCCATTAGACTTGTTTTACATCGTATGCAGTTGTATGAAATATATATTATTCATTGTTGTAGATGTTGCTACTGCTCAAGAGGAAAATGAGACTAGTAGGGGTTTTAGTCGAGAAAGGTGACTAGGAGTCATCACTACCATCTGGTATGATCTTTTTGCTTACTTATCCAGTTTTTTCGTAGTTATGTATAATCAGTATCTTGCTGTAGCCAAATTCAGTACAATTTTTTTTTTTGTTATTTCGAATAATAAATATCTTGTTGTGGATGACTTCCCTGAGATGATTCAAATGGCTCTGAGCACTATGGGACTTAACATCTTAGGTCATCAGTCCCCCAGAACTTAGAACTGCTTAAACCTAACTAACCTAAGGACATCACACATCCAAGCCCGAAGCAGGATTCGAACCTGCGACCGTAGTTGTCGCGCGGTTCCAGACTGAAGCGCCCACTCAGCCACATCGGCCGGCCCGTGAGATGGATCAATGGCTCCACAACAACAATAATTCCGGCGATGGTGAAATTCTTGAGTGGAAGAATGAGATGGTGGCTGCTGAATAGCAATGTAGAGATATTTGACTGGGAGGGGGAACTGGCAGAAAGATCGAGTGAACTGCTCAATTTTGGGACCCAGACTGTAAAAGGTGATTAAAATGTGACCATCATGGGTACAGCATATAATCATTATTCAGGAATGGTGATATACTTAATTGTCCTTGCTTGTTTACAGCATATCTTTAAGAAACTCTTGAGCATTGTGTTTAATTTTTACTCGTTAGTTGAATGTTTCTGAAGTGACACGAACATCGCCACGACAACTGCTTGCTGTGGCACGTTCATCTAAGGGGGTTGTGGGGCCGGGTGTCAAACATGCACCCAAGCGGCCATCAGATTAGTGGCGTCATGAACACTATAGAATACTCGGTGGTTGCTAGGGCTTTTGAAGGGCGTATCTCAGTTACTAGAAAATCTGGCTGCGGGGTATCGTGACCCACTCACGTTTCCAGAAGCGTGCCTCCCGGAAGTAGAGGCAGAGATCCTGAAAGCCCTAAACGATCCAAGATACACTACTGGCCATTAAAATTGCTACACCACGAAGATGGCGTGCTACAGACGCGAAAATTTAACCGACAGGAAGACGATGCTGTGATATGCAAATGATTAGCTTTTCAGAGCATTCACACAAGGTTGGCGCCGGTGGCGACACCTACAACGTGCTAACATGAGGAAAGTTTCCAACCGGTTTCTAATACGCAAATAGCAGTTGACCGGCGTTGCCTTGTGTATGGAGGAGAAATGCGTACCACCACGTTTCCGATTTTGATAAAGGTCGGATTGTAGCGTATCGCGATTGCTGTTTATCGTATCGCGGCATTGCTGCTCGCGTTGGTCGAGATCCAATGACTGTTAGCAGAATATGGAATCGTTGGGTTCAGGAGGGTAATACGGAACGCCGTGCTGAATCCCAACGACTTCGTATCCCTAGCAGTCGATATGACAGGCATCTTATCCGCATGGCTGTAACGGATCGTGCAGCCACGTCTCGATCCCTGAGTCAACAGATGGGGACGTTTGCAAGACAACAACCATTTGCACAAACAGTTCGACGACGTTTGCAGCAGTATGGACTATCAGCTCGGAGATCATGGCTGCGGTTAACCTTGACGCTGCATCACAGACAGGAGAGCCTTCTATCGTGTACTCAACGACGAGCCCTGGTGCACGAATGACAAAACGTCATTTTTTCGGATGAATCCAGGTTCTGTTTACAGTATCATTATGGTCCCATCCGTGTTTGGCGCCATCGCGGTGAACGCACAATGGAAGCGTGATGGAGTGGGGTGCCATTGGTTACGCGTCTCGGTCACCTCTTGTTCGCATTGACGGCACTCTGAACAGTGGACGTTACATTTCAGATGTGTTACGACCCGTGGTTCTACCCTTCATTCGATCCCTGCGAAACCCTACATTTCAGCAAGTTAATGCATGATCGCATGTTGCAGGTCCTGTACAGGCCTTTCTGGATACAGAAAATTTTCGGCTGCTGCCCTGGCCAGCACATTCTCCAGATCTCTCGCCAATTGAAAACGTCTGGTCAATGGTGGCCGAGCAACTGGCTCGTTACAATACGCCAGTTACTATTCTTGATGAACTGTGGTATCATGTTGAAGCTGCATGGGCAGCTGTACCTGCACACGCCATCCAAGCTCTGTTTGACTCAATGCCCAGGCGTATCAAGGCCGTTATTATGGCCAGAGGTGGTTGCTCTGGGTACTGATTTCTCAGGACCTATGCACCCAAATTGCGTGAAAATGTAATCACGTATCACTTTTAGTGTAATATATTTGTTCTATGAATGCTCTTTTGTCATCTGCATTTCTTCTTGGTGTAGCAATTTTAATGGCCAGTAGTGTATAATACCGTTAAATGTAATCCAGTGCTCTGTTGCGATTTGAGTCACCCACCTAAACAGCAGTGTGCTGCTTAGGACAAAACCTTGCACTACATCTGGGGTGATAATGGCGTTATGTCTTGGAGTATATCTATCGCCGAGTGGTTTCGTGAATCCACCTTGGATGCTATACTGGCCTAGTTGTCCGAGATGGAAGTAGGAGGGTCAGCAAAAGCACTCAGGCAAATACCAAACCTCGACATCCATATTCATGTCTATGATCCGTTAAACTCCCTGAGGATTTTGTTGATTTGTTTGCGCTCTCTGTCGATTAGTTCAGACGTTCTTTGCAAAACAGTTTTTAGCATGGATAGGGACTGCAACTGCTGTGTTCGGATGAAGGCTGAGTTGGCATCCCTTCGCTCCCAGCTTCAGGCAGTGTTGGCTTCGGTCACACAGCTTGAGGCTGTTGCCAATGCGCATCACTGTGGGGTTCAGGATGGGGGTTTGTCGGGGACGGCCAGCTCATCCCACGTATCCCCTGATCGGACTACGACTGTGGTTGCCCGGGATACTGCCCGCATTGAGGCTGATCCCTCACCTGTGGTAGAGTGGGAGGTCGTCTCAAGGTGTGGCAGGGGGCGAAAGACATTCCGGAGGGCTGAACGGAAAGCCTCTCCAGTTTGTCTGACGAACCGGTTTCAGGCTCTGTCTCAGGCTGATACTGATCTTCGGCCTGACATGGCTGCTTGTCCTGTTCCAGAGGTTGCCCCTCAGTCTGCAAGATCCTGGCAGTCGCAGAGGGTGGGCTTACTGGTAGTTGGGAGCTCCAACGTCAGGCGCGTAATGGGGCCCCTTAGGGAAATGGCAGCAAGAGAGGGGAAGAAAACCAATGTGCACTCCGTGTGCATACCGGGGGGGAGTCATTCCAGATGTGGAAAGGGTCCTTCCGGATGCCATGAAGGGTACAGGGTGCATCCATCTGCAGATGGTCGCTCATGTCGGCACCAATGATGTGTGTCGCTATGGATCGGAGGAAATCCTCTCTGGCTTCCGGCGGCTATCTGATTTGGTGAAGACTACCAGTCTCGCTAGCGGGATGAAAGCAGAGCTCACCATCTGCAGCATCGTCGACAGGACTGACTGCGGACCTTTGGTACAGAGCCGAGTGGAGGGTCTGAATCAGAGGCTGAGACGGTTCTGCGACCGTGTGGGCTGCAGATTCCTCGACTTACGCCATAGGGTGGTGGGGTTTCAGGTTCCGCTGGATAGGTCAGGAGTCCACTACACGCAACAAGCGGCTACACGGGTAGCAGGGGTTGTGTGGCGTGGGCTGGGCGGTTTTTTAGGTTAGATGGCCTTGGGCAAGTACAGAAAGGACAACAGTCTCAACGGGTGCGGGGCAAAGTCAGGACATGTGGGGACCAAGCAGCAATCGGTATTGTAATTGTCAACTGTCGAAGCTGCGTTGGTAAAGTACCAGAACTTCAAGCGCTGGTAGAAAGCACCGAAGCTGAAATCGTTATAGGTACAGAAAGCTGGTTTAAGCCACAGATAAATTCTGCCGAAATTTTTACAAAGGTACAGACGGTGTTTAGAAATGATAGATTGCATGCAACCGGTAGTGGAGTGTTCGTCGCTGTTAGTAGTAGTTTATCCTGTAGTGAAGTAGAAGTGGATAGTTCCTGTGAATTATTATGGGTGGAGGTTACACTCAACAACCGAACTAGGTTAATAATTGGCTCCTTTTACCGACCTCCCGACTCAGCAGAATTAGTGGCAGAACAACTGGGAGAAAATTTGGAATACATTTCACATAAATTTTCTCAGCATGTTATAGTCTTAGGTGGAGATTTCAATTTACCAGATATAGACTGGGACACTCAGATGTTTAGGACGGGTGGTAGGGACAGCGCATCGAGTGACATTATACTGAGTGCACTATCCGAAAAATACCTCGAGCAATTAAACAGAGAACCGACTCGTGGAGATAACATCTTGGACCTACTGATAACAAACAGACCCGAACTTTTCGACTCTGTATGTACAGAACAGGGAATCAGTGATCATAAGGCCGTTGCAGCATCCCTGAATATGGAAGTTAATAGGAATATAAAAAAAGGGAGGAAGGTTTATCTGTTTAGCAAGAGTAATAGAAGGCAGATTTCAGACTACCTAACAGATCAAAACGAAAATTTCTGTTCCGACACTGACAATGTTGAGTGTTTATGGAAAAAGTTCAAGGCAATCGTAAAATGCGTTTTAGACAGGTACGAGCCGAGTAAAACTGTGAGGGACGGGAAAAACCCACCGCGGTACAACAACAAAGTTAGGAAACTACTGCGAAAGCAAAGAGAGCTCCACTCCAAGTTTAAACGCAGCCAAAACCTCTCAGACAAACAAGCTAAACGATGTCAAAGTTAGCGTAAGGAGGGCTATGCGTGAAGCGTTCAGTGAATTCGAAAGTAAAATTCTATGTACCGACTTGACAGAAAATCCTAGGAAGTTCTGGTCTTAAGTTAAATCAGTAAGTGGCTCGAAACAGCATATCCAGACACTACGGGATGATGATGGCATTGAAACAGAGGATGACACGCGTAAAGCTGAAATACTAAACACCTTTTTCCAAAGCTGCTTCACAGAGGAAGACCGCACTGCAGTTCCTTCTCTAAATCCTCGCACAAACGAAAAAATGGCCGACATCGAAATAAGTGTCCAAGGAATAGAAAAGCAACTGGAATCACTCAATAGAGGAAAGTCCACTGGACCTCACGGGATACCAATTCGATTCTACACAGAGTACGCGAAAGAACTTGCCCCCCTTCTAACAGCCGTGTACCGCAAGTCTCTAGAGGAACGGAGGGTTCCAAATGATTGGAAAAGAGCACAGATAGTCCCAGTCTTCAAGAAGGGTCGTCGAGCAGATGTGCAAAACTATAGACCTATATCTCTGACGTCGATCTGTTGTAGAATTTTGGAGCATGTTTTTTGCTCGAGTATCATGTCGTTTTTGGAAACCCAGAATCTACTATGTAGGAATCAACATGGATTCCGGAAACAGCGATCGTGTGAGACCCAACTCGCTTTATTTGTTCATGAGACCCAGAAAATATTAGATACAGGCTCCCAGGTAGATGCTATTTTTCTTGACTTCCGGAAGGCGTTCGATACAGTTCCGCACTGTCGCCTGATAAACAAAGTAAGAGCCTACGGAATATCAGATCAGCTGTGTGGCTGGAGTGAAGAATTTTTAGCAAACAGAACACAGCATGTTGTTATCAATGGAGAGACGTCTACAGACGTTAAAGTAACCTCTGGCGTGCCACAGGGGAGTGTTATGGGACCATTGCTTTTCACAATATATATGAATGACCCAGTAGATAGTGTCGGAAGTTCCATGCGGCTTTTCGCGGATGATGCTGTAGGATACAGAGAAGTTGCAACATTAGAAAATTGTAGCGAAATGCAGGAAGATCTGCGGCGGATAGGCACTTGGTGCAGGGAGTGCCAACTGACCCTTAACATAGACAAATGTAATGTATTGCGAATACATAGAAAGAAGGATCCTTTATTCTATGATTATATGATAGCGGAACAAACACTGGTAGCAGTTACTTCTGTAAAATATCTGGGAGTATGCGTGCGGAACGATTTGAAGTGGAATGATCAAATAAAATTATTTGTTGGTAAGGCGATTACCAGGTTGAGATTCATTGGGAGAGTGCTTAGGAAATGTAGTCCATCAACAAAGGAGGTGGCTTACAAAACACTCGTTCGACCTATACTTGAGTATTGCTCATCAGTGCGGGATCCGTACCAGATCGGTCTGACGGAGGAGATAGAGAAGATCCAAAGAAGAGCGGCGCGTTTCGTCACAGGGTTATTTGGTAACCGTGATAGCGTTACGGAGATGTTTAATAAACTCAAGTGGCAGACTCTGCAAGAGAGGCGCTCTGCATCGCGGTGTAGCTTGCTGTCCAGGTTTCGAGAGGGTACGCTTCTGGATGAGGTATCGAATATATTGCTTCCCCCTACTTATACCTCCTGAGGAGATCACGAATGTAAAATTAGAGAGATTAGAGCGCGCACGGAGGCTCTCAGGCAGTCGTTCTTCCCGCGAACCATACGCGACTGGAACAGGAAAGGGAGGTAATGACAGTGGCACGTAAAGTGCCCTCCGCCACACACCGTTGGGTGGCTTGCGGAGTATAAATGTAGATGTAGATGTAGGATAATATGAAGAAGTGGAGCATCAACGTTCAAGATGAAACACATAACACTTGAAACTTCCTGGCAGATTAAAACTGTGTGCCCGACCGAGACTCGAACTCGGGACCTTTGCCTTTCGAGGGCAAGTGCTCTACCAACTGAACTACCGAAGCACGACTCACGTCCGGTACTCACAGCTTTACTTCTGCAAGTACCTCGTCTCCTACCTTCCAAACTTTACAGAAGCTCTCCTGCGAACCTTGCAGAACTAGCACTCCTGAAAGAAAGGATATAGCGGAGACATGGCTTAGCCACAGCCTGGGGGATGTTTCCAGAATGAGATTTTCACTCTGCAGCGGAGTGTGCGCTGATATGAAACTTCCTGGCAGATTAAAACTGTGTGCCCGACCGAGACTCGAACTCGGGACCTTTGCCTTTTGCGGGCAAGTGCTCTACCAACTTTTTTTTTTTCTTTTTCTTTTTTTTTTTTTTTTTTTTTTTTTGTAACAGGAATAAAGTAAATGACAATCCTAGTCACGGGCGGGAGTGAAAGTGAAGTTATCATCTGCATCAAAATCCCTGCAGCACGCGGTGTCGCATCATAAATCTGGCAGAAAGCCATATAATCTTGACCATTTCTGCCAGTGTCTCTAGTCGCTCTGCTGCAGGAGTCTTCCCAGTTCTGGGACACCCCAGCTGTCGGGCGGATTGTGAAAAACACTTCCTAAAAAATTGGACAAGTAAGTCCTGTATTTCGTATGACCCCGTATGAGCTCGTGTTGTTCTTGTAAATACAACCAATAATCCATCACGGACTTAATATCGTACGAATACAAATATTTCGCCGCATGTCCAGCGATCCAATTGACCGCATACGTCTTTTGATTCGGAAAAAAGGTCTTGTCCGGTAGAAAAAGTACATCCGATGTGATTTCTGTGTAGTTAGTGCGCCGAAGGAAGGCCAATATTCGACGCGTCAGCATCCAGACGTCCCTCGCTGCGCCACACACTAAACCATGTTCTTCCGTAGCTAACAGTCCACAGTTGGTGCAAAGAGGAGAATCGACCATATGAATTGTATGTAATCGACTCCTGGTCACAAGTTTACGGTTTATAAGAATATACCACATCGATCTCGCTGCTGTTGACAGTAATGGAGTATGCACTGCACACCAAATGTGGTTCCACGTTCTCGACGGGTATTTGAATTCCATTATGTTGCGGCCATGGTGATCCATCAAGCATCTATAGATCTCCCGAGTCGTGGGTATTCTCGTTGAAGGGACTTTCAGACGAACATAACTGTAATCAACAAGAAATGAGGCAATGTGTGCAAGAGAAGGCGAAATATTGCCCACCGCAATAGGGGGTTCGTACGAAGGCGGAACAAGTGCTTCTATCAGAGCTGACGTTATGGTATGCTTTCTTTGTTGCCAATTTCGTATCATTGCTCGCATGTAAAGCGCCAGAGCTTTGTTTCGCACGTTTGTGAGGTTGAGGCCACCGTTCCGGAACTGTAGCGTTAACGTATCATATTTGATCTTAAATAACATCCCAGTACTAACATAGTAACCAAAGGCAGCCATGAGGCGGTCGGCGATACCCTTCGGTATTGGTAGGATCTGCGCTAAATGGGGCAGTCGTGACGCTATGTGAACGTTGGTGTATGCCACACGTTGGATCATGTCAAAGGCTCTCAGTGAGTTGTTGCGTATCGTCAGACGAACATTCTGCAGAACCCGCCGAGAACTCGCCGCCGCTGACCGACGTAGTGAACGGGTAAATGTAATCCCCAGACATCTCAGCGATTCCACCGTCTGGAACGGTCCCGGTACGTCTACCAGACCCCGTCCAATGTGCATAATTTTGGATTTCGTCATGTTAACGACACTGCCTGCCGCCGTCCCGTAAGAGTCTAGATGTTCAACAGCCTGACGAACTTCACGTCCTGATCTGACAAGAAGGATCAGGTCGTCCGCATATGCGCGACAAATGAAAGAGTTCTCATTAGGCGCTATCCCAGTAAGTGAGCGCCTCATAACACACATCAGCGGCTCAAGCGCTATCGCAAACAGCATCATGGAGAGTGGGCACCCTTGTCGGACTGAGCTGTTAATGGGAATCGAGCCCGCTTTACGACCGTTTACAATCACCTTCGATGTAGCCCCTCGTATTAGCCTCATAACGATGGAGATGAAAACCGGAGGAATCGCCATTCGACTCATGACTGACACCAAGAAGTCATGGTTTATCCTGTCGAACGCACGATCGAAGTCCACAGATATCATCGCTGCTCGCATTTTACACGTTTCCGCAAGGGCGATAACGTCACGGTATTCACTTAACGCCGAGGAGATGTTGCTTCGCACCCCTAGGCAAGCCTGATCAGGGGATATTGTCCTGGAAATCACCAGCTTGAGACGAGACGCTAGTAGTCGTGCAAAGATTTTATAGTCGGTGTTTAGCATAGTGAGAGGCCGATATTGATTAACACTACGACTCTCCGCCATCTTCGGGATAGGAAGAAGAAAGCCCGTCATAAAATCCGACGGTAGGCGCATGTCCGGACGCATCGCCTCATTGTACATCGACACCAACTGTGGCATCATCATGTCCACGAATTCTCGATAAAACTCTAGCGTAATCCCATCTGGCCCTGGTGATTTATGGGCCGCTCCTTTTGTGAGTGCCACCTTTATATCGTCTTCTGTGAGTGGCTCCATAAGCGCTGCCGTATCCGTCTCTGTCAGTGTCGTTTGCAGATGTTGCAGTATCTCTTCCCCCACCAGACGGTCCGTCGGTGTACCGGCATAGAGGTGGCGGAAATGCTCTAAAAATTCATTTGCAATGTCCTGTTGTGGTGTCAGTTGACGGCCATCTAAACCGTGGAGCTCTGTTACCAATGCCCGGCGGTAACGTTTATGTTCCCGCGACACATGGTGCATCGAGGTACGTTCCCCAGTGATGGTATCGAGACATCTTGCCCGTATTGGGATGCCACCCAGTCGTCGTCGCGTGATCGATAGGATTTGTGCCTTGACACGATGAACTTCCGCATGATGTTCTGCAGACGGCACCTGGAAGGACAGCTCACGAAGCATGGTGTAATAATAATCAAGAGTGTCTCGTTGCCATCTCGTCTTATCCCGACCATACTGTATGAGAGCTCTTCTTAATGCCGGCTTAGTACACTCGAGCCACCATTGAAGCACGGAGGTATATGTTGGTAGACGGCGTTGACATGTGACCCATACCTCCTCGACTCTCCGACGACATTCGGGGTCCGCCAAAAGTGACGAATTGAGCTTCCATGTCCCGCGGCTTCTCCACACACTTTGCCTAGGGAGTGATATGGTACAAATGTAAGCCAGATGATCAGTAAATGCCGCAGGCCATCGTTCCGCGTCGACCACCTTATCCTGTAGGCCAACCGAAACATATATTCGATCGAGTCTGCTCGCCGAGTGACTGGTATAAAAAGTATATCCCTCACGGTTCCTATGAATCATGTCCCAGGTGTCGCTTAACTCCAGATCCCGGCATAGCACATGCAATTCACGACAGGTATTGTAATGTGGAGTCTGGTCTTTTTGCGCTAAAACACAATTGAAGTCACCACCTATAATGAAATGATCGAATCTGCCTGTAAATAAGGGCACAATCTCTTCTGAATAATATCTAGCACGCGCCCGTCTGTTGTCTGTGCCGGAAGGGGCATAAACATTGAGAATGCGAATTCCATTAACAGTTATCGCCAGTCCTCGCGCCGAAGGTAGATAAGCCAGGTCTCGGACCGGAATCCCGTCCCGGACCAATATCGCCGTTCCACTGTCGTTGTTCGAGTGCGGCGAGGTGTAGGAGATGTATCCATGGACTTCCTGGAACTCAGGAATGTAAATTTCCTGCACCATTAGTATATCTACATCCGACGCGTATATCATGTCCCTAAACAACTGCTGTTTCACGGGCGATCTAATGGTATTTACATTCACTGTCCCTATTCTGTATGCCTGGGGTCGAGTAGCTGTCATCTCCACATGATGTTAAAATGACAAAGTTTCACCGTATCGATAGTCCCTTGGCACATCCGCAGAGGGTCGCCCGACGGACGTGTCCCTGCGGCATTAGGTTTCTTGAGATGCGGACGGATGCGAGTCCCCACCAGTAGAATGGTCCGCATCGGTGATTTCGTCGTCCTGTTCATACCAGCTGATACTATTGGGGTGCTCCAAATTTTCCTGTGCGGCATTGATGTGTGACATCTGTTGTTCTTTCGCAGCATTAGACTCCACCGCAGAAGGGGTAGCAGGCCCCGGAGCGGATGCGTCTTCCGAGCGACATGACATCTTTTCACTGTCCGAATTCATATGGTCTGCGACATCCGAAGCTTGTGGTTCCAAGTCAGACAGTTCCATAGTGTTAGACTCATCTGGGCTTCCAAGGAGAGAAGGGAGCGTCTCCGCAGAGTTTAGTCGGCGCTTCTTGCGGCGCTTTGGCGAGCGTTGTTTGCGGGCCCTAACCTCGGCCTCTGGTGTTGGCAAATCTTGCATCACCTGCGCTCTCGCCGCCGCTACAACGCCCTGGGGCCGTTCCACTTCAGCTTCCATGCCTGTTGTGATGCTCTCATCCTCTTTCTGCACCACCTGTAATGTCTGGCACTGAGGGTTGGTGGGAGCTGTTCCTTCTTCAGTGGGGTCCGAAGGCGCCTCAATCAACAGCGGCGTCGGTTCAATAGTGTGCTCCGACCTCGGCGTCACCTCCCCGCGAAGCGCCGCCACGTAAGTCATCGGCAGTGACGTTGGTGTAGTCGGATTCTGGAGGTCTCCGCTGGGGAGTTGCACGAGTCTCCTCTGCATACACGCAGATCGAAGATGTCCTTCACCACCACACCCGGAGCATGTCCGGGGCTGTCCATCATAGATGACAATAGCTCGACAGCCGCCGATGTTGATGTACGATGGCACATGTTTCGTAAGTGCAATTCGCACCTGTCGGACACCATTGAGCACTGGATACGTGCTAAAACTTGTCCAACGTTCGGCCGTATGACTGATAACTCTGCCATATGGCTGGAGCGATTCAGTGACCAAGGATTCTGGTAACTCGAATGGCAGCTCAAAGACTCGAATCGTACGCACGCCCAGGCCCGAATGAGCGACTAACACTTCGCCAATATGACCATCGGAGTGTCGGAACTGGAATCCTCGTTTGGCAGCTTCAATGATCTTATCGCATGCTGCGTCGTCAATCATCTTTACGTAAAGAGTGCTGCTCACGATCGATAAATGAATTCCAATAACCTCAGTGTAATTAAGTTGCACTTCGTCCCTCAAGAAACGTTCGATTTCGAATGCCTTCGGTCGTGCATACTCGTTACAGAACGTGAACTGTATCGTGGTTTTTCGGAAATTGTGTGCCATTGCGTTCGATTCAAACAATAACACACGCGAGTGACGACGGTGTAAACACCGCTTCTTCCGCGAACGTTCGCAGCCGGGACGTAAACAAGTCCGAGCTGCTCCGCGGCTAAAGGCGGACTGCCCAACTGAGCTACCGAAGCACGACTCACGTCCGGTACTCACAGCTTTACTTCTGCCAGTACCTCGTCTCCTACCTACCAAACTTTACAGAAGCTCTCCTGCGAACCTTGCAGAACTAGCACTCCTGAAAGAAAGGATATAGCGGAGACATGGCTTAGCCACAGCCTGGGGGATGTTTCCAGAATAAGAATTTCACTCTGCAGCGGAGTGTGCGCTGATATGAAACTTCTTGGCAGATTAAAACTGTGTGCCCGACCGAGACTCGAACTCGGGACCTTTGCCTTTTGCGGGCAAGTGCTCTACCAACTGAGCTACCGAAGCACGACTCACGTCCGGTACTCACAGATTTACTTCTGCCAGTACCTCGTCTCCTACCTTCCAAACTTTACAGAAGCTCTCCTGCGAACCTTGCAGAACTAGCACTCCTGAAAGAAAGGATATAGCGGAGACATGGCTTAGCCACAGCCTGGGGGATGTTTCCAGAATGAGATATTCACTCTGCAGCGGAGTGTGCGCTGATATGAAACTTCCTGGCAGATTAAAACTGTGTGCCCGACCGAGACTCGAACTCGGGACCTTTGCCTTTCGCGGGCAAGTGCTCTACCAACTGAGCTACCGAAGCACGACTCACGTCCGGTACTAACAGCTTTACTTCTGCCAGTACCTCGTCTCCTACCTTCCAAACTTTACAGAAGCTCTCCTGCGAACCTTGCAGAACTAGCACTCCTGAAAGAAAGGATATAGCGGAGACATGGCTTAGCCACAGCCTGGGGGATGTTTCCAGAATGAGATTTTCACTCTGCAGCGGAGTGTGCGCTGATATGAAACATCCTGGCAGATTAAAACTGTGTGCCCGACCGAGACTCGAACTCGGGACCTTTGTCTTTCGCGGTCAAGTGCTCTACCAACTGAGCTACCGAAGCACGACTCACGTCCGGTACTCACAGCTTTACTTCTGCCAGTACCTCGTCTCCTACCCTCCAAACTTTACAGAAGCTCTCCTGCGAACCTTGCAGAACTAGCACTCCTGAAAGATCTCATTCTGGAAACATCCCCCAGGCTGTGGCTAAGCCATGTCTCCGCTATATCCTTTCTTTCGGGAGTGCTAGTTGTGCAAGGTTCGCAGGAGAGCTTCTGTAAAGTTTGGAAGGTAGGAGACGAGGTACTGGCAGTTGTAAAGCTGTGAGTACCGGACGTGAGTCGTGCTTCGATAGCTCAGTTGGTAGAGCACTTGCCCGCGAAAGGCAAAGGTCCCGAGTTCGAGTCTCGGTCGGGCACACAGTTTTAATCTGCCAGGAAGTTTCATATCAGCGCACACTCCGCTGCAGAGTGAAAATCTCATTCTGGACACATAACACTTATTTAGCATGGTACATTCTGGCTTGTGAGAGAAATTACCATTAGATATACCATCCCGAATGCACAACAACATACAATGCACGAAACAACAAAATCCCCAGAGGTCATAAATATCATGGTATTGAGTTCCATGTAAAGATTCAGGACATATCAGAATTTGAAGCACAAAATCCCAGAATATTGGTTCACATTTACGGACTGAAGAAGAAGCAGGAAAGCAAGCCCGATGAGCAATACAAGCATACTACAGTTGTACCACTCCATTTTTCGAAATAAGCAGGTGAGCGTGATCTTCATGCGAACATACTGCTCTTCTCTGATGCTGATAACCAGCATTACGTGTGGTTCACAGACATGTCCTACCTTCTACAGCCAACTGTCGAAACATGAACATAAAATACACGTTTGCCTCAGATGTTTAAATACCTTTTCAGAAGAAAACAAGTTCATTAAGTTCAAGAATGCTCACCACTAGGAACTATATCTGTTGTCTCCGCTTCCATGAGGTGCTGTGTTTTGTGCAGGCGCCATTCCAGAAACTCGTTGAAACTCTACCTCGGAAGGATATGCAAATCACCTGATCAGCATACCCCGATGAACGAAAGCTTGAGCTTGTGAATAGGAAGGGTGTTTTCCCTTATGAGTATCTGGACGGTAAAACGAAAATCGACGAAACCACGTTGCCTGTTATATCTATATTTACCAGTACTCTTACAGGTAATGCCATAACTAGAGCAGATTACGATCATGCCGTGAATGTCTAGCAGTAATTGGTACACCACCTCATATGGTACGTGTTTGTCAACGAAGGTGGTAACCTTCATTGAGAAACACGTACCGTATAAGCCGGCGTACCAACTTGCATGTTCGCCGGCCGAAGGGGCCGTGCGGTTAAAGGAGCTGCAGTCTGGAACCGCAAGACCGCTACGGTCGCAGGTTCGAATCCTGCCTCGGGCATGGATGTTTGTGATGTCCCTAGGTTAATTAGGTTTAACTAGTTCTAAGTTCTAGGGGACTAATGACCTCAGCAGTTGAGTCCCATAGTGCTCAGAGCCATTTGAACCAACTTGCATGTTCATATGATTCAAATCTTAACCGCTATGAATCTTATGTCGGGGATAATCCTGTGGTTTGGTTGCGCACTGAGCTTCAAAAACCCTCATGGGATGCTGATACTCTTTACAGAACCAAAATCCCCATGACCGAATTGGAGGGGAATAAAAAATATATAATGAAGCGGTTAACTGTCATATTTGTCGATAGAAAAGCTGAAACTCCCCATAGAGATCATTGTTATCTTACAGGGAAGTTTCGTGGTGCAGCTCACAGCGCATGCCATTTGAAGTATCAATGACCATGACTCATACCCATTTTCTTCCATAATTTAAGTAGTTATGGCGCTCACTTTCTAGATGAGGAATTGGTTAATTTCGTTGGCAGAAAAATCAGGTCTTTCTCCTCCTTGAGAGTGTCGAGAAGAATATTTCATTCTCCGAAAGAATGGCGCCAAAAACTACTCTGCGCTTTGTTGACATGCTACATTTTGAGGAGGCGCCACTCCAGAAACTCGTTGAAACTCTACCTGAGGAGGATATGCATATCACCTGATCAGCATACCCCGATGAGGGAAAGTTTGGGCTTATGACTAGGAAGGGGTTTTCCTTTACGAGTATCTGGATAGTAAGGTGAAACTCGACGAAACCACGTTACCTGATGTATCTGTATTTACCAGTACTCTCACAGGTGATGCCATAACTAACGCAAATTACGAGCATGCCCTGAAAGTCTAGCGGGAATTCAACATTCCAAATTTGGATGAATACGCAATACTATGCATGGACACAGATGTGCGCTTGCTTGCGGATGTTTTTTGAGAAGTTCCAGAGTGCATGCATGGCCACATAAACTCTGGACCCTGCCTTTTATTACACAGCATCTGGGTAGTCCTGGGACACAATGCTCAAGAAAACGAAGCGCAGCATCGAACTTTTGACTGATGTTGGTATGCTTCTTTTCTTTGAGTGCGGGGTCCGTGGAGTACTTTACCAGTTTATACATGGACACGTCAAGGCAATGAATCCAAATATGGCTGCGAGGTTCAATGCATCCCTCGATTCAACTTATATTTTTGATTTGGATGTGAGTAGCTCATATGGGCGCCCATAATGCAGCCACTGCAAGGTGGTGGTTTTCGATGGGTGCCCAAAAACGAATTAAGGGGGTAATTGAAAATATATTGGATCCGGAGTCTGATTCTGATGTATGTTATGTGGTGGAGGCAGATCCTGTTAGTTTGCATGACATGATAAGCGACTTGCTATTAGGTACAGAGCAACAAGTTCCGCAGGGAAGCACTATACCTAAACTGGTGACTACTGTTGGACTCAAGCAGAGGTACATAATTCGTTGTCATAATCTCCAGCAGTATCTCAGCTTGGGGATGGAGGCATGCAGAATAACCCAGGCTATCTCCTTCAATCAGTCACCCTGTTTGAAGGAGTATATTGAATCAAATATGTAAAAGATGGCGAGCGAGGGGGGATAGTGATTTTTAAAAAGATTTTTACAAATTTATGAATAATTCCATTTTTGTAAAACCATGCAGAATGTAACAAATGATAGCGATATTTTGATTAGGACTGAATGGGATGGACTGGGGGGGGGGGGGGGGGCATAAGAAAGTGGTTTGCCAGACCAAATTTTAAGTGGGTCACTATTTTCAATGAAAACTTCGTTGCTGAGGAGATGTCGAAGGTTTCAGGAGATTTGCGAAACCTGTCTGCTTGGGTATGTGTATATTGGACATCTCCCAACTTCACATGTATCGCTTCCACTATGAATTTGCTAAAACTCATTTATTGGAATCAAGGTTACTTTATATGGATACAGATAGCTTCATCTATTGAGTGAAGAACTGCAATTCATATGAAGTAATTAGGTGTCACGGTAGTTATTAGTTATTTCGATATTTCGGGATACGCAGGGGATAATCCTTGCGGTATTGTTCCTCAAAACAAGAAGATTACCGGCTTAATGAATGTTAAGAGGAATGGATTGTCGATGTGGAGTTTGTGGGTCTAAGATCCAAAATGTATGCATATCATACTGTAGATGGAGCTAGCCAGAGGCAGAGTAAGGGTGTGCAACGTGCGGCATCTCGTGTCCTCGTGGTCGAAGACTACTTGCAGTGCCTGTACGGTGGCGTTCACGGTGCTCCGCCGCAACCTGCGCATTTGGTACAGCAAACTAGTAATCGATCGCGACGTCACGAGGTGTACACTGTGCTGCAATCTAAAGTCGCATTGTCTCCGCATGAAAATGAAAAAAAAAAGCCATTTGTGGTGACGGGATATAAACCCTCTGTACTCACATTATTTTCTTGAAGCACGAGGGGAGGAGGCGGTGGAGGACACCGACAGGGTGAACGAGAGAGAGTGAGGTGAGTGACTGGCTGGATGAGAGCATGTACCTAATAGTATGGCTCTTTTATCATAAGTTAAATATTGTATGTGTGATGAATGGTGCGCATCTATGTCTGAGTACGTGTGTGTGTCTGTGTGTACGCTTTTGAGTGCGTTTGAGTGTTGATGCCTGTGTAAATATGTATGCCTGTGCGTAATTATATTCTGTTTTTTTTTTTTTTTTTTTTATAAGTAGCATAATATCTAGGTACGAATATATAAGTAGTATGTGCTGGAAAATATATTATAATGAATAATAGTTTTTCATTGAGACTCCAGTAGTCACATTAGTAACAGAGTATATAAATACAAAGATTAAAAAATTGAACCACAATCATCAAAAAAGCTAAAAAATTGTAAATGAAGGAGAAAAATACCGTATTCCCGCCTTTGCACTTTTTGTGCTTGTGTGATTGTATGGGTGCAAGTATAAATACATTATACATTATACATTATAAATACATACTAGCTATCCAAGTCATATTAGTTTTGAGTGTGAGTTGCACCCAGTTCAGAGCAGCTCTTTGGGATGACCATTTTAGGGCCATCCGCTTCATTGCATTCCTAAATGATTTCAGCTGATTGAGGTGGAAAATGTTTAGAGCCACCTAGTCCAAAGCATAAATTAGGTCTTCAGTTTGAGTGGTAGTATTAATGTAAGAGAAACTATACCTCTGCAGTACCTGTAAGCAGTACTGCAATGTAGAGTACAATTTCTTTTCAAGCAGTAGTATTATTTTGAAAACTATGAAATGTAAATAAAAAAATTCAAACAGTAACAAGAACTGTGAATTTAAAAGCAGTATTTCTTCGTGTATTGTAAAAACAACAACATTAGTGGATATAAATTTGTATTACTACTTCGAGTATTTGTATCTGAATAAAAAGTTTTTATTCGTTACCATACATCTTTGTTGTTATTTCATACATCTCTACCCTTACAAATGTATATAAAAGCTGTGCAAGACGTACAAGATATAAATTTAAAGCATGAGGGGGGTGGCGTCTAAGATGGAGGGAAACAAAATATATGTACTGATTGCATGGGATTTCGCCTGTCATGCTGTACGTATAGGTTTTTGGGAACAGGCGGAGCGTGATCGTGTCCGGTTCCAAAATCATATAGCAAAAATGACTGAAATTATATTTCCTGTCCTTGAACAAAGTCACAGACATAGGATTTGGGCAAAGCTAAATATTATCTGAGTAGGTGTTAGGTAGAAAGAAATTTCATAAGCAGACACTATTTTCACACATAATCTGCCTCTTGAGCTTATGGATAGCAGGGCACCCGTAGAATTCCAGGTCTCGAATAGATGCAAACTTGAAGATTCACTGCATCCATGTCATCTTTTCGTAGACGATGACGTAGATGATGGGCTCAGGATGATCTAATATTCGAAGTGACTTCATCATTTCTTTACAAGGTATACCAGGATCATCCCAGTGTAGTCCATGAGAGAAAAGTCTTATGACCTAGCACTCATCTGTGTTTTAGCAGGGTCCACATCCTTGAAAGGCCTCGGTTATGCAATTCTTGCTGACAACGTCTCTATTATACCCGCATCTTCAGTGTACGCTATGAGTGCAACAAATTTAAATATGAATTGTCTACACTCATCATCGTTCTTCTTAGCGTCATCAGTCTTCTGACTGGTTTGATGCGGCCCGCCACGAACTCTTCTCCTGTGCTAACCCCTTCATTTCAGAGTAGTACTTGCAACCTACGTCCTCTATTTTTTGCTGGATGTATTCCAATCTCTATCTTCCTTTACAGTTTTTGCCCACTACGGCTCCCTCTAGAACCTTGGAAGTCATTCCATAATGCCTTAACAGATGTTCTGTCATACTGCCCCTTCTTGTCAGTCATTTCCACATATTCCTTTCCTCTCCGATTCTGCATAAAACCTCCTCATTTCCAACCTCATCAGTTCACACAATTTTCGACATACGTCTGTAGCATAACCTCTCAAATGCATCGATTCTCTTCTATTCCTGTTTTCCCACAGTCCATGTTTCACTACCAAACGTTACAATGCTGTACCCCAAACGTACATTGTCAGAAATTTCTTCCTCATATGTAGCCTTAAGTTTGATACCAGTAGATTCACTTGGCCAAGAATGCCGTTTTTGGCAGTGCTAACCTGCTTCTGATGTCCTCCTTGCTTCGTCCTTCAATGGTTATTTCCCTCTCTAGGTAGCAGTATTCCTTAACCTCACTTATTTTGTGACCATCAAGCCTGATGCCGGCCGCGGTGGTCTAGCGGTTCAAGGCGCGCAGTCCGGAACCGCGCGACTGCTACGGTCGCAGGTTCGAATCCTGCCTCGGGCATGGATGTGTGTGATGTCATTAAGTTAGTTAGGTTTAAGTAGTTCTAAGTTCTAGGAGACTGATGACCACAGATGTTAAGTCCCATAGTGCTCAGAGCTATGTGAACCATTTGAGCCAAGCCTGATGTTAAGTTTCTCACAGTTCTCATTTCTGCCGGTACTCATTACTTTCGTCGTTCTTCGATTTACTCTAAATCCGTATTCTGTAATCATTAGACTGTTCATTCCATTCAGAAGATCATATAATTCTTCTTCACTTTTACTCAAGGTAACAATGTCATCAGCGAATCGTATCATTGATATACTTTCACCTTGAATTTTAATTACACTCATGAATCTTTCTTTTATTTCCATTATTGCTTCCTTGATGTACAGATTGAATAGTAGAGGCGAAAGATTACATCCATGTCTCTGTTAATACAAGCGCTTCGTTCTTGGTCGTCGACTTTTATTATTCCCTCTTGGCTGTTGTACGTATTTTGTATGAGCTGTCTCTCCCTCTTACTTACCCTTATTTTTCTCAGAATTTCGAAGATCTTGCACCATTTTACATTGTCGAACGCTTTTTCCAGGTCGACAAATCTTATGAACGTATCTTGATTTTTCTGTAGTCTTGGTTCCTAAAGCTAAACTGATCGTCATGTAGCACATCCTCAATTTTCTTTTTTATTATTCTTGTCAGCAACTTGGATGCATGAGCCGCTAGCTGATTGTGCGATAATTCTCGCACTTGTCAGCTCTTGCCGAATTCGGAATTGTGCTGATGATGCTTTTCCGAAAGTCAGATGGTAAGTGGCTACACTCATACATTCTACACACCAACGTGAATAGTCGTTTTTTGTCAATTCTCCCAAAGATTTTAGAAATTCTGATGGAATGTTATCCATCCCTTCTGCCTTATTTGATCTTAAGTCCTCCAAAGCTCTTTTATTTCTGATTCTAATACAGGGGCCTCTTACCTCTTCTAAATCGATTCATGTTTCTTCATCTATCATATCAGACAAATCTTTCCCATTATAAAGGCTTCCATTGTATTCTTTCCACCTATCCGCTCTCTCATCTGCATTTAACAGTGAGATTCCCGTTGTACTCTTAATGTTATCACCCCTGCTTTTAATGTCACCGAAGGTTGTTTTACTTCCCTGTATGCCAAGTCAGTCCCACTGACAATCACTTCTTTTTCGATTTCCTCATGCTGCCATTTCGTCTTAGCTTCCCTGCACTTCCCATCTATTTCATTCCACAGCGACTTGTGTTTCCATACTCCTGAGTCTCCTGGAACATTTCTGTACTTCCTTCTTTCATCGACCAATTGAAGCATTTCTTCTATTACCCATAGTTCCGTTTCTGTTAACTTCTTTGTATCCACGTTTTTCTTCCCAACATCTGTTATTGCCTTTTTAGGGATGTCCATTCCTCTTCAACTGTACTACGTAATGAGCGATTACTTATTGTTGCATCTGCATCCTCAGAGAACATCAAATTTATCTCGTCACTCCTTAGTACTTCCGTATCCTACTTGTTTGCGAATTGATTCTTCCTGACTAATACACTCCTGGTTCAAAATGGTTCAAATGGCTCTGAGCACTATGGGACTTAACAGCTGAGGTCATCAGTCCCCTAGAACTTAGAACTACTTAAACCTAACTAACCTAAGGACATCACACACATCCATGCCCGAGGCAGGATTCGAACCTGCGACCGTAGCGGTCCCGCGGTTCCGGACTGCGCGCCTAGAACCACTAGACCACCGCGGCCGGCAATACACTCCTGGAAATGGAAAAAAGAACACATTGACACCGGTGTGTCAGACCCACCATACTTGCTCCGGACACTGCGAGAGGGCTGTACAAGCAATGATCACACGCACGGCACAGCGGACACACCAGGAACCGCGGTGTTGGCCGTCGAATGGCGCTAGCTGCACAGCATATGTGCACCGCCGCCGTCAGTGTCAGCCAGTTTGCCGTGGCATACGGAGCTCCGTCGCAGTCTTTAACACTGGTAGCATGCCGCGACTGGGTGGACGTGAACCGTATGTGCAGTTGACGGACTTTGAGCGAGGGCGTATAGTGGGCATGCGGGAGGCTGGGTGGACGTACCGCCGAATTGCTCAACACGTGGGACGTGAGGTCTCCACAGTACATCGATGTTGTCGCCAGTGGTCGGCGAAAGGTGCACGTGCCCGTCGACCTGGGACTGGACCGCAGCGACGCACAGATGCACGCCAAGACCGTAGGATCCTACGCAGTGCCGTAGGGGACCGCACCGCCACTTCCCAGCAAATTAGGGACACTGTTGCTCCTGGGGTATCGGCGAGGACCATTCGCAACCGTCTCCATGAAGCTGGGCTACGGTCCCGCACACCGTTAGGCCGTCATCCGCTCACGCCCCAACATCGTGCAGCCCGCCTCCAGTGGTGTCGCGACAGGCGTGAATGGAGGGACGAATGGAGACGTGTCGTCTTCAGCGATGAGAGTCGCTTCTGCCTTGGTGCCAATGATGGTCGTATGCGTGTTTGGCGCCGTGCAGGTGAGCGCCACAATCAGGACTGCATACGACCGAGGCACACAGGGCCAACACCCGGCGTCATGGTGTGGGGAGCGATCTCCTACGCTGGCCGTACACCACTGGTGATCGTCGAGGGGACACTGAATAGTGCACGGTACATCCAAACCGTCATCGAACCCATCGTTCTACCATTCCTAGACCGGCAAGGGAACTTGTTGTTCCAACAGGACAATGCACGTCCGCATGTATCCCGTACCACCCAACGTGCTCTAGAAGGTGTAAGTCAACTACCCTGGCCAGCAAGATCTCCGGATCTGTCCCCCATTGAGCATGTTTGGGACTGGATGAAGCGTCGTCTCACGCGGTCTGCACGTCCAGCACGAACGCTGGTCCAACTGAGGCGCCAGGTGGAAATGGCATGGCAAGCCGTTCCACAGGACTACATCCAGCATCTCTACGATCGTCTCCATGGGAGAATAGCAGCCTGCATTGTTGCGAAAGGTGGATATACACTGTACTAGTGCCGACATTGTGCATGCTCTGTTGCCTGTGTCTATGTGCCTGTGGTTCTGTCAGTGTGATCATGTGATGTATCTGACCCCAGGAATGTGTCAATAAAGTTTCCCCTTCCTGGGACAATGAATTCACGGTGTTCTTATTTCAATTTCCAGGAGTGTATCTTCAGCCTACTCTTCATCACTGTTGTGTTGTGATCTGAGTCTATTTTTGCTCCTGTATACGCCTTACAATCAATTATCTTATTTCGGAATCTCTGTCTGACCATGATGTAATCTAATGAAATCTTCCCGTACCATCCGGCCTTTTCTAAATATACCTCCTTCTCTTGTCATTCCTGAACAGAGTATTCGCTATTACCAACTGAAGTTTATTACATAACTCAATTAATCTTTCTCCTCTCCATTTCTTGTCCCAAGCCCATATTATCCTGTAAGTTTCTCCTCTAGTCCTTCCCCTACTCAGTTCCAGTCCCCCATGACTATTAGATTGTCACCTCTCTTTATGTGCTGTATTACCCTTTCAATATTCTCATACACATTCTCTATTTTTTCATCTTCATCTTGCGACGGCGGCATGTGTACCTGAACCATAGTTGTCCGTGTTGGTTTACTGTCGAATCTGATAGGAATAACCCTATCATTGAACTGTTCAAAGTAACACACTCTCTGCTCTACCTTCCTAACGGTTATATTATTTTCTGCTGAAGTTGACATTACCCTGTACTCATCTGACCAGAAATCCTTATCTTCTTTCCACTTCTTCACTGACCTCTACTATATCTGGATTCAGCCTTTGCATTTCCCTTTTCTGATTTTCTAGTTTCCCTACCACGTTCAAGCTTCTGACATTCCACTCCCCGATTCGTAGAATGTTATTGTTTCGTTTAGTATACAATCTTTTTCTCATGGTGCCTTAGCCTTGGCAGTCCCCTCCCAGAGATCCGAATGGGGGACTATTCCAGGAGCTTTTACTAAAGGAGATATAATCACACTTCTTCAATTACAGGCCACATGTCCTGTGGATACACGTCACGTGTCTTTAGTGCAGTGGTTTTCATTGCCTTTTGCATCCTCATGCCGTTGATCTTTGTTGATTCTTCCGCCTTTAGGGGCAGTTTCCGACCCCTATTACAAGAGAGTGCCCTAAACTTGTGTCCACTCCTCCGCCCCATTTGACAAGGCCATTGACAGAATGATGGAGACTTCTTGAAAGTCGGCAAAGACGTTCACACTTTTAGTTGCCATTGTGTAATGCTCTTGGCATGCCCCAGCACATGGTCATTTGTACAGCACGAAAAATGGTTCAAATGGCTCTAAGCACTATGGGACTTAACATCTGTGGTCATCAGTACCCTGGACTTAGAACTACTTAAACCTAACTAACCTAAGGACATCACACACATCCCTGCCCGAGGCAGGATTCGAACCTGCGACTGTAGCAGCAGCGCGGTTCCAGACTGAAGCGCCTAGAACCGCTCGGCTACAGCGGCTGGCTGGACAGCACTCTGCACAACACCAGTAAGTGGGCAATAGTTAATCACACGGTCATGTTGAACTACGGCATACGATCCAATGTGTTCAGGGAAATTTTATGAGGATTCAAATTCGATTCGTACATCTATGGGTCCTAATCTATGTCCCTCATTCTACTTATAACAGTCTAACACGATAACTGGTGCCAGCTCCTTGAATTTCTGGTTAGCACACTGGACTCGCATTCAGGAGGACGACGGTTCAATCCCGTCTCCGGCCATCCTGATTTAGGTTTTTCGTGATTTCCCTAAATCGCTTCAGGCAAATGCCGGGATGGTGCCTTTGAAAGGGCACGGCCGATTTCCTTCCCCATCCTTCCCTCACCCGAGCTTGTGCTCCGTCTCTAATGACATCGTTGTCGACGGGACGTTAAACACTAATCTCCTCCTCCTCCTCCTTGAATTTTCGTGGACTGAGTAGGCATCCTTCCTCTTCAACTCCTTCACAGTAAGAAGCACGGACCTGTCAAATGCTTGACTGCATATATTCTGATCCCACTGTAGCACTAATTTGTCATACAGATAGAATTCAGAATTCAAGTAGACTCTGGCATTAGTTAAATTACAGTTGTCCCCCTTCTATTGGTCTGGAATGCAAGTATGATGAATCTTGGTGTTCGAGCTGCACTGAGGTTTTAATAGCCCACGGTTGTCTGCTCGCTGTCGGTAGCACCGGGTACTCAAAAACCTCCCATGAGCACAAAGTTAATGGTAGATACGTACCGGTATTCAGAACTCTTGAAACCTTCAACCGCTCCTCGTCTGCCACAGTGATGTGCGGCATATTACATATAATTTTACTGAGGATGTTCTGATTCTACCCTTGGATGTATGAGTTGCTATCCGTTTTGCTCCGTACCAGAATCAGCTCCTGTTTAACATTCATAATAATTCGCTGCATTTATTTAAAGTACCCCATAAGCATTTTTAGATGAATACGTCCAGTAAAGCGGCTGTACTCTTCTGCTGTTCTGCCAACAGGTTTTTTTATGAACCAGTCTGCATTGTCTAAGCCATTCAATTCCGAGGGTGATGATGAGACGTATGTTTTAACGGTTGACGCTATGCCAACATTACGGGTACGATCAATCTCTACTCCACTTTGTTAATAACGTATTTCGTGGAACAGGATGCCAAAGCATTACGTACAACCTTCATTCCCACTGTGTTACTACCATCCTTTTTCTTAAAGAATTCATCCAAGTATATGAAGCTCTTGCATCGCAGAGCTGAAGCGTCTTGGTGCTCGATGACAATCGTAGTATCATTGTTCTTGTTAAAAGGCACTGAAGCACAAGGTTTCTGCGAGAAGTATTCCTGGCATATGATTCTTTCATCACATTCCACTGGGTGAGATATGTTGTGTGGCGACGTCATTGCGACGTTTCGAGCGTCCTGCTTTAGGAGTCTCGTAATTCGCACGAGTTATCACCTTGCGGTTCTGCTGCGAAGCGCTGTGCTGTACGCTGTGTGTGCTGGTTTTATACCTTACGCCCATCTTGTCGTAAATGAAGTCGTACAATTATTTCCTCACCACGAAAGTCATAAAGTTGGTTATTCTGATCCACAACACGCAGCTCCAGATAGTCAAATGACTGAACTGTCACTGGAAGGTATATAGAGTTGGTAGGAGTCAAACAATCTTATACCCTGTTCCAACTGATGCGAAGAGTCCGAAAATTGAATCTATCGTCGAGATATGAGTCACTCAACACGGATTCGACTGACAGGGAGAATATCCACTGACTGATCAGATTCGTAACATTTATTGAGATCCGTCCTCAAAACCTGTCCCTTTGTGAAACCTAGTAGTGTGCCTACTGAACCTTTCTGCTCAAAGTCAATCGATGCAATCACTGTCCTTATTTCAGATTTAAGTATACTGATGTTTGAACTGAGCTCAATCCCTTCTCCAGACTGTTTTAAATCTTGGCTTAAATCGTCGCCGGCCGCAGAGACCGAGCGATTCTAAGCGATTCAGTCCAGAACCGCTCGACTGTTACGGTCGCAGGTTCGAATCCTACCTCGGGCATGGATGTGTGTGATGTTCTTAGGTTAGTTAGGATTATGTATTCTACGTTCTACGGGACTGATGACCTCAGATGTTAAGTTCCATAGTGCTCAGAGCCATTTGAGGCATTTGAATTTAAATCGTCATTATCGTATGCACCAGGTTCAGTTTCGTTTTTACCAGATGCAGTTATTGTTAGCCTCTGCGATTACTGGGATGGTGTTCTATGTCTCCAGTCCAGTCAGTGCGACGCTCCAATCTCCAACGCTTAAATCAGTTGCTGAGAAGCAATTCACACGTAGTACAGACGATCGTTCTTTTAATGTCCGAGTGTACGACATTGCATGTAAACATCGATTGGTGCATGGCGCTTAATACCCGTCCTTATATATAAAAAAAAAATGGTTCAAATGGCTCCTAGCACTATGGGACTCAACTGCTGAGGTCATTATTCCCCTAGAACTTAGAACTAGTTACACCTAACTAACCTAAGGGCTTCACAAACATCCATGCCCGAGGCAGGATTCGAACCTGCGACCATAGCGGTCTTGCGGTTCCAGACTGCAGCGCCTTTAACCGCACGACCACTTCGGCCGGCTCCTTATATATCATGCGTAAATGTCAGGAGGAACATGATGCATAGATGACCACACAGGAATGTATTAATGTCTTGGTAGCGTCGAAAGTTGTATAACACATGTCTTCTGCCTTTGAAGTATCGTTGTAATTCTTCTGGGGGTTGCAGGTCGCCGAATGAATCAAAATAGTAAACGTTATTAGTATTTTTTTTCATTAACGTATGCTGCATAGTGAGTTCCAAGTCCTTCTACTACATCCAGATTCACAATTCCGCACTCTCCTGGTTTACACCTAGTCTTCGGTTATGTATTCCGCATAGACACACCTCGGAATCCCGGAATGTTGAATTTCTTCGTAACAAACTTAAGCAGATTTGTATTTGCAAATGACCTCTCTGGTAGGACTGCTAGGGGCCTTTTTTTGTTTATGTACGGTTTCAAGTAAAGCAATTTTTCGATGGCAGCCGCCCCAAAAAGTGTTCAAATGTGTGTGAATTCCTATGGGACCAAAGTGCTGAGGTCATTGGTCCCTGGACTTACACACTACTTAAAGTAACTTATGCTAAGAACAACATAGACACCCATGCCGGAATGAGGACTCGATCCTGCGGTGGGAGGGTCCGCCCAGTCCGTGACATGGCGCCTGAGACTACGCGGCCACTCCGCGCGGCGCAGCTGCCTCAGTCATGGGGTTATGTCCTCGTGCCTCCTGCAGCTGCTCCTGAGATTTTTGCGCATTCTTGAGTGTCCTGGCTATAGCTGCAACACCCGCAGTCAGTGAACCCACCGCTGAGAAACCGGCTAGGGCTGGAATTAGGAAGGGATTAATTCCACCTGACGTCTTGTTTATTGGTAGAACTCTGTGTGGTTTAATCGATCTTTTTTTTTCTCGCTCCTTTCTGCTTTAGGGTGCTTTTAGCTGCATACAACGGTGTCAGGATACAGTTTTTCATGCACCCTTTGGGTTACATCTTCTTCCTTAGTGCCCTACGTGCTGCGCTCATTACTTGGCTGAACTTCTTCACACCCAAACCCAACGTAACTGTATCACGCATAGCATTTTTAACTGCAAATGCTGCAATGCGTTGAACTATACCAATACCCCTATTCGCACATATTGCCTTAGATTTATCAGCTAAAATTCGATCTGCTGTGTGACGATCTTTATTTGATGCGTAAGCGATGTTATATTCCATACACACTTCGTCGAGTGGATTTATCCCCTCAGCACCGCGTGTCAATCGGTTTTGAACTTTTGTTCCAGGTCCAGGGTAGTGATATCCAGGAATGTGTAATTCGAATGGTAGTTTGTCGAGAATACCGCCTCCACCTCTAATGCGTCTGCTACCACGCTTGTTATGCTACTGAGGTGCTTGTGGTCTGCGCTCCCTGTTATATAAAAAGTGGTCAGGGTCGATCCAGCTGTTTTGTGATGCGGGAAATCCAAGACATTTAACTAAAGCTCTTTTCCGTCGTCACTGTATGACCCTCTCTACGAGATACATATCTGTTTCCGAGCTCTACTGTAACTCTTGTGTGTAAAAACATCCTGCATTTTCAGTGCCACTGCTGTCATTTAAGAGGTAGGTTCTAGGATTCGTTTTCTGTATTTAAAAACTGCGAATCTTTCGGTTGACGAGTTTCGCATGTATGACTTCTCAAATGCTTTCTTGTCTTTTGAAATACGAATGAAATCACCTACATTAAATAGCTGTTTCCGCGGATCTGGCATTTTAATACGATTGTATACTGCATCTAAAGTCCATTATCACAAACATCGCTTGGTCTAATTTTTATTGTGCGATGTATGGTTCGAGCGATTATTCTGTGCAATTATTTGTGGGAGGATATCGATCAATTTGTGTGAGCCATGAAGATTGATTTACATTAATGTTTGGGTTTTCACTGTTCTTTTCAGACGCTTCACGATACTTGCCTTCAGGGTGGTGTACGTCGAGTAGTCCATAACAGTCTTGAAATGTCTATTTTAAAACTCATCGCCGTAATCCCAGGATGCTACCGCTGATGCGGGTACGGAAGGCATGGGATAAGTCATTGTTGCAGACCCCGGTAGGCTGGAGGAAGCGCATCCGCCGATGAGCAAAGGAGAAAACCGTTATGAGCGACGATAGAAGCACAAAGACCCTCACACGGCAGTAAACCCAAACATTGAGCAGGGAGTACTTACTCTTCCACGGCTTCTTCGTACTCTGTTGCTGCTGTGGCTTGACAGCGCTGGACGATCTCGAATGTGTTTCATTCTGAGTGACTGACTGCAACTGAGGCTGCAGAGCTGCTGAGCCCGCCCTGTACCCCCGTTGTCATCGGATACTGCCTTCGTATTCGCTACTGCCAATTTCAAGTGCCTCTCGTGGTATAACTGTGTTAGTGAAGTCCTAATGGGCTTTCCTTTCAGTAGGACCAGGACTCGAGTGCCGTAAACGGCACCAACATTTTTAATTTCTTGCTATTTCCCTGGTGGGACGTCAGCACAGCCCTGGGACAAAGTAATTCCCACCAAAAGTCGAAATTCCCTCCAAAATTCTGTCTGTAGTCTGAGAAAAATACATACATCTTTGGATGTGGGTTGGAGTGGTCGGGTACGGGTTTGGGTGTGGTCAGAGGTGGGGGAATTACTCGATCAAAAAAATGGCTCTGAGCACTATGGGACTCAACATCTTAGGTCATAAGTCCCCTAGAACTTAGAACTACTTAAACCTAACTAACCTAAGGACATCACACACACCCATGCCCGAGGCAGGATTCGAACCTGCGACCGTAGCAGTCCCGCGATTCCAGACTGCAGCGCCAGAACCGCACGGCCACCGCTGCCGGCAATTACTCGATCAATTTAATAAATTTGCATTTCAGTTTGATGTCAAAATTGGGGTGATGCCACCATCTCCCTACTACTCAGACATACTATATGTGTACTAAGCAGGATATCCAGGTTCGAATCCCAGTCTGCCACAAATTTTCAACTTTCACCACCGAATTATTTCACTGCCCGATGGCGTGGGTCTTTTCTCCGAAATTCGATATTTACTGTCACTGTATCTACCAATAAATACACCTACAGTAGAGCTATTAATGTTCTGTCTTGATAATGAAATAAAATTGCGCCTCGGTGCTTTTAAAGTATTTGCTCCAATAACACAGATTTAGGAGTTTTCCACAGCAAGTGTAGACTTATGGAATTCAAACACAGCTCGAGTTTACTTTTAAAAATGATAGATATTTTTCGATAAACCCAATGGGGTTAGGTAAGCAGTCTGTGGCCAATTGCAACAGACTGTAATACATTTTTTGTTGTTTCTTGTTTCTTGCCTGTTGGCCTTTACACTTATAGGATGCACTATAGTTGCGTTCGTTGCGTATCTTTATCATTCTTTTGTGTAGACAATTGTGATCTAAGTGTCATATATGAGCATTAGAGCCATTAGCAACAAAATGAATCTAAATTAGTTAAGTCTCATGAGCTCTTTTTTTTAACAGTTCTCCAATAAAATGACACATTTTATTGTTCTATTGTTACAGCCAACGACCAATACGAGCTTAACCGATTCTGACGTGGAGACGTAACGTCCGAATACATTTAGTATTCTGCCAGTTATTCATTTGCAACTTGCTGCAGCGTCCCTGAGATTAATTGTCGAACATCATGATGCGCTTTGTAAACTTGAATGCAAATGATCTGGTCACAATCTCCAAGCACTTATACCGTTTCGTGCGTAAATAACAGGTAACGGGCCTGCAAAATTGATGGTGGTCTTAAAAGATATAATTTTTTCTAATTTTTTTACAGTATTTTTCCAGAAGTTAGTTTCCTCACTAACAAAAATACAACCGTCATCCACATTGGCTGTCTGTTCTAGTTCATTTTAAAAGTTTTCTTTCCACTGAGTATATTCAATTTCTACTTAAAAGCAAATTATCATTTCTTTTCAAAATATTGCGTGAGGAGACGCGCCGTTTTGGCACTCAACGTGGGTCGCTGAAAAAGTGCATGAATTATATATGTATCTTCTCTTTTGCATTTACCCAGTCTGTGGGAGGAGGTACTAATCCGCAAATCTGGAGATGCAGCGTACGGATGGAAACTGAATATTAACCGTCACGTATCCCAGAAACCAGAAAATCATTCCAGTCTCACTCGCTGTGCTGTAAAAAAGGTAAGGAACGCCAGCATTGGTAGCCCGCCTTTGCATTTCGGTAATTTCTTTCATAATTCGCGTATTTAATGTATGGCTCTTAAAACACAAAGTTTGTGAGAAATTATTTTCAGTAACGTTCATGTACAAGATTTATTTTATAAAGCATTGTTGTATCAGAAGTTGCCATAACGGCTGCTGTTGTACACTGTGTCTGCAAAATAGACTGTTAGCTATTCTGCTGTCTCTGTAATTCGGCATCCGTCTCGTCTTTCATAGTTGTAAATTATTTTTCTGCAGTGTTTATGTATTTGTTTGATGTTTTTATAAGTGCGTTGCTATCTGAATTTGTGCAAATAATTTTAACTTCTGTGATTTGTTGTGTGATTATGACAAACGCAGAAAGTCTTGAAAGCATGGATGCGGATCAGGAAATACAAAACCAGACTTCACTCAACGGCGACAATGCAGTCGAGCAGACGGCAGAATCAGATACAGAAATTTCAAAATCTGCAGTACAAATTGTAACTGCGTTGTATGAGAAAGTGGATGTACAATAGAAAATTTGCGAAGCGATCACGCTGACAGTACTATCAGCTTTCACCTAAGACGATTTGATTGCAGGAATTTCTGTGTGTTTCATGCCCACTGCCAAAGAACAGAGTTTAGTTATTGCCAAAGCCATCCTGAAAATTCTCGGCAACAAATTTTAGTTATTGCGGAAGAATAAGGGAGAAACGAAAATTAATTTAAAAAACAATCTGATGAAACTGCAAACAGTAAAGCTTTGAAAATAAATTCAGAGAAATATCAGGAAATTATAGGCAGCAAAGTTTAGTTATTGTCGAAGAACAATCGCACAGAATAGGTAATAAATTTAAACAATAATCTTATGAAACTGATAGTAAATTCAGAGAATAATCTGAAAATTTAAAGAAACAACAAACTATCGCAATCGCGAAACTACAATGCAAAAGATTGGATGCAAATTTAGATGCCGTAATGGAAGATGTAAATACACGGATCACTACGACAATGGACGAAGTAAAACAAAAAATTTTAGTTTTGATTAAGTTGTGTCGCCTGATACCCGGTTTCGTAAATAAATTATCAGATGATGTCACAGAAATAAAACACAGTGAATCCTGAGCAGAGACTTAAGTGTCGTACCTCACTAGCGAGTTAAAAAGAAAAATATGATAAAGGATTTCATGAATGGGTTTTTAAAAAATATACGGAAACAGCGGAGAAGGCCGAACAAGAAATACGTGCTGCGGTGGAAGCCGCAAGCGCGCAAGTTTTGTCCGAGCCAGGAACTACAGGCGAAACTATTCGCACAGAACTTGGCGAAATGCGGAAAATTTTACCAGAAGATTTACCCCAGTGCACGACAATGATAATACTCAAGGAACCGACCTCTAAAAACAAGCCGAGATAATTGTTAACACGCTGAGTGGCGCAATGCAGATGCCAATGTACGGGAATGTCCCTGTGTAAACCCCCAAGTACAAAATGAATTACCATCTGAAGGTAAATGTACATGATGCAGTTACGATTCGGCAGGCACAACACCGACATTAGCAGCCGTTCGTTTGGAAGGAAGCCTTCTTAAGAATAGGCATTTTCAGGAGTTCATTCCAGAAAAAAGTTTATTCATCTCGTGCTGCTTATACGCGGTTTTAAGAGAATATTGGCAAAGACGTGGAACGAACGGCAGATAATTCAGTTTGTCGCCTCGTAAATGCTGGGTGAATCTGCCTTATGGGCTGCGGCAACGGAAGAGTCCTGTTGCACGTTACAACAGATCGAAGAGGCCTCTTAAACAAATATTGGTCACCAAATATTCGAGCACGTCTGACAAGTGAAGCCTTAAGTGGGGTAGGACGTGAAACGGTCCGACTTGCAGCAGGAGAGGCACCACAGGACATTTTAATTTACACTGTCTATACTTTTACAAATAAATTCATGAAAATTTGTTAGCAAGACCAGGAAGGATTCAGGATTCACACTCATTGCAGAGGAAGTTCCAAAACATAACAAAACAAATTACTTTACATGTGAAATTTCATCATTTTTTCACTTGGTATTGGCTGCATTTGTTGCTGTAGGTACACTTTTCTTCATAAGTAAGAGAGATTCTTCAATGAATTTTGCACAGCATACAAACCATACTTACAGGTGTATGAAACTCTGGAATTTCAAAATCTGTTAAAAACTGTGGTAAAAACTGAGATAATTAACTATAAAATTCGAGTTTTCTCTAAATACGAAGTTTAAAACGTAACAGCCCATTCATTTTTCCATAGATTAAATAAGTTCTAGAGTTTCACCTGTAACTATGGTTTGTAAGCTGTGCAAAATTCATCGAAGAATCGCTCTAACTTATGAAGAAAAGCGTACCTATAGCAACAAATGCAGCCAACAGTAAGTGAAAAAAATCATAAAATTTCACATTTAAATAATATTATTTTTTCGTTTTTTTTGGTTTCCACTGCTATGAGTCTGAATCCTGAATCCTTCCTGGTCATGCTGACAAAGTTTTATGAATTTATTTGTAAAAGTATAGACAGTGCAAATTAAAATGTCCTGTGGTGCCTCTCCTTCTCGAAGTCGGCCCGTTTGACGTCCTACACCCCTTAAACCAGGAGACTTACAATGCCAAGCAAGGAAGTCTACGGAAATGTTTTGAGAAGTACATTGGCAAGACAATGTATTGGGACAATCCCGTATCAGACAAAGATGTGACAGGAAGACTAAAAGGGGAATTGCAAATCAAGATTCTGGAAAAGCTGATACACTCGACAGAGGACACTTTGAAAAACTCTTTATCTGTAGCGGATTCGTTTGAGTTAATTCAAGAAGACGTGAAAAGTACGAACGGCAACCGCACTGTGGCCCGCAGCCTAACGCGAACCACAACAACAACGGCAGGAATCACGCTGGGAACAGCTACGGTGCCACGCCTGCTGGCAAGCGCAGGAATGACAGCACGCACGCACAAATGTAAAAATGTTCAGGATTTGTGGATCGAAATAAAAATAATAACCAGAGATATCACCCCGGGTATCAGAATAAGAGACACTCGCAAAATCAGGAACACCAAAACAGGAGTGGCAGCCTAATTATCGGGGGCCGCCGCAGCCAAAGTTTTCACACCCGCTACCCGGCTGGCAATACCAGTAGCATCAAGCCAAATATAATATCCAGCCAATAAAAATTGTTCAGTTTATCGATCAGCAACCTCAGAATTTTATGACGAGCCAGTTCAGGCAGCAGTAAACGCAATAGTAAGTGGACTACCAACCACCATCATTTTGGTTACGGGGTGAAATTAAATGTACTTGATTTAAATTGTTTTAATAAGATATATGAGACCAGAAGGGTTCTGATTTTGCCTGTGCAGAAATGTATTGATGCGGGAGCCATTGGTGCACCAATGTAAAGGATTGAAAAGCAGGCCCTGATTGAAGTACTGTTTGAAAGAGGAGCTACAGAACGCATATTTTTCATCATAGAGAGTTTGTCTGTGTCTGCCTGTTGGGAATGGAATTCCTGAAACGGGAGGATACAAAGGTCGACCTCCAGAGTGGAAAACGCCAAATATATGTTGGGGGTAAAGAGTTTATTTTGAATATGTTACGCACCAATGCACTTCAAGGCAAATTTTGTCAGAACTTTAAATTTAAGATTATAGGCAGCAAGGTGTTATGGGCAGACCACAATCTTGTTGACTAGCAACATGACAGGCGTGTAACCAGTAAAGTATATGATGATTTACTTGATTTTAACAAGATCTTCGGTGAGGCACGAGGATCAGAGTATCTCAGTTAATGGCAGATGCTGCGCTGTGGGATTTGTTATTAGCATTTGCAAATGTGTTTTCTTGTAATCCTGGAGTAATAAAAGGATACGTTTACAAGATGAATGTAGTTCGACATGAAACATTCTCACATAAAACTTATTCCATTACGTGGTCGAAAAGGGAGTCAGTTAAATGGTAAATACAAAAGATGCTTGCCTGGAATATTATAAAATCTTCCATGTCACCTGATAGCAGTCCATTGTTAGCAGGAAATAAAGGAGATGGAGGAGTGGTCTTGCGCTTGACGCTTGAACATAAACCGAATTATTGTACCTGTAGCACCTCATGAAGGATCATATTTACTGGCATGTCCAAACTCAAATAAGATCATAGGATTGCACCATCACAGCGATATGAAGGAATTTGTCCAGTAAAGATATATGTCCACGCATTTTAAAAAATTTGGAAATTACCTGATTTTGTATAATTGTTTTGTCATGTGTGTGTATTTTATAGTTTCGTTTATCTTATACTACTTCTTTCTTTCTTCGTGTGGTTCATCTAAGGACCACGTACCAATTTCAATGCTTTCTTCTCTGTTGTTCTTTCTCTCTCCTCCAGCATTTTTTCATCTTTTTCCTATGTATTGGAAATTGGAAATTTGTGGTAAGGACTATGGCAACAAATTTCTGAGGTCATCAGTCCTTACGCTTACACACTAATTAAATTAACTTAAAGTAATTTACGATAAGGGCAACACACATACCCATGCTCGAGGGGAGGACTCGAACTTCCGACGGGGGGAGCCGCACGAACCGTGACAAGACGCCCAAAACCGCACAGCTACCCCGCGCGGCTCACTATGTATCCTTTTTCTTTCCTCGGACCATTCTGACCCTGTCTGCTTCTCCCTCTTGCCTTGGAAACCTTCCAATTTGAACACTTTCCTTTTGAAAATCTTACTTTCAATTGCAAATTTTTCAGTTATGTTGTTTTCTTGCAAATGTTTCCTAACTTCTTGAATCCATGCTGTTGTTGACTTTTTGTCCCAAAGATATTTAACAATTTGTTTGGTTAAGCTGCTGCTTTTCATTCTGTATAAGTATGCAAAAAATAGCAGTAACTTCTTTAGTAGTGTTTCATATGTGTTTTCTTCATTGCTCCTTAATTTCCATACTTCTGTATTTTTTGGTGGCCCAAGTATTTTTCGAATGATTTTTCTTTCTAGGACTTTATACTATTTCGTGTTATCATAAATTGACAATGTATTAAATTTGTAATGTGTAAAAGTTTGCATGGCTATTCCATGTTGAAAAAGTGTGTCTCATTAGCAGATAGCTGAAAATGCGTGGTATGACGTGTCATAATGAAGGAATTTATTCTTGTCACGAACATTAATCTAGATTTAAGTCTTTAATCTTTTCTTTCTTTTATTCTTTTCTTCATTATTTTTCTATTCGATTTCAGAAACGTTACTGTTCACAGATCCTTGCCTCACAGATGCTGCTTTATCATATAGTACATTGTGATGGTGTTAAAATCATCGTCTTCGAACTGTTCCTTAATAGAGCGCAGTACTGATTCCTGTAATATGTGTTCCTCTCTTTCTGCACGTAGACTTTTGTTAAGTGCTAGCCACAAAAAAGGCCCCAGTATCACAATACTACGTCCTTTGTACCTGACTACCGGCGCTGCAGGTGATGTCCGCAGACTATCGCCAAATCCAATCCCTTCCATTGAATTTCCCAGGGTACATCGTGAGTTATCACTCCAAAACATCCATTTCCAGTCCTCCACTATCCAAGGAATAACTTTTTACACAACTTCATGCGTTGCTTAGCACTTCCTACACAAAAGTGTTGGTTAAGAGGAGGTGCTCAGCTATTATACCCATTCTTTTTTAACTCCTTAGAAACAGTTATTCCGCTAGTTGAAACCACAGGTGGCACTTTTAAACGTAAGAATGACAATTTCGTCTGATTTCATGTGATCTTTTACAACCACCGTCCGCTCTTATCCGCGGTCCCTGTCTGTCTGAACGAGAGGACAGTCTGTTCTTGGTTTAGCTATGGTTGTTCCCTCGTGTTCGCTCTTCACAGTCACATGTTCAACAATTGACTTTTTCAGCTTCAGAAGGATTGAAAAGGAAGAAGTTTAACGAGGAAATTTATTTTTAAATGATTAAACAGGCCGCGATATTTCAAAGGAACCATCCCAGCATGTGCATGGAGCGATTTAGGGAAGTCACAAAAACCCAAATGATGATTGTCGAAAGCAAATTTGAACCAAAGTCTTCCTGAATGCGAGTACAAGCCGTAAAATGTCCCTGAAGGACATTCAGATCGCATCGAGTGACTATGTCCCTTGTGAATTTACTGTTCTTTCCCGACCTGGTCCATCTCTGGTGATGTCTAGGGTTAAATTCGCTTTACATAGGGGTGTCCAGATATTCGTCATCGGATAACGTACATCGTCTACGATTGGAAGACTAGACTTTTCGACTACAGAAAGCTCATGTTTCGATATCGTCAGAGCCCTCAACAAATAAGAAACAATCCATTATAAATATGCCTCTGAATACTTCGTTATGCGAGGACGAATAATTATCTCAGTCTTCAGCTTCTCGCCCTGTGGTGCCGCTTTACTGTTGATGCCCGCTAGCGCTGTATCCCGTTCCTGCGGTACTCGTTCATTACGACAGTATATCCAGCTCATAGAAGTTGTGCCCCACTGTGCTAATAAAAGGGACCCCGGCTTAATTAAACAAGATGGGGGAGTTGTGGATGCAGGCGCCTCAGCGTGCAGGCCGGCGTCTGCCTCCCCCACAGCTACACAGAGCCCTGCAGCGCGAAATAAGGCGGCAAAAGTGGGCTGGGCCACTTTACTGTCTGACGTAACGTAACGTAAGGAGAGACTGTGTTACGGCCTCCCCCATAACCCTGCTTTTTACAGTTTAATTTAGTTCACTCCGTTTAGAGACGGTGGAGTGTCAGCGCCTTTAGTACAAGGGAGAGGTGGGAAGTTCTTATCGCGGTACTGACATGGCCTCGATTTTAAGGAATTTTGAATTTCCTACGTCCTAATAAACTGTCAAGTATCACTTGTGAAATAGTTTTGTTTGTACGCCTTTCTGAACAAGTGACGTTGTAAAATGGATAATTATATTACTAGTCATCAGGAACGCAGAAAGATGGCAATAAGTTGACATGCCAAAATATCACACCTTTTAGACGATTTCATCTGCCTCAATTCCCGAGAACTATTGAAGACCAGAATACGTTGTTGTAGTTCATTGTTATTGACACTTTAATGGTTTGCTTGCCTGCAAAATCCTCGCAAGTCTTTACCACATATTTACCAAACCTACTTTCACATCACAATGGTCCACAACGTAACAGGATAATAAATACGTATAAAAATATTACTTTTCACTCTTTTATATTTGCGCACATTAATAAGACGCAGATCAGAATACATACTGAAAAATGTTATGTTTCATTTTAGTCCTTAAAATATCCTCAACACAAAGTGCCACATATACCCTCCCTTTTCCTCAACTGCACTGCCAGATTGATTAACAATATTATTTATAAGAAGACTTTATATTTCGATTTCATGATACTGATACGAAAAAAAGACAGTAACATCACATTGATAGCTGTTTGAAGTCATAGACTTAAATGTAACTGGTGACACTGAAAATACGACATTGTAAACATCACTCACTTTTAAATATTATTTATTAAGTATTCTGTATAATTAATGAAGATAATCAGAGTATTCAGTACATACTAACGAAACTGCCGCGAGAAAACTTTATAAATATTCAGTTTCTTTCTAGAAAGAAGACTGAATCTACATTGACGTAACATTGATGTAACATGAAATGGGAGTTGTACGACATAAGTGAAAGTTGGTAGGGATGTCTCTACGTCTGAAAGATGATCTATATTCAGATTTCGCGTCAGATGCGCAAGAGTGACGGTAGTAACACCACTATGAGGATATAATTTAGGTTATCTTTAAATGCAAGCTGTAACGCTCGTGAGCGTTAGTTACATTTGAGATTAGATGTGGTGAGTTTATGTTAGTCAAGTATGCCTTTAAGGCTACACAGACGTCCCTATCAACACTTCACTGAGCTTGAAGAGCCTAGAAGGAACTGGATGTTCCTTCTGCGATACTGCAGAAAAACTTGGCAGTAATGTGACCATTGGACATGATTTCTGGCACCGATGATCACGAGAATTTGCCATCGCAATGAGACCGGGCTCTGGACGACCACATGGCTCTACCGAGAGGGATAGTCATCGTGTACGGCGTATGGTTCTGGCGCATCGGAATGTGTTCGCAGCAGCAGCTGTCAGTAACAGTTGACTCCACACTGACACATAGAACGGTTACAAACCAGTTACTTCGACAGCTCAGAGCCTGATGCCATGTAGCGTGAGTTCCACTGACTGCAAACCAGCGTGATTTGCGACTCCAGTGGTGTCAAGTGGGAACTCCTTGGAATGCAGGGTGTATGTCTTTTGTGTTTTATGATGAAAGCTGTTTCTGTTTCGGTGCTAGTGAAGGTCGTGTGTTGGTTAGAAGCAGGCCAGTTGAGGGCCTGCAGCCAGTCTGTTTGCATGCTAGACACACTGAGCCTACACCTGGAGCTATCGTCTGGGATGCTTATTTCGTATGACACCTGAAGCGCTCTCATGGTTGTCCCGCGCTACTTCGCTACAAATACGTACGTCACTCTGGTGGGGCGACCGTTTGTGCTGCCGTTTCTAAACATTTTTCCGGTGAATGTTGTCCAACAGGAAAACACTCGCCCACATAGAGCTGTATTACGCAGACGCAGAAATGCTGTCTTGGCCTGCTCGACCGCCAGATGTGTCTCTAGTAGTGCACGTAAGGGACATCATCCCAAGACAACACTTGCTTACAGCCGAGGAGAATCGCGGAATTCCTTGTCCAATGAAAGTGACTCCGGTGTCTTCGGACACAACGGTGAAAAGCTTTTTGGAATCAGAGGATTGAACTGCTGAACGCATAAAACAAATAGAGACAATCGGTTTGCGACAAAGCCTCAGGAATGATGAAAGGACGCAGAACACTACCCGCGGTATTCGTGCGAGAAGACGCTTTTGTGTTCCATAACCTTTATCATAGCAGATTTTACTTCCGCCTTGTGGGAAACGACAAAGGTGGCAGCGATCCATATTTTTCCGCAATTAAGTGTTTATCCATTCCGTATCTGTAATGCACGCGCACGTGGGTATTCCCTCTCTGTCTCTGTCTCTGTTTTTCTGTGTGTGAATGTGTGTGTGTGTGTGTGTGTGTGTGTGTGTGTGTGTGTGTGTGTGTATGTACGTATGTGTGGGTGAGTGGGTGGATGGGTGTGTTTGTGGGTCGTCCTCTCTCCATACCCCTTTCTCTTACCAGCAGAGATGTTTCCACAAAGTAAGGATTTATCTTTAGAAAGCTGGACGCTATCTGCCTTGCACTGCTTTGGCGGGAAGGTACCTTATTAGTGGAGCACCGACTTCGTTCTTCCCAGGCACCACTGCAGTGCATACTGAAACGTAATAAATTCTGCTTCACTACGACGTCCTTCGCAAACGTTTTCGAGAAACCGATATTCGAAAATATTGAGTACCGTACGAGAGCAGCGTTTGCGCAACCAGCTAAGGTGGCAGTTTGGAAGTATGGACGTACTAATTTTGGCTCTCGACAGTCTCTTCTTAATTTCTAATCGCCCATAATATACTTGAATAGGTACAAAGAACAATATTGTTTCGAAAAGCGACAATATTTTAATGGTAACCATTTTGGGACATTCGTTGTATAACCAAGAAATAAAATGTAATCTTGTTGAAATGAACGTTTCTTCATCGCTATATTAATGTGCGTGAAAGAAGGTGTAGCCAAGTATGGTGATGTCCTTGCCGAAGGTATCTGATATGAGTGTTGCCGTGTGCGGGTATGAAAACTATACAATTAGAAGATGAACCAAGAACAGAGTGGACGCTTTTGAAAACAGGTAATAAGGAAAATGTTGAGGACTAGATGGGCGTGTCGGATTACTAATAAGGAGATAGTGAATCGAAGTGGGAACAATGAAATTTACGGAACTGTTGCGGCGTAACTTCAACGGCCGGCACATCGGAAAAGAACGTCAGAGCAGAGAGGTCTGTGAGACGACGTCGGCCAATAGTACGCTGACCGACCCCACTCTGGGATGACACCGAGACAGCAGCGGCCTCGGCGAAGAGAACATAAGCGCAGCGCCGCCTGGCCGCAGCTCAGCTGAAGACTAGCCGTTCTACGAATTCTACTGTAGCGACATATGAACTGTATTGTTTCTCTTGTATTAGGAGTTGTACACACTGAATAGACTCCTTATTCGACTGTCACCAAATGCTTGCAACACACCATTATATACGTATTCCCAAAGTTAGGTATTGTCATTCATCTTGCTGTAATAAAAATCCCTTAATACGAATTTCTTGAACTGTTGTCTAGCGATGCGAGAAAGCAGGCTTCCTAGGCACCCCAATATTGACGAGTGGGCAGGTCACAACGGGAACAGCTTGACTAAAGCAAATATTCGGTTGAATGAGCACATCCTGACGCACTAAGGATACGGTTTGGAATTAATGGAGGGGCGTGCGTATGTGTATGCGGGAAGGTGGGGTGTCGGGGACGGGCAGAAGACTATAGAGGGAGAACATGGTTCGAAAACGCAAGGAGCTTCAATTGGAATTAGGTTGCACTAGTTATCCAGTCAAGGTATTTGCTCAACTTAGACGGACATGGGGAGCAGTAACAGAGTAGTCTTCCTACCGAAGACCACATCAGCGAGAGAAGTGGCACTGCCACAGAACAGTCCGTGCCTCTAAGCGAGAATGCCGCCCCGACCGTGGCACTCGTCTCCCGCTTACTGCGCCTGGGCAGCAGTTTCCCCGTTACGTCGGCTGGCACAGCAGCAGCACCGCGCCACCTGTCAAGCTTCAGTCAGCGTCTCTGGAAATCTGTGCAGCCGTTCTTGACTTCCGTGCCGCCACTGTCATGTATTGGATTCTTGCATACGTTCGTAGCGTCTTCACATACATTTAATAAACACAACCATAAACATAACAGAAAATTTAGTCATACATATCATATCCTCCTATACTATTTACAGCATCTGCCATTGCTGGGGTAAATTTCCGACTCTGCTACTATAGAAATCAGGTGCTTTCGAGGAAAAGACTCGTCGAACCACGTTCTGAACACATTTTCGTCCGCAAAGGAAGTTCTTTGATGGTTGTTTGACATAGAGGGGAAAAGGTGAACATCTGAGGCCGCAAGAGAAGATGAATGAGATGGGCATGGAATGACTTCCCAACCCACCTTTTCTATAGTGTTCTTTGTCAGTCCATCAGAATGAGGGGAGGCATTAGCATGGAATAGCATCACCTCACACGGACTTCCTGGTCGTTGCTCCTGGACTTTATTGACAATAAATGTCAGCAGCGATGGCTACACCACGGGGAAGCAATTCGTAGTAGACGACACAGTGACCATTCCACTACATGCATAACGTTACCATTTATGGATGCATTCAGGTCTTTGTACTGGGACTTACTGCTTTCTTTGGGCTCAATCATTTAGTTCTTTTCCTTATGTTAGCATAGAAACACCATTTCTCGTCACCAGTAACAACACGTTGTAGGAATGGTAGATGCTGAACCAACTGGTGTCGAGCAATGAGAGATGTACACATGACCAACCGCAGATTTTTTTTTAATTTTGTCCTAGAGAATCCGATAACCACATGCCAGACTTTCGAACTTCCCCCATTGCATGCAAATGTCGCACAGTGGTGGAATGATCACAGTTAATCACATTTACCAGTTCTCGAGTATACTGACGTGGATCATTTTGCAATATTGTGTCCAAACGATCCTCATCAAACGCCGAAAGTGTTCCTGAAGGCGGAGGTCACTAATGTCAAACCGACCCTTCTTGAAACGAGAAAAACATTTTCTTGCCGTACTCTGTCAAACGAAATTATTCCCATAGTCGGCGCAGATGTTTCAGGCTGCCTTCGCTGCTGTCTCCACTCTGCTGAAATCAAACAGAGGAATATGCTGGAAATGTTTCGCACTCCACTTTCTTACGTCCACAGCGCCACTCACTATCTTCAAATGACAAACTCAATTAGCAACAGTGATGTACCAAAAAAAAAAAAAATAAAAATAAAAAAAAAAAAAAAAAAAAATCGATAAATAAACTCAGACCAACTGGAATACCAACGAGTAAAACAAAAATTCTACGAACTTTTGAACCAACCTAATATTTAGGTGACACGCAGCTACACATCAGGAAATTCTCTTAAACTGTAAAAGGTAGCGAGAGTCTGCTGCCATGATTAGGACTGAAACGAGTAGTTATAATTTGTAGAAGAGTGTTCAAGTTGCATCGTACTTCACTCTGAGGCATTTTATACCAGCGTGTTAGCAACAAAAGTTGTGGATCGTACCAAAGTAAACATTTGGTTGCCGGTGATTTTCTGCTCAACGGTGTCAGTCTCACCGGTATATTGTGTGGCTGCGATGACTTCATTAATGGATATTTGAAAAACCGCTTATCACTCCAGTGTTGCTGCTGTTGCGACTGTTTCTGTGTTCTGGTGTCAGGTATATGGTGTACAGACCATTATCAGTACAGTAATAACAAAATCTTGCCGGCCGTTGTGGCCGTGCGGTTCTAGGCGCTTCAGTCTGGAACCGCGTGACCGCTACGGTCGCAGGTTCGAATCCTGCCTCGGGCATGAATGTGTGTGATGTCCTTAGGTTGGTTAGGTTTAAGTAGTTCTAAGTTCTAGGGGACTGTTGACCACAGATGTTAAGTCCCATAGTGCTCAGAGCTATTTGAACCATTTTTTTAACAAAATCTTTTCGGGAATTAGTTTCGGAAATAAGTTCCGGCTAATAACTTTGATGGAAGACTTCTCCATCCGTCTCCTGGCCCATGCTCGTGCTCTTAAGGAGTTGTGCTGAAACGAAGCGCAGCTGATCACGTGAACTTGCGCCTGACAAAGAGTGACAGACAGCTTTAACCTCAGCACGACACTCAATTTTACGAGAAATGGTGACATAAGTATGTGACTGTTTCCCTTCTCCCAACAGTTCGGGCACTAGCTGGATACGTTTCCTTGAATCTGTAGTGTCACCGCCAGACACCACACTTGCTAGGTGGTAATTTTGAGTCGGCCGCGGTCCATTAATACATGTAGGACCCGCGTGTCGCCACTGTGTGATCGCAGACCGAGCGCCACCACAAGGCAGGTCTCGAGATACGGACTAGCACTCGCCCCAGTTGTACGGACGACGTAGCTAGCGACTACACTGACGAAGCCTCGCTCCTTTGCCGAGCAGATAGTTAGAATAGCCTTCAGCTAAGTCAATGGCTACGACCTAGCAAGGCGCCATTAGTAACATTGCATGTATCTAAAGAGTCTCACTTGTATCGCCACAATCTCCAGATGTACCAAAAGGATGGATTAAAGTTAAGTATTCCAGAAGCTACGTACTTTTCTTTATAGCATTCATTACGTATCCTGTTTCAGACCTCACGCCATCCTGCTTTAGCTTAGCGCGTGCCTTTCGGCTTCCTCTCATTGTGTCTAGGCTGTCTTGTCTAGACACAACAGAATCGATGTGAACTGGAGAAACGTGGAAGTACAATTTGCAAGTAAAAATAAACAGACCCAACAATTAGTCCTTTACAAAAACAGATATACGAAAACTTACACTTGCTTTCGTATTCAAATTAAAAACAAAAAAAAAAAGAATGGTTGGATGGCTAGAAGAGACTTGATGGGAACGAAACAATATATGTTTACGGTAGACGTCTGACAGTCGACAAATTCTGTTGCATTATCTATCAGGGACAAAAAATCTTCTAGTAAATCAGCAATGACAGAATAACAGGAGTCCACCGTCATTCAGGAAATGAAGAAGTTCTGGGAAATAATATGAGATAAAAAAATAACAAATTCTTAGGTCCCTTATGCCTCACAAATGGGTAAATTCAGTGTAAAATAACTTAATTTCCGTTTTAAATGGGAGGTAATAACTGGGAAGTGGTTACCCAGTGTCTTGTCTACAAGTACAACAATACTTGCATGTTTATTGCGTTTTTTAATCATAACAAGTTTAGGTGTTGTGAATTATTTCGCCGTAATCTGGAGATTCACCAATCAATCAATATTACTAGTTAAATTTAATATTATTATGCTTATTCTCTAAGCTTGACACACTGTTCTTCGAGAATACACGTAGTAGCTCAAGAACTGTCCATCACTGTTTGGAATAGACTGGCTGAAATCAAAGTCTATAAAATATGATGCCAGTGACTTAGGAAAATATTGTGGAGTGCCTGTACAGGACACAGATTTAAAAATTTCCCAGAAAGCTCTCCGTCTTGTTTCATTCATAAGAACATATCCAACATCAGATATTCTTTGATAATATAATTTGGAGTTTGTAATAGCTGTGTGTCAGAACGTTTATCAATAGTGTTTAATTATAGATGAGTGACATTTTTCCCTGAAGCCACATACTGATCTACCTACTATTACTACCATTCATCCACATCTCTTCCGAAACTGATCGTGTCAATTGAATTGTCGTATAGTTTTGTGACCTACTTACTCCATTTCTATAATTCATAATTTTGGTCAATCTGGTGATATATAGTTAATCATATATACAGCTAATGATTTAGCATTGTCTTCCCTGTGTGTTGAGAATAAGTTATTATAATCACGATAAAGAATTAGTGTCGATGTGGTTGACAAGCATTTGTAATGGTACTTATTTTACACACAAATTTACTGGAGCATAGTGCGTGATGCAAAACGTTATTCTGAGAACAAGAGAGAATATCATAGCGTGTCAGGTACACGTGTAATGTCGAGGTGGTTCCATGATCAAGTGCGTACGATGACTGGTTATTAATGGCCAAACAGCTTGACATGCAACGGCAGTTCGCTGTCGCGAGCGCAACATTCTGCTTTCGTGCAACTTTGCACTGTTTCTGTCTGTACCATTTGCGTGATGAGGAGAGGCCTGAAACACGTACCGTCTAATTGCACCTTCATTGTTTGACATACTAGACTTTTTATAATAAAAGCTTTGCATAACATGTTGCAGTGATTACTTGACGTTCATCCAATAATGTTGAATAATACGCATATACATGTACCTACCCACGTAGCGTTTCCATCCACAAATTATCAGACAACAATATTAAAAACCTATAAAAAGGTATATATATTCAAATATTCTCCTTTTAATTTGCTTCGCATGTCAAGTCGCTTGCATTGATACTTTTAGTGTCTCATTTACTAATCTAAGCATCTCAGCATCATCTAATTTAATTTGACTACGCCTCCTGGTTACTTTTGCTGATATATGTCTTATAACCTAATTTAAGGGTACTTTCCTCTCAAGTGATCCTTGAAATCCTTTAGTTTCTCCGATATCATTAGACTGTTGTCGGTAAACGTCACAGTTATTATTTTCTTTCCATAAACTTCAATTACTTTCGAAATTTGTCCTTGGTTTTATTTACTGCTTGTTCGACGTATGGATTAACAGAGTCAGGAATAGGCTACGAGTCTGTTTCACTCTGTTAGCTTCTGCATCCGTTTCATATTCTTCAACTGTTATAGCCTGTTTGGTTTCTGTACAACCTTTCGCTTCCCGCATTTCATTCCTGCTGTCTTCAAAGTTTCAAAGAGGTTATATGAATCAACATAGTCTAAAGCTTTTTATACCGCTACAGATGTTATAAATGTAGATTTGTATTTTTTCAGTGCAAAATTAATATTAATTCTCGCATTTCCACGTTTCTCTGATACCCAAAGTAACCTCCCAAGAGGTCAGCTTCAGTCAGTGTTTCAAATCTTCCGTGAATAATTCCTGACAATGTTATGCAACCATGACTTAGAAATCAGACGTATTGGCAATAAGCAGACCTGGCCCACATACCTTCTTTGGTCTTGAAATTATATCACATTCTTCTTCAGATATGAGATTATTTCGCTGGTTTATATATCGTGCACAGCAGATGACACGTTACATGATGCTTCTAACAATATTTACAGATTGTAATGAAGTTGGCGGAATTTTGAAGTGGTTTGGGAATATTTTTAATTTTCTTCTTTAACTTTTCATTGATAGATGTATTTATTCATTTAATATTGTTCACCTAATTTTTGCTTAAGTTGATTTTACTTTATTTAGGCAATGTCTTAGCGCTACGATGAGTGCCTCGTCTAATAAGAAAAGTAGTAATACTTTATTTTCTCTTTTCTCATTACTACATTCCGTATATATTATGAGTAAAAACCGCCTTTATGTGCTGCCTGCTCTATATGTGACGCGAGATAAGACTAACAGCCACCGGGTTGAATCTCCTTTCCCCGAGATACCATTATACGGAATGACTATACAGTAAATCCAAGATTAAAATATGTAAGCATCGACCAATGTGGCGCAATGGTAAGTACAGTGGACACGCTTTCGGGGGGAGACGGTTGATTTCCGCATCCGACCATCATGATTTACGTTTTGGGTGATTTACCTAAGTCGTTACAGGCAAATGCCGGATGATTCCTTAGAAAGGACACGGCTGATTTACTTCCTTCTACTTCCCCAATCCGCTCTCGTGCTCCTTCCGTAGTGAATTCGATGTCGATGGAACGTTAAAACCTAATTTTCTTTCCTTCAGATGTGTAAGTACTTTTATCTTTGTGCTGTGCCCTAAAAATAAAACATAAGAAAACGGAAATAATGTATCTAAGATGTGGTGCTTCGTAAAACGAAAGCCACAATTCTGGTTAAGAATTTGAATTATTTTTTATCTGTAAGGAAAAGCTTAACTTTTCTTCAGTTGAGTTCATCTTCTACCCTGGAGTGGTTCCGAAAAGGTAATCTCATGTGGGATAATTTCAGAGATATTGGTGAGCAGGCATAATTATTCACAACCAGAAATGGAAGAACCATTTTCACGAGGGTTTTTTTCCGACATGTTGTAATTACCTGTGTATAAAATGTGACCGACGAATCAAGCTCTGAATTAAAAGATTTTAGACACACAAAACTAGGGACATTTCATACCTGTGATGAAGAAGAGTTAATAAATACTCGTAATCTGGGATTTTGAAAGGAAACATTAACATGAACTTTGAATGAACAGCCAAAACTTTATCAGCACTGCCAGCCGCGTCATTAGATACCGCCTGTTGGCGTTGAGGGCACGTGGATCAGTAACAAAAGTATGTAAGAGGAGGAGACACAGAAAGGGGACTACCCTAGCGAAGATGTTGGGTGTAAATGCGGATATCCATTGAGATCAGTGACTTCGAAAAAGAACAAATGATTATTACGCAGAGCCTGTCAATGAATATCTCGAAAACGGCAAAGATGGTCGAATATTCACGTGCTACTGTCGTAAGTATCTATGGAAAGAGATACAGGGACAACGAAACTACTACTAAGGTCTAAATGGTTTGACGTCCACGACTCTTCACAGAACATGGGTTTCGGAGGCTTGTCTACTCCGTTAAGTAGGACAGACGGCGACCTGGGGCATCTCTGCCGAAAGATCACAATGCTGGAGCACGTACAATTGTTTCGGTGCACACCGTTTATAGTACGCTGTTGAACATGGAGCTCCGCTGCAGATCACTCATACGTGTTCACATGTTGACCCAACGACTTTGTTAATTACGACTGCAATGGGCACGGGACCATCGTGATTTGAGCGTCGATCAATGGAAACGTCTCAGCTCTTCGGGTGAATCACCTTTTTGCTGCACCCGATCGTTGGTCGTCTCCACAAACGCCTCATTGAGGTGATCGGCGGCTCGAAACGTGCAGCGCGCCAAGGACGCTGCTTTTTGAAGCAGTACTATGCTATGGGAGACATTCTCCTGTGCAAGCATGGGACCTGTGGCAGTAATCAAAGACACGCAGACATCTAGCAACCACCTGCATCACTTCAAGATTCCGACAGCTATGTCATCTTTCAGCAATATAACTGTCCGCGTCTCGGAGCCAGAAGCGTGTTACGGTGGTTTGAGGAGCATTATAGCGTAGTCACGCTGATGTCTCGGCGACGAAATTCACCTGATGTAAGTCCTACGGAACCCATCTGGGTCCGTAGTGGGCACCATTTTCGCGTACGAAAATCAGCGGCCCGTTATTTACCAGAATTATATGACCTGTGCGTAGACATCTAATGTCACTTAAGTCCACAAACCTACCGACAAACAGTCGGAACCCTGAAACGCGGACTCAGTGAATTATTTCGTTCCAAAGACGGACTAAAAATCTGCTGAATAGGTGGCATAATATTTTAAATTCGGTTTATTATTTTTTACCGATTTTTGTCATTGCATATTTACAAGGTGTTTCAGAAAAACGGGTCTATTTTGATACACGGAAACAGGTCGAGGATTATATTGCAATATATTTTCGATAAAAACAACGAAACAGTTGCTTATTGCTCTTTCAGGCACTGTCCATACGTGGTATTCAAAATGACGTCTTGTATGTGCCCTCCATTGTTACGTTGACACTCCGACAATCTACGGTGTAAATATTTCACTCCACGTTCAGGCACTTTTGAGGGAATGTTTCTGATTTCTGCACAAATGATGACTTTCAGTTCCACAAGTGGGTGTGGACGTGTAGAATGCACCCTGAGCTCCAGGAATCAGAGGTCCACAGAAATTCTGCATTCTTCGAAGAGATGTGCTTACCAAACACGCTCTGCACTGCTGCCGTTGAAATCTGAGCACATGGACGTAGCGCCGTCTTGCTAAAACCAATACTTATTTGCAAGAAACTGTTCAGGTTTAGATGCGGCGGATGTGCCAACCATGCCAGCAAACCGCAGAAATGTGAATGTGGTTGCTCGTGCATGGTCACCCTGAAAACGTAAAGGGCTGGTAATGCCAATTGAAGAGACAGCATAGTGCACTGTGACTTTCTGGTTATGGAAGGAGCGTTGATGGAGGTTGTGAGGTTTATCCTCCTACCAGGTGCCAGTTTTGTAGGTTGACTTAACGACTGACACGAAAATGTGCCCCCTGAATTACCCGTAGAAAATTTAAGAAGCCTTCATTTTCCCTAATATTAATAAACAGTTCAACAAACAGAAATTCGCTTTTCATAATCACTTTTAGTAAACTATTGCTCAACCTGTATCTGATGCGGTTACAACTTTAAATCATCCAGTAAAAATCTGTAAACATTACGGGTTGACATACCCTCTACAGCCACATTTAGTCTCTCAGAAAGATTTGGACTTGTGGTTATAACATTTTGACACCATGCTACTCACTTCTGTGGGCGACAATCTCTGGGCCTTTCCAACTCCTTCAAAGATATTTTACCCACAACCTGACTGGATCTGCCGATGGTGCAGAATCATTTCGGATAAGCCTGAAATGATGATGGTACTCCCGCCTGGTAGCAGTAACACAGTCAACGTTTCAGTAAAGGGCCTTCACAGCCACAAGACGGTCACTCCCGCTGCAGTGCTACATCTTACCAGATGGCCTACATATCCAGATCATACACCGAAGTGCCAAAGAAACTGGTATAGGCATGCACATTCAAATACAGATATAAGTAAACAGGCAGAATACACTACTGTGTTCGATAACATCTACATAAGACAACAAGTGTGTAGCGTAGTTGTTAGACCGGTTCCTCCTGCTACAATGGCAGGTTCTGAAGGTGTTGTTATATTTGGCGCACGAGGGATGGTACACAGCATCTCCGAGATAGCTATGAAGTGGGGATTTTCCCGTACAACCATTTCACTAGCGCACCGTAAATATCAAGAATCCGATAAAACATCAAATCTCCGACACCGATGCTGCTGGGAAAAGATACTGCAAGAAAGCTCCAACGACGACTGAAGAGAATCATTCAACGTGATATAAGTGTGACCCTTCCGTACTACACAACTCTCCTGGAACCACCAACATCGACATTGGGCTGTTGATGACTGGAAACATGTCACTTGCTCCGACGAGTCTCGTTTCAAATTGCATCGAGCGGATGGACGTGTACAGGTTTGGAGACAACCTCATGAATCCATGGACCCTACATGTCAGCAGGGCACTGTTCAAGCTGGTGGAGGCTTAATTTTTTCGTATATTTTCTCATTACGATTTGTATCCAAGGCAATTTCACAAATTCTGACTGGTGCAAGCAGATGAATCTCGAAGATGAATTACTACAACGTTACTGCCACGGCTGCAGCATTGTGTGGTGAATATAGCGGCAGTTCGGAATTTTCTTTGCAGCAAAATACTTCGATTCATAATAGCTTGACGACTTTGTGACTTTTATAATGTTTGGTATTAGGAATACATAAAGGAACTGCTGGGCACTTCTCTTCCGCATACAGTATATTTCAGAGAAATATAATGTATTCTTGACTGAGCATACAGTTACGCCAAATTGTAATTTAGCTAACCAATAGGAACTGGTTCATACAATTTCATTGTTGAACGACAAATTAAGTCAATTTAATTTCTGCTACGATATTTTTAATGTATTATCAGAATCTTATGCCTAGTATCATAATCAGGACCAGGCAAAGACGATTAATATGTGTTTTTTTCTTTGCATGCGTATCTAGGTTTTTTTGGGATGGAAGTCTGATGCATTCAATTTCATCGTAAATATTCCTTGAAACGAAATGGTGGTAAAACACATTCGTATGGATGCTGTTCTACCTCATCCGTATCTTCAGGTTTACACACTTGTAAGGCTGATAAAAGTAGCATCCTACAAACAGTTTCTACATAATAGTGTGAGTTGTGACAATCTGTAAAGCCTTTGTCTGTTCATTTGAATTATTTTAATTATGATCAAGGTATTGAGAAATCTCATCTTGTTGGTCTTTTAAATAGACGTACAAGTGTTAAATTAATGCCTTTTTTTACATTGGGTACTAATGCAGTTCCTAATAATGCACCAGCAGATTCAAATAGTTATGCCAGTTGCAGAAATTCGTCAATGGAGCAGAGCTTGACCACCAGTAAATCCTTAAGGCTTCTTTAAAATGAATTTTTTGGTAGTTAATCTTCTTATCAGTAGTGAAAAGCTGTTGAAATTGTGTTTTTTTTTTGATAAATGGATACATGGTTCAAATTAAGTGACTTCAAAACTTGTTTGAATGTTCTTCCTTTTCTAGTATTTGATTCGTGAACTTCGCTGTTGGTTTTGAAGAGAGTTGTATGATTTATAACAAACATCATGCAGGAAAAATGTACTGCAAAAAAAAAAAAAAAAAAAAATTAAACGACGCACCATGAAGCAGTTATTCAACTGTCCAAATGGGACGAAAATCTGTAGATGTATAGACAACCAAATGATTAGAATTTCAGAAAAGTGGACGATTTATTCTACAGAAAGAGCTCACAAACTTAGGGGATCCATTCCGCGTAGCTGCCAGATTCTGTCCAACAGCCGAGTTATATCGTCAAAATCCTTAGTGGGTTGGACAGCCCCGCCGTTAACACTCCAAACGTTCTCAATTCGGGAGAGATCCGGGGCACGAAGGAAAACAGTAGAAACTTTCACCGCAAAGATGCCGCAGCCAAGAACCAAAGGGGTCCTACTATGAAAAGAAATGACTGCACAGGCCAGTTGTGTGACGGTCTGGCTGGTATCCAACCGCTGCCACGGGCGCCTCCAGGCACGCCTTAGGCCTGGAATCTCATTTACTGGAGTACATTTGTCTTCATTGATAGGACCAGCTTCGAACTGCGCCCCAATGACCAACGAAGACGAGACTGGAGACGCCAAGGACAGCAATGGGACACCAGCCTCACTGTTGCCAGCCATACGTCCCGATAACCAAGTCTGTGGCGCCATTTCTTTTTTCATCAGGACTCCTTTGGTTGTCACCTGAGAGACTCCTACAGCATAGGGGTACGTCGACGGTGTCCTACGCGCAAGTTATGGGAAACTACAATGGCCTTATACTGCAGCAAGACAATGCCCACCCGCACATGATGAGAATTTATACTGCTTGTCTTCGTATGTGTCTAACCCAACATTGGACAATAAAATCTCCGCTTATCTCCCCCATTGAGAACGCTTGGAGCATTACGCGCATGGCCCAGCAATCAAGTAGGAATTTTGACGGTCTAACGCAACGTTTCTATAAAATTTGGCAGGATATCCACCAGCTCTATCAATCAAATCCAAGCCGAATAGCCCCTTGCATAAGGGTCAGAGTTGGACGAAGGAGTCAATGAATTGCTCAATTTGTGAAGGTCTTTTCTCGTAAATAAATCATCCAGCTTTTTTTGTAACTGTACTCATTTGTGTGTCTGTACAGTAACTAACGGAAAAACGGAACATCTAACCTATGAGTATTCCAGTTTCTCTGAAAAGTAGTCTTAGCAATGTGTATACACTAAGGCAAAAAAATCGCAAGACCATGAAGGATAACCAAAGTTGGAAGGCTAGTTTCTACGTCTGAAAGATGATGTCTGTTCAAATTTGGCGCCAGTAGCGCGTCTATGAGGAAGCGTCTGCTACCTTTGAGATTGTGTGGGGTGACTTGATGTCAGTCAGTAATGTCTTCAAGGCGTCAGAGAGGCCATTATCATCACGTCATTGAGTATGAATGAAGACGTGTGATACGGTTATGAGAAACTGGATGCTGCTTCTGAGATAGTGCAGAAAGACTTGATAAGAATTTATCGACTGTACATGATTGCTGGCAGCCGTGGTCTCGAGAATGTGCGGTCGCAACAAGACCGGTCTTCAGAGGGCCACGTGAAACTACCAAGAGGGAAGACCACCGTGTTCGGAGTATGGTTCTGTGCAGGGATCTGTATCTGCAGCAGCGATCTGAGCAGCATTTGACACAACAGTGACACAACGAACTTTTAAAAAAAGTCGCTTGCCGTTACAAATCTTTTGCTGAAGGACGGCTCCGAGGCAGACACCTAGTAACGTGCATTCCTCTGAGCCCAAAGAACTGTCATTGGCTACTTAAGCGGTGTCACGCAAGAGCTCTTTGGAGGGCAGGGTGGAAGTTTCCGTGTTTTCCGATGAAAGCTGATTCTGCTTTCGTGCCAGTGTTGATAACAAGAAGGGCTTGCAACCAACCTGTCTGTGTGCTCGATACACTGGATCAACATAAGCGGCTATGTTCTGGGGTGTGATTTTTCTTATGACATAAGCAGCACTCTCGTGGTGACTCCACGCATCTTGACTGGTGATTTGTACGTCAGTGATTCGACCTGTTGTATTGCCATTCATGATCAGAATTACAGGGGGTGGTTTCCGGCAGGATAACGCTCGTCCAGATATTGTTGTTGTAACCAATCAAGCAGTACAGGGTATCAGGATGATGCCTTGGCATATTCGACGACCAGATCTGTCTCCAGTCGAGCCCATTTGGGACATAATTGCACGACAACTTCAGCATCATCCGCAACCAGCATTTGCCGTCACTCTATTGACCGACTAAGTGTATCAGCGTGAAATTCCAGCACACAAACTGACATCCGTCACCTGTACAGCTCAATGCATGCACGGTTGTATGCTTCCATTCAATATCCTACGGTTACAAGAATTTCATATCTGCAGTGCCTTATCTTGCCGTTTTATTAACCTGTGAACCTGAAATGGTAGTCACTTGAAAATGTTACCTAGACATATGCACTCCCAAAACTGCGTTATACTACATTAATTATATTTTGGTATTGTGATTATTTTTCCGCGAGTGCTTGCGTGTAACCAAGCTATTCGAGCTGATAAAATTCGCAAAGTATCCTTCAAGTTTCCTCCTGTGGTATCGAAACTGATATGGTTGTCTTTCTAGTAATCACATCAGACCGAAAAAATAGCATGAGAACAAAATTGAACGACCTTAGGACACCTGTTAGTATAACACCTACTAAAACACAACGCTACGCCTTAACAGCTAATCATGACCGTCTCTACCATGTATTTAAACACAATGATCCATACTTCTTGCTGAAACTATAATACATTGCAAAAGACACAGTCTATCACACGTAATCTCAGATCAGCTTCCCCGTGTCCTCATCATAATTTCATGATCACCGACACCCAAATCGCCCACTGTGGCAATACCTGAAATAAGACTTGCAACGCGGCGGCCGGATTTCGTCGGATGGGTCCTCCCGGCCAACAGGGCCACACAATCATGTCGTTTCACGTACCATCCAAGTGCGCTTTTCTCATTCTACAAAATAATTACAGTTTCAATTAAACGTCTGTCAAAAACCCACTGTTTCTCAATTATCCTTGCATTCAAACACAAAAACTGCGTGTTGACGAAACTCTAACCCTGTAATAGTCGAGCCACGTTCTCCAGAGGTTTCGGCTGGCGAAGTCCCTGTACACTGAGATGTAGGAGTGACATACCCTTCTGACAAAACTTATAACGGCAGCGTGGATTTGCTGTTATGTTGGTTTTCGGAATGTGGTAGACCGAGGTTCGGGATGCCGGATTATCGTCACCCAAGGCGACGTTTGCAGTGAATTGGAGAATGGATGACAGTCAGACGCCCTATGACGCGTCAGAGATGTAGCATAAGAAAAACATACATCTATTACTCATAGTATGCCTTTCACGTCGTTGCCCTGCTTTCCAGCGCCCACAGGTCGTAAGCTGCGGAAGGTCGACTCTTCGTTTGATGCTTCATGCAGATTCTTGGTACCACCAGGAAAACAACTGTTAAGGCACTCATTTATAACGTGGTTCATTGTTTGAACGTCACTACAGTCACACATATGGTCAGTGGTAGAGCCCAACTTATCCATGTTCTATTCGTACATATCTTCCTAATGAAACCCTGGAATTAAAACAAAGGCGTTTTTCGTTGCGATGGGAACTCCTCATAACATTTCTATCATCTGTTTTGCTCCTCCGATTGCGAAAACGTTCCGTTGTCACCCACCTACTTAGGGAGAAATGATCATCACGATAAAATTAGAGAAATCAGGGCTCGCACGGTAAAATTTATGTGCTCGTGTTTCCCACGCTCCTTTCGAAAGTGGATCGGTAGAAAGACAGTTTGAAGGTGATTCATTAAACCCTCTGCCAGGAACTTTATTGTGAATAGCAGATAATCACGTAGATGTAGATGTTGAGATCAATTCCAAAATTATTCAGACAAAGTATCTGTTTGGTGCGAAATGTGACAGTTGAATTTAAATCATAAAAAGTGTGAAGTCATCCACGTGAGCATTAAAACGAATCCGTGAAATTGCGGTTACACGATAAATCACAAAAACCTAAGAGCTGTCAATTCCGCTAAGTACTTAGGAAATTCAGTTATGAATAACTCAAATTAGATACATCACCTGGATCACGTGGTAATGTTGTGCGGAAAGGAAACCAAAGATTGCGATTTGTGGGTAGAACACTTAGAAATTGCAGCAGGTCTACTATAGAGCCTGCCTACACTACTCTTGTCCGTCCTCTTCTGGAGGAGTGGGATACGCATGGGATACGATTTAAGGAGGACATCTAGAAAGTTCAATGAAGGCAGCTCGTTCTGTATTGTCATGAAATAACGGAGAAGGTGACACGGATATGATACGCGAATTGCGGTGGCTAGCATTAAAACAAAGGCGATTTTCCGTTGCGGCAGGTTGTCCACACGAAAACTGAATCACCAACTTTCTGCTTTGAATGCGAAAATATTTTGTTGGTGAACACCTACACAGGGAGAAACGATCATCACAACAAAATAAGAGAAACGGAAACGGGAGTGAAACTGTAGAGAAATAGCTTGAAGAGGGATTGGTGAAGCCTCATCCAGACACTTAATTGTGAACTGCAGAGTAATTATGTAAATGTAGATGCTGGAATCGTTTCACGCTCTTCGTCGGCTCACCATTATTTTAACGGTACACACAAGGGTACCAGGAAGGACGTGAATCAGGATTTGGAAACATTCAAAACGTGGTTTACAGAGGCTTCCAACAGCAGCACTGCTATGGAACGTTCTCAGACTCTGATTAAACTAGCGAGTTTTACAGAGCATGGTTCACTCCCAAGCCACCATCTACGTCTGACGTAACTCTGAAAGACGTGCACTTACTACGTTCAGTCACTGTATGTTTTTTGCTTTTGTTGTATTGAGACCTTAACTGATAATTACGACTGCTGTAAAATGAGGTGTTGAAACATTATGATAACCTAGACTGACTAAGCATCAAAGGAATTGGAGACTGAGAAAGAAAGATTTTACTTTTGCTGAAGATGCTCTCAATGAATGTCATTCATCTGATGTGAAATGCGATGTCTTCATAAAGAAACTAAAGGGAGAAAAGTAACGTAACTTGAAATTCTGGCCATCCAATGAAAGGATGCTTACCTGGTTCTTAATAAACAAACACAGTTCCATTACTCACCCCTATTAAAGTAGCAGCCAGTTATTATTCCTCTCACCATTAGCTAATAGGGTTGTCATAACTGTTCCACACCCACATTACATAGACGTCTACCTTCCTCTCCCTTTATTCGGTCTGTTCATCACATTCACCACTTTGTCCATATGATATAGTAGCCTGTGCCATTACTCACTTGCAGAACTTTTCTATTTTATACACTTACAACGTTTTAATATTGCAATATACTGCAATGTGAGACTGATTTGTTCAGTCTTTCTTTAGGTATTAGATTTTTCTTGTGTTTTGTATCAATATAGTAACAAAATGTCACACATCTTTGTACAGCTGTGAATTCTCGCTGAAGTTGTGTGGGCTATCAATTCAACACTAAGTCATCTCACGACCGCCTAAGAAGCCGAAAGTCGCTTCATAACGAACTAATAAATATTATTGTGGAATATTCGGCGTAGTTTGCGGGAGGAGTCCAGACAGCGAGGTCATCGGTCTCATCGGATTGGGAAGGACGGGGAAGGAAGTCGGCAGTGCCCTTTAAAAGGAACCATCCCGGCATTTGCCTGGAGCGATTTAGGGAAATAATGGAAAACCTAAATTAGGGTTGCCAGACGTGGGATTGAACCGTCGTCCTCCCGACTGCGAGTCCAGTGGGCTAGCTACTGCGCCACCTCGCTCGGTGTGGAACGTTAATACACTGTATTCAAATTATTAATTCTATGGTAGCCTTCTAATTACCATGTTGGTCCACGATTCGCAGGCAATACGGAAGCGATTCTGGGTGGCAGGGATTTGAAAAATTTCTCGGTAACTTATAGAGCTAGGTGGGGCAAACTGTCCAATCAGATAATAGGCAATTCCGGTGAATTAGTGGCTGGTTGTATTTTGGCGCAGATATAGCGTCCTATAGCTTCGGAGATGTGTTCCAATGAGCTCAGATCTGAAGAATTTTATGGCCAAGACATCAAAGTAGATTCACTGTAATGCTCCACAAACCTCTGTAGAACGACCCTGGTCTTGTGATTCTAGTGCAAAATATCGCCGCAGGGCCATCAAGCATGAGGTCCACAATGCCGCTAAGTAGTGTACAGTTGCCGTGGTGCCTTCAATTACTTACAAAGGTCCCATGGAAATCCAGGCGAGTGTCTCACATAGAATAATACTTTCCTCGCGGGGCATTCTCTATGAGGAGATGGATATTTGAGTAGCCGTTCGTCTGAATGACGGTGTATCTGGAGACGAAAATCGACCTACTGTAGCAAGAAACATGTTTTATCCAACCAAATTACAAATTTCCATTAATCCATGATCCAATCTCGATGATACCTTGCTCACTGCCATCATAACTGACCATGTAATTGTGTCAGCGTAGGAACACGTAGGTTTTCTCTTCTTTCGCTCCCCCCCCCCCCCCCAATTCCGCAGCCGTAAGTTCAACAACGTTCGCTGAAATGGGTCTTCCAAAGCACTGGTACTGTACTCTGTCGTCAGATAGCTCATAGATCACGAACTATTCTGTTTTAAGAGAGGGAGATATCCGTGTTCGGTGCTCACACGTGGATATCGTAAATATTTTCCTCAAATCACCGATCGAGTTATATTGAATAAAATAATTTTGGGTACTGTGCCGCGTCATTGTAACTATAACAACAGCTGAAATACCGACGCTTTAGCCTCCGTGAAGAGGACGGCCGCAAGTAGGTCGAAACGTCGGCAGTTAGCTGTTTTAGTAGATACAATGGCGCGGCCCAGCACTTAAAATTATTTGTCCAGAATTTACTGCTCAAGTACAGCTTTGTGTATACAAACTTCGCTTGTGATAGACGTTTCTCATGGAAAGAAAGAAAGAAATTATTGTTGAGTGATGTGAACAAGTATATCAGCACCGTTGACAATTCCTTCACATTACCCAGAAAATAAGTCACCTGCTGGTAGTTACGTCTAGAGCTATGATTTTTGCATGTTTTTATGACATTGCGAATGTAAGACGTAAGCGCACATTTAACTAATTTGGGGATATGTATGCATATATTTTACTCTTTCAGCAATGAGTCTTGAAATACAAATGTTTCACCATGATGCTTTGAGAAGTAGAGAAAGAACCGAGCAAATTTCGCTTTTATTGTTGGTTGTGTATAAAGATTGTTATGCACCATTCTTCTAAATCCATAAAGGGGCTCCGAAAGATGAGTACTTAACTGTCAGCAATGAACGATTCCTGAAAAAGTATAAACAATATGCAGTATAACAGTTGGAAGTGAACTACGTAGTGTTCCACAATCAAGCGGAAAGTATTTAAAGTTCGGTGTGCCCGTCGCATCATAAAACTCGATATGGTTCCTACTATGTTACAAAGGAGGCGGTCTACCGTAACGATAAGATTTCAAAGAATTAAAAAGTTTCATTTTCACTTAACTATCAAATTTCTAACTAGTGTTCTGTTACTCGTCATTTCTGAAGCGTGAGCAGGAGGTGAAAGAGTATTACAGTACCGAAGGGAAACAGCAGTACATTTTATTTGCTTCGACACTGGGTTGCTGGAAATACTACTCTAACAACAGGTGGAAATTCAGTATTGTGTCAAGCATGAGAGAAACACGTAAGTTTTATTTTTGTATTTTCAGAATATTTTAAAGAACAGTGCAATTTTTGAATTAGTGATTGTTGTTATTATTTATGTACAATAAACTGACTTCATGTTTAGAACAATGTTACAGGAGAGTTGCGACCAAAGCATCTAGATTTTGTAACATTTACAAACAGCTGGTCATAGAAATGCTGATAATAAAAATGTTTCCAAGGCCCAAACAACCTGACCAACAGAATTTTCGCAAGCAGAAGTGGAAATGATGGCAATGAGAATTTTTCTAAGGAAATCTTCAAGGCTTTAGTTTCAGTCAGTATCCCTTCGAATAAGTTAACGTAGAATTTTAAATTTTCCTGGAGAATATTGCGGACGAAAGTTTTGATGAATCAGCAATAAGTAAAAACTATTACGGGGAAATATATGTAATGAAATTAGTTTCTGTGTCAACAAAATCCTTCCCCACATTATTTTGAGCTTTATAAAAACTTATCATTTCTTTAAAACTTTAAAATGTATTACACAAAGTATTTTAAATTGAAAGTGTGAAACTATACGTGGTCTGTAGTGCCATGGAGATTTAATTTCCTTATTAAGAAGCGTAATTTTTATACACTTTTTTTAAACTAGCTCTCCCCTCCCCCTCCCTTCAAAGTAAGACCCCGAATTACACATCCAGTCTTCACTAATTTTCAACAAAATAATTCGTTCCAGATAATTGAGAAATAAGTGACGGTATCGGTGACTCAAACTTGTGGTTATCTGTAGAAGAAGCAATCGATTCGTGTGGGAGATTCATTGCCAACACCGTCATGGGAAAAATGCTGGAATCTGAACCTAGAGCAGCCCACCTCATTGTCACCAGTGTACTCGGTGAAACAAACCATTCAAGAATTGTTGTTCGTGTAACACTACGCGTTTTGTGACCCGCTAAAGATAATGATGAAACTTCTTCGTGATGGTTATACGTAGATGCAGCAACATATGTCATTAAAAGTGCTACAACTATGCAGTTATTTTACCCTAAGGCAGTTCATATGAATTTCTTAGTATATGGTCTTCACAGTTTGGCAGAGGAAATTCGAGTGAATTTTCCAAAATAAAGTGCCTCAATTTCCTCTGAGAAAGAAGTGTTTATGAAGGCGCCATATAGAGAGAAACCATTTACTTATATTATGTGGATTACTCGTTTACCCCAGAGCCAATCCTCACGAGATGGGGAACATGAATTGAAGCAGTGAAAATTTATTACATGTGAAAAATATCCTCGACGTGATGGAAAAAATGTAAAGGGAAGTATTCCTGCTCAGATAGTGCTTGCAATACGATGAGTCTTCAGGGTAAAATTGTGTTTATTGACACCTGTTTTAGTAACCTCTCAGCCGCAGTCACATGTTTGGAGGAAAAAAGGATGCCTCTATCTTCTTCCTGCAGGTATATGGGACAGCTGTCGCTGAAGACGTACCAGGAGAAACGGGTAAGCGTCTTTGTAACAAAACTGAGAAAACTGAAAAAAGGAATCAAGGTCTAATGTTTCTTAGGGAGGTGAGTAAGGTACTACAAGGAGAGTCTGTAAAACAACTTAATGTATAGTTTGCAAGTGATAAATCTCGGTACAGTCATGTGACTTCGTGTGAAGTAGAGAGAATATTCCCTTAATAAAAAAGAAAAAAAAAAAACGTTTAAGTGAGACAAGAAAACTTTTTCTTCCAGAAAACTGTGAAAAATGTTGAATTGTTTATTGCAATAAAAACAACCAATGGTAAAACAGAATGAAAGAGAAAGGGATAGAAACAGAGAGAGAGAGAGAGAGAGAGAGAGAGAGAGAGAGAGAGACAAGAATAAATATTAATTTGTTAATGACTGAATTTAATAATAAATTTACAAGTTAATTATTTCAACAAGGCTAACAAAAGCGAGAAATTTGAAATAATGTATTATTTTAAGCATATTTAACAGGTATTTAGTGCATGGATGCATGTTTATATTCACAGTATATGAGTGCACGTAAGTCGGAGCTCTCTAGTTAAGACTCTTGTTGGTGTATCGCGTGGGGGGGAAATCACTGTGGAGAAGTTGGACGAGCCACTAATTAGCGACAACTGGGTGCCGTGTCGCCGGGGCTTGTCTTCTCCTTTAACAGCCCCGGCAAGAAATGGCGCCGCAGAGCCTCAGCAGATTAGGAGGCGATCCGAGAGACCGGCGCCCCGGAAGCCGACCGGATGGGTTGGCTAAGGCGGCGGAAGTGGGAAGCGGCGCCTGGCTCTGGCCACGCCATGCCACGCCACGCCGGGTCCACCCCGCCCAGACACGGGTAATTAATTACGGCGCGCGTCCGCCACCTCCGCCTACCCCCCTTCCCTATCGCTACCTCTGGCGCGATCAGCTCGCTTTGATTGCCTGCAAATCGATACTGCGCGCAGGGTCCGCCTGTGTATCGCAGCGCCAATAAGAGGTACAGAAGGGCCTCTGGTCCCCTACAGCCCTAAAGACAACGTTGCAGCCTCCTCGTCACCAGAGCTGCGGCCAATCCTCAATGTTGATAGAGACCATACGCAGTCTTTTTCCAGTTCAGTCAAACAATGCAAAGTATGTCACAGTTTGAAAGTATACGAAAGTATGCGGCGGAGCGGTGTTAAAAGTTCACTAGCACTGAGTGAAACAAGCTGTAAATTAATGTACACCTACCTCAGTACAGCATTCGTTCACCATCCATTGCTCTGCATTCGTAGGTACTATCTAGACGATGTTAAAAGCAGAGTTGAAGAAAACCATCGTCCATACTTACTACTTCATAGTCCGCGTAACTCAAGTAACAAAATAAACCTGTAAATTTCTTGTAATAACGGGCAAAACTGGATGCTCCCTTCCTTCATTGAAAATATCCGCTTCCAGATACTAATGTTTTTTATTGTCTTTTAGTTATGGTGTCAACAAGCCCATATTTACGTCGATAGAGCATTTAGTTCGTGCAACTTATATCACATGTAAGACAGCCAGAAAAGCACAAAGTCCAATCCGAAATATTACGAGATTAGTACAGTCAGTTCTCCGCTACGAAATGAGTTTCACACTCGGTTCTTCTCAGTGGATTCTTCAAAGGAAGATGCTCGCCAAAAATGTTCTGTAAATGCATACTGAACACGCCACACAGAATTCTTCACAAAGGCTGATAGTTTCACACTCGGTTTTCTCTACAACAAACACTTCAAAATCTCCCAAACTTCACAGAACTGTCCTTAAATCCATCTCCTTGCATGGCGATATAAACCGAACGCGAAAGAAGAGTCACTTCTTCATTTTACATATAACTTTTTCGGACACATCTAACATGACGTTCTTGTCCGGCAGTTAGTCCACGACTCTCTGAATGCCGTAGCTTGCTGGGCATATAACTCATTACAATGTGCAAGAAAGACTTTATTCTGATTGGTTGATCAAAACGAACCGCCAATCTGATCAATCTTTCAAGATCATCTCCGCGCTTAAACTGATGTACTCCAGTCAACATTCGCAGATGCATTTACGTCATTTCATGCTGCAAATATTAACAAATGCTCCACAAACCAAACAAACCGAAAACTAAGAGAAAACTGCAGGTGGTCGCTCATGTCAGCACCAATGATGTGTGTCGCTATGGATCGGAGGAAATCCTCTCTGGCTTCCGGCGGCTATCTGATTTGGTGAAGACTGCCAGTCTCGCTAGCGGAATGAAAGCAGAGCTCACCATCTGCAGCATCGTCGACAGGACTGACTGCGGACCTTTGGTACAGAGCCGAGTGGAGGGTCTGAATCAGAGGCTGAGACGGTTCTGCGACCATGTGGGCTGCAGATTCCTCGACTTGCGCCATAGGGTGGTGGGGTTTCGGGTTCCACTGGATAGGTCAGGAGTCCACTACACGCAACAAGCGGCTACACGGGTAGCAGGGGTTGTGTGGCGTGGGCTGGGCGGTTTTTTAGGTTAGATGGCCTTGGGCAAGTACAGAAAGGGCAACAGCCTCAACGGGTGCGGGGCAAAGTCAGGACATGCGGGGTCCAAGCAGCAATCGGTATTGTAATTGTCAACTGTCGAAGCTGCGTTGGTAAAGTACCGGAACTTCAAGCGCTGATAGAAAGCACCGAAGCTGAAATCGTTATAGGTACAGACAGCTGGCTTAAGCCAGAGATAAATTCTGCCGAAATTTTTACAAAGGTACAGACGGTGTTTAGAAAGGATAGATTGCATGCAACCGGTGGTGGAGTGTTCGTCGCTGTTAGTAGTAGTTTATCCTGTAGTGAAGTAGAAGTGGATAGTTCCAGTGAATTATTATGGGTGGAGGTTACACTAAACAACCGAACTAGGTTAATAATTGGCTCCTTTTACCGACCTCCCGACTCAGCAGCATTAGTGGCAGAGCAACTGAGAGAAAATTTGGAATACATTTCACATAAATTTTCTCAGCATGTTATAGTCTTAGGTGGAGATTTCAATTTACCAGATATAGACTGGGACACTCAGATGTTTAGGACGGGTGGTAGGGACAGAGCATCGAGTGACATTATACTGAGTGCACTATCCGAAAATTACTTCGAGCAATTAAACACAGAACCGACTCGTGGAGATAACATCTTGGACCTACTGATAACAAACAGACCCGAACTTTTCGACTCTGTATGTACAGAACAGGGAATCAGTGATCATGAGGCCGTTGCAGAATCCCTGAATATGGAAGTTAATAGGAATATAAAAAAAGGGAGGAAGGTTTATCTGTTTAGCAAGAGTAATAGAAGGCAGATTTCAGACTACCTAACAGATCAAAACGAAAATTTCTGTTCCGACACTGACAATGTTGAGTGTTTATGGAAAAAGTTCAAGGCAATCGTAAAATGCGTTTTAGACAGGTACGTGCCGAGTAAAACTGTGAGGGACGGGAAAAACCCACCGTGGTACAACAACAAAGTTAGGAAACTACTGCGAAAGCAAAGAGAGCTCCACTCCAAGTTTAAACGCAGCCAAAACCTCTCAGACAAACAGAAGCTAAACGATGTCAAAGTTAGCGTAAGGAGGGCTATGCGTGAAGCGTTCATTGAATTCGAAAGTAAAATCCTAGGAAGTTCTGGTCTTACGTTAAATCAGTAAGTGGCTCGAAACAGCATATGCAGACATTACGGGATGATGATGGCATTGAAACAGAGGATGACACGCGTAAAGCTGAAATACTAAACACCTTTTTCCAAAGCCGTTTCACAGAAGAAGACCGCACTGCAGTTCCTTCTCTAAATCCTCGCACAAACGAAAAAATGGCTGACATCGAAATAAGTGTCCAAGGAATAGAAAAGCAACTGGAATCACTCAATAGAGGAAAGTCCACTGGACCTGACGGGATTCCAATTCGATTCTACACAGAGTACGCGAAAGAACTTGCCCCCCTTCTAACAGCCGTGTACCGCAAGTCTCTAGAGGAACGGAGGGTTCCAAATGATTGCAAAAGAGCACAGATAGTCCCAGTCTTCAAGAAGGGTCGTCGAGCAGATGCGCAAAACTATAGACCTATATCTCTTACGTCGATCTCTTGTAGAATTTTAGAACATGTTTTTTGCTCGCGTATCATGTCATTTCTGGAAACCCAGAATCTACTACGTAGGAATCAACATGGATTCCGGAAACAGCGATCGTGTGAGACCCAACACGCCTTATTTGTTCATGAGACCCAGAAAATATTAGATACAGGCTCCCAGGTAGATGCTATTTTTCTTGACTTCCGGAAGGCGTTCGATACAGTTCCGCACTGTCGCCTGATAAACAAAGTAAGAGCCTACGGAATATCAGACCAGCTGTGTGGCTGGATTGAAGAGTTTTTAGCAAACAGAACACAGCATGTTGTTATCAATGGAGAGACGTCTACAGACGTTAAAGTAACCTCTGGCGTGCCACAGGGGAGTGTTATGGGACCATTGCTTTTCACAATATATATAAATGACTTAGTAGATAGTATCGGAAGTTCCATGCGGCTTTTCGCGGATGATGCTGTAGTATACAGAGAAGTTGCAGCATTAGAAAATTGTAGCGAAATGCAGGAAGATCTGCAGCGGATAGGCACTTGGTGCAGGGAGTGGCAACTGACCCTTAACATAGACAAATGTAATGTATTGCGATACATAGAAAGAAGGATCCTGTATTGTATGATTATATGACAGCGGAACAAACACTGGTAGCAGTTACGTCTGTAAAATATCTGGGAGTATGCGTGCGGAATGATTTGAAGTGGAATGATCATATAAAATTAATTGTTGGTAAGGCGGGTACCAGGTTGAGATTCATTCGGAGAGTGCTTAGAAAATGTAGTCCATCAACAAAGGAGGTGGCTTACAAAACACTCGTTCGACCTATACTTGAGTATTGCTCATCAGTGTGGGATCCGTACCAGGTCGGGTTGACGGAAGAGATAGAGAAGATCCAAAGAAGAGCGGCGCGTTTCGTTACCGGGTTATTTGGTAACCGTGATAGCGTTACGGAGATGTTTAATAAACTCAAGTGGCAGACTCTGCAAGAGAGGCGCTCTGCATCGCGGTGTAACTTGCTCGCCAGGTTTCGAGAGGGTGCGTTTCTGGATGAGGTATCGAATATATTGCTTCCCCCTACTTATACCTCCCGAGGAGATCACGAATGTAAAATTAGAGAGATTAGAGCGCGCACGGAGGCTTTCAGACAGTCGTTCTTCCCGCGAACCATACGCGACTGGAACAGGAAAGGGAGGCAATGACAGTGGCACGTAAAGTGCCCTCCGCCACACACCGTTGGGTGGCTTGCGGAGTATCAATGTAGATGTAGATGTAGATGTAGAAGTATACTTTAGAACTGATTATCATTTTATTACTTTTCTGGCTGCCTTATTACTTACTTCTGTAACTTGCTAGTTACATAAGGTGTAATACAATACAGAAATGAAATTTGACGTATGTCCCACATACACACTCACATTCACTCTCATTTACTCTCACCCTAACACAAAATATAAATATTAACTTTTAAACTTTTATTTTCCTTACGAAAAAGAAATTATCGAGAGGTTAGAATTGAAAATCTTTATAAAATAAATCAGCACAATGAGAGTGCTATTACTGTTAACAAAAAACAAAACCAATATAAACTGTTATTGTTCCCACCTGAATTTACTTTCTTAAGCGTCGGTTAAGTACTTTTTCAATGGGTTTTTTGTGTCTCCGAAACTACTATAGGTAGCCGTATGATATTTTGACGCAATGTTCGTCTGAATAACAAAAGGTCATATACCAAATTTGGAATAAAACAGATAATATTTAACATTGTTATTTAGTTTCTTAGGTGAGGTTAATAAGTGATTTTAGTACGCGCCACAGAGAGCATTCTCATGGTCCGCTTTACAGACAGGTTTGGCTATGACGCTTACAGCAGGCCACAAGTCGGCCGCCGCTGATTGCTACTATACTGCATGCTTCCAAAACAGCTTACCATAATGTAACAAAACCTACCGCAAAAATCTGCAGTCGTGTAATAGCTGCGATGCTACAAGTAGTAAAAGAAACACTGTAAGAGTGAAAATGGGCTTACAAATGAGCCGTTTATGACTTAGTTGCGACTGTTTGACAAAGAGCTGCAAATGTTTAAATTCAGCCTCCTAAGGAGATCTTGCAGTCTGCACAAATTTGATCGTTGTCACACTTACTTCAGATCAAGATCTGTGTGTCTGGAGCATTTTTTCATTTTTTTTTTGGGGCATCGGTCTTCTGACTGGTTTGATGCGGTTCTTTAGTACCATGGAAGTCATTCCCTCATGTCTTAACAGATATCCTATCATCCTGTTCCTTCTCCTTGCCAGTTTCTCGCACGTATTCCTTTCCTCTCCCATTCTGCATAGAACCGCATCATTCATTACCCTGTCAGTCCACTTAATTCTCAACATTCGTTTTCAGCGCTGAATATCAAATGCTTCCACACTCTTCTGTTTCGGATTTCCCAAAGTCCATGTTTCACTACCATACAATGCTGTGCTCCAAAAGTACATTGTCAGAAATTTCCTTCTCAGATTAAAGCCTACGTTTGATACTAACAGACGTCTCTTGGCCTGGAATGCCCTTTTTGCCAGTCCTAGTCTGCTTTTGATGTCCTCCTTGCTCTGTTCGTCAAAGGTTATCTTGCTGCCTATGTAGCAGAATTCCATAACTTCATCTACTTGGTGACCACCACTCCTGATGTTCAATCCCTCGCTGGTCTCGTATCTGTTACTTCCCATTTTTTTGGTCTTTCTTCGATGTACTCTCAGTCCATTTTCTTTACTCATTAGACAGTTCATTCCCTTCAAGAAATCATGTAATTCTTCTTCACTTTCACTGAAGACAGCAATGTCATTAGCGAATAGTATCATTGATATACTTTCACCTTGAATTTTAATTCCACTCCTGAACCTTACTCTTATTTCCACCATTGCTTCTTCAATGTACAGATTAAACACTAGCGGCGAAACACAATGTCCTACTCTTACACCTTTTTTAATCCGAGCACTTCGTTCTTGGTCGTCCACTCTTACTATTCCCCCTTTCCACCTATCCGCTCTCTCCCCCGAATTAAACAGTGGAATTCCTGTTGAACTCTTGATGTTACCACCCTTCTTTTTAACTTCACGAATTGTTGCTTTGACTTTCCGATATGCTCAGTCAGTCATTCCGACAATCATTTCATTTTCGATTTCTTTGCATTTTTCTTGTACCCATTTTGTCCTAGCTTCCCTGCATTTCGTATTTATTTCATTCCTCAGTGACTTTTATTTCCGTATTACTGAATTTCTCTAAACATTTTTGTAACTCAAATATTTTTCCTGTAACCTGTGGTGTCTTCGCAGTTATCTGCTTTGTACCAATGTTTTTTTTTTCCAACTTCTGTGACTACTCTTTATAGAGATGTCTATTCCTCTTCAAATGCACTGTATACTAAGCTATTCCTTATTGCTGTATCTGTAGTCTTAGAGAACTTCCAGCTTATCTCGTCATTACCTAGTATTCCTGTATCCCACTTCCTTGCGTATTGACTCTTCCTGTCTAATTTCTTAAACTTCAACCAACTCTTCATCACTACTACATTTTGATTTGTGTCTACATCTCGTCCTGGATACGCCTTTGAATCTAGTACCTGATTTCAGAATCTCTGCCGGCCGCGGTGGCCGTGCGGTTCTAGGCGCTGCAGTCCGGAACCGCGGGACTGCTACGGTCGCAGGTTCGAATCCTGCCTCGGGCATGGATGTGTGTGAAGTCCTTAGGTTAGTTAGGTTTAAGTAGTTCTAAGTTCTAGGGGACTGATGACCTAAGATATTAAGTCCCATAGTGCTCAGAGCCATTTGAAACATTTTTTTCAGAATCTCTGTCTGCCTATGATGTAATGGAACTGAAATCTTTCCATATCACTCTTCGTTTTTCAAGTGTAACTCCTCATCTGGGGTTATTGAACAGAGTATTCGCTATTACTAGCTGAAATTTATTACACAACTCAATTAGTCTTCTTCTTCCCTCTCATTCCGTGTTCCGAGCCCATATTCTCCTGTAAACTTTTCTTCTACTCCGTCTCCTACAACTCTATTCCAGTTCCCCCAGACAACTAGATTTTCATCTTCCTTTACATGCTGTGTTCTCTAGCTCTTCCTCTTCTTCAGCTTACGACGTCAGCTTATATCGATTCTGATAAGAACAACCCTTATCACTGAACTGTTAGAGTAACACACTCTTTGTCCTACCTTGCTATTGATAATGATATACCATTTTCCGCTGCTCTTGATGTTGCCCAACAGTCATCTGACCAGAAATCCTTGTCTTCATTCCACTTCACTTCACTGACCCCTACTACATCTAGATTGAGTCTTTGCATTTCCCTTTCCAGATTTTCTCGCTTCCCTAACACATTCAAGCTTCTGACATTTCACGCCCTGACTTGTAGAATGTTATCCTTCTGTTTGTTATTCAGTCTTTTCTTATGGTCGCTTCCCCCTTGGCAGTCCCTTCCTGGAGATCCGAGTGGGGTAGTATCTTGGAATCTTTTCCCAATGGAGAGATCACCATGACACTTTTTCGATTACAGGCCATATGTCTCTTAGATACACGACATGTGTCTCTAATGCAGTGATTTCCATTGCCTTTTGCATCCTCATGCCATTGATCATTGCTGATTGTTCCGCCTTTAGGGCAGTTTCCCACCTCAAGGACAAGAGAGTGCCCTGAATGTCTGTCAAGTGCTCAGCCCTCTTTGACATGGCTGTTGGCAGGATGAGACTGATACTACCGCCACAAAATGCGTTTCATGGAGAACAGGCTGAACATCAGAAGCTTTAAAATATTTATTTGCCCTTGATGTGGAAGCCACTACGCAAAGCAGGATGATAAATCAGCCGATACTACTCAAATACAATGCACCTGCCATGCATGCCAGCCTCAGTGTCAGGGCCCAGAAGAACCGTTTCCTTCCCCTGACACGTAGGCTGCCCTGCAAAACATGTTCTTTCGCAGGCTGATACTGTTCCCACACAACGTGTCTATTGTGGAGAACAGCTTATACACAAGGGGCTAGCGAAAACACGTTTTTATCCGTATTTCCGCTGCTATTGAAACTAGGACGTCATAAATCACACAGTGCTGATTCTCGCCCGCTGTTTCTGTGTCAGATTTGCTTGAAATTGATTTTGGGGTTTTGAAGGAGGTTCTGGGCATACATTCAGTCATACATACACCATGGTTTAGATATACAAGAGATAACAGAATACAGGTTACATAAAAATAAATTAGTGTTTCATACAGACCTGTGATATGCTATTCTGTTATATTAAAGTCATATGACGTCATTAAACTACGCTACTTGCAGAAACAAAGAAAAATTATTTTCTGTTTGGTATTTTGCATTTTTGGAGCAGTTTTAATTGCGAATATTAACATTAAGGGGTGTTAGAAAGGAATCTTTTTTTCACATGTTCGGATTTTTATCTCATTATAAAATTAGAAATTTTCCTAATAAAATGGTAATACATCACTTATAAACCCACACAGGAAGAATTTTATTTTATTTTTTATATAAACTGCTCTGGTTGAAAATGTTAAAATTTTTATGTGCATTGCTTCAAGATCTAATAAAATCGGTACTTTTTGTAGAAGGCTATGGATTACTGTTACAGAGGTCATATCCAGAAGAGGAGGGGCACCAGGTTGAGGAAGTTGAAACCAAGTTTGAGAGACAAGATACTTTCTGATGGTAAATCCGTAAAAGCCAGGCTGACAGACAAAGTGATTGATGAACTACAGTAATATTATGAGATGGCCATTAGAAATAACAATGAGGATTTGTTTAAAATGAAGCAGGCAGTATGGGCTACCTTCTTCCACAGACTGCCAACTGATGAAAACCAGAACACCACCTTTGTCCCCCTGGACCTGATTCATGGTGCAATTTTTGCAATGCCCAGTAGTCAAACAGTCCATCCCAACAGCAATCATGGATATCATAAAACCTGTTTACAGAGACCTGGCAAATCCTAAATTACTGCACAAGTATCTGCATGGTCAGACACAAAACCCCAATGAGTCGTTCAATAATTTAATATAGACTAGCTTACAAATTTTTTTTCTTGGAATAAAATCACCAAAGTGGGGGGAGGGGGTCAGTGATGTTGTTATTGCTTTTAATGGTGGCAACATTGGTAGGGTGAAAGTGCTACTGCATATGGGAATTTACCCTGGAGCAAACTGCATCATAGAACTTGAACAGTTGGACAAGGTTCACATTGATAAAGCAGAGTATGCAGCACAGTTGGCCACTAACTTTGAGAAAGATCAAGATAATGATACACAGTATGGTGCAGGGTGCTTCTGAGTGACTAGAAGTAAAAAAAAAGATTAAGCATATATTAAGTGAGTTACAGTCTTTTGAAACTTTTTCTGTTGCAGTTTTTCCTAAATGTCAGAAACCAAGTACTCAAATTGTCAGTGAGTAACAACAAAAATATCCTGAGTCTGCTGAACTAAAAGAAGAACATAATGTTGTGTATAATTAAAATTAATTTGGGCTAACGTACAAAAAAGGTAGACAAAATTTTTAACTGTGTAACTATAAAATTATATTTCCGAAAGTAGCGGCTGAAATGCAATTATTGTAGTGCAGTAGACTCAGAACATACAGTTTAATGTCCTGTAAAAGTTGCATGGCAATTGCTACAGTGGTTCCTGAAATACAGGGAAGCCAAGTCAAGAAATTTAACATTGTCGGGATAGGGCGTTCCAACTCCCCTTAAGAAAGAAATCATACTGATTGTATATAGACACTACAGTTTAATACTCCATAAGTTTATATTTTTCGATTATATGGTGTGTACGTGAAAGAAACCAATATGACTCAAGTAAAATTCGAACCAGCTACACATTCACCTTTCGAAAAAATAATTTAAGGGACTAATAATATTTCATACATAACGTAAGAGAGAAATTTTTTGACTTTAGAAGGCTGTTGTTCTTTTTTCTTTATGTGAGAACTTCGTTGTAGTTCTTTAGGAAACTGATGTCCAGTCAGTAACGGTTATATCTCATAAATATGTAAAATATTGGTGAGGACGAAACAATAAGGTGGCCTTGTTATACAAACGTATTTTAAATATAACCTTTCTGAGTAATTCTCCATCTTATTGGAGTAAATAAAGTTTCTACTGTGGCCAGTGGAACACGTTTGGTAATTTGTGTTTTATCAGCATTACGTCTTGGTCTGAGGCATGTTTTTGAGCCTGACATTTTCTCTCCTGAAGTGGAGACTTCACTAAGATTTATAAAGTCACAGTTAATACTTTCTGAACCAAGCAAGCTCAGTAACTGCAACTGTTTGTACATATCTGCGCAACGGAAGGCTTGTGACATCACCACAACACATGAAGTTTGTAGTGCGAAAACGTCACATGTGTAAGGTGAAAATTTGTCCAGCATCAGTCATTCTTCATTTCTATTAAAATTGTTTTGCTGGTTTTGAGTTACTATCGCCTCTGTGTTCAAGCTTGCGTAGTCATGATTGCAGCTTGACAAAACTACAGTAATCGAGAAAGTAATTTGGTGGTTCCATAGTTACACTGCCTGACGATGTATCTGACTTCCTTTGGCGACAATTGCTCCTTTGTTCCTTAAGCTGGTTGTTGATTCTTGCTTTAGCAGTTCTTATATACGCTTGAATGTCGTACGTTCACCGATAAGCCAAAACATCATGACCACCGCACACCGCGACAATGGATGCCGCGTAATAGAGTTCCGGGCACGTGATGCGATAGCAAAAGTATGTAAGCGGAGCAGACACAGACAGGGGAACACCCTAGTGAAGATAGGGGCTGTAAGGGGGAAATACATCTAGGTAAATTTTTTGACAAGCGGGAGAGTATTATTACGCCGGGTCTGTGAACGAGTATGGGTTCAAATGGGTTCAAATGGCTCTGAGCACTATGGGACTTAACTGCTGAGGTCATCAGTCCCTTAGAACTTAGAACTACTTAAACCTAACCAACCTACAGACATCACATACATCCATTCCCGAGGCAGGATTCGAACCTGCGACTGTAGCTGCCTCGCGGTTCCAGACTGTAGCGTCTAGAACCGCTCGGCCACTCTGGCCGGCGAGTATCTCAAAAACGACGAAGCTGGTCGAATGTTCACGTGCTAATGTTGTGAGCGTCTACGGAAAGATGTAGAAGGACAGGGAAACTACCACTAAGCACTGAATGCTTCGACGTCCACAACTCTTCACGGAATGTGAGGTTAGGAGGCTTGCCTGCTCTGTAAAGTTGGATAGATGGTAATCTGTGGTCACTCTGCCGGAAGAACGCAATGCTGCAGTACGCGCAAGTGTTTCGGAACACACCGTTCATTGTACATAGTTGAACATGGAGCTCCGCAGCAGAACACCCCAACGTGTACATAGTTTGACCCAACGACATTGTCAACTACGAGCTTTGATCAATGGCAACGTTCGACTCTTCCGGTGAATCATATTTTTGCTACACTTGGTCGCTTGTCGTCTCCACAAACGCTGTCATCGTTTGTGAACGGAGGCTCAAAATATGCAGCGCACCACAGACGTATGCTGGGAGCACCAGTATTTGCTATGGGACAGGTACCTCTGGGCTTGCATGGTAACTGCGGTAGTAATCGGAGACATGCCCACTGCTGCGAACCACCTGCATGTCTTCAAGTCTGTGTCCCCGACGACGATGTCGTCTTTCAGCAGTATAATCGTCCATGCTTCGTAGCCATAAGCGTGCTACAGTGGTTTGAGGAATATTATTCTGAGCTCACGTTGACGTCTCGGCGACCTGATGTAAATCGTATGGAACCCAAGTTGGACGCCATCGGGTGCCATCATCAGCCCAATATATACGCGAATTACATGACCTACGCTTAGGTAACTAATGCTACGCACCTCCACAAACCTGTCAGTAAACTGTCGGGTCCCCGATACGTTGACTCAGAGATGTATTTCATTGCAAAGCCGGACAAACAAGTTACGAAGCAGGTGGTCGTAATGCTTTGGCTCATGAGTGATGTGATGAAAGACAGTGTTGCTCAGAAGGAAGTTATTTTGCGAGCTGGGTATTAGTGCTTCTGTAGGCTTTAGTAGCGGCTGTACAGCACTCATGTACTCCGTATTCAGGCCACAAGAGGCCCATCGGGAACATCCGACCGCCGTGTCATCCTCACTGAGGATGCGGATAGGAGGGGCGTGTGGTCAGCACAACGCTCTTCCGGTCGTTATGAAGGTTTTCTTTGATCGGAGCAGCTACTATTCGGTCGAGTAGCTCCTCAATGGGCGTCACGAGGTCGAACGCACCCAGAAATATGGCAACAGCGCATGGTGGCACGGATGGTCACCCATCCAAGTACCGGACACGCCCGACAGCGCTTAACTTTGGTGGTCTGACGGGAACTGGTGTATCCACTGCGGAAAGACCGTTGCCCACTTGCTATACAGGCTATCGTAGAAATGTTGCGACCAACTTACAGTGCTTGTAGAGGGAGCCTTCGAGAACAAATCGAGGATAGGAATCCGTGTCTAGAGATGGTACAGGACACCTTCCACTACACCACCCTTTTGGCAGCAAACGTGACTCCCTACGCATGACGAAACGTAGGCGGAACGCCTCGCATTGTGGTTGTAATTCAGTGATCGCCCCGATCGCCAGTGGAGAAGGTAGGGCTAACTGCTATCTCGTACGCATATTATGTTGTGTTACCTTGGTGGATGACAGTTTCTGACAGTAGGTTCCAGTGTTTTTCTCCTGATACCGCCTAAAATATCCAATGCCTTTCGGTGTACAGAAGAAAAAAATGTTGTTGGAAACCCGTACCGAAAACCGTAATCCACCAAGGCAAAGCCGGCCGCTGTAACAGAGCAGTTCCAGGCACTTCAGTCTGGAATCGCGCGACCGCTACGGTCGCAGGTTCGAATCCTGCCTCGGGCATGGATGTGTGTGATATCCTTAGGTTAGTTAGGTTTAAGTAGTTCTAAGTTCTAGGGGACTGACGACCTCAGATGTTAAGTCCCATTGTGCTCAGAGCCATTTGAATCATTTTGAACCAAGGCAACAGAACATCGCATTCTATGAGACAAGGCCTGTCTACATAGAATTTAGCTCCATCATCTCCGCTGGTGATTGTGACAATCGGGCGAGATACTAAAATGTGGGAATCACCACAGAATTTATCAACCGACCACGGCATAACAGCCCGGATAATTATAATGGACAATAGGGCGAGATCACCAAAAAACAACAATGCGTAGCATTCAGCCTATTGTCCATGAGCATACAGTCACATTAGCTCCCGAAAGAGCGGCCGAATGGCAGCTGCTGGCACCTATATCTTCCAGGCTTTGTAGCGACACTTGATGACTTTTCGGGACACGGGTTCCTGTCATCGATTTACTTCTCAAGACACTTTCGGAATCTCTCTAAGTTTGTCGCAACACTTCTGGGACACTCTAAATACAGTTGATGTGTGGGTCAATCATGTTGAGTCGCCTGCACATTTTAATACTGATGAAAGGTGACACTGGAAGAGCCATTATGACTGGAGATGATTACTTGACCTTAATGCTCTGATTTTGCCGTCTGGGCATTCTAAGGAAAGTAAAATTTACAGCACACCTTTTGAGGAGGTTGATGATGTGGAGCAGCGAATTCAAAGAAAATTGCAGTGTCGCACCCAAATGTGATGACGACATGTAGAACAGTACCGTTAACTAGCACTAGTGTACACCAAATTGTAATGTGTAGTGTAAGGTAAAGGAAGAGACTGTATTCGAAACTAAGTCGTGCGAACTTTGAACCATTTCCTACTCGAACCCTTTTTTCTTTTTCATACATCAAAAAAGACATACCAAGGCTTGACTGTGTTAATGAAAACCATCTGATCACTCACGTGCGGGACCTCCTCATCTGTACCGGCCGAAGTGGCCGAGCGGTTCTAGGCGCAATAGTCAAGAACCGCGCAACCGCTACGTCGCAGGTTCGAATCCTGCCTCAGGCATGGATGTGTGTGTGATGTCCTTAGGTTAGTTAGGTTTAAGTAGTTCTAAGTTCTAGGGGACTGATGACCTCAGAAGTTAAGTCCCATAGTGTTCAGAGCCATTTGAACCTCCTCATCTGTATTCGGACATCCGTTAAAGATGTACAGCCGTGGCTGACAAAATGTCAGGTGGTAGAAACCGACGAAACAGAGTGACATGCTGTACACACAAATGTTATGTGAAGTCCGCGCAAACACTTTAGGAAGGTATTGGCGGTAGTTGATTCGCTTGGTGGCAGTCATTCGTGGGATGCTGTGCAGTCTACTTGGTCGTCGTGGGTGCAGAGTCACAGTTAGTTTAGTGTAATCGCTCCAATTAAATGTAGCCCTCCTTTCTCAAAAATCACGTTCCATTAAGCTGAATTTATAGCTGAATTTGCATTATTTCAACTCTTGGTTAATGCTACATGTTGTAAACTCATTCACTGTTTCGCCTTGTGCTATTTAATGCTGCGTCAAGCAACGCCATATGGTTAATGTTGAAGTTCCTATCGTGCATTCACATGATGTTTGACTCCCATCCACCGGTACTACTTTACTTATTCATATTAATCCTTCATCTGCATCTTATTTACAACAGCTGTGCTATGCAGTTTGGAGAGGACGGTTGGTGAAAGCGGATTTTGCGTGTCCCCTGATTTGTAGGAAGCGTTCCACTCATCCTTCGTCTAGTCCAGTCACTGTCTCCAGCAGGGTGAGACTTAAGTTTTTTCTGTGACCCTTCTCTTTCTTACAAACTTCCAGTGTTTCTTTAAATAAGAAGCAATGTGTAACCTTCAATAATTAATACAGTACTGGCCATTGAAATTGCTACACCACGAAGGTGACGTGGCACAGACGCGAAATTTAACCGACAGGAAGAAGACGCTGTGATATGCAAATGATTAGCTTTTCAGAGCATTCACACAAAGTTGGCGCCGTTGGCGACACCTACAACGTGCTAACATGAGGAAAGCTTCCAACCGATTACTCATACACAAACAGCAGTTGACCGGCATTGCCTGGTGAAACGTTGTTGTGATGCCTCGTGCAAGGAGGAGGAGTGCGTACCATCACGTTTCCGAAAGGTCGGATTGTAGCCTATCGCGATTGCGGTTTATCATATCGCGACATTGCTGCTCGCGTTGGTCGAAATCCAATGACTGTTAGCAGAATATGGAATCGGTGGGTTCAGGAGGGTAATACGGAACGCCGTTCTGGATCCTAACGGCCTCGTATCACTAGCAGTCGAGATGACAGGCATCTTACCCGCATGGATGTAACGGATCGTGCAGCCACGTCTTGATCCCTCAGTCAACAGATGGGGACGTTTGCAAGACAACAATCATCTGCACGATCAGTTGGACGACGTTTCCAGCAGCATGGACTATTAGCCAGGGGACCATGGCTGCCGTTACCCTTGACGCTGCATCACAGACAGGAGGGCCTGCGATGGTGTACTCAACGACGAACCTGGTTGCACGAATGGCAAAATGTCATTTTTTCGGATGAATCCAAGTTCTGTTTACAGCTTCATGATGGTCGCATCCGTGTTAGGCGACATCGGGGTGAACACACATTGGAAGCGCGTATTCGCATCGCCATACTGGCGTATCACCCGGCGTGATGGTATGGGGCTACGGGTCTCGGTCACCTCTTGTTCGCATTGGCGGCACTTTGAACAGTGGACGTTACATTTCAGATGTGTTACGACCTGTGGCTCTACCCTTCATTCGTTCCCTGCGAAACCCTACATTTCAGCAGGATAATGTACGACCGCATGTTGCAGGCCTTTCTGGATACAGAAAATGTTCGACTGTTACCCTGGCCAGCACAGTCTCCAGATCTCTCACCAAATGAAAACGTCTAGTCAATGGTGGCCGAGGAACGGGCTCGTCACAATACGCCAGTCACTACTCTTGATCAACTGTGTTGAAGCTGCATGGGCAGCTGTACCTGTACACACCATCCAAGCTCTGTTTGACTCAATGCCCAGGCGTTTCAAGGCCGTTATTTCGGCCGGAGGTGGTTGTTCTGGGTACTGATTTCTCAGGATCTATGCACCCAAATTGCGTGAAAATGTAATCTCATGACAGACCTAGTATCGTATATTTGTCCAATGAATACGCGTTTATCATCTGCATTTCTTTTTCGTGTAGCAATTTTAATGGCCAGTAGGGTACTTTGAGGCAAAGAGGAAATTAATATTAACAGTGTTAGTAACTTATTCAGCACAGAGCCTTCTGTCTAATGTAGATTTTTGGGTAACAAAAGGACGTTGCCACTATCTCTAGATTTTTCTCTGAAAACAGTGAAAATACCAGCTTAATAACAGCAGAAACATGTTTCTTTGGTTTACTGGACGTGAAAAGTTATAAAGCATATCTTAAATTAACTATAAACGTTGCATGATTCCATCTGTAAAAATAAAATAATTAATTTTACTTTAAGGCATGAAGTAGAACTCCCTTCTGACGTGTCCGGGAACCCATTGTAATTCTTACTAAAAGTTGTTTTATAGTTGTAGGAGCAATGTTTGATCACCCCTCTTTCTGTGGAAAGCTACAACAGCGGAATTTCTTTCGTTTTCAGATCGTTAAAATTTGATTTTCCCAATACTAACGCATGTGTGACTTTGGTTATTAATTATCTTTCATACAATTTTGTTTCGCAAACTAAACACTTAAACTACAACAAATTGTCATTCTTCTGTCCAGTTACTCATGATGTACTGACTCTACCACAGGAATAAAACGTACAAAATACCCAAACACACTTACCATTTACAATCTTTTTCAGTCGATCAAACCAAGAAAGGCAACAACAGTAATAATTTAATTCATTATGGAATAGTGTGTATTATCTGTACTTCTATGAGCTCTTTTGTCACCAGTCGGGACCATTAACCATTCTACGTGTAACTGAAATAGCAATGAAATGTTTAAGGCAGTTACACTGCCCTATGAAATTATACAATCATTGAACCTTATTGAGTGAGGTGGTGCAGCGATTAGCACACTGCACTCCGATTCGGGAGGACGACGGTTCAATCCCCTCGTCCGGCCGCCCTGATTTAGATTTTCCTTGATTTCCCTAAATCACTACATTCAAATGTCTGGATGGTTCCTTTGAAATAGCGCGGCCGACTTCCTTCCCTATCCTTCCCTAACCCAATGGGGCCGATGACCTCACTGCTTGGTCCCGTCACCCGAACCAACCACCCACTGATCATTTACATTATTTATACAGTATCTTGGGAGAGTAAATACCTGCGACTGATCAGTTCATTTCTTTAATTAATGCACAAAATACCACAAACTGTGAACGGGAACGCGTTATGCAGATCTTGGTGCCTCTGGCGTTCATCTAGTAAAGATAAGCTGAAGATGCCTAAATAAGGCGAAACGCGTCGTTGAAAAATAAAAAAAAAATAAAATTGCAACCAAGACTCTTTTTAACCAATAAAAAAATACTCTACTACTCAAAGGAGTACAGTTCTATAACCTAATGCTGATCTTTTAATTAAATCTTGAATCAAAATACTTTCAATAGCCGTACAAGTTGCCGTTATTAACCCGATAAACTTGGTAAAACGAACGTTATGTTCTTCTTGATGCTGCTGGCATCGGAGAAGTGGTGGAAACCGCAAATATCTACCTCCATCTTGCGTCTCCATAGGGAGTCACGTCTCTAGGCCTCCAATAATCTCTGCATCTTGTGCTGGACCACCGCACTCGACCATAACGGCGAAATTCTTCTTCCTATATTGTGATTAATATTGCATGTAGTTTACGTTTGACCCTCCACCCTGTAGGGACGTCAGCTTTGGAAATCTGTGGTAAGGTCTTACGGGACCAAACTGCTGAGGTAATCGCTCCCTAAGCTTACACACTACTTAATCTAACTTAAACTAACTTACGCTAAAGACGACACACACACACACACACACACACTCACACATCCGTGCCAGTGAGGGGACTGGAACCTGCGACGGGGGCAGCCACGCCGACCGCGTAAAGGCGCCACAAACCGCTCGGCGGACGTCAGTTCCATTCCTCTCGTCGCACCGCAGATTTATTTATATACAAGAAATAACAGAATGGCTTTATGATTACGTCTGCAGTGTTAGTCTGCTGCTACAGCATTCGTTATCACTGATTGTTTGCTTCTCCCGCTCTTATATAGATCAGTTCTGAAGATCACAGTTCATAGTCTAACCGTAAAACGCAGCTATACACAGTCCACAGTTTTTACACGACCCTTCAACTCAGAGGTTTTGTTTCTCACACACAGTCCAGATTTGCAGTTTAAGTTACCATTGTTGATCTCCTTCAATAACGGATCTTAATCGTGATTCCACAGTCTCCAAAATCGACTCAATTCGGCAGAAAAAGTGCCAACTTTTTTTTTATGTATTTCAAAATAGTTTATGGCTCGTAATAAGTCTTCAATTTTCCGCATAACAGGATTAAAGACTCTGAAATTAGAGCGCACCGTTTGATTTCACGTGCACAGCCAGCATGGCTTCCCACAGTTTCTCGTTTAAGCAGCGTAATCTTCCGCTTTAGCAAAATCATACAGATGTTATTAATCCAAGAGTGCCAACACATTACATTAAATCCAGTGGAAATATTTTCGCATCACATATCGCATACAAACACGACAAAAATTTACACTCATACAGACAATAAATTTCCCAGTTGTTGCCAATTTTAGGTCAACATAGAAAATATTACTTTCAAGAAAATGAGGAAAAACACTGAGATACATACGCAGACGACATGTTAATTAAACAGAAATGTAAATATTATAGTACAAGGGACAGTGCTCTTTACTGTCTAACCTGTCATACGTGATACATACGGAATATTTGCCGCAGCGTCAAAAACGGTCGAGAAAAATATTTCCAGAATTTGTGTGTGACCTATTCAGAAAAGAAGTAATTATGACTTTTAAGTACTCAATAAAAACTGCACTCTGTTTTCCAACCAATTTCTCTGTTCTACCCTTTCGATTTTTCTCCGATTGTAAAAAAAAATATATAATTATTCAAAAAAAGAAACATTTTATATAACGCCTTTCTAAAACTGACTAAAGTGTATAACTTCTCATAGCCCCATTCTGATTTCTAACACTATACAGGTAGTCCTGAAAATTTGTTACAGAGAATTTTTAATAACCAATAAAATACTTGAGCAGTTTAGAACGAAGAACGTGAGACGCTTGCAGTACACAATTAATACGTGGATAATGCACATCCTTACTAGTGTCTGTGGCATGCGCCCGAAGGTTTTCGTTTTAAATTCTATAAGTATTTTCATAGCTATAAAAAATTCACAAGGATAACTTTCCAGCACTATCTGTATGATTATAGGAATAGGTACGGGGCTGGAGGAAATTATTTAATACTTTTTAGTCCTTTTTAAAAACCTGTTACGTTAAAGAAATACTTAAATAATTTTCTCCTCTTTTTTGTCTTTTTCAAATGAATTCAAACATTTTGATAAGATCACATGAGAGATGTGTGGTAAATTTCAAGATTATTTCAGTTCCCGTCACGTAAGTCAACGCATAGATTGCTTCCTTCTACTATTATCTCAGGAAAATCCGCAAGGGTAAAATAGATACTAGCGCTCAAGCTGGGACTTACCAGCATCATTCTTACCACGAAACATTCGCAAGAGGAACAGGAAAAGGGGAAATAGCAGTGGCATACGAAGTACCCTCCACCCTACACCAGCCGCGAAAGCTGATTAATATTGCATTGTCATCAAGGCCTGCGTTTCAAGTCTGGATATCATAGGGAAATGATAGTAGAAAATAAAGTACCCTCCGCCACACACTAAACAAGACAGCGAGCTAAAATGCATTGCCATTCGGTTCTGAGCTAATCTGAAATTTTCAAGCATCTGGTTCGTTGAGAAGTTAGCTTAAAATCAATTGCAACATTTATACAGAACAAACCGACAAGAAAGGGCCCTAACAGAAAGTATAAAATGGATTCGAAAAACTCGCAGCCTGGCAGTAGTTCCAGAAGATATAATAGGCAACAAAATGTTGGGCAAGGAACGCATATCACAAGCCTTCACAGCCGTTTCTCAATATATTCAACAAGTAATAAAAATCGAATATCGCTGAACATATTACTAAACAGAATGGCACAATAAATGAGGTATACATAAAACCACCAACGTCTCAAAAGCGCCATTTCTATACTCGAGTATATTTATAGCTTATTATAATTATTTTTATTTACTAGTAAACTTCACTAGAATCTGATATAATTACTCAAGGAAAATGAATGATTTTTAACTCGGATGGAATATCTACCATGAATGAAATGAGATTCAACATACTAGTATGAAGCTGAGCAATGTATATATGTAAGCTTTGCGCTACAGTCTGGAATCGCGCGACCGCTACGGTGGCAGGTTCCAATCCTGCCTCGGACATGGATGTGTGTGATGCCTTTAGGTTAGTTAGGTTTAAGTAGTTCTAAGTTCTAGGGGACTGATGACCTCAGATGTTAAGTCGCATAGTGCTCAGAGCCATTCGAACCATTTGAACTAACCTGGAAACCCTTAATGTGAAACCCATAAACAGGATTATACCCTCACGATTAATGGACATGTCTAATCACGTTGACAGGAGTCGTGTTATAGCAAGGACAATGAGATTCTTCCAAATTTAAATTATAGGACTTTTTAATTTCACATTAATTAATTTACGGCAGCAATACTGTGCTGTGCTGTAATCGTCAATATTATTCTAAAGTCTGAGATAAACTGAGGACTATTTTATATAACACACGTACATGTTGCGGGTATCTTTTTAAGCAGCTAGGGATATTAAAAACAGTCTCACAGTACATTAATTCACTTATAAAATTTGCTACCAACAATACATCTAAGTTTGAGATCGACATAGACACCTCCAAGTACAACACTACCAACGAAAAATGAGCTGTATTGTTCTTTTATGGGTCTAGCTTTTCCACAAAGAGTAGTGATTGTGCTACAAAACTCTTTGACAATCTAGTGATGGATATAATATGTCTAACAGATAGCAGAAGTGTTTTCAAATGTAGATTGAAAATGTTTCTTCGTAACAGTCCTCCTATACCATAGATGAATTTCTAAGTCGAAATGATTAGTCGTTCTAAAGACAAAAAACTCTAATTTTCCAGCATGTAGGAACATAAATACTCCATTTTGTTCTCTTTAGCCGTATGTAAGTGTTCTATGTTTGTTCTGTTGAAACGTTCCACGTCACAACGTTTGTTGACCATCTGATATACTATCATCATACTTCCTCTTGATCTCTCCATTTTCTATGCTGTCGATAATCTAAGTTACTACGCCATAGCTGTACGTATCTTCAGGAATTTGTTTTTTGTTTGTTCAAAATGTTCTTTTCACTCTTCCAATATAGGTATGTTTTCTCTATTGGTGGTTTCTTCCTACACCGAGATGATTGGCAATTTCATATTCTGATTCGTGTTGTTGTCTGCATTTGTAAGCAGAATGCAGTATTTTCTTTTACAATAACTGCGCGATTTTAGAAACCCAACATTGCTAAATGTAGATGATCTTCTGTTTTATTATGCTTGCGAGGAATCCCAGGAAGTCTCGCAAATTCTGTCAATTAGCAACTGCTGTTCCTTCGGCACTGTTAGAATGAAGCTTTAGGAAAATTCAAAGTCCTAGGCCTTGAATTTAAATCTCTTAGTCTAGGAACCATAAGCGTGTCTCATCGGCATCAGTAATCTCGTTTCTTCTCAACAAAACTTTTTTTCAGGTCAACGCCGATTCGAACGCTTGTTAGACAGAATTCATTTTCTTTCTTCCCGCGGTATTGGACAACCTTTTTCTCCTTGAAGCAGAAGATGATGTTCTCGACAGTCTACAGGCACTGATTTTGTTAGAGGGTATCCCGAACTTTGAGCAAGACTTCGAAAAGGAAAACTGCGTGGAAGGAATGATGTTTAAATCGGTTGAAAGTGATTTGGAAAAAGAATTGGCAGGGTCATAAAGGCATTAAATCCATATACCAAATTTAATATGAGTTGGTTTATTCCACCTAATATAAAACAATAGAATTCGAGAGCACTTCCCCTCTGAAGTGTTTTCCGATAGTAAGCTGACAAGCCTCTTCCGGTCATACAATGTTAAACTCTAACACTTCATCTTATTTTGCGTGCAAGTGTGTCCGACGTTTTTCGTGAACATGTTCCTTTTTCATCGAATCTACTGGATTGTATGTATTCGAATTAATACCTAATTATTTATTTTCAGATTCATTTCAATATTTTATACTCATAGTTTAGAATGGCGTCAAAAATATGGAACAACGTTGAAAAATTAAGAGAAAAACAAAATGTGTTATTGTTGTTGAAGTGGCCTTCTTTCGATGACTGGTGATTGCAGCTCTCCACTCTTGCCTATCCTTTGTAAATCTCTTCATTAAAATTCAAATTATGACGGTTTCGCAGTATGGGCACTCCAATGAAACAAGCGATTAAATACGTTGGAACTTATTATATGTTCGTTACCAATAGCTTTGCAAAGCTCAGTTTGTCAAACAACTTGTTTGTTTTAACACATGTCTCAAATTAATTCTATCCACAAAAGGCTCACAATTGTATCAGACAGATAAATGACTACTTTCTGCGGGCGGATAGGAGTTTAAACTCCGCTAAGAACTAGCAAGGCAGTATGCCCCTCGCCTGGTTCTGTCAGCTAAGTTACATGACTAGTCGGTGGCACCAAGTATCTGCTCCAAGCGAACTTTACCATGTTACAAAATGGCTGAGGTGCGAGTTTAATTTGGTAATGTGGGATACCAGCACTTAACTCTATCTTCTCCGCGACAGAACCACTGTTTGGTTACACTACTACAAAACTATCCACATAGTGCCTCCTTAATGCAACATGAGTGCCCTAATTCGCATACGATCCATAACTATGATCAGTTAGATGAAAGCGAAGCCATCCCAAGGAACTTGCCACCTTTCAATGTCTCCATAGAAAATGAGAGAGAACCCTGTGCAGATGCTGATGGGACAGAACTCCTTAAAAGGCACCAGCTCAGTCTATTTTTGCTACTACAATTGAATATTTATTTACATAAATTTCTGATTGTCTTGCCTCAGTCGTGCTTTATAACAGAGTCAGGCCAGACGGTAAAAGTTTTTTGAGTACCCACACTGGTAACCGATTTAAGACTAACTGATCATCTTCAGACTAGGAGCTCCTTGATAACGTGTGACCCACTTCACGGAACTGCTGTAAATACCAAAAAGTACGATTCGGCATTTTTCTCTATTTTTGGATACACACAGTGGTTCTGTGAACCGGCTCCAGACGTCATCAAAGAACTTCTGGCCTGAAGATAATCACTTAGTCTGAATCTGGTTACCAGAGGGATACAAAAGTATTAGTTTCTATCTGGACTGACTGTTTCTGCTGTACTAGTAAGTACGAACACTGTCGTTTCGCTATGACATCAAAAATCAGTCAGACTTGTCTCTAACTTAAGCAACCGTTCCTCCAAGACAAACATTAGTAAGATGTTAAACATGGATGCCCTTGAGCAACGATACACGGAGAAACTTGATACGACTGGAAAATAACAGCTAACTAGTTGTAGAACTAAAAGATCATTACCCTTTTCCATGTTTTCGGCAAATATAAATTTCTCTTCTTCAGGGGGACGATGGATTAATAAAATCACATATTGACTTAAATGTACGTTGAGGCCGTAAGATACACTGCCCTAGACAAGAGACTTACACTACGTGATCAGAAGTGTCCAGACACACCTAATAACATACGTTTTTTCATATTAGATGCATTGTGCTGCCACTTACTGCCAGATACTCCATATCAGCGAACACAGTAGTCGTTAGACATCGTGAGTGAGCAGAATGGGGCACCCCGCGGAACTCACGGACTTCGGACGTGGTCCGGTGACAGGGTGTCAGTTGTGTCATACGTTAGTAAGCGAGATTCCCGCACTCCTAAACATCCCTTGGTCCACTGTTTCCGACGTGATAGTGAAGTGGAAACGTGAAGGGACACGTACAGCACAAAAGCGTTCAGGCCGACCTCGTCTGTTGACTGACAGGGACGCGCCGACAGTTGAAGAGGGTCGTAATATATAATAGGCAGACGTCTATCCAGACCATCACACAGGAATTCCAAACTGCATCAGGATCCACTGCAAGTACTATGACAGTTTGGCGGGAGGTGAGAAAACTTAGATTGCATGGTCGAGCGGCTGCTCATAAGCCACACATCACGCCGGTAAATGCCAAACGAGAGTAAATATTGGACGATTGAACAGTGGAAAACGTTGTGTGGAGTGACGAATCATGGTACATAATTTGGCGATCCGATGGCAGGGTGTGGGTACGGTGAATGCCCGTTGAACGTCATCTTCCAGCGTGTGTACAGCCAACAATAAAATTCGGAAGCGCTGATGTTATGGTATGGTCGTGTTTTTCAGGGAGAGGGCTTGCACCCCTTATTGTTTTGGCACTATCAGAGCACAGGTCGACACTGATGTTTTAAGCACCGTCTTGCTTCCCGCTGTTGAAGAGCAATTCGGGGAAGGCGAATGCATCTTTCAATCGGTCGAGCACCGGTTCATGAGGTACGGCCTGTGGCGGACTGGTTACTCTACGATAACATCCCTGTAATGGACTGGCCTGCACAGTGTCCTAACCTGAATCCTATAGAAAACCTTTTGGATGTTTTGGAACGCCGACTTTGCACCAGGCCTCATCGACCAACATCTCCTCAGTGCAGCACTCCGTGAAGAGTCGGCTGTCATTCCCCATGAAACCTTCCAGCACCAGACTGCGAGAATGAAAGCTGTCATCAACGCTAAGGGTGAGCCAACACCATACTGAATTCCAGCACTACCGATGGAGGGCGCCACGAACTTGTAAGTCATTTTCAGCCAGGTGTCCGGATATTTCTGACGACAAAATGTATGACTTCAACATCTGTTTATATCAATATAGGAATTTGCGAGTCGATTTTCTTTCTGAAGAAGGCAAATTTAAAGTTTTCGAAAGCATTGTAAAGTGTTAGTGAAACTAATTCTGAAACTGCTTGGTTGTTTTTCCAATTCTGTCAAGTTCCAGACGTCAGTGTTAATAGTCCATGTTCTGTGATTTGCAGAAACGGTGCTTAAAGCGTGGCGTTTGCCAGCCTCCGACTGGAAAGTCTTTGAGGTTTCCTTAATGTTGGCAGAAACCCAACAGCACCAAGGTTCTCGTCTTCTGATGTTCATTTCCGCGATACTGCGGTGTTGATAATAAGCAGGTTGCACTGCTATCAACATACGGCATCCCCCTGATCAGCACAGAAAACTAAACAAACAGAATCAAAGAGCCCAGTTTCTTGAGTTCGTTCTAATAGCCCGGAGGATTATATCGTTACAGACTGTAGACTCGAAATGACGCCATTAAAGAAAATGAGCAAAAAAAAAAATGGGGGGGGGGGGAGAACAATGGTAGAACAAGAGAGGAACGATAAAAGAGGTCATACGAGGCAATATTGAAAAACGAGTGAAACCGATTTATTTGGCCGTTATGTGGTCGCATCGACAGAGCAAGATAATTTCTCTTGATTTCATTGTTACATAAAAAAGAATTTTTATACAATATGGAACGAACAAAAAGTTTTCGTTAGGAGGCCAAACCGTTTATAATCAGAATGCCAGACACGAAAAGTCACCTTGGTCATTGACGCTACCATCCAACCGAAGTTCAGGGTTTCAGGTATCCGTTTTATAAAATATTGTAACACTACAGTATAAGGGGCGATAAAAAAAGTTCCTTTTCGAAGGCGGTACAGTCTAGAAGCGGTATGCCAACCAGGTGAAACAGGTTTGAGTATTGAGGAAATCATACAGCCGATGCATCGGGTTGAAGGTATCTGCTGCACAATCTCCTCTGACAGGAATCGTTGGCTTTTCAAGGCCATTTTTAAGGGACCTAAGGATTGATAAAATCATGGGGACAGATAATGACTATAGCGAGGGTGCTCGAGTGTCTCCCACTTAATTTGGCCTAACGTTACGATATCTGCTACATGGGGTCGTACGTTATCATGAAGCAGTAGTATCCCATGTCGCAATTTTCTCCGAAAGTTTTGTCTTAATTGTACGCTGTAAACTCCGCAGCGTTGCGCAGTACCGCTCGAGAGTGATAGAGACACCAGGCTCCTTGAAATCAATAAACAACTAGCGTCGGCAATCAAGGAACAGGGCAAGCATCACTTTCACAGCTGGTGACCAACTGTTGAACTTCTTGGGAAAAGGTGACGATGAATGGTACCACAGCATCGTCGACGCTTTCGACTCCCATTTCTCATGGTGGCACCAGCTTCCGTCGCCTGCAATAATGTGCTCAAGGAACAAGTTGCCTTCAGCAGTGAAACGCATCAACTGCTTCAGGCAAGCAGCTCTGGGGTTTGCTTTTTGATCGGAATTCAGCACCCTGGCTGTCCACTGGCTGCAAAACCTCCCGTAGGCTACCTCCTGCCGGATAATGTGTTGCACGCTAATGAAGCTGATGTCGAAATCCTTTGATAGCGTAAGAAGGTTATGCGCCGATCCAGCCTAATCGCATCATCAACTGCTCTCTTCTTGTTGTCCAAAATGATGAAGCTGGCCTTCCAGATCGACAGCAGTCTTGTGTCGTATCGCGACCAGCACAGAGCCTGGGGCACAGAGCTTGGTTTTCGAGAGACATCTATTTTGTATATATATTGCAGCAACGTCTCTTATAGATTAATGTTGTTATTGAAGTATACATTAGAAAAAAAGGAGCTCGCTTCCGACGTTGTCTATGTGTCTCCGAGACGAGAGAGAGACGTAAATTTCATACCACCACCCTCCCTGTTCAGTAGAAATTCTGGGGCGGGTTAAATTTAAGACAACACCTTCCAAACTGTAATTGTAGGTTGTCATTAAGATGACGATGAGGATTACAGAGGCTCCTTAGTTTCAAGAAGGACGCCAGGAGCACAGAGGTACCTACTTGTGCATGGGGTGGTGGGGGGGGGGGGGGGAAGCCAGGTAGTGGCAGCCTAACAGATCTGTAAAGATGCTTCAAAAACAGTCTGCACGACGGACACAGCTTTTTTAGGAATGCCTCTTGGCGGTTACAAGAGAAAACATTTTCGTCCCTGACAATGCACTGATTCCTTGCGGGATCGAATTTTTGAAGTGAGCGATGTGGTACAGCGGTTAGCACTCTGGGCTCGCACTCGTTCAAATCCCCATCTTGTCGTCCAATTTCAGATTGCCCTTGATTTCCATAAATCATTCAAGGTAAATGCCGGAATGGTTATTTTGAAAGGGCATGGCAGATTTCCTTTCCATCCTTCCATAATTCGCGGTTGTGCTCTGTCTGTCTCTTTGTCGAAGGAACGTTAAACACTCGTCTTGTTTTCATTCCTTCGTATTTCTAAATATGATCTAGCGGGATTGCTCAGTATCACTTTAGTCGGTGTCCTGGAGCAGTAAACACGAAGGGTTTGTGCAGTTAATGTCCATTACTCTGGATATCGTGGTAGAACCATGTTGGCGAAAGTCTGGCTCTAAGGTCTGATACAACTACAGGAGTAGTAAGTAAAGTCGAACGGCATGGATGGCTGAGAGACCGCGAAGAGCAGGTTCAGTCACCTGTTTAGAAAAGTTTTCCGTATCCTTCGCACCCACAAGCAGCGTTGCTTCACGAAGTGTGGGCTGTGTGTGTGACAGGGTGTGAAAAATTAATATCGGGGTTTTAACGCTTTATAATATTTATTATATTAAACTTACTGTTATAAATGATATATCAAGTGAATGAGTAACTCAAACAGTTTTACCAAGAACCTTATAAATGGTCAATGTGAGCACCATTTGTCACACGGCACACATCAAGTCTATAGCCGAGTTCTTCCCAAACGTTGATAAGTGTCATCATCATCATCATCATTTAAGACTGATTATGCCTTTCAGCGTTCAATCTGGAGCATAGCCCCCCTTATACAGTTCCTCCATGATCCCCTATTCAGTGCTAACATTGGTGCCTCTTCTGATGTTAAACCTATTACTTCAAAATCCTTCTTAACCGAATCCAGGTACCTTCTCCTCGGTCTGCCCCGACTCCTCCTACCCTCTACTGCTGAATCCATGAGTCTCTTGGGTAACCTTGCTTCTCCCATGCGTGTAACATGACCCCACCATCTAAGCCTGTTCGCCCTGACTGCTACATCTACGGAGTTCATTCCCAGTTTTTCTTTGATTTCCTCATTGTGGACACCCTCCTGCCATTGTTTCCATCTACTAGTACCTGCAATCATCCTAGCTACTTTCATATCCGTAACCTCAACCTTGTTGATAAGGTAACCTGAATCCACCCGGCTTTCGCTCCCATGCAACAAAGTTGGTCGAAAGATTGAACGGTGCACAGATAACTTATTCTTGGTACTGACTTCCTTCTTGCAGAAGAGAGTAGATCGTAGCTGAGCACTCACTGCATTAGCTTTGCTACACCTCGCTTCCAGTTCTTTCATTATGTTGCCATCCTGTAGAATATGCATCCTAAGTACTTGAAACTGTCCACCTGTTCTAACTTTGTTCCTCCTATTTGGCACTCAATCCGTTTATATTTCTTTCCCACTGACATAACTTTCGTTTTGGAGATGCTAATCTTCATACCATAGTCCATACATTTCTGATCTAGCTCTGAAATGTTACTTTGCAAACTTTTAATCGAATCTGCCATCACAACTAAGTCATCCACATATGCAAGACTGCTTATTTAGTGTTCACATATCTTAATCTCACCCAGCCAGTCTATTGTTTTCAACATATGATCCATAAATAATATGAACAACAGTGGAGACAGGTTGCAGCCTTGTCTTACCCCTGAAACTACTCTGAACCATGAACTCAATTTACCGTCAACTCCAACTGCTGCCTGACTATCCATGTCAAGACCTTTAATTGCTTGCAAAAGTTTGCCTCCTATTCCATAATCTTGTAGAACAGACAATAACTTCCTCCTAGGAACCCGGTCATATGCCTTTTCTAGATCTATAAAGCATAGATACAATTACCTGTTCCACTCATAACACTTCTCCATTATTTGCCGTAAGCTAAAGATCTGGTCCTGACAACCTCTAAGAGGCCTAAACCCACACTGATTTTCATCCAATTGGTCCTCAACTAATACTCGCACTTTCCTTTCAACAATACCCGAGAAGATTTTACCCACAACGCTGATTAAAGAGATACCTCTATAGTTGTTACAGTCTTTTCTGTTTCCATGTTTAAAGATTGGTGTGATTACTGCTTTTGTCCAGTCTGATGGAACCTGTCCCGACTCCCAGGCCATTTCAATTATCCTGTGTAGCCATTTAAGACCTGACATTCCACTGTATTTGATGAGTTCCGACTTAATTTCATCCACCCCAGCCGCTTCATTGCACTGCAATCTATTGACCATTTTTTCCACTTCCTCAAATGTGATCCTATTTCCATCATCATTCGTGTCTTTAGTAATTGTAGCAACAGTTGCTTCGATCCGGTTTCTTAATTCAGGGAGGTCTGCTGGTAGCGGAGGCACATACACACGATCCTTGATGAAGCCCCAAAGGAAAAAAAAAAAAAAAAACGCATGGCGTTAGGTCGTGAACGTGCAGGCAAGGCACAGCAAACCCTGACATTGGGCCCCTTGCTGCCTATCCAGCGCTAGGGTACAGTGAAGTTCAACCAATCGCGTACTTCACTATGCCAGTGAGGTGGCACAACATCTTGCTGGAAAATGAAGTTCTATGGCTGATCTTCTTCCAACTGAGGGAAAAGCCATTGCTCTAATGTATCAAGGTAAGAAGTGCAAGTTACAGTAGGTTCACCAAAAGAGAAAGGCCCAGTAACTTTCCTTTGGGATACAGCACAAACACAGTCACTTTAGGGGAATCTCAGTGCATTTGTACCACCTCATGAGGGTTTTTTGAGTCCCAGATGCGCACATTGTGAGTTTTAACATGTCCAATAAGGTGAAAGGTCGATTCATCACTGAAGACAACATGATCCAGAAAATCTTCATCGTCATGAAACAACATTTTGTTTGCGAAGTTGGCACGTAATCCATGATCTGCAGCCTTTAGAGCCTGTAATTACAGTAAACGTTAAGGACGTAGTTGTACACGTTTTCTTAAAAGTTTCCAAGCAGTCGACATGGGAACTTGTAATTCACGACTAGCCTTACGGACTGATTTCTTTGGGCTACAAGTGAACGATTCTCTCACTCGCTTAACAGTCTTTTCACTAACTCTTGGTCATCCTGGGCTCTTCCATTTACAAAGGCAGCCAGTATCTTTAAATTGAAGACACCATCTACGAATGTTATTATCAGTTGGAGGATCACAACCGAACTTCAGATGGAACGCACGTTGCACAGTAACTACAGATTCGGTCTTTGAAAGCTGCAAAACACAAAACGCTTTCTGTTCACTAGCCGCCATCTTCGCTACTACCGCTGTCTAACAGATTGCAGCGGAAACAGTGGGTGCTGCGCATGCGCACTGGTGCCAAACACAACTGTTTGAGATGCTCTTTCATTTGACATATCATTTATAATAGTAAGATTAATGTAATAAATATTATAAAGCGTGAAGACCCCGATATTCATTTATAAACACCCTGTATTTGTGTCTTGTGTGTGTGTGTGTGTGTGTGTGTGTGTGTGTGTGTGTGTGTGTACATACGATGTTGCTGCTGGGGATTATGGGAGCAGAGAGAGAGTGAAACACCGTGATGGGGCACAGTCTGCTCCTCTCGAAGAGCACTAAGAGGATTGCCGAGCTTAACGTCGCCATCCGATGGATGCATCATAATCAGCAGTGTCACAAACCCTCACTTCATGAGACACTGCATTTAGAGCAGGACACTGCCGCAAAGACTGCTGATCAATGACTTCACACCATCACCACTCGTGTGCCATCTACCGCCGAAGAAAAACTATCACAAACGCACGGCGTACACTGATCGCTACCCTATGTACTGTATACGATAATCGGTGCTTAGTTTCGGTGATGTGACTGGAACCGATGTATCCACCTCGGCATAGCCGTTATTTTATGTATAGTGAGATCCATCGAAAATGATCTACGTGATTCACGGAATCGAAAGGCAACCACCGACCACCATTCGCAAACTCGGAAGGATGCTAAGGTCTACAGACTAGGCAACGCGCCATGTTGCTCCATTGTTGCTCTTCATAGCTTGTATTACTTTCTCTCCCTCTTCTCAACTCTGCAGTGTCTCGCTTGATATCATTTGGTAACTTTTATTTTGACCATGTGTCTAGTGTCAATTCTGGTATTGTTGCTAGTGCACCCTTTTGCCCTAATTTTAGTGCCTAATGTTCGTTTTCCTGTTTCTACATGAATCTTAAATACACAATATATTTCAGTTAGTCAAACTGGGGCTCCGTCCGTTTCTATGAGTGTGGTGTGGCCCATACTGATCACTTACGTCACTGTGATAAGCCTTGGTTAATCGATATCCAAGTGAACAGGTTGAGTCTACGTCTGAACGTTGGAGCGAGTCAGAGGCCACCTTAATCAGAAGATACGACATCACCTTGTTTAGTTACACTTTTTAGAGCTATTGCATCACCTTCTTTAGTTACATTTTCTATAGTATGTGTTAGGTAGGTGAGGTGTACCATCACAAAAGTGAGTTTTGTCCACGGGAATCAACTTTTGCGGTAATAAAATCAGCATGATTTATTACATCTTAAACAAGAAAAATATAAGGCTTGATGATCGGAGAGAAAGAGGTACTAGGGTTTTTAGACCCGTTTATTTTATCCCTCTTACCGCTCTTCAGATGATCTGAAGGAAATACAGTAACAAATATAGAGTTACAAGGTGTACATAAACCACAGGTATCGTATATAAGCAATGTATCAGCAAATAGTTAATGTTGACATATGAATACATACTATCTTAAATAAATGTTAAATACGACTTTGACAAGAACGTCAAAAATTGTCAGGAAAATAATGAAGTAAAACCAAATAGCAGCAGTAGCCGGATGCTGCTACCTAACACGAACAAATATATAGTGGAAGGATAGGAACAGCCTCTTGTACCCGATAGGTATGCAATCTATGAGCAAATGGAGTGATATGCAAACATGTTACATTTGCATTGCTAATTTAACTCCCCTGTGTTATATGTATGCCATGTAACTTTATATTTGTTACTCTATTTCTATCAGATCATCAGAAGACGGGTAGAGTCCATGACACGTAGTGAGAAATAAAGTAACAGGTTTAAAAACCTATAATACCAGTGTTTCAGCGAAAGTATAGTTTTTTTTATACTCCTTGTAGTCTTTGTGATTGTGCCGACCATGAAATCTGCCCTGATATACACCCATCCGCCCACACATTCACCCGCTTACGCACTACCCCAACTCTTATATTCCTATGATACCACTCTTCCAGGTAATCTCTGCCGTTTTATCACTTCACTCATTTTTTGTATCTATTTTCATCAGCTGGCTTTTCACTTTTTTAACTTACGCAAGTGTTCCTCTGTCTTTTATCATTTGTGAAACTTTCATTTGCCATTCCATCTGTGTCAACCTTTTAATTGATCAACTAATACGATATTTACATTTAAAATTTTTGCAACTGAATCTATGTCTTTTTACTATGTGAAACGTTCATTTTGGAAACTGTCATGACCAATTTTATAGTACCTTTTAAAGTTTTTACTGTCATATGGCTGAAGAGCGTCTACAAGTATTCGCAGACAGCCCACCTTTCGTTCGTACTGGACGACTGGAAAGAAATGAAAATAAAGGAAAATACGTTGCGAGTGTAATGTTTGCACCACGACTTTCAGTCAGCTTAAGGACAGATGCTAGACAAAAGCTGTGACGGCTTGTTAGGTGAATATCGTCGTAATCAGGGTCTGAAGCCAAGGCGGCTGGAAGAGAGCAAAGCGGGAGTATTGACGCGGCAGGTGGGTGCTAGAGACTTAGCGAAATCACCAACACAGCCGGCACAGCTCCAGCCGGCAGTTGCCCACAGTGCCACACTGGCAGAAAATATTATCTCCACGTATGCGGCGAAAATGAAATAACCTTCACGGGTGGGCAGCGCTGCGGCAGACAGGGGCCAGTTTTATTTTCCGGCGGCGCTGTTTGTCGCGCACAGTAGCGGCGACACTGCCCGCTGCGGGCAATTAGCTGCAAAAACCGAAACGGCCCGCCGAGTGGCGGTCCTCGCTTTATGCGGAGGCTCCGCTGCTCTCGTCGACTTTGTCCCGGCCCTTTCAACAGCGCTGCTGCCGACGTGTCGTCTGCCATTGGACAGTGCGCCCAATATGGCGGCAATACGCGGCAAAATATCACAGAATTAAAATCGATGGGGTAGAGAGCGTAACGCGACGTCTGTATATGACACCCGGCTGGCCACATTGCACTCAGTCAGGAGACTCTTGTTGCTTCATGATATTCGAAAACGAAAGCAGTCATCGACCTTTCTAGAGGAACGCCTGTTTAATCATATGATATAACTACCTTGCTGCATATACAAAAGTGTAGACATAAAAGGGTAGCCACATAATTTTAATTATTTACTCGAAAAAATAATTTTCCGTCAACAATATATGTTTATTTTCATCTCTGCATCTGGTAAGCATCGAAATCTCCACGTCAATGCCGGCTGGTATGGCCGAGCGGCTCTAGGCGCCACAGTCTGGAACCGCGCGACCGCTACGGTCGCAGGTTCGAATCCTGCCTCGGGCATGGATGTGTATGATGTCCTTAGGTTAGTTAGGTTTAAGTAGTTCTAAGTTCTAGGGGACTGATGACCTCAGCTGTTAAGTCCCATAGTGCTGACAGCCATTTGAACCATCCACGTCACTGTGTCACACCGTGCCGTTATTGGATCCAACATAAAATGGGCAGATCGTTGATAAAGTGATGTATCCTGCAGTATAACTTTTTTTGCGTTTCTATATATACATCCACACTCCGTAAGCCAATTTACGGTACGTGGAAGAGGGTACTTTCACGAGATATACGGCTAGGAACACATGCTCTCGGAACTTTAACGGTAAACCATATCTTGACGCAGAAAGCTGTGCTGGTCGTGCCTGCTACTGCAGTTAGCTGAGCAGCTTGGTGACGCTTTAGACCTGTCAAAAGCCTGAAAAAGCAACTTTTTAACGGGCGGTCCGCTACGAGACGTACGGGAAGAGGGTCAGTGAGGACCTGGAAGGAACCTTTAGAGATGTGGAGCTATGCCGAGCATTATGCCATGGCCAGTGCCTGTGCTCTAAGTTCCTCGGTCCAGCAGCAATGGTGCTGACGGCACGATATAGGTCGTCCCACCGACTCTCGATTGGGTTAAAGTCCTGGATGTTTGATAATCGTGGAATTTCCTCGCGCTCTTCGTCCAAGCTTGTACATTGCGAGCCGTGTGACACGTTGCATTGCCCTTCTGATAGACACACCACGCCGAGGAAAAACAAACTGTATGTAGATGCGGATGTAGTCCCGAAGGAGAGATGCATGCTTGTATTCATCCACTGTGCCTCTCAGGATGGTCAGATCATCCAGGGAATGCCCGCCGGCCACGAACCCTTCCGACGACTGTTGCAGGGTGTCTGCTTTCACCTCGTACACGGAAAGGCCATCTGTACTATGGAGTCTTAAATGTGATTCACCTAAAAAGGCCATGTTTCGCTACTCGGTGGACTTCCAAATGCCGTATACGTTTGCAGATTCCAGCCTTCATCGCCGATGAACAGCAGTCTGCGTGCAGGAGTGAACCTGGTCCATATGAAGCAACGTTCGCCGAACTGTCACTGAGAAGACACCGTGGGTAGCCTCTTGGTTAGTCTGGGCGGTAAGCTACTAAGCAGTTGCTGATTTTTGATAGCACCATTTCGCAATATACGATATACTTTAACCATGGCAGCATAGGGTACAGTTTAAGATCTTAGCCGCTTCGAAAATGCTTCCACTCTTTGCTCGAAAACCAGCATCACGCCTCTTTGGACGTCAGATAAATCGCTCATATTCTGCATTACGACTATAACTGTACTATTTTACTGCCTTCCACATCCTCCCCCCCCCCCCCCCCTCCCTCCAACACACCTTATTTACCCTCCATCACTAGTGCTGCCATCTGCCGTCTCTGAGCTTTTATTGTAATTCGTTGTTGAAAATAAGCGCCGGTCATATTAAGGTGACTGATTCATGCACCTGAGCATATACCGATACGCGCTGCTCCTCCCTGGATCTTCTCTAATTTCTCTATCAATCCACTCACGTACTGATTTCATACTGACGAACACCATACAAGTACTGAAACAAGAGTCGGCCGGTGAGGCCGTGCGGTTCTAGGCGCTTCAGTCTGGAACCGCGTGACTGCTACGGTCGGAGGTTCGAATCCTGCCTCGGCCATGGATGTGTGTGATGTCCTTAAGTTAGTTAGGTTCAAGTAGTTCTAAGTTCTAGGGAACTGATGACCACAGATGTTAAGTCCCATAGTGCTCAGAGTCATTTGAACCATTTATTTATTGAAACAGGAAAGAATAAAAATCCTACGCCAAGAGTGTAATTTTCGTTTATTGATTACCGGGTTCGGCCCATAACCGAGCTATCTTCTGATGAATCTAAAATGTTGTTTAGTGTGTATCATTCGTTACACATCGTCGTACTTTTCAGAGGTAAGTCGCACTTAGTGATTAGTGATCAACGTTGTCAATTTACTTAAGGTTTTCACGTCAGAAAATTTTATTTATCTACAGTGACATTGCTCTAAGAAATACGGCAGATTGAACAACATTTTAGACTAATCTGAAGATGGCACGGTAATGAGCCGAAACCGGTAATCAGTAAAGAAAAACTACGAACTTACGTAGTGGTTTTTACACATGAAATCGCTCCGTACGCATACTACAAGATATTTCATGGAAGGAACTGCTTCCACTGATTGTTCTCCTATGTGTAGTCATATAATACAGCGCTTTTCTGTCTATGTGTTCGCAGTACGTCACATTTGGCTATGTTGAGGGTCAGCTGCCTGTCCCGGCACCAAGCATCGATCATCTGCACGTCTTCCTTATTACAGAATTTCTCTTTAGATCCTTTTTAGTAAGTAGACAAATTAGCGAATAACATATAAACAAATTAAATAACTGTGCACCTAGGCCCTAAGATAGGATTAAATATGTTCACGAAACTAGTGAATCATAGTTCAAAAACCGAGCGGGGTGGCGCAGTGGTTAGACACTGGACTCGCATTCGGGAGGACGACGGTTCAATCCCGCGTCCGGCCATCCTGATTTAGGTTTTCCGTGATTTCCCTAAATCACTCCAGGCAAATTCCGGGATGGTTCCTCTGAAAGGGCACGGCCGACTTCCTTCCCAATCCTTCCCTAATCCGATGAGACCGATGACCACGCTGTCTGGTCTCCTTCCCCAAACCAACCACCCAACCATAGTTCAAAACAAGTAAGTGTTTTTATTATTATCCGCATTTTATTATGCATGTTGGTTTTGCGGTTGCTGTGGGTTTGTTTTTGATAGACAGTCACTCTTTATTTGTAGTACACTGTTGCTATCTGAGTTTACGTGTTGTCATACTGTTGTTTGGACGTTGTGGGTGGAGCTATGGACACGAAAATGCAGGGCCAAGTGGAGAAATCGTAACAATTCCGACTTATTCTTCCGTCTGAGTTCAGTAGAGGGTTGACAGTAGCGGAGGCGGCCAGAAACATTTGCACCGTGTATGAGGAAAATGCCATTCGACACAACACAGCAGAAAATGGTTTACTCGTTTTCAGGAGGACCATTTTGAAATTCTAACTCTCCAAATTCAATAAGAGCTTTTAGGTTTGATGAAGATCGTTTAAACGCTTTAACAACAAAGATGCAAATCAGTGTACTCGAGAACTGGAAAATGTAGTGAACTGTGATTATTCCAACATCGTGCGACATTTGCGTGTAATGGGGAAGGTTAAAAAATCAGTTTTGTGGGTACTGTATGCTCTACGAAAAAATTACAGAACTCAGCATGTGGCATCTCTGCTTGCTCGTCATCAATTGGCTCGCGAACAACACCGACCATTCCTATCCTGTGTCGTTGCTGGTGATAAGAAATGGTGACTTTATGCTAACGTAAAGAAAAGAAATTGATAGTTGGGCCCAAACAAAGCAGCAACCTCCATACAAAGGCCTGCGTGCGTCCAAAAAAGGTAATGTTACGTATCGAGTGGAACAGCGAGGGTGCGTTGTACTACGAATTGTTTCCCCGAGGTGTGATCATCACTGCTGACATTTATTGTCAACAACTGAGGCGTCTTCCAGACGAAATCCAAGAACAATGCCCACCCGCATTCTTTTAGACTGACAAAACGCTATACACAGGGAGTGGTTTGGGATGTCATTTCGCACCCACCTCGTTCACCTGATCTTGCGTCCTCAGATTTTTCGTCTTTCCCGCTTTCTATGGAACAAACGTCAAGTATCTTCCTTTACAGATGAATTTGTTCTCCGCACATGGCTTGACGAGTTCTTCGCCTCAAAACCACGTGATTTCAGCAGTCGCAGAATCGAGAAGTTACCGCAGCGTTGGAAGACTGTTGTAAAGAGTGAAGGAGGAAATTTTATTGATGACTAAAATGTCTGTTACCTGAATCTGTTGTGTTTATTACACTTACGGAGAACCGCTACGAACTTCGGCACTAACCCAGCAAATATCAAATGCAGCACATAAATACAGTTCACAGCTGCCACAATCTCCTTAGACAAAGTTGAAGTAAATTAAGTGGCACAACGCAGTCACAGTAACCTAAACCCAATGAACAGCCCATAACTCGGGGTCAGTGAATAATTACTCGTTTAACGAAAGGTTAAGGTATGTAGCTACAGCGCGCGTGCAGCCCTCTCCACCAGTTCACCAACGACGATAGACTAAAGCACAACCACAACCGACCAACAAAAGACCATATGCACACTACAGCTCACTCTTAAACACTCTCTGTGACGCCACACACTACTGAATCAGTGTTAGGTTCTTAAATTAGATCACCACTGGTATCTAAAGCTGATTTCATATTCATGTATCACAATGCCGTTTAAATAGCTGCAGTCATTTTGTAACCTATTATAAGCAGAATAAAGAAATAATAAACAAGTTATTAACAAAATTCACAAAGCATGCCTGCAAATGGTTTTTAAAAGATAAAAAATGAAAAAAACATGAAAAATAGAAAAACGTCAGACAGTCACATTTATTAGTTAAGTATTAGACACCAGGCACAACAGCATGTTACCAAGGTTAAGTTTGTCTAACAAGCTTGCTACAACAAATTCCCCAGCAATCAAAAAGTGTGTAATGACTTCGGCTAAGGTAGGACGTAATTAGCAAAATAATCGCTTGCGGTGACTGGTTTTATTAGACTTCTCTGCTGGTAACACTTTCTTGAGAGTAAAGCAGTAATGAACTATGCCCAAAAAAACAAAAATCACAGCCACCAAAAATGCTCGCTCAGCAGCGGCAAGTCATACGTTTCAGAATCGTCAGCGGCATAGTCTGCCCGCCAGAACATGGGGCAGCCACCGATGCTGACGCGAGTAGCTTCGCGCACAGCAAACCAACAACACGCAAACTCGACTCACGGCGAACTTCCGGACACGGCTCCAAGTTGCCAGCTATCCCTGTTTCGCCGGAAGTAGCTTACACCACCTCCGCCCACAAACTTAACAGCCAGAGCGGTGTCAACCATGTTACGAAGAAGCATACTCTGAATACGCGCACGTGCAGCTTACCGCCATCTTTAAGACTCTAAAAAGGATGGAACCATTGGCATAGATACATAGATGCACCATACAGAAAGATCGCTTACAAAGAGAACACACATAGCGACATTTTCTTAATCGTTATCGTACGTGAAGTGTAGAACTCAAATTTCAGTCACCACAACTTGCCGATGAAGGTCTATAGAATACTTCAAAAAATCGACTTTGAAATTTTCCGAATGTCTTCAATAATCTAAATGAGATCTTTGTTCTGAAGTGCCTGTATGGCCCAGCGGTAGAATGCTCGATTGCTACATGGGTGGCTTAGCATGGATTCCTTTCTGGGGTTATTTGTTAAACAAAGGTCCAAGATTTACGAACATCTACATAAAGTGTGAGATACGTAAACATTAATGAAATTTATTTTGTAATACTTTTTAGGGTTCAGTTTCTTAATTGTAAAAAAGAAACCCTTGTAAGATCATTTTATTGTCCGTGTCCTGTCTGTCTCTTTGTCTGTAGTTTGTTCAAAAAACCCTTTTTCTCAGGAACGGGTAGATGTAGCAAGTTGAAATTTACGTCACATGCTGAGGTCTATGGTATCTTGGCGGTACCATAAGTCACTGCAAATAAAAGACACGGCCATTAGGGTCACATGTTTTGATATTGCAAACTCACCCATCAAAACCAATTTATAGGGTACTTTCGCTTCATCAATAGTCATGAAATTTGGCAAGAAGCAAGGTTTCATAGTACAAGTATAGGAAAAAATCTGAAAACTACTAATTTGTAATTGTATCACACGAAAAAAATATTAATTTTTTCATTTGTTAACCGACGTCAAACATGAAATAAAAACAATCAGTAATTTTGCATATGAGCTGATTGGGTCGTAAATGTTACGTCAAACACTAGGCGAGGAATGACTTCATATCTCACACGATGTATTTCAGAATTCATCCATCTACAAAAATGAAAGAGCGATTACTGCATCCAGGTACGGTGTTTCAAGCTGTATGTAAAACAAACATGTTTGAGAATGACAAGTGACAAAGCATAAATACAAAAACGCATCATACGAGCAACAAAATCATTATTTGTTTCATGTTTGAGTTTCATCACTGCGACGAAGCCAGCGTGAATCGAGAACTGCTGAAAGATGGACCTCGCCCAGGACGTCGGGAGTGAAGCTGCGCATCATGCAGCCTATTGCGAACAATTTGAGTCTGAAATCAGCAACTCAGATAATAAAATTAAAACAATTTGGAATATTATTAAAAGAGAAACAGGTCAACCAAGAGCAGAGCAAGACAGTATTACCATCAAATTGAATGAAAGCTTTACGAACAAAAAGCTAGAAGTTGAAAATATTTTTAATAATCATTTTCTAAATGTTGTGGATATAGTAGGATCCAGGTGTTCATTAGAAGATGCTAGGCTGTTAATGGAAGAGGCCATACCTATGCAATTTGATACAATTGAAATCTCACCCACTTCTCCCTCTGAAATTAGGAAAATAATAAATTTGCTTAAAAGCAAAAACTCACATGGAATTGATGGCATTTCCAGCAAAATACTAAAAGCTTGTTCTCAACAGATAAGTAAGATTCTCAGCCACCTGTGTAATAGCTCTCTGGAACAGGGCATTTTCCCTGATAAACTGAAATATGCTATTGTTATACCTTTGCATAAAAAGGGGGATAGATCTGATGTCAACAATTACCGTCCAATCTCCCTTCTAACAGCTTTATCCAAAATTTTTGAGAAAGTAATGTATTCAAGAGTAGTTTCACATATCTGTAAAAATGAAGTATTAACAAAATGTCAGTTTGGTTTCCAGAAAGGTTTTTCAACAGAAAATGCCATATATGCTTTCACCAGTCAAATTTTGAATGATCTGAATAACCGAACACCACCCATTGGGATTTTTTGTGATCTCTCAAAGGCTTTTGATTGTGTAAATCATGAAATTCTGCGACACAAGCTCAAGTATTGTGGCATGAGTGGGACAGTGCACAAATGGTTTAATTTGTACCTAACTGGAAGAGTGCAGAAAGTTGAAATAAGTAGTGCTCGTAACATGCAAAGATCAGCACATTCCTCAAACTGGGGAACTATCAAGAATGGGGTTCCACAAGGGTCAGTCTTGGGTCCTTTGTTGTTCTTATTATATATTAATGACTTGCCATTCTATATTCATGAAGAGGCAAAGTTAGTTCTCTTTGCTGATGATACAAGTATAGTAATCACACCTGACAAACAAGAATTAACCGATGAAATTGTCAACACTGTCTTTCAGAAAATTACTAAGTGGTTCCTTGTAAACGGACTCTCACTGAATTTTGATAAGACACAGTACATACAGTTCCGTACAGTGAATGGTATGACGCCATTAATAAATATAGACCTTAATCAGAAGCATATAGCTAAGGTAGAATATTCCAAATTTTTAGGTATGTCCATTGATGAGAGATTAAATTGGAAGAAACACATTGATGATCTGCTGAAACGTTTGAGTTCAGCTACTTATGCAATAAGGGTCATTGCAAATTTTGGTGATAAACATCTTAGTTAATTAGCTTACTACGCCTATTTTCACTCATTGCTTTCATATGGCATCATATTTTGGGGTAATTCATCACTGAGGAATAAAGTATTTATTGCACAAAAGCGTGTAATCAGAATAATAGCTGGAGTCCACCCAAGATCATCCTGCAGACATTTATTTAAGGATCTAGGGATATTCACAGTAGCTTCTCAGTATATATACTCTCTTATGAAATTTGTTATTAACAACCAAACCCAATTCAAAAGTAATAGCAGTGTGCATAACTACAATACTAGGAAAAAGGACGATCTTCACTATTCAAGATTAAATCTAACTTTGGCACAGAAAGGGGTGAATTATACTGGCACTAAAGTCTGTGGTCACTTACCAAATAGTATCAAAAGTCTGACAGATAACCAACAAGTATTTAAGAAGAAATTAAAAGAATTTCTGAATGACAACTCCTTCTACTCCATAGAGGAATTTTTAGATACAAATTAAGAAAAGAAAGAAAAAAAAACAAAAATATTATAAAATAAAAATAAAAAAAAATAAAAAATAATGAAAAACAAAAAAACACACAAAAAAAATAAAGTTGTTATATCAACTTAAGTATGTTGTTAAATTAACCTAATTATGTCATGTATTGGAAAATTCGACTCGTTCCACATCATTACGAAATATCGTATTCATGATCCATGGAACTAGTATTAATCTAATCTAATCTAATCTAATCTAACACGACGTCCTGTGGCCGCACGATAAGTGTTATAAAACATGGTGGTGTTGCTGTCAGGGTTCCTCCGAGCCATAATCCGTAGGTAGCGGTCATCCGCTGCAGTAGTAGCCCTTGGGCGGCCGGAGCGAGGCATGTCATCGACAGTTCCTGTCTCTCTGCATCTCATTCATGTCCGAACAACATCGCTTTGGCTCACTCCGAGACGCCTGGACACTTCCCTTATTGTGAGCCCTTTCTGTAACAAAGCCGCTACGGTCGCAGGTTCGAATCCTGCCTCGGGCATGGATGTGTGTACTGTCCTTAGGTTAGTTAGGTTTAAGTAGTTCTACGTCTAGGGGACTGATGACCTCAGATGTTAAGTCCCATAGTGCTCAGAGCCATTTAAAACATTTTTTTTTTTTTTGTAACAAAGCAACAATGCGGACGCAATCGAACCGCGGTATTGACCGCCTAGGCATGGTTGAACTACAGGCAACACGAGCCGTGAACCTCCTTCCTGATGGAGTAACAGGAACTGATCGTCTTATCACACCCCTCCGTCTAGTAGGCCCTGCTCATCCATGGTTGTTTATATCTGTGGGCGGGTTTAGTGACATCTCTGAACAGTCAGAGGGACTGTGTCTGTGATACAATACATGTAGTCAAGGTATTTCTTCAGATGTACTGGGAACCGGGGTGATACAAAATTTTTTTTGATGTATGTATGTTGCCACTTAGAATGCGTGCAGGCATAATAAGTATATGGCTCTGAGCACTATGCGACTTAACTTCTGAGGTCATCAGTCGCCTAGAACATAGAACTAATTAAACCTAACTAACCTAAGGACATCACACACATCCATGCCCGAGGCAGGATTCGAACCAACGACCGTAGCGGTCACGCGGTTCCAGACTGAAGCGCCTTTAACCGCACGGCCACACCGGCCGGCCATAATAAGTATAGCTCTCCGAATATCAGCTTTGAAAATTTTCTGTGAAGCACTGTTCAGTGCATAATTTCTCAAGGTGTCTCTCAGTATCTAAAGAAGAGTAAGAGGCCTCTGACTGGACAACTACAGCGAGTATACGCAGCCTGCAGTAAAGGCACAGGCTACTTAGCAGTCTTAGCGTTTAGACGGGTGGAAGATAAGGCAAGAGCAAAATTACCTGAACGTGCTCGAAAGCAGCACAAGACACTATCGGTGGGTCGCGAAGCCACTGCTCCTCTGGAAATCTGACTTCACGTTTATTTGTGTCTCTTTGACGTTGAGAGTCAATTACTTACGATTTTACATGTCGCAAAGCCGCGAGACAGTGGCAACTAACATTATTCAGCGGAATCCTTGGCTGATATAACGTTCCCTGTAAATCGACTGCGCGTCCACAGCGGACATTTCTTGACTGTCATACTTCTCTGCATAGAGCACCATTTTATGCTAAAGAAGTGCAACAGTTGTATTATAGTTCTCTCTAATCAGACGTGAAGGATAAAGGTCACTCACGGAGATGAACTTGTGGAGGAATTAAACTTATTGTTGTGGCAAATACTCGAGTATGTCGAATTTTATTTCCTATTATACGACGTTAATTATGTCAGATTCAGAGTATTCTCATTGTAAACGAATGCAATAATTACGTAAATACGCCATTTTACGTCAGAAGATAAATAAAACTTCCTATTCACTCAAAGTGACTTACACAAAATTTTGAAAGATTACTGGTATAGCGTTTTACAATAATGATTTGAGGATGCTCCCTGAGAAACTGCAGACGCCGTCACTCTATTGAGAAGATCATTAACTGGTGAATAATTGTGCCGGAGTGGCCGAGCGGTTTTAGGCGCTACAATCTGGAACCGCGCGACCGCTACGGTCCTAGGTTCGAAAATTGCCTCGGGCATGGATGTGTGTGATGTCCTTAGGTTAGTTAGGTTTAAGTAGTTCTAAGTTCTAGGGGACTGATGAGAACAGATGTTAAGTCTTGTAGTGCTCAGAGCCATTTGAACCATTTGAATAATTGTGTGTGAATTTCCTACGCTAACAGGCGAACAGCCATGTTTAATTTGCAAGCTGCATTTTATCTGCATTTTATTCTGCCGGACTCCGAAAGTTCTAATGCGAAAGTAAGGAATCAGTTTAGTTTTTACAGATGGCCTAGCAATCATTCACACTCTTGCAGCTGATCAACAAGATCTTTGAGACCATCACAGTGGCAGTAATTAATTTCATGTTTCTTTCCACAGTTTCCAAGAAGATTAACATTGAACAAAAAAATACATCGCTGAAATTAACTTAAACAGACATTGAATAAGAATGATAATTACCAACAAATTAAAAGGAAAGATTAAAGGTTGTATCTAAAACAAAAATTCTCTTCGACACGAACTAATAATAATTATGTCAAAGAATTAGAATTTTGGAAAGATCGAGGTGGAATATTTAAACGCCTTCGCAAGTTGTATATTTGAGAACCATCTGGAATGTTCTAGAACCTTTGTTAGCATTGTGTACAGAAATACATAAATGACTATTAAAAGGGAAGATATCGTACGTTCTTATGAATACCACTAGCTGGTGGTGAACATCGGCGATAAACAGTTATGTTTAAGATTGTATATAATAATTTTACATATGCGATGCTGATTTCTAGTGATTTTTATGATAATGTGAAGTGTATATGCAATGTGAAACGGCTTCCAACCCCGATAGACGAAATGTTGTAACATTATAAAGCATAAGATTCGATGATGAAACAGCAGAATTAATTCACAAGTATCGCCCCACGACTCCAGAGTTACTAGCAACGGCTTATCAGCAGAAAGGAACATGGAGAAATCTTTCGCCGTTTTTATTGCATAGGACTTGAAAGAGAAAGCAGCATATTTTCTGAGAGTAAGTTAGTTAATGATAGAAGACAGCAAAGATGTTCAAACTATTTGAGACCCTTGCAGGTATAATAAAACCTGAAAGGCTGAATGCTGTTACGCTGGATAAAATTTATGTAGCAGGAAGACCTCAGGCAACCCGTAGACCGGGCAACCATACTGCTAGCAAATCTCTTGAGATTCGCTGCAAAGCTGCAGAAGAAACAACGTTTGATATTTTCGCAATCTTATTAATTTTCAGGAACTGTTGATTACCCAATCCAACTGCTATTGGACACTGTTTTACTTACATCACTTCTATTCATGATGCACATTTATCCTTCACAGCCCTTCAGCAGCATCTATGCTAACAAGCCGACTGCGTATGTATACAGGTAATGCCAATCTTTGTAACCATGTGAATGCGTGTAGACTGCTCATCATCATTGCAGCATCGACCAACAAAACACTAAATATTCCATCTAGGAGACGCAGGTCTCCCAGTGCGCCGGTTGGCATGATTATGCGTATCGAGAAGGGTTTTGCTGTCCCTTAGTTTCTAGCGTCTTTTCCTCGCGAGGCAGTGGTGCACTTAGGAACGCGACTGCCGAGTGACAACAGCAGAAAGCGTATTTGCCGTGCTGTGGTGAGTAACGACGGACTAGGGGAACGTGTTCAGCTTGCTAAGTGAATTCGTGACGATATGCTGCTCCAAGCCGTTGAGCGTCGACGTGCATTCTTGTGTTACGGAAACAAAATTGTATGGAATTCACGGTATGTGGATTTTAGAAAGGCAACGCGTGTGGATACCTCGCCTTGTGCCCAGCGGCTGATACGACTCGCGGTGATGAGCATCCTGTTGTCACTTGGTGTTTAGAACAGTCCGGTGGGATAGTATCGGACAGTCTCACGGTTTCTGAAACTCTGCCAACTACATCGCAAGTGAGGGATTATAGTACCAAGCACGCGTCGTCTGAGTACTTTTGTGCCGGCCGTACTGGCCGAGCGGTTCTAGGCGCTCTAGTCTGGAACCGCGTGATTGCTACGGTCGCAGGTTCGAATCCTACCTCGGGCATGGATGTGTGTGATGTCCTTAGGTTAGTTAGGTTTAATTAGTTCTAAGTTCTAGGGGACTGCTGACCTCAGATGTTAAGTCCCATAGTGCTCAGAGCCATTTGAAACATTTTTTGAGTACTTGTGTATGAATCTTCGATCTGCTCTGTTGGAGCAGGAAGATGGGTGGACGAAGGTCTCAGTATTATGTCTGGAGGAACACTTGCTCTTGATCGATTGATGCGTGGCGTGGTTCAATTGGATCTGAGCACTGTGGGACTTAACATCTGTGATCATCAGTCCCCTAGAACTTAGAACTACTTAAATCTAACTAACCTAAGGACATCACACACATCCATGCCCGAGGCTGGATTCGAACCTGCGACGAAGCGGTCACGCGGTTCCAGACTGAAGCGCCTAGAACCGCACGGCCACAGAAGCGTGGTATGTTTATAAATGTTCCCACTCAGACACCGTTATGGAATTCTACCGTATGCACTGTCTCGTAAGTTAAAGGTACGCAGAGTAAACCACAGTCTGTTACTTTGGTGTTTTATGTATTTAGTTGTAAGTATTCGTTAATGCTTTCTTACGGCAGAGTCGTCTCTGGCAATTTTTTTAATTTTAAGTGGGGGATGAGGTGATGTCTCCGGAATTCATGGTATGAAGAGCCTTGTGTCTTCTTGGTTGTAGTGTTCTGGATCAGCTGTTATCACAAATGATTGTGTAACATTCTCTTATCCCTTTGCTGGTTGTAGGCTGCTGTGGAGGAAACGATTATCCTAAGAATCAGCTTTTGATGATATTGCATGCTACGATTTCAGTTTGTGGATTCAGTGAATTAAATGAATGTCGCTATGAACTTTCATCCCGGTTAATTCAAGAGTACGTTTAATTTTCACTGCACATCAGAATGAGTTGAAATAGAGATTCATCTCAGGATAGCACTGATAACGAACAGAAGATGGCATGATTTGCCCAAAGTGATCATTTATTTAAAAACAGAAATTAGATATACTCTCCGAGCCAAATATAAACGTTGCGAAAAGTGGAATAGAAAAGACGAATGATTTCAACAGTTACGGAGTTGAGATGAGCGAAATTACGAAGATACTACGAACATATAAGTACAGTTGTATATAAGAGCGCTGTTATAGCATACGTCTCTTAGTGCCATTGATTAACTTCGAAATTAATAGCAGTCGCTTGTTTTAATATTAAATAATATCGAGAGGTATGATGTGTTTTCACGTTGATATTAGTATTTAATACAAGTGGGTTAAAACATGTTGTACGTCTTGAGGATTTGTAAAATAATGGAGACAGTTGAGAGCGAATGAGAAAACGTGAGAAACTAAGTTAATTTTATTTGTTACAGAGGCAACAAACGTCCTGGTGGTTATCAAAGTACAATGTGTTTTCGTAAGAGCATGCAAGCCCTCTATTTACGAATACGTAAATTCGAAATCGGTAACAGTGCTTTTACAAGTAAACGAACTCAAAAAAGTTGTGACGGGTCCCTACTGTGCACTATAACAAACAGTGTCGGGAAACAGTCACGGTTTCCCAATAACGTAATTGTCTGGCAAAATAGGAACAACCGAGGACGCTGAGTTCTAGTGCCAATCTGACATAAGGACTGGGACACAGCGGAGGATGTCAGGGTGTGCCTCAACTAACCTATCACCACAATGATGACAAAAAAGTGTGGATAAACATTTTCAGTGCGTGTCTGTCCCATTCCATAAAACACTGCGTATCAAACTCCTATATATACTATGTGACATAACATATATTTACAAATAACTGTTTAGTTCACAAATAGCTCAGTCCATATACGAGACTTGTTGTGAGTTTCAAACTGGTATTACAGTGAATAAAACCATTTTAGTGTGCAAAATACAGACTTTCAGGCATTTCTCTATAGACAACTGTTCAATATCTATCATTCAAAACATGTTCAACAGCGAATTTAGCGTCTTTGAATTTTTTTCTGACTGTCCCAAGGCAATAGATGGAACAGGACAGGAAAATACTTTAGAGCTATCCAGGTCTATCCCTGCGAAATGTGAAATAACTTTGTATCTCGAAGTAATGGTGAGTCTTTATCATTTTTACGGAATGATCGAAATGGGATGTGAGATATTTCTTGGCCTGCCAAAGATCACCTTCAAGAAAGAGTAGATGTTCGAAAATGCAAAATAGAAAAGAATAAGAAAGTGAACATGGGTTGGTGAGGTTATATGATACCCTCCCATGAAAGACAGGGCGAAATAAGTCACCCGTGTCCGCTATCCACGGCTCCCGGGCTTCCACTTACAGGTTGGAGGAGCACAGAAAACAGCTGAAGGTCTGTCGCAGCTACGGTCTACGGTACTAACATAAGAGAAATTGCTTTTCTACTTGATTTCGTACCGACCACGCTTTTCGTAATTTCTTGATAGCCAAGAATAATCATCAGTAAACTCTATCCAAGCCTGCATTTCTGGCATTTTGTGTTTTCTGGCGAAATCATCTGTCAATTTTGCGAGGCAGCATCACAATTGAAAGAAATTCCCGTTTTCCCAGTCATCGTAGTATGCGCTTTTATTCCGGTGACTTTTGTACCAGTACCTCTGACTTCACAACTCTCTGTGATGGTCACTGTTAGAGAACCTCGTTCTACATTCACTGCACAAAGGGCAACTGTCTTACAAGGAGACCATACAGCGTGGGATTTTTCAATATTTTATATTTATGAACAAAAGTCGTGGGATACCTCCTCACATCGTCTAGGATTTCCTTTTGCACGGCGTGGGGCGACAACTCGACGTGGCATGGACTCAACGAGTCGCTGGAAGTCCCCTACATAAATACTGAGCCATGCTGCCTCTACAGCCGTCCATAATTGCGAAAGTGTTGCCGGTCCACGATTTTGTGCACCAACTGACCTCTCGATGACGCCCCGTAAGTGTTCGATGTGATTCATGTCAGGTAACTACAAATGGCTGTATATGGACGACGTGATCCACCAACCACTCTGAGGGATCTATTCCGAATCGCCGTTGAGTTGTGTAACAATCTGGACCAACAGTGATGAACTTTTGGATAGTATGCCACGAGTACAGGTATGCATCAGTAAAGGAGGACGTGCAACTGGGTATTGGAGTTACCAGTGCCTAAAGCAATATGGACCACCACTTCTGAAGTCTCGCTGTATGGTGGTACAACATGCAATGTGTGGTTCTTATGAGCAATCAAAAGGGCGAAAATGATGTTTATGTTGATCTCTATTCCAATTTTCTGTACAGGTTCCGGAACTCTCGGAACCGAGGTGATGCAAAATGAGTTTTGATGTGCGTATTAAACGACGTATGTACGACAGCATATAGTTTCATGTATTACTAGTACATGCTCCCGTTTTGTGGCTACTATCAATCTCGAACAGCTGTAGTGGGTCGTTTGTAGGTGTCGTATCAGCATATGTCATTTGTATACCATGACGTACTTATACCCCCAGACATTTGCTTAGCCCGCAGCCCAAACATACCTGTCTTTCTCTTTGTGAGAAGTAATGCATTTAACGAGGTTTTGTTTCACAGCCGTACTCATCAGTAATGAATGCCTGCACAGTCTTCAGTCAGATAACGAGTTTGAGGGATCTCTCATTGCGATTCTGTTCTGTGCAACCTTGTTCATCTCTGGATAAAAACTGCACCCTACATCCATTTGAAACTCATTGCTGTGTAAGGCTTAGCTCTACCTCCTCTTTGGAAGACCTACCTCTATGTTTTCTCGCACGCCAGCCCGCACAACGCTTTCAGCCTGCTATCAGCATAGAGCAGCGTTATCCATTCGCTGCGGGGGCATTTGCTATTTATCGCGTTTTCTGTCGTTGATCGAACATGTTGTTATACATGATTGCACACCATATTAATCTGCACTTTCGTTTGAATAGAAATGTTTATTATGGACAATAAACCGTTTTTTTTTTGGATTCTAACGGTACATGTGATTTGTTATTTGTGCTGACTCCACCTTACACAATTCAACACGAAGCTAAAAATATCCATCGGATTACCATATGATTAATAAGTGGCTTCGAGAGATAAAGTAATAAATATAACAGTGGAGAACTTAGGTAAAGTGAGGGCGAACTTGGAATCCGCGGATAACAGGTGCTATGTTTAATATGCGAGAGGAGGAAGTATAAAATGCGGCAAAAAAGCAGGCAGCAGAAACAAAAATATCTAAAAAGGAAACTGGTGAAGTACGGAATAACAAAATATGAATGACTAAAGAATAAATCCAAAAGAAATGAGATGTGTAAAAGGCAGAAGAAATATATGGTGCTTTCAAGGACATGATACCGAGAGAATATGTTATCAAGCAAGTGTATACAAGGCACCAGGAGCTGACAACTTTTCCTCACACACATTGAGGGTCTTGAGAGAAGTAGCAATATCTAAGCTACTGAATATGTTATGCGTGATCCACGAAACAGCGAAATATAGGTCTTGGTTGCAAAATAGTAACATGGTGTCGTTTTAAGCGAATATAAAGACTGGGAAATGAGATACTAAAGGTACATGTATAATGAGTTTTTCTAGTTCGACTGCTAAATAACTTACGATTGCTGAAGTAAAGAGGATATAAAATTCAGAATAGCCTACCTGAATAGAATATTAATTTGTGTTTAGAAAATGTAGGAACGCGTGAGGAAATATTGACAGTACGACTTAGTTTAGGAGATAGCTTACTATTCAAAAATTCATAGTTTTGCAGAAAGCGCAGAATATGTTGACTGGACGATGCTCTTTGAAATTCTGAAGGAAGCAGGGACTCAATAGTGGAAGTTTATTTGTAACTCTCACATTAACCAGACTGCAGCTACGCGATCCGAAGGACGCTAAAGGATGGCACTGACAAAGTGTTGTGACCGATTTCTGATATAATTTACTCAACACACTAAACAAGCAGTAAAGGACACAACATGAAATTAAGAGAAGAAATGAAAGTTCAAGGAGAAGAAATGAAAAGTTCAAAGTTTGCCAACGTCATTGAAAGTCTGTCAGAGACGGCAAGCATCTTAAAAGGAGATTACAGGACGAGCATCTACAAAAGTATATCAAGAGAACGGGATTGTATTTGAACTATGCCAGACGATTCTGTAGAAATTGGACTGGGAAATGAGATACTAAAGGTACATGTTTAATGAGTTTTTCTAGTTCGACTGCTAAATAACTTACGATTGCTGAAGTAAAGAGGATATAAAATTCAGACTAACAACAACAAGAAAAATATTCTGTGAAAGAAAAAGACTTGATGTAAAAAAAAAATTTTGTTATTAGGACGATTTTCCTGAAAGTGTTTATCTGGAGATTAGCTTTCTAAGGAAGCGAACAGCGGATGGAAAGGAAAAATCAGACACTAAATGAATAGGAGGCTTTGAAATGTGGTGCTACAGAAGAATGTTGAAGATTAGCATGATAAATGGAGTAAGTAATGAAGCGGGAGAACGACTTAACTGAAGGAAGGGCTAGTAATTTCAGTTATGGAGGGAAACATGCATGGGTGTATGTGGGATTGGTGGTAGTATGACTGCAGAGGGAGACGAAGGTTTGACTAGAGAAAACAGGTTGAAATTAGTGTAGTTTGCAGTAGTTATGCAGATATAAGAAGCTTACACTGCATAGACTAGCGCATCAGACCAATCTTCGGACTTAAGATCACGACAATATTTAGCGCAGATCAGGTATGCTGTTCATCTCGTACATTTTTCGGACGGTCTAGGATACCGTAGTTCCTCTTTCATCCAGACGAATTGTGAAAATCTCACAATAAATGCATGTAGTCCTTTCACATAGCTATATTAATTGCAGAGATAGTATCAGCTTCGCCTTTTTAAGTGGAGCTGTAGTGTACATAACTGGCTATATTTAGATGGATGTTCTGGAGTTTGAGTGTTCATTTATGTTAGATGTCGAGCGTCCATTTCCTTGCACACGTCAATACGCAGTCTGCACGAGCAACCATGACATGGAAAATGCCGGTGTCGTGGATCGCCAAGCATCTAGGAAAATGGCATTCGTTTGAACACATCACTTCAATGGACCTTCTCCCACCAGAACATCCATCTGAGTACAACCAGTTATGTACTGCATGTTGCAGTCAGTCACACACACACATTTATACATGGTGGTCCATTGATCGTGACCGGGCCAAATATCTCACGAAATAAGCGCCGACGAAAAAACTACAAAGAACGAAACTTATCTATCTTAAACGGGGAAACCAGATGGCGCTATGGTTGGTGCGCTAGATGGCGCTGTCATAGGTCAAACGGATATCAACTGTTTTTTTTTTTTGAATGGGTACCCCCTTTTTTACTACATATTAGTGTAGTACGTAAAGAAATATGAATGTTTTAGTTGGACCACTTTTTTCGCTTTGTGATAGATGACGGTGTAATAGTCACTAACGTATAAGTACGTGGTATCACGTAACATTCCACCAGTGCGGACGGTATTTGCTTCTTGATACATTACCCGTGTTAAAATGGACCGTTTACCAATTGCGGAAAAGGTCGATATCCTGTTGATGTATGGCTATTGTCAACGGGCGTGTGCTATGTATGCTGCTCAGTATCGTGGACGACATCATCCAGGGGTTAATTAAGGAAACAGGTAGTGTTCATCCACATGTGAAACGTCAGCCACAACCTGCAACAAATGATGATGCCCAAGTAGGTGTTTTAGCTCCTGTCGCGGCTAATCCGCACATCAGTAGCAGACAAATTGCCCGAGGATCGAGAATCTCAAAATGTAGGTGTTGAGAATGCTACATCAACATCTATTGGACCCGTACCATATTTCTGTTCACCAGGAATTGCATGGCGACGACTTTGAACGTCGTGTACAGTTCTGCCACTGGGCACAAGAGAAATTACGGGACGATGGCAGATTTTTTGCGCGCGTTCTATTTAGCGGCGAAGCGTCATTCACCAACAGCGGTAACGTAAACCGTCATAGTATGCACTATTGGGCAACGGAAAATTCACGGTGGCTACGACAAGTGGAACATCAGCGGTATTATGGGAGGAAGGATAATGATCCCCATTTTATAGATGGCAATCGAAATGGTGTAATGTATGCTGATTTCCTACGTAATGTTCTACCGATGTTACTACAAGATGTTTCACTGCATGACAGAATGGCGATGTACTTCCAACATGATGGATGCCCGTCACATATCTCGCGTGCTGGTGAAGCGATAATGAATAGCATATTTCATGACAGGTGGATTGGTCGTCGAAGCACCATACCATGGACCACACGTTTACCGGATCTGACGTCCACGGATTTCTTTCTGTGGGGAAAGTTGAAGGATATTTGCTATCGTGATCCATCGACAACGCCTGACCACATGCGTCAGCGCATTGTCAATACATGTGCGAACATTACGGAAGGCGAATTACTCGCTGTTGAGAGGAATGTCGTTACACGTATTGCCAAAAGCATTGAGGTTGACGGACATCATTTTGAGCATATATTGCATTAATGTGGTATTTACAGGTAATCACACTGTAACGGCATGCGTTCTCAGAAATGATAAGTTCACAATGGTACATGTATCATATTGGAACAACCGAAATAAAATGTTCAAACGTACCTACGTTCGATATTTTAATTTAAAAAAACTACCTGTTACCAAGCGTTCGTCTAAAACTGTGAGCCACATGTTTGTGACTATTGCAGCGCCATCTATCAAAAAGCGAAATAGTGGTCCAACTAAAACATTCATATTTCTTCAGATACTACACGAATATGTAATTAAAAATTGGGGTTCCTATTTGAAAAAAAAAACGCAGTTGACATCCGTTTGACCTATGGGAGCGCCATCTAGCGGCGCAACCATAGCGCCATCAGGTTTCCCCCTTCACACTACGCAAGTTTCCTTCTTTGTAGTTTTTTCGTTTGATGCTTATTTCGTGAGATATTTGGCCCATATATATGGCATTCGTTTGAACACATCACTTCAATAAACCTTCTGCCACCAGAACATCCATTTGAAAATGGTTCAAATGGCTCTGAGCACTATGGGACTTGACATCTGAGGTCATCAGTCCACTAAAAATTAGAACTACTTAAAACTAATTAACCTAAGGACATCACACACATCCATGACCTAGGCATGATTCGAACCTGCGACCGTAACGTTCGCACGGTTCCAGACTGAAGCGCCTAGAACCGTTCGGCCACACTAGCCAGCCCATCCATTTGAGTAAAATCAGTTACGTACAGCATGTTGCAGTCACACAGACACCCTCACACACACACACACACACACACACACACACACACACACACACACACATATATATATATATATTCTTTGGTATATTTACCTTTTCCTATTTAGAGGTTGTAGTATAACTGTCATTCTACCGTCTTGGGGTCCAATCCGATGTGTATTTCCTGAGATATTATCATTTCTCAACAGAATTAACCCATTTTTGGTATTTGTCGACAGCAGCACCCTCTTCCACGCAACATTAAAATGTTGGTTCTACAAGTTACGTATTTTTCCCGGAGAATTCAAATCTGCAACGGAAAATGGAGGTTCCTGTTTAATATTTCAACGTTCGTCCCCCTTTCTGCCCCCTGGGAATGGGACAGGGGGGATGAGCCTGGTATTATCGGAAGTCCCCACTCGAGACGAACAACTTTCATTCGAACATTTCTACAATCTGATTTGTAATTTTGCAAATTCTTCCAAAAAAAATATTTAAATACCTGGGCAGTGAAAATATATCAAGATTCATATTTTACACTGTTGATCAGTTTAGGAGGTTACCAATTGCCGTATTTTCGTGGTACCTCATGCCATGCTGCAGTTAAGGTGAATGGTCCATAGAGTGCAAATGCTGATGGAGTGTCTGAGCAGACCAAATATTCTGAATTCCATCACAACTTTCCAGTCAAATGCTTTCACGAGTTGGTAAAATGTTACAGTTTTTCCACAATGATCTGTTATAAGTTGGGGGTTTACTCTTCGGAGTATCATTTGATAGTGCTGAAAACTTTCTTGCTAGAGAATGCCGCGTAGGGACGGTCGTTCGAAGTTTGTCGACAATAGGATCTTGTCTGAAGCAGAAAGATGCACAGCCGGCGCCGAGGTCTGGGACTCGCACTGAGGGGAAAGAGTCGCGGCGGCGCGCGCTACCGCCTGTGCGAAGCGCCGGCCGCGGAGAGGCGGGTTCGCCGCCGGTGGGAACTAATTTCCGGTGTCGGTCATACAATAGCGCCGGCCACAATAACCGACGTCAATATCCGCCCGCCGCCCCCGCCGCCGCCGCCCCCGCAGCCACCTGCTCAGACTGGCCATGTCGCTCGGCTGCGCTGTGCTCTCTGAGTCGCAAGCGTATTTCCTGTCACCCACTGCGGCAATCCTTCCAGGTAGAGAGCCGCGTCTCTGAGCAGCAGGGAGGGATGCATTCTCGGAGTTCTGACTTGTTGGTAAAATCACAAACCTACCTGAGACACCAGGAAGCTGAAACCATGGCTGCGACATACACATGCTAAACGACTTCACGTTCGCACTACCAAGGGGCGAAAATGTTGTAACCCAGTAAGTAACATAAAATTTTTTAATTTTGAAAATAATATGTGTTGTTTTTAATTAATTATTCGACCAGATTCCATAGATGTTTTAAATTTTTCATTGAATCTGTTTTAAATTTCTCAGTGAATTAGAACCCAAAAATTTAAGTCTCAGTAGCAGATGTGAGTCCTCCAGTGAATCATATATTTAATATTTACAGAGTAAGGGCCTTACTTGCACTTCAGTATCTCATTAAAACGCATGTTGAGTGTAAAAATCACGACAATCAACAAAATTCGCATTTTCAAACTTTTATTTTGGTGGTCATGATATCATACACATTGTTAAAAGCGCATTGATATTGCTAAGAGTGTGCTAAAAGATGTTGTCAGGGTATGGACACTGTATGGACACTGCTTAATCACCAGCATCTCCTCAAAAATTGTGTTGTTAATACAATTCAACAACAATGAACGCATTTTAAAATTTCCTGGGTGGGCATAAGGTCCTCTCCTTGGCAATGTGTGTTATGGAGAGTGCCTTGTTATTGCTAGCTTTCATGTGTTCGTTACGAAATAGTACATCCATAGCAAGACAAAGTCTAGATAATACATTTCCTATTACTATGATCGCTTTCGGCCAAAGTTACGTCTTCTTCACAACTATAAGTGAATTAGTGAAAGATGAAAAGTAAACAGTATCTGTTTAAGTTGTTCCCCGTACCCCTGAAAAGGCATTTTTGATGTAACGCCATCACGGATGTGCTAAAATATTTCTGAAACATTTGTATGGGTTTATTTTCCTGTTTGTGTTGTGTATTTCTGTAGCATGATTGAATTCAGTCTCCTTAGTTAATCTGCAGATCTGTGTAGTTTTGTCTGCAGCACAGTGATTCCGTATCGAAACTAAAAAACAGAATACTTTATTCCGACGTGTAGTTATTATACAGAGACGACGTCTTGCTAACAAAACTGCAATGATGGTCCAGGGAGACTGGAGCTAGACATACTACAAAACTATGCAACTGACACTGGAAAAAAGAGCGACTTATAACTTTTCTTTAAACGCCAGTACAGCTGCTGAATTCTCTTGTGACGAATATATCGGCTATAGATAAAATAGTTTTACTGTTTTGCAACTATTTTGTGTATTACCCACACGGATAGTTGTGTGTGTTAGCACGCCACTTCCGGGATTCTGGAAGAACTGCTGACCATGGATGGTATCTGCCCAGTCAGTCTCGATGTGAATTTTAGACAGTTTCTCACATGCGAAAAGATTAATGTCAGGCTGGTGCCCATATCTGGCCTCAGATATACGTTTTCAAACATTTCTGAACACGGTCAACACTTTCACTAGGTATTGATACAGACAGAAGGGGCAGACTAACGTCGTCCTGAGGGGTGCAGTGGAGGAGGTGGGGTGAGGCGTGACACGGGACGGTTAACAGGTCCATATTAACATGCTGAGTTCGTGAATAAACTGATAATGCCAGGAAGAAGAAGAAGAAGAAGAAGAGGAAGAAGAAGAATATGAGAAGAAAGAAAAGTACTAATTTTGCCACTGATGTTAATGCCTTGCAGTCCGAGATGCAGTGTTTGGTAAGAGCATACCAGTTTTGCTAAGAAACTGATTTAATGTAATATGGTGATCATATTTGTCGCTAATCAGCTTAATTCAAAAATTTGGTAATCAATACAACTGAATCGATGTGTCACACATTATGAACAACTGCGTTTCATACAGTCACAAAGTACTAGGAGTGTGACACTGCAAAGCCCAGAATACAACTGAATCGGGGCTCAGCAATCAGTCTATGTACAGGTGAGACAGAGTGTATCGAAAGGTCAGTGTACGTCACAAATAGCTCTAAAAGAGTACCTTTTGCAAAGGTTATATACCATTTTGACGGATATCATATCGAGTTTCTGTTGCTATGAGATGTTAATCAAACTTGCATTAATACTAGGAAGTATGTCAGCAATTAATGTATAGGTTTTAAACCTACTTGCCATATAACCCAGCGTTCTTTGTACCCTCTTTCACCTAAGCTTGGAACAAGTATGAAGCCCAAATACAATGGTGTTCTGTGCTTCACAGTATCGTGTAATACCTCTGCTACATCCCTCTGGATAAAATATGTTCCACCCACTTCCACATCACTTTCTGTTAGTATTCTCCTCAGTATTCATTATTATGTTCACTTATTTGTCGCAGTAATTTACAATGTCCATACCTTCAGTGGTTTGCGGAATCATCAGATTGCAGATGATTTTAGTGTTAAAGGTATTTTGCCTGTGGAACCTGGTTTCTCAGAATGGGGCAGGATAAGGTTACGACTGTGGATGGCGCCGTAATCAGTTACTCTCGGTTGCACCAGAGATACGTAGACATTATTTAAAGAAATTAAGATTTTAAAACTATCTCTTAAAAAAGCACGATTGGCTGTATGACGGCTGAAGGCCTTAACAAAGAAAAAGATTCCAAAATTTTATTCGCCGAGGGCCACCAATAATAACCTCAAACAACAAGAAGTGAATTAGAAGTCAGAAGAACAATTCCTGGAACCGCGCGACAGCTACGGTCACAGGTTCGAATCCTGCCTCGGGCATGGATGTGTGTGATGTCCTTAGGTTAGTTAGGTTTAAGTAGCTCTAAGTCCTAGGGGACTGATGGCGTTAGAAGTTAAGTCCCATAGTGCTCAGAGCCATTTTTTGAAGAACAATTCCAAATACCACATATTAAGATAGATTCTTCGTTTGAAAACAAACTGTAACACGGCTGAAGGCCGTATCACCAAAGAAGTGAAATTAATCCTCTGCTGAAGGCAACACCAACAATAATTAGAAAATTAGAAATATCCGTAAAACAAACATCACAATCTAAGGAATCAGGAAAAGCGGTTCTCAGCAAGTGTCCCAAGGGTCAGCCTAGGAAGGTAACTCAAACATAAGATAAGGTCAAACAGGCAGCAAAGAGTTGTACTCATGTAACAGGATGGCAACTCAAACTAGGGGTAGCTTAAGCGCCGACCGACCGACTAACCAATCCGCGTAACGTCCGATCACCAGTACAACGATGGAATAATTTTAGGCAAGGGCGAAGAGAAAGACAATACTACGTCTTTAGAAAACACTCATGGGCGAAGGAAACACTACAACCAAGGTAGACCTAAAAAAAAAAAAAAAAAAAATGCACAAGAGGCAGTTGAACAACACGCCGTGTCGGACAGCACCAACGCGACGAGGAAAGGCACACTGCCGGAAAAGCACGCTAACTTCCGGGGAAGGAAACTGGGCGTTAGCGCCACAAGGCCAAAAATACCACTGGTTGCACTTCCCTAATAAGAAAAATACAGAATTCGATGATGAATAACAAATAGTGAAAGACGGCTGCAATATTTCACAGCCTCGAAACACTTCACTCGTTTCCGCCACACTCAGCGGCACTGGGAGCAACAACTCACCGACCAAGGGCGAGATCTCAGAATAGTCGAGGTTGCATTAGCAGTTAACTCTTCACTCAACATAAATGTCCAGGGTTCGGTGTACAATGAAGTCGTGGCTGTTGCAGCTACCCCTCCTCGATCCGGCAGTGGCACCACACTGCCAGTAGCCCAGGCTTGCCGTCGGGCTGCACAGGCTTGCTAGCTGCTGCGCCCCCAACCGACCTGATATCCGTACGCAACTACCCAACAAATCCAGTACGCAGACAGCATTAAAATAACTGCTCATTCAAAATCACAAGATACACACGGATACGGGATAAAAATTCCACTAACAACTCACAATACTAAAACCAGTCACTGGGAAACAACACGGACGAATTATAAGTCAGCACAAACATTGAGAAGCCAGAAGCGGTCGGAAGACCAAATGTACGTCGTCCGCTGCGACGACCGACTGAATGACAAACCAACGGTCGTCCCTACTCAAGTCAGGCACGGGAAAGGTCCCAGTATAAATCGCCGACTGACAACTTATTGCCAGAAGGTCACTTCGACGGGCGGACACACACATACACACACTGGTGAAAGTTGCACAAATCGAATATCACGGTCCATTCAACTGAAACTCGCTGAAGCCGGTCCTTGACGTGGTCGTGCACTCTCGCGACCACATCCTTCCATCCGACAGTGCACGTGTGTCGCCAGCGGTCGACCGACTACTGGCTGTCCGGACCTCACTGCTGCTCCGTCTCAACTCAACTGGTTCGACACACGACGACCCAGAAATACTAGAGGCCTGTACCACAGTACGCGCTATCGATAAGCAATGCTGCTGACACTCACGGACAGACAAGGCGAGCAAACGTACTGGCGCCAGTGAACACACTAACAAAATGAGACGCCACTATCACTATTACAAGATGCCAAGCTATGAACGGCATCAACGCGAGCCGCACACAGCTCAGCATGACTGCAGTAAAACATGAATTACACACTGACTGTAACTTCTCCATCTCTTATATCTTAAAGTTTCGTCTGCAAACTGTATGTAGCATACAACAAACACTGGTGGGTATCTCCATTCTTCAGCTTATTTCTTCAGCAGTTTATCCATTACGAAAGCGTAATTACTCTAAATATAAAGCATCCTTATAAACTTAATGTTAATTTGTAATACTGTCTCCTAAAAGTGTGAATTACAGGTTGTTTCTCTCTTTGGATATTAAATTTTGATGATAATTTTGTGTCTTTACTTTGTTTTATGATTTTGCTATAACTATAGGCGAAAAGCAAATGTCTTTAGCAAACCGAAGTATGCGATGTATCTCACTAAAACGTGCTTGTTTGCTCAGTGTTGACATGTAACCTCTTTGGCTGATACCTTTTACAACCCCTTAACACACTGATGATGCACAACATTACAGCTATCTGCTTAATAAAGTGTTTGTCCACATCTACAACGCCTTGTAGCAACAAATTTGTGTGGCATTTGTCCGACAAGTCCATGCTAGGTTTCTGGAGGTAGATGGCACCAGTTGTATATCCATATGTCACGCAATATCCGTAAATTATGAGACAACGATTTCTGGACACCGAGCTGTGGCCGAGACCAGATATGTTCCATCAGGTTCACGGGAGGAAAATTTAATGTCCTAAGGGCGTTCAATAAGTAATGCAAAGTATTCTTTCCTCGGTCAATGAATCAATGCGGAATGTGTTGAGGGACATCGTGGAACATTCCTCTTCAGACACAATAGTTTTATGAAGTTCCGATTGGTGGCGGTGTTATACCAGAATGGCGAGAAAGCAGCAGATCGCCAATATTCATAGGCGCTTGTATAATTTCTACGGAGGCCCAGCACTGAACGTAAGTACTGTGAGTCGTTGAACGAAGCGTCTCTCATCATATCAAACAACAAGGCCGCGCAAACCTGTATGGTCTCCCGCGGGGCGGCCGGCTGCAGGCAACTTCGACTCCTGCAATGTTGGAACGTGCGGACGCTCTCATTCGAGGTGGCGACCGATCACAGTCAAACACATCGATGCTCAACTGGTCGTCTCTGTGGGTAGTGCTGACAAACTCTTTTACCAGTCTGGTTATTCAAAGTTCTATACCTGCTGGTTTCCTCGCCGAATAACTGTGATGAAGGTAATTCTTTACTGAATGGCTTGCATGTTAAGAGGCTTATCGTGACGATTTTTTGTCGAACAGCAACAGGCGATGAAACATGGTCTCACAACTTGAAGTTTCTAGGCGTTTCTCTGGCTTACCTTGTACTGGATGTGAGATTTTGCCACCAGAACAACACATACCATAGTTTCTCAATTCCGTTTTAGCGCGTTATAGTTTCTACATTTTTTTATCTACACTACTGGCCATTAAAACTGCTACACCAAGAAGAAAAGCAGATGATAAACGGACATTCAGTATTCATTGGACAAATATATTATACTAAAACCGATATGTGATTACATTTTCACGCAATTTTGGTGCATAGATCCTGAGAAATCAGTACCCAGAACAACCACCTCTGGCCGTAATAACGGTCTTGATACGCCTGGGCATTGAGTCAAACGGAGGTTGGATGGCGTGTACAGGTACAGCTGCCCATGCAGCTTCAACACGATACCACTGTTCATCGAGAGTAGTGACTGGCGTATTGTGACGAGCCAGTTGCTCGGCCATCATTGGCCAGACGTTTTCAACTGGTGGGAGATCTGGAGAATGTGCTGGCCTGGGCAGCAGTGGAACATTTTCTGTGCCCAGAAAGGCCTGTACATGCCCTGCAACTTGCGATCGTGCATTAGCCTGCTGAAATGTAGGGATTCGCAGGGATCGAATGAAGGGTAGAGCCACGGGTCGTAACACATCTGAAATGTAACGTCCACTGTTCAAAGTGCTGTCAGTGCGAACAAGAGGTGACCGAGACATGTAACACATGGCACCCCATACCATCACGCCGGATGATACGCCAGTATGGCGATGACGAATACACGCTTTCAATGTGCGTTCACCGCGACGTAACCAAACACGTATGCGACCATCATGACGCTGTAAACAGAACCTGGATTCATCCGAAAAAATAACGTTTTGTCATTCGTGCACCCAGGTTCGTCGTTGAGTACACCATCGCAGGCGCTCCTGTCTGTGATGCAGCGTCAAGGGTAACGGCAGCCTTGGTCTCCTAGCTAATAGTCCATGCTGCTGCAAACGTCGTCGAACTGTTCGTGCAGATGGTTGTTGTCTTGCAAACGTCCCTATCTGTTGACTCAGGGATCGAGACGTGGCTGTACGATCCGTTACAGCCATGCAGACAAGATGCCTGTCATCTCGACTGCTAGTGATGCGAGGTAGGTTACAATCCGACGTTTATCGAAGTCGGAAACGTGATGGTACGCATTTCTCCTCCTTACACGAGGCATCAGAACAACGTTTCACCAGGTAACCCCGGTCAACTGCTGTTTGTGTATGAGAAATCGGCTGGATACTTTCCTCATGTCAGCACGTTGTAGGTCTTGCCACCGGCGCCAACCTTGTGTTCAAATGGTTCAAATGGCTCTGAGCACTATGGGACTCAACATCCTAGGTCATCAGTCCCCTAGAACTTAAAACTACTTAAACCTAACCAACCTAAGGACATCACACACACCCATGCCCGAGGCAGGATTCGAACCTGCGACCGTAGCAGTCCCGCGGTCCCGGACTGCAGCGCCAGAACCGCACGGCCACCGTGGCCGGCCAACCTTGTGTGAATGCTATGAAAAGGTAATCATTTCGATATCACAGCATCTTCTTCCTGTCGGTTAAATTACGCGTTTGCAGCACGTCAGCTTCGTGGTGTAGCAATTTTAGTGGCCAGTAGTGTATTCCGATATGATGACTAATTCAAGGTTAACATTGTCAGCTAATAGATCATAATGCACCCTCACAACAAGTCTCCCCCGTTCCACATATAAAAGTGCGACTCTCTGTCTTTCGTCCTTAAAGTGAGACTGATTCTTCAACCGTGTTGGAAGCTGTAACAGGTGCGTGACGCTAAGCGTCTAAAAGGCGACAGGCTTGTGACTGTCTCAGTGTAGCTCTTATGGCCACCCGACGTTCTGCATCGAAGTTCCGACGGACATGAGATTGCTCTGAGATTTGCTGGATTCGAGTAACTATCGCAGGTTGACCTCTTTAGAACGACGCTCTCTATCAGACTTACGTTTGCGAGGCTCGTAGTGACAGTTTTAAATGTGGTTCTCGTGCTTATCGTCCGATTTTGTTTTATCTCCACCAAAACTCTGTAGCTATGCCAGATAGCCAATATTGTGAACCACGTGCACAGTGATATTGGATTTGCACTGTCATGAAGTAATCTGTAGACACTAACAATCGTCAAACTTAAGACCAGCGTCGTCTGCATGCCACTCACGTGTACTATATTTCCAAATATTAATATTACAGAATGAAATTTTCCCTCTATAGCGGACTGCGCCTTCATATGAAACTTCCTGGAACATTAAAACTGTGTACCATACCGAGACTCGAAATCGGGACATTTGCGTTTCACGAGCATGTGCTCTACCGCGAAAGGCAAAGGTCCCTAGTTCGAGTCTTGGTCTGGCACACAATTTTAATTTCCTAGGAATTTTCAACGTTAATAATACTAAAAAACATACAACTTAAAAAATAGCCTATGGTCTTCCTCGGGATTCAAGCCATCTCCATAACAGATAACACTGCAATCGGTTCATCAGTAGTCATGAAAACGTAACAGAGTGAGTTACTTTCGCAGTTAATGACAATGGTATTAGTGTGGAAGTATGGATTAAAAAAGCTGGGAAATGAATAAGCATTGCACTGATAACGTTGAATCATGCTGCACAGAACACATCAATCGATAAAAGCATTTTAACAAATATAAAGTTCAGAAGTGAAAGAGTAAATAGCTTCTTGAAAGAGTATATATTTTCCCTTGATTTGCATATTATTCTTCATTTCAATATGTATCTTGTACTATAGGGGAGAGCGGGCAATGCCGTACAGTGGGTCAATACCGTCCACCGCTTTATCCAGTTTCCCAGAGAGCGCAAAGAGCGCTGCATGGTGCTGCCACATAGCGGAGTAACTATAATCAGATACAAAGGCGTCTATATCGTTCAACGGAACAGACGTCTTCGACAATCGGTTTCAATTGATTTCGACTGTTTTCTTATAAAATCTGAGTATAATAAGTCTAGAGGTGACCGAAACATGTTAATAGCAACAATATTTAAAGTAGCTCTATTTAATTACGCATTTCTTGATCTTCTTTTAAACATCAAATGTTGGACGCTAAATTTCGTAATTGTTGGGTTAGAATTTACAATGGCGAATCATGTTGTCTCGGGGCAATACCGTGCCCGATGCACGGTATTTCTCCGTGGTGAACGGTATTGCCCCATATGGTAATTTCTTGTGGTATTTTCGTGAACTATATATTTGGAAGTGTGTGTGTATGTGTGTCATCTTACAAGTTTTCTTCCTTTTTTAATCACAGATGGTGAGAAACAGAGCCAGAACCGCTGAGAGGGGCATAGGGTGGACGGAACATGAAATGAATTGCGCACTCCATGATGTTATAGAAAATGCAAAGCCACAGACAGTAGCTGCAACAATGTACGGAATACCTCTTTCTACTTTAAGAGATAGGCTAAAAGCAGGAGATTGCTCTACGGTAAATTTGGGAAGAAAACCTATATGTTCAAAAGAACAGGAAGATGGTATAGCTAAGCATGTTCTTTTGCTAGCAAAGACATTATATGGAATATCGTCGGTGGATTTGAGGAGATTAGTTTATGAATATGCCGAGGCAAATAATATTCAGCATGATTTTAATAAAATATCAAAAAGAGATGGACAGGATGGGCTCTCTGGGTTTCTTGGAAGAAATCCATCAGTCAGCATACGCAAACCTAAGGCTACCAGCCTCAATCGCATCTCGGCTTTTAATTCAAGTGAAGTTAAGCTTTTTTTCTCGAATCTCATCACTGTGATGGACGTACATAAGTTCGATGCCTCCAGAATTTACAGTTTTGATGAGACAGGAATATCAACGGTTCAGAAGCCAGGAAAAATTTTAGCACCCAAAGGAGTTAAACAAGTTGGCTCAGCAACAAGCTGGGAGAGTGGGAAAAATATTACAGTGTGTTGTGCAGTGAGTGCCAGTGGGGTATATGTGCCTCCAATGTTTATTTTTCCGAGGCTTAGGATGACGCCTGCCCTACAGAGAGGAGGACCACCAAATTCAATATACGAATGTAGCAAGAATGGTTGAATGACTGAGGAGCTCTTCCCAAAGTGGCTGAAACATTTTGCTAACTTTACCAAAGCCTCTAAGGACCTCACCATTCTCTTGATTTTAGACAATCACACTAGCCATGTCTCTCTAGAAGCCTACAACTTTTGTAAAGACAATGGAATAGTAGTGGTAACACTGCCGCCTCACTGCTCACACAGGCTACAACCTTTAGATGTGGCCTCTTCCAGTAGCCTGAAGGCTGCTTTTAATCAACAATGTGACAATTTTATGAGGTCTAATCCGCACCAGAAAATAACTTCTTACGACATCTGTCCTATCTTTAGCAAAGCCTTCATGAGGATTGCTAATATTGAGAAGAGTACATCCGGCTTTAGCAAAACAGGACTTTTCCCTCTAAATCCTACCACATTTAATGACGAAGATTTCATGCGTATGCACCCAGACGAAGACATAGGGCTAGCTTTACCAGTTGTTGGGGATTGCAGCGCTAATAATGATGAAAGTAGTGACACAGGTGCTCTCTGTTCTTCAGAGACAGCGACTGGAGTCCTCGATGATAGAGACAAAGCCTTAGGCCTACACGTTCAGCCTGAAGTTGGGCTACAATTCAAAGATATTTCTCCCTTACCAGGACCTCTTAAACTGAAGAAAACTGCCAGACAACATCATTCCTCAATTTTTACTTTGATTCCTAAGAAACCTAGTTTACAAAAAGCAGCAGAGAGCAAAAAAGCAAAATTAATAAATAGAGAAAGAAAATCAGTGCTAAAGCCTAAGGGCAAAAGCAAGTTCAGAATGTTTGCTTCAAAGATAAGACTTCAAAAATTTGAAACAAAGAAATGTCGACGGAATAATTCTGTTGATTCTTCATCGGATGATGATTTGGACCTACCATTGCACAAACTTCGTAGTGAAGATGAGACGAATGACGTTGACCCTTTCCGAGAAACTAGTGTTAGGCCTACGAGCAAGAATGGAACTCTTAGGGACGACGAGTCTGTTTGCATGCTTTGCGGAGAGTTTGGGAAAAACAGGGAGCTGTGGTTTCGATGTGTGATTTGCAATGGATGGGTTCATTCAGAGTGTAGCGCACCTGACACAGCTGAAAACGATATTTGCGATTACTGCCTTTAAAACACGGGATAAATGTGTTCAGAGACAAGTTGACACCATAATCCAATAACTGTGTTTTCCCACTAAAAGAATTTTCTGTCTTTAGAAACTTTAATAATTTGTAAAATTTATGTTTTTCAATTCTAAGTAAATTCTAAATTTCGAATTTCTTAATTTGATTTATTTTTACAGAATTTTTGTCATTTAATGCGCTATGCTGTGTAATAAGATATACTGCGTGGTATTTACCCCACCCCTCGGGGTGATACCGTGCAACGTAACACTTATGTAAAACAGCTGTAGGAACGTAAATCGATTTAATATAGCAAATATGAAGCCATAAACATGTGGGGCATTGATTTCTTGCCCATAAAAATGTGTTCAGCATTTCAATTGAGTTCGAAAAATACGGAATATTTGAAAAATGGCTTACGTGCACGGTATTTCCCCGCTCTCCCCTACACTTTGTAAAGTAGCCTACCTTCTTCATCAGGGTTATAGCTACCTACTATCTCACGCCAAATTTCATGGATATCGGTTCAGTGGCTTAGTCGTGAAAACGTAACTGCAGAATTACTTCCGCAATTATAAAATTGGTATGGAAACTCCGTGTGGCATGGGTTAAACACGTTTAGGATCGTATATGAATTGTATTCTAGTTCTTACCCACGGCTGCCTTCGCGTATTAGTAAAGTGAAATGAAATGTGTGTATGGCTTTATTGGCCAGGAGACCTTGATTGGGATGTTCGAGAGCGAAGTGCAAGTCTTTTTATTTGACGCCACTTCGGTGACTTCCATGTAGATGATGACAAAATGATGAGGACAACGCATACATCCAAACGAAAGCAGAAAAAAGGGAAATGGGCGGGAACTGAAGTGATCGGCAAGCATCAACGCTAACCGCATGACCACGAGCTCTTCGCGGAAATGTGAAGGCAAAAATAGGTTATAGGAGACGATTGACGTATGGCGGGTTTGTGACTGATATTAGTATAGAAGTAGACATAAACATGTAGAGAATTGTATAAATATTGTATTCATTACGTCGAATCGTATTACGTAGAACGTACCAAACAATGAAGGCATTTTTACAAATATGCTGAAGTTCAAAAGTCAAAGATAAATAGCTTCTCCAGAGAGTAATTATTGTCCCACATTGCTCGTTATAGTCTTAGAATGTTAAATAAGTTGCGCTACACACATTTTAAGGTATCTTACGCTCTTCCTCAGCGTTCAAACTATTTCCGTATCAAATTAGATTAAAATCAGTTCAGCAGTTTAGTCGTGAAAGCGTAACAGAGATGCTTTCCAATTTTTAATATTAAGTATGGCTGACTCGTTTTGACTGATTAAGCAGTCATCTTCAGATAGTTAAAATTCCATTACAATGAGGAGCTCATGACATGCAGTACAACCACATATTGTGTCATGAATGAACTTAGAAACCGATGACCCTTTCGTAAATTCTTTATCAGGAAACATTAATCCCATAGGGAAACTGAGTGTTTTTAGCGTTCCTCTAGTAGAAGGCTCATAGAAATATTGACTCGTATCATTCTTAGAAGCAGCCTTCGTTCTTGAAGCGATGAAATGTTATTGGTAATGACTAGTCAGTTTAAACTCGTATATCCATGAAACAATGTATACTGTTTATTTTCAGTCATCAGTCTTCTGACTGGTTTGGCACGACCCGACACGAATTCCTCTCCTGCGCCAAACTCCTTTCATGGCAGAGTATCACTTACAGTCTACGCACTCAATTATTTGCTGGATCCATTCCAGTATTTGTCTTCCTCTACAGTTTTTGCGTTCTATTGCTTCCTCTAGTAGCGTGGAAGTTGTTCTCTTCTCCTTGTCAGTGTTTTCCACATTTTCCTTACCTTTCAGATTCTGCGCGGAACCTCCTCAATCATTACTTCATCATTCCACCTAATTTTAAACATTCGTCAGTAGCACCACATCTCAAAAGCTTCGATTATCTTCCGTTCCGGTTTTCCCACAGCCCATGTTTCACTACCATACAACGCTGTATTCCAAACGGACATTCTCAGAAATTACTTCCTCAGATTAAGACCTATTTTTTACTAGTACATTACTCTTGGCTAGGAATGCCATCCTACTTTGGTTATTTTACTGCCTAGGTACTTCGTCACCTTCAATCCTAATATTAAGTTTCTCGGTGTTCTCACTTCTGATACTTCTTATTACTCGTACTTTCGTCTTTCATCTATTTACTTTCAGTCCACATTCTTTACTCATTAGATTGTTCATTCCATTCAGCAGATCATGTAATTCTTCCTCACTTTCACTCACGATAGCAATTTCATCAGCGAATCGAATCATTGGTATCCTTTCACCTTGAATGTTAATTCCACTCCTGAACCTTTCTTCTATTTCCATCATTGCTCCTTCGGCGTATAGATAGAACAGTAACGGCGGAAGAGTACATAACTTCTTAATCCCAGCAATTCGTTCTTGGTCGTCCTCTCTTATGATTTCCTCTTGCTTCTTGTACATATTGTATATTACCCTTATCCCCTTACAGCCAACCCCTATTCTTCTCATAATTTCGAACAACTTGCACCATTTTACATAGTCGAATGCTTTTTCCAGGTTGACAAATCCTACGAACGTATCTTTATTTTTCTTTAGTCTTGCTTCCATTTTCAACGGCAACGCCAAAACTACATCTCTGTCGCCTTTATGTTTCACAAAGCAAGACTGATCGTTATGTAACACATCCTGAATTTTCTTTCCCATTCTCTCACTGGCTGAAATACTCGATTTTCAAATTTTCAAATGTGTGTGAATTCCTAAGAGACCATACCATTGAGATCATCTGTCCCTAGACTAACACGCTACTTAAACCAACATATGTTAAGAACAACAAACACACCCGTGCCCGAGGGAGGACTCGAACCTACGGCAGGAGGGGTCGATTTTCAAATCTGAATCACTGTCCGAATATATTTTAAATATTTGTCACTTTGATGTATGTTCTTCTCTATGAAGACTTGGTTTTTCAAGGGCTGTATGCACAGTTTACTGTTGCAAAAACATTTTCACGCTACGTATGTGTACCAGAGAAACTGGTAACTGCCGCTGACAGCTGAACTCTACAGTGCTATTCGCGACATTCTCGTGTTCCTACTTAAAAAACCAGCTTCTTGGTGACAACTAAAGTGATCCTGTACAATTTGTACAAGCAGTTGTTATATCTATAGTTTTCTTCTGTCCTTCTCTGAGGAGTAGAATAGTTCTTGAGCTATGCATCTTTAAACGATTTAATTCTGTATAAACAATTTGGAAAGGTCCTAGTGTAAAACATTTTCTTCTACTTTAATCACTTCTAGCGTAGCATCATTGTCCTCAGCCGCATTTCAGTTAATCATACCTCATATGAAATGATTGGAAAAAAGAAACTCAAAGCCAAGAAGGAGTTTTACGACATAAACGAAAGTTGATAGGCGAGTTTCTTCTACATCTGGAAGATCATGTCTATTCGAATTTCGAGCCAATTGGGCAAGAGTGGCACTAGTAGTGCCACTATGAGAATGTAAATCAGGTTTGCTTTAAATGCGCGCTGTAACGGTCGTGAGAGTTACTTAGCTTTGAGGTTGGACATAGTGAGTTTATGTTGATAAAGAATGCCGTTAGGACCACAAAGACGCCGTTATCAACACCTCACTGAGTTTGAATGAGGTCGTCTAATGAGGGTAAGAGAAGCTGGAAGTTCCTTGTGCTATATTACACGAAGGATTGGCAGGAATGAGGCCACTGTACGTGGTTCTTGGCAGCGGTGGTCACGAGAATATCTGGTCGCCCACGTGGCAGCACCGAGCGCTGAAACTACCGCGTTTGGCGTATGACTCTGGCGCATCGTACTCCATCTGCAGCAGCAACTGGAGCATCAGTTGGCACGACAATGACACAACCAACTGTTACAAATCGGTTATTTCAATGACAGCGCTGTGCCAGACTCCCTGTAGCGAGCATTCCTCTGACCCTAAACCATCGCCAGTGGTGACTTCAGTTGTGTCAAGAGAAAACTTATTGGAGGGCAGGATGGAGGTTTATTGCGTTTTCTGATGAAAGCTGGTTCTGCCTCGGTGCCAGTGATGGCCGTGTACTGCTTAGAAAGAGGCCCATTGAGGGTCTGCAATCAACCTGTCTGCGTGCTAGAAGCCCTGGGTTTACAACTGGTGTGTGATTTCGCATGACAGCAGGAGCACCAACGTGGTTACCCCACGCATCCTGACCGCAAATTTGTTCGTCAGTCTGGAGATTTGACCTTTTCTGCTACCATTCAAGAATATTGTTCTAGGAGGTGTTTTCCGACATGGTACCGCTCTCCCGCATACTTCTGTTGTAACCCAACACGCTCCACAGCCTGTCGACATATTAGCTTGGGCTGCTTTATCACCAGAGCTGTTTCCAGTCGAGCAGATATGGGACATCATCGGAAACAACTCCATGGTCAGCCACATAAAGTGTTACCGTCGTATTGACCGACCGAGTGCAAAAGGCATGTAACTCCAACCCACAAACTGACATCCAGCACCTGTACGATATAATGCATGTAATTTTGCATGATTTTATTCAACATTCTAGCGGTTCCACTGGTTATTAATGTAGCAACATTTCACATTTGCAATAGCTTATCTCGCGCTTACATTAACCCGTGATGTCGCAATGTTATTGACTTAAGTATTATAACCAGACAAACCTATTCCCGAAATTTCATTACTATATATATTTATTATTTTTCGTTATTGCTATTCTTTTCCATCATTGTAGGCTTACACTCCGCATGTATTATTTCTGAAACGTCTGTACAATTACTTTCCGCTTTAGAATGACGCCACATTGTAGTTGCAGAATGAGACTCGTTCTTGTTACGCTTTCAGATCAGATTTACTACATGATGAAATAACCTGAGCTCCTTCCAGTGAGCAGGACACTTAGTGAACTATTGGAGCACAGAATATGGCGTGGAGGCAGATGAATGGGTAGTTCAGCGTTCCAAGACATCAGAAAAGAAGAAGACGTCTGCCAAAAGGTAGAGGGTGCATAACATTGAAAAAAATGCATGAACAACGCAACTCCGTATGGTTGAAAACCATGATCCGTGGAGAACACCGGAGGACGCATTTAACCTGCACCGGAGTCAAGTGGATGGTTTTGGTGCAAATGGTTCAAGGGAAAAATGTGGTATAAGGTAAATAATTTCATTCGATGTGTTGTGGGGCCATTATCTATGAACGAGACGATTTTTGGGATGGAGAAGAAGAAGTTATTCTATAATTTTGGCGATGAGAATTAGGTACAAAAGTTATAATGGAATGAATGAGAACTGAAAGACGATATAAGGATATCCCCACATGTTTCATTCGTAATACGAGAAAACTGTGTTGAATGTTATTGCAATGTAAGTAATTGTATTGTATGACAAAATAAAGGATCCACATGATGGATGCAGATCTCTGTCTTCCCTCTGTCTTCCACGTCGTTGGATTTCAGTAATGAGGTTCAACCTTTCTGCTAGCCGCTAACGCTGCCCTCTCTAGGCCAGACTAAATATCGAGGAATGAATCGTTACTCGTGTTCACAGCTTCACTTCTGTCTGTACCTTTGTCCTACTTCTGAAATACCACAAAGGCTGAATTTCATACCGTTGCGGTACTAGCACTCAGCAATGAACTACTATAGCGGAGAATTTGCCACAGTTAGAAATCTTTTCTTCATGAGCAGACTATACACTGCTTTTAAATTATATTGAAATGTTATATCTGTGCCTTGAACCGGGGCTTGAACCAGGAGCCCGGCAGTTATTGCAGGCTATATTCGAACAATCTAATTTATCCAGGCACCACTCGCGACCCATTCTCACACATTCAGTTTTTCCATCACTGTCTCGTACTTTCGAAGTACACAGAAGCTCTAGAAGTTCTCCTGCATTGCAAGTAAAAGTGAAAGTTACGGGTTAAATTCTCTGTTCGGCACACACTTTTACTAACACAACAAGTTCCGAACCAATAATACTCCGCATCAGCGTGAAAGGCACTTCCCAGAAGCAATCGTTCTTTCAGTTTGGCATTAATCGTCACGGGACTGAGGGCACTTCGCATCTATCCTCTCACTACTGGCACTACCATGAATACAACTCGCGTTCTTCAAACGGCAGAGACTAGAATTCTGATTGTCCAAACTAGAGTCGAACGTGTAGACCATTAAGCTGACAATAAGTTCTTTATCAGTTTCTTAAACGCAGCACACCGCTGGAAGAAATGTATATTCAAAGGCGTACAAGCTTCGGAGGCGAAATAGCAATAACGGAAAACCGAGCCGAGAGCTTTTAATATATTTTTAAACAGCAACAATTAACCGTTTAATGCAAATATAGTGGTCCGTAAGTAAGATGAGGGTAGATAGTTTACGTAGAGGGGACTGTCGGTCGAGCAACAGGTGTCGAAGATAAAGTGGATGGTAATTACCTTGAGTTATGTCACTGTGCTGAAAATTCCGCAGTATGAGTAATTGAATTAGTATCTGTATGTAGTTAGCAGTACTGACTTCCGGCGTATTTGATCGTAAAGGAGAAGTTTTCCCTACTATCTGTAGCAGGTTTTTTGCCCACTGGCGTGTTGATCCGATGTTTTCCACTCTTTATTGACAAGTCAAAGTACTGTCGAGAAGAATGGAAGGTAAACAGTCCCGGAAATTCGAGATGAGCTTTGCTTACCACATTAACTGTAACTACGACCTCTAGCCATTCGGTTGAAAGTGATGTCCTAGTTACAATTATTTCAAGCACTAGGAGATTAAGATTCCTTGAGATGCTGCGGAAATGTGACGGAAAATAGTCAATATAGGTATTGCAAAACAATGTGATTGAGAACTTATATCTCACGTACAGATAAACGATTAAAAAGCTTATTAAAAAACCTTCGAGACTATCACTGGCCTTCGGCGTATATTTTACACCGAGTTACTTCTAGATACAAGTAGGGGATGTGAAGCCTTGGGTGACTCGGTAAACAGAGCTTATAAATAGATGAAGATAATGTAGATAAATTGAGACTGAGGTAGAACGAATTCAGTATATGCTATTAGGAATGACATTGTTGTTGATGTGGTCTTCAGTCCAGAGACTGGTTTGATGCAGCTCTCCATGCTACTCTATCCTGTGCAAGCTTCTTCAACTCCCAGTACCTACTGCAACCTACGTGCTTCTGAATCTGTTTAGTTTATTCATCTCTTGGTCTCCCCCTACGGTTTTTACCCTCCACGCTGCTCTCCAATACTAAATTGGTGATCCCTTGATGCCTCAGAATATACGCTACCAACCGATACCTTCTTCTAGTCAAGTTGTGCCACAAATTTCTCTTCTCTCCAATTCTAAACAATACCTCCTCATCAGTTATGTGATCTACCCATCTAATCTTCAGCATTCTTCTGTAGCACCACTTCCTGTCTAAACTATTTAGCGTCCATGTTTCACTTCCGTACATGGCTTCACTACATACAAACACTTTCAGAAACGACTTCCTAACACTTAAATTTCTCTTCTTCAAAAACGCTTTCCTTCCGATTGCCAGTCTACATTTTATATCCTCTCTACTTCGACCGTCATCAGTTATTTTGCTCCCCAAATAGCAATACTCCTTTACTACATTAAGTGTCTCATTTCCTAATCTAACTCCCCCAGCATCACCCGACTTAATTCGACTACATTCCACTATCCTCGTTTTGCTTTTGTTGATGTTCATCTTATATCCTCCCTTCAAGACACCATCCATTCTGTTCAACTGCTCTTCCAAGTCCTTTGCTGTCTCTCACAGAATTACAATGTCATCGACGAACCGCAAAGTTTTTATTTCTTCTCCATGGATTTTAATACCTATTCCGAATTTTTCTTTTGTTTCCTTCACCGCTTGCTCAATATACAGATTGAATAACATCAGGGGAGGTTACAACCCAGTCTCTCCCTTCCCAACTACTGCTTCCCTTTCATGCCCCTCAACTCTTATAACTGCCATTTGGTTTCTATACAAATTGTAAATATCCTTTCGCTCCCTATATTTTACCCCTGCCACCTTCAGATATTGCAAGAGTGTATTCCAGTCAACATTGTGAAAAGCTTTCTCTAAGTCTACAAATGCTAGAAACGTAGGTTTGCTTTTCCTTAATCTAGCTTTTAAGCCGTAGGGTCAGTATTGCCTCACGTGTTCCAATATTTCTACGGAATCCAAACTGATCTTCCCCAAGGTCGGCTTCTACTAGTTTTTGCATTTGTCTGTAAAGAATTCGCGTTAGTATTTTGCAGCCGTGACTTATTAAACAGATAGTTCGGTAATTTTCACATCTGTCAACATCTGCTCTCTTTGGGATTGGGATTATTATATTCTTCTTGAAGTCTGAGGGTATTTCGCCTGTCTCATACATCTTGCTCACCAGACGGAAGAATTTTGTCAGGACTGGCTCTCCCGAGGCAGTCAGTAGATCTAATGGATTGTTGTCTACTCCAGCTGCCTTGTTTTGACTCAGGTCTTTCAGTGCTCTGTCAAACTCTTCACGCAGTATCATATCTCCCATTTCATCTTCATCTACCTCCTCTTCCATTTCCATAATATTGTCCTCAAGTACATCGCCCTTGTATAGACCCTCTATATACTCCTTCCACCTTTCTGCTTTTCCGTCTTTGCTTAGAACTGGGTTTCCATCTGAGTTCTTGATATTCGTACAAGTGGCTCTCTTTTCTCCAAAGGTCTCTTTAATTTTCCTGTAGGCCGTATCTACATTACCCCTAGTGAGATAAGCCTCTACATCCGTACATTTATCCTCTAGCCATTTTGCACTTCCTGTCGATCTCGTTTTTGAGACGTTTGAATTCCTTTTTGCCTGCTTCATTTACTGCATTTTTATATTTTCTCCTTTCATCAATTAAATTCAATATTTCCTCTGTTACCCAAGGATTCCTACTAGCCCTCGTCTTTTTATCTACTTGATCCTCTGCTGCCTTCACTACTTCATCCCTCAGAGCTACCCATTCTTCTTCTACTGTATTTCTTTCCCCCATTCCTGCCATTTGTTCCCTTACGCTCTCCCTGAAACTCTGTACAACCTCTGGTTTAGTCAGTCTATGCCGGTCCCATCTCCTTAAATTCCCACCTTTTTACAGTTTCTTCAGTTTCAATCTTCAGTTCATAACCAACAGATTGTGGTCAGAGTCCACATCTGCCCCTGGAAATGCTATCCTTGCCATTGCCAGTATACATTTTATATCTTCTCTACTTTGACTATCATCAGTTATTTTGGTTCTTTCTATTTACCCAGGTCCCATCTCCTTAAATTCCCAACTTTCTGCAGTTTCTTCAGTTTTAATCTACAGTTCATAACCAATAGATTGTGGTCAGAAAAACATCTGCTCCTGGAAATGTCTTACAGTGTATAACCTGGCTCCTAAATCTCTGTCTTACCACTATATAATCCATCTGAAACCTTCTAGTATCTTCAGGTTACTTCCATGTATACAACCTTCTTTCATGATTCTTGAACCAAGTGTTAGCTATGATTAAGTTATGCTCTGTGCAAAATTCTACTAGGCGGCTTCCTTTTGATTTCTTCCCCCCAATCCATATACACCTACCAAGTTACGTTCTCTTCCTTTTCCTACTATCGAATTCCAGTCACCCATGACTATTAAATTTTCATCTCCCTTCACTATCTGAATAATTTCTTTTATCTCATCATACATTTCATCAATCTCTTCGTCATCTGCGGAGCTAGTTGGCATATAAACTTGTACTACTGTGGTAGGCGTGGGCTTCTTGTCTGTCTTTGGCACAATAATGCGTTCACTATGCTGTTTGTAGTACCTTACCCGCATTCCTATGTTTCAATTCATTATTAAACCTATTCCTCCATTACCCTTGTCTGATTTTGTATTTATAACCTTGTAGTCACCTGACCAGAAGTCTTGTTCCTCCTGCCACCGAGCTTGACTAATTCCCGCTATATCTACCTTTAACTGATCCATTTCCCTTTCTAAATTTTCTAACCTACGTACCCGATTAAGGGATCCGACATTACACGCTTCGATCCGTAGAACGCCAGTTTTCTTTCTCCTGATAACAACGTCCTCCTGAATAGTCCCCGCCCGGGGATCCGAATGGGGGCTATTTTACCTCCGGAATATTTTACCCAAGAGGATGCCATCATCGTTTAACCATACAGTAAAGTTGCATGCCCTCGGAAAAAATTACGGTTGTAGTTTCCCCTTGCTTTCAGCCGTTCCCAGTACCAGCACAGCAAGGCCGTTTTGGTTAGTGTTACAAGGCCAGATCAGTCAATCATCCAGACTGTTGTCCCTGCAACTACTGAAAAGGCTGCTGCCCCTCTTCAGCAACCACGCGTTTGTCTGGCCAGCTATGGTATCGCTGAGGCTCGCAAGCCTCCACACCAACGGCAAGGTCCATGGTTTGGTTCATGAGGGGGGGAAGGGGGGGAGTGGGAGGCCGAATGACATTAAGAAACTCAATTATACAAGATGAGAGTAATATCTATAGACATAGAGAAACACGAGACTGAATTTATACTGAGACGGCTTATAGGAAGTTAAATTTTACTTCTAAAATTTGCTAACCTAAGAGATGCAGATGGAAAATCTATATTAATGACAAAATAATGGACAAACGGCGGACATACATATTGGTTCCTCAAATGCCTACTACAAAAAGACAACTTAGAGGATATCTAGGTCTTATAAAATTTGTTCTGGCGTATCAACAAGCGCCGGTAAGAAGACGAACATCGCAAGAGCAAAGAAGGTGGTGAGATGATGTCTACCAGTAATTCACTGACAAGGGCTGCACACGACAGGAACACCCTCCAGCAGAAGACAATACAAGCACTGCTCCTGTCAGCCTCGACCAGACACTATTAGCCAGTATTAGCGCAGTACTAAGATAGTGCTACGATAGCAGTGACAGGTGATCCATATCCATTGCTTGGCTGTTTCCATGTAGCCCATCGCTTGCGACATTTTTGTACATTAAGATTTTAGCAGTGTCCATCTTCTTTATTGTAAAGAAACTATTAATGTGTTTTGCTCGATATGTTGTATAGCATTCCGAGAACGCAGCATCCTTTAGGCATCCTATACGAGACGAGTAGGCGGAACCCCACAAAATTTTTTAAGCGTTTTGTCATGGTGGAATGTTTAGCTACAGAACAACAGAACAGATGTGTTACCTCTTGAGTAAAGCAGCAGCCTAGATCTTGGACGATCAGTCGGAAACAAAGTTCCATGTTTTAAAACATGCACTAGTTTCAGCGCCAATATTTACACAGCCAGACCTGACGTCAGATTCTTTTTATTATTACAGAGGTAAGAGAAATTTGAGATGGCGCACATCTGTGTGTGTTTTTCAGATTGGAAAGTGACAATGTAAGCATTTCTAAAGCCAGTTAGCTCATGATGTAAACTGACATTTCGAACGTGGCACAATGACACAAGTTCTTCCTGCAGAGTAAGGTGGTAGTAACAAGAACATAGAACATGGTTCTGTGAATCTGGATGGGGAGGAGTGGATGATATCAGTTTGGGGTATATAGAAGGGGAAGAAGGTCGTAGTCGATCACCATCATAGTTTATGTGGAAAGAAGTTTTTCTTGTGTGTCTATGTTGAAGGAGGAGACAGCTAGTGAATTTAGTCTACATTAGGCTGTTCCTGGACCGTTGAAGTGTTTATGAGAGTTGATGTTTATATGCTGTCCACACTCCATGTTTTGGGAACACCAGCAGTTTGGAGAAGGTTAGAGATTCATTACAGAATTTGATGTTCATTCTGCAGCTGACTCATCCTCTTGCATGGGAGACATGATGAAACTCTATTACTACTGTTTACATCAGACATTTCTACAACACCTAGTCATTAGGTGTAAAAAGAATTGTATTATAACATTGCTGACAGCTCGACTAATCGTTCATTCAAAGTGTAGTCTTGCAGTTACGTTTTTATAAGTTCACTGCAGGACTACATGCTGCCCCACATTGTCGAAAATATTCGCAAACAATAGAAAGAAAGACCTCTGCAAAGCCATAATTAGAGTCCTGGAGATATCGACGGATAAATTATTTGCAAGACAAGGACACAATGAGCAACTACATGACAGTCGAGATGGTTATAAACAATACAGAAGTTGATTTGCCCTTAATTTATCTGTCCTTTCAATGTTTTCGAGTGAACATATTGTTTACTGTTGGTATGTGTGATAATAATTTTTTTGGGATAGTTATAGATATCACGGTTGTTCTATCTCAGTTATGTCACTATCGTAGACATAATGCAGACAGGCATTTGCACATCTTCCAGTTTCTTCCCAGACGCAGAGGAAAACGTGAATATTCTTTAATAAAAGACGATGTTGCTCACAACGACAACATTAGGAAAATCGAGGTTGGTTGGCCAATTTAGTGCAGTAGTTGAGGGGAAATGAAAGAGACGACGAGTCTGAAAGAAGTACATCACGGGAGTAAATTTTTAAAGGTCTTTTTTTTTTCTTCTGGTGCATTTTGAGAAGAGACGCTCATGTGCACTGCTGTTAAGTAGCATGTTTCCTTTAAGACAAGCAATAGACATTATTGATGAATGTATGCTTCATGCACTTCGCAACTAACTTAGAGTTAAAGGACGTGAAATGACCAGCAAGACAGCTGTAATTGGTGATTTCCTTTATTGTCACAACCGGTTTGATTGCATTGAGACAACATCCTGAAGTGGGAATAGTGTTGCGTTAGCACACCAAGACACCGTTCATTATGAACGTTTGGGGTCGTCTTTGAGCTGTGACTTCAATCAATGCTCTTGGCAGGATAGTTTCTCTGTCGAAGTTATGCGCTTTGTGGCGTCCTGGTTGGCTAACGCCCTCTATTTTAGGGCGGCCGAGGCTTGCGAAGAGAGTTTCGGTCGCTGGTCAGTGACGGAGACTCGGTGGGGGGTCAGTGACAGAGGGAAGACAGCACACGGAGCATCGCGGGTAGTCAGTCCGCGCTTGGTGTACTGCAAGGACGCCCGTTGTTGACATTCCGGCGCTTGGGTGTGGCGACGAGCGGAACTGGAGTGCGGAAGCAGTCATCGGTCAACAAATGCTCTGTTTAAGACTTCAAATGGCTCTGAGCACTAAGGGACTTAACTGCTGATGTCATCAGTCCCCTGGAACTGAGAGCTACTTAAACCTAACCAACCTAAGGACATCACACACATTCATGCCCGAGGCAGAATTCGAACCTGCGACCGTAGCGGTCGTGCGGTTCCAGACTGTAGCGCCTAGCACCGCTCGGCCACTGTTTAAGAATCGTGTTTATGTAGAATCTCGAGGAAAGCGCGGGAGTTTACCCTGGCGTGCATGTTAACGGAGAGCTCTTGGACTAACTTTAAACGGTGAGCCATTTTAAGGTGGAACTTAATGGATTAGATTGCTCCGCGTAGCCACTTTGATGTCTTACCGTCTTACCGTAAACCGCTTGGACGTTGGTCCGGGATACTTGCTATTGCAACTCTATGGAACTGCGCTATGCCCTCGTTATGTTGCATTTCTCTTGAATTACAAGTGTCGCCTTTATTCGGTGACACCTTTTTTTATTATCATTGTTAATATTCTAAGTGGACAATTTTATGAATCAAAGTTTATTCTCTGTATAAAACTTCAGACGCCAAATTAAATTGGAACTGCAAATTTCATCCTTGTTGGAAACAATAATAGTAGCAATTCTGCGCTATCAGACGGTGCTTTGGTATTTGAGGATGTGTGCGGATTGTATGATCATTATTACCTAGAGTTAGCAGAGGTTGAAAATAACACTTCAGTTGTAAAAATTACGTTATTTTTATACGACCGGTTTCGGACAGTTATAAGCCCATCCTCAGGTGTCTTAGCTGTGCTGTGGTCCACGAGCCCCGGGTGTACCAGGCGCGGTGTGCTGCCTATGAGCGCAGAACATGGAATGCTAAGTTGCGGATGTTTTGCCAACAGGATTGTCTCAAAAACTTGTGGTTTATAAATTTATCAGATGAAATTTCACGTCATTCGAGATTGTTTAATGAACTATTGCTTTAATGGTAACCACGGTTGTCATACTATAACGTTTAACAGCTCTTCATGCAATTTCAGTGTTTGGCTGTTGGTTTTAGTACTTTCGTGAACTGTGTATTAATACTGAGTTTGTGTTTACTAGAAACCGTTGATGATGTGCGCAGACCCTCCAGCCTGTTGTTATCACTAGAGCTCTTGAGCATGCAACTCAGACGCGCGGCCGATGTGATCGCCAAACGTTGTGAATCTGCTGATTGCTGTGTAGATCCTTCAGCCTTTCATTACATCATGTTGCCGAATTTTTTCCATAACAGTTAATCCACTTATTTATGAGGTCTCGCTATTTGAGAATTTTTGAAACCTACCTCATTTTGTTTCATTTTCTTACTTTTTTAGTTCACTAGTTGGATAGTTTTTGTAAAGTATGTATGTGATATTTTTGTAAGACATCAGTGGTCTGGTGCGTATTAGTTTAAGTCAGTACACACAGAGGAAGGTAACGTAAGCACTGGCCCAGACAGACAATGGTTTTGTCATGACGAGAGATAAGGCATCTGGCTTAGTGAGAGGAGGATCATATGTCTCCAGAAGGTCTCTGACTGCAAGATCTGCAGACACGACTGGATCTCTCAGCCTCGGCACAGGTGGCGGGACCGGCAGCACCTGCATTCGCAGTGGTCATGCCCACACTATGAGAACGACCTATTAGGCACTGACACACGCGGGAGACGGGGGTGAATGCATATAAGTCAAGGATTCGTAGAGATGTCTACAGAAAATTTAATTTCAGCTGTTCAGTTCTTCCGAAAATTCCAGAATGTAATGTGTAAAAAGTGAAACGTCTTCTGACATATACATTTTGTATGAAATTTATTATGAGATGAGTTATATCAGAGAAACAAATTAATGAATGAAAGGAAGAAATTATGCAGACAATACATTCATAACCAAACGGAATACAGGAAAATATAAGGAAAACAATAAAGCAAAGCACTTCTCATTATACAAAAGGTCTTGTATAAAGTAAATAGATAATTATTGTAGCAGATATGAAGAAGAAGAGTAATACCGATACATCTTACTCATGTAACTAAGAAGGTCTGTGATAATACAAAAATCCAAATATTTGGCGATAGCACTCCGTCTTCAGGCCACAAGCGGCCCGTCGGGACCATCCGTCCGCCGTATCATCCTGAGCTGAGGATACGGACAGCACACCGCTCTCCCGGTCGTTATGATGGTTTTCTTCGACCGGAGCCACTACTATTCGGTCGAGTAGCTCCTCAATTGGTATCACGAAGCTGAGTGCGCCCCAAAAAATGCAATGCACATGGCGGCCCGGATGGTCACCCATCCAAATGCTGGCCACGCCCGACAGCGCTTAGATTTGGTGATTTGACGGGAAGCGGTGTATCAACTGCGGCAAGGCCATTGCCCATTTGACGATAGCCAGAAAGTAAAAGAGAATAATATCTTACAAGTCATTTCGCCACTTCTCTCTAATATATATGTTAATGGAATTTACGTCAATGAGAAACGACTATATATAATTATAAATACGACTGTAACCAAAAAGATTATATAATGACGTTGATTTTTGCAGATTATCAAGTTTAATCTCGTACAGTATAGTTGCCCTACAGAGAGCTACTTATGAGCTACATAAAATATGCCATACATATAACACGTCAGTTTAAATACAAAAGGCAAGAGCATGGCGATCTGCTGGAAAAATTAAGTAAGGACAAAGATAGTAATTAAAAGAAAGTTATAAAGCAAGCCGATAAAGTTTTCGGGTCATGCTAGCGTATAGAGGAGATCTGTATCAAAATAACAAATCGGAGAAGTTTAAAATCTCTACAACATCAAGTGAGAATAGAAACCTATCTCAAATTTTCTGAATTAATATCGGAACCTATATTGCTGTACAGATGTGAATCATACGTAGTGACGAAAAAGATAAAATAAAATTAAAGGCCAAGGAAATGATATTTCTTGGGAACATAACAGGAAACACAAAGTTACATCATAAAAGAAATGTAAGTACTGGGAAGAAATTGAAAATGTTTGATATAACCGAAAACGTTGAAGACAATAGGCAAACATGTGTATCCCATCTATTGAAAATGGAAGAATAAAGGACCACTATATTTTTAGCAATATATTCGACAAGATAAAAGATGCATTGAAAAAACGAGTAAACAGATGGAAGGACCAAATGTAGCAGCAACACGTTTAGCAAGACCTAAGACACAACAGAAGAAGAAGATGAATTATGGAATTAAGAAATACTGAAAGCAATGGGTGAGGTTATACGTGTGTAGAACATAATAGGCCTGTTTCTTCCACTGGTATCTCATGAAGGTGGATGCTATAACACTCTGCTGTGAACGACGTCATAATCGAGAGTCTGAAGTAAGGGCACGGAAAGGAGAGAGGCAAGGAGGCAACCAATAAACATAAAAAAGACAAAGATTAGTGCGCTGCCTGATACAACTTTAGTGATACATTTATTGGCGTGGGAAGTAGCGGGAGATGGAAGAATTAAGAGAGGATGATTAGAAAATAAATACGGATTACAGAGAATATTTGGTCTAGCGGACGCGTAAAAATGAGGAGCTTAGCACAAGAAACAGAATTAGGACAGCGACAGACTAGACCAAAGTATTCGAAATATAGATGATATGAGTTCCAGACACGTGTCATAATATGTAAGCAGTTTTTCGTGTTTAACATACGACTATCCATCAGGTATACAAGCAAAGCAAGCCAGCGTTCTGTCCCATACGGCCCGGATGGGACTGATCGACCGTCGCGACATTCTATGCCAGAGGCGTTCAAATGGTTCAAATGGCTCTGAACACTATGGGACTCAACTGCTGTGGTCATCAGTCCCCTAGAACTTAGAACTACTTAAACCTAACTAACCTAAGGACATCACACACATCCATGCCCGAGGCAGGATTCGAACCAGCAACCGTAGTAGTCGCACGGTTCCGGACTGCGCGCCTAGAACCGCGAGACCACCGCGGCCGGCCAGAGGCGTCATTTGGATTTTGTATGGAGGGACATGTAGGTAGCACACTGCTCTTCCGACTGTTGTCGACTTTCTCGATCTTGGAGTCGCCATTTTCCACTGAAGTAGCTTCTCAACTGTTATCATGAGGTCAAGCGCACCCCTTTCCAGACTTCCATCAGGGAAAAATCCATGGCAGTAGTGGGAATCGAACCAGGAACCTCCGCAAAGCAGCCAGATAGGCTGACCACTGAACTATAAAAGCGTATCATGAAGTGCGGAAGAACAAAACAAATTTTGTACAGAATTAGTGATCCAAATGTCTAGATAGAAGAATCATTTTGATCTGAACAATGACACCACCAAAATATGAAGACTGAGATATGTCCCATCGACAACAGAGGTGAAATAGAACTAGGGATTTGTTAATGATGGAGAAAAAAGTATACCGTATCTTTTTCAGTGTAGCAGTGCCGGTATCTAGTTTGAGTGATTTAGGGAAATCAGGAATAACCTAAATTTAGGTGGTCGGACAGGGATTTGATCTGGTGTCCTGGAGAATGCGTATCTAGTGTCTCACTGATGCGCCATTTCTCTCGGCTGCACTAGACTAGACACACCGGTGGGAGAACTAGAGATTTGCTCCGTTGTCGATCTGCACCAAATCATTGGCGAGCAGCGTGGCTATAGTCACTGCTTATTAGGCTCAGATACGCGAAACTGAAACACGATGACAGTGCCCAGCAATTCCGCATCCGGTGCGTTATTCCAGGCGGTCGCGCGAGTGACCGGACGCCGCTGTGTGTTGGCGACTATCGACGCGTTCAGCAGTTGTTATCTGTCGCCATTCGCTGCAGATTACCACCGTCCTCTCCATAATGGAGCATAATACCAAAACGCTTTGCGCTATACCGTGAATAATTCCGCAGTCTCCTTTGTTCACGATTTTGTGTGAGAGATCACCTCTGAAGCAGTGCGTTACAATAGCAGCATCAAAGCCGGCTGGGAGGGTCCAAATGCGGCACAGATCCACCCTTCACATGGAGAGTTAACTTTGCCTCTGAAGCCACTGCAATCGCTTTTAACTGGGTTTGCTGAAAGAATCCAACGATATTATTGACAGTGTTGTTTATTAAATAACAACATAGTTATTCTTGTCTGATCCCTTTGTACATTACATGTCGTTTATTTAAGTAAGATGAAGTTAAAAGAGGAGCCTGACTGTATTTTGTGCAACGAATCCGCTGGTAAATAGTTCACTAATTTGCTTAATAGTTTGATATTTAGACCCTTCCAACAACATTCCGTCAACAAGAAATTCGATCTAAACGTCCGAATGTACATTGTGAGCTATCAGAAAGTTTCTGTTACAGGACTATTTCAAGGGATGCATTTGAAAGGAATATTTACTTCTATTTCATATTTCAACATATAAAGACAAGAGACAGTTTTAGACACGTTGTTCATCTGTACTAGTATGTAGTTTTTACAAGGGAGCATCTGCCACCAATCAATCGCTTAATTCGAGAAACATCGGGGTAATTCTAAGGGCAGCACCGTAGAACCCGTGTAAGGAACTGAAGAAACTGTATCTTGTACTTGAAGAAACCGGTGTCGCATTCAGCTGGTGCGACTTCCATAAGCCAAATGTAACGAAGATGACACAAAATAATTAGAACATTAATTTCAATTTTAATAATGAACAGCCTCAGTTGCACCGTTTACCTAGAATTTACCTAGGTTTCAGTCGGGACAACCCAACCTTCTTCAGAATAACAGTATCTATCGTTTGTCCATACTGTTATTCTGAAGAAAGTTGGGTTATCGCGACTGAAACCTAGGTAAATTCTAGGTAATCGGTCCAACTGAGGCTGCTCATCATTAAAATTAAACTTAATATTTATACAGTAGCTGGTAGGGTCGCGAAATGCTGAAGATGTTTAGAATTACAACACAGCTTCTCCAGGGTACGAATCTAGTGTCGCTAAGTAGGACAGTTTCTCATTCTTGCAACTGAGACCACTGTTGTAACTGTCATCACACATAGGAAAAATGACGTCTGCTGGCTCCGAAACGGACTCTTCCTGGAAAGTCACTTGGACAAAGTCAAATATCAGGTACCGCGTGAATATAAATAGCCCATCTCTCTATACCTAGTCTAACATTTAGTTCTTGTGGTAGTTTCACTCTTTAACGTATCTGGTCTTCGTGAAGCGAACTTCTCATGGCAACAGGCGGAACCTTTCGCACTGTCTTCAGGAACTGCTCCTACTCAAAGGGCAGTTTTCGTACTAGAGGACTCCACAGGCCGCCCAGTAAGCCTTTTGTGGATTATTGTGCAGGTGCCCGAAAAACGCGGCAGTGGAACGGTCGAATGGCATCCTCTAGAGCAGAACAGGGCTGAGAACTCAGCTTCTTGGCAAACTTTCTCTAGTGCACCACAAGCTATGAATAAGGCCGCATGTGAGTCGGCGAAATTTTCGAATTCCGCCCGTACTGTGGGAACACTCTACAAGCTCTACAAGGGTAGACTGTGCTGAGTATCTTTCTGAGGTGTGAAGGGAGGCAATCTGATTTTGAAGAGATTATTCAATATAGAATTCTCATTGAAATGCTCGTTCTGTTTCGGATTCTGCGCCTGCACACGTTTACCTTGACTTCGGCCAGCTGCCGAGTTTTCGAGGTGCTATTTCGAACTTACCGGCATCCTCGATTTGTAAGCAGGAAGATGATGAGATCGACCAATGGCGTTCGTATCGCATTAGCCCATGCCAGAAATAGCAAGCAGCCACTGCAGCATGGCCGCAGGGTCTGCAGTCCGCGTCTGCAATGCGCACTCCCAGCTTCGGTGATCCTGATAAAGTGAAGGGACAGGAATTGATTCCCGTTTTTCCACTTTGTTATCGTAAGCTCATATACATGCTTCACGCACTACTACACACGTTTTCTGCAATGTAGGTCCTGTTTCAGTGCGGATCTTCTTGCGTAACCACTCGTGTTTCATTTCGGTACTAATTTAATTCGTTGGAGATCAGTTCTCTGGTCATGATTGTTCGTGTTCCTTTCTTTATTTCTTGACGTGTTGTGTTCTCAGTTCAAATTTACATTTTTCTTTTTTATGTAGTTATAAAGTTTTTTAATTATGTTTGAAATCATCAAAAAACACTACACACATTAAAAATAAGCTCTGTAGCTCACGCGGAAATAAGTATCTGCGATGTCCAGTATATAGTGTGAATTACCCCAATCTGTAACGTGTTCATCAGTCAATGACACTGGAACAGGAAGCGCATTATACTTTATCGTAGAATAAAGTGGAGCAATAACCTTCGTCTAGGGTTGGTGTCCAGAGGTCCCAGGTTCGATCTGAACCATTAGAAATGACGGCGGAAAGATTGCGATGTAAGAAGTTACCCTTGCTGTGGCTACGGCTCTGTCAGTGAGAGTAGGGGAAAGGAGAGAGGTTCAGGACACCCTCTTGCTGTTGAGCATAAAGCTGTCCCTGAAAAGCGGAAGAATGGCTACGGCTCTGTCAGTGAGAGTAGGGGAAAGGAGAGAGGTTCAGGACACCCTCTTACTGTTGGGCATAAAGCTGTCCCTGAAAAGCGGAAGAATCAGCAACTATCTACGGCGTGAGACTGCAGAAGTCAATGATAACCACTACACTGAAGGCACGTACAGTGTATCCGTAGAATGTATGGCTTATCGCTCAAAAAGTGTCATGATAATCTCACTAATAACGAAAGATTCCCCATTCGAACCTCAGAGAGGGAATGGCTAAGGGAGAAGTAACCATGAGAACATAAACTTTAACGGTAGAAACTTAACATGGTCTACCACGCGCTGCTGGACAAAACGTCAAAAATCTATATGGCGTAGTGCTTGAATTTACGTCGGTCAAAGATGCAAATGACACTCGTGCGGCTGATTCCACATTCCTTGGCAGTACTTCAAACGTGCTATTTGCGCCGAATAATGCGACAGGAAGCAGCAGGGCCAAACACATACACCTCCTGTTAAACAATGTTTATTAGCTTGCAAAATTTAAATACAATAAAGAACATAAATTTCACAATTTCACAGGAGGAGAACAACAATTTTTCTTAAAGCCCAGTTGAAATCTACATAACAAACGCACAAAACATTAACAAAATTTCTATTGGTATAAATACTTAATAGAATCAAAATTTGCCACACTATGAACCCACAAGAGTATCTTGTGCGACTTCCTTTCTGCAATATAAATTCATACCAACGTATAACATTAAGGAATAGTATAAGGCATACAAATAACAATCAGGCAACTTCTAAAAGTTTAACGCTCGGCAATGAAGACACCGGGCACGTGGACTTCTAAGGAGTAATCCAGTTGATTTCAGTACAAGTTGGCACTAATTAAATAACAATTAATAAAAAAACTGCGACTCAGTATCTAAACATTCCCTGAGAATATACGCTAAGGAATCCCCCTTTCATAAAAATTAAACTTCACAACCAGCATGCAAAACATAAATATGATACAAATGGTTGATAAGGGAATATAGAATTAACAAGGCGGAGCCTCTAGCAGGCTGATCGGGTACTAATTACAGAATGATCTGGTTTTACAGGTTTACCTTAATATCTCGTGCGAAAGATGCATCAGCCTACGCGGCGCAGGAACGAGCTACAAAGCCAAACGTCCTGACAGAGCCAGGAACAAAGAGAACAGCAATGCTTAACTTAAGGACGAGATCGAGACAGAAGGGCAGCAAGATGGATCCCGGTCTAACGAAACACACTTCCACTGGCAACGGCGAAGTCGTCAAGCCCCCGTGCCACGTCCCACCGTCCCGGACGAAATGCACTGCGCTCCGCACAACTGAAGCATATATCAACTACAACAGCACACTTGCAATTGTACATTCACATTACATAGACGAATAAATTAAACACTGTAGCTCTTTTTTTTTTTTTTTGTAGTACTTGTTCCATAGATCATGAATACGAATGATATGGAAGGTGTCAGGTTAATAAAAGGTGTCTATACTAGAAATTACATTACACAAAATATTACATGACACTTAGTATTTTTTGTGGGGGTTGGGGAAATTACCCACTTATTATATCAAAAAATTCATCTAATGAGTAGAAGGAGTTGCCATTAAGAAATTCTTTTAATTTCCTTCTAAATGCTATACGGCTATCTGTCAGACTTTTGATGCTATTAGGTAAGTGACCAAAGACTTTCGTGGCAGCATAATTTACCCCCTTCTGAGCCAAAGTTAGATTTAACCTTGAGTAGTGAAGATCATCCTTTCTCCTAGTGTTGTAGCCATGTACACTGCTATTACTTTTGAATTCGTTCGGATTGTTAACAACGAATTTCATAAGTGAATATACACTCCTGGAAATGGAAAAAAGAACACATTGACACCGGTGTGTCAGACCCACCATACTTGCTCCGGACACTGCGAGAGGGCTGTACAAGCAATGATCACACGCACGGCACAGCGGACACACCAGGAACCGCGGTGTTGGCCGTCGAATGGCGCTAGCTGCGCAGCATTTGTGCACCGCCGCCGTCAATGTCAGCCAGTTTGCCGTGGCATACGGAGCTCCATCGCAGTCTTTAACACTGGTAGCATGCCGCGACAGCGTGGACGTGAACCGTATGTGCAGTTGACGGACTTTGAGCGAGGGCGTATAGTGGGCATGCGGGAGGCCGGGTGGACGTACCGCCGAATTGCTCAACACGTGGGGCGTGAGGTCTCCACAGTACATCGATGTTGTCGCCAGTGGTCGGCGGAAGGTGCACGTGCCCGTCGACCTGGGACCGGACCGCAGCGACGCACGGATGCACGCCAAGACCGTAGGATCCTACGCAGTGCCGTAGGGGACCGCACCGCCACTTACCAGCAAATTAGGGACACTGTTGCTCCTGGGGTATCGGCGAGGACCATTCGCAACCGTCTCCATGAAGCTGGGCTACGGTCCCGCACACCGTTAGGCCGTCTTCCGCTCACGCCTCAACATCGTGCAGCCCGCCTCCAGTGGTGTCGCGACAGGCGTGAATGGAGGGACGAATGGAGACGTGTCGTCTTCAGCGATGAGAGTCGCTTCTGCCTTGGTGCCAATGATGGTCGTATGCGTGTTTGGCGCCGTGCAGGCGAGCGCCACAATCAGGACTGCATACGACCGAGGCACACAGGGCCAACACCCGGCATCATGGTGTGGGGAGCGATCTCCTACACTGGCCGTACACCACTGGTGATCGTCGAGGGGACATTGAATAGTGCACGGTACATCCAAACCGTCATCGAACCCATCGTTCTACCATTCCTAGACCGGCAAGGGAACTTGCTGTTCCAACAGGACAATGCACGTCCGCATGTATCCCGTGCCACCCAACGTGCTCTAGAAGGTGTAAGTCAACTACCCTGGCCAGCAAGATCTCCGGATCTGTCCCCCATTGAGCATGTTTGGGACTGGATGAAGCGTCGTCTCACGCGGTCTGCACGTCCAGCACGAACGCTGGTCAAACTGAGGCGCCAGGTGGAAATGACATGGCAAGCCGTTCCACAGGACTACATCCAGCATCTCTACGATCGTCTTCATGGGAGAATAGCAGCCTGCATTGCTGCGAATGGTGGATATACAATGTACTAGTGCCGACATTGTGCATGCTCTGTTGCCTATGTCTATGTGCCTGTGGTTCTGTCAGTGTGATCATGTGATGTATCTGACCCCAGGAATGTGTCAATAAAGTTTCCCCTTCCTGGGACAATGAATTCACGGTGTTCTTATTTCAATTTCCAGGAGTGTATATTTTGTGAGGCTACAGTGAAGATCTCAAGCTCTTTAAATAAGTGTCTACAGGATGATCTTGGATGAGCTTCAGCAATTATTCTGATTACACGCTTTTGTGCAATGACACTCTTTTACTCAATGATGAGTTACCCCAGAATATGATGCCATAGGAAAGCAGAGAAAGAAAATAGGCGTGGTAAGCTAATTTACTCAGATGTATATCGCCAAAATTTGCAATGATCCTAATAGCATAAGTAGCTGAACTCAAACGTTTCAGCAGATCCTCAGTGTGTTTTTCCCGGTTCAACCTCTCATCAATGCATACATCTAGAAATTTTGAATATTCTACCTTAGATACCGATTTCTGATCGAAGCCTATATTTATCAATGGTGTCATTCCATTTACTGTGTGGAACTGTATATACTGTGTTTTGTCAAAGTCGTAAATAAGATCGTTCCTTGAAGGGTAACGGCAACAGCCGAGTATTACTTTAAACGGTCAAGAGCCAACCAGAACTACACTTTCGTAGAATCTGATGTAGTTTTACGAATCAAAATCGTCTTCCGATAAGGAGCAAATTTTGGTACTTATGACCAAAATTACAACAATTTCAGATATACCATCACTCAATAATAATGACCTCACCGGGTTTCTTTACATATAGCCGCAGGTCTTTCCCCAAGTGATAGGGAACTAAGATGGAAAGCCCAAGTCCTGGAATCATGGCATGTGTAACATAACCTTGACATATCAGACTCGTCCGTGAAGACAACATTAGTTAACCATTAATTTTACCTGTTTAAATGAAGCATACCATATGCCATGCGACGCTCCAGCAAGCTCTTCTTCTCAACGTGCGCTGCGTGGAAGAAAGCCAAACAGCACGCCTCGTGCCGGAACCCGAAACCTTTCCGCTGTCTACGGCCGCAGCACTCCAATGATACCACACGCAGTGAGAATGCGCACCAAGTAAGGGCCAAGCTCTCTATCGTGCTGTAGCCGGAATCGACAGACAACACCGTGAGACCTACTGCCTCGACTCTACAGACTTAAAGAACCCGTGATGAACAACTGACTCATGGCCGACCAAAGCCATATCGATGGCAAAGACGACACTACAAGAAACGGATGGTGGCGCCAGCTGTGCGACCTATCAGTGCATCTCGCGACGCCATGCGGACTGATAAGCGCCGTAGTCCAGACATCTTCTTCATGTGCTCTGTAAGATGCAGTCTTCGTCCTCTTCATTTATTTGACGTTGAAGCTGCTTGATAGCACTAGTGACCTATATAATTTGTGCAGGGCCCTGGCCAGACGGATATCGTCGATCAGGATAGATACCTCTATACAGCTGCACCGTTTCTACAGCGATTCCTAGACATCTTCCGTATATAAATAGGATGTTTAAATTCTCCTAGTTGGTGAACATCTCCGTGTGTAAGGAGTGCTGAAACAGCAATGTCCTGCCAATAGACGACATATTTCCTGCTAGTTCTGCAGTGCAGACAAAACAGTCGAAAGGCTTGATAAAACGTCGTATGAAAGTGTTTACAGCGGAATAGCTGATTCCGGCCAACTTGCAGTCCAATTTTAGAACATTTTGCTGAGTCTTTTGCAAAGAGCTTCAGTCTCCAGATTAACAAGTATTATACCACTGCACTCTGTGACGGTACGTCACATAAATATTGACATTTTTAGCGGTTGTAAATCGTAGTTTACGTATTTTATGAATATAATTAGTGTAAAATACATAGTTAATGTTCTTGAAACAACTGATTTGCAGCGATAGCATCTTTATTTAATGTCTATGAAAATAAAAAAGGATCGAAAAAGACGCGATTGTACGGCCGAGGAGGAAGGACGTATTTTGTAGCAGACACACACTGTTTTGTTTCGCAATACGGAAGGCAGCCATTGAGCGGCTACACATATTTTATGCAAGATATTCGTATTTCTGCTTAAATAAACTTATTATTAGTTCAAAATGAATTTCTTTGTAATAGTTGTCACCTCAAATGCTCGCAGTGGCTAACTATTTTTAATAAGCATTTTTTAGTAATTTGCGCTGCGAGAAGCTCATCTTCCTATGCAGCCTCTGGTCGGCCAATACGCGCCGAAGTATTAATTTAATTTTCAGTGTTAACAGTAACTGTAAATGCGAGAGATTTCGTTGTACGAACCTTTTAAAATTGCAACAGATAATTAATTTACGTTAAAGTTCATGTTTTTAAATTATACAGATTCCATGAGTTCAGTAACTTTTATCTTGGCCGCTCCACGGCAACAATCGAAGTTCTCTCAAGCCTTGCTTTGCAATCAATAAATAGAAATTAACAAAATTACATTCAATTCCATTAACGGCAACTATATTTTAGCCACCACGTTCAAAATCTAAAGTTGGTACATGAATAACTGAGGCCCTTCAAGAACCCGTTTCATAATAACTTATGCACGTAAGTGAAAGTGATAAGAGAAGACAATATCCCTGAGAGAAAGAATCATGCTGACAAATTAAAAATAAAATTATATATAAAATAAATATATAATAATTTTTTGTTTACGACGTCACAACTCGTATTTCCAAGCTTATTCGGATTCCGATGAAAGGTATATACGAGGCCTGTTCAGAAAGTAAGCTCCGATTGATTGCCAAATTGAAACCACAGTGAACATCAGAAATGTTTTACTTGTAACAATTAGCTACACCTTTCAGCTACTTCTCTACTTAGTCGCCGTTCTGACTTAGACTTTCGTCATAGCGTTGTACCAACTTCTCAATAGCCTCATCATAGAAGGCAGCCGCCAGTGCTTTCCGCCAATTCTCCACGCTGGCCTACACCTCGTTGTCTGTGTCAAAATGTTGTCTTCAAAGACAGCGGTTCATGTGACCAGAGATGAAACTCAGGGGGAGACAATTGCGGACTGTATTGTGGGTAATCTCACATTTCCATTTGAAAACGATGCAGGAGCATCTTCATTGCCCCTGCAGAATGCGGCTGAGAATTGTCTTGAAGAAGAAACAGCACGACAGTTATGTAATGTTAGCTGCATAGCTTCAGGCGAAATTTCTCACCAGGCCCTCGTACTTGGCGGCAGACACTATTTTCTAGACATCTTTACGCACTCACTGCGAGCTCAGAAACGAGAAGAGCGACGTGATGCTAACTGGGGTTATACTAGAGACACTACCCAACACATCTGTGCAAAGCTTTATCGGATTTTCATAGTCGTTTCCATTTCGTGACCGATCGGAGCTTACTTCCTGAACGCCCCTCGTATATTCTATGCTCCGTCTTCAGGCCACGAGTGGCCTACCGGGACCATCCGACCGCCGTGTCATCCTCGCAGAAGGATGCGGATAGGAGGGGCGTGGGGTCAGCACACCGCTCTCCCGGTCGTTATGATTGTATTCTTGACCCAAGCCGCTACTATTCGGTCGAGTAGCTCGTCAATTCGCATCAGGAGGCTGAGTGCACCCCGAAAAATGGCAACAGCGCATGGGGGCTGCATGGTCACCCATCCAAGTAAAAGCCACGCCCAAAAGCGCTTAATTTCGGTGATCTCACGGGAACCGGTGTATCCACTGCGGCAAGGACGTTGCCTTAAAAGGTATATAATCTTATTTAAAAATTTACACTTACTTTCAGTGTCACGATACGATACAAGAGTTAGGATTCTTTATCAGATAAGAGAAGTACGTGCCCGTTTGCGACTATCTTTCACCTAAAACCTCGGTTCGATATTTGAAACTGCTTACGAAACAAAAGGTCTGTTGTATCTTACGTGACTCACCCTGTAAACTCTGTAAAATGTCTGAAGACACGAGACGCACCCTACCAAAACTAAGGTTCGCTACTTTTGGTACAGTACATAAATGATGTAGTAACTGGTATGATTACCTGTAGTATTGGGTGCGTTGGTACTGAAAGCAACTCGAATGAATCTATGAGGAAGAAACTGTTAACCGACGACTTCTCTTGGCTTTTCGTTTATTTGTTTTTCACAAAATTTGAACCACACATCCTTCAATGTTAGTCCATTCTGTATTTTACATCCTTACAAAGTAAAATTGCATTTTATAAACAATGCAAATTAGCTGATCGCGTAACTTTTGCTGGTTTGGGTAACAAAAGCAATTACTTTTTATGCAAGTACACTTTACATGCACAAATATGAGATGTCTATCTATTTATTGTCATTTCCTACTGAAGGGAATGTTCTTAGTGATGATCAAAGGGAAGACTTTGATGTTGTTACTGATTATCTGTGAATAACAGGAACATGTTCTACATAAGCTCAACGAAGTGTTGAAACGATGTTCGACATGTTTTGTGCTTCATTTTATTTTGCCTTTACTGAGGAAATTACGTTTCTTATATTTCTGTATTGCTTTCTCTTTAATATTTGCTACAATATTCCTCTGTTTCACGTTATAAGTCAACTAATTTTGAGTAAAACCTGAATTAAACATTGACAGTTTCAGTTTTACTACATGTACTGTTTTCCTTTTAAGTAACAGACATGGATGTAACCATGTAGAACAAAAAGGTTCCATAATTTACGTGGCCCTTTGTATATCCTCACTCAGTTTCAGGGCAGTTCACCACTTCCGGTTCCAAGGGCCTCTAGCAAGGCACTGAGAGCATATGCAAACAAAACGAAATGTGGTAAAGCCCTATAGGTAGGCAACACACCTAACGTACAGGTAAAGTGGTTACGATCTTACGTGATCAAGGTTTCTAGGAAAACCAAAGAATTCTCTTCTTCATTTATTTATGATGGACTACAGTTTTACAACTCCAAGCGAAACGATTCCAACTGAACTACAGCATGGTGTGCATCCATATTCGCGGCACTGTAGGAGGTTCCAGTTCGGTCATCAGATGGCGCCAGATTCACATGCAGTTCTGCACTCTCCTGAAAGTCGATGAGGAAAGAGCAGTAGCTGCCAGTGGAAGGATCACCTGGCTCAGTATGATGAGCGAGACGACTGCGGCAGCAAACGAGGAGACTGTGCCAGAGAAGGGCTGGGCGCTTCGCTGTTAGTAACGCTTCGTGAGGGCGAGCGATGCACATGATACTTTGTACGAGGACAACACGGCGAACGCGATGGCGACTGGTCGCAAGAGTGTTGCCAGTCAGTTCTTCAGGTCGCTTTTGTTTCTAGGTGTTCACAGAAGTCACTTAGTGCTGTAGTGCTTAGAGAAGTGACTATACTGTTTTGCTGTTTGGCTTACACGTTAGAGTCGCACAATTCAATCTTGTCCTCCTGTGGGTACCTTTGTTTTAATTGACAGTCCTTTAGATTAGTAAAGGTAGGAAAATAATTCAATAAATGCAACTATATTAAATGATACAGGTGTTCTACGACTGAACATATTTTCGGTTTTACTTTGCAGTGTTGCGATGATCATACTCTCTATTGAAACGAATGGTACAGCACATTGTCTTATGTTTATAGAGTTTCTAGGGAAGTTAAATTCAAGAGTGACACATTTTAAAATTTTATACGTCTTCTGCAGAGCATTAACGATTTCATTACCTCATATCCACTGCTAGAGCACTGGTTACTAAACTTTGCACTTTTGTAATTTTTGAGGATATTTGTTCCAGAATATTCTAATATCTATTTAGTTATAATTACGTCATTAAAATGAGTACAGCTAACGTTGCTATGACTAGCGCAAATCAGTTCACCTACACCATGAATGTAACATTGCTTACAGGGTCAGTTACATTCGTCATTTCTAAAATAATTTTGAGTTAACAATTATATGCTGACAGAAATCAGATCCCGTCCTCACCACAACTACCATCGCATCAGATCCACACTTTCAACACCACTACCGTCTAGTCAATGATCAGACCTTGATTCCCAAGTCAGACACAGGATTGTAAGGTATACCCCGGAGCACTTACTGACGCAGATCGCAATTTAGTGATGTAGTCTAAGAGAATCGTTCGAATGAATCAAAATTGGAAAAAAAATATTATAGTAAAGTACTGAGTCGAATGAATCAGCATGGAAAGAACTCCTATAATAAATTAATGTGGAATGATGACCAGCATTTGAACTGCTCCAAGGATGTAGGTGCTCTTTTTTAATTTATTGGCTTTCGGAACGTGCTCGCCCAGCCATCTCAACACTGGAAATGTAATTCTACATTTTTCTTTTCACAGTTCAGAGTATACCTTAGTTTAATCGTCACTCTGGTACGAAGTTACATAGGCTTAACAATGGACAGCTTGTTGAATTCACAGTATACTGAAACGGTCAAAGAAGAGTAAAATGTAACATGTTATACAGAGGTAGTATGCTATAAAAATCCTACTAGTAACAAAATAAGAAATCATATATGTGCTTTGGTATGTTCTGTAAGAATTTTAATTGCGGTGGATGAAGTATGTAGATATTGCGATAGTGAACACAAAAATAACGAGATAGTTGAAGAAGAATGAATTTCTACAAAAATTGTAATCAAAAGTTTTTGTCAAGTAATATAGCTATAGGGGAGGAAACTTCGAAGAAATCTTATTTAACAACAGCAAAACCTCAGTTGATCAACGAAAGAAGTAACTACAAAAATGTCATGGAAAAGACCAGAAGTCTTTCCTGAATGAAATAAATATGCACGGCATAGAAGCCAAGAGGAAGTGGCAGCACGAAAGTGTGAAGATATTTGAAAGGAAAGGTGATTACTACGACTTATCGCCAAAGTCAAAAGAGCCTTAGATCAAATTAACGGCCTTTGTTTTATAAGAGGAAATCAACTATTGCCGGCCGGAGTGGCCGAGCGGTTAAAGGCGCTACAGTCTGGAACCGCACGACCGCTACGGTCGCAGGTTCGAATCCTGCCTCGGACAAAAATGTGTGTGATGTCCTTAGGTTAGTTACGTATAAGTAGTTCTAAGTTATAGGGGACTTATGACCACCGCAGTTGAGTCCCATAGTGCTCACAGCCATTTGAACCATTTTTTGAAATCAACTATTAAAAACATAAGACTAAGTGGATAGGTGGAATAAGACAGTATAGGTCTCTGCAGAGAGGAACTGTTGCACAACGTAATGGACAGAGAAATGTAAATCAATAAGGAAGACACAGGGTGTCCAGTACTAGCCAGAGTTGTGCTTTGGAAGAATTGATATCAGATAAGGTAACAACCACGCGTAATATTCCAATGCGGTGTGTTTCTAGTGTCTCTGCATCTGAAGATACACCTTCAGATTTTGGGAAAAAATCCACACAACCCCAAAGTTAACAATGGCAGATAGGTACGAAAATGGCTGCTTCACCTTAAAAGTTTATCCATTCAGGTTTCTGCAAAGAAGAAAATACGCAAGAAGGGAGAAGCTAATAGAAGAGGAACAGCACGACGTACGCATTATCTTAGCCAAGATGAACATGAAATCAACAGCACCCCAAGCCGTAAGGGTTAATATGTCAGCTAAATGTGCTAATGATGAAATGACTGAAAGAATGTATAATTATATAACAAATTATTCAGGTAGGTAAGGACAGGAAAGTTATGGGCCACTGGAATTTGGTAGTAGGAAAAGAAAGACAGTTATTCGAATGGAAAAGTGGACAAGAGCTAAAGCAAGAGTAGAGGTACAATCGTATCCACAGCAAATACGAAGCTGTTATTGAAGAGTGTCAATTCAACGAAATTTGCTCACAACAAACTGAACTATATATCTCTTGATAGCCCAGAGAATTCTTCGACTGAAAGAGAGGCTTTGTATGAGCAACTATAAGAAATCAATCTGATGCCTCCAGGTGAACTTAATGGTGACCTTTGGGGATTTAATGCTCGTATTGGAAGTAGGGTCATCCTTGGAGTTAAACAACTTATTAATGAAAACTATCTAAATAATAATCGTGAAATTATTAAAAAATTACGCTGAAGTAGCAAACAGAAAATAAAAAATTTTCTATGATCACGAACAGCAGATAAACACACTTTTCAGAACACAGGAGGCCATAAATTGACAAGAGATTGCATTTTTTACGAACAGGAACAACAGTCTGCAGTCATTACTTGAAGATCGTACAATAAACCCTGGCAAGATAAGGGGTGATCATAGCCTACTTACTGCAAAAATTAAATTTCATAAAAGAAGAAACATGCATGTTGAAGAAGCTATCTTGTTCTTCTTCTTCCATCATCATCATCATCATCATCATCATCATCATCATTTAAGACTGATTATGCCTTTCAGCGTTCAGTCTGGAGCATAGCCCCCCTTATAAAATTCCTCCATGATCCCCTATTCAGTGCTAACATTGGTGCCTCTTCTGATGTTAAACCTATTACTTCAAAATCATTCTTAACCGAATCCAGGTACCTTCTCTTTGGTCTGCCCTCACTCCTCCTACCCTCTACTGCTGAACCCATGAGTCTCTCGGGTAACCTTGCTTCTCCCATGTGTGTAACATGACCCCACCATCTAAGCCTGTTCGCCCTGACTGCTACATCTATAGAGTTCATTCCCAGTTTTTCTGTGATTTCCTCATTGTGGACACCCTCCTGCCATTGTTCCCATCTACTAGTACCTGCAATCATCCTAGCTACTTTCATATCCGTAACCTCAACCTTGTTGATAAGATAACCTGAATCCACCCAGCTTTCGCTCCTATACAACAAAGTTGGTCGAAAGATTGAACGGTGCACAGATAACTCAGTCTTGGTACTGACTTCCTTCTTGCAGAATAGAGTAGATCGTAGCTGAGCGCTCACTGCATTAGCTTTGCTACACCTCGCTTCCAGTTCTTTCACTATGTTGCCATCCTGTGAGAATATGCGTCCTAAGTACTTGAAACCGTCCACCTGTTCTAACTTTATTCCTCCTATTTGGCCCTCAATCCTTTTATATTTATTTCCCACTGACACTACTTTCGTTTTGGAGATGCTAATCTTCATACTGTAGTCCTTACATTTCTGATCTAGCTCTGAAATATTACTTTGCAAACTTTCAATAGAATCTGCCATCACAACTAAGTCATCTGCATATGCAACACTGCTTATTTTGCGTTCACATATCTTAATCTCACCCAGCCAGTCTATTGTTTTCAACACATGATCCATAAATAATAATATGAACAACAGTGGAGACAGGTTGCAGCCTTGTCTTACCCCTGAAACTACTCTGAACCATGAACTCAATTTACCGTCAACTCTAACTGCTGCCTGACTATCCATGTAAAGACCTTTAATTGCTTGCAAAAGTTTGCCTCCTATTCCATAATCTCGTAGAACAGAGAATAACTTCCTCCTAGGAACCCGGTCATTTGCCTTTTCTAGATCTATAAAGCATAGATACAATTCCTTGTTCCACTCATAACACTTCTCCATTATTTGCCGTAAGCTAAAGATCTGGTCCTGACAACCTCTGAGAGGCCTAAACCCACACTGATTTTCATCCAATTGGTCCTCAACTAATACTCGCACTTTCCTTTCAACAATGCCTGAGAAGATTTTACCCACAGCACTGATTAAAGAGATACCTCTGTAGTTGTTACAATCTTTTCTGTTTCCATGTTTAAAGAGTGGTGTGATTACTGCTTTTGTCCAGTCTGATGGAACCTGTCCCGACTCCTGTGCCATTTCAATTATCCTGTGTAGCCATTTAAGACCTGACATTCCACTGTATGTGATGAGTTCCAACTTAATTTCATCCACCCCAGCTGCTTTATTGCACTGCAATTTATTGACCATTTTCTCCACTTCCTCAAATGTGATCCTATTTCCATCATCATTCCTATCCCATTCTACCTCGAAATCTGAAACATTACTGATCGTATTTTCACCTACATTGAGCAACTCTTCAAAATATTCCCTCAATCTGCCCAAGGCATTCACAGGATTCACCAGCAGTTTTCCTGACCTGTCCAAAATACTTGTCATCTCCTTCTTACCTCCCTTTCGAAGACTGCTAATTACACTCCAGAATGGTTTTCCAGCAGCTTGACCCATAGTCTCCAACCTGTTTCCAAATTCTTCCCAAGATTTCTTCTTGGATGCTGCAGTTATCTGTTTGGCTTTGTTTCTTTCTTCAACATAACTTTCTCTGTCTACCTGAGTTCTAGTACGTAGCCTCTTTTGATACGCCTTCTTTTTCCTTTTACAGGCTGCCTTGACTGTGTTATTCCACCAAGCTGTTTGCTTCATCCTACTTTCACACACTATTGTTCCAAGACATTCTTTAGCCACTACTAGTACTGTGTCCCTGTACCTTGTCCATTCTTTTTCCAATGACTGTAATTGACTACATTCAAGTAACTGGTACCTTTCTGAGATCGCTGATATGTACTTGTGCCTGATTTCCTTATCCTGAAGTTTCTCCACTCTTATCCTCCTACATATGGACCTGACCTCCTGCACTTTCGGCCTCAAAATCCCAATTTCACTGCAGATTAAATAATGGTCAGTGTCATCAAAGAAACTCCTGAATACACGTGTGTCCCTCACAGCCTTCCTGAATTCCTGATCTGCTATTATGTAGTCAATGACAGATCTGGTTCCCCTGCTTTCCCAAGTATACCGTTAAATGTTCTTATGTTTAAAAAAGGAGTTTGTGATTACTAAGCCCATTCTGGCACAGAAATCCAAGAGTTGTTTCCCGTTCCTGTTGGCCTCCGTATCCTCTCCAAATTTACCCATAACCTTTTCATACCCTTCTATCTTCTTCCATATTAATGATAAATCTGGCAAAGTTGTAGTGTCTACCTGTTTGACTGGACACGCTTATCGAAGACTACTAAACGAATTTTCATGGCGTTTTCACAGTAACTTGGGAATAGCTACAAGCACTGTATAGGCTTTAGTCTCTCAAAACCGAATCACGAAAAAAAAGATGTGGTTATAGCGTTCGACAACAGAGAGGTTTTATTTCAACAAAATCGGATCATGGAAAAAAATATATCGAGATTTAAATTCTCATCTAAAATCTTGCTATGTTTCTCTGAACACGCTGATCTCCGAAACTCTAGACGAATTTTCGTAAGTTTTCACAGGTAACTTGAGCATAGATTGTGACACCGTATGAGCTTTATCTCATCAAAATCGAATAACGAAAAAAAAATCATGGTTTAAAATTTTACCCAGAACCATCGTATTTGTCTGTTTGTTTGAACACACTAATCACTTTCGTGAAGTTTTCACAACCAGTAAAATCTATTTGAACATAGCTTGGGGCACCGTATCGGCACTATTTCATCAAAATCGGATCACGGAAGAAAATATATCGGAATTTATAGTCTCACCCAATACTAATATTATCTGTTACGTTCTCATCACGAACCCGTTGAACTGATTTCGAAGTCATTTGGTATGGGAATAACTTGAACCCGAGGAAAAAAGTAGCCTACTTTATAAACGATGGACAAATATTTACTCTTTGGAAAATCAATTTATTTTTTACTTTCGATCTTTGTCATATTTGTGAAAATTCTTTTATTGGATGATATGTGCTACGTGATGCGATTTAAAGTAATGAATACAACGCTTTTTACAATCTTCAGTGTGTTTAATCCATACTTTCACATTATTTGTTGCATTAATGTGCACATTGTATAATGCATAAGTACTTCAATAGCATGATGCATTGATCTATGCTCCTGCTCTTACCCATCTGTACACACGGGTCGGCTGCGATGCTACACATGCCAGCACAAAGTTGGGACAGCTTTGGAGGGAATAGAGCAAGGCACACATCACGAGCTATGTCACCGGAAAAGACACGTGAGGGCAGTTGATGTTATTCCACATACGACACTTTACTTACTCACTATCATTCATCAGAAGAAAGCTAAGGGTATGTGAGTGCTGTGTGGATCGGGTAGTAATAGAATAGAAGGAATGTAGAGTCACTATGGAATGAACACACAAAAGTTTAACATTAGAAACGATTAGTGGAGAAAATAAAAGAGAACGTTATTAATACAGAAGATAATGTAAGTAACGGTTGGGTGTAAATCAAAGGAAGTTTTGAAGCATTAGGTACACGAGCTACAAGTCATGACTGCAAACGAAACAAAATCTCAAAATTTTGCAAAGAGGTTAAGGACGGATGTAAGAAAACATATGGGCCTATCTGAAATATAAAATAGTCAAAACACAGAACTATTATGGAGACTAGAAAAGCTCTCGTAATTGGACAGTCACTAGTGAACCGTTTTAAGAAGAAATACTGAGAAATCGATATAAAAAAGGTGGCCTCCAGAAACAAACCTAGCGAGTTGTACGACAACAGAGGTAAGAATTAAATATTATTTCAAAGTGAACAACGTGAAAGAGGAATAACTGACTTAATGACGAACACGGTTGTTTAAAGGTAAAAAATTGCCAGACACTAGAAAGAAAGCAGAAGTCAGTGCACACATAAACGACAGTGTAAAAGTCTCCAGGAAAAAACGGAATTCACGATGAATAGCTAAAGTACGATCTCTGTTTAGTAACTGAACAATTAATCAAGTTATTTAACAAGGTTATACCTCATAATAAAATTCCATACGAATGGAGAACTTGTATGACTACTCTCAAGTTCAACGAATAACATGACAGAGACCTAACAAATTACACATGACTAAATCTCTTCAGTTCTGCCCTTAACTTCGTATGCTATAATCGGTGCCTTGTAAAGCATGTAACTCTATAATTCATGATTTAAATAATAAAACATTACACCAGTAACGTAATTTTTTGCGCTTGGCACGATGCATTTCGAGAACCTGTGACTCATAGTCAAGTGCAAATATTAAGATAAATATTTTGTGTGGTGTTTTCATGTGTGTTTTATGTTTCCCTTGCACTGTAGTCCCGTCTTCGAGGTTATACTGCAGTCTTAAATTCGGATAATGTAGACCTGTAGATGTTTTATGTGTCAGTGTCAGAAAAAAGCATTTTTCTACTAATAGGTGCTGAACTTCCTTGATCAAGCAAAAATCCACGCAGACACAAAACGTTCACTCACACTATTTGTTTGTGAAATCAGAATATGATTATAAATACTATAATAGTATGGCTTTACAAAGGGTTCAGATACAGACGTCGAGTGTCAAGTACTATGTTTATTGCATTATTTGCATGAGGTTGTCCCTCATAATTTTTTGTCATACCATTACTGATTATTACTGACTTTTAAATTATCAGTTGTCCTTTATATTCTAATTTCTATAATATTGTAGCAAAAAGTGAGTAAAGGATATGCAGAAATTCAAATATTTATGGAATTTGCTAAACTTACTCCAAACAGGAGAAGTATTAGAAGAAAAACCATTTCACTATCTAGTTTATCATAGGTAAATTATTTCTCTTGGTTTTTGTAGCACACAGATATTTCCAATTCCTCCACTAATCGATTGTATGGGATAGCTGGAAGCGATCGAGTATCCTTAGATCTTCTTATACGTTGTGAATGGGTGTCCAGTGTTTTGTAAGTTCTTGCTATTGCTGAGTTTATTAATAGCTTATGTGTGTAACACCTGATGTGTCCACTGTGTCGAGTACGGAAGTTTCTGTCTATACGTCTTGTCCAGTAGCTTGGGTAAGTTTACACGTGATTCTGTAAATTCCTGAGTCTGATAATGTCTCTCTGTTATCATCTAAGGTGTGCACTAATTTCAAATGTAGTTTACTGTTTATGGAGAAGTGTACTTTCGCTGTCTGTGACTAATTGGATTTTCTATTTTTTGAGAGATTTTGAATACGTAAGCTATACTGGCCAGATGTTTGTTTCTTTTGTTTGTTCCTTCTAAACTTACGCAAAAATTACAGAAAATAAAATAAAAAGAGACATCATAACTCTAGCAGAGATGCAGTATGGTTTTAGATCTGGTAGGTTATAAACAAATGCAGTATTATTTCCTAGACAGGTTGCAGGGAAGTCCATTGAATACAACAAACCAGCTTATCTCCGTCTTATTTACGTTCAGAAGATTGTTGACAGGATCCAGTTAATCAATGTGACACAGCTGCTTTACAATCGGGGCATTTCCAGCTTAATACAAACCACTGACGGTATCTATGACAACAACTCTATCCAGGCGAAAACTGATTCCAGATTAACTAGCTGTATACCTGTTAAACGGAGTACGAAACAATGTAATACTTTGAGCCCACAACATTATAATACAGTCAGTGATGACGTGATTAAGAAGTTTCTGGCTTGTAGCGGTTATAGAGAGAGAAAGGAAGAACTAAAAATCGTTTGTTATATACACGATGGAGTTTTGGTCGCAAACAGTGAAGATAACTTAAAATAAATTTTCTGTGTTGAACGTGGTAGCGAAAAACCTAAACGTGGTCATAACCACTGAAAAAACTAAATGTGTGATGTTATCTGTGAAATCCATTAAATGAAAACTAAGAATAGACGGAAAAATTTACAAGAGGTAGTAACATTTAAATACCTCGATAATGAGTTGCCCAGTAGATGAAACGCAGAATAACTAACAAAGGCAAACAAAGTGGCGGCTTATTTAAATGATATAATTTGTAAAAACAAACATCTAGAAAAAATGCAAATGTAAGAAAATACAAAACAATAGGCAGATCAACTATGACATACAGGTTTCAGATTAGACATAAATTATCAAAAACTAGTAAACTTTTGGAGATAATGGAAACTAAAATTCTGCGAAACCATTAGAAAAGAATATAAATGGGACTCTATTAATGAGTGGGTACGTGAGACAAGTGAATGAACGAACAAATACATACACAGAATTTATGAATAGAAGATTGTGAAAATCGTAGGAAATACATCAGTATCTTGTAGATGAAATATAGGTCACCCAAGGAAAAGTTGGTGTGAGAATCTCACAGTCGACCGATCTATACTGAAGGAAACAGTATTAAGCCTATGAAGAAGGGAAGAAGGAAAGGAATAAAAAGTAGAAGAATGTGGACTGGAGATAGGAAGGAACGAGAAAGCTGTTTGGCTTAATTTTGCACAAAGCATAATTTGACTATCGCTAACACATGGAAAGAGGTAGCATATGTGGTGGAGACCTGGGGTGTTGGAATGTTTCAAATTAGTTATTGATAATACAGAGATTTTTGGATCCTATTTTAGGTTTTACGGCATTTCCAGTACCATGTATGGATTTTGAACACGATTAATTGCTTAAGAACTGCATATTAAAACTGAAAACATTGTAAAAATGTACATTTCACTATGATTAATCGAAACACAGAAATAAATACAGTAGAAGTTAAATGGACAGCTATGAGAGAAGATGTAATGAAGGCAGTAATTGATCAAACCAATAAAAATACGTAAGCCTAGTGGAAATTCCTGTACAATACAATTCGCGAAAGCAGAAAATATAAAAATGCAGCAAATTTAGCTTCAAACAGGAAATAAAGACATCTAAGAAATGAGCCTAGCAGAAAGTGCAAAATCGCTAAGCAGGAATGGATAGGCAGGAATGGCAAGGCTATAGAACCCCGTCTAACTAAAGAAAAAAAATATTACCGCATACAGGAAAAATTAAAGACGTCTTTGGAAGAAAGAGAAGCGGCTGTACCAATATTCAGAGCTCACATGGCAGTCCAGTACCAATCAAAGAAGCAAAAGACGAAAAGTTGGTGGAACGTATAGAGAATATACACACGAAGAAGAAAACTAAGGACTGTGTTAGAGACAGACCGAAGAAAGTAAGAAATGATGAGCTGAAGGGTATGAAACAAGTATCTGACAGAGCACTGAGAGAACTATGTGCAAACAAGATCCCTGAATCAGACAAAATCACCTCAACATTTTTTTGACGTCAGTCTTCTGACTTGTTTGACGTGGGTAAGCCTTTTAACCCAGACTAGTACCTGTAACTTATGTTCCCAATTATTTTCTGTATATATTACAATCTATGTCTTTCTCTACAGATTTTACTCTCTACTGCATCCTCTAGTACAAGGGATATTATTCGCTGATAGCTTATCAGGCGCCCTATTATTATATCCATCCTTGTTCTCAGTGTTTTCCATAAGTTCCTTCTCTCGCCGATTCTGCAGAGAACCTCTTCATTCCTTACCAAATCAGTCCATCTAATTTTCAATTTTCTTCTGTAGTGCTTCATGTCAAAGGCTTCAGTTCTCTTTTGTTCTCCACAGTCCATGTTTCACTGCCACACAATGATGTGCTCCAAACTTACATTATCAAAAAATCCTTCCTCATGTTAAGGCCTGTGTTTCACACTAGCAGAATTCTCTTGGCCAAGAACGACCTTTTTACCAGGGCTAGTCTGCTTTTTATATCCTCCTTGCTTCATTCATCATGGGTTATTGCGCTGCCTAGGTAGCAGAAGTTTCTACCTGCGCCTACTTCGGTATCCCAGTTCTGGTGTTAAGTTTCTCGCGCTTCTTGCTTATGTTACAGCTCATCACTTTCGTCTTTCTTCGATTGACTCTCAAACCATAATATATACTCATTAGACTGCTCATACCATTCAGCAATTCTGTAATTGTTCTTCCCTTTCTCTGAGGATAGCAATGTCATCCCCGAATCTTACCACTGATATCCTTTCACCCTGGATTTTAATCCGACTATGGAACCTTTCTTACATTTCCATCATTACTTCTTCGCTGTACAGACTGAAGAGTAGGGAAGAAAGACTACATCCCTGTCTTACACTCTTCGTAATCCGATCACTTCGGTCTTGGTCTTCCACGCTTAATGTTCACTCTTGGCTCTTGTATATACCGTATATTAGACGTCTTTCACTGTATAGCTTCCGTTTTTTCTCTGAATTTCGAGCAGCGTGCACCATTTGAGATTGTCAAACGCTTTTTCCAAGTCGAAAAATGCTACGAATCAGTGTTGATTTTGTTTTAGGCTTGCTTCCAGTGTCAACCATAACGACAGAATTGCCTCTTTGGGGCCTTTGCCTTTCCTAAGGGTAAGCTGATCATCATCTAACACACCCTTAGTGCATTTTCTGTTCTTCTGTATATTATTTTTTTCAGTAACTTGGATGCATGAGCTGTCAAGCTGAGTACCACCCGTTCTTTTAATTTCACCGAAGGTTAATGTAACCTCCTTATACGGTGAGTTAGTCCTTCTGACAATCTTTTTATTTTAGGTTTCTTCACTTTGTTCATGCGCTTCCCATTTCTTTCATTCGCAAGTGACTTCTTTTTCTGTATTCTTGATTTTCCCTCAACAGTTTTGTACTTTCTTGTTTCGTCGATCAATTGAAGTATTTCTTCTGTTACACATGGTTTCTTCGCAGTTACCTTCCTTGTACTTATCTCTTTATTTCCAACTTCTGTGATTGTCCTGCTTTAGAGATGTCCATTCTTCTTCAACTGAGCTGCCCAGTGTGCTATTCCTTATCGCAGTAGTTACAGCCTCAGAGAACTTGAAACGTATCTCTAAGTTTTTCGTACTTCTGTATCCCACTTCTTTGCACATTGATTCTTCCTGACTAAACTCTTAAACTTTAGGCCTCTTCATCGCCACTAAAGTGTGATCTGAGTCTATATCTGCTCCTGAGTACACCTTGCAATCTAGTATCTAATAACAGGAGGAGGATCAGTACTGGTCGTCGAAGTAGAAATCTTTATTTCTGTTGCAAATCGGTTTCAATCACGATGTGTCCATCATCACCGCTGTGGATGAAACAAGACTAAAGTAATTAGACTACACTGTAATATACTACGTCTGCCATCTATACAGGTAAGAATATAAAGGAGAGATCGTTTGTTTCAACATGTTCAGTATATAAGCACTGTGGTCTCATAAATACAACAACGAAACTGCAGTATCTGCACGTATCAACGAAGAGCACTTGTCAGACCGAAGGCACAAGATCATCTGTGCCGGCTGCTTACAGGGAGCTACGCAGCTATTTTCACTGCCAACTTTGGACGCAACAGTGCCATCTTAAATGATAATTATTGCAGTGTCTTTTATTGTTGAAAACATAAGACTTAACGAAATATAGTATTTAATCAATGCACACATGAAGAACCTCAAATGCAAAAATCTGTAGAACTAATTGTTCCACGGAACTGAGAGTGCTCACATCTTCTGGCATTTGTTTCAGGAACCTTGTTCCAACGTACATGGTAAGCATGAACCGTACTTGAATATAGTATTGCATCATTTGTATTATTGCAACACTGAAATAATTTCAGCTAAACCAAAAGAGTTAGAGTACACGGTTATGCTCTTTGACATTAAATTTTGTATTTATACAGTTCCAACAGCCTATATGACAGACAACGTTTAAAATTCAATGTAGGTATAAAAACACAATACAGTGTGAAAAAAATTTTAAAATTCAAAATACAAATTCGTCATAATTCATATCTAGGTAGAGTGACCACGCATATCTTCTGGTCTTCTGGCATTAATTTGGACACTCATGCATTTTTAATGACGTATAAAAACAATGTAGGTATAAAACTCTATATAACGTTTTAAAACACCTTCTGAAACCAGCATGTTGTCAGAACAAGAATACCTAGAGATTTTAAAAATCATAGTATTAGTGTGCCACTGAATGGGAAGGATGGAGAAGAAAAATATGATATCATAGCATATTCAATTGCTACTGGCCATGCCCTCCCACCCCCCTTGATCTGTCATCCTAACTAAACGTGTTCCACAGGGTGAAAAATGAAGATATCTCGATTTCCATAAAACAGAGATATATTGTATTAAAAAGTCGGTCAGATATACACTGCTCAACGAGCAGACGTCAATGAAAAGCAATCACTTATGGGAATCCATTGTATCACTTCTGCTGTCGACTACGAAAAATGAGATCCGTCATTCTAACGGACGGGCACTGCGCTTTCCATAGTTACTTTTATATAATGCTATTGCAGTGGAACACTGTGCAAGAACAAAACTCTTTTGCAGGACTCAGTTCCTCTTTTTTCCCTTTTATGTTTAGATAACAAACATTCCATAACAGCAATCTGTAATATTATGTTGTAGGAATTAAAACTTAAGTGAAACAGAGTAATCAGTCTACAAAGCCGAACAACAAGGGTGTGTAATGGCAATACACGATCTTAACGGCACTTTATCTAAATATGACAATAATTTCTATGCTGGTTTTAAAAGGTTTTAAAAAGGTTTCAGATGGTGTTGTAGGTGGGTTTACACTTACATGGTCATTCAAAAACTCTAGGAGGTCATTCTACCTATATATGACTAATGAGGAATTTGTATATTGGTTTCTCAAGAAGTTTTTTGAGCTGTGTTGTATGTTTCCATGCCTAAATTGCATTTTAAACATTGTCTGTCATATATAAGTCTGGAACTGTGTAGGTAAAAAATTTAAATTCAAAGGACAAAATAGCATAATCCGGTTGTCTTGGCTTTGCTGAAAATTATTTCAATGTTACGTTAATATGATCGTTACAGTACCATGTTCTAGTGTGGTTCGTGCTTTACGTTGTGCCATGGTTACTTGAGCACACGCCAGAAGGCGTATGCACTGTCCGTTTTATGGGGTTTTTACAGTTAAGGTTTTCGATGTGTGCGTGGATTAGATACTATATTTCGTTATGTCTTCTATTTTGTGGTGGTGATGGTTCATGCAAAAAATGATGGAGCCCCATTTAGATCCAGTATCTGGTTTAGGAATCTCTGACTGACCATGACGCAATCTAATTCAAATCTTCCTGTAACTCCCGGCCTGTCCCAAGTAGACCTCTTTCTCCTGTGACTCTTGAATAGAGCATTCGCTTTTACTAGCTGAAACATTTTGCAGATCTCATTTAGTGTTTCATCTCTCTCATATCTACGAGGCCTGTTCAGAAAGTAAGCTCCGATTGATTGCCAAATTGAAACCACAGCGAACATCAGAAATGTTTTACTTGTAACAATTAGCTACACCTTTCAGCTACTTCTCTGCGTAGTCGCTGTTCTGACTTAGACTTTTGTCATAGCGTTGTACCAACTTTTCAATAGCCTCATCATAGAAGGCAGCCACCAGTGCTTTCCGCCAATTCTCCACGCTGGCCTACACCTCGTTGTCTGTGTCAAAATGTTGTCTTCAAAGACAGCGGTTCATGTGACCAGAGATGAAACTCAGGGGGAGACAATTGCGGACTGTATTGTGGGTAATCTAACTTTTCCATTTGAAAACGATGCAGGAGCATCTTCATTGCCCCTGCAGAATGCGGCTGAGAATTGTCGTGAAGACGAAACAGCACGATAGTTACACTCCTGGAAATTGAAATAAAAACACCGTGAATTCATTGTCCCAGGAAGGGGAAACTTTATTGACACATTCCTGGGGTCAGATACATCACATGATCACACTGACAGAACCACAGGCACATAGACACAGGCAACAGAGCATGCACAATGTCGGCACTAGTACAGTGTATATCCACCTTTCGCAGCAATGCAGGCTGCTATTCTCCCATGGAGACGATCGTAGAGATGCTGGATGTAGTCCTGTGGAACGGCTTGCCATGCCATTTCCACCTGGCGCCTCAGTTGGACCAGCGTTCGTGCTGGACGTGCAGACCGCGTGAGACGACGCTTCATCCAGTCCCAAACATGCTCAATGGCGGACAGATCCGGAGATCTTGCTGGCCAGGGTAGTTGACGTACACCTTCTAGAGCACGTTGGGTGGCACGGGATACATGCGGACGTGCATTGTCCTGTTGGAACAGCAAGTTCCCTTGCCGGTCTAGGAATGGTAGAACGATGGGTTCGATGACGGTTTGGATGTACCGTGCACTATTCAGTGTCCCCTCGACGATCACTAGTGGTCTACGGCCAGTGTAGGAGATCGCTCCCCACACCATGATGCCGGGTGTTGGCCCTGTGTGCCTCGGTCGTATGCAGTCCTGATTGTGGCGCTCACCTGCACGGCGCCAAACACGCATACGACCATCATTGGCACCAAGGCAGAAGCGACTCTCATCGCTGAAGACGACACGTCTCCATTCGTCCCTCCATTCACGCCTGTCGCGACACCACTGGAGGCGGGCTGCACGATGTTGGGGCGTGAGCGGAAGACGGCCTAACGGTGTGCGGGACCGTAGCCCAGCTTCATGGAGACGGTTGCGAATGGTCCTCGCCGATACCCCAGGAGCAACAGTGTCCCTAATTTGCTGGGAAGTGGCGGTGCGGTCCCCTACGGCACTGCGTAGGATCCTACGGTCTTGGCGTGCATCCGTGGGTCGCTGCGGTCCGGTCCCTGGTCGACGGGCACGTGCACCTTCCGCCGACCACTGGCGACAACATCGATGTACTGTGGAGACCTCACGCCCCACGTGTTGAGCAATTCGGCGGTACGTCCACCCGGCCTCCCGCATGCCCACTATACGCCCTCGCTCAAAGTCCGTCAACTGCACATACGGTTCACGTCCACGCTGTCGCGGCATGCTACCAGTGTTAAAGACTGCGATGGAGCTCCGTATGCCACGGCAAACTGGCTGACACTGACGGCGGCGGTGCACAAGTGCTGCGCAGCTAGCGCCATTCGACGGCCAACACCGCGGTTCCTGGTGTGTCCGCTGTGTCGTGCGTGTGATCATTGCTTGTACAGCCCTCTCGCAGTGTCCGGAGCAAGTATGGTGGGTCTGACACACCGGTGTCAATGTGTTCTTTTTTCCATTTCCAGGAGTGTATGTAATGTTAGCTGCATAGCTTCAGGCGAAATTTCTCACCAGGCCCTCGTACTTGGCGGCAGACACTATTTTCTAGACATCTTTACGCACTCACTGCGAGGTCAGAAATGAGAAGAGCGACGTGATGCTAACTGGGGTTATACTAGAGACACTACCCAACACATCTGTGCAAAGCTTTATCGGATTTTCATAGTCGTTTCCATTTCGCGACCGATCGGAGCTTACTTTCTGAACGCCCCTCGTAGTACCAAGGAACAAGCCTTATTTTCTTTAATCCTTTCTTCTGCCCGTTCCCCTACAACCACATTCCAGTCCCCATTACTATTAGATTTTCATCTCACATTACTTGTTGAATTACCCGTTCAATATCCTGACAAACTTTTTCCATGTCTTCATCTTTGGCTTGGGACGTCGGAATATATAGCTGAACTAGAGTTTTTTTTTTTTTTGCTGTCCATTCTGGTGAAATTAAACCTCTCACTTAAAATCTTCACAGTAGCTCACTCTGTGCCCTACCTTCCTATTCATAACGCAACCTACTCTCGCAATACGATTTTCTGCTGCTAGCGATATTACCTTATTCCCATCTGACCAGAAATTCTTCTCTTCTTCCCACTTCACTGCACTGACTCCCGCCATATCCGGTTTGAACATTAACATTTCACTTTTCAGATTATCCAGATCCATACCAAGGCTCAAACTTCTGACATTCCACACCCCGACTCGAACAACGTGATCCTTTCGTTGGTTTTTCGGTCTTTCCTTCCGGTAATTTCCCCCATGGCTGTCCCCTCCCGGATATCCGAATAGAACCTGTTGCCAATGCAGACATCATCACGACATTTTGACATTTACAGGCCACATCTCGTGTGGATGTATATTATGCGTCTTTAATGTAATGATTTTCACTACCTTCTGCATCCTCATGCCCTTGATTATTACTGATTCCCCCACCTTTAGGTGCATTGTCCCACCACACAGTTAAGAGAGTTCCCTAAGCGTCTGCCAGTTTCTCCAGTCTGTTTGATAAGGCCGTTGACAGAATGAGAGTGACGTTTTAGGCCATAAGTCTTCCTCCATTGCCGATAATCGTTATTCACCATTTAAGTGATGGCAGGATCGAAACACGGGACCAAGGACACCTTTATCACTGAGCAAAGACGCTACCCCTAGACGACTGGTGTGATCTGAGAGAGTTATCCGTAGCTAAATCACATCACCTTGTGTGCAAGATAAACTATGCCATCAAAACTATCCGGACACCTGGCTGAAAATTACTTACAACTTCGTGGCACACTCCACCGGTAATACTGGAATTCAGTATGGTGTTAGCCCACCCTTAGCTTTGATGACAGCTTATACTCTCACATGCATACATTCAATCAGGTGCTGGAAGGTTTCTTGGGGAATGGCAGCCCATTCTTCTGCTGCACTGAGGAGAGATATGTATGTGGGTCGGTGGGGTTTGGCACGAAACTGGCGTTTCAAAACATCACAAAGGTGTTCTATAGGATTCAGATCTGTATCCTGTGCAGGCCAGTCCATTACAGGGATGTTATTGTAGCGATACCACTCCGCCACTGGCCATGCGTTATCAACAGGGGCTAGATCATGTTGAAAGATGCAATCGCTTTCCCCGAATTAATGTTCGATAGTGGGAAGCAAGAAGGTGCTTAAAACATCAAAGGATGCCTTTGCTGTGATAGTGACACGAAAAACAACAAGGAATGGAAGGTCCCTCCATGAAAAACACGACCACACCATAACACCACAGCCTCCGAATTTTACTGTTGGCACTTCACACGCTGGAAGATGACGTTCACCGGGCATTCGCCATACGCACACCCTGCCATCGGATCGCCGCATTGTGTATCGTGATCCGTCACTCTGCACAACGTTTTTCCACTGTTCAGTCGTCCAATGCTTAGGCTCCTTACACCAAACGAGGCGTCGTTTGGCATTTTCTGGCATGATGTGTAGCTGATGAGTTTTCTCACCTCCCGCCAAACTGTCATAGTACTTGCAGTGGATCCTGATGCAGTTTGTAATTCCTGTGTTATGGTCTGGACAGATGTCTGCCTAGTCCACATTACGACCCTCTTCAACTGTCGGCGGCGTCTGTCAGTCAACAGACGAGGTCGGTCTGTGCGCTTTTGTGCTGCACGTGTCGCTTCACGTTTCCACGTCACTATCACATCGGAAACCGTGTACCTAGGGATTTTTAGGAGTGTGGAAGTCTTCCGTACAGACGTTTGACACAAGTTACACCAAATCACCTGACCACGTTCGAAAACCCGAAGACCGTGTGTTTCGGGGAGCGCCCCATTCTGCACTCTCACGATGTCTAATGACTACTGAGGTCGCTGATGAGGAGAAACTGGCAGTAGGTGCCCTCACAATAAACCCAATATGAAAAACGTATGTTTTTGGGTGTTTCCGGATACTTTTGATCACATAGTGTATGTGAGAAGGGTAACATACGGGAGAACTTGACGAAGAATTCCAAAATGACAATTTCACTGTGCAGTGGAGTGTGTGCTGATATGAAACTTCCTGGCAGATTAAAACTGTGTACCGGACCGAGACTCGAACTCGGAACCTTTGCCTTTTGCGGGCAAGTGCTGGCAGAAGCTGTGAGGACGGGCAGTGAGTCGTGCTTGGGTAGCTCAGGTGTTAGAGCACTCGCCCGCGGAAGGCAAAGTTCCCGAGTTTGAGTCTCGGTCGAGCATACAGTGTTAATCTGCTAGGAAGTTTCATGTCAGCGCACACTCCGCTGCAGAGTGAAAATCTCATTCTGGAAACATCCCCCAGGCTGTGACTAAGCCATTTCTCCGCAATATCCTTTCTTACAGATGTGCTAGTCCTGATAGACCCGTAGGAGAGCTTCTGTAAAGCTTGGAAGGTAGGAGACAAGGTACTCGCATGAGTAAAGATGTGAGGACGGGCCGTGAGTCGTGCTTGGGTATCTCAGATGTCAGAGCACTTGCCCACGAAAGGCACAGTTCCCGAGTTAGAGTCTCGACCCGGCACACAGTTTTAATCTGCCAGGCAGTTTGACGAAGAATGTTATAATTCCAATTCAAACTAAGTCAGGACCTGACTGGTGTAAATACCACCAAACCACCGATTTAACAAGTAAAAAAATCAATACAGATTATTTACAGAAAACTGTTACTTTAATACCGTCAACTAAAGTCAGGCGATGTTGAGTTAATTAGACTAAAAAATGAGACAGTAAAACAGCAAACGAGTTTTGCTATTTCGGGAAAAAATAACTGATGGTGGCCAAAGAAGAGAGGATGTAAAAATGGAAGCTCGTGATAGCAAAAAAATGTTACAAAAAAATTTGTCAACATCTAACATCTAATATAAACTTAAAAGTTGTGAAGTCTTTTCAGAAATTACTTTTCTGGACTGTAAGCTTGCGTGGAAGTGACAGGTGGCGATACGCACTTCATAAAAGAACAGAACATGAACCTTGGAATGTGCTGCTAGTTGCGAAAGCTGAATGTTAGATGAGGTAATGAGGAGGTAATGAATCGAATTGTGAAGAAAACAAATTTCTTTAACAACTTGTAGGTTCAAATGGTTCAGATTGCTCTGAGCACTATGGGACTTAACATCTGAGGTCATCAGTCCCCTAGGACTTAGTACTACTTAAACCTAGCTAACCTAAGGACATCACACACATCCATGCCCGAGGCATGATTCGAACCTGCGACAGTAGCGGTCGCGCGGATTCAGAATGAAGCGCCTAGAACAGCTTGGCCACTGCGGCCCGCGCACAACTTGATCGATATTGTTGAGGGACACCAAGGCTTGAATACAGTAATTGTAAAATGTGAGCCGGGCGGACTGGCCGAGCGGTTCTAGGCGCTTCAGTCTGGAACCGCGAGACAGCTACGGTCGCAGGTTCGAATCCTGCCGCGGGCATGGATGTGTGTGTCGTCCTTAGGTTTAAGTAGTTCTAAGTTCCAGGGGACTGACGACCTCAGATGTTAAGTCCCATAGTACTCAGAGCCATTTGAACCATTTGCAAAATGTAAACTTTCACGGCCGGAATTCTCACAATTAATAAAATATTCTGTGGTGTCACCGCCAGACACCACACTTGCTAGGTGGTAGCCTTTAAATCGGCCGCGGTCCGTTAGTATACGTCGGACCCGCGTGTCGCCACTGTCAGTGATTGCAGACCGAGCGCCGCCACACGGCAGGTCTAGAGAGACTTCCTAGCACTCGCCCCAGTTGTTCAGCCGACTTTGCTAGCGGTGGTTCACTGACAAATTACGCTCTCATTTGCCGAGACGATAGTTAGCATAGCCTTCAGCTACGTCATTTGCTACGACCTAGCAAGGCGCCATTATCATTAGCTATTTATCTTGTGATGCATGTACCGTCAGACCGATGTTCACCAATTATGGATTAAAGTTAAGTATTCCAGAAGCTAGATACCTTTTTTACTAGACTCAACTCCTTGAACTGTTCCAGACCTCACGCCAGCCTGCGTGAGCTTAAACGCGTGCCTTTCGGCTTCCTCCTAGTGGCTTGGCTGTCTTGCCAAGTCACAACATATTCTAGGTTATTATGCCATGGTCGTAGGGATATCACATTAAGGCCCGACGTTTCGTAGCTTTCTTGAGTGTCCGATTTACACCCTGCCTCTCTGCTAACTACAACAGAATTCCACTTTCGCGAGTTTCCGCGCAGTGACGTGACGTCACATGTTTTCAATAAGCGACCGCAACTGGCCGTTGTACACTGCCGTCATCCGCTGTTACTATCATCCCATGGCGGAAGACTGGTACGCATCTTCTTCAGCATTTATATCCAAATTTCATTCGATTTCACGCCCTCCTCCTTCCTATTAAAATTCCTGGGGTCTTACACGATCTCTGTAACCTCTCTTTACAGCCTTTCGTCGTACTATCTGTTTGTGGCTGGTAGTACTTGAGGCTAGACAAAATGAATTTGATGGTCTTCTGGTTGTAAATCATGTCCCGTAACAGCAGATCTGTCAATCTCCCCTCTTCTGCAATTGCTCTTGTGCTCTTCGAGTCGTTTTTTGACAGTTCTTTTTATATTACCCACGCAGAGCTCCCCACAACGACACGGAATCCTATAAATTCCAGCCTCTCACAGCGTTTGCTAGCATACTTTGCCAATTTTAGCTTACCTTGTATCTTAGAACCCACATGGAAGATGCAAGATTACCGCGATGTTCCACTCTCTCCAGATTTTTCCTATGCGGTCATTCACGTCCTTAATGAACGGCAGGAAAACTTTCGATTTCACCGGCGTTTGAGCATCACTACGCGGTTGTTGTAACGCTCTTTTCCCCTCAGTGAACGAATAACAATTCTTGAACCATGCAGATGTTCTAATTTTGCATCAAGCAGCTCTGGTTCACAGTTTTTCCTTGCCCTATCCACCACCGTTTACGTGACGCCTCGCTTTTGTTGTGGGTCTGGAGAACAACATTGCATGGAAGTGAAATATGGCCTGTGGGAACACCGGAACGGATGAAAATTGCATTTGAGATGTGCTACAGACGAATGTTGAAAATGAGGTGGTCTGATAAGGTAAGGTATGAGGAGGTTCTGCACAGAATCGGAGTGGAAAGGAATATGTGGAAAACTTTGGTAAAGAGAAGGGACAGGATGATATGACATCTGTTAAGACGTGAGGGAATGACTTCTATGATACCAGATGGAGCTGTAGAGGACAAAAACTGTAGAGGAAGACAGAGATTGGAATACATTTAGCATATAATTGAGGACGTAGTTTCCAGGTGCTACTCTCTGAGATGAAGAGGTCGGCACAGGAGAGGAATTCGTGGAAGCCCGCATAAAACCAGTCAGAAGACTCCCCTCTCATCCCCCCCCCCCCACGCCAAAAAAAAAAAAGAAAACAAAAAAAAATCTGTTCAGCCATACATGGTGTTCGGTAATCCCCGTTACAGACTTCTAGGAGTTATAGAGGGGAGTGAGAACATCAGTTTTGAATAGAAGCCCATATCCGGAAACGTCACGTTTTCGTGCTATAGCTGCTTGCAAACATGTTTACTAGGCGGGTATGCAAGATCGGCTGATGTTATTTGACGTCCTTCCCACCTCTCTGACCTCATTCAATCCTCATTCACGTCTCTGTGAGTGTTAGAGAAACATTGTTGAGTATACGTTTGCACAATACACCGACTTGGTACTTCTCAATGGCAAAGCTCACAGTAATGGAAGAGCCTTTATCAAGAATGTACTCTACAACGTCGGAATGCATCGCACACACTTCTCGCCAGAATATTGGAATGGCTTCGAGAAAGGGTACCTTCACCGTCAGAAAGCGTGCTTGTGGTACTCCAACTGGAGAGGCCACACTGCATCACGTTGAAGAGAATCCGTCAACGAGTACACGAGCAATTTCTTTGGCTACTAAAGTGTGCAATACTAAAACAAGAGATATACTCGGTCGCTCCTAATCAATTAATGGCAAATACGGTCGCTTTACCAACATGTTTCTAAATCGTTGCAGCATGGAAACTGTGTGTTTCCGGTCATGGATTTCAGGCCAAAATATAATATACTCACTTGCTACAAGTCTTGGAAGTTTGTAATGGGAATTTCCGAACAACTTGTTGAAGGAAGCCAGCGGATAGCCTGTCATTTCGATATGTGTAGAAATTCCAGTCATCAAATCAGAAAACTCAGCATATCGGATTACTACGAAATAAACACTAGTGACACTAAATACAGAACGAGAAACTTATTCACGCCTGGGAGCTTCGTACCTCACAAGTCAGTGTGTACCATAGAGGTTGTGTTGGTCGACCAAAAATCTTCACCAATCTTGCTGTGAGTTTCTACTGTTACTGGGCCAGTATCAAATTTGCATCACAGAGGGACGTTTTATACAAACACAAAACAAGGTTTGCATCACCAGGGTTCCGAAAGTTCCGGAACATGTACAGACAATTGCAACAGAGATCAACATAAAAAACATTTCCGCCCTTTTTATTGCTAAAAAAAACCACACATTGCATGTTGTACCACTATACAGCGAGACCTTCAGAGGTAGTGGTCCAGATTGCTAAACATACCAGTACCTCTAATACCCAATAGCATGTCTTCTTGCATTGATGCATTCCTGTATTCGTCGTGGCATATTATCCACATGTTTATCAAGGTACTGTTACACCAGGTAGTCTCACTCCTCAACGGCGATTCGGCGTTGGTCCCTAAGAGTGGGTGGTGGGTCGCGCCGTCGATAAACTGCCGTTTTCAATCTATACCAAATATCTCCGATAGGGTTCATGTCTGGAGAACATGCTGACCACTCTAGTCGAGCGATGTTGTAATCCTCAAGGAAGTCATTCACAAGATGTGCACGATGGGGTCGCGAACTGTCATCTATGAAGACGAATGCCGATATGGTTGCACTATCGGTTGGAGGATGGAATTCACCTATCGTCCAGCCGTTTCGGCACCTACAATGACCAACAGCGGCGTACGTCGGCCCCACGTAATGCCACCCCAAAAAGGCAGGGAAACTCCACTTTGCTGCACTCGCTGGACAGTGTGTCTAAGGCGCTCAGCCTCACAGGGTTGCCTCCAAACGATTGTCTGTTTGAAGGCATATGCGACACTCATTGGTAAAGAGAACGCGACGCCAATCTTGAGCGGTCCATTTGGAATGTTGTTGGGGCCATCTGTACCGTTGTGCATGGTGTCGTGGTTGCAAAGATTGACCGCGACATGGACGTCTGGAGTGACGTTGAGCATCATGCAGCCTAATGTGCACAGTTTGAGTCGTAAAACGACGTCCTGTGGCTGCTCGAAAAGTATTATTCAACATGGTGGTGTTGCTTCGAGCCATAATCCGAAGGTAGCGGTCATCTACTGTAGTAGTAGCCCTGGGCGGCCTGAGCGAGGCATATCATCGACAGTTCCAGCCTCTCTTTATATTCTCCATGTCCGAACAACATCGCTTTGGTACACTCCGAGACGCCTGGACACTTCCCTTGTTGAGAGCCTTTCCTGGCACAAAGTAACAATGCGGACGCGCTCGAACCGCGATATTGACCGTCTAGGAACGGTTGAACTAAAGACAACACGGGCCATGTACCTCCTTCCCGGTGGAATGACTCGAACTGATCGGCCGTCGGACTCCCTCCGTCTAACAGGCGTTGCTCAAGCATGGTTGTACATATCTTTGGGGGGGGGGGGGGGGGGTTAGTGACATCTCTGGACAGTCAGAGGGACTGTGTCCGTGCTACAATATCCACAGTCAACGTTTACCTTCAGGAGTTTTGGGAACCGGGGTGATGCAAATTTTTTTTTGGATGTGTGTATTATTGGAACAACCTCGAATGGAGCCCACTATACGATAATTTTCTTAGAAATGTGTCAGTAGTGGAACGTGCATATTAGAATGAGCAGTAACCACTATTAGCATAGATATTTAGTTTACACCGTACGAGCTTACACAGAAAACAAGGTGCAACTGGCATAAATTTCTTTGGTTGTTCAACAGTTATGTTTACTTAACAAATCATTTTCACATTTTCCACTACGAGTGTAACGTAATAACCAATGCCGGTATCGTACTGCAAGTCATGTGAAACCCACTACTACATGCATGTAACGGATCTCTCTCGTCTTAACTGTGTATTTTATTTTCAGTGCATCTGGCAAAGAGAAATTTGTAAATATTGATGAAATATTCTGCCCTGGTGAGCGTAGTAACTACTGCATCTGACGTCTACCACTTTTGCATTGCGTCACGTTTAGGAGTAGAGATTAAGTTTAACTCATGTTTGTCGAAGGTTTTGCAATAAAGTTGTGTACTCGGAGCGCTGGAGCGCCTGACGAAGTTACAAACTTGGTATGTGAACATTACCTTACACCTCAAGCCGTAAAGATCTATTAAAGTAGTTTAAAGCCGTGCACAGCTTATAACTTCTCAGAGCGACGTCTACGAAACGACCCACGACCGGAATTTTCATAGCTTCCTATAAGTAAGTACATCGTTCCGAAAATTGCTCGAATCCCTGAACTACGGTAAGTACTTGCAGACTCGGTTCATTTTTTGCAATGCATATCAACTGCAGCGGCAAGAAAAATAATTCCGAACACTTATGAATCATTTATTCCCTTGTTTTACTGCTATCATCGTCAAAAATTGCTATGTGACCAAAATTTTATCACTGGGAATTTCATTACCACACATAATGAATCCAATATACAAAAGAGTAAAAAGTTTTGCTGTCCCTGCACACGTGTCGTTAGATTCAAGTATAGCATGAAAATGCATGGACGAGAACTAAATAAACATCACTGTGAAATACAAACAACGCATTAACCTAAGTGAAGGCAATGCAGTCGTATGTACGGATTTGTGCTCAAACCTATGCCACGAGCATCCGGTTTCACGTCAATAGTTGGTTCCGTGTACTGTTGCCTTTTGAAGGGATGTGTTCACTAGGTAGGTATGGTGTGTTGGCGTGTTTCCGAACAGTTAGGATTATCTTGTTACCATACCCCACAGGAGATGGGAAGGGCCAAATAACAGCAGATATACCAGCATGATACAGTATTGATGCATCAGCTTTTGCACTCATGGGAATGCATATCTGGGACTTACATTGGGTCCTGGCCGTCTCCATTCTCTTCTACGACGACCATCAACTGCCAGATGAGTCCTGAACTAGTCGATGGCGAGAACCCAATGCTGCAGATCCATGTAATATCCCAGGTATTCCTTCGCTCACTTTCTTCGCACAATGGGGCAGAGAGGAGTGGAACAGGTTGCACCACTGGTAGTAACGGACGCCTAGAGGACAAACTGAGCGTATGGAGACGGTTTCATGATGTCTAGATTGACATGGCTCTTGGAGTTAGATTTAAAATAGCAGCACGCAGATATATTGCATTCTTTCCAAGGTGCAGCGACAGATAACTTTGACATTAAATGTATTAGCAATTGCGAATATGGAAAACCATCAGCTGTAGAATGGAATGATGACAATGAGAATTAGTGCCGGAACGTGTCTCGAACCGGGATTTCACGCTTATCGCGAACGACTGCCTTATCTTTTGGCTATCTGTGCACTACTCACGGACAGACCCAAAACTTCCACATGTCGCCAACTAGCCTTTACTCGTACACCCATTATGAATATTCCCACAGGTGTGAGACATTTTGTCCAGTGTCGGAGATAAACAAGATAGTGCAGTGCTTCTCTTGTTCTGAATTAGGATGGAAAGTTCCTTAGGACATTTATGGACACATAAACAGCAAATGTCACACGGTGTGGCTGAGTACATGGATATACAAGCAGATAATTATCACAGAAGGTCACTCACGTCTTTTTCTGATGAATTTTCTTGAGTGTTTAGAACTTGCGTAGTAAATAGTGATAGTGCAAAAATCAGACCCTTTACATCAATGGCAGTGAATTTGTGAATTCTAAGTTTGTTTAATTTTTCAGGAAGGATGGGTTACCTCGTCAGATTAGTGTGCTCTATGGTCGAGAACAGAATGGTTCAGTGGAAAGAACTAAGAGATCAATTCATGAAATCTTACGGTGTAAATTATTGGAATCCAGTCTACATAAGCAATATTGGGCAGAAACATGCAATGCGGAAGTTTAAATATGGACCCGTGTTCTTCACAGAGCGCTTAATGTTAAGATACCACAAGAGCTTTGGAAGGGCGGATCATCTTCTTTGAACTATAAGATTTTGTTTCGTACTCGAGCCCTTCTCCATATATTAGTTTAAAACAGGAAGCTGGCTGCCAAAACCAAGGAATCCGTTCATGTAAATGAAGATGAAATAACTAGTAGTTACAGATTAACTGATCCCCAGAATCCAAAGAAAACTGTGAAAGGCAGGAGAGTTGTTCTTCTGGAGAATCAGTATATGACTGACAGTATCAGGATACAACCTGTAAATGAAGATCACTGTATATTCTGCCGAATTTAACAATATGCTGAACAGGGTGAAGTCAAAAAGCAGTGCAAGTCAGTAGTGCTGGGACCTATTGCACAGACACTGGTGAAGACCCACACCATATCTCGAATGCTCAGTCAGTGGTAGACATAGAGAAGACTAACATGCTGCCGTCGGACCCTGATTATCCTGAAGACAACCAGCCAGTCAGTAGGTCAGCCAATGTATCCCAAACTCAACATCTACCCGTATTATATCCCGTATTTGATAACTGATTTTTTTTCAGTTTGAGATCTTGTGAATCCGAAGAATGCCATATCGAGCAGTGACAGAAGACTGGATAAAGCTCTGAAAGACGAAAAGTGTTTCCAGAACAGTGATTTTTGGGAATTTGCGGATCTTTCTAAGAATAAAATTACTGTAGGTGCGTAAATACTAGAATCGGAAAGGATTGCAGCTAGCACACCACCCTGTCGTGCTAGTTTTCGCGCTAAGGGATTTTAACCAAAGTTTGGTACTTATTATGATGAAACTCTTTCACCAGATGTGAGACGTAGTATCCCTAGGGCTGTAATCATTTAGCTGTAACTCTTGACCGTCATTTTGATATTAAGCCTCACTTTGTATGAGGGGACTTGCAGGAAACTATTCTCTTGCAACAGCCAGCAGGTTTTGTATCAAAACGAAATACGCCCATTGCCATTTATTGCTTTTATCAGTGAGGTAAAAACAGTTGCCTTGAAAACAAAATGTATCCTATTCAATATAGCTTATGTTGCAAATTCGGATGAAAATTGTGTGTGCCTTAAATTGCAATTATTATTTGTACATGTCTTTTGTATTAACGATGTGTTGAAAGACAAGGTGTGTCAGAGATTATCTGAGCCTTTTGAAGTCAAATGTCCGGGAGAAGTAACGTCTGGGAAGAACGTAATTTAAGACATACGCATATTATATTGCGTATGTGTTGAAATGCCTTAACATGTTTCTTCGTAATTCCGTAGGAACACTAATGGAAGAAGTATTAATGTTTGTGGATGTGGAGGATGATAAAATTCAAATTACACATGTGGAACATGTCTGGGATGTTCACTGCGCACCAGTACTAATAGAAGGCCTGGTATGTCCTATGGGACAAGTATTTTAAGCCAATATAATTGTAAGGTTTCTAGTTTGTAGTTGAAAGGCAGCATAAAGAGTCCCTCGTTATGTAGTGCGTCCATCATCGGGCGGTAGTGAGCAGGTATGAAAATGACGTACGTAAATGAATCTGCTCAGTAGAATGCAGTGCCAGAAGGAAGGACACTTCACAGAAGTGATAACATGACATATTGGATTTACAACTAACTATCCGAAAATATTAATTACCTCACTGAGTATTAATGTGTATTTCTATAAGAAAAATGAAATCGCTATTGCTAATGACTGGTAAGTGTATGAGGCCATGGGTGCTGATGAATGTACCACTGACAGAAATCTTACTTTAACATCCATCTCAAATATTGGTAGCAAAACTGAACTGGACTTCATATTTAAAGACTCAGGCTTTACTACGAATACAGTGTTCAAACAGCGAGACGCGATCCGTGATCGGTCTGACTGCTTTCGAACAATGTACGGTGTCCTTCCCGATGCACTGCCCCTAAAACAGAAAAATAAACAACATAAACTTACTCATACCTGTAAGTTATTTGCAAGTCAAGTCAAGAAAGATTGATTAACCGTGAACATCTTTTTCCATCAACAAGCTTCCGCTATTTGACAACAGACAACTAATTTTGGTTTATTTATTCATTCGCATATACAATTCTTGCGTCTTTTATTTTTATTGAAACGTCTGTTCTCTTTTCATCTTATACATGAATAGGAGTACATTTTATTATAACTCTAGGGGCAAATGAAAAAAAAAATCATTATTTTATTTCTCATGCCGGAGCTTTCTCAGGGTATTATGAACTATTGCATTGAATTTAACAAAAGGGATTTAATGATATGCATTTAACGATTTTGTTACTCAAATTTTGTAAATTATTTTATTACTGGGTTATTACAGTATGGGAGTGATTTTCTGTTGGACAAAAATATAATTCCCTGGGAGACCAAGGGAACTGAAGGTTGTCGCAACTACAGCTAATAAAGCTAAATATTCAGCTTCAAATTCTGCAGTCAAAGAAGCAATGTACTGGAAAGTGCTGGTAGGAGAACTGTAAAACAACAAGCATAAAAATCCCACAATCAGAATCAAAATAGACAATGGACAGTCTAGGTTGAAATTTCAACAATAATATTATGAAAAGGATTGACTGCTACTCACCGTGTAGATGAGACGTTGAGTTGCACAGAAGCATGACGAAAGAGCTGTTGCATATGAGCTTTCACCCAAAGCCTTCATCAGAAAAGGAAACAGCACACATATTCACACAAGCAAGCACACACACCTTTCTCTCTCTCTGTCACACACGCACACACACACACACACACACACACACACACACACACACACACACACACACGCACACACACGTATATGACCACAATCTCCAGCCGTGTTGGCCAGAATCCAACAGAAACGCGTGAAATGAGAGCAACAACCCTGAATGGGGCTAGGAGTGTGAAGCCACCATCAACATATACAAAATTTGGTAGATTTCCGCCTCATAAAAAGAGAGTTGGAAATGGACACCAACTGCAAACCGATATCTTCATGAGCAACCCTTAGGTCGAGCACCCATCCGGGAATGTCTAAAGCATTAATACGAGGACAGTTCTGTTAGAAAACGCAGTTTATTTCAACTGTTCTATTTAAGTTCCACATGTTACTTAACGAACGTCGTTACGGCAATCACGAAATCGTGACTCATACGTGATACGAAAACACACAACGGCCGCTGTGCTCTACGAGACACCGCTGACGCACGTCCGTCCCCTGTAATGGCTGCTACTCGACTTAGGCCCAAAATGTGTTTACAGGATGAATGCAATTGACTTTCGTTACTGGAGTCAGTGTAGCCAGAAAACTGTTTAGCGTATGGTTGCCCAACTGCATAGTGATGGTGTAGTAATGTTAGTCTAGTTATCTTCCAGGAGGAGTGTGGTATGCAGTCAACGACACCAATCAGTCGTCCTTTACTTTAAGACTTCATTGAAGCAAATCTGGATATCCACTAGCGCTGAGCCACTATCAATGCACTGTTTCATGGTTTCTGTACATGTCAGTACGTCAGTCCCCTATTGTTCGGGCTTCTCCCATAGTTCGTTAGGACTTCAAGTCTTGTATGATCGGCCGGCCGAAGTGGCCGCGCGGCTCTGGCGCTGCAGTCTGGAATCCCGAGACCGCTACGGTCGCTGGTTCGAATCCTGCCTCGGGCATGGATGTGTGTGATGTCCTTAGGTTAGTTAGGTTTAACTAGTTCTAAGTTCTAGGGGACTAATGACCTCAGCAGTTGAGTCCCATAGTGCTCAGAGCCATTTGAACCATCTTGTATGATCTGTGACAGAAGCCCGAACAACAGGGGACAATCGTACTAGTACATGCACTAAAACCATGAAATAGTGCATTGTTAATGGCTAGGTACGAGCTGACAACTGGATTGCTTTAATAAAGCCTAAAAGAAAAGGAGGACTGATTGTTGGCCGGCCGAAGTGGCCGAGCGGTTCTAGGCGCTACAGTCTGGAGCCGCGCAACCGCTACGGTCGCAGGTTCGAATCCTGCCTCGGGCAAGGATGTGTGTGATGTCCTTAGGTTAGATAGGTTTAAGTAGTTCGAAGTTCTAGGGGACTGATGACCTCAGAAGTTAAGTCCCATAGTGCTCAGAGCCATTTGAGCCATTTGAACTGACTGTTGTGCTCCATTATTGCGGAAGTAGTGTTAGCGTCTCGACCGGTACTGGTACGGCGACATAGGGGTGATGTTGGGTTGAAACACAAGCATCAGTATAATTACGGTTGCAGACAGTCTGTATGGGTCAGGATAAGGTTAGCAGGGCTACACTCGTTAACGGTCAAATGGCTCTGAGCACTATGGGACTCAACTGCTGAGGTCATCAGTCCCCTAGAACTTAGATCTACTTAAACCTAACTAACCTAAGGACATCACACACATCCATGCCCTAGGCAGGATTCGAACCTGCGACCGTAGTGGTCACTCGGTTCCAGACTGTAGCGCCCAGAACCGCACAGCCACTCCGGCCGGCCACTCGTTAAGCTGTTTCATCAAAAGAACAGCAATATTGCTGTTGCTCTTCGGGACTGTCAACGCGGTAAAAGAATACGTAGCGATCCTCTGTCCGCACGGGGTTGAAGAAAATTATTTGGAAGTTGTAATTAACTGGCTGCTTGGGAGTTGTTCCTGGAAGAGGCCGGCAGTCAATTCCGCTGTAAATTATCGAACAAGTTACTGTTACCGTGGCTGGAAACGCTAGACTCAATGTGTGATCTTCGACAGCTGAACGTTTTATTATCTACGGTGCGAAAAGTACAGCGACAAATTGCGAAATGATATCTCTAGTGCGGTTCCAGGCTATCGTGGATGCAAATGGTCGTCACATTGAGCAACGTTTGTAAGCTAGAAAGTAAACATGGCATGCAATTAACGAAAGTTACCCTCTCAAATGGAAATGAAAATGTCTTTCTTTCAATGCTTTATTCATTATTTCTCTTCTTTATGTCCTTGCAGATGTTTCCACAAAGTGTCATTGTCCTACATCACTTATCTTCCATTCTGGCCCACTCAAGCAGCGAAATTTTAATTATAACCACATTGTACACGGTCCATCTACACGTTTTGATGAAGGAGTTTGCGAGTATTATAATATGTGACTTATATGGCCACATGTTTTGACTGCATTGGCTTAGAAGCTTACATTGTTTACACTGACAAGGGACCTTCGGCCTTATTATTTGGTATAAGATCCAACTCGATACCTTTATCATTGCTGAGAAAAGAGGGTCGTAACAGAGGGACAGACAGGCAGAGAGAAGAACTGACAAAGAATAGTAAAAAAGGGTTTTTATGTGACATAATTAAAAAACAATCATGAACGGAATTTTTTATTTTAAGTGTTCTATGAAACCTTGTTTCTTGCCAAATTTTGTGATTCTAAGTTCAAAAAATGGTTCAAATGGCTGTAAACTATGGGACTTAACATCTGAGGTCATCAGTCCCCTAGACTTAGAACTACTTGAAAATAAATAACCTAAGGGTTTCACACACACCCATTCCCAAGGCAGGAATCGAACCTGCGACCGTAGAGTGATTCTAAGTCACTGGGAAGTAACCTATCGGTCAGGATGGATGTTTGCAAATAACAAAATGCGTGACGCAAACAGCCGTATCTTTTGTTTGCTCTGACTTAGAAGCTTAAATGTTTCACACTGCCAAGCGACCGTAGACTGTAGAATCTGACATAAATTTTAATTTGGTATTTCTAGCCGCTCTTAAGAAAAATGAGTCTAAACAGTCGGATAGCAGACAGACAGACAGATGGAGAACAATGTAATATTATATGGGTTTTGTTTCTGCCGACTGAGGTACTGAACCCTAAAAACAGCAGTAATAATAAAAGGAAGACGAAAAATACTTTATTTCATTTCACTAGTCGACATTATGTAGAGATACGTGTAACGATTAGGTAATACAAATATACTTGGATACTCGTCCACTCTTTTTCGTAGAAGTAGTTCTGGTATTAAATAAGTCTCAGTCAAACCATTCTCACTGCAGTCTTATGGTTCGACAGAGGTAAGGCAATTGTAACATCTCCAAAGACCTCCAATATCTAAATGCACGGCCCCTCGGATGATAAGCTCTGCATTGTCAGATGCCCGACCGCTACTGTCGCAGCTTCGAATCCTGCCTCGGGCATGGATGTGTGTGATGTCCTTAGGTTAGTTAGGTTTAAGCAGTTCTAAGTTGTAGAGGACTCATGACCTCAGCAGTTAAGGTCCATAGTGCTCAGAGCCATTTGAACCATTGTCGGATGCCAAATATAAGATCCTCGTAGATATAGTATACTTACATGGTACAGTTCTTCTACTTTTCCCACCCCACCCTTGTATAAAGTAATATGAAAAACGGTATTAAATCATTAATGTAATCTGTAGAGCTAGGTAGTGTATGTAACGTTCTCTCAAAGTGTTCAGCAGGTGCGCTATACGTTTGTATAGACGTTTCTCTCTCCCTCTCTCTCTCTCTCTCTCTCTCTCTCTCTCTCTCTCTGTCTCTCTCTCTTTTTTTTACTCTTTTGATATTCAGCCCATGCGCTTTCCTCTTCCGCCAACCTCTTCATCGCTAAATAACACCTGTACGCAACATGCTTTATTATTTCTTGTATATATTTCAATCTCTGGTTTGGACTAGAGTTTTTGCCCACCGGTATAGTAACTTGGGAGTTATTCGTTGTAGTCCTATCATTCTATCCCTTCTTCCTGCCAATGTTTCCAGAATGTTGTTTCATTGGCCGATTCTGTAGAGCAATTCTTCATTTATTATCTGTCTACCTTTTCTCCACATAATTCTTTAACATCACTCGTCAAGGTAATCGATTATTTTCTTTTCCGGTTTCCTAACAGTCTGTGGTTGATATTCTTACAAAGTTGTTCTCCTAACGTACATTCTAAGAATTTTGTAATATTACTTGAAAATACAGCTCTTCGGTTGCACAGGTAAAAAATTTTCAACTTTACCTAGGTTTCAACTGTTCTAAGGCAGCCTTCATCAGAAGTAAAAAATTTTTTACATTACCTATAACAAAGTTTTGGAATAATATAAAAATTACTGAATTAAAGATATGTAATAAAATTACATCATAGCTAACTGCTACGGTATAGTAGACAAAGAAAACATACTTACATAGAGTAAATAGTTATGAAATGGTTTAGCGCAACAGTGCTCACGTTAAAGATAAAAATATATTTGTACATTATAAAATTTTCCTAGGAATGTACAACTTGATCAAGACGCGCCGCTAAGGGTCGCGTGTGCGGCCGGCACTGTAAGCAGCATCAGACTGACAGGCGCGCGCGCCGTCGATGTTAGCAAGTCGGCACCTTGTATCGCGCCATGTAGTATTGAATGCTTGCAATTTACAGTGACAATAGCTGTCAGAAGCATTGGAGCAGGAGTGCACGTAATGTGCTGATTACATTATGTCAGATAGAATGTATCAGATGTTCATGATATTAGTATCTTACATACGGAAAAGAAAGACTCCAGACTTGATATTCTTGAACAGTTGGAAATTTTCAAACATTTTTCCCGTAACGACCATTTAATCCTCAATGAGAAATTACAATTACGTGACAAAATTTTCTTTGGTGGTGTAAAGCCCTTGCTTAAAATCACTTAACGCGGAATATTGCTATTATGCTTCCCGTACTGTAGCCTTAAATATTGTTCTCTCTCTCCCTGTTTTACAGTATAGTACAACTTTCGATGTTACATACTATCTGACATAATGTAATCAGCATATTACGTGCACTCCTGTTCCAATGCTTCTGACAGCTGTTGTCACTGTAAATTAAAAGCATTCAATACTAGATGGCGCGCTACAAGGTGCCGACTTGCTAACATCGACGGCACGTGCGCCTGTCAGTCTGATGCTGCTTACAGTGCCGGCCGCACATGCGACCCTTAGCGGCGCGTCTTAAGCAATTTGTGCATTCCAGGAAAATTTTATAATGTACGAATATATTTTTATCTTTAACGTGAGCACTGTGGCTCTAAACCATTTCATAACTATTTACTCTATGTAAGTTTGCTTTCTTCGTCTACTGTACCGCAGCAGTTAGCTATGATGTAATTTTACTATATATCTTTAATTTAATAATTTTTATATTATTCCAAAACTCTGTTACAGGTAATGTAAATTTTTTTTTACTTCTGATGAAAGCTGTCTTAGAGCAGTTGAAACCTAGGTAAAGTTGTAAATTTTTTACCTGTGCAACCGAAGAGCTGTATTTTCAAGTAATATTATAAATTTCGCCTACGGTTGCTGCATTATCGGCCATGTTCAAAATTGTAAGATTCTAAGAACTTTTTGCTCAAATTGTGGCCCATATCTGATATCAGTATTCTTTAGGCCCAGAAGTATCTCTTTGCTAGTGCTATTTCTGCCACGTATATCCTTCTTGCCGGCCGGAGTGGCTGAGCGGTTCTAGCCGCTGTAGTCAGGAACCGCGCGACCGCTGCGGTCGCAGGTTCGAATCCTGCCTCGGGAATGGATGTGTGTGATGTCCTTAGGCTAGTTAGGTTTAAGTAGTTCTCAGTTCTAGGGGACTGATGACCACAGAAGTTTAGTCCCATAGTGCTCAGAGCCATTTTTTATATCCTTCTTGCTTCGACTGTCACGAGTTATATTGCTTCCAAGGCAGCAAAATTCCTTCAATCCGTCTTCTTTGTGGTCCTCGCTAATCTCATTATTTACATATCATTCCAGCTTACTTTCAGTTAAAATTATGTACTCATCGGGCTGTTCTGTGTTGTAATTTTTCCGTGGTTTCACTGAGTTTATCAGTACCGTTAGCGAACCTTATCATTAGCATCCTGTCACTCTGAAATTTAATCTGTCTCATGACGCTGTCGTTTACTTGTGTCAACGCTTTTGTGATGTGTGGTATGAACGATAGTGGGAAGGACCGCTTCCCAGTCTTACACCTTTTCAATTCGAGTTACCTTTCTTTTCCAATTAACTGTCCGATTGTTAATCTTTAACTTACTGTGTACTGCTATATTTTCCTTATAGCTTACAATTACTTTTCTGAGAAGTACCCTATTTTATACTGTCGACTGCGTTCCTCGATCCACAAATCCTCTAAACGCGTCTTAATATTTCCAGAAGTTTGGGTTCCATTAACAAGTTCAACGTCACAGTAGTTTCCTAAGGCAATAAACCATAGAACACTAACAGAAACTCTACATGCTATCCTATGGTCCTGGATGCTATTCTTTCCAGCGACTTGGATGAAAAGCTGTCATTCTGATTTTGCTATTGATCTCGTTCTTTTTTAATTTCACGGGCGATTATTTGGCGAAAGTTTCATGGTGCGGCTCCAGACTCATAGATTCTACAAACCAACTTGTACAATCGTTAGGCAGTCAAAATTCATAATGAAGAAATTACATTTGGGTATCACTACGTCTTCTGCCTTCTGTTAAGCTATGATTTTAATGCTGAATCCTCTACGTCACCCAAACCGATTCAGTTTCCTTCCTCTATCACGTCTTAAGAGGATTCATTTTCGTCACAGAAGTTCTCAGTGTACTGTTCCCACCTATTCCCTGTCTCCTCTACTTTAAATAGTGGAATTTCTCTTGCACATTTAATGTTGAGACATTGGCTGTCGATTTCAGGGAATGCTGTTTTAATCGTTGTGTGTAATGAACCTCATGTTCCGACAATCTTTTCTTGAAGTATTTCTTCTATTACCCAAAGTTTTTTAGTGGATACTTTCCTTTTACTTACATTCTTTTATCCAATACCTGTGATTGCCATTTTTTGAGACGCACTTTCTTCTTCAAATAAACCTCATATTGTGGTATTCATGATTATAGTATCAACAGCCTTAAAAGCTTTGAATGCACCTCACCGTTTCGCAGTTCTTCAGTATCCAACTTCTTTCCAGTTTGGTTCTTTCTGATGATTCCCTAGTACTTTATTATTGACCAATATTATGTCGTGCTCTAAGTCTAAAACTGTTCGTGGTTATACCTCACAGCTCTCCTAGCCGTTTTCTGGGATCATATTCTGTTAAACATGGGATAAGGAAAACAGGCAGATTCCATATTTCCAGAAAGCATTTGATACGGTGTACACTGCAGAGTGTTAATCAAGGTCTGACCATGCGGAATAGGTTCCCAGATAGGCGATTGGCTCGAATCCAATACGTTGTCCTGGACGTGGAATGTTCATCAGATACAACACACCGTGAGGAGTACCACATGAAAGTGTAATAGGACCGCTCTTGCTCTCTGTAAACATGAAGTGACGGGTAAGGTTTGCAGCGGTCTGGAACCTGACGACGCTGTACAGTAAGGGAATTTATCGAAGTTGAATAACTGTTGGACGATACCGGGTGACTTCGACAGAATTTCTATTGGTTGCTCTAAATGTAAGAAAATGTAAGTTATGCAGATTTATAGGGAAAACAATCCCGCAATACTCGACTACAGCATTAGTATTGCATAGCTTGATGCAGCCACGTCAATAAAATATCGAGGCGATACGTTGCAAAGTGATATGAAATGGAGCGATCAGGTACGGTCGATAGTGGGTAAGGTGAATGGTTAACTTCGTTTGCTGGGAGAGGTCTAGGAAGAAGAAGCTCATTTATGAAGGAAACCACGTATAGAAAAATACTGAATCCCATTCTTCAGTACTGTTCGAGTGTTTCGGATCTTCACCGTGTCGTTTTAAAGGAAGACGTCGAACCAACTCAGAGGCGTGGTGCTAGATTTTCTGTCAGTAGGTTTGATCAACACACGAGTATTACAGGGATAGATGGTTAACGAAAACTGGGTTTCCTGGAGTGAAAACCAAGTTCTGTTAGTGATACACAGTTGATAAAACTTAGAGAATCGGCATCTTCAACCAACTGCAAAGAGATTCTCCTGCCAGCAATTTACATTTCGCATAGTAACAACTAAGATGAGGTAAGAGATAATAGGATTCGTTCGGAGGCGCGTAGACAGTAGGCTTTTCTTTGCTCCATTTGCAAGTGGAACAGCACGGGGACTTGTTAGTGTGGTCCAAGGAATCGTGTACCACATCATGGATTGCAGAGACTGTAAGTAGATGTCGATCTAACTTCCAAACCTCTCACTGACCATACACAATCCTGGTTGAATCTCCACGTGTCTCCAGCCATTTCCTTAGTGTACCTCCTTCTCCTGTAAATCAGGAACAGCGTATTCCGCATTACAACCTCAGGTTAACAGTGAAACGCAATTAACATCTGTTCTCACCATTCTCGCTGCCGAGCATATATTCCTTCTCAACCAGTACTTGTATAATTTCTCATTGCGAAAGCGTTCGAATTCCCAGCATGATTATTTTTTCATCTCGCTTTACAAACAGAATTACCTTTCTAATGTCATTACATGCTTCATCGCATATCATGTATGGGACGTCGACATGCTTGTTGGAAATATTGTTATTAGTACTAGTTTGCTGTGGGTTATGGTGGGATAGGCCTAATACCGAACTGTTAACAACAACTCTTTGTGCCACATCCTCCGGTTCGTGACGAATCCCAGACAAACTGCATTTTCTACTGTTGTTGATATTACTGCATCATCGTCGGACCACATATCTCTGTGTACCTTCCGTTCCCATTCACTGCTTTTGCATTTCCCTTTTCAGATTTTATGGCTTGTCTGCCACATTCGAAATTCTCGTATGCCTTGCTCTACCTCGTTGTTTATCCTTTCGTTGGATAAACAATCTTTCTCTCGTAGTTAGCTGTCCTCTTCCACAATACGAATGGATGAATAATCTTTAACTTATGCGAATCGAGATATCATTATGACGCTGTTCCAATTACAGACCATACGACTTGTGCATACTTACCGTGTCTGTTCATTTCAGTGGAATCCATTGCCTTCCGCACCCACATTCAAACATTATTGATTGTTCTGCTTTTGTAGGCAGTTTAATACCCTCTGTATTAACACCGTAGGCAGAACACGCTTGACTCCTTATATTCGATATTTTCGGCGTTCTTTGCTGATGATGTTTTTTCTACATTTGGGCAGTGGATGAAATAGAACCCGTAGACTCAAATACAAAGGCGGCAATGGAAGACTTATCAGCAGAGGTATACTACTATGTAATTTACATGCAAGGTGCTCAGGTTATTATGGTGGCTGGACAATCAGACGGTCCTTACATCCTGAAGATGACTTACAGCAACGGCAGAGACTTAGGACTGTCATTTCATATTATGGGTCCCAAATCACATCCGAAATATTCGAACAATTCGAAAAATATCCAGTAATAAGCACATACGGTCTACACAAAACCACTGAGATTCTATTTTTAAACGTAAACTTTGTTAAGAGCCTACCATCGCAGCCGCGTTCATCCTTTAGATAATTAACACTAATCTTTTGTTATTGAATAAAAATGCAATTGTTGTTATATTTTCTAATGTGAATCATTGCAAATAATAGTAATCAAGAGAGTAAGCAAATCAAATAATAAATAAAGTTTATTGAAATAAATTGAATGGAATGAAATTTGAATTTGAGCGGAACTGTCGTGCCACACTCAAGAAGAAGTAGGAGAGAGCCAATGGTCATCCGTGCAGCTACAATGAAGTTCTGATGACGATTTATTTCACGTCTTCAGGAGTTAGTATCAGAAACATAACAAGGGATCAGAAGTATTTCACTCCCCTGACATTTTCCTCATACTGGTGCAGCAGGAAGGAAAGTGATGACTATGCCTTGCATAAGAACTTTAACAAAACCGCGTAGTAACAGCTTCTTCCGGTAAAAGGGCCTTCGCTTTCTACAGTATCGATTACCAGGAAAGATACATTATATATGGTTAAATCTGTAAGAGTCTTAAAACCCCGTATAGTTATGAGAAACCAGAATAAGCGCGATTAATGATATCATATTAGTAACTGACCTAAGTTATCAGAAGTGGATGACCGTTGTGATAAATAGCTCTGCCTGAAAACTGAGAAACAGAATTGATACGATAGATCGAGGAGACGTCGAAATAACTACGTAGATCAATAGCTGGACCTTGTTATTCGTTAAAACTCCGAAATGTCATTTGGTACCGTTTAGTTACTTGCTACTAAAGGAAGGTGTTTATGGCGTTTTTCCATGAATGATTTTTATAATCAACGAATCCCTAATTTTACTAGACAGCGATTCTACGAATGCCGGAGAGGACGGAGAACGTGTTGTACAATAACTACCAAAAAAATTTGAACCTTCTGATGAACACGAAAACGTCCATAGTTGTGACCCACAATTCGTCTTCATTAAACGGTTTCCTCATTTATGAATGTCCTGACATAATTTTCTAAATAATTTTTAAGTACATCAATCTCAGACTAGATATCTTCATCCACACCTGTCTTCAGCTCTTGTTACTATGATGCGAGCAGCGTGCCCGTGATCGCTTGATACAGAAGAGGCAAACAAACTGGTCCACCTGCCTAATTTCGTGTAGGGCCCCCGCAAGCACTCAGAAGTGCTGCAACACGACGTGGTATGCACACGATTTATGTCTGAATCAGTGCTGGAGGGAATTGACTCCATGAATCCTGCAGGGCTGTCAATAAATTGTCCATAGATCCTTATGAGTACGAGGGGGTGGACATCTCTTCTGAACAGAGCGTTGTAAGGCCTCCCAGATATGCACAATAACGTTCATGTCTGGGGCGTCTGGTGGCCAGCGGAAGAGTTTAAGCTCAGGAGAGTGTTCCTGGAGCTACTCTGTAGCAATTCAGGTCTTGTGGGGTGTCGCATTGTTCTGCTGGAATTGCCCAATTCAGTCGGAATGCACAATGGACATGACTGGATGCAGGACGCTTATGTATTTGTTACTTGTCAGAATCGTATCTAGGGTCCCATATCATTCCAACTGCACACGCCCCACTCTATTACAGAACCTCCACCAGCTTCAACAGTCCCCTGCTGACATGCAAGGTCCGTGGATTCATGACTTTTTATTCACAGCCATACTCGTCCATTATTTTATTCACATCCATACACATTAGATTAGAGCTACAGACTGGCTTGGGAGAGCCAGTCCTGACAAAACTCTACCATCTGGTGAGCAAGATGTATGAGACAGGCGAAATACCCTCAGACTTCAAGAAGAATATAATAATTCCGATCTCAAAGAAAGCAGGTGCTGACAGATTTGAAAATTACCGAACAATCAGTTTAATAAGTCACGGATGGAAAATACTAACGCGTATTCTCTACAGACGAATGGAAAAACTGGTAGAAGCTGACCTCGGGGAAGATCAGTTTTGATTCCGTAGAAATATAGGAACACGTGAGGTAATACTGGCCCTACGGGCCGTCCGCGGTGGTCTAGCGGTTCTAGGCGCGCAGTCCGGAACCGCGCGACTGCTACGGTCGCAGGTTCGTATCCTGCCGCGGGCATGGATGTGTGTGATGTCCTAGGTTAGTTAGGTTTAAGTAGTTCTAAGTTCTAGGGGACTGATGACCACAGCTGTTAAGTCCCATAGTGCTCAGAGCCATTTGAACCATTTTGACCCTACGACTTATCTTAGAAGCTAGATTAAGGAAAGGCAAACCTACGTTTCTAGCATTTGTAGACTTAGAGAAAGCTTTTGACAATGTTGACTGGAATACTCTCTTTCAAATTCTGAAGGTGGCAGGGATAAATACAGGGCGCGAAAGGCTATTTACCATTTGTACAGAAACCAGATGGCAGTTATAAGAGTTGAGGGGCATGAAAGGGAAGCAGTGGTTGGGAAGGGAGTAATGCAGGGTTGTAGCCTCTCCCCGATGTTATTCAATCTGTATATTGAGCAAGCAGTGAAGGAAACAAAAGATAAATTCGGAGTAGGTATTAAAATCCATGGAGAAGAAATAAAAACTTTGACGTTCGCCGATCAAATTGTAATTCTGTCAGAGACAGCAAAGGACTTGGAAGAGCAGTTGAACGGAATGGACAGTGTCATGAAAGTAGGGTATAAGACGAACATCAACAAAAGCAAAACGAGGAAAGTGGAATGTAGTCGAATTAAGTCGGGTGATGCTGAGGGAATTAGATTCGGAAATGAGACAGTTAAAGTAGTAAAGGAGTTTTGCTATTTGGGGAGCAAAATAACTGATGATGGTCGAAGTAGAGAGGATATAAAATGTAGACTGGCAATGGCAAGAAAAGCGTTTCTGAAGAAGAGAAATTTGTTAACATCGAGTATTGAATTAAGTGTCAGGAAGCCGTTTCTGAAATATTTGTATGGAGCGTAGCCATGTATGGAAGTGAAACATGGACGATAAATAGTTTGGACAAGAAGAGAATAGAAGCTTTCGAAATGTGGTGCTACAGAAGAATGCTGAAGATTAGATGGGTAGATCATATAACTAATGAGGAGTTATTGAATAGGATTGGGGAGAAGAGAAGTTTGTGGCACAACTTAAGTAGAAGAAGGGATCGGTTGGTAGGACATGTTCTGAGGTATCAAGGGATCACCAATTTAGTATCGGAGGGCAGCGTGGAGGGTAAACATTGTAGAGGGAGACCAAGAGGTGGTTACGCAAAACAGATTCAGAAGGATGTGGGTTGCAGTAGGTACTGCAGAATGAAGCAGCTTGCACAGGATAGAGTAGCATGGAGAGCTGCATCAAACCAGTCTCAGGACTGAAGACCACAACAACAACAACACGTCCATCCGTTCGATATAATTTGAAACGAGACTCGTCCGACCAGGCAACATGTTTCCAGTTATCAACAGTCCAGCGTTGATTTTGACGGACCAAGGAGAGGTGTAAAGCTTTTGTGTTGTGCAGTCACCAAGGGTACGCGAATGGGCCTTCGGCCCCGAAACCCCATGTCGATGAGGTTTCGTTGAATGGTTCACACGCTGACACTTATTGATGGCCCAGCACTGAAATCTGCGGCAATATGCGGAAGGGTTGTTCTGTCATGTTCAAAGATTCTTTCCAGTCATCGATGGTACATTTTTTCGGAGATTAGAAATTTTATGGGATTTCTGATATTCGCAGTACACACGTGTAATGGTCCTCTGCGAAAATCCGATTTCATCGCTACCTCGGAGATGCTGCGTCTCATCGATCGTGTGCCTACTATAACATCACGTTCAAACTCACTTAAATCTTGATAACCTGCCATTGCAGCAGGGTCTCTCACAGGCAAGGGTGTGTGTGTTGTTCTTAGCATTAGATAGTTTAAGATAGTTGAAGTAGTGTGGAAGTTTAGGGACCGATGACCTGAGTAGTTAGGTTACTTAGAAATTCTCAAACATTTGAACTACGCCAGACACTTGTCTTAAATAGGTAATGCCAACCGCATCGCTGTATTCTTCCTGTTTACATATCTCTGTATATGAATAGGCATGCCTATACTAGTTTTTTTGGCTGTTCATTGTAGTCCCTGCGCTTCCTCGTACTATTATGCCTTCGATCCTATCTTTCAAGATTATCTTTTCTAAATTATCTCCTTCTCACAATGTTTTCCAATAACGGGAAGGATCTTTAGCTGACAGGTAAAGAGCGACATTTTGTGATGTTACGGAAGCACTGGAAGCATGGGAGCATTGTCTATTTTTTTCTGTCTATGGTACGTGTAATATTTTCCGCTAACTCTACATCTCGACGGCATCAGTTTGGGCTCTTGTCACTAGCTTTCGCGGTACCCGTCTAACAGCTATACGAGAACAAAGGGAACACCTATAATTCCACACAAGCATATTGTCCGATTCTGCCAAATCTTAGTAAGTTTACCAAGTGGGGCTCGCTGTACGATGTCATTTTTTTTTTATATTTCTTTATCACAGTTTCTTATGTCACTGAACAGAGATACTAGATATATACACTCATTCATCGATAAAATGTACTTTGAAAATTAAATGGGTAGACTAAAAGACAAGTTGATGGACTATCAGTAATCAAGAAAAGGTTTATTATGTCGAATTATGGAGCAACAATCATGTGTCCTGTGTATGCTTCGATCCATAAAACAAATCCTACAGCGACAGCAATTGACAGCCTAATAATAGCTTATAGGCCGGATCTACTTATGAAAATAGTTAAATTTTTGTGCACCGGTGTTACTATTTAATCAAAGTCCATAGAGGTAAAAGAATAAAGAAAAGTTTTAAAATTATGCGACAGTTATAAAAAAATCGAGTGGCTGTGTGTTAGTCCTGTTTATTTGTGAGTTCTCAAGGAACGCAGGAAAAAATTATGTTACACTGCTCTGCAAAACTTAAGGACGAGATAAAGAAAGTAACATAAAATATTAACAAATCCGTGGAAATGAACGAAAGTTAGAGAGATTGTGGCCAGAGATCTCCCAGTCGTGCACAGAAAGCAGAATGTCACACTGCGTGAGGCCAGGGCGACTAGCGCCAAATGGTGCTGGCCCTGCGGCACGAGGCAGTTGAAGGAACGGAAAAAGACCGTGCATGTCAATCAGCGAGCAGTTTCTTTGCACTGTGGTAGCATTCTTCATTACAGCAAGACCCTGTCCTCAGCTCGTGGTCTTGTGGTTAGTGTAGCTACCTCTGGATCATGGGGTTCCGGGTTCGAATCCCACCCAGGTTGGGGATTTTCTGCACTGGGAGACTGAGTGTTGGTGTTGCCCTCATCATTTCATCATCATTCAGGGATGTGGCGAGATTGGACTGAGTAAACATTGAGACTTTATACGGGGGCTGATAACCAGGCAGTTAAGCGCCCCATAAACCAAACATCATCATCGTCAGCATCAGCATGAGCCTGGTACAACATGTGGATGACGTCAGGAGGGGAAGAATCCTCAAGAAGCTGGAAGAATAACGAAACGTGTAGAGTGTATATGACTCTGGTATTACTTACTACATCGTTTCAAGTGCTTGGGGAGCATTTCGAACCACCCGCACTGATGCCCAAAGAAGAGGAGGTGGTCGATCACAGTCGACTAGAACAGCAAATGACCGCTACGTTGTAGAGCAGGCAACAAGGGACACTCGTCAAACCACATACAACAAAACTGCAAGGCAAGGAAGGACATTCTCCGATCTGGCATGGCGACTGCATGGGTGTTGTTTATTTCGCCGATGACCAGTACGTTGTGTTTCATTGGCGCCCGCAGATCAGTGGAACGGTCTATGATGGTTACAAGAGCATAGGGACATGACCATCGAGGAGTGATGTCGCGTGACCTTCGCTGATGGGAGCAGATACAGTCTGACGTGGTTTCATATGGCCAGAGGTGGACACACGTAATGCATCAAGGATCATTGTCGATCATCATCTTTGTATTATGGTGTGGGCAGGCGTAATATCCAATTGGGGTACTGACCTTTGAACACGATACCCTCACCAGTGAACGTTATTGTAACACTGTACACTTTCCCCTTATGTGTCTTTTCAGAGGTACTTTCAGCTCTGACTTCATATTAACTGATGAAAATGCGCGACCGCATCGAACAGCGGCAGTGGAGGATATCTTGGAAGGAGAGGATATCCAGCAAGTGGACTGGCCAGACCATTCCCTCACACCAATGAGCTCGTGAGGGTTACTTATGGGAGACTTATTACAGCACGGTCCACATGCACCAACGACCATTCAACATCAGTCTGCCACACTGTTGCAGGAAAGAAATGCGCTACCTCAAGAACTCTTTACAAACCTAGTGATCAGCTGAGAGCATGGTGCAGAGCACGCATTGCCGGATGTGGAGCTCGTATACTCTGTTAAGAACCCTGTCCCGCCTTTTGTAATGTCCAGTGACAATCAGAAATCGTAATGACGTGGGTGTAATTATTGTCCGAATAAAAGTGTCACTTATGTTCCTCTCACTGCTTATTTGTTTCAGTACCCTTACCTACGAGTGTTGACTTAAGAATAAGGCCTCCACCTTCGTAACTGTTCAACAGTTGGCACCACTGGTATACGGCACGTACTGGTGAGTTCCGTAGCCTCTTCTCTACAGTTCCAGTTGGCGGGAAGCCTTAGCATTGAACTGTAGTGTTGTTACAGTGTAAAGCACGGAACCCTGCGAAGACGGTCTGTCAGTGCGATCTAAGCAACGTGGTGTCATTGAATTATTATCAGCAGTAGGTGTCACCCCAACGTGGATTCATCAGTGAATGAAAGCAATTTATGGTGATTGTGTTGATGTGAGTACTGTGCGTCGTTGGGCGAGTAGGTTTAATTATGTTGAGGCGGCAACATCTGACCTGCGTGACAAACAAAGAGCCGGATGTCCTGTAACAGCAACCACTGCGTTTTACAAGAAAACGGTCGTCGTTCACTCAGAGAGCAACTGCAAGGACAATCGGCGTTTCACAAGAACGTGTGGGTCTCATTACTGTTTTCCTTGGCTATCGGAAGATCTGTACACGATGGGTTCCCCGGATGCTGACTCCTGAAATGAAAGCGCACAGACTTGAAATTTTCTAGGAACTGCACTCGCGTTACGAGAATGAAGGTGACGCCTTTTTCCATTCAATTGTGACAGGAGACGAAACGTGGGTACACCATTACGACTCGGAGACGAAGCGTCAGTCCATGGAATTTCGACATAAAGACTCTCCCCAGAAAAAGAAATTCAAGACGCAGCCCTCAACCGGAAAAATCATGGGCACACTGTTATGGGACGCAGATGGGGTTATCCATGTTGATTCCCTTGATCGTGGATCAACAATAAAATCAGAGCGTTACATCACAACGATGCGAACTCTGAAACGACGGCTAACAAGCTTCCGAAAGGAAAAGGGAAATTTGTTCCTGCAACATGACAGTGCCAAATCACACACTTCACGTGCCACCACAGAAAAAGTCCAGAGACTGAAACTCACCACCGTACGGCATCCTCCATACAGTCCAGATTTAGAACCGTCTGACTTCCATCTGTTCCCGATAATGAAATGCGATCTGCGGGGACATCATTATGCTTCTGATGAAGTCGCTGAGAGATCTGAGAGACTGTGGTTGCGGAAACCGTGGGTCGACTTCTTCTGTGACGACTTCATAAAACTTGTTCATCGTTGGCAGAAATGTATCCAACAGGCTGGTGATTATGTGGAAAAGTTAATTTTGGTAATTAAAGATTATATTCTAAGGATTATTTCTGCATTTGATATACTAAAATATTCCCATCCAAACTCAATTACCGAAGGTGGAGCCATCACTCTTCATTGAACCCTCTCATTATACTGTGAGATTTCACTCTACGTACGGTACAACTTTCATCAGAGCTGTTTTATTTGCAGTGACACGTCATCTGAAAGTTATTTTCATTCTTAAGTTTTGAACGTCAGTATAGTTAAAGTTTTGAACACTGAATAATAATTCAGTACACCCTTCTTCCTAAAGTTGCAGTGATAAACAAACCGAGGGAGACGTTAAGTAGACGGCAGTAGCAACAAGTGTCCGCCACAAATCACCCGCGAGTAGTGTTTATATAACATGCATGGGCATAAAAGCAGAACAGCCTGGGGAGAAGGCGGAAATTGAGAGCGGCACTTCTGCTGGCGGCACATCCACAAATACAGTCTGGTGCGCGAAACGTGGGCCCCACCTCGATAACATCCGCCGAAGCACTAATGTCGGTGTTGGATGGCAACTGCTGCGCTGGGATCATCAACAGCTTTGGCGACGCGATGCGAACGGCGCGGTGTGTCGTCAGCGCCGGGACGCACCCTAGCTGCCTGCAGAAATGAAATTACCCAGTCCGATGTCTGCAATCGCGCTTTCGTTAGCACGCGTTTCGCTTTAATTACCCAATTAGGGAGACGGCGGCGCCGCGCTGTCCTCTGTTTGTGCACGCTCACGCCGCGCGGGGCCAATTGCCGCAGTACGAGTAAGAGGGCGCGTTCCGTCGTGTTGCACAGCAGAGCCGAGCGGCGAGGAGCGGTGCTTAGCAACGCAAATTCGCACTCATAAACGCGGCGACCGCCGCACGGCGCGTGCGGATTCCGAGGCTCCAGAGGCGTCGTCTTTGACATCGCTGCTCAAAGTTTGGAGCCGCTGTGAGGAGACAGACTGATGCACTGTACGAGGCAGGTACTCAAGGAGGTGCAGTGTGCGATTCAACTTAGAGAATATTCGCATATGCTAATACCTTAATGCAGAACGGAACGAAGTTGGAAAAAAGTTAGTTCCAATATTGGTTACCAGGTGCAAATCTGCCGCTGTTCAGCACAATGTTGATATCTCCGGTGCTCGTACAGAACAAAGAATAAAATCAACGTATGCCATTTTCAATTTATTGTTTGAAGTTTTTGCCCACGTCCCGTTTTAATCCGTTACACATCGAAATATTTCTACATGTCTTTCCTGCATTCACAGCTCCTGATTTGCATCTGGTGACCAAAATTGGAAGTAATATTTTTCCTGCGTAAATCGATTCCGCGTTAACGCGTAAGAGCTTCTACCAAATTTCGCTGTGATGCGATACTTAAAGCCCACGCTATACCTTTATAGGTTGCTGCATTTTAGTTGTAACCACCCGATCTGTGTATCGTGTCTTAAAATTTTGGCGTCACTAAACTGAGTATTTGGGGAACTAATGCTTGATCCACTGTGAGGATAGAGGGAACACCAGTTCTTCGGCGCCGCGAGCCTTGATATCAGTGGGTAATTACTGATGAAAAATGGAACTATACAGCCTATATAGACGCCATAGCCCAACGATATTTAGACGTTTTAAATAATCCAATTAACATAGGGCACAAAAGGTTCCCTTTCCCAGATTTTACCACAACAGCATGTTAATCTCTATACTAGGATATGAGGCGGGAGTGTGGGCGCACAAGCACACTAGGGTGATGTCTGTCATGGCTGTGGGGAGGGTGCAGCGGAGTATGGTGTCACGCTCTGTTGGGGCGTACAGAAGAACTACTGGCTGGCGTTACTGGGGCTGATGGGGCTCAGAATGCGTGAACGGGCATCATGTTACTGGGTAACCAAGGGAAAAGTTGAAAAGACTGGAGGTTGTGTGGGTAGGGGTGGGAGACAAATTTGCAGTCGGAAGAAGAGGGAAGGAGCTATGGCAAGACTCATTGGAAATTGAAGAAACAGTGCTTTATCTGAAAACTACCTTGAGCAGTTAAGCAGAGAACCGACTCGTGGCGATAACATATTAGACCTTCTGGTGACAAACAGACCCGAACTATTTGAAACAGTTAATGCAGAACAGGGAATCAGCGATCATAAAGCGGTTGCTGCATCGATGATTTCAGCCGTAAATAGAAATATTAAGAAAGGTTGGAAGATTTATCTGTTTAGCAAAAGTGACAAAAAGCAGATTAAAGAGTACCTGACGGCTCAACACAAAAGTTTTGTCTCAAGTACAGATAGTGTTGAGGATCAGTGGACAAAGTTCAAAACCATCGTACAATATGCGTTAGATGAGTATGTGCCAAGCAAGATCGTAAGAGATGGAAAAGAGCCACCTTGGTACAACAACCGAGTTAGGAAACTGCTGCGGAAGCAAAGGGAACTTCACAGCAAACATAAACATAGCCAAAGCCTTGCAGACAAACAAAATTATGCAAAGTGAAATGTAGTGTGAGGAGGGCAATGCGAGAGGCGTTCAATGAATTCGAAAGTAAAGTTCTATGTACTGACTTGGCAGAAAATCCTAAGAAATTTTGGTCTTATGTCAAAGCGGCAGGTGGATCAAAACCTAATGTCCAGACACTCTGTGACCAAAATGGTACTGAAACAGAGGATGACAGACTAAAGGCCGAAATACTAAATGTATTTTTCCAAAGCTGTTTCACAGAGGAAGACTACACTGTAGTTCCTTCTCTAGATTGTCGCATAGATGACAAAATGGTAGATATCGAAATAGACGACAGAGGGATAGAGAAACAATTAAAGTCGCTCAAAATAGGAAAGGCCGCTGGACCTGATGGAATACCAGTTCGATTTTACACAGAGTACGCGAAGGAACTTGCCCCCCTTCTTGCAGCGGTGTACCATAGGTCTCTAGAAGAGCGTAGCGTTCCAAAGGATTGGAAAAGGGCACAGGTCATCCCCGTTTTCAAGAAGGGACGTCGAACAGATGTGCAGTAGACCTATATCTCTAACGTCGATCAGTTGTAGAATTTTGGAACACGTATTATGTTCGAGTATAATGTCTTTTCTGGAGACTAGAAATCTACTGTGTAGGAATCAGCATGGGTTTCGAAAAAGTCGGTCGTGTGAAACCTAGCTCGTGCTGTTCGTCCACGAGAGTCAGAGGGCCATAGACACGGGTTCACAGGTAGATGCCGTGTTTCTTGACTTCCGCAAGGCGTTCGATACAGTTCCCCTCAGTCGTTTAATGAACAAAGTAAGAGAATATGGACTATCAGACCAACTGTGTGATGGGATGAGGAGTTCCTAGATAATAGAACGCAGCATGTCATTCTCAATGGAAAGACGTCTTCCGAAGTAAGAGTGATTTCAGGTGTGCCGCAGGGGAGTGTCATAGGACCGTTGCTATTCACGATATGCGTAAATGACCTGGTGGATGACATCGGAAGTTCACTGAGGCTTTTTACAGATGATGCTGTGGTGTATCGAGAGGTTGTAACAATGGAGAATTGTACTGAAATGCAGGAGGATCTGCAGCGGATTGACGCATGGTGCAGGGAATGTCAATTGAATCTCAATGTAGACAAGTGTAATGTGCTGCGAATACATAGAAAGATAGATCCCTTATCATTTAACTACAAAATTGCAGGTCAGCAACTGCAAGCAGTTAATTCCATAAATTATGCGGGAGTACGCATTAGGAGTGATTTAAAATGGAATGATCATATAAAGTTGGTCGTCGGTAAAGAAGATGCCAGACTGAGATTCATTGGAAGAGTCCTAAGGAAATGCAATCAGAAAACAAAGGAAGTAGGTTACAGTACGCTTGTTTGCCCACTGCTTGAATACTGCTCAGTAGTGTGGGATCCGTACCAGACGGGGTTGATAGAAGAGATAGAGAAGATCCAACGGAGAGCAGCGCGCTTCGTTACAGGATCATTTAGTAATCGCGAAAGCGTTACGGAGATGATAGATAAACTCCAGTGGAAGACTCTGCAGGAGAGACGCTCAGTAGCTCGGTACGGGCTTTTGTTAAAGTTTCGAGAACATACCTTCATCGAAGAGTCAAGCAGTATATTGCTCCCTCCTACGTATATCTAGCGAAGAGACCATGAGGATAAAATAGAGAGATCAGAGCCCACACAGAAGCATATCGACAATTCTTCTTTCCACGAACAATACGAGACTGGAATAGAAGGGAGAACCGATAGAGGCACTCAGGGTACCCTCCGCCACACACCGTCAGGTGGCTTGCGGAGTATGGATGTAGATGTAGATGTAGAAGGTTATCAAATCTTTCCTGACGTTACAGGCGGGGTACTTTAAGCCGAGTAGCGGTCTGCGGAACTTCCTTACAGGACATGGACCATATCCGACATATTTATGTCGTTTTGGGAAACGGGCTACACCCGCGTGTGACTGGCGCTGAAGGAGGTTCTCGTGATCACGTGATCTACGACTGCCCGTCATACAGCGATGTGGCAACCGAACTAAGACAACAACTACTCTGCCGGCCTATGTGGCCATGCGGTTCTAGGCGCTTCAGTCTGGAACCGCATGACCGCTACGGTCTCACGTTCGAATCCTACCTTGGACACGGATGTGTGTGATGTCCTTAGGTTAGTTAGGTTTAGGTAGCTCTAAGTTCTAGGGGACTGATGACCATAGATGTTAAGCCCCATTGTGACCAGAGCCATTTGAACCAACACCTACCCAGCCGTGACACCTAAGACAGGACGATACCTTCAAAATACTTAACACTTCGCCAAACGAGGTATCACAAAAGAATCTGAGGGAGTTTATAAAGGACTACAATGGTCGCTAATTGAAAAGAACTGACCAAGACCGAGGTGCACCCGCCCTGTACCACCGGGAGCGAAATGGCCGATCGCCGTTACGGCTGATATCCACCGCGCTCCTGGATCAAGGAGGCAGATGTGTCACTAACACCGAACTGATAAAAGCACTTACTTAGTAGGTATTAGGTTCTAGTAGTTTTACAACGCAATACAGGTATCAATTAGCAACCACCAACACTATAGGAACTGCGGCGAATTAAAGTAATTTGGGCCAGTCCAGTCCCATGGGCACCCCCACTGGGATTAGCTAGGTGGGCAGGCCAGTAACCGTAGGTTTATAAGGTATGCTGGCACACCTGTAACGCTGCAGTGATTACAGCTTTTTGTATATTTGTAGAGTAGAATAGTTGAAAATACCACCCTTATCCATAGCAAAAGCCTTTTAAGAAAATATGTAGCTGCAACAGTAAATGTACTAATTATATGAGCCACTAACTAGCGTAGGTATTAAGTTATAATGTAAGATTATTGCACTGTGTTTGGAATAAAGATATTTTGCTTTTATTAAAAAAAAGAAAAAGAAAACTAATGGTTGTAGGTCTGTACGGCCGCACTTATGCATATATCCGCAATAACAATAATTACTTTGTAGGTAAAATTATGTGCCAGTGGAATTGTGTGGCTGATACGTGACTTCTTTTCAGAGAGGTCACAATTCATACTAAATGATGCGAAGACCCTGGTGATACTGAAGTTACGTCTGGGGTTTCCTAAGCCAGCGTTTTGTTCCTTCTGCTATTCTTAATCTAAATAAGTGATTTAAAATACAACAGTAAAACACCTGCAGCCTTGTCTTGCATTTAATTTATTTACGCAGCCAGTTTCGGTGTTCCATTACACTATATACGGGCCCTTTGACCGCCGTAAATCAGGAGGAATTCAGTCTCGCGTGCAGTCACAACATGATCTGATATTAAATAATCAGTGTCCATAGATGTCTGCTTTACACGACACTGCGACTTCTTCCATGAACTAACGACTCGTCAGCGGTGTAGCTTATTACCCCTACATTTTATTTTACAAGTTGACTATATGACTGAAATAAATTGATCCAGGCTGAGCTTATCACACGGCATATTTTTCAGAACAATGCATTTGCAAAGGACCTCCGTCATTTTCCATGGGTTTAAGCTGACCTTGCCCATTATTCTGGAACCTGTAACTACATTAACCCTGTGTATATAACCATTCTGTAGGTACTAGGATGTAGCAATTAGACTGATGAGACAAGAGTTCATAACCACTGCTCACCGCGGTAATGAACGGCCTTCTTGTGCGTGTGCTTCACGTAGTAATGAAACAGTACAAGCGGTGCAGAGATGAATAGAGAATCATTTTGTCGGCGATGCAGGCCGTCAATTAGGAAATAGTCGATATGGGTGACTCTGACAAGAGAGCAGATCGTTACGATCTGGCACTTACGAACGCTCATCTCGGAAAAAACGAAGACAGTCTGTTGTTCTCGTACCAATCTCGCGGACATAAATGAAAAGTGGTTGCAGGACGGTGAAACGACGAATGCGTGACAGGTAGTTCGACAACTACATTTCCTGACCAAAACATCGAGTCCGGAGGCAATCCTCCTTTGTACAGTAAGATAGGCACCGCTCTGCGACATGTCTGCTGGCAGAGGACAATACTGGTTGAGGCACAAGTATTTCGGCGAACAACTTTCAGCGTACATTATTGAAGATTGTTGCCTCGTTGACTCATTGTCATCAGTGATAACTGTAGTGGGCACGGGTTCATCGAGAATGGTCTGTACACAACTGGTAACATGAATGACGTTTCTCATTACAACAGGTCGATGATCATCTCAGGTTATGCCATCATCTAGCTGAACAACTGCCGAAGAATGCACCGAGCCTCGAACACATGCCGCTAGGGGCTGTATTGTGCTACGCCGGACATTCACCTGTGCTTCCATGGGACCTGTAGTGGTAATCTAAGCCACCACGACCGTTGTGAACTACGTAACAGTATTGTGGACTACCAGTATATGTTCAAGCTTGAGTCTTCCCCGATAATAACAGCCTATACCGATGCGTCTGGGTTCCTGTGATAGTATCTTTCCAAGGCACACAAATTGTTCTACAACAATTTGGGGAGCACGTTAATGAACTCACGTTGATGTCTTAGTCATCAAATTCGCGTGGCCCGAACTCTAAGCAATCGTGTGATGCTGTCGGGAGCCATATCTGTGTCCACAAACAATCGCTCCGTGGTAGGTAGGTGACCATGTTTTGGTCCATCATTGTATCTGACCATAATATAGGCTGTGAATGCTCTAAGAAACATCCACAGCCCGTCAATCGTAGCAGTCCTGAAGGCTCGGGACAGTCTTACGAATACATTTTGTTGCGCTGGTCTCATTATTGTTCAGAAATGGCTCTGAGCACTATGGGACTCAACTGCTGAGGTCATTAGTCCCCTAGAACTTAGAACTAGTTAAACCTAACTAACCTAAGAACATCACAAACATCCATGCCCGAGGCAGGATTCGAACCTGCGACCGTAGCGGGCTTGCGGTTCCAGACTGCAGCGCCTTTAACCGCACGGCCACTTCGTCGGCTCTCATTATTGTTCCGTAACCTTGCAGTCGCAACCTACGTGCTCTAAAAATGACATTATAGATGGCGCTATGATATATACGAAGAGCGTGAATGTATGCAAGTACTTGTAGATTCATACGTTTAAATCCTGTTTTCACTACCTTTACTACTTTTAAAGTTAAAACTGAGCCATACGTTCTGAAAGGAATTCTGTCACATACCTCACAGCGATATCTTTAACTAAGAAATATTCTGTGGAATTGCTAGGTATGCCTGAGTCAGCTAGTTGTAAAGTGTATTTCCTGTAGAGATGGTATCAAATGCAGGTTTATATCTTTGCTCTGAATCGCACAGTATCGTCAGTGGAGCTCACGTTGGATATTACAACAGCACTAAAATAAAACGTTCATGCTACGAAATGTTTCAGTAACTTATTTTAATGCAATGGCGTAAGTTACTACAGTATTACTTATGAATAACAGAAATGACTTCTCGTAAGAATCAGTCCGTATTTTCAAGAGACAAACGACGAAGAAAGTAAATCACGATTTATTTCTCAGATTTGTTGGGAGAACGAAGAGGAAAATTAATGAACTGTAAGTTTACAATCTCATATTTACAGTCTATAGTATTAATTTATTATTTCTCATCGCATTCTATCCTTGAAATTTTCTTCCGTGTTCACTGCTGAAACCAAATCCCTAGTTTCTTTCTATTCATTCACAGCTAATATCGTTATTCCACTAAGTTTAGTTATTTTAATTTTACGCACAATACAATACCTTGCCTGTTAACATTAGCAATGATGTTAGATAATTTATACGTCAAATTGTATCACGCACTCTTACAACACTACCATGTATCGAATAATCAATCCTCAAGTGCTCGTTATCATTCATAATACCATTGTCTGTTGCACAGCCGGCCGGATGGCCGTGCGGTTCTAGGCGCTACAGTCGGGAGCCGAGCGACCGCTACGGTCGCAGGTTCGAATCCTTCCTCGGGCATGGATGTGTGTGATGTCCTTAGGTTAGTTAGGTTTAATTAGTTCTAAGTTCTAGGCGACTGATGACCTCAGAAGTTAAGTCGCATAGTGCTCAGAGCCATTTGAACCATTTGTCTGTTACACATACACCTGCGTGAAACAGTTTCTTTTATTTGCTTGAGACTCACGCACTCGCAACTAAAGGTTATTTATTGTTACATTGGATCGATACGTTACTTGGGTGATTTTGAAGTGATTAATGAAGTAACAGTACGCTGGGAAACGATTTTTTCTTGTTGTACATGTTTACTGTTCACAACACCTGGAATGATTGTTGAATGAAATAAATTTCGAGATAGTTTATTTATTCTAAAATAATTTTTATGTCTCATGTATAGACTAATCCAGAATCTAAGTTAGGGATATTTTGGGAGTTTTGTTACATGTTACTCCTCCTGCACACTAGTAGACCTTTCAGTGTTGGTCTAATTATGAACTGGGTACTCTGTCTGTATATACTCTGTCATAATTTAAATTAGATAAGAATTTCCTGGCACTTACGTGTAGAAGTAGAAACCGACTCATTTTATGTAATGGTTTATCTTTCTGCAGTCATTCCTAGTAGTATTTGCTGACCAGAAATCCGCTGAATGTGAGTTAGGAGATCTTACAACTTATGAGCATAGACCACGTGTAAACACAATGTAGGTCAAGGGTATGCAGGAAGAAAAACAAAAGAACCTAAGGAAAAGGCTGGTAGAGACAAAGACATGCTGAGAGCAAGTGGCAGATAGAGAAAGAGAGAGAGAGAGAGAGAGAGAAAGAGAGAGACAGACAGTTTACATACTAATTATTATTCTCCCATTTTTTGTTCAGTTGGCTAAAGAGCTGCCAAACGAGGTCAGAAACCCGAAAACTGGAAGGGTCTGTTATTCCGAGGCAATATATTTTAGAACGGAATTTTTGTTGAGAAACTTGGAAAACTACGATCACACTAAGAGAAACAGGAAGATATTACAAAAATAAAACATCGGGAAAGAAGTTATCCCAGTAAAAATTATGAAGTAGCTGCGTCAGGTAGCTTTCGGCGTAAACCAGCAAAAATAATTCTTCCTGTCTGATGGAAATTAAATTTTTTGTCTCACCTGAACTGACACAGTCCCGTGAATATTCCGACTCCCTGTGGGTGTAAAAGACCGTCGTCTATGTGTAGGCCTTTGTGTGAAATTCTTGTTACTGTGAGCACTATTTATCCTTTCATGCGTAAACGAAATACGCTCATAACGTTGTAAGACGTACGACATAACTCTTATTATATAAAGTGACGCGTTTCATATTCACGCAGTTGCTACAACTTAAAATATTGACAAAGACTGTTACTGCCCGCATCTCGTGGTCGTGCGGTAGCGTTCTCGCTTCCCACGCCCGGGTTCCCAGATTCGATTCCCGGCGGGGTCAGGGATTTTCTCTGCCTCGTGATGGCTGGGTGTTGTGTGCTGTCCTTAGGTTAGTTAGGTTTAAGTAGTTCTAAGTTCTAGGGGACTTATGACCACAGCAGTTGAGTCCCATAGTGCTCAGAGCCATTTTGAAAGACTGTTACTTTATTATCAACTGAAGAGACGGCAAAATGCTGCTAATATTATATCTGTGCGATATCTGTTCTTTTTGAACACACACACACACACACACACACACACACACACACACACACACAGAATTTCTCTCAACTACACACTACTTTAGTAGAGTATGGATAAGCTGAGACTTTAGGTCTAGCGGGAGACGTCTTATCATAGTCTGTGCTTTAGAGATAACCGCTGTGTCTAGTTCGCTTACTGGTCAGAACAGCTATCTAGTAAGCAAGAGACCCGGGTACGAATATTGGCACGGCACAAATTTTCAGTTGTCTTCATTGATTTCAAACGACGCCCGGTCGTAGCCAATGTCTGTCATTCCTTTGTGTCTCAATTCTAATATCTTTCTCCAGCATCAAATATATTCCAACCTTCATTCCGTTAATAAGACGTACATCCACAGAAACGGGTTTGTTTAACTGATTTCAAAAATTTTGTTGAATCCCAACATTATGTCATCAGTAAGATTAGCACAGCTTATTGTTTCTTTATATTTCCGTCTCAGTTACAATGACAATTTGGATTAATTGTGACTAGTTTCGGAAGCGTCCATTCATTATCGAGCCGTTACATGAACGACTATCAAGTGATTAATGAAATAACATTTTGAGCTGTTCACAAATTCGAACATTCTGTTTTCTTGATGTATGCGTAGAAGGAACTTAAGTTAGGGCATCAGAATGTTCGAAGTTAAAGAACATTCGCTGGTTGATTTGCCTTGCCATTATATTTAATGCTCGAATTAGATTTAACCCGTACAAATTCTACAATTTGTCCAGCCTATGTCGATAGTATGTTTGCTAGTTTCAATTCCTGTAACTAATTGATTTCAGAACGTTTTGTGAGTCGATGATTATTGCCGTCTTAGGGATTATGAGGAATCTTGCCTATTTTACTGCATGCACAACGACAAATGTATCTGCTAGAAATATGGAAGAAACGCGTGTTAGTGGAAACTTCTTTTCTCGCACAGTACGTGAACAGAAGAAAAAGCAACCCATATGATTTCTCATACTCATTTTTGAACCGTCATTATAGATTTGAGTATATCGTACCCACTTTTTTTTCTTGTACGATGTAGGTGGAGGCCCGTACCCTATTCCTTTGATGGAACAAATGACACATGTTACACGAATGTTTTTATGAGAGCTGGGGTAGTGATACAGCAACACTGAAATGACTTCAGTTCGATGTACTTTATATTTTGTACTTATTCCTAGAGTTCTTACCGGCTGTTGATATGAAGCCACTGTGTCTTCCCATTCTGCGAATATGAGGAGACTTGCTCTCTGGGGAAGGGTGTAAGTGTGGCAAGAAAGCATAGCTCCGCGGCAGACGCGTAGGCTTTTGTATTGCAGTTTGCCCAGCAGTGCTAAGTAAATTTTAGCTGCTTCGTGATAGAACATGCATACATAATCTATACAAGAACGTATAAACAGGCTGCATAAAGTAAGGAGAGTACTGGACAAAGCCCCTCACCATGCTTCTTTGCATATACTGGCTACAGTTTTCATACAAAGTCCCTAACTCATTCTTGAAACAAACAGAATGCTGAGAAATCTAGCCTGGGATTTTATTTGTGTTTTGAGAGCAGAGAATCTTACACTGTTCAAACAGCCTTGTACAGTTCGTTTTATGAAAGGAACAATTATCGATTATTCTGGATAAAACTTTCAGCCACGGAAGTTTAATGTCTGATCCAGTATGTCCACTGACATTGACAGATCGGGCAGAGCGTGAACCAGATCGGTGATCAATACATAAATGGAAATATCGTTTCCATACTGGAGGATTTTCACAGGGGCAGGAATAATTTTCTCAGGCTCGTTAGTGGGCCTATAGAGTGCAAACAGCAATGGGCTGAGGGCAGCTCCTTGTGGAAGACCTGTAGTAACAAAACGTGGTCCTATTAACTTACTCTGGAAGCGAACACATATGCTTCGTCTGGAGAGATAAGTTTCATTTTCGTAAATGAGCTGTGATGGGATTCCTGCGGTTTTCATCTTTGTTAGCAACGCCGTTATGGTTCAAATGGCTCTGAGCACTAAGGGACTTAACATCTTAGGTCATCAGTCCCCTAGAACTCAGAACCACTTAAACCTAACTAACCTAAGGACATCACACACATCCATGCCCGAGGCAGGATTCGAACCTGCTACCGTAGCAGTCCCGCGGTTCCGGACTACGCCGTTATGTGAATATTATTACAGGCACCCACAATATCAAGAGAGAAAACTGTAACATTCTCATTCTTTCGTTATACAGTAGCGTAAGGTTCCGTCGCGTGAGTCAAAAAACACCGAAGAAAGACTATCCTTGAGAAGCAAATATTTCGGCCACATTTACAGTGGCCTTCTCTTGGGTTCACTGACGTATTTTAACAGTCGATAATATTTTCTCATTCCTGCTCATATAAAATGATGTTGCGTCACAGTTTTCAAAAACAGGTCGTTAAATGGGGATCTGTTGTTGTCTGTTGCTTCTTTCGTTGTTCACTATGGTTGGCGCTCATCGGCGAATGAGGCGTGAGCTCCTGTTTTCGTCCTGCTGGACCTAGGCCGCGCGAGTTAGTAACTCACCGGTAGCGCCCGCGTTTCGTGTTTTTGGTGCAGCCTATTGGACTCAGTGGGCTGGCAGCCAAGATGCGGGAAGCCCGTATCTGTCTTCTCTGTTCATGTTGTTAAGATATTTTACAATTTCTATGGCTTCTCTGATGTAAGCCGGCTGCTTAGCCTTGACACAGCCTTGTCGGTGTTCGGCCAGTGCAGACTTGATGAGCTGTCCCAGACATATGTAGCGCTCATGTACTAGTATGCGCGTTGCTATTGGTCCGCCCGTCTTACAGTTGCATACTTCTCAGCACTGACAGTCCACCTTGTGCACACCTGCAGTGTGTAAATCATTTGTCTTGTTCTTCGAAGGGCCCAGCACATACTGGATCTTGCAGCTGCTGTGGTAGGGAGTCTAGACGTCATTCCGGCGGAGCAGTTTCCATTCCTGTCATTGATGTTTGTCACGTAAGGTAACCGCGTGCTAGCTACAGGTGGCAATATCTTGTCTTCTCGCTTCTTTTCATTAGTTTCCATGACTGCTGGATCGATTTGTGGGAGTAACCATTGGTCACTAGTATTCTGCGCAGAATTTTGCGATCATGTGTTACATTTTGAGCATCGCTTAGGAGCTGCGTACCTATGCCAAAGTACGGATAACTTAGTTCATCTGTGTTAGCTGATGGTTATATTGGGCATTCACTTCTATTCTGGCGTCATAGATATCAGAGGTTCAGATATTTAAATTAGCCACTGCCTTTCCCAAACGCAAACTGATTTCACCGAACGCTGTAAAGTTCTGCCTATGCAGGAAGAAAGAGAAATAGGCCTTCTATATGCTTTCAGCATAGGGACCACTAATTGAGTACTCCAGTCATCTGTTAATATATCGTTCATCTCTATTTGGTTAAATATCTGTAGCAATTATCCGTTGATTACGTCAAGGGGGTTCTCTGTGGTCTGGTTGTGTATTCCGTCCTTGCCGGTTGGAGAACTAGCCACATTCGTTAACCTTCAAATAATTTATCTACCGTCTACAATATTGTATCACATTTATCTGTGAACAAATCTACATAAATAAAAATGAAATAGTTGTATGAGACGTTTTAATTTTATATTGTGATTTTAATATTAACAACAATTTTAATGAAGAAAGCGGTGAGGAACAAACCGAACTCCTGATCATCTAACTCAATACAAAGGGAATCGTTAAAGAGAAAATAGCTCGATAGGAATGAAAATAAACAAACGTTACCTAAATGAGCAGTTATTGCATCTAACGTTTACAGTGAAAGTCACTAAAGCTGTACTGAATATATGTACATTCTCTTCGTAATAAGACGATTAAATACGGTAGCAACATTTTTATAAAACACGTAATGAAACAGTCATACAGTAAATAAATGTTCAGTGATGATTGTAAAACAGTGCTGAACCATTTTTACGAAGTTCAAGCATGCTCCAACAATTGTAAGTCGGTATCTTCTGTTAATCAGTACAACGAAAAGCCAGCCAAAGTTACAAATTTCACTTTTGTTATAAACTCAATGACTAGTTTCGGGCCGGGTCACATTTTCAAATCATCGTAGCAGATATTCAAAATAGTATTTCCGTAAATGTAGAAAACGCTTTTTATGAAGTGGAAACGAACACTTGCAATACATACGGACAGCACTATAAGCGTTGTAACTGTCCGTTTGCACTTCATAACACATGGTGTATGCATTTTCCAAAATATCGTTTTGACAGTCTGTTACGACAATTTGAAAATGGGTCCCGGCCCGAAACTAGTCACCGAGTAAATAAAAAGAAACTGAAATTTGCAGATTTACCTGGTTTTTCGTTGTACTGAGTGAAACTGTTTTGGAATCAACTGGCCTGTAGCCTAATGTCTCTGTGCTTTCTAAACACAGTAAATAATTGACCAATTTCTTCATTCATAGTATATCTCGGATATAAACAAACACATAGACAAATATATATATATATATATATATATATATATATATATATATATATATATATATATATATATATATATAAAGCATGCTGCTACCGTTTCTTCGTGTAACTGTGGAGTACTTAATGCATGACGCGATCGATAGGAATTGGCCGCTTTGACCTCCAGTAACTCATGTACTATTCAAGTTAAATGCCTCTAATTTATATCAATTTTGGTTTACACTAACAGCTTTGTAAGGATACTTAGATCGACGAAATCGGATGAACGGTTTAGATTTTGGAAATTCGTTTCCGGGTGTTACTTGTATAATTTACGGTCAGTTACTAAATTTTAAACTAATAAATATACCGAAAATCGGATTACACCATCAGAATCGTCGTGCAAATAGTAGTAATGTATATTTTTCTTTTTGAGGTATCATGATTCATCTGGCTACTATTAATTTCTGTACGAACTGTGAAATGTCTGCCATGAAGGATTCACAAAGTCCGCCATCTGTGGCACTCCCAGCATAGACATCTCCTTCATCGACACAAAGTACCGTCGTCGTCACAGCGGAATATCCAGCCACGCGACCGATGGACCACTTGCTGGGGCTACCTCTCTTGCAACGGGCGATGTCCAGCACCACGCGGCCAGCCTGCCGAGCCCCCGCTAGCCGAACGGCGTGAGCGGTGGCCGCCAACTCTGAACTTAGAATATTTTCCGGGCGCCGCGACTCGCCCGTTACCTTACACGCCTTAGCCACAAGCATTTTCCATGAATCTCGGAAGCAGGGAGTAGTTAAGCCACTACCAAAAAACGACATTGCACAGCACCCCCTTATTACTGACTCATTTGCAATCTTCGTGCACTGCCTAATGCATTACAATATATAGGCAACGAAAAACTAACGAACTACCTAACTGCTAACAGCCTACTAGGCGAATACCAACCAGGTTTCCGTAAACATTGCAGCGCAACATCTGCCTTATTAAAAGGTAAGAGATGATCTGAAGCTAGCCACGGATGTACTAGAGGTGACTGTTATGAGGTTCTTAGACTTCAGCAAAGCATTTGACATCTTCATCTTCGGCATTTTACGTGCCAAACTCGGCAGCATAAATATTTCGCTCATAGGTGAAGGCTCGCCAGGAACCCATCATAACCGGCACCATAAAGTCACAATGGAGGCAGATGGTACTGGGGCCTAGATTCGTGTCCTTGCACGTCAGTGTGGTGTCATCAGTTCTGTCCTTCTACAAATATTACACTACGCTGATGACTTCCAGTAGTATCATAGTGAAAAAGGAATAAAACTAAGGACAGTTATCGACTCTGTCGACCGGTGCACACTATCAAACTGGGCATCCGGTATAGTGTTAAAGGTCAAACCATCCAAACTCCAAATGACTCTGCTATGCTAGACACATTAACCCGAAATCTCGGGAATTCCAACCATCGTTAAATCTAAATAAAAGAAGTGTAAACTTCTCTTCCTCAGAAAAGGGTCTACGAGTAGGCTAATAATAGAAGAAAACCTAAACTGGGCTGAGAATTTATCTGCATTCTGAGAGAAGACATCAGAATGTCTGCATGTCCTGCAAAAATTTAATGAATCTGCCCTCATGATCTGAAAAAGTTGTACAAGTTGTACAACTTGTAAAATCACATACTTCCAATTACTGATTACATTCCTCAGGTAAGCTCCTGAATTCTGGGCCTGCTTATGGATGCCTGTGTTCCTTATATCTCTGAAGTTCGAGACTTTGATCATATTTCACCATTATACGTACAGCTACCCTGCGTGTAGACAAGCGCAGAGATTTCGAAAGTCTTGGCCTTGTCTACCGTGTTATAGACGTACATTGTCCCTCATACATCTCTTTGACCTAAGCGCTGTTGACTGAACAAGGCAGAATCACCCCTTCTCATCAGAACCAAATCGTATCTATCCCAATCCATCGTTAAGCCTTTCTCTCAGTAGCAGGAACGCGACTCAGAAATAGCCTCCCTCATTAGAGAATTGAATAACATCTCCAGCTCTAGAAGACAGTTAATGGCATACCTACTAAATCAACAATAACGCTTATTATTGTCCCTATAAACAGTTGCTACGCTAGTACATCCTTCTTTCCAATTAGATCTTCCTCATTTCCTATAACACTCAGCTGTGCAGTCTCCGCAAATTTTATTTCACCAGAACACGATATGCCATCTAATTAGTACAAAAGCAAATTATTTTTATATATGCCATTGCCATTATTGATTTTATTGTCATTATTATTATTTCTTTCTTGTCTCAGACGTTATGTCTGGTTAAAAATGGAAGCTGACGCGGACCTTGATCAAGCGTGACTTCCTTTTAACTGTACAGTATATGTTACATTGCATTTAAGAACTTTCGGGTAATTGAACAAGTGTCAATAATTACAGATTTCTGTAGTTGTATATATAAGTTTGGATGTAGCTGTATTGCGTTGATGTACTGGTGGATATTGTGTGGTACGACTCCTGTAGTTGATAGTATAATTGGTATAATGTCAACTTTATCCTGATCCCACATGTCCTTGACTTCCTCAGCCAGTTGGATGTATTTTTCAATTTTTTCTCCTGTTTTCTTTTGTATATTTGTTGTATTGGGTACGGATATTTCGATTAGTTGTGTTAATTTCTTCTTTTTATTGGTGAGTATGATGTCAGGTTTCTTATGTGGTGTTGTTTTATCTGTTATAATGGTTCTGTTCGAGTATAATTTGTGTTCATCATTCTCCAGTACATTTTGTGGTGCATACTTGTATGTGGGAACATGTTGTCTTATAAGTTTATGTTGTAAGGCAAGCTCTTGATGTATTATTTTTCCTACATTGTCATGTCTTCTGTGGTATTCTGTATTTGCTAGTATTGTACATCCACTTGTGATGCGATCTACTGTTTTTATTTATTGTTTGCAAAGTCTGCATTTATCAGTTATGGTATTGGGATCTTTAACAATATGCTTGCTGTAATATCTGGTGTTTATTGTTTGATCCTGTATTGCAACCATGAATCCTTCCGTCTCACTGTATATATTGCCTCTTCTTAGCCATGTGTTGGATGCATCTTGATCGATGTGTGGCTGTGTTAGATGATATGGGTGCTTGCCATGTAGTGTTTTCTTTTTCCAATTTACTTTCTTCGTATCTGTTGATGTTATGTGATCTAAAGGGTTGTAGAAGTGGTTATGAAATTGCAGTGGTGTAGCCGATGTATATATGAGTGATTGCTTTGAGTATTTTGCTAGTTTCTGCTCATACTATAAGGAAATTTCTTAAATTGTCTACCTGTCCATAATGTAGGTTTTTTATGTCGATAAATCCCCTTCCTCCTTCCTTTCTGCTTAATGTGAATCTTTCTGTTGCTGAATGTATGTGATGTATTCTATATTTGTGGCATTGTGACCGTGTAAGTGTACTGAGTGCTTCTAGGTCAGTGTTACTCCATCTCACTACTCGAAATGAGTAGGTCAATATTGGAATAGCGTTAGTATTTATAGCTTTTGTCTTGTTTCTTGCTGTCAATTCTGTTTTCAGTATTTTTGTTAGTCTTAGTCTATATTTTTCTTTTAGTTCTACTTTAATATTTGTATTATCTATTCCTATTTTTTGTCTGTATCCTAGATATTTATAGGCATCTGTTTTTTCCATCGCTTCTATGCAGTCGCTGTGGTTGTCCACTAAATAATCTTCTTGTTTAGTGTGTTTTCCCTTGACTATGCTATTTTTCTTACATTTGTCTGTTCCAAAAGCCATATTTATATCATTGCTGAATACATCTGTTATCTTTAGTAATCGGTTGAGTTGTTGATTTGTTGCTGCCAGTAGTTTTAGATCGTCCATGTATAGCAGGTGCGTGATATTATGTGGGTATGTTCCAGTAATATTGTATCCGTAATTTGTATTATTTAGCATGTTGGATAGTGGGTTCAGAGCAAGGCAGAACCGGAAAGGACTTAATGAGTCGACTTGTTATATACCACGCTCAATCTGTATTGGCTGTGATGCGATATTAAATGAATTTCTTTGGATATTAAGTGTGGTTTTCCAATTTTTCGTTACTATGTTTAGGAACTGTATCAATTTAGGATCTACTTTGTATATTTCCAATATTTGTAGTAACCATGAGTGGGGTACACTATCAAAAGCTTTTTGGTAATCAATGTATGCATAGTGTAGCGACCTTTGTTTAGTTTTAGCTAGATATGTCACCTCTGCATCTATTATCAGTTGCTCTTTACATCCTCGTGCTCCTTTGATCTTTAGGTTTCAGATAAGTTATTACATGTGAAAGTGTATCAGGGAACGTGTATGGGTCTGCAATGTAACTGTTGAATAATTTAGTTAGAGGTGAATGTGTTGAGGTGAATTTCTTTAACCAGAAATTTGCTATTTTATCTTTTCCAGGGGCTTTCCAATTGTGAGCAGAATTAATTGCTTGAGTGACTTCATGTTGCAAAATTATCACTTCAGGCATTTGTGGTATCATCTTGTACGTATCTGTTTCTGCTTGTATCCACAATGCATGCCTATTATGTTGTACCAGGTTTGACCATATGTTGCTCCAGAAGTGTTCCATGTCTGTTATGTTTGGTGGATTGTCTATTTTAATGTGTGTGTTATCTATTGTCTGGTAAAATTTCTTTTGGTTTGTGTTGAATGTTTTGTTTTGTTTCCTTCTATTTCACTTTTTTTGTATCTTCTAAGTCGTTTGGCCAATGATGTAATTTCTGCTTCTTTCATCTAATTGCTCTATCACTTCTTGTTGTGAGATTTTACCTAGCATTTTTCGTTTTTTTTCTGACATTTCATTTCTTATAAATTGTGTTAGCTGTCCAATGTCTTTTCTCAATTTTTCTTTTCTGATCTGTAGCCTGTGTTGCCATGCTGGTTTTGTGGGTTTCTTCTGTGTGTTGGTTGGTTCTGATCTCTGCCTAGTGTGTATATTTAGTGTAGTGAGTGCTCCTACATAAACCAGTAGTTGTAACTCTTCCATAGTTGTGTTTTCATTTATTTTATTGTGTATGATTGTGTTGATAGTTTTTATTGTTGTTTCGACTTGTGGGTTATTTGGCGGTCTATGCAAGGATGGTCTAATGTCTGTATTTGTGTCTTTGTATTCTATATATGTCAGCTGAAATTTTTCTTCTATATCTAACATGTGTGTCACTTCGTGTTCTATTTGTGCTTGTTCTGGTGGCTGTCTTAAGATTTCGTTTTGCTCTGATTGTTTAATTGATGCGTGTTGTTCTTTGTTTGTTTGCTCTGGGATGTTTGAGTCCATTACTGTATTTTCTTCTTCTTCTGATTGCACATTATTTTGTTCCAGTATTTGTTGTAATTGTTGTTTGATGTTTTCTAATTCTGTTATTTCTGATTATTACATGGATCTGATCAGCTAGTCGTTGTTCTGTTAAAAATTTTAATTGTGGGTATCTGGTAATAAATATTGTGTATACTTGTGAGCTGTATCCAGTTGTGTTGGTTCCTAGGTTTGTTGCTTGGTAATAACAGAACATGAGGTGTCGATTAACTTCATCTGGCCATCTCATCCTTTGTCTTTGTTTTCCTTCTAGGGTGGTTGCAGGAAACATAACCTGCAAAACACCCCTATTTGGATTTGAATCATTTTCCAGTTGGCTAGCAGTGTCGTTACCATTGTGGGCGGGCATAGGGTTCAAGCGTCGTCCCCGACCATGACGGCGCTTGTCCGATGCTTCTTTAGTTCTGTCCTGAACCAACTAATTACACAAAAAGGGGGGCTAGCCCTATTAGTGGTTTGTTCTTTTCGTCGCCTTTTACGACTGGCAGAACATACCGGAGGCCTATCCTCTTCCCGGGCCTCCATGGGAATTATTATTATTATTATTGTTATTATTATTATTATTTCTTTACTTTCTCAGACGTTAAGTCTGGTTAAAAATGGAAAGTGACGTGGACCTTCATCAAGCGTCACTTCCTTTTAACTGTATGGTATGTGTTGTACTGCATTTAGGAACTTTTGGGTAATTGAACATGTATCAATAATTACAGATTTCTGTAGTTGTACATATAAGTTTGGATGTAGCTGTATTGCATTGAGGTACTGGTGGATATTGTGTGGTATGACTCCTGTAGTTGATAGTATAATTGGTATTATGTCAACTTTATCCTGATGCCACATGCCTTTGCTTTCCTCAGCCAGTTGGATGTATTTTTCAATTTTTTCTCCTGTTTTCTTTTGTATATTTGTTGTATTGGGTATGGATATTTCGATTAGTTGTGTTAATTTCTTCTTTTTATTGGTGAGTATGATGTCAGGTTGCTTATGTGGTGCTGTTTTATCTGTTATAATGGTTATATTCCAGTGTAATTTCAATTCATCATTCTCCAGTACACTTTATGGTGCATACTTGTATGTGGGAACGGGTTGTAAGGCAAGCTGTTGATGTATTATTTTAGCTACATTGTCATGTCTTCTGGGGTATTCTGTATTTGTTAGTACTGTACATCCGCTTGTGATGTGATCTACTGTTTCTATTTGTTGTTTGCAAAGTCTGCATTTATCTGTTGTGGTATTGGGATCTTTAATAATATGCTTGCTGTAATATCTAATGTTTATTGTTTGATCCTGTATTGCAATCACGAATCCTTCCGTCTCACTGTATATATTGCCTCTTCTTAGCCATGTGTTGGATGCATCTTGATCGATGTGTGGCTGTGTTAGATGATGTGGGTGCTTGCCATGTAGTGTTTTCTTTTTCCAATTTACTTTCTTCGTATCTGTTGATGTTATGTGATCTAAAGGGTTGTAGAGGTGGTTATGAAATTGCAGTGGTGTAGCCGATGTATTTATATGAGTGATTGCTCTGTGTATTATGCTAGTTTCTGCTCGTTCTACAAAGAATTTTCTTAAATTGTCTACCTGTCCATAATGTAGGTTTTATATATCGATAAATCCCCTTCCTCCTTCCTTCCTGCTTAATGTGAATCTTTCTGTTGCTAAATGTATGTGATGTATTCTATATTTGTGGCATTGTGATCTCGTAAGTGTATTGAGTGCTTCTAGGTCTGTGTTACTCCATTTCACTACTCGAAATGAGTAGGTCAATATTGGAATAGCGTTAGTATTTATAGCTTTTGTCTTGTTTCTTGCTGTCAATTCTGTTTTCAGTATTTTTGTTAGTCTTAGTCAATATTTTTCTTTTAGTTCTACTTAAATATTTGTATTATCTATTCCTATTTTTTGTCTGTATCCTAGATATTTATAGGCATCTGTTCTTTCCATCGCTTCTATGCAGTTGCTGTGGTTATCCAATATGTAATCTTCTTGTTTAGTGTGTTTTCCCTTGACAATGCCATTTTTCTTATATTTGTCTGTTCCAAAAGCCATATTTATATCATTGCTGCATATATCTGTTATCTTTAGTAATCGGTTGAGTTGTTGATAAAATGCTGCCAGTAGTTTTAGATCATCCATGTATAGCAAATGTGTGATTTTGTGTGGGTATGTTCCAGTAATGTAGTATCCATAATTTGTATTATTTAGCATGTTGGATAGTGGGTTCAGAGCAAGGGAGAACCAGAAAGGACTTAATGAGTCTCCTTGGTATATTCCATGCTTAATCTGTATTGGCTGTGATGTGATATTATTTGAATTTGTTTGGATATTAAGTGTGGCTTTCCAATTTTTCATTACTATGTTTAGGATATGTACTACTTTATTATCTACTTTGTATAATTCCAATATTTGTAGTAACCATGAGTGGGGTATACTATCAAAAGCTTTTTGGTAATCAATGTATGTGTAGTGCAGTGACCTTTGTTTTATTTTAGCTTGATATGTCACCTCTGCATCTATTATCAGTTGCTCTTTACATCCTCGTGCTCCTTTGCAACAGCCATTTTGTTCTTCATTTATAATTTTGATCTGCGTTGTATGTGTCATTAATTTCTGTGTAATGGCTGAAGTTAATATTTTTTATATTGTTGGTAGACATGATATGGGGCGACATTTAGCTGGGTTAGCTGTGTCTGCTTGGTCTTTAGGTTTCAGATAAGTTATTCTATGTGTAAGTGTATCAGGGAATGTGTATGGGTCTGCAATGTAACTGTTAAATAATTTGGTCAGATGTGAATGTGTCGAGGTGAACTTCTTTAGCCAGAAATTTGCTATTTTATTTTTTCCAGGGGATTTCCAATTGTGAGTAGAATTAATTGCTTGGGTGACTTCATGTTGCAAAATTATCACTTCAGGCATTTGTGGTATCATCTTGTATGTGTCTGTTTCTGCTTGAATCCACCGTGCATGCCTGTTATGTTGTACTGGGTTTGACCACATGTAGCTCCAGAAGTGTTCCATGTCTGTTATGTTTGGTGGATTGTCTATTTTAATGTGTGTGTTATCTATTGTCTGGTAAAATTTCTTTTGGTTTGTGTTGACTGTTTAGTTTTGTTTCCTTCTATTTTCATTTTTTTTGTATCTTCTAAGTCGTTTGGCCAACGCTTGTAATTTCTGCTCCCTTTCATCTAATTGCTCTATCGCTTCTTGTTATGAGATTTTACCTAACCTTTTTCGTTTCTTTCCTGACATTTCATATCTTATAAATTGTGTTAGCTGTCCGATGTTTTTTCTCAGTTTTTCTATTCTGATCTGTAGCCTGTGTTGCCATGCTGGTTTTGTGGGTTTCTTCTGTGTGTTGGTTGGTTCTGATCTCTGCCTAGTGTGTATATTTAGTATAGTGAGTGCTCCTATATAAACCAGTAGTTGTAACTCTTCCATAGTTGTGTTTTCATTTATTTTATTGTGTATGATTGTGTTGATAGTTTTTATTGTTGTTTCGACTTGTGGGTTATTTGGTGGTCTATGCAAGGATGGTCTAATGTCTGTATTTGTGTCTTTGTATTCTATATATGTCAGCTGAAATTTTTCTTCTATATGTAACATGTGTGTCACTTCGTGTTCTATTTGTGCTTGTTCTGGTGGCTGTCTTAAGATTTCGTTTTGCTCTGATTGTTTAATTGATGCGTGTTGTTCTTTGTTTGTTTGCTCTGGGATGTTTGAGTCCATTACTGTATTTTCTTCTTCTTCTGATTGCACATTATTTTGTTCCAGTATTTGTTGTAATTGTTGTTTGATGTTTTCTAATTCTGTTATTTCTGATTATTACATGGATCTGATCAGCTAGTCGTTGTTCTGTAAAAAATTTTAATTGTGGGTATCTGGTAATAAATGTTGTGTATACTTGTGATCTGTATCCAGTTGTGTTGGTTCCTAGGTTTGTTGCTTGGTAATAACAGAACATGTGGTGGCGATTAACTTCATCTGACCATCTCATCCTCTGTCTTTGTTTTCCTTCTAGGGTGGTTGCATGAAACATAACCTGCAAAACACCTCTATTTGGATTTGAATCATTTTCCAGTTGGCTAGCAGTGTCGTTACCATTGTGAGCGGGCATAGGGTTCAAGCGTCGTCCCCGACCATGACGGCGCTTGTCTGAGGCTTTTTTAGTACTGTCCTGAACCATCTAGTCTCACTAAAAGGGGGGTTAGCCCTATGAGTGGTTTGTTCATTTCGTCGCCTCTTACGACTGGCAGAACATACCGGAGGCCTATTCTTTTCCCGGGACTCCACGGGATTTATTATTATTATTATTACTATCACTATTACTGCAGCAGAAACATACTGCCAGTAATTAATAGTATTAGGTCAAAGTCAGTATGATTTATTCATATTGTCACTATAGACACTCAAATTACTTTAATGCCATGTTTCATTTCAAAATTGTTATTTCTTTGGTAACTAATATGTTAAAATGGTACTGTATGTGTGAAACATGGACCAACGCAAGCCAGGGCATGATGCTCATAACCATATTAGGTCAGACAAATACATAAACAAATAATTACGTTCTTTGCGAATGTGGATAATGACATCATAGGGACACCAATGACAAAGATACAAAAGAATTCAATGTGGAGAAGAGCTGTCTGGTTTTAGGAATAGAAATAATAGGGTCATATTACCGGGAAAGGTGGTAGAAAGAAAAGATGGAGAAACACACAGATGGTTTACAAATTGACAAAGATATTATTACTTCACAGGACTGGCAGAAAACAGATGATATGTCGAGAGGGAAGCGTCACCGTCGGTAATTGGCAAGGTCTTAATCTCTTCTCGAGAGCAGTATGGTTTTGTACCAGACAAAGGTTCAGGTATTTTTACAATCGTGTGCCTCAAATAGAGAAGGAGACTTAGAAATATTTAGTGTTTTTAAAAATTATTGACAAAATAACGGCCGTACATAATGTTTCATCTTATTATCTGGAAAATAATTAGTGTTTGCTTGCTCTAACATTTAGTTTTCGGAATTCGCTATTTGTCTTTTCAGTCTGTGGGATGTAACTTTTCTTTGTTTGGTTTTAACACCGTATCTGTGTTAACCACGTTTTAATACTCATTCAAAAGTTTCCTAAGCCTTCCAGTCGGTCGCGACATGCGAAAGTCGTGTGATTACATTCTCATTGTCATTTGTCAACATGGCACTCTTTTAGTTTTCCGGGGTTTACACGTCACTTCTTTCAACAGTTCTTCAATCTGACAGTTACACATCAGTAAAAAGAAGCGGCAATCCACTTTTTATAGATTTTAAACACTGATTTTCTTAAACTTGAAACTTCTAACAGTCATTTCTTGTTGACATTGTACAATTAATCTGCTGAGAACGCCGGTGTATAAGAAAAATATGAAGTAGGTAATGTATAAAAATAAAGAAACGCATCCAGTCGCAGCCAGCGTAACTGAGTAAAGGAAATACAGATGCAAGGAAATAACAGAATGTTGCGTCCGTATGTTATTAAGTTCTATATCTAGCTTGAGGCGGTTGGAGATATCACTATTTGTACTGTGTTAAACTGCATCACACCAGTAAATCTTTGGCAGGAGTAATACTGACTAATTTTTGTTTAATTTTTCTTAATTTTTGGATTACATGTAAACAGGAGAGAGGTTTCCTGCAATCTACAACAGTTTCTTTTTCCTTGCTCACTAGCTCGTACAAATTTACATTAAGGTCTCTTACTGTTTTTGTCAAACGTTTGAGTAGAGTGAAAACATGACTCCCTATAAATTACAAACTGAATTTTGTTCGAATTTTCAAAAACCAAACGAGGACTGAGACAAACAAATGGATTGTAAAATTGACCTGCATGAGGTCTAGTTTCGCAAAACAAATATTTAAGTCACGAAGGAATCAGAGTAACAAGAAAAAACGTAATTGGTGATTTCAGGGAAAGTAGAAACATTTCACTTACAGCTGCAGCTGTATATGCAAATAAAACACCTAAAGGTTCGGCTCTGCAAGAAACAGTACTGATATTTGGGAAAATGGTGCTCTAATGAGGTACAGATAACGAGGGGCAACTAACGTTTTTTTCTGATTTGTTCAATTCTTACTTTTAGGCAGTATATTTCACAAGATATTTGAACGCTTTTGTAATATTTTTAAATTGAAACAGCACATGATTACAATTATAATGTATCATGTTTACGAAAAAATGTAAGAAGGTTATGCAAACACAGATATTAGCTTTCATTAATCCTAAATGAAGTGGAATGTGGCGTACTTCCTTCGCCGTAAAGCAGGAAAACGTGCGGAGGAGAATACGCCCAAATACATAAGGTTTAATAGTTCTTGAATCAAATCACATTACATATATAAGTGAAATGTACCTCTCAGTGACTCTGCTATCTTTGTTATACAAATAGCTTTTTTCCTCCGAGACCTAACGCAGATACTAATAAAAATGTCTCTGTCACATTCAAAAAGAAATAGAGAGCATTCGGTTACAGGACAGAGAGGCAGGGACATGCTTTTCACACTTTCTGTAAGAGTGTGAATGAGTTATTTTCGTACTATACTCTTTGTCAAAAAAGATTAGAAACATCACGAAGCGAATATCTTATTGAAAATTCTGACACGCCAATATGTTTCCAAAACGTACGCCACACAAATCCGTTAGTGCTCTATCGAACACCTCATCGCATTGCTGCCCGTTATTACCTTCCTCCCACCAAAAGCATGTATTTAGTTGCCTCATTATCTTAGAGATCTAACACTATACTAAGTCGGCTCCTAACGTACTTTCGTTGTAGTTAATGTTGAACCGAAAAGCTTGTGATAGAACTGAAATCTCCTTTATTTCTACAATAAGGAAAGTTTTAATTGAATATCGCCTCCCTTTTGATTCAACGGCTCTATAGCATTGTCAGCGTTGAGGAAACTTCCGCCATCTGTAGACTTTCAACGCAATGTTAAGCAGAAGTTTGTTATGAAGAACTAAGCAGAGTGCCCCTCGTGAGAACTCAGAGCAGGCTCGCAGACTCTCATAGGAAACCGATAACGAGCACCGAATTCCTGTCAAGGACAAGATCATTTAGAGGGATATGACCGGGTCTGAGACGGAGGTGAAACGAATTCTAGCATGATATTTGCAAAGGAGAAACTGTGGAATTCGAATGCACTGGCTTAAGGTGGGTACGGAATATTTTGCTGTGAACGGCTGTAACTCTGATTAGTCTTAATCTTCTCGTATTTCGAAGAGTCAGGTGGCGCTATGGGAGAGGGATTGGAAGCACATTTAGGCGGCGGTCCATATTCCAGTCCAACCATCTTGAGTTATTTTTTCCGTGGTTCCCCTTCATCGCTCGAAGCAAATGATTACTCCGTAAAAGACACGGCTCCCAGTTGGAACTTGTGCCCCGTCTCTGAAAATCTCATCACCTAGACTTTCACCTCTCTTTGTTAATATGGAGCTCTCGTTGAAACTAAAGTTGGGTCAGCTATAGCGTATTTTGTTACTGTAACGGAACTGATCATTGGGAAGCGGCGGTATAGGGTTCAGGGACGTGTACGTACTTTTTAAGATCATCTTTCTTTCACAAGTAGACGTAAAGATGATGTGAACCCAGTTCCAATCGTAGACACGGCTGTACCACGATTTGAAATTATCTAGTAACACAATTCATACAACTCAAGAGTCAAGTTAAATTCAGTCTTATACATTGTGTTACTTACTTAAATTACCCTATAAGTCACAAGATCACAGGAGACACAGTTTCAACATTTACAGTACTTGTAATCAATACGAGGCTTATCCCACTGGGACAAATGCTCGTCAACGTGCAGCTTCAGTTATTATTCGAACTATACCACGGCCTCTTACCCCTACCAACGGCGCTTCACGCCGCTAACGGCACATGGTTAAGCGCACCTGGAGGTCATGAACACCTGTGGAACGTTTTCACTTAACACCTGCTTTTTTTTTAACATTTAAATTTAAAGGGACTGGAAGGGTTGACCCAATAATGTAAACATTTCAATTACAATGTGTTTATTAACTACCAAAATCAATCTCACATAACTGACAGACGCCACTCAGGTAATATTATTTACGAAACACTCATTACATAAAATCATATACAAGTTAATAAATCATTATCCAACTATCTCGAATAGACATTGAGAAACGCCACTAAGGCTGAATTTAACCATAACTTTAATCAAAAACCGCACAGGATTAGCCGTGCCGTCTAAGGCGCTGCAGTCACGGACTGTGCGGAGGTTCGAGTCCTCCCCCGGGCATGGGTAGGTGTGTTTGTCCTTAGGATAGTTTAGGTTGAGAAGTGTGTTAGCTTAGGGACTGATGACCTTAGCAGTTCCATAAGATATCACACACATATTTTTAACCAAAACAGCTCTAGTTAAGACACGTTATTTAAGACCCTCTCAATTCTAATACTTTAACATTACATGTAAAATAACAGTGGACATAGGCACCTCAAAACTCATGCTTCAGAAAAAAAGGTGGAAAATTTACATTAACTAATGAAGAGAATGTGTCTGGCTTGTTATTTCTCTGATATCTTGTATTGCCTGGGCACGAAACGAGATTTCCAACACAATACTGCACCTTCTCCCAACCAGAATTACTGCCATCAAGACTCAATTTTTACACGAATACTTAGGATATATTTATTAAAAGGAAAATTGGGAAATTTTGCAAATTACTAGACTAGTCTAGAGTAGAATAGAGACCATTGCAGAGCGAACCATGAAATTATTCAAATGCCTATTAGCTTGTAAGGTGGGCTTTTAGCTCATAGAAAGTTACAACTTTGTGCAATCATAAATGCGTACAACAGAAGTAAGGCCCAAGCTTGTAACGCCAAAGTTTAACCACAAACGGTGGAGTCGACTGAAGGAAGTAATAATTAACTTCGAACCAAGAAGTGACTCCGTTTGCAACACCACATCGAGTAGGCCACCGAAATGTGAGCCCAGAAAACGCTAATAGAGGAACACACGAGCTCAGGCGAAGTCCACCGCCTGGAAGCCAAACTTTTAATCTAAAGGGAAGCTCTGCGATTCGGTTGCCCGCAGCAGCAGCTCAAGCCGGCCGGGGTGGCCGAGCGGTTCTAGGCGCTTCAGTCTGCAACCGCGCGACCACTACTGTCACAGGTTCGAATCCTGCCTAGGGCATTTATGTGTGTGATATCGTTAGGTTAGTTAGGTTTAAGTAGATTTAAGTTCTGGGGGACGAATTACCTCAGATGTTAAGTCCCATAGTGCTCAGAGCCATTTGAACCATTGGAAACTCAGCTCACTGAAACACAGACCTCACCCGTCAACAGGGAGCCCAAAAAACTTTTCTTAACTTTAACATTCAAGATTGACCAGTAAATTAACACTACAAATTCAAGGCTAAACAACAACTAATTCCACTCGCAAGCCCTTTGCTTAAGTGAAACTACCTGATAAACAAATGCTAAGAGTGGAAAATGAACTGGCTCGCGAGAACCGACACTCACCAGAACTTAATGACACACTTATTGGCCACCTTCAGTGGGCCTGCAAAGCTCAACACGGTAACCTTTAGAAATAAAATCTCAGATTGTCCGCAGAGGACATATTGACATGGATTAACCGATATCGTAAACAAATTAAACACTTGCAAAGAATAGTTAATGATAACATTCTGCAGATACGTCAATATTATGCGGAAGCAGAGAAAACGCTTCGTAGGAGGCAACAAATGAAATCGAACGCACATAACATCGCGCGTCCGGGAACTCTTACTGTATCAAGAGCGATCACAATCACAGTTAACTAAGCGGTCTTAGTTATTAGAGTACTTAACTAAGTGTCTTGATGCTGAGGCGATTTTGCGAAGATGTCAGATCATCACTTCGCAGACCTTAACAGCGTGTCCCTCCAAGGAAGCAGGCACTTCCACAGCTTACGAGGTTGCTGGAGAATACACAGACCCTGCCAACTCCCGCCGCCTCCAGTATAACCACGTGATAACCGCCGCCCGGCGTCAGGCGCGCCGTATTCGCATCTGCCGGCCAGCCAAGCGCCGACTCGCTCACCGCCGCCTTCCGTTCTCAAAGCGTTGTTTTACTTACTCGCTGTTGGAACTCGTTTATATCCCGAGCGGGCCCAAGCCCCAAGACAAACACCTCTGTACTTGGAAATCGATCGTACTCATGTCAGGCACACTACTGGCGCCGGTCCCGACACGGCTAAATATGGTACACGCTAAAAGGGCCACCGGCAACTATAAAGCACAATAATGATTCAATTGGCTCTGAGCACTATGCGACTTAACTTCTGAGGTCATCAGTCGCCTAGAATTTAGAACTAATTAAACCTAACTAACCTATGGATATCACACACATCCATGCCCGAGGCAGGATTCGAACCTGTGACCGTAGCGGTTGCTCGGCTCCATACTGTAGCGCCTAGAACCGCGCTATCAATCACAAATTCGGTTGTTTAATATCAAGAAACGGAGAGTATTGGGGGGGAGGGAGGGGGGCGTGGGGGACACAAAATTGTTCACTGCGCTCACTACACCCTCGAGCTGAAAACAACAGCTCCGCTTATAGGCCTCAACCTGGCAGTGGCTGCTTGCCATAAGTTACGTTTCCAACCATCCACGGCCACAATGCCTTCTCCCCACTTGCCATTAGCTGCAGAAGTACGAGGGACGCTCAATAACTAATGCAACACCCTTTTTCATGAAAGTAGTTTGGTTTTATTCACTATTTCAACATAATACCTGTTCAATGCGACCTATACGCCTATAAGCCCGCAGAGTTATCACTCAAATGGTCGACGTCAGAGCCAACGTCTCCCACTGCTTCCAGTGGAATGTATCCATCGTTAGGCCCAAGAGATGGAAGTCAGACGGTGAAAGATCTGTGCTGTACCGTGGATGAGGAAGAACAGACCAATGAAGCTCTTCAGATCTTCACGGGGCGCGTTGTCATGGAGGTAGAGAAGTCCGTTTGCATTTCTGTGGTGCCGAAAAGTCTGAAATTCACCCACAGCAAGGGTTACAGCTGCGTGCGCCCGGCTGACAAGTGCCAGATCGGACTGGTTAGCGTGACCTTGCTTCGATGATGGCAGATGCCTCGCCCGATGATTAACAGTGCTTTTGTTCACTATCGGGTCTCCGCATATATTCTGAAAGGACCTGTGAATATCCCCGACACACTACTTTTCAACAAAAGAAACTAAATGACGGCTCTTTGCTTGGAAAGCATGTCCTTTACAGTAGCCATTTTCAAAGCTCCATGTAGCTCCGCCACCTGCCGGAACTTCATGAAAGTTTAGAGGGTGACGCAGGAACATTACGCGATGTCCCACAACAAATTCTGCATTTTTGCAACCTAAATTGGCAGAGAAAAAATGTTTTGCATTACTTATTGAACGACACTTATATCTCCACAGAAACAGTCCACAGGTTAGCAGCACACCAGAACCACACTACTAGTGGAGTCATCAATGATTAACCACCGCACAAAAGCGGAGGAAACCTTGGTGGCCACACACACCACTGATCGCGACTGATCGCTACTGATCGCCAGTAGAGAAGATGGAACAAGCTGCTACATAGACAGGCCTTGTCTCCTACGAATGTGTCATTCTTTTGCCTTTGTGGATGATGTTACTGGACACGAGTTTTTCTCCAATATACCAGAAAAACATTGCAGATTTTAGAGGGTTCCAGGAGAAAAATAAACTGCAGGTAGAAACCTGTATAAAAACTGTCATCCATCGAGGCAACAGAGCATCACATTCACAAGAAATAAGGATTTTCTACCCAGCAGCTTGCTCCAATTTCTCCACTGGTGATCTTGGCAATCAGTCACAGTGACTGTGTGTGAAACAACAGTGCGAGACGTTCCGCCAACTACCCATCAGTGTACAAAGTCTCGTTTCCTGCGAAAGTAGTGGACTAGTGTCAGGCACTGGCTTCTCTAACTTCGACATCCTGTACAACGCCTCGAATTTTGCCACGATGATTTTTAGACACAATATATATTTTAGGTTATAGTTAAAAATATTTCTTCCGGGCTTTGGAGTGAATTTATAAAAGCATTTTCAATAGAAGATCCATAAATTCTCACTTTGCGAAAGTAAGTGATACTTGTTGTAAATGGAGCTGCTTGTGCTGTCTTTCATTTGTAATATTTAGTTTAGCCCGAAATTAGTGCAGAGTCTTAGTATTCTGTTGTTTTACTGTATATCTACGTTATGCTTGCAGAAATAATTCATAGGGAACTAACTGCTTCATTTTGTGTTTCAGATTAGCATCCTTAATTTCTTTCATGTGCACTTGGGCCAGCAACAACCAGAGCATTTCATTTTCTTTTCTGTGTATAGCTTTAGGAATTTTCCATTGACTCCTATTCTAACAGTCCCTGAGACCTAATTTTCTCTAGAGCAACATACTCCCGCCTTTTTTGCATCATGCGATTGGCCAAGCACGCACCGTGTTAAATCGTAGAAATTTTTCATTAAATTTCTATTTAAAAATTTGTCCGATAAACAGGCGTAGTCCAAGACGTCGGTCACCGAACAGTTGTAGCATTGGGCATGCATCGGGCGACGTTTTCCCGTTTGATCAGATAAAGCCCCATACTGTAAAGACTAACACGTCGGGTTAGAATTTCTTTAGGACACTTTTTCCGTTAACTTCGTTCTTAGTTCATTGTGCTCTTCAGAGAAAGCGTAGCATGAAATTTAGTGCCATATTTCTACCTAAACTGGCGTGATCATATGGTGCCAATTTTATTATAGTTTAGCTCAGAAACTGGTCTACAGCAATGATAGGTCGCTGTAAGTCAATCATATCAAATGTTCTGAGCAGGATGAATAACCACAAGCAGGAAAAGGTTTCGACAGTTTGGGGTTTGTTGAAGACATGTAGAGTTCCGTATATATGGTGGACTCCTATTCTTGTTTTTGAATCACCTGTAAGAGAAGTGCATGCTGGTATTCAGTTTCTGTGTGACTTCTTCCTGTACATATCCGTCGCATTGATGACCATGTCGTGTGAGACTCAGAGCTTACTACGCTTCCTAAAATGTCCACGTCACTCAAAAACCCCGTGCTGGTATTAAATTTAAAGACTGTTTATCGCAAGCCCCCATTTTATCTTAAGGAATACACTAATAAGATTTCTCTCTTGATACACGATGTGTGTACATATTCCGCCGAATTACTTTGCCCTTCTCCTGTGAAATCCCTGAGGGAAATAAAAATCGGTCACCGAAATGTGTAACAAACGTGTATTGAAATCTGTATCGTCGTGTTTAAGTCCCCGTATTCAATCAATTTGCGCATTCAATTAATTAATAAAATAAGAACTCATGAGAACTTTACATAACATTGCAGACAGTGGAACTGGGGTATGAAAATGCTGTTTTCACATTTACAGAAGTCATAAAAATCTTCAGAAATCCGTGATATACGCCGCAAGTGGTGTGCTGGAGAATAATATATAAATATGAATATGCATCAAGAGTAAGAAAAAGATTTCTCTAAGGAAAAGTAGCCACTTATAGTTGCAAATTATGACGTTTCGGATTTGGAATCTCATGAGCGCTATACAAACAGCAAAGAGATACTGAAAACATGTTCAATTGCAAGACACTCTTATCAAGAAGGTCCCACTGTTATTAGGAAGAGTGTTTTGATTTCTGGGATTGTCGTATTATTATTTTATATGCAAAGATTTTAATCTGTTCTAGAGTCACGGTTTTCAGAGTTCACGATACAAAATGTTGCTAATCGATTCCTTAAAATTCATTCTGCCTATCCATGGTGTCTATCAGCTGCACATCAACCACATTCCTCTGACAGCTGGTGTATACTTCTATGTACAGCAATATGAACTACAGACCTGACTCACTATGTGGATAATACATTTTTTATACCGGCACACAGTAAAGGGAAGCTATATTGATTCTCCAAATTCTTAAACAACATCCACCCCAAAGTAATCTCCACCTTGTAGATAAGCGAGTGATGTTGCTCTCCCGTTTCTGCATGTGTTGGTCCATGAAAGATCTGTCAATACTCTGGGACACAGAATGTACAGGAAGCATACAAACACAAACAGAAACACTATCTGCACAAAAGTAAGCGGATACCTCTTGGCAGACATTAAATTGGGGTGATCCGCCTCTATGACGCTTGAACTCTGCTAAGGTGTCTGCGTGGAAATGATAGCCCGTTCTTCCTCAAGAGTGGAAAGCAGAGAAGACATGACGTTGAACGCTGTGATCTGGAGCGTAGTCGACATTCTAACTCACCCCAAAAGGGGATCCGTTAGTTTCAGGTCGGGACTGAGAGGGCCAGTCCATATCAGGAATACTACTTTCCACAAACGATTGCCTCACAGACGCTGTTTTGAGTCAGGGTGGATTGTCAAGCTCAAACAACCATTATTTTCGAACAGTTCCTTCTCCGAACTTTTCCTCTTCTGTACGCGCTTACAGTTCTACATAATAAAGGCATATTCTTCGGTATTTAGGGCAGTCTTAAGTGCAACAAGAGGACCACATCCTAACCACGATAAAGAGCTCGTTATTATGGTAGGCCTGTTCACTGTTGCCATAAACATGATGGCACGTAACGTTCTCCAAACATTCACAAAATCCAAACCTTTCCATGGATATTAGTATGATAAATGAATTCTTTTTAATTAATAATTCAAGCGTCAGGTGCTTAAAATCCCACGAGCTTTCGACCAAGCTCTCCCCGGTCATTGTCAAGTGGTAAGACTGACTGCTGTGTCGCCGTGGCCGCATCGTTATATAGCCGCACTGCTGGCTGTGACGTCACTGGTGCTCTCTTCCTTCAACATCGCGATAGCCGGGTCCCAGGCTGTGCTGAGCAGCAAACCGCCGTCCTTGTTGATGGTGTTTTCAGATGTTTTCATTTCAATAGCTTATTTTATGACGCTATCCCAAAATCCCTTCGCCTTCTTAACGACAGATGTTTCGTTAAAGGCTAGTTCTGCCACGGCTGATTTTTCTGTATAGCGTAGGCGTAAGCACCTCTCGTGTTCCGTCTGGCGTTGCTCCACAGTTCGTACTGTTTGGCCTACGTAGTAACAGCCACACGGACATGGTATCTAATACACTCCAGGCGTTCTAAGCCCTAGATCGTCCTTCACTGGCCTCATGACCTGACGAAGATTTCCTGGGGACCTGAACACCGATGAAATGTTATATCTCTTCAGGTGCCGGCTAATATTTCCCGACACTGTACCACAGAAAGGCAAAAACACAAGCTCCTTGCTTTCTTCTTCGGTGGTGTTCTCTTCTCTGTTGGTGCGTTTCTTGCGTGTCACACCAGATATAGCCTATGACAGCAGTCGGTGACTATACCGTTTTCCCGGAAGACTTTTCTGAGGTGGCTCAGTTCTAGTGCAAGACTTTCTGCGTCTGAGACGACTTTAGCACTATGGACGAGGGTATTCAGAACGCCACGGTTTTGTGCCGGATGGTGGTGGCTGAGAGCGTGCTGATACCGATCTGTGTGTGTCGGTTTCCTGTAGACACTGTGGCTGAGGTGCCCATTGGTTTTCCGTCGAACGAGGACATCAAGTAAGGGCAATGCACCATCTGTCTCGACTTCCATCGTAAACTTGATGTGGCCTCTTCTACTACGAGCATACAAGACAAGAGGAGATGTTGAGTCATAAAATGATTTACCAAAATCTTTATTACCAATTTCAAGCATATGATAGGTACGATAGGCAATTACATCTCTATCATTAAAACTTTCGGGACCAGGTACACTAGAAACTCCGCTACCACCTCTTACTATGGCCACGGTGAACCATCCATTTACATGTGAAAATGTTTCGTTTATATCCAAGCTAAAATTAAGAGAAGGTCCATCGACGAGGGCGTGGGCTGCAAAACTCATCACTGGATTACGATTTTTCTTGTCTCCTGATGTTGTTGTAAGTTCAATGTTTTCTATGGTTTTGTAAACTGCTGTGCGGGTACGACGATACCTCCTGTAGCGGATGCTCTAAAAATTCTCAAAGTGTTTCACGACTATGCGGTCAGATAATAAAAGTGTCATCGACGTAACGATAAAAGTAGCTTGGCTTAGTTGGAGACGTGTCCAAGGCAATGTCTTCCAATTTTTCCATAAAATGGTTGGCTATGGATGGAGCTAATGGGCCGGCCGTGGTGGTCGAGCGGTTCTAGGCGCTTCAGTCCAGAACCTCGCGACTGCTACGGTCGCAGGTTCGAATCCTGCCTCGGGCATGGGTGTGTGTGATGTCCTTAGGTTAGTTAGGTTTAAGTAGTTCTAAGTTCTAGGGGACTGATGACCTAAGATGTTAAGTCCCGTAGTGCTCAGAGCTATTTGAACCATTTTTGGAGCTAATGGGCTTCCCATAGCCACGCCATCCAACTGGTCGAAATACTGGCCGCCATGTAGAAAGTACGACGATGTGAACGTCTGCTTTACCAGTTCCACAATTGTGCTATCAAATATCTGGGAGAGGAGGTCTATACAGTCTTTGACAGGAACACGTGTAAACAGGGAGACCACATCAAGACTAACCATTATAACTCCTTGACTAAGATGCAGTTGTTTAATTCTGTTGATGAAGCCCATTAGCTCCAGCAGAATGTGTGTGCTTGGCACGATCTGGATACTTTTCAGCATACAACCGCACTGCTGCGCTAATGGTTTGGCGACATTCACCAGAATCGAAATTCCCTTTTCCGACTTACACAGTGTGAATGTCTCAGTAGCTTTACGGCTAGTTATCTGATTTCTGCAACAGCAAAACACAGACTGATTGCCTTGCTGTTTGCGCAACAGCATATTTGCAGTGGTCTCAACGATGATGGATCGTTGAACTACAATTTGATTTGCCGTTATACAAAAAGCTGCGGTTGAAAAACACATTGTTTTTAAATATTATAATACATTTTTGAGAGAAACATTGGCCAAGTTTTCGACGGAAAATTATAGCACAAGTTCTGAATATTTGCTTGCTTTCAAGTATGAATGGAATAGTGTGATAATGACAGGTTAGGCCCTTTGACACACCGCCGGGCCGAATGTTCTCACCGACTTCCATTATACCTACACCATGCGTCTCTGTATTCAGAATGACAACTGCACCAAATAGTTCCTCTAAACAGGCCACCGACAAAAATCCGAGAGACAGTTTACCTGAGTGGACTGGGCCTGGGACGTCACTTCACTACTATCCACGTGTCATGGTAAATATCATAGAGAGAATATCTAACAGTGTGTGTGAAATGAACTGAAGGCCCACTATGAATAAACATCGTGCAGTCTCTTAATTGAAGGTAAAGACTGTTCAGAAAAGATACCAGAGAATAGCAAGTGTTAACAGTTCTTGCTCACACATTAACCTTAGATACCTGCTGATATCTAGGTTGACTTGTCCCATAACAGTTTTCCCGATCCACCTAAGTTGACCAGAAAAAGTTTTTATTCCACATTTAGAAAAAGTAATCTATTATACAAACAAGACCGTTGTCGTTTTTGTTGTTGTGATCTTCAGTCCAAACACTGGATTGATGCATATCTCCATGCTGCTCCGTCTTGTGGAAGCCTCTTCATCTCAGAGTAACTACTGCAACCTACATCCTTCTGCGTATGGTTACTGTATTCGTCTCTAGGTCTCCCCGCCTTCATCCAGTACTAAATTGGTGATCCCTTGGTGCCTCAGAATTTGTCCTACCAGCTGATCCCTTCTTCTACTCAGTTTTCTCTTTCCCCCAATTATATTTTGTACCTCCTCATTAGTTACGTGATCTACCCATCTAACCTTCAGCATTCTTCCGTAGCACCACATCTCAAAAGTTTCTCTCCTCTTGTCCAAACTATTTATCGTCCTAGTTTCACTTGCATTCATGGCTACACTCCATACAAATACTTTCAGGAAGGACTTCCCGATAAAAATCTATACCCGATGTTAGCAAATTTCTCTTCTTCAGAAACGCATTAGCTGCCATTGGTGGTCTACATTTTATATCCTCCCTACTTTGACCATCTTCAGTTATTGTGCTTCCCAAATAACAAAACGCGTCTATTACTTTAAGTGTCTCGTTTTCTAATCTGATTCCCTCGTTTTACTTTTGTTGATGTTCATCTTATATCCACCTCTCAGGAGACTGTCAATTCCATTCAGCTGCTCTGTGATCCGGAAGCGAAGGGCAACGCAATACGCCAGGGCTGACATAGATACAATAATGTCCCAAGCATTACCTCCCATGTTGCGATAGAGTATGTATCAAATGGCTCAAATGGCTCTGAGCACTATAAGACTTAACACCTGAGGTCATCAGTCCCCTAGAACTTAGAACTACTCAAACCTGACTAACCTAAGGACATCACACACACACTTCCATGCCCGAGGCAGGATTCGAACCTGCGACCGTAGGGGTCGCCCGGTTCCAGACTGTAGCGCCTAGAACCGAGAGTATGTATCGCACGATAAGTCTTGTCATACGTGGATGTTCTTCAGAACGCTGCACAATACGGTCTTTTGATCGGAGATGACTTGTCGTGAATTTTCTCTGAATCCTGGAATAACGCATCCTTTCGATCAGAAGTAGAAAGAAAACATGGTATGCCTTGAACTATTGCGCATTATACTATGGGTCGTATCAGCAGCCATATACCTGGCCATATAGCGGCCACTTCTCCTTGCCGCACAACACCCACAACTAGTGGGTAGTCTTGCTCCATGCGCTCCTCCAGTGTAGACAATATACGCTACGAGCAATGCAAGCGCACCGCTTCTTTGGCAACAGTACGGCCTGCGAATACAAACACACATGTTGACAAGCCAATGTCCAGCTGATGGCACCAGGGCCGTCTAACGCGCCAACAAACAGCACTAGTACCGACGAAAACAGTGCTGTCATGGCGGCAGTGTATTGCATCTGCGGAATACCTGCTCAACGAGCGCCTCGTAGGTTTCATTGAGCATGCTGCCTATTAAAGATGTGCTCGACCGCAAGCAGGTAGCACAAGCTCACGCTGGCACCTCGCGAGCTGACGCCGACTGCGCCCAGCAAACCATCAATCAGTGTTCCATCAGTCAGAGTTCCACCAGTCAAGCCTTACCGATCAGCTAGGCATCTCCCTTTGGAGCCTTCCCCTCTTTCGATGCTGGTCTTCCACGGAATCGGTATGTCAGCGGACATCCACAGAGGATACAAGAAAGTATCCGTGCTGGTCTACCAGCCGGATTCGAAAACCCTGGAACTGCTAATCTGGTACGGGTACCTGTACCTAGCAGCCACCGTTACGACCAACGTCATGATGGATTGTCGTCAAGACCTACATCATGGCACTGTCACGACGCAAGTTAGGACAGACGATTGGCTAGGTCACATTCACACGAGATGAAGATGTTCCATTTCTGTTGTGTCTATCAGAATCCTCATTACGTTGAACTTAGTTTGTTCTGCGCTGTGTTAATAAAGTGTTACGTACGCTTACACTACTAAAACGTGCTTTATTGCTGACAGCCTAGCACTCTGAACAATCAGAAATGTGAAGATAAAAGACACTAAACGCTGGGTAATTCTACTTCAGCTGCTTGGTAACATACTGATACAGTCGCACAGCTACAATCCATCGCCATTGGCACCGCTTTGTATATACGTCGTACCTGGTTACTTATGAAATGAATATTGGGCCGTTGTTAAAAGAAACATCAGATAACTTTAATACACTACCCGTATCAAATGTTTAAAACAGACTACCCTGAAATGTATACATTTCTTCAATTTAAAAAGTGCATCTGAAACAACATATCCACCGGCGAGATACGATGAGCCATTAGTAGACTAACGAGTTGATAAAACCATTAATTTATCCAAAAAAAAGTGAGTTTGAATTACTTGTTATACACTTTAATTCTGGAATTTACCGCTAAAGCGTTAAGAGTAAATTTCATAAATATTAATTAAGGATTTTAGTGCATATCTTTTCCCGGTATCCTCTTGCTTCATTCGTTAAAGATACATCCATACATACCATATAACTCTAGTGTCTCAGTCGAATCTTTTTTCATCTGTACAGCGATTTCCCATTCATACATCTTTTTTCTCTTTTTCGTACATGACGTCTAAGTTGATGTCAATTTGCATCTTAAGCGTTATATTTTTTCTCTGGAAAAATATATTATTCTTCATCGTGTTACTTCAATTTTATTGGTTATGTAGTTCATATTTGCTTTAATAGTTGCAGAAAACTTAATGAAACTTCATGTCTGTTGTATAAGCCCACAGGCACGTTATGTCGTATTAAAAATTTGCAGAGTAGCTTCTACACGTATCCGCGACATGAATATGTAGCAATATCCAGAGTGGCTCGCTTATTATTCAACGAACTCACACGCACACTTTAGAATGCAAGAAATAATATTAGATTAATAATTTAAACTTGTGCTTCCACATTTCAAAACACAGAAACGCATCAGTCTGACTTATTATTTAGTTACCCTCTTTTAAATATGTTCGTATGTCAGCCGAATTAATAATAGCCTACTGTCCTCGATCCGCCCTTGTAATCTGAGAGTTAAAGTATTTCTCACTACAATTTCCACTTCTTTATTCGTATACGTTGCCTAATTCATTAGAATTTAATTTACGTTTCCCTTTGTTTAGCCGGCCCGAGTGGCCGAGCGGTTCTAGGCGCTACAGTTTGGAACCGCGCGGCGCTACGGTCGCAGGTTCGAATCCTGCCTCGGGCATGGATGTGTGTGATGTCCTTATGTTAGTTAGGTATAAGTAGTTCTAAATTCTAGGGAACTGATGACCTCAGCAGTTGAGTCCCATAGGTCTCAGAGCCATTTGAACCCTTTGTTTATTTCATTTAAGCCCTTCGCTCTACCACATTTCAATCGCAATCTGACAGGGATGATGCCTTCTGGTCATGCAAAACTCTGCACCTTTTCGAAATATTCTTGTAGCCTTTTATCTTTCGCTGCACCCAAACGTAGTAAATAGCTGTTTTGGCCGTAATTTTAGTTGGCTGTCTAATGCAGCGAAAGAAGGCTTTTCTGCGAAATCTGTGTGTCAAGTATAGTCGGAGCACGTCAGTATTTTCACACCCACAGTTTGGTATATTTGCGCGGTGTATCACCTCCCTAAGGTAAAATCGCTATCTACATGCACATCAATACTCCGCAAGCAACCTGACGGTGCGTGCGGAAGGTACCTTTGGTACCCCTCACTGATCCCCCCTTCCCTGTTCCATTTGCAAATGACGCATGGGAAGAATGGTTTTAGGTAAGCCTCTGTATTACCTCTAATTTCTCGAATTTTCTCGTCGTGATCATTTCGTGAGATGCATGTGGCAGTTCCGCTGTCACTGCTAGTGTGCAAGTCCAAACTGCAATGCTCTCTCGTAGCGAGATGCAGCATTATGATGCCTGCTGTTTCAGAAAAAGGAGTGTAGGAGCTCAAAACACTAGCACAACTTCAGCATGCGTCAGGTCTGCGATTTAACAATAAGTGTTTGTTAGTGGTCAAAAAATGTCGGTGTAGTAGCGAGGCACCATCAAGTTTTTTGAGCCCTCCATCGTTGTTGGTCAAGAATTCGGAACTGGGACACTTTGTGTAATACATGGTCCGACTCTTTCCGGAAAACACTCTCTCATAATTATAGTAGTAAACCTTTCCGTGATGCAAAACGTCTCTATTCCAGCGTCTGCCAATATCGTTCTTTGGACAAATTTACGTGTCCTAGCAGCTGAACAGTCATGTGACATTGCTGTCAGATACGTGGATCAGACCAAGCATATCCTCAGTTCCTTGTTGTCTCGCATATTTTAGGCTCCTAGGAAATGACTGCACCGCTCTTAGAGCGGGCGGAGCACATGTTCCGATGGATTTAAAAAAGAAGATAATTGAACAAGTGATGTGGTGATTGTAAAATTGGCGCAGACTTCTTATTTTATGAAATAAATAAATCCGAGATTTTAACTGTAGGAGACTATGGGTCAGTACTTTTTCATGTTTCTAGCTGGTCTTGTCTTCATTAATATCGTTAGACGAGCATGTTTTCACGGTGTGACACACGTATAACTTGCTGCTATACTCTTGTACTGCAAAGAAAGTAAGAAGAATGTAGCACTCTAATGGTAATGAACATCAGCCTTCTAGAGTCAGCATATCATAAGCCACGCAGTCCCATTCCTACACATATAATAGCAACGAAGATGACCGACTAAGTAATTCTCAGTATATTCCTGCTCCTGCCCAGTATGTGATGTTCTTAATGTGCTCCGCGTACACCGCAGTCCAAGAAGTGCCACGAATGAATTTATTATTAGCGTATAAGTGTCGTCAGCACAGTAATTATGGTGCCAGCTTGAACTGTAAACAATGAATGGGCGCTCGCCCAGTCAGCTGCGTGCAGGAAGCACTTCGTAGTGGACGTGCGGCGGTAGTGTGTCAACGTTGTTTTATCACAAATCGCAATGGAGTAAAGTCTCGAAATAAGGTTTTAAAGACGTTTTCTAGAATGTTTTGACTAAGAGAAAAGTGAATGCGAAGTTTGTCGCGCACACCTTAATTTCCGAAGAGCAACATCGATACGTGCAAGCTTGCTGCAACTCGATTGTAATGCAAAAGCTGGGCAGTTCTTTTTTGGTGTTATCAATGCGAACCAACCACAAGACGACGTAACCCAGAAACTGAAAGTTGAACAACGTCCCAAAGAAGGACTTTATTGATATTTTCACGTGGTTGTACGAACGCTCTATAATCATTCCTCAGGTATGTTACGCAGAACACCTGAAACATTAAAACCATCATCTTAACTATTTTGACTGCTTCAGAAATATCTACCGCGACATCCTGCAGAACCTTAAAATAGGTAAATCATGATAAATTACTAGATATTTCAGGTATACATCGATGATGTGTAAGTAAAGAGCTGATATTAGATAAATCTGGTAATTGAGCAGCAGAATTACAGAACTTTATCACAAATGTGTTCCTTAGCGTTAATTCAAAGCTACATGATTGACTGCAGAACTACAACAGAAGATGAATAAAATATACCCTTCACGCGTGAGAATCAAGCAATCATAGACCCCTGAAGTTTATGCAGTTTACAGGATAAACGGAAAGGAACTTTAGGTTATATTTGTGGTCTGACAGAAAATCTTCAGTATGTTGTTATCGAGCATTATCTACAGGAAAATATCATAGACAAAGACAACTATTGAGAAATAACTTCGTGGTATACTTATTGACCAAGGATTATATGAGTTACTACACAGATTATTTGAAAAATCAGTCACAACGTGAACTGGGATTGCACTGTATGTAATACCTAAAATGCAGGATGCATGGCACCTGCTACCGATATATAACTTTTTTTTAATTGTATGTAACTATTTATAATTTAAATGCTTTCTTTTAATAAGTAAGGACATTGCTTCACAGTATGTGTGCATTTAGGTAGAAGTCTGTTGACGTTTCATTGTACGAGGCCTATTCAGAAAGTAAGCTCCGATTGATTGCCAAATTGAAACCACAGTGAACATCAGAAATGTTTTACTTGTAACAATTAGCTACACCTTTCAGCTAATTCTCTACGTAGTCGCCGTTCTGACTTAGACTTTTGTCATAGCGTTGTACCAACTTTTCAATAGCCTCAACATAGAAGGCAGCCGCCAGTGCTTTCCGCCAATTCTCCACGCTGGCCTACACCTCGTTGTCTGTGTCAAAATGTTGTCTTCAAAGACAGCGGTTCATGTGACCAGAGATGAAACTCAGGGGGAGAAAATTGCGGACTGTATTGTGGGTAATCTCACATTTCCATTTGAAAACGATGCAGGAGCATCTTCATTGCCCCTGCAGAATGCGGCTGAGAATTGTCTTGAATAAGAAACAGCACGACAGTTATGTAATGTTAGCTGCATAGCTTCAGGCGAAATTTCTCACCAGGCCCTCGTACTTGGCGGCAGACACTATTTTCTAGACATCTTTACGCACTCACTGCGAGCTCAGAAATGAGAAGAGCGACGTGATGCTAACTGGGGTTATACTAGAGACACTACCCAACACATCTGTGCAAAGCTTTATCGGATTTTCATAGTCGTTTCCATTTCGCGACCGATCGGAGCTTACTTTCTGAACGCCCCTCGTATTTATCTGTGTTTTACTGTGAAACTTACAAGCTCTGGGTAAAAGCCAAAGGAATTGTTATTTGCATCGACTAGCAATGATAATATCAGTGCTTGTACGTTGTAAAATCTTTGGGTAAGGGGTTGTTATGCAGAGCGCGCAGAGAGAGCGGGAGACGGGTTCCAGCGCTTGTAGTGTGCGGGAGTGTGGTGTTAACGCTCTCGCAGTAGAGAGTACCGTTGTCGGAGGCATCATGTACGGGCGCCGGCAAGACGTATAGCAGCAGGGGTATGGACGGTGGACGGGCGGATGAGGCTGTATTAATTGCGACTGCCCGTTCCTGTAATTAGCCGTGGCTACACAATATGCTACCGTCTTCAACAACAGCAGCAGTTCCAGCAACACAGTTTCGTCGTCGGCTCCGAGTTTCGTCGTATGCACAGCACGGAAGTAAGACTGTTTATTGGTAGACAGTATTAACGGCTGACCCAGCAACACAAATGAATGTGATTGGATAGATAAGATTTATTTCAATAATAATCAGTTAAACTCAGGGCGATTGTGTCCTCATTGCCCCCAGACATCGTTCCCTAGCAGTTTCCTTGCTCCTTTTTTCCCCTAATATGCTAACTGAGTGTCATAAGAAACAAACTGAATAGTTACAGCCAGTTTATTAATGAATAATTTCTCTTCTAGGAATTTTAGCCTCAGTCTACTTTAAATTAACTGTTGTACAACAGAGGCTTCAGTATATGACTGAAGCAATTTCATTTTTCATGTTTGTGAATCAATCACTGGAAAAACATTTAAATCTAAAGAAATGAACAAATTAAGAATGCGGAAGTTTTGCTTATTTTACGTATAGCTTGGAGAACATGGCTGTTTGGTTTGGTACGTATTCTAGTATTTAATTCAGTTCAAGTCAGTAAAAAAGGCTCAGTTGTTCAGACAGTAATATGAAATCCAATTTGGAAAATACGTAAAGGCAAAGTAAAAAGTGCTTGCTTTTTTTCTAAATTCCTTTGATGACGTTATGCTGAGATCACCGACAGTCATTGTTCATGTAACGAAGTTCAGTACTAACATACAGTTTAATTGCATATTTTATATTTTCAAATCATTACTTGATTGCCTTTTTCAAAATTTAATGCCAAACATAACGTAATAGCGACTTCTCAGTTTTCTTCATGATTACATACTCACTTAAAATAAGAAGCAAAAAAAAAAGTGTCAACTTTTAGTTGCCACCCCAGTGTTTAAGTGTTTAATAATACATGTTCTTCTTTCCCATCATCTTGTACAGGATTTTGAATGTAAATTGCCCTAGTTGGCTGGCGACGTTAATTACTTCCTTTTCGTTCATTATTGTAACTTTTGGATTCATGATCAGTGGTACCCCTTTCTGTCCAGTGTTTTTCGTATGTGAATGCACAAAATAACATTCTTTTTCCTAATTATAGCCCTGCTCGGTTTAATTACTTTACTTTTAGTAGATTTTCCATGTGAAGGGTCGGTTGTACACTTTCCTCCTCCTTATCGGTTCACTTCTTCGGGAAAGATAGCCTCATACAATTAGAAAAAGTCCATTAGGCATAGACGCGATCCACGGTCATATATTACGTCGCAAGCAGGATAGGCAGATTGGCAAGTGGGAGGTTAAATGTATTTGGCAGGAGGAAATCCAGTCACAAAAAGATTGCAGACACTTCAGTAAGCGTAAATTGGAATTCAACAAGGAGCCACTAGTGCAGGAAGAACATCAGTCGCACTTGGGGACTACTTAAATACGATTCAATAGAGGAACAAGAATTAAAAATCTACCATCACCGACGTCCCATGCAAGGTTAAAGATGTTGTTCAAGAGCATAGAAGAATGTCTTGTAAAGTTCCTCAGTTTTAATCCACTGTGCTAAATAAATTGCAAGTGGTAAAGGTAATATTGCAGTTTTAAAAATCTCTGTCATTAATTAAAAATAATATGCAGACTGTAAAAAGTGTACGTGCAACAGGTGGCATAATATTTGCAGAGCGTACGGCTGCAGATAAATGGATAAGCCACTGCGGGCCACTGCATGTCCACCCACACTACGCGTTTGGCGTGTAAGTGGGACAACAGCGCTGAGTAGTTGCGCGGTCTTGGGCGCCTTGCCACGGTTCCCGCGGCAGCCCTCGTCGGAGGTTCGAGTGCTCCCTCGGGCATGGGTGTGTGTGTCGTCCTAAGCATAAGTTAATCTAAGTTAGTGTGTAAGCCTAGGGACCAGTGACCTTAGCAGTTTGGTCCAATAGGAACTTACCACAAAATTAAAAGAAAAAAAAGTGAGGCACATGAAAGTAATGTCACACTCAGAAAGCAGCCTACGAGAACTGCCGAAGAAAGAGAGCCCCACGGAGGTGAGTCTTTGTGGATGCTACAACCAAGCTGATACCGAGACATGATAGTCCACCTTAAGAGCAAGACAAATATTGCGATACATATAATACGACTACAACGAAATATAAGAAACTCATTGTTAAAGAAAATGGGAGATATATGATTGACAAGTAGCGCATCTGGTAGCCAACAGCATTTTTTACCAAGAAACAGAGATTCAGACTATAAAGATTGCCGACCGTTGTGGCCGAGTTGTTCTAGGCGCTTCACTCTGGAACCATGCGACCGCTACGGTCGCAGGTTCAATCCTGCGTCGGGCATGGATGTGAGTGATGTCCTTAGGTTAGTTAGGTTTAAGTAGTTCTAAGTTCTAGGGGACTAATGACCTCAGATGTTAAGTCCCATAGCGCTCAGAGCCATTTCAACCATTTTTTGAACTATGAAGATTCTGTGGGCTGGTACTAGGATCAGTTTCCAGACTTTTATCCATTTTACATTTTTCATTGCTACAGTTACTTTCATTATGTAATTATAATTGTTTTTAATCCTTCTGCTAACTGATTTATTCATTAGCATGAATCAATTGTAAAGTTACATTTTGTTTATGGATACCAAACTACAGGTATGTTAGTAAATAAATAAATTAACTATGCAGAAAACTGCAGAACAAAATAAAGTGAAACGTACGCAATACCAAAGTCAGCCGTGCCAACGGTATGGAATCCGCATCAGCACCGTACAATCTGTACAGTTTTGGCATGAAAAATTCTGCTGTTTTCCGAAATTCATATCGACAACAGTTAACTCTTGCTTTGTAAACTGTCAGCCAAAAATTAGCACTCTGCTTAAACATACATTCTAAGATAAAAAAGAAATACCCACCACAAAGTAATTATTCAGCGGAATGGAAATCGTTAGATGTGATGTGCATGTACAAACAAACAAAAGATTGCAGTTTACAAAAAAAAAAAAAAGAAAAAATGCATGATTTATTCAAGAAAGGGAGCTTTACAAAATGAGCCAGTCAGTAACGTGTTTCCTCACCTCAGGCCCTTATGCAAGCATTTATTCGATGTCCTCCTGAGGGATATCGTACCAGATCCTCTCCAGCTGGCGCGCTTGATTGCCAAAATCGCTAGACAGTTGGAGGCGAGAAAGTTATCAATTGGGGAGAGATACGGCAATCATACTGGCGAGGGTAGAGGTTGAAAAGCATGTAGACGAACTGTAGAAACTCTCGCCATGTACGGGCGGTGATTATCTTGATGAAATGTACGTCAGGTATTGCTTGCCATAAAAGGTAACAAAACAAGGTGCAGAGTATCGTCGACGTTCCACTGTGGTTTAAGGGTGCATGGAAGACAACCAAAGGTGTACTGCTATGAAAAGAGGTGGCTCCATCACTTCTGGATGTCGGCAGTGGGGCGGCTGATAGGTTGCTATCCCATCACAGCCCGGGCCGTCTCCACACGACTGTTCAGTCTTGAATCACAATGAGTGGAGTAGAACAGTCTCCAGTAAATCGCGCTTCGATCTGAGCCCCGATGACCAGGGAAGACGTGTTTCGACATGCCCTAGATTGCGGCGGGATAGCAGCATAACTCTCACCTGCCATGTGGCCATGTACATGTCTTTACGTACAAATTATGTCTACCGATTTCCGTCACATTCGGATGATTCCTTTCCGGCCCATCCCTATTTATTCATTTTCTTTTTCTTAGAACGTACTTCGTTATACGCGAAGCAGAAAGCCGTCATTTGCGTATTTTCTGGGCCAGTAGGTAATGTTGAAGGAAGCGTAGAATGAGAAACTCGCCGGAATAACTGTGTGCAGCCGCCAATATATTATGCATGTTACCACCAAGCCAGCAGTTCGGTCACAGCACTGGAAAGCAGCCAGCATATACTAACCTACTGGCGGCTATATAAAAATTACGACCCGGACTGGGCCACAGTAGCAAAACAGAACTCTTGCAGGACGAGGCAACAAATTTCGTTATTACTAAGCGATTGATTTGTTGTAGCTACCGCGGCTGGAAACAGTGCGACAGGAAAAACAACTGGGCACCGGCCGGCCGGGGTGGCCGAGAAGTTCTAGGCGCTACAGTATGGAACCGCACGACCACTACGGTCGCTGGTTCGAATCCTGCCTCGGTCATGGATGTGTGTGATGTCCTTAGGTTAGTTAGGTTTAAGTAGTTCTAAGTTCTAGTGGACTGATGACCTCAGAAGTTAAGTCCCATAGTGCTCAGAGCAATTTGAATTTGAACTGGGCCGCTAACGACTATCAATAGTCCTTAATTCGATCATTGAGATGAGCAGTTCAGCAGTGTCGATAGAGACTAGAGGGTCACGCCGGCAAATCGACATGAGACTGTAGGCAGCTACCTACCTCCTTGACCACTCTAGCAGCGGCCAGACTCCAACCCTGGAAGGCATCAAGTTGAGAACCGGGCAGTTCTATGCTGGAGCTGGCACTTAGCTGCCACAAGCATCCACTTGCTGGGCGCAGTCCTACCAAGGGAGAGTCTCATCCCCTGTAAGCAACTTGGCCGTCCTCCCCACCTCGGGCACCAAACGTGAGCTTTTGGAGTCAGCATTCGTGGGCCCCAGCCTAACAGCGCTGTAACTATCAGCACACTACTGGCATGGGCCTAGGTGTCAAGCTCAGTCACTTGCTGGTCGGTGTTCTACCACTCGAAAGTGCTGAAAGCAGATAGGCTTCCTTCAGCACCTCTGGCTCCGCCCAAGAGCGGTGTGTCCTGCTAACAGGACCGCATGACGCTGCGCAAAATTTCTGGAGTCAGCCATCGTGGGTGACAGCATCACATTACGGTAGTCGTCACGGTGCCACATGCTTTCCACATCACGTGCCGCAAAGGGGCATCGTCGCTGCGTCCACCGATATACTACAAAATAGCTCAAAAGGCTCTGAGCACTATGGGACTTAACATCAGAAGTCATCAGTCCCCTAGAACTTAGAACTACCTAAATCTAACTAACCTAAGGACATCATACACATCCATGCCCGAGGCAGGATTCGAACCTGCGAGCGTAGCACTCGCGCGGTTTCAGACAGAATCGCCTAGAACCGCTCGGCCACCGCGGCCGGCGACATACTAATAGTGTAGTCGGATTAGTATTAATAAAACGACTTGACTGTTGACACTTTTTGTCTAATGCAACTGCAGCCTGCTCTACCAGCCTCACTACACGAGCCAACCCCATACGGAACTGCTCCTCCACTTTAGGAACACCTCATCTGGTAACAGGAGTGCAATAAGAAAAAGGTGACTTGACTACTGTAAGGCGGTAGTTTCGTCGAGATATGGCTTGCATTTTATTGTATCATGGAGAGTCAACGGGTCGCTTGCCATACTTTTATTTGGTTTCGATAATTTTTTTGCTGATAGACTAGAGCTGGCACGACGCAAGTGTCTTAGAATACTAGGAAACATTTATTAGTTTGCGCAATTAGCATCGGTGTTCAGCAACGAATATGATTTTTCACAGTTGCTTGACTTAAAGGAACAGACACTGTGCATTCAAAAGAATATGATTTTGTCTTGCAGTTTGCGTTTGGTTTATGTAACTGATAAAAGCATATCACGTCCTGGATAGTACTGCTGACCGTTGGGGGCGCGGGTTACGAACCCGCAAAGGGCTACTACGGAGGACATACTGAAAATTGTAAAAGACGTACTAGTTAGGATTCAAGTGAACAATGTACAGTTGTCTAAAGGACAAGCACTTCAGCCTAGGGAGAAGGAAATAGGTTTCTACAAGTGTCCCGAGTACGGAATGGATTTGTGGCGGACGGAATTATTGGGAAGAAAGGAAGCAGAAAGGAGGGGAGCAGGCATGGTCTAGTTCACCTGTTCCTGTATTAACTTCGTTTGTCGTTGATGTAATTCGACCCGTCAACTCTGTAAAAAGTAGGCCAGCATTTGACGCTTGGTGCGACAGTCTCATGAGTGAGAAAATTAAGATAACTGGTGAAGCTTTTAATGAAGTGAAGAGTTGGTTCAATGTGCAGAATCGTATGCACCGAGTAGTAACATTGTCGGTGCTAAGTGGAGTAAAGTAGAAGTATCAGCTGCGATATTATGTGGAATTTCAGTCTAAAGTAGCTGTAGTACCGGAAGCAGTAAATTTCAGTTGTTCCAAATTGAAAAAGTGATTACATACCAACTTGAGTGCTTTAAGTGCGGCAGTATCTATCCTACTGAGGCATTATGGATGTTGTTACGAGATCGCGGAGCTTGGGAAAGATGTGCGGGAAGATGCATATGCCGCTGATTTTTGGGTCGTGCAGAGTGAAGAAGTAGATGATGATTTTATTGCAGATAACGCGGAGAACGCAAAAGAAGCTGCTGTTATTGATTGACAGAGGTGCTGGATGTACTCCTGAGGGATACCGTGCCATATTCTGTTCATCTGTTGCACTAAATCGTCAAAATTCCAACTTGGGTTGGTGCGCCCGGCTCACAATGCCCCGTTCTGGCCACTTTTTCCATTAGATCGTAAAAATTCTAAGCTGGTTGCAGCGCCCTGCCAATAATGCCCTAAATATACTCAGTCTTGGAGAGATTCGGCGAGCTTAGAGATTTTGATAGTCTTACGCGCCATTTTAACGGAATTTGGCACGATATGCTTCAGGATGACACCCGACAGCATTACCAATCGATATCAAGCTGAATAACTTCTTGCATATGGACAAGAGGTGGAACAGCGCTTTATTGACTTGCTCGATTTGTGAAGCTCTTTCTCGTGAATAAGTTATGCAATTTTTCTGAAACATTAACCATTTATCTGTGTGTAAATGTGCATCAGATTTACCGATCACCGCCCTATTTGGATAATTCCCTCATGGTGTCGTCAGGGGGACGCGGTGAAAGTTAGTGGAGACTGTTGAGAATTCCGTTCCTGAGGTTCGCAATGTTGCAGTAATGCGAGCACTGGTTCACAGCCGGCCGCGGTGGTCTAGCGGTTCTAGGCGCTCAGTCCGGAACCGCGCGATTGCTACGGTCGCAGGTTCGAATCCTGCCTCGGGCATGGATGTGTGTGATGTCCTTAGGTTAGTTAGGTTTAAGTAGTTCTAAGTTCTAGGGGACTGATGACCACAGATGTTAAGTCCCATAGTGCTCAGAGCCATTTCAACCATTTGAACTGGTTCGCAGCCTTCAGAGCAATCTGCTGACATGTGCTAAGATCTGTTTACAACACAGTCGCAGTGTGGTCGTGATTGAATTTGGTGAACAGTACGATACAAAACATAAATTAAAATTTCTGTCTAAATATCATGTCAATTGAACCTTCGGCGACCCACGATGAAACTTGAAGGAACAGATTTCCAGGAAGGGTAATCTGTCGATTGCTGTGGAAATCTTGAGGAACAAATCGATTTAACTATGAACAAAACGTTAAGACTTAATTGGTATGATAGTGGCATTAGTCAACAGGAAGTTGATTTGGTTGAGCAAGGGTAGCAGAAAGCGGAGCACTTCGAGCGGACTTTAGTTTGTGATTGACATTGCTTGAGAGATAAGTGGGACTACCTGTCGATGTATTGTTAGTGGTAGTACAAAAATGGCTCTGAGCACTATGGGACTTAACAGCTGTGGTCATCAGTCCCCTAGAACTTAGAACTACTTAAACCTAACTAACCTAAAGACATCACACACATCCATGCCCGCGGCAGGATACGAACCTGCGACCGTAGCAGTCGCGCGGTTCCGGACTGCGCGCCTAGAACCGCTAGACCACCGCGGACGGCCCGTAGGGCCAGTATTACCTCACGTGTTCCTATATTTCTACGGAATCAAAACTGATCTTCCCCGAGGTCAGCTTCTACCAGTTTTTCCATTCGTCTGTAGAGAATACGCGTTAGTATTTTCCATCCGTGACTTATTAAACTGATTGTTCGGTAATTTTCAAATCTGTCAGCACCTGCTTTCTTTGAGATCGGAATTATTATATTCTTCTTGAAGTCTGAGGGTATTTCGCCTGTCTCATACATCTTGCTCACCAGATGGTAGAGTTTTGTCAGGACTGGCTCTCCCAAGCCAGTCTGTAGCTCTAATCTAATGTGTATGGATGTGAATAAAATAATGGACGAGTATGGCTGTGAATAAAAAGTCATGAATCCACGGACCTTGCATGTCAGCAGGGGACTGTTGAAGCTGGTGGAGGTTCTGTAATAGAGTGGGGCGTGTGCAGTTGGAATGATATGGGACCCTAGATACGATTCTGACAAGTAACAAATACATAAGCGTCCTGCATCCAGTCATGTCCATTGTGCATTCCGACTGAATTGGGCAATTCCAGCAGAACAATGCGACACCCCACAAGACCTGAATTGCTACAGAGTAGCTCCAGGAACACTCTCCTGAGCTTAAACTCTTCCGCTGGCCACCAGACGCCCCAGACATGAACGTTATTGTGCATATCTGGGAGGCCTTACAACGCTCTGTTCAGAAGAGATGTCCACCCCCTCGTACTCATAAGGATCTATGGACAATTTATTGACAGCCCTGCAGGATTCATGGAGTCAATTCCCTCCAGCACTGATTCAGACATAAATCGTGTGCATACCACGTCGTGTTGCAGCACTTCTGAGTGCTTGCGGGGGCCCTACACGAAATTAGGCAGGTGGACCAGTTTGTTTGCCTCTTCTGTATCAAGCGATCACGGGCACGCTGCTCGCATCATAGTAACAAGAGCTGAAGACAGGTGTGGATGAAGATATCTAGTCTGAGATTGATGTACTTAAAAATTATTTAGAAAATTATGTCAGGACATTCATAAATGAGGAAACCGTTTAATGAAGACGAATTGTGGGTCACAACTATGGACGTTTTCGTGTTCATCAGAAGGTTCAAATTTTTTTGGTAGTTATTGTACAACACGTTCTCCGTCCACAGTATGTGGTCACGTGTGAGGGTAGATTTGGAAATATGTTTTTTAGCAAAGCTTTAAGAGAGCTTTCGTCGTATGGACAAAGCTAGATTAAAAACTACCAGGCAGACAGAATGATACGTCGAGCTTAAAAGCTTATCAGAAGCAGAACCTGTTGTGTTAAAAGTGATGTGTACATGGTGATTTGTTAATTGAAATGTATAGTGATCAGAAACGGATTCCATAATATTTAAGACAATGCAAAACACTATTGCGTATTTCATGAGCTCCATGCTTAAGCATTTCGAGAAGGGATGCCATGCTTGCATGGCTAAGCGTAAGGTGGAATGGCAGCCGTAAGACATGCTGTAAAAATCTCCGTGAGGAACTCTTTGAGATCAGAGGCCGAGAACAAAAAATGGTTCCAATGGCTCTGAGCACTATGGAACTTAACTTATGAGGTCACCAGTCCCCTAGAACTTAGAACTACTTAAACCTAACTAACCTAAGGACATCACAAACATCCACGCCCGAGGCAGGATTCGAACCTGCGACCTAGTGGTCGCGCGGTTCCGGACTGTAGCGCCTAGAACCTCTCGGCCACCCCTGCCGGAGGCCGAGAACAGGAGACGTAGTCCACCACTGTAGAAAGAAGCCTTGGGATTGTCGTTGAGTATAAATAAATGTGTACCAGAGGTGCTAAATCTGTGGACTAAGGTCGCAGACTCTAAACCTTGTGGTTCAAGTCACCTACTAACTAAAAGAAAATTATTAATGTTGTGCATTGTTGTCCACGTATGTTAAGTTCTGTTGCAGACTGCTCTAGGGTAGGGTCTGTGTCCTCCAATGAGGGGAGGTAATGTAACTAAGCCACTATTTTCAGGTCATTACTGGATAAATCGACAGTTCAGTCCCAGCAGTAGAAGACGGGTTGTAACGTGACAGAATGCTGTTTACAGCATCGGAGCTGGTTATAAAGCTTGGGGCACATTAGACAAAGCACCTAAATGTTGAAACCATAGCAATAAAACGGAGCTCTTACATTTATGTATTTCCAAGCAAATGATTCGCGGTTACGAGCACTCCTTAAAGCGGCACTTGGGCACAAAACGTGAGCGATGTGTGACCATTAATTGGAGCAAGACGGCGAGCAGCCCAGCCATGCCTACAGAGACGACAGGGCTATTTCGATCGACCATGTGGCATGAGACGGCAAAATCACTAGTTTCGTGATTCCTCTGCCACACCACTTTGTAATGGTTCTTCTCCGGAGATTGGGTGCCACCAAGCCCTATCCAGCAACGGCCAGACTTCTGCCCTAGAGGACAGCAGAACGAGACCAGGTAGCACAGCCGACCATTTCTCTCTTCTGTTGCGGGCGTTTAGGCACCAAGATACGTCACTCGCAGAGGCGAGTTCCACTAGGGGTTTGCACCCCTTGCAAGCAACTTCGCAATCATCAGCACCAGCGGTTCCGACCGTAAGCGACTGCGTCCCGCCTCTGCGTAAGCTACTGGTGTCAGCAGTCCTGGCTGCCAACGTGAAGGCACAGCAGCCGTAAGAACGCCACTGACATGCATCGTCCTTACCAACTGGCTCCAGCAAGGTGCTACCAATGCTGATGAATGACTGTCAATAAAATGTCGATGCTGTCTATCTAAGCTACCAATGACCTACTACCACGAGCTCGTCACACGGACACGCGACAGTCACGCACAGAAGCCCCGCATTACTACGATTGCTTCGTCTGTTACAGATGCCATCAATATCTCTGTAATTGGTGACATCTGCTGGGTGTTTCTAAGTTTTGGCGTCAGACGTCAAAAGTGCACAGACCACGTGATGTGGAAGAACTGTTGTGAGAAGCAAAATGTTCACTGACATGTCTTGCCGAAGACACGTGTCATTTTTTATTGGTAATGACTCGGGAGGCGGCACTCTGTGGTGTGTGTATGTATTGTGTGCCTTCAATAATCTAGTCATCTGGTACACATGAAGAAAATGGTCTTAGAAAAATTTTAATTCCTAGTTCACTTCTAAAATACTTTTCCCTGCTTAAGGAAACGCGTTGTTAAAGTTTCCTTGTTGCAAATCGTTGTATCAGTTTCTTGCAGTAAGTGGTATGACGAATAACGGATTAGTAGTCTCTGGTACTTATTTGAAACCCCATCGCCTCAGGGCAAGGAAAGAGGTGCTGGGAAGCGTCTGAGAACATTTTGCCCCAAACGGAAGTTTCCACTTGACATGATCAGTCAATCCTAAACTCTTGTTGCAATGTCTGAAATATTTTGTATGATACTCAGTCGAAGAAAATATATTAATTCGACCCCTACCAAGGACTGTTAAACCGAAACCACTATGTGACTACAGGCTGATAAGCATGTATACCTGCAACATACAGTGTCAAGAAGTACTGGTTTTCATGAACAGATGACCAACTACCTTTAAACATGTAACAACCGCGATAAATGTCAACTATATTTTTGAAAACACCACACACTTCCGCTCTAATTAAATTACTGACGTCGTCCGGTGAAGTGGGCAAGCAGGAAGTGACCATTTTAAGACGTCAGCGATGCTTTTTATTTTCATGATTTCAAAATTTAATCATGAGAATGGAGTAATTGAATTTCTCAAGCAGTGAAACACCCTGTTGGGTTGTAATACCTGCCTGACATCGTACCTATACGTCACAAAAGTCCTGTAAGTCTATGAACGTCAGCAAACTGCAAAACCGGTTGTATGCACTGTTATTTGCATTTCACATTGTTCTCGTTACGTTGTATTTGTTTGTAAGTGGTTGAAAATGGTACTATGCCGAAAATGCGATAGAAAAATTAAACACTTACACCTAAAGCAAGATGACATGATTTAAAAAAAAGAAGAAAACTCTTTATCGGCAGCGGCCCTAAAAACAGAAATAAAAAGTTGCACATGGATCTTAGAAGTCGTTATGGAAATACACTATCTGATCAAAAGTTTGCGGACACTCCCAAAAGCATGCGCTTTTCGTATTAGGTGCATTGTGCTGCCACATACTGCCAGGTACTCCATATCAGTGACCTCAGTAGTCATTAGACATCGTGTCAGAGCAGAATGGGGCGTTCCGCGGAACACAGGGACTCCGAACGTGGTCAGGTGATTGGGTGTCACTTGTGACATACGTCCGTACGCGTGATTTCCACACCCCTAAACATCCCCAGATCCACTGTTTCCGATGTGATAGTGAAGTGGAAACGTGAAGGGACACGTACAGCACAAAAGCGTACAGGCCGACCTCGTCTGTTGACTGACGGGGACTGCCGACAGTTGAAGAGGGTCGTAATGCGTAATTGGCAGACATCTACCAGACCATCCCACAGGAATTCCAAACTGCATCGGGATCCACTCAAAGTACTATGACAGTTAGGATGGAGGTGAGAAAACTAGGATTTCATGGTCGAGCGGCTCCGCATAAGCCGCACATCACGCCTGTGATTGCCAAACGACTCCTCGCTTTGTGTAAGGAGTATAAACATTGGACGATTGAACAGTGGAAAAACGTTGTGTGGAGTGACCAATCACGGTACACAATGTGGCGATCCGATAGATGGCGGGGTGTAGGTATGACGAATGCCCTGCGAACGTCATCTTCCAGTGTGTGTAGTGCCAAAAAACAAATTCGGAGGCGATGGTAGTATTGTGTGGTCGTGTTTTTCATGGAGGGGGCTTGCACCACTTGTTGTTTGGCGTGGCACTATCAGAGTGCAGGCCTACTTTGATGTTTTAAGTTACTTCTTGTTTCCCACTGTTGAAGAGCAATTCGGGGATGTCGACTGCATCTTTCAAGACGATCGAGCACTTGTTCAAAATGCGCGGCGTGTGGCGGAGTGATTGTACAACAATTACATCCGTGTAATGGACTAGCCTGCACAGAGTCCTGACCTGAATGCTATCGAACACCTTTGCGATGTTTTGGAACGCCGACATCGTGCCAGGCCTCACGGACCGACATCAATACCTCTCCTCAGTGCAGCACTCGGTGAAGAATGGGCTGCCATTCCCCAAGAAAACTTCCAGCACCTGATTGAAGGTATGCCTGCGAGAGTGGAAGCTGTCATCAAAGCTAAGGGTGGGCCAACACCATTCTGATTTCAAGCATTACCGATGGAGGACGCCAGATTTGTAAGCCATTTTCAGCCAGGTGTCCGGTACTTTTGATTAGAACTCTGCAAAATTCGATCTTTAGTTAGTTTCTTTATCCCCTGTATAATAATAATGCTGGATGTTTTCAAATGGTTCAAATGGCCCTGAACACTATGAGACTTAACTGCTGTGGTCATCAGTCCCCTAGAACTTAGAACTACTTAAACCTAAATGACCTAAGGACATCACACACATCCATGCCTCTGGCAGGATTCGAACCTGTGACCTTAGCGGTCGTGAGCTTCCAGACTGTAGCACCTAGAGCCGCTCGGCCACTCCGGCCGGTGGTGGATATGTATCACATTCTCATAACTATCACTTATATACATACGACTTACAGCTGTGTTACGGCACAAAATAGCAAAGCGGTAAAAATTATCAGAAAATCTTATTAAAACTCATTCACATCACCACAGGCAGATTCAAGTCATGCGAGAGGGAATCGGATGCAGGAAACGAAACATTAAGTCCGAAGTGGGTCAGTTCGACGACACATTAAGGCACCATCTGCTGGGTGGGGATACGCATTCAGCAGACAGGAGTCTGTGACAGAAAACCAAGGGAAGCGAGAGTAGTATTTTCGTTAACTCACAATACATGTTGCAAATAACTATCTTTTACACAAGAGCACACAGCGAAGAACTGATACGGCAGTCAACAGCCTGTTAAGTGAATGTAACAGAATAGGGAGAACATAAGTGGTCTCTACGAATTGAGTCTCACGTCAAAGCCTCACGCCAGCTTCCATTAAATACTCCAGGTCTCCAACACTTGTCATGAGTTGATCATTGGGATCGATGCATTCAATTCTAAGTGACAGTATCGTTACTGTACTGAAATAAATTTTTAGATGGTCTCTACCCGATGAAATTCATTCTGCTCTCTGTCCTCTATTTACTGATAAAAAAAACTGCCTTCCGACAACACCACATAGCAGGGTGCTGCCAATACCGGACTTGGACACGAAAGTCAGCAGCACGGCCTCTTGGGGTCCACATTCCTGTTCAATGCTCAGGTACCTCCAGGTGCTGACATCTACCAAGGGTAGTGAGGAAATCAACCGACAATACTATTATCGATACAACATACATCTCAAATGGATCATCAAGGTTCATCGTAGAACAGGGACCGAGTGCTCTCCTGCAGCCAGCCAGGGTAAAATTCGCTTGCGGGCGCTGATAACCTCGTTGTTGTGCGCCCTAAAACACTAATCATCTGGGTAAAATTTGTGATGGGCAACCGCCGCCCCTGCTCGTCGGCAGTCCGCCGCAGCACCAGGGTCGCTGACATCACCTCCTATGAAATTTGAATTAACTTAATACACTCAGCTGCTGTCGGGCGTTGGTATATACCAACGGGGACAGGTGAAAATGTGTGTCCCGACCGGGACTCGAACCCATGATCTCCTGCTTACATGGCAGACGCTCTATCCATCTGAGCCGCCGAGGGCACAGATGATAGTGCGACTGCGGGGACTATCTCGCGCACGGCTCCCGCGAGACCCACATTCTCACCTAGAATGTCTACACACTACATTCGTAGTGTCCCAACCCAACACACTCATTACTAGTGGAAGACATTCATACCAAGTCGCGTAAGAGTTCGATGAATATGTGTACATCCGAACTGAAGAAGAATGTCATGGCCCTTATTGCCAGAACTATGTACTTATTTGGATTTGGTGTCTGTCCGAAAGAATAGACACCTTATCCATATAAGTATATCACCTCGTATGTGTTCAGACACTCAGATTACTCGATGGACGTCAGCTACAATCCAACATGCAGCTGAATGAGTGACAGCAGTGGCTGCTGCGGAACAACGACGACTTGTGAACAATGAGAATAAAGGATTGAACTCTAATAATGTTTCACTAGCGTTGTTGACGCTTCACAGCTTCACAACAACTATTCAGTCTTCATGCAGAGGGGTCCCTGCTCGGCCTTCTGTAGCTGAATCAAAGTGACAGCCTTCGTCACACGGTTTCTGCATTACTCTGTGTGAGTAATGGTCCATAAACGCTGGATCTTAAGAGAAGGCCTGAGAAATAAAATAGAATCAGTAATGAACTCGACTTTATTTCTAAATTACGATGAACAAAGTTTCACAGTATGCAGAAAACCTATTTCTTCCCGACTGAAAAAATCAATTATTTTGAATCGACTAAAATAAAGCAAAATACTGTCCATCAAACAACCCTTTCCAATCTTTACTAACGTGATGTAGCTCAAAATGGAACAAACGATACACTCTAGACACTTCAAGCGAGACAGAAATGCTTGTATAAGATAAGTGGGCATCACCGTGTTTTGTAACCACTTTTTCATCCTATCTACATCTACATTTACATTTATACTCTGCGAGCCACCCAACGGTGTGTGGCGGAGGGCACTTGACGTGCCACTGTCATTACCTCCGTTTTCTGCTCCAGTCGCGTATGGTTCACGGGAAGAACGACTGTCTGAAAGCCTCCGTGCGCGCTCGAATCTGTCTAATTTTACATTCGTGATCTCCTCGGGAGGTATAAGTAGGGAGAAGCAATATATTCGATACCTCATCCAGAAACGCACCCTCTCGAAACCTGGCGATCAAGCTACACCGCGATGTAGAGCGCCTCTCTTGCAGAGTCTGCAGGTAAGGTGGATGCAATCGATCAGACTATGAATATTCCACACATTATGTTTTATTCACGGTTTTATTACACACCCGTTTTGTCAAAACCTCTAAATAGTTGACATGCTTCGTTAACTGCAAGAAAACATCTGGTATTTTCAGTTACACTTCTGCATTACGCAACACCTTTCTCCGTTTCACCCATACGATTCTCGAACAAAATGGCCGGTGACTACGTGTGACCTAAAAACAATATTTCTCGTGGGTGGAGCTTCCGATTTAGCATATACTAATGATTTCCATCTATTCAAGAACGAGGCAATACTTCCGTCACATTATCAACACTATCCCACTCAAAGTATTTCTCTTTGTTTTACTGCCATCTGCTTACTTTACACTGTTTTGTTTTCACTGGTTCCCGGAAAAGTCAATTTTCAGGTTTGATTCAAACTGAACTACTGCTGCGCAATTTCCTTTAAAATATCATCACTCTCGTTCGTCGGGAAAGTTATATTATCGGAAAAATAAATTAACGTAAGTCAGATTAACATTACTTCAGTACTTCATTTTCTTTCCTGTAACTATCAGTATTACTTGTACTACTGTGCAAATATACGTTTGTCTCCTTCGAGATAAGAGGCATTCAGAAAGCCCTAACATTACCAAATATAATGGATAAACCAGTACAGTTCCCACAAATAATGCGATCTCCATGCGCTTATACTTTTTCTCTTTAAACACCTTACTCACCGTCCACATTTCCCTCGTGTCCAGCCACTAACTCGCTGATAGTAAACAAAATTGAGATTTTGTTCATTGTACTATACAGCAGATAACTGAACTGATGGAATTATGGAGTTAAGTGTGGAGTTAGCTCATATCTTCCAGTCGCTTCATGGACAATCATCGTATCATCTGCAACAGTCACTCACTTGGAATGAAATGAAACAACAGTTGCAGGCGTAATGAAAGGCGTTTGTATTCAGGCAATTTTTAACCTGCTATTCGATTACAGATTTTAGAACGATGTTCAGAGAGTGTATCCGATTTACGAGCGGTCTTCAAGCAATGAAATATATATGCGATCCCACATTGAAACATACTGTGCAAGGAGAGTGGCGCATTGTCAGAAGAGAGTGCATGTTCTGGGTTCGTTGCAAGTACATTTCTGCTGTGGTCTGGTTAACAGGTACATCACTGTGACACTAACTGTCTCCCCGCAATGAATGAATTTGTCATCAAGGGAAGCCATGCGTTAGTGATGGACGGCAACACATACCTTATCACAAAAGTTAGCGTCTTCAGAGACGCTGTGGAATTCGTCTGTCTTTACAATTACGGGGTCATTGTAGGTAATCGTTTTAAATTCGGACTTGAGGAAACTATCTCACGCTTATAGTCGGTGTGATCGTTTACAGATTGTCCTTTCTGCGTCCACCCCAGTAACCAGCTCGGCATCAGTGGTAGCATTTTAGGTACTCACAGATGTTCAAATGGTGGCCCTTGTGGTTAACGAATATCGGTTCCTTAATCTCCACGTAAGTTGTGACAGAAACCAATATCTACTAGATTCCAGTACACGCTTATGGAACGATAAGAAAGGTTTTGGAATCAAATTCCACTTAAATAGAGCTCGAAACTTATTACATGCATAATATAGATTTAGAAGATAAGGAAATTAATTAGATAATGCAAAAAAGTGGTGCAGAGAAGATGTTGAACAGACCTCTATATTTTTTTGAGACGCCAAATTTCGAAAGACGTGTACGGTAAGTCGTTTAGCGTTCTAACGAAATTTTATTGTTTAGTCACCAAAAATGGACCTAATAAAAGACCTGCATCCTTTTATTTGATTTATCCGATGCCGAAAAAGAAAATAATTGGGATGTGCTATATTCTACATCTAAAATATCTTTTAATTGCATGATGCAAAATGTCTGAATCTGGACTCTTAACTTTCAATTGGGAGTTCACTTGCAAGATCTACTGTAGGCTCTTTTAATATTGTGCAAGAGAGTGATGATTTGCTTCCCAACAGACTGTATTCTTTACCGTAACAGTGCACAAATTCCGTCTGTGTAGCCAAAAGAACGCCTATCTCCTAAATTCCCACTTTTCATGAATTATACTGCAAATACGGAGGTATTACCAGTTTTAATGTCGTACGAAACGTGTGTTAATGACTTCATCTTTCATTCGTATGTAACGTAATATATCATATACAGGGTGATTCTTATTAACGTTTAAATATCTCCGAAGTGACGTAAACGATACTGAGACAAGTAAATTAACATAAACCACATAGGTCCGCAAATGTCAGGAAATACCCCTTAAGTGGATGACGTGCGCCGCCGTTTGCGGCGGTGGACGCTTTTGGTCCGTCGCACCTGGTCATCCCAAGCCAACTAATTTCGTCATTGTGGCTCCGGGGGGTATGTGTGCAACTTCAGCACGTGGATATCAGGGTTCGAGTCTTGGGTCTGGTCGGGATTGTTTTCTTTTGCATCGCTTCAGACAGTTACGTGTTTATATTGAGCTGTCTTGTGGCACTGCTGGTTAGTTTGTCACTACAATATAACAAAAATGTACCGTCACAAGGAAATAATTGTAGGCTTCGGAACTGCGGCGCTACCAGTAAATCACGTGTGTGTTCCTTGCGAAAAAATCTGTAAACAAAAAAGGAAGATAAAAAGGAAAATCATAAAATTAAAACAGCTTTAGCATTGTTAAAGCGATAATTTGTAACTTCAACGCTTACAGTCGATCACATATACAAAAGGTGTTCGAACACAAAGCAGCTTAGTGCACAGATGTAAAGCACTGCCCCTACTGGCGAGGGTATGATCGACAAGCCCAACTCCGGCACGTGCGACAAACTACGTTATCTGGTGACGTCACATGTCCAACACTTTTATCCACTTTTGGGGTCCATCCCGACAAGTTTGCCAATGTACCTTATACTAAATTACTTGTCTCAGCACCATCTAAATCGCATCGGGGTGTTTTAAACGTCAATGTGAATCACCCGATGAAGGAATTCTGCCTTGATTCTTCGTGACGACATTGTCTGCAGTCAAGATATAGTAAAATATTTCTTCTGCAACTTGATAGGTCTGAGTGTCCCAAAACTAATGAACGTTAATTAGTTTTCTAGTTGTGTTTCTTAGAACGATACTTCCATTCAGACCCATACGTAATGAGTGAAGTTTACGATGAGACTGAATATGTAGTGGTTACCACAATTCGAGCAGCTGAAAGTGTGTCACATGTTCACAAATTGCATAGAGTGCTTGAGAACACGTACACAGGAACTATGATCCGCAATTTTTCGCATCACGGAAGCAAGTTAGTAAGGGACAGTTAGGAATTTCATCTCGATGCTTTGAGTATCTTATAACGGAGTGACTAGTTATATTTTACTAATGCTGCATTACTTTGTTTGTAGCGCGCTCGTCGGCTATTCTGAAAAGTTCCAGCAGGTCTCCCAGGGAACAATGCAGGGCAACTTTAGCAGCGCACGGGTTGACGCGTGTGGTGACCGCCCCCACGCGGCAATTACTTAACGCCCCGTGACCTCTTTCAGCAGCGACCGCAGCGTGGGCGCCAATCCCAGCAAGACCACCCACACCCCGTTCCAAAATCTGACTGCTGGTGTGAACTAAGTTGCACGCGTGGGCGTTCTGGCCTCGCAGTCCATTCACGTGATCGTAAAAAGATGAGCAAAAGTGGCCTCGCTTCGTCACCCTGTCTTTAAATAGTCCCTTCATATTCAGAAGCCTGCAGACTGGAAATAGTACTGAACGGAAACTGATATTTCCTTGAAAATATGTGAAGTGTATAGAAAGCTACTTCCCCGAGGAATGTCTGTGGTTTACAGTGAACGCCTAACTAATTTTTTCGTGACGGGGCCACATATTGATTTCAGTCACTTACATTTGTGTAATGCTAGAAACGACTAGCCAACGCGCCAGAGGATGGCGAGAAACGTCGTTTCGACCGGTTAACGCGGCAGATACGATACAGCTTTCAAAATGATATTGATGGAATTCGTACCTGTGATCTATGGAACAAATATGAGAACCAAATTAATGCAGTTACTTATCTGTAAGTACTCTAGTGGTCTACATTCGATTATACTTGTAACTACAGAAATGTTTATTGTTATTGTTATTTTTTCCACGTGAAGGTGACGAACTTGCTTGTAATTGTCTCGAAACAAAAGTCATACAACTTATTCTTCGAAGAGTGAAGCTGTAAAGTAAAATAAAGTAAGTAACTGGCCACATTAGTACCTAAAGACTCAAATATCTCCATCTAAAGAAATTTTCACCGCGGTAGGAAAGAATTATGTTGATTAAAATACCAGGTTTTACGTTTCTGAATAGTTTGTTGTATCATTCTTTGATTAGCAAACATTTGCACTGCTTAAAGGAAATGGATCGTTTAGTATGATACTGGAGGATAGAAACTTTCCTAACATGTGTAAATTTGTGCGAAAATTAAAATTCGAATAAACTAGTGTTTTTAATAACTGAAAAAGGGAACAGCTGAGAAGATTGAAGCTTGTAATTGATTTACAAATTCCCGAGAAACTACACATCTACAAAGTTGTTTTCGTGTCACCTCACTGAACTTGAGCATCCACCTTTTATCTCACAGAACAATGAACTTTAACATAATTACTGCTAGCAAATGACACCATCGTGACGCACTGGTCGTCACTGGTTGGACTAAAATTTTATCGTAGGATCACCACAAGGACGTTTTAATCCAGCATTGAAAGCCACTAGGGATGTTGCTGTTATTCAGAAAATGAATATGGCGACTAATCCTAATACGAATTTTACGTTTAATACAGCTTGGTACAATAACTTGGACGCTTACCACGTAGCTTATTTCAGGTTTGATCTAGTACTATAAATTATTATCTTCTACAATTATTAATCTGTCTAATCTTACAATAATGATATCAAAGTCTGATAACGTTCATGAAGGTTATACATTCAAGAGGGAAATGTAAGATATAGCTTTTTCTGCAAGATAGGTTTCAATCTTCGAAAATATGAGTGACAGCATATAACAGGAATGTCATCTCTTCTGTAATTAGCGTCCACTGAAAGTGAGATGAAAGTGTAACATGCCATGACTACATTTATACAGTAAAAGCAAATCACTGCCCAGCATTATTAATTCATCGCTCTTAGATGTGTATTACCACTACTACTAGTACTACTACTACTACTACTACTGTTAATTTTGTTGGATACAGAAAGATACTAGGATAAAGACGTTCTCATTTCCTGCAACGTAATTTAGTTCAATAACAGTCCCAAAATAAAATTAAGTCAGTAACGAATACTGGAATATAAATTAAAAGCAAAATATTAAAACTACGTAATGTGAAATACAGAACAATTCGAGCAGTATTAGTTAAGTGTTACCTTTTAATCATGTGAATACCGACAAATCTTGCTATTTCCACAAGCTGCGACATGGTCACGATATGAACGGTGATCCATAAAGTGGAGAATAAATTTCTCTCATTTCAGTCTATGACCACAAAATTGTTTGGTCCTTAGACTATCAGTTTCGGTCACCGATGACCATCTTCAAATCTGTTTTAAAACATACCTTTATTATATTAGTACATGTTTTATAGCAGATCACGATGGTCATCACCGAACGAAATACACTAAGCGCCTACCAATTTTATGATCATAACGGAAATAAAAGGGGTTTACTCTAAATATTAATATTTTCCAATGAAAATATACCAGATTGTTATTTACTTTAAACACTAAATATGTACTCCAAATTATTAACTTGTAGCTCAAACAGGAAAATCACAGCTGCCGGTTTGTTGTTGTTCAACTTCACGTATTGTTTCCGAAAATTGTCAACACGTGGTACATACTTCCAATCACAAGAACATGGAACCTAATTCTGATTCAAGCGCTCTGCCTGCATAAAACCACACTCGTGGAAATACTCCGTGCAGAAAAGCGTTTCATATCTCGAATATCTTTAAACATATCTACATGTTTGTAACCACCATTCACATGCCTACTAATTTTAGTGTGAGTCTCTACGAAGGCGAGGTGTGGAAATCTGATCGCCATCTAACAGAAGATACAAAAACAGCCTAGAAAAAAGCTACCGACTGTTTGTAAATCAAAATCTATGTTTTAGGCAAAGTGTGTATCATCATTTACTGAACCCTGCAACCAGCTTAATTCTTATTTCCAGACTACAGTTTATGGGAAAGACATAAAAGATACATCACCGGACATGAGTTCCATTTCAAAATATTGTCTATGGAGCCCCCTCTACAAGTCTTCGAAGTCTGTAGGGTGAATGTTAGAGCACCCTGTAGGAGATGTATATGGAGAGAGATTTATACGGAGAGTTACAGAAACTGAGATTGACAGTCAGTGGGAGATTGAACAGGAAGACTTGTTTATTTTGCTTATTTTTGTCCCATAATCTACTAGGCGACTGTATTTCGGGGATAGTCCTTGCACTCACCAACAAATTCTTAGTTTAGAATCCAAAGTTCAGGGGGATCCTGGATATAGTTCTGAGAACTTCAAGTAGTCCGTTGTTTAGGTACCTCCGATTGCTACGCTGCATCTCTGTAAATATCCTCCAGCATGGAATATGTTGTGGAGAATACTGAAACAGAAGAAACGGCAACACTCATTAACGTAACAATAGACAAGAAAACCGTCTGCATTGGATAATATTTTCTTAAGCATTGTACGCGTCTCTACAGGATTCAGGATCAAACAGCTTCCAGAAGAATTGAAAATACTGAGTTATAAACAGCAGCTCTGCAATCAGAAGCACTGAAGTATCTTTGTAGCACACTCCCTCTACCCCTTGCAGTAATTTAGGCCTTTTCTCTACAATGTAATGTTTCTTCACATACTTTCCCATATATTATTTCGTGTTTTAATTGTTCTTTATTCCCTTTGTTTATTAGTTTTGCAATCGGCGTTCAGTGAACCATGTACTGACCCGTTCCATGATCACTTGGCTTTGGCACATATTGTCCGACAGAACCTAATACATTATCAGAGAAACAAAAATAACAAATCAAACAAACTACGACGTTAACGAAAGTATTTGTAGTGAAAAATTCGGACTTCAAATCAAAAATATCGTGAGCCATGCGTTAGTATTTATTCTTAACACATTCGTGTGAGTCAAACGGTAAGCAAGTATCAGATCGCGAATCATAATAGGGTGGTGAAATCCTTAGTCGACTCCGGTATCAGTTTTCTAGCACTACATCTGTCACATCTAGTAACGATTTGTGAATGTGAAAAATTCGTAGTTTGGGTTTGAGGTTGCACTGTATACTCTGACAGGTAAGTCATTTAAGTGACCGTGGCAAGGGAATGGCATATCGAGTCTGCTAATAAGGTCATACCTTATGAAAGACTAAGGTGTTCAAACCAGAAAACCAAATTTAAACTGACGTACCATTTGCCTTTACCATTAGTGGAAAAAGAAATAAGCTTAATTTATTCAGAATTTGGTTATCAACGACATAATGAAACTAAAAATTAAAGAAGAGTATGACATTTCAGGTGATATTACTGTCTTAAATTACTGTTTAATGGCTGATTACAATAGGCCCGCAACGTGTAGAGTGACAATATGTCAGGATAGAAGAAAAATCCGGGCTCATAAGGCAAGAAGTTAAACATTTTTGCTTTGAAGCATTGTTTAAAAAAATTGAGGTATACTGGAGTAATTTCAGCAAGAAATTCTGGAGCTTAGAAAGACATGAATATTATATATAGATATTGCTGAATGGGACGCTCATTTAATGAAGGTACTTATGAAGATATAAATAACCTACTATAACTAAAAAGGGAGCTATGATGCGCCTTTTCTGGCACACCAGCTCCTTGACGCGACACTATCGGTTACCTGGTTGAACTAGGATCTTTGCCCTTGTTGTGATCTCGCTTGGTTTTGGCGCTCGGGGCCGTTAGTGTTGGAATCACTACGAGGCGCACAGACCTGCTTGCGTGGATGAAAGAGGAAAACACGCGGACTCGGCCAGCAGCGACACTGTGGGTCTACCTCGTAAGGCGGTCGCAAGTTTGTGGTGGACTTGCCTGATGTCAACTTCGGACGCTGTTCGTCGCATTGCCTTGTTGCTTATTTTCTCGGAGAGTCCCATCCCTGGTGACCATCTCGAACAACACTCTCCATCGAAGGTGTATGTGATTGTGGTGCCTTCGTTTCGTTGAACGATTTGCGTTGCAGCCAGTGTACTTGTTGCTTGGTTGCCCTAATGTGCGTGTTGTTGAAGTGAGTAGCCGGCAGAGTGTGTAACAGCATGGAGACCAGCAGTTACTATGTCTTTATAAAAATCTGCTGGTTGGATTAATAATAGGAAGCTGATTAGTTCGAAGTTTTTTTTTTGTTTGGGAAGGGGGAGACGATATCCAGAAGTTAATGTAATGTCTGTATGAGATTTTCAGTGTATTTAGATTGTCATCAAATCGACGTCCCGTGCATATTGCTGTAAAATTTGGGTCACTCCTATTGAAACCACTTACTCATTTAATTAGTAAAGGCACAAAGGCACGTATTCTGTAAAGCTAGTCATTTGTACGTAGTTCCTTTATATAAGTGAATTTATTTGAAAGCACTCACTCAGTTATTAGTAAAGCCTCGTATTCTGTAAAATGCTGTCATTTGTACGTAGAATTTTATAAGCGTGCATTTATTTGAAAGCACTGAGACAGTATTAGAACTGTTAATTAGTAGTTATTTGTCGTTTATTGGCCTCTTAACTTATATTAATTGATGTTTGGTTGGTGTTTGCCGTGTCTTCTGCTGTCTGTTTGTGTTCCAGTTTTCTGCGAGTTGGGGCGTGTGGGAGCGGCGCCACGTCCGCTTCGGTGCACGGAAGCTGTGACGATTCGTCTAATGGGAAGGTGTTGTTTTGGACGGATGGTCTGCTGCTTCCGGGATTTTAAGTTAAGTCACCTTTTGCCCAGGGCAGCCTCAAAAGTGGCTCAAATGGCTCTGAGCACAATGGGACCATACTCCTGAGGTCATCAGTCCCCTAGAACTTAGAACTACTTAAACCCGACTAACCTAAGGACATCACACACATCCATGCCCGAGGCAGGATTCGAACCTGTGACCGTAGCGGTCACGCGGTTCCAGACTGTAGCGCCTAGATCCGCTCGGCCACTTCGCCTGGCGGCAGCCTCAAGTCACTGTTTGTTTGGTAAACATTTAACGTGTTTCATGTATATTAAAAGAAATGTAGGTTTTTTATTTGCTTGGGACTGAATTGTATTAAACTGTAGTTTCAGGTACTGTTCCTGTTATTTGGGTTCTTAACGAACTGGTATGCTTTTCACAAATCACTTTCATATTGCAAATTATTGCTCCTTTAAATAAATTATCTGTGACACTTTTCCTTAAATCTCTTTCTAATTGTAATTTATTGTTCCTTTAAGTACTGAAATCTCTGTGGCTCATCTCTTTAAGTGAGAGTTCGTAATCATAACTTGCTACCTTGCTTGAGAAACAGGCTATGTGTGATATTTTGGTATTGTCTTAAGATGACTACGTTTTGATTGTCCATTGGCTGTTTTATAAATATTGTCTTTGAATAAATTGTTCATTTATTGATTTGGTAGTTGTTTTGTTTAAGTAATGGCATTATAGGTGCGTTGACCTCCCATGCTAAGTGTACCACCCTCATCTCAACTTCCTCAGTCACGAAAAGGACAGCAAATGGTTCAGGAACTCTAATGACGAAAGGGAGAAAGTTCGAAGGCGACATTAATTAAACAAAACTATTTACTACTCATAAAACCACTCTCTGGCAACTCCTAAAGGCAATAGTGCGAATTCGAACATGGTGTACATGGAATGTGGAGACTTGTTTGGTGTAATGGCAGTCAAATTAAATTTGTACATTACACAATGCTTCTGCGAAATTCCGAGATTGAATACAAGGTTATTTCTAACAAAATGGACAGGTTTCTACTACCAGTCGTATTATGATTTGTTTCCATTTTCAGTTTCTAGTTCTTAACCTTTTTTGTATGTGTTATTACTTTGGAAAACATATTTTACATTGTTCTCCGATTTCTATGCTTGTGTTTTCATTTTACAGTCCAATCTTAATCACTAAAAACTTCTTTAGTCTGCAGTTGAACTGTGGTAGTATTTACTTACTGTGTAATTGATGTTCAGTGCTGAGAGCAAAGTGTTCACAGACGTATTGTTTTTACAAAGATTATGGTCAATACATAGAGTCATACAAATAAATAGAAACGGACTTTTAGAATAAACTAACATTTCCAAAATGGTAATTTGAAGTAAGGAAAATTGTAATTGATAACGAAGATACAAGAAACTTACAAACCAAATGCTTCCCTGATAGATGGAACGAAAGTAAAAGTTACTCCATCTGGTAAAGACGTCAGTTTAGTTGTTTATTCGACAGGAATCACTCGAAGATAAATATGAAGGGTGAAGAATTAAATTCTGTCTTAAAAAATTCTTTATTGAACGAGATCACTTCATAATTCCTACCATCCATTGTCGAGGTTACAAACAATTAGTAAGCACTGAACTAACAGAGAAGTATATAAGGAATACATTAGACGTCGCGGAACCTGATTAGTTGCCCGTTAGCTGGAATGTGAAATAATAAATGGCTCCTCTTCCAGAAACAGTACATCTGAAGCTGCCAAATCTGCTTTCTACAATAATGGAGGAATAGTTAAGTCATTCAAGCCATGCGGAATAGCCGAGCAATCAAGAACTGGGCTGCGCATTATATAGCTGAATTAAGTCGATACGTGGAACTTACGAAAAACATCTCTGGAAGCTTTAGGCAACGACCTGTATATAACAAGGAAGTGATGTGGATTAAAGGGAAGATAAGGGTTCAATATCGATTACGAGAGCTTTAAAGACGAAGCTTACGTACTGGCTTCCTATGAATGAGGAAGGAACTCAGCAATCTACTTTTCAAAGGAAACATGCAGCACTTGCCTCAAACGATTTAGATGTTGTTGCACATACATCACAGGTGCTGTCTCCTGCATTTCGTGGGAACCAGACTTTGGTCAATGCAGGACGTCTCAGCCCTTCGACACTGTGACTTCAACTGCTATATCTACATGATTACTCTGCAATACACGGTTATGTGCCTGGCAGAGGGTGCATCAAACCACGTTCACACTGTTTCTCTATTGTTCCACTCTCAGATAGCGTGCGGGAAAAAAAGTCTTGAATGCATCTGGGTGCGCTCTCATTGCCCTTATTTTATTGCAATGAACATTATCCCTTATGTAGGCCAGTGTAAACAAAATATTTTTGCATTCTGAGGAGTAAGTTGGAGATTAGTATTTTGTGGAAAGATCTCGCCGGAACGAAAAAGCGTCGATGTTAATGATTGCCATCACAACTTGCGTCTCATATCCGAAACACTGTCTGCTCTATTATACGACAATATCAAACGAAGTGCCGTTCTTTGAACTTTTTCTATTTCCTCTTTCAATCCTATGTGGTGGTGCTTCCATAATGCACAACAATACTCTAGCTGGTAGGGACAAGCGTGGTGTAGGCAGTCCCATGAGTGAATTTATTGCATTTTCTAATTGTACTACCAGTAAAAGGCAGTCTGTGATTTTCTGAGGAAGTATGGCTGTATTTATCGGGATACGTGAACTCTCTGATTAGTGAAGGTTAAGTTCTGAAACTCCTCACTATTTTAATCACGAGGTTGTCCGTAATGGGAGTACGGGAGTGCGGAGTGTAGATGGTGAAATTACTGGATGAATTCATAACTTCTGACTGGCCTCCTCCTTCCTCTGGCCTAATCTGTGCGATGGTTATAACTATAATTTACGTAAACAATGCCCATTCGCTTGATGTGCTACAACTCAGCATTTGAATTGTGATTTGAAGAATTTCGGTTGCTGAAATTCAACGATTGTATTCAGCAGGTGAACTACTCCTTCTGGCTAAGGACTTATATTTGAACAGTTGCTTTGAATAAAGGTAAGTTTAATTCACTCACAGTGCGTGTTAGTTTATGCTAAATACTGGGAACCTTCGCTGAGCCATCATTCGGCAGCTGTAGAGGGCGCTAGTCGGTGCATAGACCGTGCAAAATGCGCGCATGCGCTTTCGTCATGCGTTGAAAACTTGTTATATATGTGTATATTCTTGACATAAAGAAATGAAGCGAAATGCATCAAATTGATTGAAAGGCGCTACCTGTCTATGATTGGCGATCACTCACTAGTGCATACTATTTAAGGTTGGGTGCCCGCAGTAATGCAGTGTGGGAAGACCACATACATTTAGCAGTGGGTAAGGCATATACGAGCCAGTTATCGGAATTGAACCTGCGGAAGTGCAATTGTTCCATGTTTTAGGAGCAGTCGATCCATTAATACTTCAGTTTTATGGTCAGTCTGATATCGCTTTGAAACTGGAGTAAGAGAAGAGGTAATAATAAAGGAATGGATGGTTGTCCGAGTCTTCACCAAACTGTTAAATATATGCTCTTGCACATCGTTAGGGAATAGAACAGGGATTGGGAAAAATAAGTCTGATACACAACGTAGCCTCCGCCAATTAGCGTTCGGTAGCATTTAGAGTACTTATTTCGACATACGGCCTCGAAAACCATTAACATGTAAGTATCACACCATTTCTGTCGTCAGCGACTAATGCGAATGCGATAAGTTAGTATTTACATCACTCCTGTAGAGATAGTCCTCTAGAAACTGAATCAGTTTTCAGACGAATTTGAGTGTAAATGTAGATATGGTGTCACATCTGATCAAAGCTTCGTCATAGATCTACAGCACATCGGCGTACAGCGTTTATCCCCTATCTGTGATCCCCTTTCAGGCAAGCTTGAGTGACGGGAGCTTTCAGCCGTTTAACCGATGAAACCCGTTCCGTACGTGTGGCCGTGACTCGAGCCAGTGCGACAAGCACGACGCCGGCTCTATGATGGCTTACGTGGTCGCATAAATAACCATGCAGCCGGAGTTACTCCCACGTAAAGAGGGAGTTAACATGTAAGTAAATTACAATACCACACGTGTTAGATTTTATTTCAAAACGTATGGACAATATTATTATTCAAATTACACCAGTATAAATTTTAGCGAGCTCCTTCATACTTACAAGGCTGACATATGCTCACTCTTGTGCGAAAACCTATACTTACAAATTCAAACAGAAAACTTCTTACTACACTAAGTACACGTCGTTGAAACGACGTTGCTGCGGTAATGGACTCTCGAGTCCGGTATGACCAGTGAGTAAGTAAGTAGGTACACTAGACATAACTGAGGTATATACTAAAAGTAGTACCCCTCAATCAGAAACCATTGTATCATTTAATAATACAGCTATGCACTCTCACATCCGTAAACATCAAGAATATCAACTGAAACAACGGAAAGTATTCCAGAAACAATGATAAATGAAATATCGTGCATCTTAAAGCTAATGAACCAAATTGCGTTCCTTTTAACCATTGATGATATCTCTTGTCAAAGGAATTTTGTTGAACTTTTCATGGACCATGTAAAGAACGTAATATTCAACTGTTCCAACTGTCAGTAAGAACGTTGCAACCGCACAGTGTACTACGTAGAATTAAACACAGACTGGGCTCGTGCGTTTCATAATATTGTTGAATATTATGAAACGAAAAATATATAGAGTAATTAACGAACCAATGAATTGTCACTGAATCATTACAATGTGATGTAAGTGTAAAACAGGTGATCGCCAGACCAACAGTTAAGTTGACACTCTTCTGTCGATGAATTATTAATTGTTCATATATATACAATGTATGCAAATATGTTCTCAAAGCAGTAAACTAGTACATAGGGACCTAGGTGTATAAACCCGAAGTAACATCCTCTGAAACCCCGACAAGTCGTCATAGCCCAGCCGTGTTTCTTACTTTCAGACTATAGGTGCTATGAAAGGTCAAAAGTAAATTTCATTAAAAAAAAAGGCGCTCGTGCTATGTGAAGAAAACGCGACACATCGAATTAGTAGTGACTAGGATTTAACGTAAAACGTAAGAGGTGCAGTAGTGAGCATAAGCATCAAACTAATGAAACAATATTTAGAAAAAGTTAGATTTCCTCTGTTTTACAGTCTACATTTATTGTTGCAAAGACTCTCAGATGATGGTGCTTGGTCGACTGATGACTCTCAGACGATGGTGCTGGGCCGACTTATTCTTGAGTATTGCTCGTCAAACTATGGCCCTTAGCAGATAGGCGAAGTAGAAGGAAGAAAGAAAAGATAAAGAGAGACAGAGAGGGAGAGAGAGATGGTGGCGAGTGACAAGATCCAACAAAGTGTCTCGCGTTTCTTCACGGGATCGTTTAGTCGGCGTGAGAGAAGTTACAGTGATGCTCAGAAAAATCCATTGGCAGACGCTGAGGGGTGTTGTGTGCCACGGAGTGGAATACTATTGAAATTCGGAGCTAGCACATTACGGGAAGTAAGTCTTGCGAATTGACCAGAACGAGATAATTTGAGTAATTAGGGCTAATGCAACGTTTGTCGACAACCATTCTTCCCACGCACCATTCACGAATGGAACAGGGAGAGAGGCATCAGCTAGTGGTACTAGTAGTACCCTCTGCCAGACGCAGAGAGGTGCCTTGTGGAATGCTGATGGAGAAGTAGATCACTGAAACTAATCTTCGGAGGGTAGGCAAAGCAGGTGACCCAAACACAACGTAGTTTATGTATACTCACTGCTGTGACATTTCGTATCTGTCGTCAGGTTTATCTGCCTTCAGTTGATACTAGGAAAATGTCAGAATTACTTAACTTCTCAATGTAGTGTTCAAAATGGTCAGATGTATTATCTGAGCACAGTTATGATTAATACGATGATAATAATAATATTAGTAATAATAATTCTTTTATATAACACACATGACCAGTTTCGGGCTCTTACACGCCCATCTTTAGGCGTCGTACTGAAATTCGCAAGAGACGGGAAATAATGTTTACACGCAGAAATATACACAAAAAACAAAGCAAAGAGTCCGTATATTTAAAAACATTTAAAAACTGTTGATCGAGCTTGGTGCTGTGAAACATAAATCAATAGCAAAGCGACACCAGTCAGTTCAATGGAAGGCTTCCTGGGTAAAGAAATATGCAAAGAATACCAGGACACTTACACTTACTTGGTGCTGTGACCCCCAGCGCCGCGGTGAACGAGTGCAAGACGCGGTGTGCTACCAACGAGCCCAGAGCGTGGAATATCGGACGCAAAGGAGGAAGCAAACTAGTGAACCAGAGTGGCAAATGTACTGCCATCTGTTGACGGGAAGAAGAACGTGGGGCCATTAGAATTTGAATAAGAGATTTACATTTAAAATGAAGAAAGAAAAAAAAAAGAAACATTACATAGAAAGCTGCATGAAAAACGTTAAATGTGCATTATGCTTTGTGACGAAACGTGTTGAACAGAGCAGTACCGAACTATAGTAAACCTGAGTGGAAGATGCGACATAAAATTTATGTATAAGCCACGAATCGCAATGAAAGTTTTCCCTTTACACGAGTGGCATGCAAGTTCGCAATTTAGCGGGGATATATATGTTGCGACGTACAACAGCTGCCACAGTCATCAGTTAAAAGACACACACATGGGCCACTCCTATTTACAACCATCTCGCTACTGACCAAAAAGGCAAAGCAGAGAAATCTTACAGTCCACAATGTCAGAAACTATTATGGAATTTAATAGGTAGCAGCAACAGCACTAAAAGGAAACATTAAAAGTGGGGTCAATTTAAAACCTGCTAACGAAAAGTCAACAGCTAATCGAGGATTACATGAGATAATAACTGAGACGCTGCGTCATTATGTGTGTCCTTGCAAATTCAAAATTCACCTGTCTGTGATGATGCAAAATGGAGCATCGTACCACATGCAACGCTTTCTCATATTAGATACTCAATATGCCTTCCGTGGGCATTGATATATGCATCAACCTGTTGTCGTAGTGAATATCGGATGCAATGTTGTATCCCTGGAGCATTACGTATGGTTGCACAGCCTTCGATAATTCGGGCACAGAGACCGACCGTCTTATACTGGGCTTCCGTACCCAAGAGCTTTCAAATGCCACCTCAAATAACAATCCAGTGGGTTTAGCTTCGGAGAACGTGCTGGCCAGGCAACTGGACCATCTCTACGTATCCACCTGTCACCGAATCTATTATTTGGAAGCTGACGGACACCAACACTAAAATTAGGAGGTGCTCCAACGTGCATGAAGTACATGTTATGTCGCACAACTAAAGGTACATGTGATGACAGGACAAGCACAATGCTCCCTACGAAATTATGACCAGTTCTTCCGTTTGCAAATTGATATCGCTGAAACGACGCCTCATCTCTCAACAGCACAGCTGCACTAAAATTATGGTTGTCATTTTGTTGAATAAACCATTTGCAGAAGAGCGCCATCCAGGAAAACTAGCTGATGATAGTACCAGCACACCCTGTAAATGGTATGGTTACAGCTGGTTTTCGTGTAACACTGGCCAGGGAGGCAAGTGGTCGGCATTCAGTGTTGCAGCTAAATGTCTTTCGCTGACACTGGAGTCGAGGTCAGCTGCATGAAGAACTTGAGCCACCCGTTGTAGTGTCCTCGTACTTCTAGGTCTCCTCCGGTAACGAGTATCCTGCCTGAATGCCCCAAGTTCCCCAAGACGACGACCAATGGCTTCAAACGTTTCCCTGTGGGGGCACCTTCGTCCTGGAAATCTCTCCCGGCAGAAACGTCGAGCGCGGGCGTCATTGACGTCAGCTAATCCATACATCAAAGGGGAATCTGCCATCTCCGCATCTGTGCACACTGCCACTGCACGAGGCAAGTCTGTGATTAATTCTACGTAGTAGACTGTGTGCTTGTAACGTTCCTACTGGCAGTTGGAACAGTTGATGTTATCTCTAAACCAGCGTTGGCGTTCGTCGCATGGCGGCAGGGACATGTAAAACAAAACACTGGCAGTGCACAACGTAACGAGATGTCACCAAGAGCGTATGTTCCTCACGATTCTAAAGTTCTGTTCTTGTTTGTTCTCCGTTATAAGTGAGGTGGGGAAAGTGAGTCAACATGGAAACAAAGCGTTTCCCTAATCCCTTCGTCGACGTGTTAGGAATGTGTTCACCAATTTGTGCCGTACGTTTTTGTTACACCATGTGTTGTTCTATGAAGTTAGAATGTAACCGCATTGGCGAATTTTTCGGCTAAACCGGTAATAAGGTATAAAATTAGCCGCGAAAGTTTCTAAATTATGTAGAGATGAACAGTGCAGAATAAGGGCCCAAAACAGAAAAATACTTGCTAATGGTTCAAATGGTTCTGATCACTATGGGACTTAACGTCTGTGGTCATCAGTCCCCTAGACTTAGAACTACTTAAACCTAACTAATCTAAGGACATCACATACACCCACGCCCAAGTTAGGATTCGAACCTACGACCGTAGCAGCAGCGTGGTTCCGGACTGCAGCGCCTAGAACCGCTCGGCCACAGCGGGCGGCAAAATATTTGCACACAGAAATAGGCACACGCTGCAGTAAAAACAACCAAGAGAGGCAAATTGTAAAAGAAATTAACACAAACCTGTGTGAAAATGACTATTTTTTGAAACGCTGGCAAAGAAAAACGTACAAGTTGAAATATCAGTGAATACTATCTATCTTGGGCTATGCTACACCTCACTCTGTGACAACAATTGTATTTTCGTGTTGAGGTCCTTCGACTTCGCCAAGTCGCAAGCAAAATTCCATATTCGATCCTAACGTAGACCTCGGGCTTCACCACAGTTCAGAGTGTCAGCACATCTAATTCTACCGTTCATGAAGTAAATACGAAAATCAGTAATTACACTTCAAACTAATAATAAGTAGATCACAAAAAGTTATTCTCCGTATCTGAAACAAATGAAGAGTGGTAATGTCGAACATACTAAGATACTTTTTTGAACAAAACTTTATTCAGTGCTATTGTCTTCTCTGTCCTCTGATGCATGCCCCTAGGTTTGTTCTAAGGGCCAAATCACTTATAAAACATGTACATGGTAAGAAAATCCGCCACATTTGTAATATATTTTATTGATCGAAGTCTTTAGAGACGGGAGTCGCTGTAAACTACCGCGTTTGGAGGTCTTATCTCATCATCAGGTGTATCTAAAATGCGAAATGAAGGAAATAGTTGTAGCCTACTCCGTTAAGCATGCTATATACACTCCTGGAAATGGAAAAAAGAACACATTGACACCGGTGTGTCAGACCCACCATACTTGCTCCGGACACTGCGAGAGGGCTGTACAAGCAATGATCACACGCACGGCACAGCGGACACACCAGGAACCGCGGTGTTGGCCGTCGAATGGCGCTAGCTGCGCAGCATTTGTGCACCGCTGCCGTCAGTGTCAGCCAGTTTGCCGTGGCATACGGAGCTCCATCGCAGTCTTTAACACTGGTAGCATGCCGCGACAGCGTGGGCGTGAACCGTATGTGCAGTTGACGGACTTTGCGCGAGGGCGTATAGTGGGCATGCGGGAGGCCAGGTGGACGTACCGCCGAATTGCTCAACACGTGGGGCGTGAGGTCTCCACAGTACATCGATGTTGTCGCCAGTGGTCGGCGGCAGGTGCACGTGCCCGTCGACCTGGGACCGGACCGCAGCGACGCACGGATGCACGCCAAGACCGTAGGATCCTACGCAGTGCCGTAGGGGACCGCACCGCCACTTCCCAGCAAATTAGGGACACTGTTGCTCCTGGGGTATCGGCGAGGACCATTCGCAACCGTCTCCATGAAGCTGGGCTACGGTCCCGCACACCGTTAGGCCGTCTTCCGCTCACGCCCCAACATCGTGCAGCCCGCCTCCAGTGGTGTCGCGACAGGCGTGAATGGAGGGACGAATGGAGACGTGTCGTCTTCAGCGATGAGAGTCGCTTCTGCCTTGGTGCCAATGATGGTCGTATGCGTGTTTGGCGCCGTGCAGGTGAGCGCCACAATCAGGACTGCATACGACCGAGGCACACAGGGCCAACACCCGGCATCATGGTGTGGGGAGGATCTCCTACACTGGCCGTACACCACTGGTGATCGTCGAGGGGACACTGAATAGTGCACGGTACATCCAAACCGTCATCGAACCCATCGTTCTACCATTCCTAGACCGGCAAGGGAACTTGCTGTTCCAACAGGACAATGCACGTCGCATGTATCCCGTGCCACCCAACGTGCTCTAGAAGGTGTAAGTCAACTACCCTGGCCAGCAAGATCTCCGGATCTGTCCCCCATTGAGCATGTTTGGGACTGGATGAAGCGTCGTCTCACGCGGTCTGCACGTCCAGCACGAACGCTGGTCCAACTGAGGCGTCAGGCGGAAATGGCATGGCAAGCCGTTCCACAGGACTACATCCAGCATCTCTACGATCGTCTCCATGGGAGAATAGCAGCCTGCATTGCTGCGAAAGGTGGATATACACTGTACTAGTGCCGACATTGTGCATGCTTTGTTGCCTGTGTCTATGTGCCTGTGGTTCTGTCAGTGTGATCATGTGATGTATCTGACCCCAGGAATGTGTCTATAAAGTTTCCCCTTCCTGGGACAATGAATTCACGGTGTTCTTATTTCAATTTCCAGGAGTGTATGAACATATTTCAGAACAGTTGTCCATGTCCCATAAATAAAAATTTATCGCTTGCAAACTGTTTGAAGCATTGATTACCAGATGGTGCATAGCATTCGCGTTTGTAACAGTTGTGTTACTAAATGTGACACTTCTGTCACTCAGTGTAACTGGGTTTTCTCTTTTGATGCTGTCAATTGTCAGGATGAGCATTCTAAAGCATTCTGTCAGGGTGAAAATATTAAATAAATTAACTTTTCTCTCTTAACAACATGTGGGCAGGGTGGGTTCTTCCTTGGCTCGGGTATGAGGTCGAATGAAACATCATTTTTACATAAGATAACTTTTATTGAAGATTTGTACAACTGTATCTTACGGGATGTTCTGGTTCGTAGAGCGGCAGCTGTGTCGTTTGTGAAGTCTTCTGCTGCGGCAGCGGCGGCGGCGGCGGCGGCGGCGTGTGATTACGCGTAGCGGTGTGTATCTCGTGTCGCCGTCTCGCCCAGTTGACTGGAGACGCGCAGCGCGAGGTGGCCCGTTTAATTATTGCGAGCGAAGTCGTGCATCGGATGGTGATACCTTGGATGTGGCGTCCCAGTATTTCTCTTCTCTAAGCGGCCGCGTGTGTTGTGCTTCGACCAGCGGAGCGGCGCGGCGGGGCAAGGCCAGTGTCCCGAACATGAACCACGGACTCCCGCTTGCCAGTCTTCGGATGTCAGGTCTTCATCCCAGCTCACAGGTGACTGCTGAGGTGAGGCCGTCTCCTTCCCGTCCACACGAGTCACCCGGGTACGTAAAAATCAGACTTCAAATACCCTTTTACTTCTGTCCTCTGGCGCCGCGGCTGCTGCTTGCTATTCCATTACAGCGGCGGACTCGGTGCGTCTGTGCATGATGCAGTCTCTTCTTGCATGACGGTCTTCAACAGCGAAACTGACTGAAAACTACTGCTACTCTTCTTTTCTTCCTTCCTTTCTCGTCTTCGTCTCCGTCCCCGTCTCCGTCTGTCTGGCCCACTGCGTCTCGCGCATTTATTCACTTCAACTTACTGGAGGTGAACGACTTCACGGTCATTGCCTCTTCTGTCACGTTGAGAAGCTCCTCGAAGAATCTTCTTAACGTCGCTCATTGGCTCTTGGAATGTAGGCGAGGGCCTTTGATCACATGTGAAGACAGAAACACGTGAGCCGGTCATTGCCTCTTCTGTCACGTTGAAAAGCTTCTCGAAGAGTCTTCTTAACGTCGGTCATTGGCTCATGGGATGTAGGCGAGGGCCTTTGCTCACATGTGACAACTGAGAAACACGTGAGCCAGTCGGGCGATGCCCTGACGGCTGAATCGACAGCGCCCGCTTATGTGGAACTTGCTGACTTCACGGTCATTGTCTCTTCTGTTCTGCTGTTCTGCCTGCTGTTTGCGAGTATGTAACTCTCTAAACTAAACCAAGTTTTTCATTTATAGTCTAATTTCTAGTTCACTTTGATTTCACTAATTTATTTACTTAAGTACCACTCAACACGTTCTGCAGTGTTTCTGTCTTGCCAAGTGCCATGCGACAAGGTCTCCCACGTAGAATGGGATGATTTGAAGAGATAACACACAAGACTTCGTGAGCGGGCACACACTTTTGAGCTGTGACTGAGACCATGCGGTCATAGCTGATAATTGAAGACAGGTATGCAAGGCCATTGGTTCGCAAAATCCACACAAGACTCTTTAGTCATATAAATCTATGATCACATTCCATGTAATTTAATGCATACAATTGATTTATCTCATTTAAATATAATGTTGAAACAATTTTGACACTGCTGTTACATAAGATATCTAAACGCAGTACGCACAAGGTGTCTCATATTCATCTGTCTCAAATAGCTATTAAAACTGGAGAATGGGAAACTAACAGTATATTTAAAAGAGGAAAGACCATGTCTCATGTACGCTATGCCATGTTTCATCGGAAATACCAGCTGTTTTTATCCGTTGCAAAACAGAATTACCCACTGAAGAATTTGACACCCCTTCGTCAACAGCAACGGAGTTCTACAGTAATCTTTGCAACGTCTGATTCCAAAAATGTAGTATATAAAGAAATACATGTCGATGCTGTGAATTTGTTTCCTTGGTTTTCAACTTGTTATTCCCTTCTAAAGAATTATTTGTTATCTACACTTCATCAACAAAACATTACTGTCGCATCTCTGTTCTTGTATTCCCACAAATAGAACGTAGTGCCTCTGCATTAATGAAATGTGGACCAAAAACATTGTTATTTGTACTTCCAACCAGTCACTTTCTTGGTATCGCACTTAGAACAAATTATTTATTTTCTAATTATTCATTTTTTGAAGTAATGAGCTGAACATCAGAATTCTATGGTATCACAATGTTTCCTCAATTATTTGGATACAACTACGTTAGGTATAAAAGAGACATGGTTAGAAGTTCTCCTGGCAAACTTGAAGCTTGACAATTTACAATTCCATCATTTAAATGTAATCAATTCTTAGGTTCCGCCGGAAATAATCATTACACTCAACGATTCTCACAGGCTGCCCTATACTATCATCAGATAGGCTACGAAAAACATGAACGAATTGCACGCAATAGAAGAGCCGCGGACAGCTCAAGTGCACTTCAACCGTAAATTTACTGAACTTGGTAGTAATCTGCCTCCCCCTACCCCGCCTCACCGCAACTTAAAGTTTTACGCTGCAGATGAACAATAGAATTGTATTCTCATCATTTATAACCATGAAACGCCACCGAGTAGAGAATACAAGTGTTCAATTTTGAATTTATGTGGCACACGAGGACACATAACGACACGGTTGTATGAATTAAAGTTGTGTTTCTTAGTGCCCTTCTCTTAATACCAAAGCCCACTGATGGAGCCTCTCATGACTGCACGTAAGGTAAAAGGATTGGAGTTCACTGCCATGGCGGACTGACAAACTGGGATACGCTGCACAGTGGGCCAGCATGCTTCAAAACCTGGACAGAGCAGAAAAACAGAAAGGTAATCGTTGCGACTGTAGTCTCGCTAAACTTTGCATACTGGCCCAGTGCTAAGGAGTCATTCCAATCTGAAGTCGTCATGATATGTGCCGTGACAGTTGACTATAAACAGTGTATCGGACAACGACACATTTCCTCAGATACTTTTGTGTGGCCTGTTTAATATGACAGCGATAGTGCCTAGTTGTCATGACGAAATAATATGGGTAGCACTCCAGAAAGTATGCTTAAGACCTTTTTAAGCGATGTACAGACGTGTATCGACTAAACTACTCCCGTTAGTATCCAAAATCGTTGTCTATAGGATTTCCTTTGTATGACTCCATTTTTGTAAATGGCTCTTCTACTATCTTAATAGTACAGCTAACAAGCTAAAATGCGTGCACCTGTTTGTACGTTTTTATAGGACGGTCATTTTGCTACCGTGGGGCATTAGCAAACAATTTTTTTAATAGGACATATTTCCCACATTAATATTGTTTTTCTCGCTAAATGTGTCAGAACCTTTCAAATTCTGTACAGAGATGTATAGGACTAAAACTTATCTATCAAGAACTACGAAAAAAATTCATGTATCTCAAAAGTCGGGTGCCACTTTCGCGGGACTCAAAATATTCTGTAATAATTCCCGATGCTGACATCAATCCACATAGTTTCGATGCACAGATATGCCATAATCTAAGCTACTCTGTTGCCGAAATGTCTGGTATTTCAAGATGCGCAGTAAGCTCGTAATAAGGATACCCGGCATTACTGTGAAGATTTTTCATGCAAACATTCCCGTGAGATAACGACGCATGTCAAATTCCATTGGCTACTGGCAGCTACGAATCCATCCATCTCCAGAGTCCAAAAAATGACGGAGAAAATAAACAGAAGCCACTTGAGGCGAAAGACATACTTTTAGAATGGTGTGCCACTGGACAGCACTACAGCGACCCTTGTGAAAGCAATAATGACGCAAGTGACCCGTGTGACCATGATTGCGATTGCAAAATGTAAAATATCGAGTAAAAAATTTCAGTACTGTATTTCGACTTGTAATTCGTTATCAGCGACTTCACAACATTCTACCCGATGTTTAGATCGAACCCGCCAAATTTATAATTTCCGATCCTCCAAATTAAATCCACTATTTAGATTTTTGTAATGTCATCATTGAATTGTAATTTCGTCATTGGATTGCTAACCACAGTCTCAAATAGTCTATAAGTAAACAGTTTTGTAGGGTTCTATATTCATTTCTCCGATATTTCCAGGTTTCGAAACGAGTTGGTTCAATTTACCGCGTGGAGGAAGCACACTGCAGAGGCGTCATGAGCTTCATCGTACGCATGGACGGTGCTTGGAAAAACATGCTGCTGAAAATCTTCAACTGACAATTGTGGAGCAACATATGGTCACAGTGCGCCACAATTCCCTGTTGATTGATATCTTTGTAGTAACACAATTTCGGTTTTTAGTATACAGGGCGGAGAAAACTTGTGTCATGAAATTTTAACCCTGGATAGCTGATGCCAGTAGGAACCAAAATTAGTATTGTTGTGTTGGTCGACAATGCACCATTTTCAAACTACGGAAACTTGGCGCCACACGCTCCGATTGGCAGTGGGATTGCCCTGTTGCCGTTCGTCGGTTAATGGGCAGCGCTATGGTTGTTGGTTCCACTTACCGTGCGGGTTGCTTTGGATACATCACGACCTCCGGCAGGTAAAATATTCTCCGTCATTCGTTGATCAGAGCATCCTGCAACAGGGTAATCCCGCAGCCAAACGGAGCGCATGGTGCCAAATTTCCGTAGTTTAGAAATAGTACGTTGTCGACCTACACAACATTAGTAATTTTGGTTCCCACTGGCATCAGCTATCCAAGCTTAAAATTTTGTTACACATTTTGTCTCGACCCTTTGCTATTATCATCATCAATACACACTTAGATATCTTGCTCATAGCTGTGTTTTATAGTGTTGTCACCACGATGAAAGGAGACACATCATTCTATTTTTTGTTTTGTTTTTTGTTTTCCTCTTAATGCTGAATTGCAGCGGGATCTGTTCCATTCTTTTATTCACTGATGTTCTTACAATATTTCGTATTTTACGTTACTTTTATTTTTAGATATCTTTTACGTCGTGATTCTTTTTAAAGAAGAAAAAAGCAACATTCCACGTTATGGAAATGTTGTAACTGCTGGCCGTTACTTATAACTATTGAATCTTTACTGTTAGTATCGACACACGTACTGGAAAGTGAGCACATCGACAATACGCCAGAGTTAAGGGTGCTGCCTCTATTTTAAGAGTGCAATCTGTACCATTCGTTTGCTGCTATACAGAGAAATATTTTGTAAATGTCTCTTAAAGAGTTCTGTACTGTGATTTTTATTTTAGAATGGATTGATTGCGGTACTTGGTGTCGAAACCAGTCGTCAGTAGGCTACATAAATGTGCTACTACAGCAAATTTTTTTCAGACGCAAATGTCAAAATCGATCTAACCAACAAACAATATTCAGGATGTCTCTCCTGAGTTATTTGAGGCGTTTTCTCTGGCGTTTCATGACGTATTTGCCTTTTCGTGTTTGCAGAGTGTAACTGGAGTCAACCCAAACAAATGTTGCTCATCGTATCTTCGAAGCGATGCACAGTGGCAACGGAAAGCGCCCGTTTGTTTCCTGTTAGAAACAGAATGATTTTTAATGCGGATTTTTATGCTGCCATTAGACAGAGCCGTCCCGCATTACTCTACTACGATACTCGTTGTGTATAAACAGGAACATTAAAACACGATGAATAGCGAGTACTCCAGTAGCGGCGAAACAGCGCTGCTGCGTTGAATGTAGCGCTACCATTAATCGCGAGCCTGGGAGATACGCTAGTCGCAGACACATTTCTGGTTATTCATCGTCTTTAATGATACTGTCAATACATAACGAATTTCGCACTAGAGTAACACGGGCTGCGTAAAATTCCTCTTCAGAACGTTTTCTTTATAACGGAAAACAAACGGTCGCTTTTCGTTGACACTGGGCGTCGCATGAAAGACCTGATGAGCTGTTTTTGCTTGGGATGACTGAAGCAACACATTGCAAAAACGAAATTGCAAAAATCTGCGGAAACAAGAGAGAAAAAGCGCCTCCTGACTCTTAGGAGCGGCACCCTATAAATGAACACTGACTATAAAGCTGTTACTATAAAGCAGTGTATATTCTTTCGGAAAATAACCAACTCTGAGATATTTCTTTTTATGCCATTAGATGTTTTAATTCTCAAATATGTAAAACTTTTTTAACTGGAAAATCAAAAAAATAACCATAAGCGTATAAGATTTGACAGCTGCAGATAGCTAGAGAAAATGTGTAAAATACTGTACGATAAGAATGAGATAAAAGTATCAAATATCATAGTACTTGAAAGTTGTGCACTGTGTACGCTCATGGTACGTAAATAATAAATAACAAAACGTAAAAAACTACTATATTGTAGCAAAACAATCAGTCTTACAAAGTAAGAGGTTTCGGTACAGCTACGATGAATCGGATCGTAACCCTTACCCATCTATGTTGGACCCATCACAGGCAACGTGGGGTTCCACCTCGGCTAGGAAGAGAGTTGTGCTTTAGTAGCCTGCATAAGAGGCGAGTAGCCAGTTAATATCAGGGATCGGATCATGAAATGAATGAGCCGGGGAGTGGCCCACGTTGGTCCAGACAGGGGTTTGAAGTATTTATTTAGTGATTAGTATTGTGTAATACCGAAAACATTTTTATTTGCGTTGAGCGAACTGAATTGGTATGGAGTAAGGATTTAGGTTGAGCGGCAAGTGTCTACACCATGAAAATATTTTTTAACAAAACTAAACAGTCTCTTTGTTGATCCTTGAAGATATTTAACATACCCAGCACAAGTGAATCAATGAACATGAAGGCAAGGTCTCATAACCAAATGTAGCAGGAAGTACAATGGCTCTGAGCACTATGGGACTAAACTGCTGTGGTCATAAGTCCCCTAGAACTTAGAACTACTTAAACCTAACTAACCTAAGGACATCACACACATCCATGCCCGAGGCAGGATTCGAACCTGCGACCGTAGTGGTCGTGCAGTTCCAGACTGTAGCGCCTTTAACTGCTCGGCCACTCCGGCCGGCCAGGAAGCACAATTCAAATTTAGTTTTACAGAGATTCGTTTACAACCCATAGGGAACAGATTCTCAGATTGGCCCCTTGGGCAGTTGAGGCACAACTAAATCAGAAAAAAAGGTGCATCGTCAAAAATGAAAAACTTAAAATCTTAAGCCCAGCCAGAATCGGCGACATCCTAGATAGTGAAATTGTGAGTATTTCTTTTACAACTGAGTGACAATTCATTAATTAATGAATCATTAAGTTTAGCTATAGACAATTTTTAAAAATCTATATAACCAGGAACCTTAGGAAAAACCAAGATACACCTAAATTTTAAGACTTTTTATCTTAACTGTAGTGTTCTGAACTCCTTAAGGACGTTTAAATAACACTGCTCAAAAGGAAAAATTCATGACTTTAACTAAGCTAAACGTTAACTCTGTTGCTGCACCACAGCACACAAAGAATTTATAACAAACACCTTACATGCTTGTGATAGTGCGCAAGAAGTCATAACGAGGTTGGCAAGAAATCTTAATCCCACAACTTACACTTCGTTGTAAGATGAGTGTTCAACATCTTGATTTGATTTTATCAGGGAAGCAAAAAAAATATTGGACTCACTGCAGCTCGCACAGAAACAGAATTTACTCTGCGGTATAGTTCCCAGTGTCGCCAGTAAAGCCAACCAATGTCCTGTAACAGTGGAAGGGGATCCTTTACCAGTGCTTTGCTAGACACAGTTTCTTCAAGTCTTGTTGATCTGAATATTCTGTGTCTTTAATCACCAATGCCCCTCGCATTCGAAGATCAACTGTCATGCGGTTTCCTGGCCCACACAACACATCCCAAATTTGGGGTCTTCTTCTTTTATCCCCACTGTATGTAAGTGTTTTTTTGAAATTCCTATGGCCTGTCAATAGTCCAGCCATGAGTTTCATTTCTCTCCTGTTCAAGCCCTGGATTGAGAGACTTCTCTTAGAACATTGGTTCGCAATCAATACCTTTCCATGTTTTTGCTTCTGGACCTTAGCCCAATATTCTACTTGCTGTTTCGTTGTGCAATCTCGTAGTTTTATTTTAATCAACCCTTGGTGATAGGCAGGAGATGTTCCGGTCCAATAACTGATGTCATCGCCCCTGTCCTTGCCAACCTATCGGCTTGCTCATTACCACTAATCCCTGAGTGACCAGGGACCCACAGTAGGTTTGCCCTATTGCTTTCTCCTAGCTCCACAAGCACTCTGTGGCATACCGGCACGATCTTTGATCTTGCTGCACAGGCTGCCAGTGCTTTCAGGGCTGCTTGGCTGTCTGAATAAAGGAAAATCCTACGAACTCTGTAGCACCTCCGCAAATTCTCCTCCTCTCACACCCTGACAGCAGATATTACTGCCTGAAACACAGTGACCATCTTCCCTAGAGAGATTGCACCCCGTATAAGCCAGCCCCAACACCTTGGTCTGTTTTGGAACCGTCAGTGAACCAGACTATGTCCCCAGTACGGTGTCGAAATTTGTTCTCCCAGAGCTCTGTACTTGCCATTACCACATTGAAAGGCTTGTTGATGCTGCTAGGAGTTATTGTATAGTCGGCCGACATTTCCTCAACCATACCTGAGTCTTCCTCACTCAGTATTTTAGTGTGAGATCCTGGATATCCCAGTGAGTTCCAGTCTTTAACATGTGAGCTTCTGCTGCTTCCTCCATCTTTACCCACAGGTGTAATGGGGGCATTTTCAACATGGTTCCCATCCCAGCAGTGGGTGTGCTGCTGTAATGGCTAAGCAGTTCAATATCAGCACCTTAGCAAGCCCCTTAGCAGCTACCTGCAGTTCCAGCTTTTTCTACCACACTGTAGCCCCATAAGTGATCATTGGTCCTACCACCATGGTGTATATCCAGTACATACTCTTGGGGCTGAAGCTCTCCTGGTACTCATTAGAGCACCGTTCGCCTTGGAACAGGTGATCCTTATGTGAGAGGTCTACGATAGTTTCTCATCCAGTGTTACTCCTAAATATTTCACCATCCCCTTCACTGGTAGCGTTTCATCGAGAAAACTGAGTTTGCAATATGTGTGTTGGATCTGCAGAAGGAATGACCTTTAGGTCCCGTTTCCTGCACCAATTTTCCACAATGTTCAACGCTCCTTGTGCCACAGCTCTGAGAGTACGTGAAAATTTGCCAAGTACTACTATGAGAAGATCGTAAATGTATCGCTGACAAACGTACTTTCTACAGTTTAATTATACAATGAGTTCATTCACCACATGGTTCCACAGTAGAGGGGACAGGATCCCTCCTTGCGGACAGCCTCTGGTAGTGCTGATTACCATTTTTTCTTGCATCATGGAGGCTTCTACCTTTCTACCATAAACATAGCTCTAATCCACCTGCAGATGGTGGTCTCTGAGCCATGCACCTCTGCTGCCTCAACCATGGATTTGAAGGTCGTGTTGCTAAAAGCCCCTTCGATGTCCAAGAAGACGTAGAAGGCTATTTCCAGGAAGTGTAGTGCTTTCTCCATCTTCCCAACAGGGTGGTGGTGTGCAGTTTCACACGATTTTCCTGGTTGGTATGCTTGTTGGTTATTGTGTAGAGAGACCCTAGTTAACCTCCGCTCCCTAGCATGCACAATAAACAAATTTTCAAATGTTTTAAGAAGAAAGGAGGACTGGCTGGTCTCATATCCGTGGCATTGGTATCATCAGTTCTCCCTGACTTTGGAATGAAGACAACCTTCACTGCCTCCAGACTTTAGGGACGATTCCTGTTGCTAGGCTAACCCTAAATAACCTGTGTAGGGGTCATCCGCTTTATTTAAAGTTCCTCCTAGTGGGGATTTTGTGAAGGCTGGCCTGAACAGCCATATCCTCTACCTCCTCACAGAATACCTTCCAGGACGCCTGCTTTGCTTGCATAATTGCAAGACTGTATTTCACAAGGGCCTCCAGATATTCTGCCCATTGTGCTTTCCTTATTGCAAGGTTAAACAGTCTTTGTACCTGTTTCCTCTGTGATTCCAGGTTGTTGTTCCACCAAGATACATTCCTACTCGTGCACTTCTTGGTGATTGAGCAGTTGTCATGGTATCAGCTCTTGATGGCAGAGATAATGAACATAGTATTAATCGTGAACTGTTTAATTTTTAAGGTACCTTTGCTTCACATACGTTAGAGTCAGTTACATCGAGGAGTGGCAAGAAATGGTTCAAATGGCTCTGAGCACTATGGGACTTAACATCTGAGGTCATCAGTCCCATAGAACTTAGAACTACTTAAACCTAAGTGACCTAAGAACATCACACACATCCATGTCCGAGGCAGGATTCGAACCTGCTACAGTAGCGGTCGAGCAATTCCAGACTGAAGCGCTTAGAACCACTCGGGCACAGCGGCCGGCCGAGAAGTGGCAGAAGCAGATTGAGAGGACATGTGTCACATAAGCACACGGTTACGGAGGTCATTACAGTGATATTTGTACGTCGATAGTAATTTCTTTGGTAGCTCAGTTAACAAACACCAAATTCTATATCCATACAGCTGCTAACAACAGGTCAAAATTGTTATTAAGCCAATGAACTGCTTATAAAAGTGTCGACAAGCTTTTGCATCTTACAAGATAAATAAGACAACTGTTTGAATCTCCATAGTTTATATCTTTGTATTCAAAGCGTTTTTTTTTTTTTTTTTTTTTTTAAAGGGGGGGGAGTCTGTGGCCCCTACCATTCCCGTCACATACATAACTTCATGCATTAGTTTATAATGTTCATTTAATGAATTCTGTCCAATTTTTCATGTATCGGGATGTTTATCGTGTTGATTTATGAGCTTAACAGTATCTTCCACATTTTGGTATTCTCCCTGCTACTGGTGATGGGGTTACCTTGAGAAACACACCGTTTGATGATGTCAACCAACAAAAATTGGGAGGGTATTACAACGTGGTATTCCTTTTATATAGAGGATTCTATGCATCAGAGAATTTCGCTTCTAATCGGTTCTTGGTTTCATATCATCGATATTCGTGAACATCAAGCTACACAAGCTACAACAGCTACACAAGATGTAGATGTCTTAAATTGATTTGGACATGAGGAACTGACTGCGTAAATGAGACAGTATGCGTATTTGTTGGCTGGTGGACAAGAGCGCATACAAAATGAGTTTATTACCAGTGTATGGACAGTTTGAGAAGCAAACGAGCCCTTATTCACCCAGTTAGTACTGTGAACGTGACGTGTGTCCACGATTTCTCGTCAGAAGCGTTTAGCAATCATAGCAGGGGATGGAAGCTAGTCCTCGTACACCGGGTAAAGCGATGTTGGTTTCTGTTGCCGAAAAATGTTGCAGCCACTAATTTGTGCGATGTAAATAGGAGTCCTTCACTGTTTACCAAGTACACAGTAGAACAATAACTGGAACAATAGTCAAGTTTTTTAAATCACCACGATAAAAATGGCCTTGGGATGAAACTTTGTTAGCAGGTAGGACACCCTCATTCATCATGATAAATAACTTTGGCAGTGCGAGAACTGACGGTTTTGAGGAACAATACATACACCTTACCACCTTCATACATCATCTTCTGGAATCAGACTGACGCAACTTAGGGTGGAAAGACGTGAACGCTAGATATCACGGAAGCCATAAATGAATGGGATGAAGATATTCCTGAGCTGTATTGCAGCATAGAAACTACCCACTAAAGAGATCTTGCCAAATTGAAACCTATCTCTTCGTCAATACTCCGCAAGTATTTTTCGGCCCCCTTTTTCTGTTCCATTTACGAACGGTGGGTGGAAAGAACGACTGCCCGGAAGACATCATGTGTGCAGCAGTTGCTCTCATTTTCCTGTTATGGTCGTTTCAGAGAGATAATATGGAAAGAAATAAAAGGTTGCTGGACACCTCTTTTATGCTACGGCTCATAAACTCAACTATAAAACTCAGAAAGATTCACAGCGCCCATTCCGTAGCACTGGCTACTGGAGATCACGGTTGCATCAGCGAAGATCCCAAGCTTGTAAAAGGAAACCCTTCTTCTTTGACTTTCTCCATTAATTCAGTGACTTTCGAATACCACACTGAACGGCATTATATGAAAACTCTTTGATCGAGCGTCTGTAAACCAAAGCTTTGGTGGATGAATCAGAGCCTGGCATCCGCTTAGTATTATGTGATCATTCCAGCTTTCGGTGCTTCCGGATTTATTCAGCTAAATATTTTACGGTTGATTCTGTTTATTTACGTGCAGCGCCTTACATTAACTAACGTTAAGGTTCAACTGCCAGTTCTTGGCACGAAACGGCGATTCTCTGCAGGTATTCCAGCCCTTCGCGACAATTTTCTGACGTTATTAATTTTGTATATGCAACAGCATTATCCACTAACAGACGCATGTAGTGGCCTGATATCCGCCGATCATCCAGACGGGTGTTCTGTAGTCTTCTTTTGAACTTCCAGGAAACTAGAAGTTTCAACCTAAAGCAAAATAATCGTCGCAGAACGCTGACAGAGGAAGATTAGGTGGGTCGATTCTTGTCAGAATGTCGCTCCTTGTGGAGTTGCTCTGCCTGAGTATATCGTTCAAAAGTACTAAAGCACTACATTACCGATACTTGTTGTGTAAATAAAACAAAATTATGGCAGTTACTATTGTGTTAGCTCACATTCTTCGTAGACGAGTAGCATTTTTACCTTTCCTTCCTTGTTGTACATTGTACTCGGACAAATCTTTGACTGCAATCGGTTGACTAAATGTTGGGTGTACATTTTCGACACATTTATGTTTGGTTATTGTTAACTCCAACGTGTGAACGAGTCATGTTACCACGGGTACTTGCACTGTATACTAGTATATGATATCAAAGTCAATTTTATTATGTTCTTCTTAACGCTATATTTATGTGAAAGATACGCTGTGATACATTTTTGAACAGGCCTTGAGGTGACAACTGAATAACCAATAAAAAGAATGTGGGGTGCTGGCTACAATAGACTGGTGGTCATATTTCCCAAACGAACGAAGGTACATGAAAGGCAATCATGTTGCTTGATGCTCCACTGGTAGCAAAACAAAATTAGTTTATATATGTGTTGTTTTGTCTCCGGACGTATAGTTATCTGGGAAGACGAAGATTTGTGGGACACCCCGTACTGTAGTGAATGTAACGTAACTACACTAAATACACGGTCAAACAAGAAAAGTAATATTTCTTTCTCTTACCTATATTTATGAGATCATCAGTTTAAATTTTTAATTAACCTGTTTACAATAATATTCAACGCGTGTATTGAGTATAATGTTAGTTTTTAGTATGTTTCGTTTCATGTAAGTCTGTAACAGTATAATTATGTAAACATACAGGGTGACAGTTATTGAACTATATTAAAAAATAGCAACAAATTACGGCGTGCACACACTTTATTCAACATGTAAACGTCACTATAGGTATTCGGATTTAGGGCACGACATGTCCGATGTGCCTACCATCATGTGGAAGAGACGAATAGTGAAATTCAGCATGACCCGCTGAAGTGTCGGTACAACTATGCAGTCGATGATCCCCTGAATGGCTGCATTAAGGTCAGCAGTGGCTTCGGGCTTATTTATGTACACCTTGTCTTTAATGCAGCCCCACAAAAAAGGAGTCGCATGTGCTCAGATGCGGAGAATATGGCAGCTCATCGAGGCCCACGCCAGTGTCCTCTGGATACCCCAGAGCCAGAAAGCGGTCACCAGAGGGTTCCTTCAGGACATCACTCTCCTGCTTCGACGGGGTTGAGCTCCGTTTTGCATGAATCACATCATGCCGAAATAAGGGTCACATTGGATTACGGGGATGAAATTATCTTTCAAAACCTTCACGTACAGTTCGGTAGTCACCGTGTAATCAAGAAATGCCTCACCGATTATTCCGTGACTTGACATTGCACACAACACAGTCACCCGCTGAGGGTGAAGAGACTTCTCAATCGCGAAATTAAAATTCACAGTCCGCGAATTCACCAATTTTGTTTATTGACGAACCCTACCAAATGAAAGATGTATTTGTCGCTAAGTTCACCGAGGAAGTAATCTCAATGAACTGGTAAGTAACCTAATACATAGTTTGAGGGCCCATCTTGTTAACGTACTTGGCGGGATCTTCAACTCCAACAGTCTGTTTAATTATGCATGGTTTGTGATAAACTTGCGACCATATAAATGACAACGAGGTTATGCGATCCCATACAAAACCGCTAGTATTTCCATTTCCATACTGATGTAGATGAAGTGTACTCTGTTCAGTCGCCATGAAGCTACTTCATTGTCCTGTCGATTGATATTATGGTTCAGATCAACCAGTCGTCCAGTGCTGGTGTCACATTTGAAGAAATTAGGAAACTCAATGGTGGCTTAGAAATTAATGCTGTCTTCAACGTTTCAAATGCTTTTTGACATTCCTCTGAACATTAGGATTTCACACACTTTCTTAAAAATCTATTCTAAGAATCTGTGATCTATTGAAATTTCCTTTCAACTTTGAAATAATAATGGCATAAATTCAGGATTAGCTAAGTTGTTTCGTGGTCTATGGCGTTGCTAAGTTCCATATTGCCTCTATAAGGTGAGGATCAGTTTAAACACCTTTCCCACTAATAACGTGTCCTAGATGTGATACCTGGGTGTACGCAAAATGGCATTTGTCTATGCTAGTTGTAGTATTCCCAAAGATTGTACTCATTTAATGACCGTGAACACTCCTGGTGCCACTATTCGTGGTCCTCGTTTCGCCATTCTGCAAAGTAAGTTCTCAAGCGTCATAAACTGCGATTGTGACCTGAATGCCTGACACTCTTTCTCAGCCGCTAGTGCTCTCTACCGCTATGTTACACTTGTCCCTAGTTCGTGCCACACTGAAACCTTCCTACGCAATGTGTCTGCATTAGTGTGTTTCTACCTGGTCGGCTGCGAGGGAATTTGTATGTGCACTGTTGTTTGGTTTACTGTACAGTTTCCAATTTAAATGACTGTTATCCATGTGAGTAGGGTCAAACCTATTAAAGGAATGCTGGATGCTTTACCAGAAATACCAACAACGAAGTCATGGCGCATAAAAACGACTAAAAATGTTGAAAAACAAATACCAGCAGATAAGTACGATGCATTGAAGTCAATTGACAATTATTAATATTCGGGTTTATATAAGTTAACTCTAAGAGCTATGTGTCATTTCTTTCTGTTATTGTTCGAGAGTATTTGTATTTATTTACCGTATTTCCAAGGGGAGGGGAGTGACGAAAATATATTTCCTCTCCAAGCGGAATAAGAATTTTCTTTAGAATTACAACAAGTGACAGCGGTGTCAGAAAACGACTTTGTCAAGTTTTACCACATAGCATCTGCGGAAGTGAGTGCGGCCAGAGCAAAGTCTTACGTACTGGTACGACTACGAGAGGTAGGAACGAACGCACAGTGTCGCTGTTAAATGGTTCACCCATATCCGGTAAGACTGGACGGTAAGTAAATAAAGACAAGTGGAGGCGCGAGACGTACTGGCTCTGAGCACTATGGGGCTTAACATCTGAGGTCATCAGCCCCCTAGAACTTAGAACTGCTGAAACCTAACTAACCTAAGGACATCACACACATCCATGTCCGAGGCGGGATTCGAACCTGCGACCGTAGCAGTCGCGCGGTTCTGGACTGTAGCGCCTAGAACCGCTCGGCCTCAGTGGCCGGCGCGAGACGTATTAATAATTTCTGAGCATGGAGAAGTTCAAGCTCTTACGTCACTAGACAACTTACAGGTGTATGTGAAGCAAAACGTGAACATTTGTCCAGCCATACAACTGCAGACAAATGCTGAGACTTGGAAAGTGCAACTGTTTCTGCGGAAAGTAGACCTTATTATCAAAATGTAGGATGACATTCGATCAGCTCAGGTTTTGCACCGGAAACCGTGATCATGAATAGCTACGAGAATTAGAAACCTAAGGGCAATGTAAAGTTCGAGTGGACATTTGGAGAATGGCATAACTTGTGAGATAGCCAAGACGAACTTTCGCTTTCCAGCTACACATACTGATACGGCTGTAATCCAAGTAACACAGCCTGCGTTGCATTGGACAGTAAAACCACTAGAAGTACTACCAGCACAAAATCTAACCTGTCTTAACAACATTCTACATCCTGACCTTAACAACACCCTGTATCCTGACCTACACACGTTTTATAAACGTTAATAGCGTCTCAGCAAGGGAGAATTTCCATGGGACAAATGTTTCAACGCATACAACAATATTAAGAGGACCGACGTCGAAATATTGTAATTGTGAGCAATAATATTACCAGTCTTTCCGTGTTCCTGACAGCAGTTTTCGTATTTTCTTTTTGTCCCAGACGAAAAAAAATCTGTGGAACTTCCGACATATCACGTACCTGTTGAGTGCTTACCTAATATGTCAGGAACGCATATACTAATAAAGAAACTGTAAATTTGTGATAGTTTGTAAGAAAAGTTGTAGGAAAAATACAGCATAACTTTGGAAAGAGTTCACGGAACCGAAGGTTGAGAAAAGTGGTATAGAATTAGGTAACAAAAATAATATCTACGTTGTCAGTTCACACTACCAAAAAGGCTGGTGCAAAGAAAACAATATAAATTATGTATTCAAATGTATGAGAGTGTAACAGAGAATCATCAGAGGCAAAAGTCGGGACGAATGTTCTGGAAGAAGGGCTCCAGCGTAAGTTCGATATACATTACTAATTTTTTAACGTTTTTCCCAGCGAGCCGAGGATGCCATTTCAGCGCTGGTGTACCAGACAGTATGTCGACACGGCGTACCGCCGATATAGTGAAAGAAACGGCTCAAGGTGAGTACTGCCACACAATCTCCGAGCGAGGAAAGCAAAAGCGCAGTACTACATAACAAAAAATTGTTCAAATGGCTCTGAGCACTATGGGACTCAACTGCTGTGGTCATAAGTCCCCTAGAACTTAGAACTACTTAAACCTAACTAACCTAAGGACATCACACACATCCATGCCCGAGGCAGGATTCGAACCTGCGACCGTAGCGGTCGTGCGGTTCCAGACTGTAGCGCCTTTAACCGCTCGGCCACTCCGGCCGGCTACTACATTACAGGGCAGTATTATGTAGCACTCTGTAAATTACAGCTCCCGAACACCACTGAAGTAGTAAAACGCCGCAGAAAGACCGGAGTTCATCGTGCCAGAGTAATAATCGAACCACCAAAACGAGCAAAGAGTGCCTGCGAGACCAATAAATAAGGAAAATTTCGATCAGGCGCCCAGATCCATTGTGTCATAGGTGCAGTCTCAGATCTTTAAATAACGAGGCTTTCGGAGCTCAGAGACTCATCGAATTGTGCTGCCTTTCTGTCCGTGTCGTTAGAACCAGAGCGAACGATAGTCTATTGAATTTCAGTGGAAAAATGATAAGCCGACTGGTAACTGTCTGTCTGCTACCTGCTTGCTGACTTCTACACCGAGACGCAGTCAGTGGATGAGAAGAAGACAGATCTGCTGCCCGCCTTCCTTCACTGAGGATCAAGCGCTGATGATGCCTACAAGCTGTCATCCTCATTCCGTTCAGGTGTAGTGCAGTCGCACAGCTCCCTACACGACTCGAGAACGTCTATTACATTCTTGGACGGCACACGGTGGACGACCCGCGCCTAGTCAAAACGATAGACAACATCCTAGACCCCACCGTCGACTGTCCTCACCTCAGTAGATGAAGGGCTGTCTAAGGGAATGCTAAGGGCCGCACTGTACCAGAGAAAGGTTCGGGGCTGGAGGATCCTGCCCCGGTCCCCGCTACTGGTTGCACAGCAATACAAGGCAACTACTAGCCGACCTGTAGCTCTGGCGTCACGAGTTACTGACATGGCGGGTCAGCACCTCTTCGCGTCTCGCCCTGGCCTCGGGTGACACTCGGAAGCACTGAGATACTTTGTAACTCCATAAACTCGTCCTGGCAAGGGAATGTCATTGCGGAGATTTTTGTGTGACTAACATCACTGGGTGTAGTCGGACCAGTCCTCCACCCTCCATGTTAGACTTTCCGCACAGAAAGCGGCCCTATCTCCCTCGACCACAACAAACACAAGCAGTTTCTAAAATGGAAAGTAAAAGCGAAATCGACAATTTCAAATTTTTAAGACCGACAGTAGAAGGAAGGCTATCTTGCTAGTACATCGTCTAAGATATTGTGCGGTAACTGAATATTGCTGTCTGTAACACAAGAATGATTTTCACTGTCTCTGACTCCGAAATGGGAAAAATTGCTTATTTTGCTTTTTCACTCTCTCAACTGTTTTTTTTTATTTTCGTTTTTGTGAGGGTGGGGTGGTGGAGAGGGGCAGCTCTGTGTAGTTACCACTAACATTCTCCTCCAAGAAACGGGAATGACTGATCTTTATTGTCTTTTCATGAACGTCATGTAGGTTTTTGTTCGGATACCTCAGTAGTCTAGCTCCGCCATCGCTCTACATATATTGCATCATAGGTTAATAATACTGAATCATTAAGGAGGAACGGCAACATTCATTCAGTGAAAGCTAGATGGAAAAACGACTTGCACTCGGATAACACTTCCTTAAGCATTATGCAGAAAGGTGTGCGCGCTACAGCAATAATTTTCAACAGGTTTCCAGATGAACTAAGCAAATAATATCGTTAAACTGAAGTATTCAAATCTTAGTTAAATGCTTCCCTTCCCATATGCTACTATTCTGCACAGGAATTAACAGGAAAATTGAGAAATTTTCTGTTTAAAGAATTATTTTGTCTCCAAAAATTTCTTAGATTTCTATTAATTCCTTAACTCCTTTGTTTATAATTTTTGCAATCCGATCTCTGTAAGGTATGCACTGACTCGACTATTGAGTTCTGGCCCACATGGTCTTGCGGAATCTGGTAGATATATATTTTTGACTCCTTCTTTATCTTGCGCAGGGTAGCCGCGTGGTCTGAGGCGCCTCACAAGGGCTGCGTGGCTATCCCCGCCGGAGGCTTGAGTCCTGCCTTGGGCATGGGTGTGTGTGTTGTCCTTAGCATAATCTTAGGGACTGATAACCTGAGCAGTTTGGTTCCACCAGCTCTTACGATAAATTTCCAAATTTTTCTTGTGCATTTGAGCCCCACGGGAGCAGAGTCAGCATCTTTCTTAACGGTGGTGGCTTGTTTAATCTAACGGGTGGCAATGTCTGATTCCTGACGCCATCTCATAAACACTCTGGGTGCTTAAAATGTTATCCATGTGAAAGTGAGCGAAAGTTTTCTACATGTTTGCGAATCGTGTAACTGAGGGCAGATCTTGGTTACCAGTTCGGTATTCACATAACTGCGAGTCGTGAAACTGAAAGTCAGCGAACGTTTTCTGCGTGTTTGCGAATCGTGTAACTAAGTGGGACTTGGATACCAGTCCAGTATATAATTAAAGTCCCAGTTTCAGAATGCTGTAGAGAGAGAATCACTGCTCAGCATGACGTCAAATTTGAATGGTATGTTATTGACACTGGGAGAAAGGTTATGGAACGAAAACAACAAAGAACATCAACGAACATTTTACCAATAGAAGACGTAAACGGGATGGGCTAAAAATGACAAATGAATCGCAATATGATTAGAGTTGCACATTACTCCATCCGTAGTGTTCAACGTGCGCGACTGCACAAGTCCGGCAGTCAACACTTGAGGCACAGTTACTTACCTCAGCACGTCCAAACGGAAAGGTCCAAGCCCACCGGATGGGAAAAGTCGGTTTTTAATTGACCTGAAGCCAAACTCTGCATAAAAAGCAAAATGACATCGTATCCCTATTTTCCTGGGGACAAAAACCACATAAAATTCAAAATGACATCGGCTTTTAATTTTACAGGGGCAAAAAACAGCATAAAAAGCAGAATGACATCTGTTTGTAACTGTCGCGAAACCAGCGGTAGTGATGTTCAGTATGCTGTACACTATTATCTGTTTGTAACTGTCGCGAAACCAGCGGTAGTGATGTTCAGTATGCTGTACACTATTTTATGCCATAAGTGGAAACCAAGAAACAGTATAATCCACAACACATCGGAGAGTCTCGAGTATCAAGTTCCGAATGCGTTGCGCATTGCGTGCCTCCAGTTCAGGCACGTTCGTAACCGAAGCACTGAACTCAGTATCTTTCAGATTACTCCGCAGGTAGAGGTCACACGCATTAAAAACGGGTTGTATGGACGGCTAGGTTGTAGGTAAATGGCGGGTAATGGTTCTAGCATTTCTGAAATGCCTCTGCAGTGGCCACTCCACAGACGTCGGTGCGCAAAGGACTCTCAGCGTTTACCAGTGACGCTACAGATAACCGGATTCGCAGGACTCATCTCCTGGAAAATATACGGTCCTGCGATAAATGATGCAGTCAATCCTCGCCACACAGTCACCTTTGCAGAATGAAGCTGTTGATGTGAGTGTGAGTTTACAGTTGACAATATTCTGCAATTCTGCGTATTGACATGTCCTTAAAAGTGTAAATGTGCTTCGTCTGTAGACAGACGATTCATTGTTCACTTCCATGCGTGCAAGAAATTCCAGAGAGAACGTTTGCCTTGCTGGAAGGTCAGCAGAAAGAAACTATTGAACATCGGTGATTTTTTGTGGATACCAATACAGGATATTTCATCAACGATCAGGCAGTTATCTGTGCCCTGCATGTTTGGAAACAACCGCTCGACCCCTAGTACAGTGCTATAGCCACATTTTAAATAGTCGTCGAATGAGCTGTTTTCCTCCCCCTCCCACATCGCACTTCAAAAGAACCTCATTTTTCGAATTTTGATAATCATTTTCTCCAGACCATTAGCAGACATCGGATCAATGTCTCATTAATAGACTTGAGAGTCTAGAACTTCTGATGAGCTACTGGAACACAGTCCCGCTCCGTGTATCACATCTTTATAAGCTGTGCGCCATCTGGTGAGCAAAATGTATGAGACAGGCGAAATACCCTCAGACTTCAAGAAGAATATAATAATTCCAATCCCAAAGAAAGCAGGTGATGACAGATGTGAAAATTACCGAAATATCAGTTTAATAAGTCACGGCTGCAAAATACTAACACGAATTCTTTACAGACGAATGGGAAAACTGGTAGAAGCCGACCTTGGGGAAGATCAGTTTGGATTCCGTAGAAATATGGGGACATGTGAGGCAATACTGACCCTACGACTTATTTTAGAAGCTAGATTAAGAAAAGGCTAATCTACGTTTCTAGCATTTGTAGACTTAGAGAAAGCTTTTGAGAATGTTGACTGGAATACTCTCTTTCACATTCTGAAGGTGGCAGGAGTAAAATACAGGGAGCGAAAGGCTATTTACAATTTGTACAGAAACCAGATCGCAGTTATAAGACTCGAGGGACATGAAAGAGAGGCAGTGGTTGGGAAGGGAGTGAGACAGGGTTGAAGCCTCTCCCCGATGTTATTCAATCTGTATATTGAGCAAGCAGTAAAGGAAACAAAAGAAAAATTCGGAGTAGGTATTAAAATCCATGGAGAAGAAATAAAAACCTTGAGGTTCGTCGATGACATTGTAATTCTGTCAGAGACAGCAAAGGACTGGAAGAGCAGTTGAACGGAATGGACATTGTCTTGAAAGGAGGATATAAGATGAACATCAACAGAAGCAAAACGAGAGTAATGGAATGTAGTCGAATTAAACCGGGTGATGCTGAGGGAATTAGATTAGGAAATGAGACACTTAAAGCAGTATAGGAGTTTTGCTATTTGGGGAGCAAAATAACTGATGATGGTCGAAGTAGAGGGGATATAAAATGTAGACTGGCAATGGCAAGGAAAGCGTTGCTGAAGAAGAGAAATTTGTTAACATCGGGTGTAGATTTAAGTGTCAGGAAGTCGTTTCTGAAAGTATATGTATGGAGTGTAGCCATGTATGGAAGTGAAACATGGACGATAAATAGTTTGGACAAGAAGAAAATAGAAGCTTTCGAAAAGTGGTGCTACAGAAGAATGCTGAAGATTAGATGGGTAGATCACATAACGAATGAGGAGGTACTGAATAGGATTGGGGAGAAGAGGAGTTTGTGGCACAACTTGACTAGAAGAAGGGATCGGTTGGTAGGACATGTTCTGAGGCATCAAGGGATCACAAATTTAGTATTGGGGGGGCAGCGTGGAGGGTAAAAATCGTAGAGGGAGACCAAGAGATGAATACACTAAGCAGATTCAGAAAGATGTAGGTTGCAGTAGGTACTGGGAGGTGAAGAAGCTTGCACAGGATAGAGTAGCGTGGAGAGCTGCATCAAACCAGTCTCAGAACTGAAGGCCACAACAACAACAACAACAACTTACCTTCATGGAGACAGCCATGTCGAGCGTCTCGGACGCAAACTGAGGAAAAGAGTGTGTCGCACGTCTGTTACTGTGAATATTATGAGGCTCATGTCGCCATACCGTGATCAAATTTGTATCTTTCTTATGTTGTTCCATAATATTTTCCCTTAAGTCAATAATATGCTGTTCAAATCTGACGTCATTTTAAACTGTAGTTCTCTTTCTACAGCGTTTTGAAACCGGAACTGTCTGATAACCTCATATATATATATTGCTGCACCAATAATTGCAGATGATAAACGGATATTCATTGCGCAAATACATTATACAAAAACTCACATGTGATTACATTTTCACGCAATTTGGGTACATAGATCCTCAGAAGTCAGTACCCAGATCAACTACCTCTGGCCGTAATAACAGCCTTGATACGCCTGGGCATCGAGTCAAACAGAGCTTGCATGGCGTGTACAGATACAGCTGCCCATGTAGCTTCAACACGATACCACAGTTCATCAAGAGTAGTGACTGGCATATTGTGACGAGCCATTTGCTCGGTCACCATTGACCACACGTTTTCAGTTGGTGAGAGATCTGGAGAATGTGCTGGCCAGGGCAGCAGTCGAACATTTTCTATATCCAGAAAGATCCGTACAGGACCTGCAACATGCGGTCATGCAATATCCTGCTGAAATGTAGGGATTCGCAGGATTCGAATGAGGGGTAGAGACACGCGTCGTAACACACCGGAAATGTAACGTCCACTGTTCAAAGTGCCGTCAATGCGAACAAGAGGTGACCGAGACGTGTAACGAATGGCACCCCATACCATTACGCCGGGCGATACGCCAGTAAGGCGATGACGAATATACGCTTCCAATGTGCGTTCACCGCGATGTCGCCAAACACGGATGCGACCATCCTGATGCTTTAAACAGAACCTGGATTCATCTGAAAAAAAGACGTTTGGCAATCGTGCACCCAGGTTTGTCGTTGAGTACACCATCGCAGGCGCTCCTGTCTGTGATGAAGCCTCAAGGGTAACCGTAGCTATGGTGTCTTATCTGATAGTCCATGCTGCTACAAACGTCGTGGAACTGTTCGTGCAGATGGTTGTTGTCTTGCAAACGTCCTCATCTGTTGACTCAGGGACCGAGACGTGGCTGCACGATCCGTTACAGCCATGCGGATAAGGTGCCTGTCATCTCGACTGCTAGTGATACGAGACCGTTGGGATCCAGCACTGCGTTTCGTATTATCCTCCTGAATCTACCGATTCGATATTCTGCTAACAGTTATTGGATCTCGACCAACGCGAGCAGCAACGTCGCGACACTATAAACCGCAATCGCGACGCGGTAGAATCCGGCTTTTATCAAAGTCGGAAAAGTGATGGTACGCATTTCTCCTCCGTACACGAGGCATCACAACAACGTTTCACCAGGCAACGCCGGTCAACTGCTGTTTGTGTATGAGAAGTCGATGGGAAACTTTCCTCACGTTAGCACATTGAAGGTGTCGCCACCGGCTCCAACCTTGTGTGAATGCTCTGAAAAGCTAATCGTTTGCATATCACAGCATCTTCTTCCTGTCGGTTAAATTTCGCCACTGTAGCACGTCATCTTCGTGATGTAGGAATTTTAATGACCAGTAGTGTATATATAGACTCTGATCTCAATAATCGCCTAACTACACGATGTAGTTTCAAGAGAAGACACGCAGTCGGTTTCCTTCCGAAACAGAGCCGCTTTCATCACGTATCTATTTACCGGGTGAGAGCTCACGCCGCATGTACTCCCCTGCGAGTTAGCAGCTGCCTCGGCTGGTGCCAACGGAGTCTGCCAAACTGCATCAGGGCGGCGGTCGTCGCCCATTAAGACGCCCCACACGTCGCGGTATCGGTAGGCAGGCGGGGGCCGCCCACCGGCCACTAATGTGATCACTCGGGAGCGGCGGTGGCTGCGAAGGCGGAGGCGGAGGCGACCGGCCCACGGGCCGCGGCCTGTCCTGCCTGCTACTGGCGCCAGTGCCCTCGCCGCTAGCTGCTGCTTAATTAGCGGTCTGCTCGTTAGCGCGAGACTGGCGCCAGCTGCTTGGCGCCCAAACTCTCAGACTGCGTCGCTCTACAAGCAGGCTCCACTCTGCGGCTCGAGAGGAAACTCTGGGCCATCTTCCTCCAACTACATCGATGTTGACAGGCTACGAGGCACCGAAAAGTGCTCTGCGCGCTCGTAACGAAGAGGCGGCAGCTTTAAGAACCAGGAATTCCGGTGAAGCTCAGGCGTCGGTTTACTGACTGAACATAGAAATGAAAGTAACGTCGTCATTTCTAGGTAGGTGGATCTTTCTAGTCGACGACGTGGAGGACGTCACGGAATGAGCTTATGAAATATAGAGTGTTTTGGTATTCCCGTTACAGACTTCTAGGACTTGTAGAATGGAGTGAGTAGACAATAATTTGAACGGGGTCCGCCTGCTTGCCTCACACGCAAGTGGGCCCGAGTTCGATTCCTGGCCGGACTGGAGAATTTCTCCACTCGGGGACTGGGTGTTGTTTTGTTCACATCATCATTTCATCATCATCACCGGTGCGCAAGTCGCCCAATGAAATAAGACTTGCACTTGTCGGCCGAACTTCCCCGGTTGGGGCCCCTCGGCCAAAGGTACCATACAGTCATTTTTCATTTTCATTGAACGGGAGCCCATGTAGGGAACCATACGGTTTCCGTGCTACAACCATCTGAAAACATGGTATCTCGAGCACTTTTACTACCAGTTTTAGAAGAAATTGATTAGGCGTGACCCAGTATATCACTTCTTTGGCAGTTTGCACATTAACAGCCAAAGAAATTGCTCGTGCAGTCGTTGACTGGTTCTACTCAACTACTACTACTACTACTACTACTACCACCACTGATGTAGTATGGCCTCTTCTAATTCGGGTGTGCTGCATCTCCTTGGAGCACCATAATCACACTCGTTGATGTTGAAGGTACCTATTGGCGAAGCCGTTATATTATTCTGGCGAAAAGGGCATGCGATGGAGTCGGCCACTCTGAAGAGTCTTGTCGGTGTATTCTGCACACGTGTATTCAACAATGCAGCTCAACACACACACCACACACACACACACACACACACACACACACACACACGTGAACGAGCCTCGAACCAGGCCAGAGAGATAGGACTGACGTCAAATGAAATCAACCGATCCGACGTAATCACCTCCCACCATGAGTATCCTGTTGCATGTCTAAAAAGCGAACTTTTTTTAAACGGCTGTAGCATGGAAAAACTGCATTTCCGTGCATGGATTCCTATTAATCACTCATTCCCTTCTGTAATTTCTAGAAGATTGTAACCTAAATTTCAGAACCCCTAATATATAATTTTTACTATCTTTCATGATGTGTTGAGTTGTTGGTTGCAGAAAACAGGATATTAAAATATTATACCACTTGCTAGCAGTAACACTGTGTGCTGAAGTGTACCGGGTGAACAAGAATTCCGGCAACGAAATTTGGTAAATTGTTCTTGTATACGTTTTGAGTAATATGATGTTAGGGACTCGTGATCTTCGGTGTTTCTTTATAAACAATCTAATTATCATCTGTTCGTTTCGTTACCAGAATTACCTTCATTTCTACACAAATATCTATGCAATGCGGCAATGACCTATAATACACAATCACCAATGCCCACTACTCAGACAAATAGTAATAATGTAAAGGCAACGGGGCGGCAGTCGCTGCGTGTGTACAGCGCCGTTGCGTCACCCTGTCATAGCAACCAACAAACCCATAGACAAGATTCATGCCGGCCAACGCTTGATCAGAATACATATCCACAGTGCTGTGTAACGCTGCTATCAAATGCTGAAGAGTGCAGGAAAAACAAACCCGACGCACAACCGAGCAGCAGTGGATGCAAGTTTGTAGATAAACAGTATAGTGGCCATTACTTATATTAACAGCAGGAACCGTAACTGACCGCAACACGTTTATCTTCAATCAAGCTACACAGCGCATACCGTTGACGTTGACTTTTAATCCAGTGCGCGTGGTGGCAAGATATCGAACGAAGTGCTGTTACTGTGTTTTTGGCACACCGAAGACTATGGGCCATTTACGAAAAAATACTCAGAAATACAGATACGGAAGGAAATCACACTAATAAATCAAATAAAATCCCCTCAATCTGTAACGAGTCAACAGAGAGCATGGGGGCCCTTATACAAATATAGGTGAAAAATATCCCTAAGTCATCTCCGAAATTTTGCCTGGGGATTTCATCTTCGTTCTCAGTACAATAATGTAGATCTTCAGGTGAAAATTGTCATGGTTATATAAATCTTTTCCTTCGAAAAGAAACTGCAGTGAGTGTTCTGTTGTAATGATACACACTGACGGAAAAAAGGAAACGAAACGCCACAAAATCGTATAGTGTAAAGAAATTTCGGTAATACATTTGCCTAGATAACTTATTTAAGTGCGTAAAATTGCAATAACCTCTAACTTCTGAAACAGCACTCGTCCACTGAGACTCCTTTCCAGAAAAACTCACGAAACATTTTAATTTCACACATTGATCTTTAACTGCAAATGCGTAATGCACAATCCCATGTTATTTATTCACGTAGTTTTGGGTGAAATTACAGCATGCTTGCTTAAAGGGAAGTATTTCTTTTTTAATGTTGAAATTTCGGTCCAAGTGTTGTTTCTGACATATATACTAATTTCAAAGGAAAACGGGGCAATTATTTAGTACAGAAATCATTCAGATATTAATGTGTCTTTAATACTGTTGTAGTATGAGATAATAGTATTGAATAATACACAACAGCAGGAAAATGGTATGTGATATGCACATTTTTTAATATTTTACTTTCAGTCTTTTGAACTTTATGAAATTGCACAGCCATACTTTAAACTAAATCTGCCTTCACATTGCCTTGCATTAGGCTGCACTCCAATATTCTACTCACGGACCGTAACTCCACATTCAACTGTTGGCCAATTGTAGATTGTGTTGTAAAATGCCTGGAACGTATCAGGAATGTGTCTTTCTAATTTCTCGATGTCAGGAATTTTTTCCCAACAGTTTGACACATATGTGTTATATGCTTTCTCTGTGGGAAATGAAACTGAAGAGATGTAGTCAGTACCATGAGGGAAAGTGTGCATGACAGGACTTCGGATACCTTTCCTATCACAGTACCAGGAGTGTTAACTTTGCATTTACGATCAATAAATTGGAACACCGCAAATGACCGCCTCTCATCCCTGGGCACATTCCTGCTGGCACTCTCCAGAGAGAGAGCTTCCTTCTGTAAAATATAGGCAACCCGTGTTTAAACGCAAGGATGTCGCTTCTTGAAACTGCCTTCATTTGGAACTTATTAGCTTTTGAACATGAGTTTGCAATCAGTTCAACACATTGCTTGATGTGGATAATAGTGAGGAATCGCTCTGAGACTGCCAAGGCCAGGAAAAACCTTACGACGGTATGTTTCCTATTTTGCCAGCGGCAACCATATGAAAAGTCATGCAGATGTTTAATGCTGTTTGGGATGTTGCCAGTGATAGAAATTAACACACCTTATTGGGGTCTTCTTTGCCGTTCTGTCGCAGTAAATGTAGAATTTTGATTCGCCGGTCTTCAGGTGCTGTATATTAAAGACATTAACAGTAAGCTGACGATAGTAGAAGACCTCTTTAACTGATATATTTAGTAGGCATAAATTCTGCTTGAAGTCAATAGTATTTCCTGCTGCTACCCCATCATTAATGTATTTCTCCTTAATTTCACTACTGGGCGAAGAAAACTTAGCTGCCCCTCTCTGGTGTGTGATGAGTTCTTCAGAAGCTACCCGTTTGACTGTTATCGTTAACCATTGTATTCTTCATTCTAGTTGACAGCTCTTCACATTTGCCACACGTGTCATCTTAGTGAACGTGACACAAAATGAAAATTTCTCCATGAATATTCAGTGAGAATACTCGTGTTTTACAACCACGTCGGAATATTTCACTTGAAACTGTTCATGGATAATTTTTACTTTGAGCAGTTCGTACAAATAATGGTGCTCTCGAGAGCTATAGGGGGCTACTATTTCCTAGTATGTGATAATATATTCAACATTATCATTTACCTTTCTAACAGTTTACGCTTTGCCTGAACGATTTTTACCTCTTTGGTCGGTAGGTGACTTCGTCATGCCATGCCATGCTTGGGAATACTTGCTTTCATAACTCCACTTTTCCAGTACTAGAATTCCCGGAATACATGAAGTTTTTCTGTCTAGTTTTTCTCTTAGAATCGTTTTCTCCTTTTCGCGAACGTCTTCTTCCAATATTCTCGACAGGGATCAGCCCTTGGAGATAATAGTCTGGTGCATCCATTGAGTCAATGTGATAAAAATGTGTGAGGATCTCTGCCGGCCAGGGTGGCCGAGCGGTCCTAGGCGCTACAGCCTGGAACCGTGCGACCGCTACGGTCGCAGGTGCGAATCCTGCCTCGGGAATGGGTGTGTTTGATGTCCTCAATAGTTAGGTTTAATTAGTTCTAAGTTCTAGGGGACTGATGACCTCAGAAGTTAAGTTCCATAGTGCTCAGAGCCATTTGAACCAATTTCTGAAGATCTCTGACCTTCACAATAGCGTTCTCAAAGCGCCGTCGAGAACTTCTGTAAAGTGCGATAAATATTCTATGTGAATCAGCAATACCAGCATTTTGCTTATTATTAAATTATGCAAAAAATGTGCATAACAATGTACAATGGCTACAGTACATACGCCTTTATCTGCCAGCACTAATTTGTTACTTCGGTACTATTTTCCTACTGATGTTACCGTACTCGTGCCCTTTAGTACACAGTCTTTTAATCTGCTCATGTTGATATTCCATATTCCTCCCTCCCGTCTTCCCTCTTACAGTCCCTCAATCTCGAACTGATTTATCAGAAGACGTGTTACACGATTTTAAACTACATGCCTTTTACTCTCTTCGCACTTGGAAGAATAGTGCGAGAGCTTGTGCGTCACTTGTTTCACTTCTACCTACACTGCATATGGGAACAACATTTCCCTAGGACAGGTGTTCTTTACGTGCTTACATTAAATTTTGCCGGTTCGCGAGATATTTCGCGCAGTGGCGATACACAGTTCGTTTCGAGTAACGCTGTGGTAAGTAGGACATCCAGGGTTCGAATCCTGGTCTGGCACATAATTTCACTCGTCACCGATGATTCCACATTAAGTCTCGATACATCTGACATCACTAGTTCCTTTCCTATCTTCCCGCTCTACCCTTAGATTTACTAAATGCTTCAGTCTGGAACCGCGCGACCGCTACGTTCGCAGGTTCGAATCCTGCCTCGGCCATGGATGTGTGTGATGTCCTTAGGTTATTTAGGTTTAAGTAGTTCTATGTTCTAGGGGACTGATGACCTCAGATGAAAAGTTCCATATTGCTCAGAGCCATTTGAACCTTTTTTCACTAAACGTGTTTGCCTCTATAAGTTAGGAAGTAATAGGCGACGGAAACATTTATTGCGATAGGTCACCATAAGAAATGTTGCACTGTCTGCGGAGCTATGAACATAGTTTATTGTGTTAATATGCAAAGAGTTACAGCAAAAATATACAATTTCTTAAATGGAACAATAGTTTTTCTATCATGCACTGGAATTCTAAGTGTGGTGCGGGCGAGTTGTAACGTCGTCGGTGTCACGGAGCGAGAAGCTTCCTCGATGCGCTGTTAGTCTGCCGACTGTCACCGCACACGGCCGTATACCCAACAGTTGGAGCCACACAAACAAACGGGGCTCAATATACCACACTGACTGACATCGGATGGAGATGGCATGCACGAACAACGTGTACGTTGATATGTTGCTGATCCTCGGCGAGTGCCGACAGGATGCCACTGAAGCAGCCATGGCGTACGCCTCGAGATATCCTAGGCAAAGAGCTCCGGCAGCCGTTAGGTTCTTACGTGCCCAACCATGACTTCGGGGAACTGGCAGCTTGGTAATGCGGCACAGTAACAGACGAAGAAATGCAAGAAGTGAGGAGGGAAAGGTGTTTGTTTTAGCTGTAGTACACCACTACCCTCATATCAGCTTACGAGCCCTTGCTGCAGTCGCTGGCGTCAGTCTCACATCTGTGAGGCGTATAGTACACGGCCACAGTACACGGCCGCAGGTTTCACCCGTAGCGCCTGTCACTGATCCAGGAGCTGCATGGGAACGATTTCCGTGGGAGAGTTACATTCTGTGAATGGGCCATGCGTAATTTCACGCTGGAGCCTTTACAGGGTGTTATGTTCTCTGATGTGTCCACGTTCACAAATTATGGTGCAGTGAATCGCCATAACGTGCACTACTGGGGCGCAGACAATCCTTAGTGGGTACGACCTGTGAACCGTCATCGTAGGTGGTCTATTAATGTATGGTAAGGAATCCTTGGGGTGAAATCATCGGTCCACACTACTTCCCAGGTACACTGACAGGTGAGTTATGTCGGGCGTTTATAATAGACAGTTTAGGTGGTCTCCTTGAACATGTGTGTCTACACACGAGAGTCCTTATGTGGATGCAGCACGATGGTCACCCAGCCCATTCAGCGCATGCTGTTGTGGAAGAACTAAACAAAAGGTTTGCAGGAAGGTGGTTGTTTGGGCGCCATGGTAGTCATTTTTGGCTCGCAAGGTCGCCCGATTTAACACCATTAGAATTTTTTGTGTGGGGATATCTAAAGAATCGTGTTTATGTCACTGAGCCCACATCCCCAGGTGCTCTAAAACGTCGTATGGAGGACGTATGTTGCTCAGTGACACCGGCGATGTTACATCTCGTCCGCAGATCCTTTAGAAGGCGTATTGCATTGTGCATTCAGAAACATGGACACACATTTGAACATCTCGTTTAAATCAACTTCCACCGCCAGAACATCCATCACCCACCACATAACCATTTATTATATATAGAATGTGGTATCCGCCCCCGAAACTTTGAAGGGTTGTACCTCCCAAACTGAAAGTGACAGGAATGTAATTTAAATTGATGTATACACAGCTGGTGTTACTCATTCTAGTGCATGATAGAGACAACTATTGTTCCATTTAAAAATTGTATCTTTTTGCTGTAACTCTTTGGATAATAACACAATAAACTACGTTCATAGCTCCGCAGACAGTGTAACGTTTCTTATGATGACATAGGGCAATAAATATTTCCGTCTACTATTACTTCTTAACTTACAGAGGCAAACACTTTTAGTGAAACATCCTGTACAATGTATTACAGCTTCTTAAGGCATGTGGCGTCCGTTCATTCGCCCATGTCTGAAAGAACAATCACCACACATTCATCTAAATCTGTTCGTAATTTTATTTTTGACTTACCTGCTTACAGTTACAATGTACTCTCGACCAAAATGTAAACATGGCATGAGTAATGAATGCCTAATGTAACATGACCTACAACCAAAATCGTTTTTAAAAATCTGAAGATTGTAGTGTAACTTGTACAATGCCGGTCAATAAAAACAATTCTCAACGCAATATGGCAATAACAAATTTCTATAAAGTACGTACAGATCGCTTCCTTTGATTTCTCATCTTCAGAAAACTGTGGCGATAAAATAAAATGAAGAAATCATACTTTTTTTCCTTTATTGTTATTTCATCCACCTCACCATATACGGGCGAGCGGTGGCCTGTCAGCGGTATAATATTTAGCTCTTCAGCCAAGCAAAAAGAAAAAAAAAATCTATATATACAGGGTTATTACAAATGATTGAAGCGATTTCACAGCTCTACAATAACTTTATTATTTGAGATATTTTCACAATGCTTTACACACACATACAAAAACTCAAAAAGTTTTTTTAGGCATTCACAAATGTTCGATATGTGCCCCTTTAGTGATTCGGCAGACATCAAGCCGATAATCAAGTTCCTTCCACACTCGGCGCAGCATGTCCCCATCAATGAGTTCGAAAGCATTGTTGATGCGAGCTCGCAGTTCTGGCACGTTTCTTGGTAGAGGAGGTTTAAACACTGAATCTTTCACATCACTATGCGTGAAACTTGCCCGCACGCGTTCAACCGTTTCTTCGCTCACTGCAGGCCGACCCGTTGATTTCCCCTTACAGAGGCATCCAGAAGCTTTAAACTGCGCGTACCATCGCCGAATGGAGTTAGCAGTTGGTGGATCTTTATTGGACTTCGTCCTGAAATGTCGTTGCACTGTTATGACTGACTGATGTGAGTGCATTTCAAACACGACATACGCTTTCTCGGCTCCTGTCACCATTTTGTCTCACTGCGCTCTCGAGCGCTCTGGCGGCAGAAACCTGAAGTGCGGCTTCAGCCGAACAAAACTTTATGAGTTTTTCTACGTATCTGTAGTGTGTCGTGACCATATGTCAATGAATGGAGCTACAGTGAATTTATGAAATCGCTTCAATCATTTGTAATAGCCCTGTATATTACGAGAAGCAAAATTTGGCCCTGTTGTTTTGTTTTAAATTAAAGTCTTAGACAGACAGTTATCAAATGGAAATATATACGTTTAAAACAAACATAGCAGAAAGGTGAAATTCTTCTGATGCAAAAACACTGAAGCACTGCAGTTTCACTTAAAATCCGTAGGACCTGCGGTGGGTGAGAAGTATTGTCAGAGGGGAGAATATCTTCCATGGGTTGGAAGGTATAGGAAATGATGGAGTTTGTAGTTAGGATGTAAGCGTATAGTGATAAAACATAGTGAGAAAGACGAAGTTTGAGGAGTAGTGTGGTGCGTGGTTACAGGAGGAGAGGGATAGAGAAGGGTCGAGAGGGGAAAAGAAGAGAGGGGCCCTGATGTGGAGTGAGATAGGTGGAGATGAGTCAAGGTAGGTAGGAGGGATAAATATCAGGGCGGATCTCATTGCATTTGGGTAATGTGTTTGTGAAGGTGTAGCAGCATACCAGGTTTGGTAATCAGAGGGGAGACAATGGGGTTATTGGAATCTAGTTTGCTGCTTGTATAGGAGATGCAGAGGTGTTCTGTGTGGATGAGGAGGGGTGCAAATTTGATATGGTAAAGGATCCTTGTGAGGGGAAGACAAACGCGTGAGGAAAACGGGACGGAGTGTATAGCGTTAAAGGATTTAGAGGAACTTACAGAACTTGGGTAGTGTGGAAATACATGCAACATTCACACAGCAGAGGAAGTGTTGGATCAGGTATGGTAGGTGTTCAAAATAGTAGAGGCTTGCAACCCCCCATGTTCGGCCAGTTAGTGGTTTTAGTTTATCGTGGGCTTTCTGTTGAATGGTTAGTAGATGAGGTTCCCACATTAAATTTCGATCAAAGATTGGTCCAAGATATTTTAGTATGTTAGTTAACCGGATAGGACAATCATAAATGGTAAGGCAGTTGTCGTAGAGGCAGAAGGTGGGGGTTATTGTTTCTGTATTACCTGGTTTTCGGGTTTGGTCTTAAGAAGCCACTCGTTACACCGGGAGGCGAAGTGACTGAGGCAGGCTTGGAGGGAGCGTTGGGATTTCTTGTGAGCGTGGTAGTACATGACAAGGAAAGCAGTGACATCAGCATACTGAAGGAGCAGGATTCGTGGAGGTGCTTTGGAAATATCAGCAGTGTATATGGGACTATTCTGTGCGTCGAAACTTTCGGCAAAGTTTGGTATTTTCCGACTTTGTACCTCTCTGGTGGAATATCCGACTGTGTAGAATCTACGGCTCGCGCAGCAAAGGCGTCTTGAGTTAGCAGCGGCACGAGGAAGGTCGCGAGCGAGGCTCTTTGTTGGGAGCAGTCCATGTATAATCTGGAAAGATACTTGGTGGCACCTGGAACGACAGCGGCCTAGTTGCAGCTGAGAGCCGTTGTTTGGGAAGCTGTGACTTGGGAAGCAACTCCCCTTTTGCATGCAAGAGCGCTCCGGTTGCACAATATTGGTGTTGCCTGAAGGGCAAAGGTAGTTAAGTCAACAGTTTGAACCGTCACTATACTGTCACTGCATCCTGGTTGCACTGATACACGAGTGCTGGATAACTCACCCCGAAGCCGAGTAACCTTATTATTGAGTAGTTGCCCGTCTGTGTGTTTTAAATGGTTCAAATGGCTGTGAGCACTATGGGACTTAACTACTAAGATCATCAGTCCTCTAGAACTTAGAACTACTTAAACCTAACTAACCTAAATACATCACACACATCCATGCCCGAGGCAGGATTCGAACCTGCGACCGTAGCGGTCACGCGGTTCCAGACTGTAGCGCCTAGAACCGCACGGCCACCCCGGCCGGCTGTGCGTTTTAGTTGTTCATCTTCCAGAGTTGTAACTGAGTCTCAACCTGTGGGGTGCCATTAGCTCTACTGTCTCGAGACTGGTCATTTGTTTCTTTTAACTGCCCATTTTAAAAGGCTGTCATAGAATTTGACCTGGTGGGGCCCGTTATTTGTAAGCATATGTGGAACGAGTGGTAGTTGATTCATGTTTCAGGACTTATCACGCTAATTTAAATATATGTCTAATATACTTCCAGGAAGTGTGTGCAGGACTGACTTGTGAACTGAAATAAGCTGGCAAGATTACGGTTCTCTATACCCATAGAGGTAGCAGCTGATGAATTCTAGTGATGCTGATCTGTTCTTGAGTTAATTACTTACCTTTTATAACTGAACAATTCACGTCTCTTAATTTGGCGTTCATCTGAAGAAATCTGCACCTAAACCTGTTTGAAACTGTTCAGTACGCCTGTACAGTAAATGAACAAATGTTAAACTGTGGGACGAGGAAAATTTGCGTGCTCATAACTTGTGTTGAGAGGGTCCCACTATAGTTTGTTATGTATTTCAAGTTATTTCGTTAAATTGGATTTATTATGATACTGCTTTTACGAATGAATTGCTGTCAGTTTGTTATTATAAATTTGTTTAAAGGCTGATACATGCATTTTTGAAATAGCCATGGGCATTTTAAACCTTTAATTATCGAGGTTGAGTTGAAACTTTCAATTGATGTTATGATTGGTTTGGGCTCGAATTTGGCACTATTGTATCTACTGTCCTTTACCCTTGATGTTGGATCAGTGTAAGTATTAGTAACTAAGAGGATGTCTTGTAACGAGATATATATATTGCGTTTTCTGTGGTGTATGTGTTTTGCATCGTGTGCTGTGATTGCTATATATTAAATCCGTTTGTGGGGTGTTGTCCAAGTACTGGAGGCTGGGAGGCAGGGATGGGATAGCGGTGTTTGTGGATGATAGGAAAAAGTGAATAATCAAAATTTGTATCATCGAGGATGGAGAAGATGTCAGAGAGATAGGGTGTAAAATGGTTAGTTTTGCTCAGGTTGTCAGGTAACGAATTGTATAGTGGAGAGGCACATAACAAGGTAGGTATTTTACCAATGAGTCAATGGAATGATTTCCAGTACTTGGAAGAGTTAATGGGGGGTGTAATGTTGAGTCTGGTGGATGTCTAATATTCTTTTGTATTTAATAAATTTCTAATGTGTCTCTGAATTTGCTGGTGGCGTCTGAGAGTATCCTGCCCATGAGTCTGCAAGAAGTAGTGGTGTATCTCACTGGATTCTCCGAGGAGTAGTAGGGCTTGTGAAGAACCGTGTGGCCATGAAAACAGACGATCTTGGTAGAAAAGTGTGTGGAGACCACTTCTGACAAGCGCAGCTGCAGGAAGGATGTGTCATGATTGATATCATCAGCTTGCTGGCATGTCAGGTGGTGGTTTCCAATCTGGGTGTGTATGCGCTCCTGGTACACATACCAGTTTGTGGATGGTGGATGATATGGGGGACACGAAGATGAAGTTGTGGGTAGGAGACGGTGAGGAGTAAGGTACATGCGCACTTCCAATCGTATTGAGGACTTCTGCAGTGAAGCATCCAAGAAGGTTGGCAGATGCTAGGATTATATCAGAGATAATGTTGCTTTTAGTGTAGGTATGATGTGACATAGGAACAATGTCACCTTTGCAGGAGTTGGTAAACTGAAGCCACTGCCGCAGTTCTGTGGGGGACCTGTTATGGATGCTGGTGTCATTGACAATAGTACCAATAATATAGATGGAAAATGTATAATTAGGTCCAGATGGTGGCGCAGGTAATGGTATTGGATAGGGTTTGGAAAAAAGAGGGTTAAGATACCGAGTTCAGTTTGAGTAGTGTATAAGTCTTGTGAGCGAACAGGGACGTTCTTGTGGTGCCCATTTGCGACTCTGCTTCTGGCCAGGGGAAGGAGGTTATCTGTGTGGTGGAGGACACAGAGATATAGGGAGAGTTTCAGATGGTGTGATAGGGTTGGAGAATAAAGATATGGATACTGTGTTGGGATAGGGAATGCCTTAAAAATGTTTATTGTTGGAGAGAGAGCAGATGTGGTACAGGGTTTTACAGTGATGTCACACTATTACAAGGGATGAGGTACCAGGAGAGTAGAAAAGGATGCCAGGGCAGGTGATTACGAAGTGGATCTGGTTATAGCAGTAGGCAGCTTGAGAGTTTCGATTGAAAATGGAACAGGCGATAATGGAAATTTGTTGGGCTGTGTGTGGACATTGGAATCGATGGATGTTTAGGATGGCGATGGTAATAAATTTAATATCTTCCGCGGTGGCAACTAGATGGAGGAAATTGTTGGGGTAAGTGGGGGCATCGAGGAATAGACTGAGACACCTCTGGCTTAATAGGATGTGGGGCAGGTGTCATTTCAGTTGTTGCAGGTAGAAGGAGACTCTAGGTTAGGCCACTGTTTAAGAAAATGGGAGGCTTTTCAGTACGTACAGGTATGTGTGATTTTATTATCTGCAATAAGGTGAGACATTTTTGGCAGCGGTGGCATTGAGGATGATATTTCGAAGATTCGATCTTGTGGCGATTTTGGTGTATCAGAGTTCCCTCTTTAAGTAGAAGTTCCATGATGTCGAGAAAGTCAGAGAAGACACGCATGAGGCAGTTGGGTCTAAGATCATTATTAATCTGAAGAGCTTTTCGAACTTCTGAATGAAGATAGTTGTTCAATTTAGATCTCACTTCTTCATCCATGATCCAAAGGTCGACCACTGCGGTGGGGGTGGGAGTATGGTGGAGAGTTGTATGTTGTTTGGAATTTAATTTGATAGTGAGAAGTGTTAAGGAGACTTTGGTATCGATGGTAATGTGAGGAATGTTGTAGAAGGGGTCAGTGTCGGGGTCAGGGGCTTCAGTAAGAACGAGTCTTTTCTTGAGATGGTTTGTTAGATGTGGAGATCTGCCACGTATTTTCTGACGTGGAGGGTAATGTTTTTGGATCCGAGAAACTTTGGGTCTGGGTTTGAGAGGATGAAATTGTGGATGGTAGGAGAAGAAATGGGAGAAACTGCGTTCACGGGCTGAGTGACATCAGGTTTAGTCTGCGGCTTTTTTAGTTTGGGAGAGGAAGACATGTCGGTGTTTTGACGTCTTGTAGGATTATGTACGTCTATTTGAGGGAAGGATGGTTGTAGGAGGGGGTGTGATGGGATTTTACGTTGCAGGTGGTTGCCTGGTAGTTGTTCAGGTCCTTCAGCACTGCTTCCACTGGTCACTGCAGTGAGGATCGATGAAGTTATGATTGCGGCGTCATCTGTTGCAACTGTTGCTCGGCGGCCTGTGATGCGCGCGACGGTGCTGGAGGTGGCTGGTGAGTCGTGGATAAGAGGGAAAAGTTAGGGGCACTGAGGGTGGAGAGAGGAGCATGTGTCACTGCTGTTGTGGGACAAAATACTATAGGTAAGAGAGAGAGGGGGGGGGGGGTTAATGTGGAGGAGTAGCTTACAAGTTAGCTCCGTGTGGTGACAGTGGGAACAGGAGATATTCTACCCATCGTAGGATGGTCCATAATGAGGAAGACTTATGAACGGCGTTTTTGGGGTGAGCGTCCGCCAAAGCGGCGTTGGCACGACGGTGACGAGCTGCGAAAGATGAGAGTGTCTCTGACGTATGCGATAAGCAGATGGAGGTGGTTGCGATGACAAACCGGTGATGAAACGGCGGGGACTGGTGGAGGCAAAGACTGGCGGTGAAGATGCGAGCTGGCGATGACCAGTGGCAAGGGTAAAATCTGCATGCGAGAATGACGAATTTATATTTACTTACCTTTAATTATGAGTTTAGTTCTTGCTCCTACTTGATTCTTCTTTATCATACATCCTAGCATGTTCTACTTACGACTTCTGTGTTGTCTTTTATTGCCACACTTTCTGAAGATGATGTATCGAAACGGGCCACAGTAAATAAATTTATCTGTGACTAGTCGTGTACCTTATTCAAAGATGAATTCGTCAGTCAAATAGAGGAGAAGTTTGTTAATATCGAATATAATTTCAAATCCAAGGCAATCTTCTCTGAAGGTATTTGTCTGGAGTGTAGAATTGCTCGGCAGTGAAACGTGAGCAATAAGCAGTTCAGACTAGAAGAGACCACCCTAAAGAGGACCGCAGCAATCGACCGAAATGTCAGCAATTATCTGTTTTAATAGTTGCAACGAGGCGTTCTAATGCTTAAAATTATTTTATCCATAAAAAGAATGGAAGCTTTCGAAATGAGGTAGCAGGTGTACAGGAATCAGAAAGTTATCTACAACTTTTAGAGAAACCATACTTAATTAGATGGGTATATCTAACAACTAATGAGAACATACTAAATCTAACTTGGAGGAAAAAAGAAGGGATTGATTAATAGTTCACATCTGAGAAATCAACGAGTCATCAGTTTCGTGTAGGGTTCAAAATGGTAGAGGGAGATCACAAAGTAAATATAAAAAGCAGGTTGATATTAATGTCCGATGCAGTGTTTACGCAGAGATGAAGAGGCATGTATAGGCTTTCAGTAAGAACAATTTTCGCTATCGTTCTTTTTCTTTCTAATCATTCGTAATGGTAGTAAGTAGACAAATCGTAGTGTTTACATTTAACCACGATAGGTGATTAACTACAGCTGTGATGTTTCTATAGATACTTTCGGCAGAGAAAAGGAACATCGCGCCCCTGCAAAGGATGCACTCGGAAAGGAGAGGGGTGCTTGGAGGTGGCAAGTGCTGCGCGACTCTTTCCCCTACCGCCCAAATGGCCACGATAAGCGAAGACGCCCAGCTATGAATCTTGTCAGTCACAGTGTGTTCTGTTGCAGATGCGCAAGTTTGACGCGAGTGGTCGAGGAGCTTTACGTTCTGTTTGCACTGTGGCGTCAGTATGAGATCCAAAACAGCACTATATATTAGTGTAAAGTGAGCGACATGCTGAACGGTTCGATACCACTTCTGATCGGTATCATACAAATCCAATAGCCTGAAGAGAAAAGGCCATGCACAAAGCGGTGACACCAAAAGTTACCTAACCCATATGAAATGTATTCGCAGTTCCGGATGCGAACTACTATCAGCTGTACAACGGAATGACTATAACGAAAATATGTCCCGCACTGGAACTCGAAGCTGGATTTCCGGCTTTACGCGAGCTTTCAACTAAAGCACTTTGCCTATACTTGCATTACTCAAGGCCACTCCAAAACTTCCCTATTTCGTCGTTTCTGCGTCACAGCCTGTACTCGTACACACATTACGTAAATCACATACAAGGGACACATGTCAACTGAAAGTCGCTGCCTAGTATCGGCGGATAAATATGACATTGCAGGGCCTTTGTTGATAAAAAGAACTATGTCGTTTTCTTTTGGACATGCATGCGTGGAAGTTTGGGTCTGGCCGTAAGTCGCACAAGAACAGGCACAGCAGATAACTCCACCGATCGCGTGAAGCGAGAAATTCGGATTCGAGTGACGGTCCTGCGCTAATTTTCTTTGTCGTCATTCCATTATACATCTAATGATTACTAGTGTTTGAAACTGCGAATGTATTTATTTTATTCCAAAACGGCTGTAGTGGACGCAGTGCGTGTTCTTTCGGACTTGCATGCTTATCCGAAGGACCACTGCATTGTTCTTTTTAACAAAATAGGCACTGTAATGTGGAAATTATTCAACCAATTGTGTGTGGTGCTGGACTGAGTGGAGTGAAGTTCGTCTCGGAGTTTTGCAAGCGTGGACCTATAATTAGAATTTCCTTCAACAAACAACGTGCTACAAAACAGGAATCCACACGGAAGTAAGGCCTTTGACTTACTTTCCGTATCAAAAATGACAATTTCAAGATGCAGGAGACAGGAAGAATATGCCGCCCCGAACAAAACAGAAACACAATAAGCTTATGAAAAAATCAGGTGCTATAATATACATTTGAACTTACTTTAAAATTTATATATAAATTTCGTAAATAAAACATTCTTTCTTCTTCCCAGAACGCCTGTACAGGGTGAGTCACTAAGTATTGCGACCAAGAACAGCTCCGAGAGTGTGATAGGAGCTGGAAAGTTTGTGGAACAAAAGTTGCATGGGACAACGGGGACCATTATATAACGTTGGTTGTTTGTTGCTATATGGGGTCGCGTCAGAGACATGAAGGTCAACACCTTTTTTTTATGGGTTGATGTAGTTTGGTACCTATTTTCCGATAGCGGGTGTCGAGACGAATCCAATGATGTGTAACAGTAAGGTCTTTGAAGGTTAGCGAAGGTCACAAATGAGGCATGAACGTCCATTTACAGGAGTTGTTCGAGGTGATGACCATTGGTATCAATGCAGTCTGCAATCTTCTTACCATGGACTCAGTAATATTCCTTATCACATTTTTACTTTTCGTCCGCTGCCGGTAGCTGAGTGGTTGCCGGAACGGTAGCTCAGCGTGTTCGGTCAGAGGGTTAACTGCCCTCTGTAATAAAAAAACTGAGTTAACAGATCAACGACGAACTGAAACGGGTGTCTTCTCGACGTCCGGCCCGAGATATGTCGGCTCTCAGCCGTGGCAGCGTGCGGACGGCCACGCGCGCCGGCCAGTGCTCCGCTACAGGCGTTGTTTACTTCCGCGTCGTAGCTTTAAGGCTTGTGTCCGTCCACCGTGAACAACATGTCGAGCGCTTACCACCGTGTGACCCTTAAAGTTTCCTTCCCAGCTGAACATGCGCGACCTCGTGCACATGGAGTTGAAACGTTCATACGTGAAGAAGTTCGTTTAGATCCTAACCACGTAATCGGAATCCATTTTTCGATCACGAGTAGTGTCGTTCATATTAAAATGACAAACACCGAGGTGTGTGAAGATGTTATTCGCCACCATGCCAATGGACTTAAGTTCAAATACTCTGATGGTCACGTCGGAGCTGTAACACTTGAACTCGCAGAGTACGGTGAACGCACGATTAGGGTGTTTGAACTACCTTTTGAAGTGCCGAAGGACGAAGTTGTCTCTGCGTTACAACCATACGGTAACGTCATCGGTTACGTAGAGGAAAAATGGCAAACCTTCACGACCTACCATGTCCTTAATGGTGTGTGTCAGGTCAAAATTGAACTGAAAAAACATATACCATCATACCTGACCATTGGCGGGGTGCGAGCCATTGTCATAACTGCGGGTTGTGGACAAGAAGGCCACGTCAGATCCCCCTGCATGCGACGCCGCCTGATCCAGACGCGGTCGGCGAGGAAGCGTCCCCAGCGGTGATGACTCAGATCCCTGTCACTTACGCCAAGGTTGCCCAGGAAGGTAGCGCGTATACACAGTCTTCCTGCTCCGTTGACGTCGTCTGATCAGGTAGATGCAACCGCTCCTGCGTTTCCTTCTGAGGTGCCCCAGACGCCAGATCCTGACCTGCCGAATCATCGCAGCACTGTGACTGAAAATGCTACTGAGATGGACGTTGATCCGGGAGTCGTACCTACTTCTTCTTTCCTTCAGACTGGTCTGGAGTCAGACGAAAACCACCCGCATTCGGACTCTGAACGACCTGTTCGAAAACAAGGGTCGACACGAAAGAGAAAGAAACGTAGCCGTACACCCCCTGATGAATCCATTCTACGGATGGATACCAGGGATGCAGACCCGAAGATGGACGACAAACCGCTCTTTGATGACCAAAAGTCTGATGCGAAAGACCCGCCACAGGCGACCACTGGCAACGAACACCCCTCCTTACTGGCGCCGTCGTCCCCGCAGGTCGACGTTGAAGAGAGCCTATCCGATGAGACGAAAACTACGTCTCCTCTCCACGTGGATGATGTGCACAGCCGATGCCCTACCGCAGTATCAGTCTCCTGGGCAGACGACGTGGAGATCGAAGGGACTGGGGTGGACGCTGCTGATGATGGGGCACCCCCATCGGTTGCGCCCGCGCCCGCAAACTCTCCACAATAGCAGCCTCTTCAGCGGACCGGCATGATCGACGACCTCTCGCTCCTGAAGAAGAAGCCCCACCTGTGCCTGTGGGACTCCAACACCAGCATTATCGTGTCGCAACGATTAACGTCGCGACCATTCGTGCGCCCCACAAACTGGCGCTGCTCCGCGATATGATTTATGATGCGGACATAGATATTGCGCTTTTTCAGGAAGTGCATGTCGCCGATTTTTCACCACCACATGGCTTCACGGTGCATCTTTCTCCCGCTTCGGACACCGGTAGTGGTGTTGCCATCATCTTACGCGAAGTTTTTCCTGCCGGCCGGTGTGGCCGTGCGGTTAAAGGCGCTTCAGTCTGGAACCGCGTGACCGCTCCGGTCACTGGTTCGAATGTGTGATGTCCTTAGGTTAGTTAGGTTTAATTAGTTCTAAGTTCTAGGCGACTGATGACCTCAGAAGTTAAGTCGCATAGTGCTCAGAGCCATTTGAAGGTTTTCCTGCCGAAGATGTCCTATACCTCCCCAGCGGCAGAGGTATGGCCCTCACTCTCTTTGGTGTACGCATCGTCAACATTTATGCGCCGTCGGGCTCCAGCTACCGTCGTGAACGCAATGCCTTCTTCGCGAATGAAGTTACATCCCTTTTTATGGGACCACAAGATGACTGGGTCATGGGTGGAGACTTCAACTGTACCCAGAGACCTCAGGATCAATTGCCGCGTCACTCACCATGCGCAGCTCTGGAAACAGTCGTCTCGCGGCTATAATTTGTCGACACGTGGAGACATGTTCACGGTGATCTTTTGGGCTTTACGTACTACACTGCGCACTCCTCTAGCCGACTGGATCGCATCTACCTCTCGCGATCCGTAATTCAACACACTCGACAGGCTGAAATCTGGCCTTTTGCTTTCTCATACCATGAGGCTCACTTCTGTGATGTTGTTCTCACAATACAGGCAGTATGGCACGGACGTGGTTTATGGAAACTGAACACGGCACTTCTTAATTCACCTGACCGTTTACTGCTAATAGAAGACACTTGGATCACATGTAATAGACACCGACCCACGTATCCGTCTACCATATCCTGGTGGATCCAGTGTGCAAAACCTGCTCTTCGAAAAATTTTAATCCGGTATGGCAAAGATGTTGTCGCCTGGAGGAAGAGCACTATGGACTTTTACTACAGGATCCTACGAGAATGCTCCACGATGCCAGCCTCCCCTGAGCGCCATACACGGATGAACCAAGCTAAGGCCCAAATCTCCAATCTCATGCGACGGCATTTGGAAGGAGTGATAGTACGATCTCGTACTGCTGATCGCATGCCTCATGAACATCCGTCGATGTACCATTTCATCCGAGAACGACAAAATCGACGCCGAAAATTGTTTCACGTCCTAACGGATCAAGAAGGGCGTCGCTACGTAACCCAATCAGCAATAGGGAATGTGCTTCACGCCCACTACCCGACGGTCTTCCCCTCGAATTTTATCGCACCTTCCGTGATTTGTTAGAGTCCGCCTTCACCTCCATCTGTCGGGAACTGATGTCTCCGGAAGTACCTGTGTCGGACGCTTTCATGGAAGGAACTATTATTCCTGTACATAAACCGCACGGTGGCAACAATATCAGTGATTATCGGCCCCTCACCCTCCTTAAGAGTGATATGAAAATCTTCACTCGCCTTTTGGCAGCACGACTTAAAAACGTTCCCCGATATGTTGTGTCGCCAGACCAAGCATCTTTGGGAGGAGATAATAATATTCGCACGGCTTTATGCCGCTACAGGGATATGATCGCCGTTACCCAGGCACAACGCCTCTCTGGGGCACTTGCGTCTTTGGACTTCAGTCAAGCTTTTGATAGGGTTGACCATTCGTTCCTTACGGCCGTTCTCCACCATACGGGTTTCCCAGTCGCCGTTATCACGGTAGTGATGCGCCTTCTGCGGGGTGCCTCATCCAGGATTATGTACAATGGCAGACTCACTCCACCGATAATAATAGGTCGATCCGTACGTCAAGGTTGCCCTCTATCAGCAATTTTGTACGCCTTTTCCTTGGAATCCTTGCTATGTGGACTAAGACAACGTTTGATATGGTTGTCCATAGATCGCTACCGGTTCTGTTGCACGGCCTATGCTGACGATGTAGTCATCTGTTTACGTAATGCCGACGAGGTTCGAGCTGTTTTGACGTGGGTAGCGACTTATGGTGAGGCGTCGGGTAGCTCTTTAAACGTACGTAAGTCACAAGTTATGTTCATTGGCACGGGACTTCCCGTGGAGTGCTTTACACCTCTCACCACCGTTGATACCATTCCTTGTTTGGGAATCGATTTTTCATCTGATCTCCGGCGTTCAGCCACCATCAACTGCCGACGCCTCCTTTTAATGATCAGAGCAGGTCTTATGGACCATCGCCTTCGACCCCTAGATATTCTCCAACGAGCTCGATATGTCAGTACATATATCGCATCCCGAGTTCCCCATGTAGCACAAGTTCTACCTTTCCCGCTTACTGTGGCACGTCGCATGTTGGCAGCGATGGCATCTTTCGTCAGCTCTGGGCTGTTGTTCAAAGTTAACTATGCAACCCTTACACTTCCCCGTGAACGAGGAGGGATAGGTCTGTTTCACGTGCCGGATAGAGCTCGCGCCCTATTTATCAGCTCCCAGATGACGGTATGGACTCGTTGCCCAACGAGCCTCACTGGTCTCCTCCTGTCGGCATACTCTCCGGTCTCACTGTCAGCCCCAGTGATGATCTTGGATGTTCCTGCCCAGTTCCATTATATACGGTACTTCTTTCTGGAACTCAGTTATCTCCGCCTCACCTTACCAAGACAGCTTTTACTCAAGACAAAGGCAGTATACAATGTCCTCCAATTAGGTCGTCCACCTAACCCGATTGAACAAAAGTTCCCCCAGGTTGACTGGTGTCATGTATGGCGCGCGGTGTTCGCCTGTTACCTTGAAACGAATGTTCAATCTGTCTGGTACCTAACTGTCAATGGTAAGGAAATTAACCAATTTCGCCTTCATCGTATCCACCTCGCCCAATCACCTCTATGCTCCACGTATGGAGTGCTAGACAATGATGAACATCGGTTTGTTTGCGGACGGGCGGCGGAGGTTTGGCACTTGGTTCGACGTATTGTGGCTTTTCTAACTCGGGACATTACGGATCGGATTACTCCCCTCTCATTATTATTTCCGGAAAGTGACTATTTTCCTCGGACAAAGACCAATGCTGTGAATTGGATTCGCGGACATGCCATTCACTACTTATTTGGACAAACTGTAGACTCTGTACTCGAATTTTGGGCATACCTCAATGTCCGTCATTATGTCGTTGTCCGTCACCCAAAATACAGACAATTTTTCTCGAACTTCCTTGGGAGTGCTTTCCAGGAGCCGCCTCGCAGATGGAATGTGTTAAGCCAAGAGAGAAGAAGGTCTCCTGTTTGAACCAATGAACATTTCTGAACAATTGAACGGAACACATCAATTTCGAGAAGACGTGACTCAACATATTACCAGCGGGGCGCAGAAGGCCTCTGACCATTTACAAAAAAAAAAAAAAAAAAAAAAAAAAAAAAAAAAAAAAAAAAAAAAAAAAAAAAAAAAAAATCCAGAAAAAGGAAGATTTTGTTTTGTTTGTAAGGATAGCCCTAACCTTGATTTCCCATATTTCCCCTGGTATATAGGCAGCTCTCTGGGGTAGGTTTCGTCAGGAGCCAACGCCTGAAGTGGCCTAGATTTTTTGTTATAGGATGAAAAGTGGCGGTGGCACTTGTTTTTTTAGTTCCATTTAAAAAAGGGAGAAAAAAAACTGTTGCACCAAATTTTTTTTCTCACTTTTACGTTTACTAAAAGGTTGTGGGACTTTCTTACGAATTTAACAGAAATAGTTTCTGTATATTTGATGTTTTGTAAATGTTAGTGCGTTTTCTGTCAGTAGTGGATTTGTTCGATTTGATGAACTTTTATTTCCTGGTATCCTTACTGCCCGGACATTTATCTTTCTTTATGTGTTATTGCGAGTTCATGGAGACTGAAGTTTTTATTTATGTATACCGTAGCAAGAACAACATGGCTAGCATTTGGGCAAGAGAGGAAAATAAGTAAAAAAAAAAAAGAACAAAAAAAGCAGATACAACGAACCAAAGCGAACAAAATGAGATTAAAAAAAAGTGGTCAGCGCAACAGACTGTCAATCCTAAGGGCTCGGGGTCGATTCCTGGCGGGGTCGAAGATTTCCTTCGCTCAGGCACTGGCTGTTGTGTTGTCCTAATTATAATTATTTAATCCCCATAGACGTGCAAGTCGCCGAAGTGGCGTCAAATCGAAAGACTTGTCCCCGGCGAACGGCCTACCCGACGGGAGGCCCTAGTCACACGATATTTCTTTACTTATCGAAGCACATGCTCTGACAGTTGTCTCTCACATATCGTCAGATGTAATTGGAACGTCTTTATAAACAATAGCTTTTACGAAACCCCCACAAGAAAAATCCAGAGGCCTCAAGTCTGGCGAACGAGTCGGCCACGACACATCTCCACCGAGTCTAACCCAATGATTTAGGAATTGTCTCTGCAACTCATTTCTAGGCATCAGCGAAAAATGTGCCGGACATCCATCGCGTTGGTACCACATTCTGTTTCTTGTTCTTAGAGTTATTTCTTCCAATAACAAAGCTATTGTTTCTTGCAGGAATGTGGTGTACTTACTACCCGAATCCCACACCCTACATTCACCGATCACTGTTTTTTATGTGCAACTTGCAGCAGCCAACATAGACTTTCAGTTGCCCAATAACGCATGTTATACAAATTAACATTTCCAGGGTTCGTGAATGTAGTCTCCTCAGTAAATAAAATCAAATTAATAAATCTGTCAACTCCCTGAATCTGAAATTGAGCCATCGGCAGAATTTAATGCGAAGCGCACAATCCGTATCAGTTAATTCTAGGTGGAGACTGATATGGTAAGGATGACATTTATGGCGATTCAGAACACGAGAAACACTGCTCTGGCTCATGCCAGATTCCCTTACGATTTGATACGAACTATCAAAAGGATCTCGAACCACAGTTGCAAGAGAACCAACTTCCGTTTCCTCGTTAGTAAGTTTCCATTGCCGGATACGTTTCCGGTGCGTTCAAGATCTTGTTGTTGTCAATGTCTCATACACATATTTAAATGTACGACGTGTAGGGTGAGTGCGTTGAGGATATCTCTCAGCATCTAAGTCTCCAGCTCTCACTGAATTTCGTTGGCATTCTCTGTAAATGAGAAGCTTATAGACCCGTTCAAATGTGTGTGAATTCCTAAGGGACCGAACTGCTTATTTCATCGGTCCCTAGACTTACACACTACTTAAACTAACTTGAACTAACGTATGCTAATAACAACACACACACTCAGAGCAAGTGCTTCGATAAGTGCCGCAGTGATAAGGAATACTGCTAAATCTATCGATGATAATAAGATTGCAGCACTGCATTGACACCAATGGTCATCACTTCGAACACCTTCTGCAAATGGACCTTCATGCCACCTTTGTGACCTTCGTTGACTTTCAAAGACCTTAACCTTCAAAGGGCTTACTGTTACACGTCATTGGATTCGTATCGATAGCAGCTATCAGAAAGTAAGTATCAAACTATAGCATCCCATTTAAAAAAATAAAGTTGACCGTCGTATCTCTGACGCTATCCCACCTAGCAACAAAAACCAAACGTCATATTATGGCCCACGTTCTCCCATACAACTTTTGCTCCACAAATATTTCAGCTACTATTATGCATCTACATCTACATCTACGTGATAACTCTGCTATTCACAAAAAGTGCCTGGCAGAGAGTTCAATGAACCACCTTTAAGCTGTCTCTCTGCCGTTCCCCTCTCGAACGGGGCGCTGGAAAAGAAAAACACTTAAATTTTTCTGTGCGAGGCCAGATTTCTCTTATTTTATCGTGATGATCATTTCTCCCCATGTAGGTGTGTGCCAACAGAATGTTTTCGCAATAGGAAACCGGATGACTGAAATCTCATGAGAAGATCCCGTCGCAACGAGAAACGCCTTTGTTCTTTTGATTGACACTCTAATTCGCGTATCATGTCTGTGACACTATCTCCCCTATTTCGCGATAATATAAAACGAGCTGCCCTTATTTTTACTTTTTCGATGTCATCCGTCAGTCCCACGTGATGCGGATCCCACACCGCACAGCAATAGTTCAGAAGAGGGCGGACAATTGTAGTGTAAGCAATCTCTTTAGTAGACCTGTTGCACTTTCTAAGTGTTCTGCCACCGACTCGCAGTCTTTGGTTTGCTCTACCCACAACATTATCTACGTGATCGTTCCAATTTAGCGTTATCTGTAATTCCAATCCATTAGTATGTTGTTGAATTTACAGCCTTCAGATTTGTGTAACTTATCGCGGTATCCAAATTTAGTAGATTTCTATTAGTTCTCATGTGAATAACTTCACACCTTCATTTATTCAGGGTCAATTCCCACTTTTTGCACCATACAGATATCTTATCTAAATCATTCTGCAATTCGCTTTGGCCACCTGATGACTTTACAGAACGCTAAATGACAGCACCATCTGCAAACCGTCTAATAGGGCTACTCAGATTGTCTCCTATGTCGTTAATATAGATCAGGAACAATAGAGGGCCTATAACACTTCCTTGGGGAACGCCGGATATTACTTCTGTTTTACTCGATGACTTTCCTTCTATTACTACGATCTGTGACCTTTCTGGCACTGAATCACGAATCCAGTCGCACAACTGAGGCCATATTCCATAGGCACTCAGTTTTGTTAGAAGACACTTGTGAGGAATGGTGTCGGAAGCCTTCTGGAAATCTAAAAGTATGGAATCAAATTGACATCCCCTGCCTATAGCATTCTTCACCTCATGAGTAGTTGTTTCACATGAACGATTTTTTCTGAATCCGGGATGACCATGTCAATAAATAGTTTTCTTCGAGGTACTTCACTATGTTCGAACACAGTACATGTACCTAAACCCTATCGCAAAACGACGTTAGTGATATGGGCCTTTAATTCAGTTGATTACTCCTGCTCCTTATTTGGGTATTGATGTGGCTTGAGCAATTTTCCAGTCTTTAGGTACGGATCTTTCTTCGAACGAGCGGTGGTGTATAATTGCTAAATATGGAACTATTATTTCAGCATACTCTGAGAGGAATCTGATTCGTATACTTTCTGGACCGGACCTTGGCTTTATAAAGTTATTTAAGTCGCTCTGTTACAACGAGGATATCTACTTTTATGTTTCTCATATTGGCAGTTGTTCTTGGCTGGAATTACGGAATATTTACTTCATCGTCTTGGGAGAAGGAGTTTCGGAAAACCGTCTTTAATAACTGTGCTTTAGAGGCACTGTCATCAGTGACTTCACCGTTGCTATCACGCAATGACGGTACTGATTGCGCTTTGTCGCTGGGGGTGCTTTATATATGACCTGAATCTCTTTGGGTTCTCTGCCAGATTTCGAGACAGAATTTCGTTGTGGAAATTATTAAAAACATCTCGCATTGAAGTACACGCTATAGTTCTAACCTCTACAAAACCTTGCAGTCTTGGGAATTTTGCGTTGTTTTAAATTTGGCATGCTTTATTCGCTGCTTCTGCAAGAGCGACTTGAACCGTTTTGTGTACCATGAGGGATCAGTACAATCTCTTGTTAATTTAAGCGATATATATCTCTCAATTGCAGTCGAGTCTAATCTTTGAAATCATTCCACAACTTTTCTCCGCTTACATGATTATATCGGAAGGAGTAAAGAGTGTCTCTTAAAAAGGCTTTAATAACATTTTTATCAGATTTTTTTTAATACATATACTTTACGCCTGTCTATGATGGTTATAGTTGTTGCGGTATTCTGTCTAGCAGCAACTGCCTTGTGATCGCTAATCCCTGTATTCGTCACGATACTCACTATTTCTTCAGAATTATTTGCTGCTAAGAGGTCAAGTATGCTTTCGCAACCGCTTACTCTTCGAGTGGGCTCATGTACTAATTGTTCAAAATAATTTTCCTAGAAAGCATTAGTGGCGAGCGGTTCTAAGCTATACAGTCTGGAACAGCGCGACCGCTACGGTCGCAGGTTGGAATCCTGCCTCAGGCACGGAAATGTGTGACGTCCTTAGGTTAGTTAGGTTTAAGTAGTTCTAAGTTCTAGGGGACTGGTGACCTCAGCAGTTAAGTCCCATAGTGCTCAGAGCCATTTGCACCATTTGAAAAAGCATTCAGTACAATTTCGGATGACGTATTATGCCTGCCGCTGGCTTTAAACGTATAATTTTTCCAGCATATTGAGCGTAGATTGAAGTCACCACCGACTATAATTGTATGAGTGGGGTACCTATTTGAAATGAGACTCCCAGTTTGCTTTGAACTGTTCAGCAACTGTATCTTCTGAGTCGGGGGTCGGTAAAACAGTTCAGTTAATAGTTTAGTGCCATTGTCAGGTATAACCTCTACCCATTCTATTACGCAGGAACTATACTTAATTTTCACTACAGGGCAAGCTACTTCAGACAGCAGTAAATACTCCACCACCAACTGTATTTAATCTGTCCTTTCTGAACACTGTTAGATCGTTTGAAAAAATTTCGGCTGAACTTATTTCTGGCTTTAGCCAGCTTTCTGTACCTATAACTATTTGAGCTTCAGTGCTTTCTATTAGTGCTTGGAGCTCTGGTTCTTCCAAACAGAGCTACGACAATTTACTACAATACCGATCGATTCTACATCTTCCTTTCTGTGTTCTACCTGCCCCCTTTTATACGGACGCCCTTTCTGTGGTTCCCTGAGACCCTCTAACCCGAAAAAAAAAAACTTTCGGGTTTATTCTAGGTGGCAATAGTTAATGACTCACCCTGTATAAGTGGGATTAAAATAAAACGACTGATTGCTACTGATCTTGATTAGTTTTACAAGTGCGCACCAAACCGTTAATAGCTATAAAAGGGCACATTAAACCGGGATAAGCTAATTTCTCATTTTAATTACTTGCTATCTACTACTGTCATCACGTGGCCCATAATAACAACACAAGCAACCAAAACTACAGCTACTATAACGACAGTGTAGTATATATAAGTAAAAGCAAGGACACAATAACAGACTATGTAAATAAGCAAAAGACGCCATAACTCGTTGCTAGCACACCGTCATCGAACATCAGCCTGACTGTATTTCGTAATAAACGGTAAAAAGTTTTACACTTCATCCCACCACGGTGTGACACGTCAGACTATGTTGAAGCATGTAGCATGGGTTTCGGTCGCGAGCGGCGCTTGATTTACAAGCGTTTTGGGACGCGGAGCTCGGGCGTGGGCGCGTCTGTGGCCGGGTCTGTGGTGGGTGTGACGTCAGCCTGCCAGCGACAGCTCCCGGCGCTGGAGTGTGGCGGTCCCGCTCTGGCGTGGAACCTGCTGCGGCTGGCGGGTAATGCGTGCGCTCCCATCAAGACTGAAACGAGCAAACACGATGTAAGTTGCATTGCTAGTGCACACAATAGATTCTTATGAAGTTGAACGGTAGACAATAAACATAGACGGTAAAGAGTTGAAAACGCCAAGAAGGAGTTGTGCTACACAACGAAGGTTGACAGTTGCGATTTGACATCTGGGTGATGATGTCTACTGAAATTTCGCGGCAGTCGCAGAAGAGTGGCGCCAGAAGGGCCTAGGGACGGCGGTTATCGCTGAAGCAACAGCTTTCCAGTTACATCAGTTCTCTTCCACGCTTGCTCAACCTGAGATTTCAAACAGATCAAAGTAATTGGTTCCTGAAATGATCAGTTTTCAGTGTTCTGTAATAAATGTACAAACCGAACAAAGAAAAAGGGGTAAGTGATTGAACACTAGAAAAAAAAATCACCGTCATTGTCATGTGCATATCAATTATTTGAAACGCAGTATTTAAATACAACGCAAATTTTACGTATAACACGATTCCTAAGAAAGGTTATTTGAAACGAAAAAAATTGAGCTATGGATAACTTATATTTCGGTTTTTTCATCTGTTTACTAGGCAAAATAAAAAAAAACTATGCAAGCGATACAATACTGGTTATTCGGAACTAAAATAGCGATACGGTTTTAAGCGGTTGTATTTTCCCCACCCTTGTAGTGTCACTGTGAGCGTACAAATCAGATTTCCTTTAAACACACGCTGTTACAGTCGTGAGCGTTAGTTACCTTAGAGACTGGACGTGGTGTGTTGATGTTAATCAAGAGTGTTTTTAATATGGAAAAGACATCATTGTCAACAGCTGACTAAGCTTGAGCGAGGTCGTGTAATATGGCTACGAGAGGGTAGATTTCGCAGAATGACCTTGCGGGAATGTATCCACTGTACATGACTGCTTACAGCTGTGGTCACGAGAAGGTGCAGTCGCAAGAAGAGCCGGCTCCAGATCGCCACGTGGCACTACCAAGGGGTAAGACCTTCGCATTCGGCGTGTAACACCGAAATGCAGATACCCATCGAAAATTTTTCGCTGTTTAGTATCCGTTGATAACATGTAATATGCGGCTAATTTTGAATCTGTAAGCCTCATTACAGAAACTATACTTACCATAATAGTGTATTTATTTGTGAAAGTAATTATAGTGTAAATATTGTTAACCGCTGGGTAATCTCCAATGTAACTGTATTCTAATGTATCGATAGCAAAGACGAAATGGCGGTAGTTTTGCCGTTGTTTGTCTTTGCGTATGGAGTGTCTCTGTCGAACTATGATCAGAGAGGAAACAGAGCAGAGTGCGAAAGTGTTTGTTGGGCGCTCCGGCAGACGCGGTGTACAGTTGTAATCGCGCCAGTGTAGGCGAACTTACATTATTGACCAGCGAGTGGTGAGAACACGGTCGGAGTTGACAGGCGTGGGAAGCTGCAGTTCTAACTACTGAAGGTCCCACAACTATCTGTGGCTCTGCAATCGACTCGTGGTTCGAAAGCAGTGGTAACAGCAGTATCTCAGCATTGTCACAGATACATTCTTCGTCGTCCACACAGTTGCAACATCATAAGACTGTTAACTGATAAAACATAACTAATAATGTACAGGCATTACCCAGTGGCATTACTTAAACAAAGTTGAATAACCAACTTTATTAATAATAACCTGCAATATTCAAAATCTGTAGGGGACCAGTGATATCATTGATCTCATACATTATTACCAAGCACTATCGCCTTTGCTTTCCGCGCAATCACTAAGTGTAGTAAAAATATGGAAGTAGATTTACTATTTACAGCGAGTTTTGTTTGTTTTCTAATGAACAGTTTCAGAGTAAATTTTGCAGCCTCACTAACTCTTCATTCTGGTATTGCATAACAGAGGATTAACTAATGTGTAATTTTGATTATTAACTTCACTCACTTACAGTAATGTAAAATATCACTTGGAAAACTAATGACTAAAGATACAGCATATATTAAGAGTGCGCAAGTTCATTTATTATATATTTAGCTTAGCGAGTGACTTCTGCTGACTTGCTGCGTATTTTATTGTTCTTATGTTTAAAGTAAATGCCGGCCGATGTGGCCGAGCGGTTGTATGCGCTACAGTTTGGAACCGCGCGACCACTACGGTCGCAGGTTCGAATCCTGCCTCGGGCATGGATGTGTGTGATGTCCTTAGGTTAGTTAGGTTTAATTAGTTCTACACTCCTGGAAATGGAAGAAAGAACACATTGACACCGGTGTGTCAGACCCACCATACTTGCTCCGGACACTGCGAGAGGGCTGTACAAGCAATGATCACACGCACGGCACAGCGGACACACCAGGAACCGCGGCGTTGGCCGTCGAATGGTGATAGCTGCGCAGCATTTGTGTACCGCCGCCGTCAGTGTCAGCCAGTTTGCCGTGGCATACGGAGCTCCATCGCTGTCTTTAACACTGGTAGCATGCCGCGACAGCGTGGACGTGAACCGTATGTGCAGTTGACGGACTTTGAGCGAGGGCGTATAGTGGGCATGCGGGAGGCCGGGTGGACGTACCGCCGAATTGCTCAACACGTGGGGCGTGAGGTCTCCACAGTACATCGATGTTGTCGCCAGTGGTCGGCGGAAGGTGCACGTGCCCGTCGACCTGGGACCGGACCGCAGCGACGCACGGATGCACGCCAAGACCGTAGGATCCTACGCAGTGCCGTAGGGGACCGCACCGCCACTTCCCAGCAAATTAGGGACACTGTTGCTCCTGGGCTATCGGCGAGGACCATTCGCAACCGTCTCCATGAAGCTGGGCTACGGTCCCGCACACCGTCAGGCCGTCTTCCGCTCACGCCCCAACATCGTGCAGACCGCCTCCAGTGGTGTCGCGACAGGCGTGAATGGAGGGACGAATGGAGACGTGTCGTCTTCAGCGATGAGAGTCGCTTCTGCCTTGGTGCCAATGATGGTCGTATGCGTGTTCGGCGTCGTGCAGGTGAGCGCCACAATCAGGACTGCATACGACCGAGGCACACAGGGCCAACACCCGGCATCATGGTGTGGGGAGCGATCTCCTACACTGGCCGTACACCACTGGTGATCGTCGAGGGGACACTGAATAGTGCACGGTACATCCAAACCGTCATCGAACCCATCGTTCTACCATTCCTAGACCGGCAAGGGAACTTGCTGTTCCAACAGGACAATGCACGTCCGCATGTATCCCGTGCCACCCAACGTGCTCTAGAAGGTGTAAGTCAACTGCCCTGGCCAGCAAGATCTCCGGATCTGTCCCCCATTGAGCATGTTTGGGACTGGATGAAGCGTCGTCTCACGCGGTCTGCACGTCCAGCACGAACGCTGGTCCAACTGAGGCGCCAGGTGGAAATGGCATGGCAAGCCGTTCCACAGGACTACATCCAGCATCTCTACGATCGTCTCCATGGGAGAATAGCAGCCTGCATTGCTGCGAAAGGTGGATATACACTGTACTAGTGCCGACATTGTGCATGCTCTGTTGCCTGTGTCTATGTGCCTGTGGTTCTGTCAGTGTGATCATGTGATGTATGTGACCCCAGGAATGTGTCAATAAAGTTTCCCCTTCCTGGGACAATGAATTCACGGTGTTCTTATTTCAATTTCCAGGAGTGTAACTTCTAGGGTACCCGTGGCCTAGGGGTAGCGTCTATGAATCATAATCAAAACGATTTCGGTCCCGGGTTCGGTCCCCGCCACTGCCTAAATTTTGGTAACTAATCATCACTTTTTCGGTCGAAGACTTCCGGCATAAGAAGACAGCCTCATTCTGCCAACAACCTTGTCAAAGAGGGCGGAGGAGCGGATAGAGGTTCAGGGCATTCTCTTGTCCTAGTGGTGGGAAATTGCCCCTAATGGCGGAACAATCAGCAATGATCAACGACATGAGGATGCAGAAGGGAATGGAAACCACTGCATTAAAGACACGTAACGTGTATCCACAGGACATGTGGCCTGTAATTGAAGAAGTGTCGTGATGATATCTCCATTGGCAAAAGATTCTGGAATAGTCCCCCATTCGGATCTCCGGGAGGGGACTGCCAAGGGGAGGTCACCATGAGAAAAAGGATTGAATAATCAACGAAAGGATAACATTCTACGAGTCGGGGTGTGGAATGTCAGAAGCTTGAACGTGTTAGGGAAAGTAGAAAATCTGAAAAGGGAAATGCAAAGGCTCTATCTAGATATAGTAGGGGTCAGTGAAGTGAAGTGGAAGGAAGACAAGGATTTCTGGTCAGATGAGTATCGGGTAATATCAACATCAGCAGAAAATGGTATAACAGGTGAAGGATTCGTTATGAATAGGAAGGTAGGGCAGAGGATGTGTTACTGTGAACAGTTCAGTGACCGGGTTGTTCTAATCAGAATCGACAGCAGACCAACACCGACAGCTATACATGCCGACGTCGCAAGCTGAAGATGAACAGATAGAGAAAGTGTATGAGGATATTGAAAGGGTAATGCAGTATGTAAAGGGGGACGAAAATCTAATAGTCATGGGCGACTGGAATGCAGTTGTAGGGGAAGGAGTAGAAGAAAAGGTTACAGGAGAATATGAGCTTGGGACAAGGAATGAAAGGGGAGAAAGACTAATTGAGTTCTGTAACAAGTTTCAGCTAGTAATAGCGAATACCCTGTTCAAGAATCACAAGAGGAGGAGGTATACTTGGAAAAGGCCGGGAGATACCGGAAGATTTCAATTAGATTACGTCATGGTCATACAGAGATTCCGAAATCAGGTACTGGATTGTAAGGCGTACCCAGGAGCAGATATAGACTCAGATCACAACATAGTAGTGATGAAGAGTAGGCTGAAGTTCAAGACATTAGTCAGGAAGAATCAATACGCAAAGAAGTGGGATACGGGAGTACTAAGGAATGACGAGATACGTTTGAAGTTCTCTAACGCTATAGATACAGCAATAAGGAATAGCGCAGTAGGCAGTACAGTTGAAGAGGAATGGACATCTCTAAAAAGGGCCATCGCAGAATTTGGGAAGGAAAACATAGGTACAAAGAAGGTTGCTGCGAAGAAACCATGGGTAACAGAAGAAATACTTCAGTTGATTGAAGAAAGGAGGAAGTACAAACATGTTCCGCGAAAATCAGGAATACAGAAATACAAGTCGCTGAGGAATGAAATAAATAGGAAGTGCAGGGAAACTAAGTCGAAATGGTTGCAGGAAAAATGTGAAGACATCGAAAAAGATATGATTGTCGGAAGGACAGACTCAGCAAACAGGAAAGTCAAAACAACCTTTGGTGTCATTAAAAGAAACGGTGGTAACATTAAGAGTGCAACGGAAATTCCACTGTTAAATGCAGAGGAGAGAGCAGATAGGTGGAAAGCATACATTGAAAGCCTCTATGAGGGTGAAGATTTGTCTGATGTGATAGAAGAAGAAACCGGAGTCGATTTAGAAGAGATAGGGGATCCAGTACCAGAATCGGAATTTAAAAGAGCTTTGGAGGACTTACGGTCAAATAAGGCAGAAGGGATAGATAACATTCCATCAGACTTTCTAAAATCATTGGGGGAAGTGGCAACAAAACGACTATTCACGTTGGTGTGTATAATATATGGGTCTGGCGATATACTATCTGACTTTCAGAAAAGCATCATCCACAGAATTCCGAAGACGGCAAGAGCTGACAAGTGCGAGAATTATCGCACAATCAGCTTAACAGCTCATGCATCGAAGCTGCTTACAAGAATAATATACAGAAGAATGGAAAAGAAAATTGATAATGCGCTAGGTGACGATCAGTTTGGCTTTAGGAAAAGTAAAGGGACGAGAGAGGCAATTCTAACGTTACGGCTAATAATGGAAGCAAGGCTAAAGAAAAATCAAGACACTTTCATAGGATTTAACGACCTGGAAAAAGCGTTCGACAATATAAAATGGTGCAAGTTGTTCGAGATTCTGAAAAAAGTAGGGGTAAGCTATAGGGAGAGACGGGTCTTATACAATATGTACAACAACCAAGAGGGAATAATGTGGACGATCAAGAACGAAGTGCTCGTATTAAGTAGAGTATAAGACAAGGCTGTAGCCTTTCGCCCCTACTCTTCAATCTGTACATCGAGGAAGCAATTATGGAAATAAAAGAAAGGTTCAGGAGTGGAATTAAAATACAAGGTGAAAGGATATCAGTGATACGAATCGCTAATGACATTGCTATCCTGAGTGAAAGTGAAGAAGAATTAAATGATCTGCTGAACGGAATGAACAGTCTGATGAGTACACAGTATGGTTTGATAGTAAATCGGAGAAAGACGAAGTTAATGAGAAGTAGTAGATATGAGAACAGTGAGAAACTTAACATCAGGATTGATGGTGACGAAGTCAATGAAGTTATGGAATTCTGCTACCTAGGCAGTAAAATAACCAATGACGGACGGAGCAAGGAGGACATCAAAAGCAGACTCGCTATGGCAAAAAAGGCATTTCTGGCCAAGAGAAGTCTACTAATATCAAATACCGGCCTTAATTTGAGGAAGAAATTTCTGAGGATGTACGTCTGTAGTACAGCATTGTATGGTAGTGAAACATGGACTGTGGGAAAACCGGAACAGAAGAGAATCGAAGCATTTGAGATGTGGTGCTATAAACGAATGTTGAAAATTAGGTGGACTGATAAGGTAAGGAATGAGGAGGTTCTACGCAGAATCGGAGAGGAAAGGAACATGGGAAAACACTGATAAGGAGAAGCGACAGGATGATAGGACATCTGCTAAGACAAGAGGGAATGACTTCCATGGTACTAGATGGAGCTGTAGAGGGCAAAAACTGTATAGGAAGACAGAGATTGGAGTACGTCAAGCAAATAATTGAGGACGTAGGTTGCAAGTGCTACTCTGAGATGAACAGGTTAGCACAGGAAAGGAATTCGTGGCGGGCCGCATCAAACCAGTCAGTAGACTGATGACCAAAAAAAAAAAAAAAACTTCTAGGGGACTGATGACCTCCGAAGTTAAGTCCCATAGTGCTTAGAGCCATTTGCCCATTTTTTAAAGTAAATCAGTTGTTCATTTGCTTAAAATAAATTCAGTTCAGTATCAATAATCAAAAGTAAATTGGTTATCTTTCTCCAAATTTTGTATGACTTTACGATGAGGATACTGAAAGTCAATTTCTTACGTAACAAAATTTCAGTTACTGACAGTCATTTATTTAACCAGCAACTTTATATAACTTTGTTTTCAAAATTTAGTATTTCAGAATAAGTGCCTGCAGGCTTAGTGCTTCTCAATTCGTTTAATTTCCTGTGAACTACTGTGTAGTTGTGAAAGTGTGACAACCTTCTATTAATACGCCAGTGATTATTTGCTTAATTTGATTTACCGTTACCTTTCTTAGGATCCTGGACATTCATTGCTCTAGTGGACTGGCGACCGTTTAACTATCCCTTTGTTGCCAATCAGTTTTTGTGTTAAATATTACAAGGTACGCAGGTCCCCCGATATGGGTCGTGAGCATCTGAACTGAATCCCACCAATTTTAAAATTGTCATCAGTGTTTAGATTAGGTTTAGAATAGATTCTTCTTTCAGGAGTATCTGTTTACGCTCTCCTCCAACTGACCGGTATTATTTTCCTACGTAAACGATAGCCTTACTCACTGTAAAATTTCACTACGCGTACGCGATATATCGCAATCCAATAGGCCGATTAGGAATGAGGAGGGTTGCAGCCGTACAGCTTTGGCGCATTGTACTGCATCTGCAGCAGCAATCTGAGCAGCAGGTGCCACCACAGTGACACAACGAACTGTTACAAATCTGTTACTTCAGGGACAGCTTCAAGGACGCTCCAATGATCCCAAAACACCGCCATTTGCGATATCAGTGGTGTCAAACGATAGCTCATTAGAGTGCAGGGTGGAGATTTCTTGTGTTATAGCTGGTTCTGTCTCGATGCCAACGACGGCTGTGTTATGTTTGAAGGAGGCAAGTTTGGGACCCACAACCAACATACTGCGTGCTAAATACACTGGGAGTTCACCTGGAACAATGGGCTGGGGTGTGATTTTGTATGAGAGCAAGTTATCCCTCAACCTAACTGCAAAATTATACGTCAGTCGGGTGGTTCTATCTGCTGTCCTGTCATTCATGAACAGCATTCCAGGGAATGTTTTCCAAGAGGGTAACGCTCGCCCACATACGGCTGCTGTAACCTAACGTGCTCAACAGAGTGTCAATACAATGAATTGTCCTGGTCGATCACCAGATCTGTCTCGAATCAAGCACATACGGGACATGATCATACAACTCAAGTCATCCATTAGCGGCATTAACCAACCCAGTATTCACCCACTAAGCGCAAAGGGCACGGAACCCCTTCCCACAAACTGGCATCAGTTACCTGCGCAACACAATGCATTAACGTTTTCTTCCTTGCATTCGGCACTGTAGTGGTTGCAGTAGCTATTACTGCATCAACATTTCACATTTGCAATTGCGGATCTCGCGCTTACTATAACCTGTGATACTCTGTTGTTGTTGTGGTGGTTTTCAGTCCTGAGACTGGTTTCATGCAGCTCTCCATGTTACTCTATCCTGTGCAAGCTTCTTCATCTACCAGTATTTACTGCAACCTACATCCTTATGAATATGCTTAGTGTATTCATCTCTTGGTCTCCCTCTACGATTTTTATCCTCCGCGCTACCCTCCAATGCTAAATGTGTTATCACTTGATGACTCAGAACAGTTCAAAGCAACGGGTCCGTTCTTCTTGTCAAGTTGTGCCACAAACTCCTCTTCTCCCCAATTCTGTTCAATACCTCCTGATTAGTTATGTGGTCTACCCATACCATCTTCAGCATTCTTCTGTAGCACCAGATTTCGAAAGCTTCTATTCTCTTCTTGTCCAAACTATTTATCGTCCACGTTTCACTTCCATATAGGGCTACACTCCACACAAATACTGTCAGAAACGACTTCCTGACACTTAAATCTATACTCGATGTTGACGAATTTTTCTTCTTCAGAAACACTTTCCTTGCCACTGCTAGTCTACATTATACACTCCTGGAAATGGAAAAAAGAACACATTGACACCGGTGTGTCAGACCCACCATACTTGCTCCGGACACTGCGAGAGGGCTGTACAAGCAATGATCACACGCACGGCACAGCGGACACACCAGGAACCGCGGTGTTGGAAGTCGAATGGCGCTAGCTGCGCAGCATTTGTGCTTCGCCGCCGTCAGTGTCAGCCAGTTTTCCGTGGCATACGGAGCTCCATCGCAGTCTTTAACACTGGTAGCATGCCGCGACAGTGTGGACGTGAACCGTATGTGCAGTTGACGGACTTTGAGCGAGGGCGTATAGTGGGCATGCGGGAGGCCGGGTGGACGTACCGCCAAATTGCTCAACACGTGGGGCGTGAGGTCTCCACAGTACATCGCTGTTGTCGCCAGTGGTCGGCGGAAGGTGCACGTGCCCGTCGACCTGGGACCGGACCGCAGCGTCGCACGGATGCACGCCAAGACCGTAGGATCCTACGCAGTGCCGTAGGGGACCGCACCGCCACTTCCCAGCAAATTAGGGACACTGTTGCCCCTGGGGTATCGGCGAGGACCATTCGCAACCGTCTCCATGAAGCTGGGCTACGGTCCCGCACACCGTTAGGCCGTCTTCCGCTCACGCCCCAACATCGTGCAGCCCGCCTCCAGTGGTGTCGCGACAGGCGTGAATGGAGGGACGAATGGAGACGTGTCGTCTTCAGCGATGAGAGTCGTTTCTGCTTTGGTGCCAATGATGGTCGTATGCGTGATTGGCGCCGTGCAGGTGAGCGCCACAATCAGGACTGCATACGACCGAGGCACACAGGGCCAACACCCGGCATCATGGTGTGGGGAGCGATCTCCTACACTGGCCGTACACCACTGGTGATCGTCGAGGGGACACTGAATAGTGCACGGTACATCCAAACCGTCATCGAACCCATCGTTCTACCATTCCTAGACCGGCAAGGGAACTTGCTGTTCCAACAGGACAATGCACGTCCGCATGTATCCCGTGCCACCCAACGTGCTCTAGAAGGTGTAAGTCAACTACCCTGGCGAGCAAGATCTCCGGATCTGTCCCCCATTGAGCATGTTTGGGACTGGATGAAGCGTCGTCTCACGCGGTCTGCACGTCCAGCATGAACGCTGGTCCAACTGAGGCGCCAGGTGGAAATGGCATGGCAAGCCGTTCCACAGGACTACGTCCAGCATCTCTACGATCGTCTCCATGGGAGAATAGCAGCCTGCATTGCTGCGAAAGGTGGATATACACTGTACTAGTGCCGACATTGTGCATGCTCTGTTGCCTGTGTCTATGTGCCTGTGGTTCTGTCAGTGTGATCACGTGATGTATGTGACCCCAGGAATGTGTCAATAAAGTTTCCCCTTCCTGGGACAATGAATTCACGGTGTTCTTATTTCAATTTCCAGGAGTGTATATCCTTTCTGCTTCGACTATCATCAGTTATGTTGCTCCCCAAATAGCAAAACTCCTTTACTACTTTAAGTATCTCGTTTCGCAATCTAATTTTCTCAGCATTACCTGATTTAATTCGATTACATTCCATTACTCTCGTTTTGCTTTTGTTGTTGTTCATCGCATATCCTCCTTTCAAGACACTGTCCATTACGTTCAACTGCTCTTCCAAGTCCTTTGCTGTCTCTGACAGAATTACAATGTCATCGGCGAACCTCAATGGTTTTATTTCTTCTCCGTGGATTTTAATATCTACTCCGAATTTTTCTTTTGTTTTCTTTACTGTTTGCTCAATATACAGACTGAACAACATCGGGAAGAGGCTACAACCCTGTCTCACTCCCTTCCCAACCACTACTTCCCTTCCATGCCCATCGACTCTTATAACTGCCATCTGGTTTATGTACAAATTGTGAATAGCCTTTCGCTCCTTGTATTTTACTCCTGCCACCTTCAGAATTTGAAAGAGAGTATTCCAGTCCACATTGTCAAAAGCTTTCTTTAAATCTACAAATGCTAGAAACGTAAGTTTACCTTTCCTTAATCTTTTTTCTAAGATAAGTCGTAAGGTCAGTATTGCCTAGCGTGTTCCAACATTTTCTTCGGAATCCAAACTGATCTTCCCCGAGGTCGGCTTCTACCAGTTTTTCCATTCGTCTATAAGAAACTCGGGTTGGTATTTTGCAGCTGTGACTTATTAAACTGATAGTTGTGTAATTTTCACATCTGTCAACACTTGCTTTCTTTTGGATTGGAATTATTTTATTCTTCTTGAAGTCTGACGGAATTTCGCCTGTCTCATACATCTTCCTCACCAGATTGTAGAGGTTTGTTAGGACTGGCTCTCCCAAGGCCGTCAGTAGTTCTAATGGAATGTTGTCTACTAGCGGGGCCTTGTTTCGTCTCAGGTCTTTCAGTGCTCTGTCAAACTCTTCATGGAGTATAGTATCTCCCATTTCATCTTCATCTACATCCTCTTCCATTTCCATAATATTGTTCTCAAGTACATCGCCCTAGTATAGACCCTCTATATACTCCTTCCACCTTCCTGCTTTCTCTTCTTTGCTTAGAACTGGGTTTCCACCTGAGCCCTTGATATTCATACAAGTGGCTCACTTTTCGCCAAAGGTCTCTTTAATTTTCCTGTAGGTAGCATCTATCTTACCCCTACTGAGATAAGTCTCTACATCCTTACATTTATCCTCTAGCCATCCCTGCTTAGTCATTCTTTGCTTCTTGTGGATCTCATTTTTGAAACTCTTGTATTCCCTTTTGCCTGCTTCATTTACTGCATTTTTGTATTTTCTCCTTTCATCAATTAAATTCAAAATCTCTTCTGTTACCCAAGGATTTCTATCAGCTTTCGTCTTTTTACCTACGTGATCCTCCGCTACCCTCACTATTTCATCTCTCAAAGCTACACATTCTTCTTCTAATGTATTTCTTTCCCCCGTTCTTGTCAATCGTTCCCTAATGCTCTCCCTGAAGCTCTCTACAACCTCTGCATCTGTCAGTTTATCCTGGTCCCATCGCCTCAAATTCCCACCTTTTTGCAGTTTCTTCAGTTTTATTCTACAATTCATAACCAATAGATTGTGGTCAGAGTCCACACCTGCCCCTGGAAATGTCTTACAATTTAAAACCTGGCTTCTAAATCTCTGTCTTACCATTATATAATCTATCTGATACCTTCTAGTATCTCCAGGATTCTTCCTTGTATACAACCTTCTTTTATGATTCTTGAACAAAGTGTTAGCTATGATTAAGTTACGCTCTGTGCAAAATTCTACCAGACGGCTTCCTCTTTCATTTCTTACCCCCAATCCATATTCACCTACTATGTTTCCTTCTCTCCCTTTTCCTACTCTCAAATTCCAGTCACCCATGACTTAAATTTTCATATCCCTTCACTACCTGAATAATTTTTTTATCTCATCATACATTTCATCAATTTCTTCATCATCTGCAAAGCTATTTGGCATATAAACTTGTATTACTGTTGTAGCCATGGACTTTGTGTCTATCTTTGCCACAATAATTCGTTCACTATGCTGTTTGTAGTAGCTTACCCGCACTCCTATTTTTTTAATTCATTATTAAACCTACTCATGCATTACCCCTATTTGATTTTGTATTAATAATCCTGTATTCACTCTGTAATGGTACTTGAATTACGTAACCATTACGGCACCTCACCTCAACCTCTCGATACCAGCGATATTCTACTGTGTTCCTGTAAAATTGTTAACATATTTATCTGACAACATTCAGATTTGATTTCATTAATGTGGAGGTACTTCGATACATCGATATGTATATATTGCAATGATACTATTCTTATGTGTATTCTTACTTTTGTGACCATGATCTTTGACGTACTTGTAACTCTTATTTTTGGGCGCGTAAGGATTTATTTGAGAGTCAGACTTTGGTCGTCATGTTAAAAAGACGCAAATTGTAGTCAGTTTATGAAATTTGAACTTTAACAGTGAGGAAGATATTTTCAAGTATGTTTTATATTGTGAAGTGATGTTTTGGAAGGAGTTACGTGATATTGCAACAAAATTAATAAAAAGGAAGTGTAACTTAAATTTGGAGTGCTGATTACTGTTTTACATCAGCATTGTTCTAACTTGGAAAAGTTTAATCTTCAAGAATGGTTTATGAAACACATCTATAAAACTTTTGAATACCGCAGAATAATATCCAGGCCTCTTTGCATCCGAGCTTGGAATCATCACTACCTAGATTTTCAACGATTGAACCATGAGTTCACAACGAGACCAGCGTGGGAAACACGAAAAGATGAGTGCCTAGTTTATCCATTATGTCAAGAAATGACTTTATTAACTGTGCTCTAATGACACCTGCCACATAATATATCTTTGTTGTTGCCCGAAAATGCAATATTTAGCAGCGTGAGCAACACTACAATCATAATTAATTTTTGACCTTTGTTGTAGTAGGGTTGTTAGAACCTGACCAAAAGTCTTGTTCCTCCTGCCACCGAACTTCACTAATTCCCACTATATCTAACTTTAACCTATCCATTTCTCTTTTTAAATTTTCTAACCTACCTGCCCCATTAAGAGATCTGACATTCCACGCTCCGATCCGCAGAACGCCAGTATTCTTTCTCCTGATAACGGCGTCCTCTTGAGTAGTCCCCGCCCGGAGATCCGAATGGGGGACTATTTTACCTCCGGAATATTTTACCTAAGAGGACGCCATTATCATTTAACCATACAGTGAAGCATCATGCCCTCGGAAAAAATTGCGCCTGTAGTTCCCCCTTGCTTTCAGCCGTTATTCTATTGGTAATCACATTAATAGACTGCCTAAGTAAATGTATTCCCAGAATTTCATGACTTTACTTTAATTATTTTTTGATATTGCCATCTTTTTCTATCTGTGTAGGTACAGTAAGGGGGAATATGTCAAATTAAAGTGGGTAACAAAAAGATTCTTGCACTATCCCAACCTAAATTGCAATTATTACCCGTTCACAGAAACAGCAGTGAGAACTTATTCGTAACAGTAATCCAGCAAGTTTGTAATGACTTCTACGTTATTTAAAGTGCCACGGTGCCTGAGTGCTCGAACTGTAGCTCTCAGCGATGCGCTTCGATTGAGATACACATGTCCGTAAGAGCAGATACCATCGGTGACATGCAGTGCTCTAGAATTAAAATGATAATTAAATCAAGGCCCTACGCAGACGACAGGCGTTGATATACATCAACGGGGACAGTTGAAAATGTGTTCCTCAACTGAGAATCGAACCCGGGATCTCAAGCTTACATGGCAGACGCTCTATCCACATGAGCCATGAGGACAGAGAGGATAGTCATATTTTAATTATCATTTCATTCTAGAGTGCTTCATGGTCGCAGAAGTTATCTGTTCTTTCGGACATGTCCGAAAGAGCAGATACCACCCTCATATAGTGAAAGGTAACCAGCCTTTGATCTCCTTCTTCTGTGCGGATGCACATCTATTGCCCGAACTCTTACGGGACTCGGTAAAATTGTCAGGCGCGAGTAATGACTATAATGGGCAGTGGCACTACGAGTGTAGTGTGTGCACATTAAGTTGGGAATGTGGGTCTCATGGGGAGCGTGCAAGGGATAAGTCCCAGGGATCATACTATCTTCTGTGTCCATGGTGGCTCAGATGGCTAGAGCGCCTGCATCATAAGCATGAGATCGCGGGTTCGAGTCCTGGTCGGAGCGCACACATTTTCAACTGTCCCCGTTGACGTATATCAACGCATGTCAGCGGCGTAGGGTCTTGATTAAATTATCATTTCATATCCACTTTAGTTCCTAAGATTTATAGTTTTTATTCTATGTTTTATTAACTGTTTATGTATATCTGTACATCCACCCGTAACTTGAAAACTATTACAGATATCAGTTTTCACTAACGCAGTGGGAAGTGGAGTAACAATCCTATGAGGAAGAGGTCCATGTATGTTGTTACATTTGAGCCCGGAGAGTGGGCAGTGTTTCTAAGTACTGCAATGAAGGCTGCAGTTGTATAAATTGTGGGCAATCTGTTTCACGTGGAATAAAGTGTAACATATCAGCTATGATCAGAAATTTAGCATTCACTTAATGGCGCAATCATATATTGTTTAAGTATCAACAGTTGTATTTTAGGCTTGTGAAACTACAAATACATCAAGTGACGTAGACACCGTAATTTCCTGGGAAAGATGATCCGAAGCCATGAAGAAGCCATGTCCATTTTGCAGCAGGAAGTTGTTCGGTGCAGTCTGGTGTGGACGGGATCTGTGCTGGTCTAGAAGTTTTCTAGCGAAGCACGTTTTCGGTGTTAGAGATCTTTTGGCATTGTCAGCCGTGACACAGTTATTTCATTTTAGCTCACTGTGGACTCTTATTTAAGCTAGAAGTGCGGTAGAAATTGCAATTTTTCGTGTGAAATAATTTGGGACTCTCTTTAAAACATTTTTTAATAAATTATTTAATTTTTATTGTGATTTCAATTGGCATAATATTGGATAATTGAGCTGTTACTTTTAAATCACTTAACAGCGTAAAAAATGGCCTTCACCAGACCTCTAATTAATATGTGAAATTTCATGAAAATTAATTTTTTATTATTTAAAATCAAATTATTGAAGTTGAGGCTCATTATGTAATGAAAAATACGTGCATTGTTATAAAATAATATTAATTAAAAAAACAGGTTAACAAGTATATCGCTTTCAGCTTATAGTGTGTGGTACAAGTTTTGTGAATGTGCCAATGACAAGTTTCAAATGATATGAGAGACTACATACATAGATCCGTAGCTAATAAAACCGGAAAAGACGTAAAGATGAGTATTTACAAAGTTAAGGTAACACCCATTTTGAGGCAGTGAAGTCAGACCTTGAGAAAAACTAGAATAGGTGATAAAAGGATACAGTCAACTGAAATCCAGTTTTCGAGGGAAGTAAAAGGAAAATATTTAGCATGAACGAAAGAACAGAATACGGAATAACAAAATGGAATACGAAAACTTAAAGGGAAAAAATAGTCAGACATACGGTAGGCTACATAATTAAAAGTAAACCTGAGATAGGAAGAGCAAGAAAAAGGTGGCTTTAATGAAAGCGGAAAAGCGCCATGAATGAGAAGAATGATGATGGTGACTGTTATCGATATAGAAATTAGAAATTCAGAGCCTGAGCCTAAAAACAGGTAGCTAGGCTCACAATTATCCCCAATACCAAGGTACACTTCGAGTTTGATGGTGTATAAGGGCCAACGTGACGCTAGAGTTGGAACCTCAGTTTTAGACCATGGTAGACGTTGCAGCTAAGCTAGGCAGTGCAGAGAATCTACCACCAGTTCCATTTTCTAATTAGAAAGATTTACATATGTAGGATCACTATTTCTCCAAATTTCTCTGTTGAACCACAGTTGGGCTCTGGGTGTATTTCGTGATTCTTGGACATAAACAAATGTTTGGGGGTGTCTCCGAATGCTTGTCACGCTTCCGGTCGCATTTTTCATGTGTCAGGCACAAATTGGACTTGTATTTATGGCCTCATGAACTGTTAGTTTTTGTACCTCCTTCCAAACGCTGATACGTACTGTGGAAGAAACCCAGGGACCAGTGTGCGACGATTAGCAGCAGCAGAAGGCATGTCTAACTCTCTTACCTGAGGATGGGGGAGGGGTAATTCACGAACAATTGCTGTACCCCTATCATCCACACCGCTTTCGGGCCCTAGGACCATAGGATCATCTTGGCAGACGGCGGTTCTGTCAGTGGCTGCTGCGGAAGTGTGCCAGATTGATTGTTTACATCCAACATTTTATTTGCCGATGAGGCAGGGTTCACAAGAATTGGTGTTGTAAATCTCCATAACCAGCATGTATGGGCAGGTGTAAATCCACATGCAATTCAGGAAAGAGGGCATCAAACACTAAGTTTCGGTCAACGTCTCTGCAGGTGTACCTGGCGATAAATTAATAGGACCTTAAATGCTACCACAAAGGTTAACTGGGGTGCATTATCTGACTATATCATTAATGTGTTATCTACCTTGCTGGATGCATGATGGCAGACCAGCGTACTTTCGTCACACTATACGCGAACAGCTGACACAGACATTTCAATGGCTGGATTGGTCGGCAGGTGGGGGGGGGGGGGGGGTTCACAACTTGGCCTGCTCGTTCCACAAATCCACTAGACTTTTGGTTATGGGGACACTTGTAAGAATTGGTCTGCACCATTCCAATGAACGATGCCCGAGGGTCGCGTCTTCAGTGCGTGCCGGCACGTACAATAACAACCGGGTGTGCTTCAAAGGGTGCGTCATCCTTTACGCCGGTGAACACTGGGTTGCATTGTTGTGAATCGACGCCACGTTGAAGACCTCCTGTCAAAATGTGTTTATCGCAGAAAGTACGCTTTTCGGACCCATGTTTCTTGGGCTTATTTTTCTTGTTTTGAGGAGCGCTACCACGTCTCTTAGTATTCGACACTGTTTTCGAACACGCTCTATAATGCATGGTCCTCATAATGTAAAGGAGGAGTAAAACATTATATTAAAATTATATTTAGCATGTGGCGCAACGTATGCGAGGCGTCGTACACTGTACAGCATACAATTAGATAAAGATGATATTGCACTACGACTTACTGTATGTATGAAATACACGTTTTCAATATGTGGTACAGCACGAGCAACTCTTTTTAGATTGTTGTTACTTCTCTTTCTGCTCGTTCCAGTTATTCCTGCTCTCCATGTTACTGTCGGCAATCTGCACTTCCTCCTTTCCGCCGGTGACCATTCCAATAATGCTTTTGTCCATAGTTTTTGTTCCATTCGCCGTACATGGCCATACCACTGAAAGTCTCTTTTTCTTAATTCTTTACACCACTGGCTTTCCTGCATCGATTATTTGCCTAATTTCCTAATCTCTTCATTTGTCTATCCTAGCTGCCGTTCTTATTGTCATCCATCTCTATTACCTGTGATCTATCTCTCTGTCCTCACCCAGATCCATCATTCTGCTTCGTAAGTTAATATACTTCCAACTTTAGCCGATTCTCTTCTTTCTTTCTTTTGATATTGCCCTGCTCTACAGAACTCTATTTCACATCTGAATTACTCTTCTTGCCTGTTGGATCCTGCCTCCCACTTCCGCTTAGCTTCCCGAGGTATGTGTAGTCGAATGTAAGTATTTAAGCTTCTCTAGTGCTTTAATGGCTCCATTTCCTCCCACCAGTAGATATTTCGTTTCGCATATATTTATTGTTAGCAAACCTCGTTCAGATGCCCCCGTTAACTGCTCTATGATAAACGTAACTTCTCCGCTACTTTGTGCTTGCACTTAATCATTGACAAATAACAATAAGCATATAGTTCCATGCTAGAAAGGAATTCCCATACCTCTGCACGATTGACTCTACCGTTCAACTTTGTACTGCATACACGTACGCTGAGGTAATGAAAGATGAAGGTAGTATCGCGTGTACAGGATATACAAGGGCAGTGCATTGACGGAGCTGTCATTTGTACTCAGGGGATTCGTGTGAAAACGTTTTTATTGCCACACGGCGGAAATCAAAAGACTTTGAACAGGTAATAGTAGTTGCAGGGGGAGGCATGAGATACTCCATTTGGGAAATCGTTAGGGAATTCAATATTCCAAGATCAACAGTGTCAAGGCTGTGCATTCCTTCACAGCAAACAGCGCAGTGGCCGATGGACTTCACTTAACGACAGAGAGCAGCAGTGTATGAGTAATCACTGCTGACAAACGAACTACACTTGATGTACGATGAACGTATTCGTTATGACAGAGTGGCCAAATTTGATGATAAAGGGCTACAACAGTAAACGACCAAGGCGAGTGCCTTTGCTAATAGCACGACATGCCGTGCAGCACCTCTCCCGGGGTCGTAACCATATTGGTTCGATTCTATACGATTGAGAAACAGAGTCCGACCTGGATGAATCCTGATTTTAGTTGGTGGGGATCGAGAATGGCGCAGAATGCACGAAGCCACTTACTGTAGTCGTCAACAATGCACTGTACAAGCTGGTGGTGGCTCTGGCTCCTAGTAGTGTTGAGGGATTGGACTGGGTCCTCTGGTCCAACTAAACTGGTGCACCAACTCATCAGTTTAGGATGAATGGGCATAGGCAGAGGATGTATACCGGCAACACCCAATATCTGTGTCATAGCATGCTCTTCAAAATGACAGTCGTGATATCGGTGGCTGTTTCACCAAACGGGCCATCTAAATTCTTCCCCCAGCCACCAGTTTCTCAGAACTTCGCAGGTGGGAAATACGCCTACAACGTCTCGTTGGATCTCGCTACCCACATGGCCTCCATTTACGTTAATTTCTCCTTCTCAGCATTTCTTCACATTAACTACTCCTTTCTTTACTCCGTTATAGTTTTCTACATTTTTCGTTTCCTGACCTATTTTTCGCCTCCACTCTCCCGCCTCTGTTACATACAATGCACTTAGTTTTTAACTCTCAGTTCGTGCACGATGTTTTAGCAGTAACCTCTGACTTGCATATTACCCTCTCTTCAGTCTTTAGCTCCCAGGTTTTAAAATTTCGTCCGATGCAGTCTCCATCGATCATTATTTCTCATCCATTCGGTAAGTCTCTCCTGACCCGAGGTTCTCGATGACTTGTTCGAACTCTACCCCTTCCCCTAAACCTCTCCAGCTCATTTCCCTTCACTCCTTATTCTTCCCCATCAACCCTTCTTCTGGAAGAGTGAGCCACTGTCTCCAAAAGCTTGCATAAGTTAAAGCTTTTTTCTTTATAAGCATGTTCTCCTGCCGCCGCTTGGTGAGTAGATTTTTTATCTATGCAATTACCAGAATAGGAGTAATGTGTATAGAAAGATACAATATGTACAAGAAGCAAGAGGGTAGCAATAAGACTGGAAGACCAAGAACTAACTGATCGGATTAGAAAGACTGTAAAATAGGGTTACAGTCTTTCGCCCCTACAGTTCAATCTGTGCATCGAAGGAGCAACGACAGAAATAAGAGTAAGTTTCGAGAGTGATATTAAAATTAAGATTAACAAGTATTCCCATCCTCTATGGCGGTAAAGACGAATTACAGGATCCGTTGAATGCATTAAAAAAATGTAATGGATACTTACTGCGGGTTAAATGCGAGTCGAGGAAATACGAAGATATGAGTAGTGAAAATGGGATTTGCGGGAAATTCAGCATCAAAATTAGTGATCACAAAATAATCGAAGTTCAGAAATCACGCATCCTAAGGAATTCTTCGTCCTTGGAAGCAAAATAAACCACGATGCCCGAAGCAAGGACATAAAAAGCAGTCTAGCACAGGTAAAAACGGAATTCCTAGTCAAGAGAGGTATACTAGTATCAAACATAGACCCCCAAACTTGAGAAAGAATTTTCTGAGAATGTGAGTTTAGACCACAGAATTATATGTGAGTGAATCACGGACTGTGAGAAAACCGGAACAGAAGAGAATTGAAGAGAAAGTTCTTCGCAGAAACGGGGAAGGAAAGGATGTATGGAAAACACTGACAAAGAGCAGAAACATTAACATGGAACATGTTTTAAGACATCTGGTAATAAATTCCATGGTACTAGAGGAAGCTGTGTAGGGTGAAAATTGTAAAGAAGACAGAGCTAATATATTCGACAAATGAACGACGTACGTTGCAAGCGCTACTCTCAGATGAAGAGTTGCCACAGGAAAGAATTCGTGTCGGGCACCTCCTAACCAATCAGAGCCAGAAGACGATTAAAATAAACAGTATCTTATAGAAGTTATTCAACCTCCTACCATTATCACTCTCTGCATCCTCTCGCATGCACCTATCACATCGTTATTTAATCAGTATGCAATTAGTTCTTTTAAGTACATTTCCTTCCTATAAGACAGCTATCTCTGAGTTTGCTTTTCCTGTTTTTCCCACCCCAGTGCAAAACGGAATGTTGGCCCTAATGTAATCCACATCTTTCCTTTTTCCATTGTCATTACCTGGACACCATTTTCAGTTCTTCCATTTCTTCTATTATATTCTCAGTTTTACCTGCCAACCTTAGCTCATTCCAACATTCCATGTTCCACAAACAAGAGTCTTTTGTGTTCTGTGCTTACCATGGTGGGATGCCAGCCAGTAGCCGAACCCACAACTCGGAGGACCAAGATTCTTCCTTGAAGTTTACTCCCCTAGGAGGCTGCCTTCATTAAGTCTAAGGATCCCCCTACGACTTGTTGCCATGTAAAGAAAAGATAATTCAGGATAGGATAAAGGAAAAGGCGGGACAATGAGACATTCACTGCAAGAGGACTGCCTAGCATGGGAGACTTTGCCAGGAGTACACTAACACCTGTTTAGCCATCTGTTTCACTGAAACACGCAGAGTGTCTCGTCCATACAAACACCACTACATTAAGGCGGAGTCTCCACCAGAGGTAATATTCATTTTCAGCTCACTGTACATATATTCATCTTTCTACATTGGTGATAGTGAAATAGTAATACCCGTTCCTATTTGTATTCCATGTAACAAGCCATGATGTATTGTTCTCTCATGTATTGTTCTCTCCCTAAGGACGTATCACCAATCACACTAACACATAGTTGTCCCCAAAGTCATATCTTTCAATGATACGTCCTGGATAATAACGACTGTTGTCGGTAATAAAACACAAATGCTTCTGTTCTCATTAAAGATGCAATAAACGGACTCTTCCTGTCTAACCAGCACTTCCTTCTCGTGATTTCGGGTCAGAAATTCACAGGAGGGCGGTTGCTTCCCGATCCTCCATAATTTTATATGAATTCAACCTTGGCATTGGAAGCTCATGCACTATGTGATCATAAGTATCCGGACACACACAAAAACATACGATTCTCATATTAGGTGCGTTGTGCTGCCACCTACTACCAGGTACTCCATATCAGCGACCTCAGGAGTAATTAGGCATCGTGAGAGAGCAGAATGGGGCGCTCCGCGGAACTCACGAATGTGGTCAGGTCATTGGGTGTCTCTTGTGTCATACGTCTGTATGCGAGATTTTCACACTCCTAAACATTCCTAGGTCACTGTTTCCGATGTGATAGTGAAGTGGAAACGTGAAGGAACACATACAGCACAAAAGCGTATAGGCCGATCTGTTGACTAACAGAGACCGCCAGCAGTTGAAGAGGGTCGTAATGTGTACAGCAGACATCTATCCAGACCGTCACAGAGGAATTCGAAACTGCATCACGTTCCACTGCAAGTACTATGACAGTGAGGTGGGAGTAAAGAAAACTTGGATTTCATAGTCGAGCGGCTGGGTGTGGGTACGGCGAATGTCCAGTGAACGTCATATGCCAGCGTGTGTAGTGCCAAAAGTAAAATTCGGAGTTGGTGGTATTATGGTGTGGTCGTGTTTTTCTTGAAGGGTGCTTACACTCCTTGTTGTTTCGCGTGGCACTAGCACAGCACAGGCCTACATTGATGTTTTAATCACCATTTTGCTTCTCACTGTCGAACAGCAATTCTGGGATGGCGACTGCATCTTAAACACGATCGAGCACCTGTTCATAAGGGACGACCCGTGGTGGAGTGGTTACACGACAATAAAATCCCTGTGATGGACTGGCCTGCACAGATTCCTGACCTGAATCCTATAGAACACCTTTCGGATGCTTTGGAACGCCGACTTCGTGACAGACCTCACTGAGCGACATCGATACCTCTCCTCAGTGCAGAGCTCCGTCAAGAATGAGCTGTCATTCCCCAAGAAACCTGTCCAGCACCTGATTGAACGTATACCTGCGAGAGTGGAAGGTGTCATCAAGGCTATGGGTGGGCTAACCCATATTGAATTCCAGCAATACCGAGGGAGGGTGCCAGGAAATTGTAAGTGATTTTCAGTCAGGTGTCCAGATACTTTTGATTACATAGTGTATCTGCAAATATATGGTAGACAGGCAGTTTAGTCATTTGGTCGAAATCCTTGGACTGATCGAAAACTATATAGCAGACGTAATTCACTGGCTTAATCCCACCGATGAACACATGGCTGACCTTCGTAATTTCTTTTGTTTTCAGAAAGCAAGAGTGGGAAGGTACAGTTCCGCTGGACTGAATAATGGAAACATTTACAATCTTAATTGCAATGGAAATGACGTACTGAGACTGATGTTACTGTGAAAAGAAGGACTATTCCTGCAGGAGATCATTTGGTAATTATTATTTTATTGATGAATGGTATACGTTTGACCATGATTATGAGATATTTTAGCTCTAAAATACAAAGTTTTCATTGATCGGATATTATGAACCATTTCTAAAAACTTTTATGCTTACACCTACATTTAAAAAATGCTGACTATAAACCCCCTATCTCATTATTAACAGTACTATTAGTGCTTTCGTAGCATCAGTATAATACGTGCATTTTATATAGTAATTCTATGTTCAATACATTTTCAAGTATTCGAATCTTTTTATCTCCGATCTTCTCCAAAGTGAAAGCATGTACACATTAGTGTGTGTGTGTGTGTGTGTGTGTGTGTGACAGAGAGAAAGAGAGAGAGAGAGAGAGAGAGAGAGAGAGAGAGAGAGAGAGAAAGAGAGAGAGAGAGACAGACAGACAGAAGAGAGTCGATGGGTGGGGAATGTTTGTAACAGAGTTTTCTATTTTGAAGACTTGTTGGCGATGAGGATTGCTCCGATCCTATTCGAAGATACTTATAAGCTGTCTGCAACTCAAGGTGCTGCCATGAATTCACACCCATTTGGGGTGTAAATCAAATTACGTAGGGATATTTTCAGTAGCTGAGTTTTTCCACTCAGACGTCTTCTGTCACTAATAAATAGGAAAACTGTATGTTGTCCGCACCTAATTGCACCTATTGTTTGCATGCTGTTCTCCGTCTTTCAAGTGCGTCCGGTACTTTCACGTATCACTCTGACCCCCGAATGTGACGATTCCGCTTTCACTGCAGGAGTAAATGATTTATCACATCTCACATAACGCCCATGACAGTACTGGCAAGTGAAGCGACACTGTCGCATCCATGTGGGTTGCGGAGACAATTTCTGACTCGGTATGACAATTCCAGCCACAACTGTCAACCACATAATACATGGACTTGAGCTTTGGCATCATACAACGTTCGCCTATTACATGTCACGGGCAGTGATTAAATTTTCCGCGGAGCACGTCATGAAATGACGCAAGTGTCTTTTGCCGGTCCGAGATCAGGCGGGCCGTTCGCGGCTTCTGTTACCGGAATAGCTAGCAAGCTTTATGCTAATACAAAGTTGTTACCACAGTATTACGTGGTCAACTAATGTTATCTGTTATAATGAACCGCTCCACTTAAAGACGTTGGCTGGTTTCTTACTTCCTCCACATTTATTACTTTCTATCTGTACAAACATATTCTCCTCTTTCGGACAAGTTTAAATTGCTTTGAACCATAGGTCTTTCCTTATAATCATTTGGTATTTCCAGAAGTTTAAATTTGAAAAATGTTTTTCTTTTTGATATCCCTACGTGTGATACTAAATTAATTTCGTTTTGTTCGTCCTTTCCTTATTTCTGTTTTCGTAAGATTAAGTATTTTTGTGGGCAACCTATCTGATTACTTTCTCTTTATATATCGGAAAACTTTCAATAAAAATTCTGTATTGTTGCGCTGAATTTCTATGATCTTATTATTTTGGATTAATCTGAACTGATTGTCTATTTTTGTGATGAAATAAGCTTATAATTATCGTGCTCTTATTCCATTGTGTTGTAGTACGTATTCTGTGTTTGGAGTCGCACAGATAGGGTCTGTATTCTGCCTCCCTTGTATCTGACTTCGTAGTTCTACTTTCAGCTATATTCTCATATTTTTTTTTTCACTGATACTGTCTGTATCGATTCATATTTTGTGCATGTCAGGATGTGGCTGAGGTGGAAGTGGGGTCTAAAAAAGGACAAGTGTTAATTTTTCAACTCCGGTCGACAAACTGCCTCCCGTTTATTGAGAAAACATTTACTGATGACCTAGCCGGGATACATTATGTGAGTTTAGCGGCCCTAAGGCGCAAACAGATTGAGCCGGGGCTCGAAAAGTGCACGGAGGCAACCGGCCAATGCGTCTGATCTCGTCGGGGGCCTGTTAGTAAAAGAGGGCGATCCACACGCCCCGTTCGCGCAGCTCGGCGCGGTGGGCGCTCACACGTGATCTCCTGGACCTAACTGATAGGCTGATGTAGGAGCTCTCCCTAGGCAAGCGACGCTTCCCTAAGCGTCACCCCATCAGCAGAAAGGTTGTTTGTTCGTCGAGCATGTGAACAAGCCGTGGGATAGCGGCACATACTGGAAAAATCTGATGTGTCGCCAACCCTGGGCCCGTGCACGGCTTTGTGAATATCCATTACTATCCATAGCTCAAGCATTTAAAAAAATTTTCCTTTTCTTTTATGAAAATGGACGACTCCCGTACTCAATCTGTCAGCACCTGTACAATTGTGTGCCTATGCTACGATGTAACAAGTAAAGTGATCAGTCTTTCATTTTTTTTTCAATTTTTCAGTCGTAATGTGAAATTTTAAAACATTTGTTATAGAGCATTTGCCACGAAGAAACAGACAAATTGAAGGACCGTTGTTCGTTTTATATTTCACAAGCCTCTCCCCACCAACTCTCTGATCAGCCGCTTTAACCTGATTAGCGAGTTCTGGTAAGCACTATAATCTGCACTGACTGAAGCAGTGCTATTGGTACATGTAGAACAACAGTGCAACGAATGGAGTTGCTCAAATGTTATATTTATATTTTATGCAAATGATGTACAACCCAGTTGGGTCATGTTAGTTCCCTGAAAAATGAACCTACAACCGTCCAACAGAAATAATATAATAGTTTCTCTATAACAGGAAAAAATTCTTATTGTTTGAAGATCGATGTAGTCATATTTTATCGCATACTACCAGGGACACCAGAAAAGGCCAGGTGAACGTTAGAACATCATCAGCGCTCAAAACGACTGTGTGATGAGTCAACTGATGTATCTACAATACTTCACCAAAGGAAACATGCCTCTGATCTTGCGAATGTCGACCGACATAGCGAAAGAATACTGCACTATAAAAATGTTATAGGTGACATTTTGTCAGGAACCTGAAAGATTTGAAATAGATTTTATTTTAATTTTGTGTACAAACGATGGATATTTGTATCAGCACATAACGCGGAACACTAACGCTAGAAGTCTGTGGATAACGCTTTTATCTTCCCCAAGATTCCGTGCACTGTCGCTGTGTCACGATTGGGTTGTCAGATTAATGATTACTCAGGAAAAACGTATACATTGTGAAACTCGTAATATTGACTGACTGCCTGTTGAGGATATGGGAAGCATATTTTCTAACTGCGAAGTAGGGATAGTGGCCTAGATGATCATTTCAGTAAAAAAGTAGCTCCATTCTTAAGAAAATATAACACTGCTTAGTCGCTACTACATCGACCTACAGTTGTGGTCCTCAGATTTGACATGGTTAGTTTATTTTTTAATGTACATTTTTCCAGACATCTTTTCCAATTAATGCGTGGGGGTGATCAAGATCTCGGTTCGCAAGCCGTGCGCTGGCACGACAGCTATAGCGGTCAGCCTGACTGGACATATTTTCCTCCACCGCCACGGAGCGCTGCCTGGTAGGGGCAGAGGATGTAACTGGTCGATGTCGGAGCCAACGTCGTACTGCATCAATAACTTCCTCATCATCCGCGTAGTGCCTCCCACGGATTGCGTCCTTCATTGGGCCAAACATATGGAAATCCGATGGTGCGAGATCGGGGCTGTAGGGTGCATGAGGAAGAACAGTCCACTGAAGTTTTGTGAGCTCCTCTCGGGTGCGAAGACTTGTGTGAGGTCTTGCGTTGTCATGAAGAAGGAGAAGTTCGCTCAGATTTTTGTGCCTACGAACACGCTGAAGTCGTTTCTTCAATTTCTGAAGAGTAGCACAATACACTTCCGAGTTGATCGTTTGACCATGGGTAAGGACATCGAACAGAATAACCCCTTCAGCGTCCCAGAAGACTGTAACCGGCTGAGGGTATGGCTTTAAACTTTTTGTTGGTAGGGGAGTGGGTGTGGCGCCACTCCATTTATTGCCGTTTTGTTTCAGGTTCGAAGTGATGAACCCATGTTTCATCGCCTGTAACAATCTTTGACAAGAAATTGTCACCCTCAGCCACATGACGAGCAAGCAATTCCGCACAGATGGTTCTCCTTTGCTCTTTACGGTGTTCGGTTAGACAACGAGGGACCCAGCGGGAACAAACCTTTGAATATCCCAACTGGTGAACAATTGTGACAGCACTACAAACAGAGATGTCAAGTTGAGCACTGAGTTGTTTGATGGTGATCCATCGATCATCTCGAACGAGTGTGTCCGCACGCTCCGCCATTGCAGGAGTCACAGCTGTGCACGGCCGGCCCGCACGCGGGAGATCAGACAGTCTTGCTTGACCTTGCGGCGATGATGACACACGCTTTGCCCAATGACTCACCGTGCTTTTGTCCACTGCCAGATCACCGTAGACATTCTGCAAGCGCCTATGAATATCTGAGATGCCCTGGTTTTCCGCCAAAAGAAACTCGTTCACAGCCCGTTGTTTGCAACGCACATCCGTTACAGACGCCATTTTAACAGCTCCGTACAGCGCTGCCACCTGTCGGAAGTCAATGAAACAATACGAGAGGAAGCGGGAATGTTTGAAAATATTCCACAAGAAATTTCCGGTTTATTCAACCAAAATTGGCCGAGAAAAAAAATGTGTTGCATTACTTATTGAACTGCCCTCGTATATATACAGGGAGAAGAAAAGTTCGCGCACTCGGATTTCGCAAATCGATTCTTCACATACTGCGAAATACATAAGTGTCTCTCATAAATTTTCTTCCTGCGCATGTTTCGAGAAGTATATGAACGTTAAATTTCGGCAATATGGTAATACTGTAAGCACGTGTACTTTAACAACCTCTGTCTGGATAACGTAGCATTACTGGTCAAATGGCTCTGAGCGCTATGGGACTACATGTCTGAGGTCTCAGTCCCGTAGAACGTAGAACTACTTAAACCTAAATAACCTAAGTACATCACACACATCCATGCCTGAGGCAGGATTCGAACCTGCCACCGTAGCAGTCACGGGTTCCAGACTGAAGCGCCTAGAACCCCTTGGCCACCTTGGCCGGCGTAGCAGTACTGTGGAGCTGGTTTAGTGGTTATCTTTTTTGGGTTACCATGCAGTAGGCTGAGGTTTCGATGCTGGCTCGTGGATTTTTTGTCTTTATTTGCTAAAAGTAATCTGCGTCTTACGGCATCTCGTGTCTTAATTGCGATTACAGTGGATCTTCTACAAAATATTTACAATTAAGTACTATGAACATAGAATCGGAAGTACAATCTTTTACATTCCTCAGCTCTTAAAGAAGCCTTTTGCACGTCGTGGATGAGAATTTTTTCGCGCCACTGCATCTACTGGATTCCAAATCTGTGTTCTACGCTACTAGCCATTAAAATTCCTACACCACGAAGATGACGTGCTACAGACGTGAAATTTAACCGGCAGGAAGAAGATGGTGTCGTATGGAAATAATTAGCTTTTCAGAGCATTCACACAAGGTTGGCGCCGGTGGCGACACCTACAACTTGCACATATGAGGAAAGTTTCCAACCGATTTCTCATACACAAACAGCAGTTGACGGGAGTTGCCCGGTGAAGCGTTGTTGTGATGCCTCGTGTACGGAGGAGAAATGCGTACCATCACGTTTCCGACTTTGATAAAGGTCGAATTGTAGCCTATCACGATTTCGGTTTATCGTATCGCGACATTGCTGCTCGCGTTGGTCGAGATCCAATGACTGTTAGCAAAATATCGAATCGGTGGGTTCTGTAGGGTAATACGGAACGCCGTGCTGGATCCCAACGGCCTCGTATCACTAGCAGTCGAGATGCCAGGAATCTTATCCGCATGGCTGTAACGGATCGTGCAGCCACGTCTGGATCCCTGAGTCAACAGATGGGGACCTTTGCAAGACAACAACCATCCGCACGAACAGTCCGATGATGTTTGCAGCAGCATGGACTGTCAGTTCGGAGACCATGATTGCGGCTACCCTTGACGCTGCATCACAGGCAGGAGCGCCTACGATGATGTACTCAACGACGAACCTGGGTGCACGAATGGAAAAGCGTCATTTTTTCAGATGAATCCAGGTTCTGTTTACAGCATCATGATGGTCGCATCCGTGTTTGGCGACATCGCGGTGAACGCACATTGGAAGCGTGTATTCGTCATCGCCATACTGGCGTATCATCCGGCGTGATAGTATAGGATACCATTGGTTACACGTCTCGGTCACCTCTTGTTCGCATTGACGGCACTTTGAACAGTGGACGCTACATTTCAGATGTGTTACGACCGGTGGCTGTACTCTTCATTCGATCCCTGCAAAACCCTACATTTCAGCAAGATAATGCAGAACCGCATGTTGCAGGTTCTGTATGATCCTTTCTGGATACAGAAAATGTTTGATTGCTGCCCTGGCCAGCACATTCTCCAGATCTCTCACCAATTGAAAACGTCTGGTCAATGATGGACGAGCAACTGGCTCGTCACAGTACGCCAGTCACTACTCTTGATGAACTGTGGTGTCGTGTTGAAGTTGCATGGGCAGCTGTACCTGTACACGCCATCCAAGTTCTGTTTGACCCAATGCCCGGGCGTATCAAGGCCGTTATTACGGCCAGAGGTGGTTGTTCTGGGTACTGATTTCTCAGGATATATGCATTCAAATTGCGTTAAAATGAAATCATATGTCAGTTCTAGTATAATATATCTGTCCAACGAATATCCGTGTCTCAGCTGCATTTCTTCTTGTTGTAGCAGTTTTTATGGCCAGTAGTGTATGTACCCTGCCCAAATGGTCTCATTGAAATTATTGGCAAATCTCGTTGCTAGCCTCACTAGTGACGTAAGGTCCTAACAGATTGTAATAGACCTGAACGTGGCTAGAATAATAGTTGGTAGTAATCGATAGGACCAACGACCAACCAGCTTAGCCGAGAGCGCTAATAGGCCACTTTCTGGACTTCGGTATGCCCTCTGGTCCCGGATCGAATCCACCTAGCGGATTAACGACGGGGGTCGGTGTGCCGGCCAGCCTGAATGGGATTTTTAGGCGGTTTTCCACATCCCACTAGGTGAATATCGGGCTTGTCCCCACGTCCCGTCTCAGCTACAGGACTCGCAGACATTTGAAACATTCTTGCACCAGCAAAACAAGAAGAACACTAATTGATTGTACCATTGGGGGAGGGTACACAGAAAACATGTTTAGAGTCTAGTAGATGCACCGGTGCCAAACAACTCGCGTCCACGATTGCAAAAGTTCTCTTTAAAGGCTGACTGATAAAAACGATTGTATTTCCATTTCTATGTTCGTAATACGCAGCTGCCAATGTTATCTGGAAGACCCACTGTAATCACTGTATGACGAATAAGACGTCAGATAACGTACCAAACAAACGTAGCAAACAAAAACAAATAATCCCTAACCCAACATCGAACCCTCTACATGCTGCATGCTAACCCAAAACGCTAACCAGTGAACCAACTGCACAGCGCTACACTGCATCCTGACGGTCTTACGTAGTGTACACAAGATTACCGTGTTGCCAGATTGCCGATCTTTAACGTCCATATACTGCCCGAAATACAAGCAGGACGAAATTTTCCTGTAGCACAAAAATGTCGACCGACCGAGGTGGCGCAGGGGCTAGCACACCGGACTCGCATTCTGGAGGACGACGGTTCAGTCCCGGGTCTGGCCATCGTGTGTAGGTTTTCCGTGATTTCCCTAAATCGCTCCAGTTAAATGCCGGGATGGTTCCTTCGAAAGAGCCCAGCCGAATTCCTTTCCTAATCCGATGGAATCGATGACCTCGCTGTCTGGTCTCCTCCCCCCAAAACAATGCAATCCCCAACAAAATGTCGGAATACAGACAGATGCAGGTTTTGCAGTCAGGTTGCTACTTGATCGTGGCTTGTTTAGTTTTATAACCGAGGAACTGTCTTTTACACACGTAAGTCGATCGAAATATTGTAGCACTTTTGCAAGTACATTTTGGAGATGCGGAAACTCTTCTTGATGATATCGATGCAGGCGTCGTGGATAGTTTTAACGTAAACCGATTTGTCATGAAAACGGGAATTACAGGGCCGATCAATCAATTACGTCGGCACAAGGACAGGGGCACTTTGAAGAGAAACGGAAGAGGTATCGAACAGATGTAAAAGTGGCAATCCCCTGAAAACGTTTAGAAAACTGTGCCTATAATTCTTCAAGATGATAATGAATTCTTCAGACCGCTTGTTTTCTTAATGCCACTGACAATCAATGGATCAACTGCTGTGGTCATCAGTCCCCTAGAACTTAGAACTACTTGAACCTAACTAACCTAAGGACATCACAAACACCCATGCCCGACTCAGGATTCGAACCTGCGACCGCAGCGGTCGCGCGGTTCCAGACTGTAGCGCCTAGAACCGCTCGGCCACTCCGGCCGGCGGGTGACAATCGGGAGCTGGAGTATGTTTAGCGGGACTCGTGCTTCCACAATGTGATTTTCTTTATAAACACATCCATGCCAAATCAGAAATACGTTGTTACTCACTTTGCAGTGTCTTACTGTCGACAGTCTGCAGTCACGTCTACTTGAAGTGCGAGAACAGCAACGCACTCCTGATATTCTAATTTTCATCACTGTACTCTTTTTTTTTTTTTTCCTCACATATTAAATCGAAAAATCGTTTCACACATGCCCCTTGACTTAGCCAATTTGTTTTGCATTAAGTATAAAGTCTCCATACTCTTCGTCTAGTTCCGTCAAAAACTGTTGCAGCTGACAGTGAAATAATCAGCCCGACTATTCATACCGCCAGTACCATCACGTGCTCCTTGTCCGCAAATTTCGCAATAAGTGCTTCTTGTTCCATATATTACCATCTATCAATCGTTGTATTTTCCTACTCTCTTATTGTCAACTGAATCTTAAAATTCTTCTGCGTGGCATTGTAATGTCTTTTCACAGAAAATTTTCAGTACCTGCCGATTATGTGAATTCTTAATGTACACTGAGAATTCTCATCCTTCTCCTCTATCATTCCTACTAATTTTTAAAGGCTTGTAACAACATCGATAGACTGCCTCTTTTTTGCAGACTGCTGTTGGATCTGTGAACGTCCTTCTTACCACGAACAAACAGCGAAGGTTAAACAGCGCTTACACCACGATTCTGCCCAAGTGGCGAAAACTGTGCCGACTGAAAAATGCCGCACCCATTACTAATGAAATGTAGCGCTATACCGGGTGCTATCTAGAAGGGCCGAGCAAAGCCGAGACTGGCCGAGTCTTGGGCCTTCCCGTGGCACAAACATTGGTCACGCGTGAAGTATGGCACATCGTGGCCGTGCCTCACCTAAAATATCATTACGGTCCTCAACGACCCTGGATTACCGCTGAAACAAAACATCATTTCTTTCCAGAATAAATCTTTCACTCTGTAGTGTGTGTGCGTTGTTTTCAAACTTCAAGGTAGATTAAAACTATGTGCTATACCAGAACCTAGCCTTACCGACTGATCATCCATGTGCAACTCATGACCACCGCCTTCTAAGCTTTATTTCCGCAAGTACCTCTCTCGTACTAGGAGTTTAGAACTGTCGTACGTACTCTCTCCTTTGCGTACTGTCATATGTGGGAAACGTTTTTTCCCTGTTATAATTAATCTCTAATATAGTTAGTGTCTGTACATTATATGAAGTCAGTAAACTTAGCAAGAGTCAAGAAATGTTTATGGTTGGAACAAATATGCTGTTTCGGTGGTTTGCATGTGTGAGATGTATAACTCTGTAAAGTCGATGTTCGTGACCAGCGCAAGTGATGTGTAGATTTATGCGACAGTTGTTAAACACGATCCAGAGATAAATGGCTGGAGGAGGGTGGGGGACACATATTAAACTGTCTTTGCAGATCTTCAACCTAGTTACGTTTGTAACTTTGTGCCTACAAAATATCTGTGCAAACAGTGAAACCAAATTTCAACACCTTTAAAGAAATCGATTAGGGCTTCAAAGTACTAATCAGTTTCTGTTGTATTAATTGGAGAAATAAGTTATGGAGTAAAATCCAGATACAAATTAATCAAGTAGAGCAATACCCCGCATCATATGAAGGTGGAATGTATTCCCAGAAAATAATTTACTAGTAAAGACTGTGTTACTTGTAAGGAACACTGCCTGTCTTACAGAAGACTGGGTTTTCACACATACAAATCATGTTTATAAGCTATCAATTGAACCAGATTAATATGAGGATCGTAGTGCAGTAGCATAAAAATAAAATTTACTATCATATTACCGAAACGAAAACTGAATGAAATATCATCGTAAGCTTTAAACATGATATATTTGATCTAGAGGATATGAGTCTGGAGTTCACATTTGTCTAGTCAAATTCTATGAAAAGTAATTGATGTAGTAATTAAAAATACCCATTCTGGCAAACTATAAGGAGGAAGTAGTTTTTACCACATGTAAACTCATAAGCTGATTATATTTCAAGTGTGTCTCTAACCATGTTTACTAACGCACTAGCAAAATAGATGAGATACAATTTGGTAATGTCACTGTCCCTCTCATTAGTAATTACCTCATAGCGAGTAAAAGACGCCACTATTAATAAATCCTACACAACGATAGATAAGAAATGAAGAAGGTCTCTGCAGACTCGGAGAGGAGGGGAACGTCGAGAAGCAAATGCGGCAGAATTACAGCCATGTGTTAAGGCGTCAAGGAATAGCTTCGTTGTTAGTTGAGGGAGCTGCAGAGAGAAAAAAGTTATACATGAAATAAGAGATTGGAATATGAGCGACAGATAATAGAACCCGTCAGATTTAGTTGCTATTCTGAGACGAAGAGCCAGACACAGAAAAGAAATTCGTAATTGATCGCACCAAACTAGTCAGAAGACTGATGATTAAAATGAATCATGATTTATATAATATCTAAAAACGGAATCCAAACTGCAATAATGTGTTGGAAAGTTGAGCAAATGTATGTACAATATTTCGTATGAAAATAATTCATGTGAATCAGATCAACTTTATCATGGGTATAACGATATATCAAAACATATTAAGAAACGAAAGAAATACAGACATTGACTGTGAATTAACTTTAATTAAAATCAAAGGGGTAAGTTGAAAATTTGTGATGGAATTGTTTTCGAATCCGAGTCTCCTGCTTGCGAAGTAGATGCTCTGGCCACTTATTCTTAAAAAAAAGGAGCAAAAATCAAATATACCCCTACTTAGCACTGCCATTTTAACCCAACCACGAAAAGGAAATGAGCTATCCCTCTTCAGGCGTTGCCCATAACTATTCCCAAAAATTCTCCCCAGGGATAGGTTCCACGGGTCTACAATTTTGTTTTACTTTTTGTTATTACATTATTATAATTGGTCAATGCGTACAAAAGATTATGTAATAAAAATATAGTAATAAAAATGTGATTCAAAGTATAAAGTAAAATATCTTACTACATTGCTTGTCTACTTCAGCGAAAGGAATCTTTCTTCCAGAAATGGTGATGCTGGAGTTTTTTTATTCACTGCCACTAGCGTTTTCTGCATCCATCAATACCGTCTAAAATATCTACAATAAACTCATGCAGCATTGCACATTCCTCAATGAATACAGCTTCCCTGTAATCATCTAAAGTCTTTGCTTTGTCACTGTTTGCAGTTCAGGATATTCTGACTTGGTTGAGACGCTGCGCCGTACATTACCCCGAGCCTGGCATTCCCCAACTAAGGGGTGGGGTTACGACAACGCTGGGTAAATAATTTGCCTTGGTGTGCTTTTAAGAGCGGTCTGAGCGTGTTCCAGCTACCACCCGGAATCATGTTCCATTATCTCCCATCGCCGAAGATGTAATGGATTGTCATTCCCTTGAACTACATAAGCGTACGATATTTGGCGAGAGAAAGTCATCCGGACATAGAATGCACCCATCTCAATCGTAGATAACAGGCTAAGATCTTCTGTGTCAGTCGCCAAACACCGGACGAAGAAACGCACTTAAAGCGATTTTATTCAGTTTCTAAGAGGCGACAGATGGGGCAAACTGGGTGGTCTGTTGATCAGATAGCGTGGAGCCAGTGTCTCTTCAAATACTTTTTGTTGCTGACTTCGTACCACGTCGCACGCATGGTGTTTTCAGATAGTATTGGTGTATCGTTTTCCACTCTCGTTACCAATTGACAGTTCGGTACTTGGTTGCTACCACGTCACACGGAACTGTCCGCAAAAGGGTGGTGTAAAAAGCCTGTGGACTTCAGTTGGCGCGTTGTAGGAAGATCAGAGGGCACAAAGCTATACTACAGAATGAATGTTGAAACATGGGAGATCTGTGACTCATCGTGAAGTGGGACTTGAGAGACCGGTTTCAGGACTTCCGATAAACGACCCGTGAGGGAGGTGTGTTGACTGGTCATTTTTTTCCATGTTCTGCTGATATAAAGGTCAGCTACTCGTGCTCGAACATCAGCTAGTCCCCGCCCTCTGTTGCTTAGGGGGAGGGTGAGAGTGTCATAACATACTTCCAATATGTGTCCCTTAGGAGAGAACCGAACTTTGCGAGCTATCGCCACTGGTAATGGGGGGGGGGGAGGACCTGTGCCACGGTAATGAGTTTTGATGCCACGTAGAGGTTCAGGTACGCCACACGTTGCAGCTGGTTCAAGAGCTGGAGCAGCTTCTGGCGCACCAACGCGCGGCGGCCGTTACGCGCACATCCTTCGTAAATTTGCTTCCAAATAGTTCAGTTATTGGTTTGGGGGGGTGGGGGGGCGACAGAACCTGGCCTGAGACCGCAGCCGATATCCAGCGCCACCGACTTGTTGATGTTCAGAAGACTTCCGGCAGCTAGTCCATATCATTCAATCCAGTTTAGTATGGTGTGGCCTTTATCGGCTAAACTAATCAGCAGTATCAATGTCGTCTGCGTACGCCCAATAGCGGAAGTGATTTGCCGCAGGGTGATTCCGGATAATCTGTGGTTTAGCCCCCGAGGAGTGGCTCCAGCGCGATTGCATAAAGAAAGGTAGAAAGAGGGCAAACCTGTCACAGAGACCTCTTGATGGGTATTGGACCCACGCCCCATCCGTTGACCTGGACCTGAGAAATAGCTGCTGGCAGAAGGTGCAGCAGGGTATCGATGGGCCTGGGAGGAAACCCAACTCAATCCATCACATGTAGAAGCAAGTTTTGGTGCACTCTGTAGAAGGTCCGATTGCAATCGATGGAGCCGATCGCCTCTCGTAGTCGGCATGTGTAGGCGATCGCTATTAAGTCCCTGCAGTCGCCAGTAGCCATTTGTTTGGTGTCGTCTATTATGAGGTGAGAATACTTGGCAAGGTCTTCTTCATACGGCCTGCTAAAGGCCTGACAAAGTTCTTATAATCGGCGTTCACCATTGTAAGTGACCAATAGTCGTTAACATTGCCCTTCTGATGTGTACTGGTATGACAAGTCCTTCGACGAAGGAAAGTGGTGTGGTGCGGGGTTAGTCCATGAGTTCTCCGAATATTTTAAACCAACGGGGCATCGTGATTTCCCGGAAAGTCCGGTAAAATTCTACTGGTAGTCCATGGGGCTCAGAGGACTTGTTGACCACACCCTTGTCCAAGGCGTCAGCCACTTCCTCAAATGAGACTTCCTCCAGGGACGGGACAACCTCCTCTACCACCGTCGCCGTTGCCCTCTCAATAGTGCGTGTCATCTGTTGTAATGCTTCCACAGTGGCCTCGTCTTCTACAGCTCTTTCCTGGTGAATTTGACTAAAATGGTCGTCCACGGCTTTCATTACGGCTGCTTGGGTCATACAGGAGCCACCTTCTTGCACCGTAACGCGGTGTCGGCCCTGGTCCGCCACAATACGGTGCGAGGTGGGGACCTCCCCTCAGTTCGGTCGTATCGTCGCGAGCGGACTAAAGCACCATCCAAGCGACGTGAGCTGCGGTTCAGTGTCGCTCTCTTTGTCTGTTCGGTAATATGGCTAGAACGTCAAAGTCCCTTAGCGCCGCACAGTAAAACTCCGGGGCCTGCCGGTGCCGCAGCCGTGTCCTAGCCGAACTGCTTAAGTATATTGCGATCTGCCAGTTTGGCGCAGAACACTCACAACGGAAAAGCCGACCTGTATCGCCTTCCTGCGACTTGCTCTCTCTGTCGATTCCTTAAACACAGCCACAACCAAATCAGTAGCTGTAGATAACTTGAAATTCAAGCGATTGTGGCCGGACTCCATATCCCCTTCAGAAAAAAACAGAATTTATAATCAATACCAAGCTAGATCCAGGTCAGGGAAAACATGGTGGACAGAAAAGTTCAAGTACCTTGTAGAGTTGATGGAAATATACACTCCTGGAAATTGAAATAAGAAGACCGTGAATTCATTGTCCCAGGAAGGGGAAACTTTATTGACACATTCCTGGGGTCAGATACATCACATGATCACACTGACAGAACCACAGGCACATAGACACAGGCAACAAAGCATGCACAATGTCGGCACTAGTACAGTGTATATCCACCTTTCGCAGCAATGCAGGCTGCTATTCTCCCATGGAGACGATCGTAGAGATGCTGGATGTAGTCCTGTGGAACGGCTTGCCATGCCATTTCCACCTGGCGCCTCAGTTGGACCAGCGTTCGTGCTGGACGTGCAGACCGCATGAGACGACGCTTCATCCAGTCCCAAACATGCTCAATGGGGGACAGATCCGGAGATCTTGCTGGCCAGGGTAGTTGACTTACACCTTCTAGAGCACGTTGGGTGGCACGGGATACATGCGGACGTGCATTGTCCTGTTGGAACAGCAAGTTCCCTTGCCGGTCTGGGAATGGTAGAACGATGGGTTCGATGACGGTTTGGATGTACCGTGCACTATTCAGTGTCCCCTCGACGATCACCAGTGGTGTACGGCCAGTGTAGGAGATCGCTCCCCACACCATGATGCCGGGTGTTGGCCCCGTGTGCCTCGGTCGTATGCAGTCCTGATTGTGGCGCTCACCTGCACGGCGCCAAACACGCATACGACCATCATTGGCACCAAGGCAGAAGCGACTCTCATCGCTGAAGACGACACGTCTCCATTCGTCCCTCCATTCACGCCTGTTGCGACACCACTGGAGGGCGGGCTGCACGATGTTGGGGCGTGAGCGGAAGACGGCCTAACGGTGTGCGGGACCGTAGCCCAGCTTCATGGAGACGGTTGCGAATGGTCCTCGCCGATACCCCAGGAGCAACAGTGTCCCTAATGTGCTGGGAAGTGGCGGTGCGGTTCCCTACGGCACTGCGTAGGATCCTACGGTCTTGGCGTGCATCCATGCGTCGCTGCGGTCCGGTCCCAGGTCGACGGGCACGTGCACCTTCCGCCGACCACTGGCGACAACATCGATGTACTGTGGAGACCTCACGCCCCACGTGTTGAGCAATTCGGCGGTACGTCCACCCGGCCTACTATACGCCCTCGCTCAAAGTCCGTCAACTGCACATACGGTTCACGTCCACGCTGTCGCGGCATGCTACCAGTGTTAAAGACTGCGATGGAGCTCCGTATGCCACGGCAAACTGGCTGACACTGACGGCGGCGGTGCACAAATGCTGCGCAGCTAGCGCCATTCGACGGCCAACACCGCGGTTCCTGGTGTGTCCGCTGTGCCGTGCGTGTGATCATTGCTTGTACAGCCCTCTCGCAGTGTCCGGAGCAAGTATGGTGGGTCTGACACACCGGTGTCAATGTGTTCTTTTTTCCATTTCCAGGAGTGTCTTTCTCGTCATGGACGATGACAGTGACTCACGACTCGCCAGCACAATGGCATCCATTGGTATGATAAGTGCGTCGATTGCCATACTGGTGTCGGTGCTGCCTGCAGTGACAAATGGCATTTGACAGGGTTCTGCCACTGGCCAGTCTGACTGATCGGCTCGTCGTCGGTCTCCAGAGGGAAGGTCCGGTACTGCAACGTCTGTCTGTGCGTCTGCACGGACCGAGACGTAGTGAGCGCCGACGCGTAAGTCATTCTGAACGATAAGCCCTTCTATTCAATAGGTGAATTCCTAGATATTAAGTAGTAACTGAAAAACATTTTAACAACTTATTTTGTGTAAAGAAAACTTATGTTAAAGCGATAAGTTCCACATCATTACGAAATGTCGTATTCATGATCTATGGAACTAGGATTAATGTATGTATGTTATTGGAAGGCTGTGCCTTGTTTACGTTTCGAAAACGAGTGTGGTGATTCTTACTCTTCGTGCTCTTCCTAGTATTTCCCTAATTTGATCGTAATTCCTTGAGGAGAATCGTTTACTTGCAGTATAGTGTACGCCGGATTGTGTATATTTTCTTCATCACAAGTTCGCTGCGGTAGTGCTATATGGTTCACCGTGAAAGGGCCGCTTCCCCTGATACGGGTCAGGTCATACGGTGAGCACTAGATATCTGCCACTAGAACTCACCGGCAGATGTTCCGTTGCTACCCATGTCCGACAACGATGGTGAAATCCAATAGGGTGAATTAGAGTTCCCGGATACACAGCTTCTCCAATATCATCAACAACAACAGGAGTTACAACATTGACTCGAACAGCGGTTCTGCACCACCATCATCAACAATTGCCGTTTCAACAGCAACCACTCGATCAACAGCAGCAGTTCCTACTATTACAGGTACAACATCAACATCTCAAGCAATATCACTGCCAACAACAACAGCTGCGTCAGGTTAATGAGCAAGTTAGCAATCTCAAAGACCCTTCCAGCATCCATCTTGAAAGCCAGTGCAAGTCAGCAGTAGGAAAATGTTCCCCTTTGCAAACAGCTTTGTGTAGACTCAATTCCTGTCCCACACTGTGCTACGAGTGAGTTACCAGGTTAGGATCCCCCTTCCAGTACTCAGTACGCTCTTACTGTCAGAGTCAACCGCTGACTTCCATTGCTGCGGTTGTATCGTCAAGTGTCAGCAATTGGCACAGTCTGTCAGATGCAGCTCCCTCTATTGTCTTTATGGAGAGCTTAGATAAGAACATTGGGAAACTCCACGCTTTACTGGAAGGCAAGTTCTTAATTTCCTATAACTCTCAGGTCAAACATAACATTGATGGCAGTGGTCCGTCAGACGGAAACACAGTCAAGATGGAACTGAAAACTGCTGGGGCTGGCAACGCTTTCACAGAGGTCCCTGTTTTCAGAATACATCTATATGTCTCTATGTCTGTATTCCCAACTTCCTGCTCCATACTTACGGCATTATTTGTGTTAACATCAGCTTGATAGACAAGGACATCACTCACGCAATTGAGAGCATTTATCGTGTCGTGTGTATCAAGCGATACACTAAGAAACGTCATTCACATCCTGAACAAATGGTGCCGATTCCAGCTGTCTAGGGCAGGTTCGCTCGCCTCACATATTACTATTCTGGGGACAATCCAGTCATACAATGTCGAAACTGCTAGCGTTTTTATCATGCCGATTGCAGCAGGTGTGATGATCCACAGCCAGCGGATTCATGTGCGTCGCCGATTCCGACACATTCAAATTGCTCTACTCCGCACCCAGTGACAGAAAGCTCATGTTGGCCTTCCTCCATCGACAAGAGCTTCAACATGTAACAATGCCACATGGTGAGGGTGATTGGTAGCCTGTAGCTCTCATATTCGGCTGCCCTCCGCCAGCTTACTAGCCCCAAAATCGCCTGTATTTCCCACCTCTACCTTCAAAGGCATTCTCGATCCAATAGTCGCTTTATGAGATTCCTCTACGCGACCAGCTGGGTGTCCCAGTTAGGATCTCTTCCTCCTGGTGGCACGTTTGGTCACCATTACTTCCAGTCGGCAGACAGATCGCATGCTATCTCTGAAACAAGAGGTCTCTCAAAATGGCGTATTCTTAGGACAGTCTGGTGAGAGGGAGTCTCAGACAATCGTCGCGAACATTCGGCGTCTCATCATCTTCCCCAAGCTCCGCTACCACACATCCTCGTCGGTACAGTCATCATAGCTGTCACTTTGTCGTTACAACCAATATGTCATTAAAAAGATTGTCAAGTACGTCTCGAAAGACGCGAAGACACACCCGCCTGTAACTTCAGAAATACAGCCTCTACGACAACTATTAATGACCCTTCTTGCGCCTAGCAACTGTGTTGGACTTTAGGATCATCCAGTGGAATGCACGATCTGCGATTTCCAATAAACATGTCCTTCATCATGAACTTTGGTAACAGAAGATAGCGGTGGTTGCCATCTCAGAGATGTGGTTTCAACAGGTTCTGGTGTCTGCTTTCGAAGATACCAGGCTTATCGCCAAGATAGAGACGATGGTCAAGGAAGTGTCACTCTTTCAACAATAATGGACTGTATCACACCGGAGTACAGATATCCCATGAGGTTATCGACAGATTTCAAGCAATAGCGGCCAGGCCCTTTATTCCGGTCGGTGGCCTAACCATAGTGGCTCTTTGCAGCAGACCAGGGTCATTTATTCCCTTTGAAGAGTGGTTCTCACTGGTTCAACAGCTGGAACGTCCATTCTTATTTTGTGGGTGAATTGTAACGCTCACAGTGGACTGTGGGGCTGTGCCTATAATGATAGGCTGAGTGACGGGATCCTTAAGATTCTCGACGAGTCTTTTCCTGCTGAATGATGGATTCCCAACGTTACTTCCTTTACCTGGACAGAGACGCTCAGCCGTCGATTTTGCTCTGTGTTCGGCGTCACTTTCTTCGTTTTTCACTTGGACTACTCTTGTGTATCCTACGAGGTCTGACCTCTACGCTCTTCTTATATGTAATGAAACCTACAATTATGGATAAAGGAATGTAAGGCGAAATTTGGGGACCATGTGCCATCATGTGTCATTTCTTGTTATTGCCTAATTGATACAAACATCGCCGAAACAGGTACGCTTTGGCAATCAGAAATTAAGTAAATTACAACACAGACTGAGGAAGACATCAGATTTCAATAGTAGGGATATGAAAACAGGTAGACCTTAATTAATAAGAGTTGCAGCTACCCAAATTACGAAAGCGTTATGTAATTAAAAGGGAACAGGCAGGCCTTCAATGTTAACGACTTCACTTACATAAAACTACCAAACAGGAAACAGGTAGGGCTTCAATAATAACAGCATCAGTTAAGCAAAATTATAAAATAGAGAACAAGCAGGCCTTGTTTAATCGCCGGCAGAAGTGGCCGTGCGGTTAAAGGCGTTGAAGTCTGGAACCGCAAGACCGCTACGGTCGCAGGTTCGAATCCTGCCTCGGGCATGGATGTTTGTGATGTCCTTAGGTTAGTTAGGTTTAACTAGTTTCTAGGGGACTACTGACCTCAGCAGTTGAGTCCCACAGTGCTCAGAGCCATTTGCACCATTTTGAACCTTGTTTAATAACGGCGCCAGTTAGGTAAAATTACCAAACAGAAAACAGGCAGGGCTTCAACAATAACAGCTTCAGTTAAGTAACCAAAAGTTAGGACTGCCTGCTGACAAACGGTGCACCAGAAGGCTTAAACACAAGAAGCACAAGACTACACCAGTTGGGAAGGATAAGAAAGGTTATAACGAGAGGACCGGCATTCCACGTGCCTTTCCGTTGGGTACGGACCTGCAAAGGAAATATTAACACAGCAGGGTCAATTACGTGAAAGCAACAATAACTACTCAACGGTATACCCGCGTCCCTGGAAGATACTGCCTCTGCAACGACGGCGAAATGCCTTATAGAAAACTAGGCTGCCAAATCCAATTACATAGCCTCAGTAGCTGCAAAATTTTGAGACACACACACCTTCTAAGTCAATTTAACTAACAGAGCGATGCCGTCTGCAATGCCCTAAGGTATCTAGAAACTGGCACCCTGTCGTATTACAAGAGAAAGATGCTTAATTGGTGTTCGAAGACGTTTGGCAGCGGGGGTCGGCTAAAGCCCAACCATGTGGGTACTGCGTGACGTCGAAGGCCCGGCCACAGCACAGAAGAAACACGTCACCGCGTTGGCTCAGGAAACACCACCGGCCCGCACAGTTTAAGGTATCCTGTTAACAATCAACAAAGGGCAATACTGGCTTAGGAAAAGTGAACAACAGCCAAAATTCAAGGAAGCAACTTTTGGTGTTGGCGTCCCCCATCAACAACCTCGAGCAAAGATCTTAGTGGCCACAAACCAGAGAGATATCACACGACAGATCGTCAATGCCCATCGACTTTTCCTGCAACGCATATCACGGCCTAAAGGCCAACTCGAGAATGGAAGGTTATGCAGGCAGATTGGTCAAAGTACGGCGCAGTAATGGATGCTCAACTGTTGTCGCTCCCCACCGTGGCATCCCCTCAAGCAAGATACATTATGTTTAGAAATTATACGATTATGGCTGCATCGCATTGTAATCCACAGAAGAGGATGATGACTGGCTCCAGCCGGTCCCCAGTTACCTGGATGGAGCACAAATGTTAGCGTCGGTTGGCCCATCGGAAACTGGATTGCACTCGTCTTAAATGGCGTACATACCACGTAGGAGAACTATGTTGCCTACAAGCGGATGGATGCGTCCATTAAGCGCTTTACGAAGGCCTGCAAGAAAGAACACAGGAGGAAGTTCTGTGAACAAATATTTGTGCACATTCCATTTTGTCGTATTTGCTCGATGGTGAACTCACTCAAACGAAAACCGGTACCTCCCAAGCGGTTTCAGATCTGATAGACAAGTTTGCTGCCGTTGTCATACAAACTGCCATACTGGAATCTGCCGAGCTCGCGGCGACATGTGCCACCGCTGAACTAAGAGACAGTTTAACCACTCCATTTGAAAGGTAACCCTGTGGGGACTATATAAATGATTGAGACCGAAGTAAATTACACCAACAACATTTATTTTACTAAACCAGACATAATTTATGCTAAAAAAGTTATTGATTGAATGCTGTAAACAACTAACAGTTTATTTAAGACTTCAACGGACAAGGATCCTGGGTGGCAGAAGTGAGTCAAGTACTCTGGCCATAAAAATTGTTCTGACGCTGAGCAGACTTTTATTGATCAAATCTACTGTAGTTTCATTACATAGGGGAGCCGTGTATCGACTCGTGCTACACCTTGTGTTTAGATTGCATTGGTTTTCCTTTTCTTCACCTGACATGTTTGTTTGATATGTTGTCTGTCAGTAAGTGGCTGCTTTGTTGTCTTTTCCCTCTGCTATCGATATCTGCGTTTTTGCTTCCGGGAAACTGCTATGGAGGAAGTGAGGTCTTTGACCAGTTGTAACCTTGTGTGGTGGCGCGGAAGTAGGGGCGGTGCGCTGAGAGAGTCTGGTGGAAACGCGAGGGCAGTGTGCCTCGCCAGCGCGGACCAGAGGTGATCGGCTGTACCGAGTCGCCACGTGATGTATGTCGGTTGTGTGTGACGAGCGGGTCGAGTTGGGGGAAGAGCTCCCCGGGGTTGGTTGTATACACAATCGCCCCACGAGTAGTTGCTGTTCATTTCACCTTGGTGGGACGTTGACGAGCTTCTTTAAGTCCTCCGTTTCAACACTGCAGTTTAAAAAGGAGGCACCTAACGTGAAGGAGCGGTCACAATCCGTCAACGTTGCAGAGAAGACGTGAACTCCGGTGACAGAGCGTGTTGTCGCGTGACCGTGGCGTGTTGGGTACACTGGCGATGCGTGCGCGGTCTGATGTGTGGATCCTTGCCATCGGAGGTCGTGTACTGCCTGTTCGAGCATAATTGCAAGTTTTTAAGTTAGTGGCAGGTTTAATTATTAAGTAATAGGTTTTCGTAGCCAGTGTCTCTTCTGCCTTGTGGCCTCCGGGGATCGGGTATCCTCTCCCTGGCACCGGTGTAATTGAAGACAGTGAACTTTCTTCCTTCTCTCGTTACTGCCCGATGGGAGGTGTAGTTTTGGCAGTTTGTTTCGCTATTTTGTCGTGTGTTATGGGTAAATTCATGCTTCTTGTTGGTTGATCATGTGGTCGCTCATTCAGGACTGTGCGGTGTAATGTTTCCTTGCACAAGATTAGCTCTAATTCTGTCAGCAAGTTAAGCAATCTTATTAAAAGTTTTCACTGGCTAAAATTCGGTGCAGTGACCAGCCTGAGGGCGGAAATTGTGTTTACGGGCGGATTTAGGTTGGTGAGTATTCTGCCTAGCCTGACCATACCTGAGTGGGTGATTTGTGGCCGCCTTGCACGGGCCCGTCATATCTGTTATGTTCTAATGATATTCCAGGACACTTTTGTTTAAAAACTTTTTAAATTCCTCCATTCCTTTATTGCCATTAACCGTGTGTTTACTGAGACATTTGATTTTTTTAAATGGCGAATCAGGTAGCTCACTACCTCACCGTACTTTATTAAACAAAGATCTATATTTAGTAACCTGTTTACTTATATTCTTTAAATTTTTTAAACTGTTGTATTGCTATAAATTACTTGATTGCCGTTAGCGGCGTGTTTTGAAAGTCTGTTATTGCCGTACTGCTAGCTTCTGTGTGTGTGTGTGTGTGTGTGTGTGTGTGTGTGTGTGTGTTTTTTAAAGAAATTTTTAAACTGCTGGCTTCTGTGTTTTTTTAAAAAGAAATTTTTAAATTGTGGTATTGCTATAAATTATTTGATTGCCGTTAGCGGCGTCTTTTGAAAGGCTGTTATTGCCGTGCTGTTAGCTTCTGTGTGTTTTTTCTTTTTTTAATTTAAACTGTTGTATTGCTATAAATGACTTGACTGTCGTGTATTTAAAAAAAAGAAATTTATTTTAAAACTGTTGTATTGGTATAAATGATTTGATTGCCGTTAGCGGCGTGTTTAAAAGGCTGTGTATGGCCGTACTGCTAGTTTCTGTAAGATATGAATAAAAAATTTGTGTGTGAAAATCTCGACCCGACAGTAAACTGCTGGAAATTTGGCCCCGTTTCCCAACTTGTGGTGTGGCTTGTAGTAACCGTAACCACTGTGTGTGTCAATAGGTGCAACTGAGAGTAAGTGGTGATTGTGATCTGTGCACCTACGCAAAGCCGGAGTGGCAGTAAGTGATCCTGTTTGCATCATGTGGCAATGTAACTTGCAGCTGGCGAGATGTGTGCAGTGGAGGTGAGACGTGAGGCGGCACCTGTGAATCGATCGCGGCCACGAAAGAAATACAAAAATCTCACGGTTTACAGATCAGGCAGACGGATCGCAATTTACCCTCCACCATAGCCCTGAAATCACGGTAGATTTCCAGTATGTCACACACCCGTTTGCTGGTCGTACCATGGATCAATTTGGCTCACTTATACGACAGAGAGCACAAGGATACCAAACGCAAGACTAGGAAATCAAAATCGAATAAGTGTGCCCTCGGCAAGCGAGTAGTCTGAGACGTTTGAAGTCACACTCTCGGTACAGTAAGAAGTTCACCACACGTTCCCCAGTCGAAACTATTCGAAAATGAAGTCAGTGTTAGAACAGGTCGCAATGTCCAATCACACATGCCAGAGCTTCGACCAGAAGCGAAGTAACCACACCAAAGTCCAGCACCTGAGTGTCTCACACCTCTTCAGAAGATAAAAATTCGTTTCTCGGAAAGTGCACGAATAACACCGCCTTCACGCCGTCTTTAGTCAACCACAAGGCTCTAGAGGCGCTAAATCTCCCCTCCCACACGATAGCACAAACTCATGTCGAACCAGGGCAAGAGCCAAGTAACCTGAATTTCTTAAAAAAAAAAATCTTCCAATTACTGGCTTCTTTAAGTTTTCACAGGGGGGAAGACGATATTCTCCAAAGCTCTGTCGCTTCACATGGCAACAAGTGAACAGATACAATCTTAAAGATCTGTATCTAAACTACCTGTGCCTTGGAGCTTGTCCTAGCTATGAGATGTGATAAGGATTCTATCTCTAAACGTTACTCAGACGGCGGAGTTTCTTATACAACCGAGGCAGCCGATGGTTCACAGGCAGTGTCGCCGAATACGAAAACTTGTGAATTTTTATTATGCACTACTCTGCACACAATGCCTGGCTTACAACTCCACTGCGTAGATGCATTCCTTCTGTCTTTTGCCCACAGCCCAGCTTTCCACTGGTGCTGCAGCAGGTAGCTCAGCATTGTTCTGCTGGAGACCTGTCTTGACAAGAGGCTGCCCTGTCTGCCCTGTATGGCTGTAGGCCTGTCTGGCAAAATTTACTGAAGGCTGCGCTGGCCGCCAGTTGCTTTCAGCTCACAACATCCCATTTGTATGAGCTCAGAATCATAAAATACCTCATGCTTTTGGCGCCCTAGCAGGCTCCATCAACATTTTCTCAGGCCTTTAACTTTCCAGTCTCTCTCAATGTGTGTTGGGTTGTAATGAAATCTTTAATAACTTTCCTTATGCGGAAAATAGGTGAGAGAGTAACTTGTCCTCTCTCACATCCTCTCTCACCAAAATCCAAATTGCCCTGAAATCCTCTTCAGATAAATCACCCAGCTATGGCCAGATCCGCTACCCTATGGTTATCAATTTGTCTGACGATCCAAATGTGTTCTTGGGAACATCTTTAATGACATCTCAAGGAATGGGAATGTACCCAATTACAGGAAGATTCAAATATTGTTGCCCATACTCAAGCCCAGGAAAGAACCTTGTCAAGCGATATCGTATCGCCCAATTCCACTGTTGTCCTGCGTTTGTAAGACATTAGACACCGCCTTCAGTTTCACTTAAAATGGTGATCGGAATATGAGAACTTGCTCCCACGGACGCAAAACGGCTTCTGTAAGGGCAGAAGTACTTATGATAACATTACCTTGCTTGTAATAGACATTGAAAACATGTACTTCAATAATGGATCCCCCAGTGGGGAGTTTACTGATTATATACAGTTTGCTTGGTTGCCATACCGTATATATCCGCGATCAGGACAATGTATTGGATGGACCGCACCTTGTGTGTCATGGCCTCCAACACGGCGCGATAATTAGTCCCTTACTATATGCCCTGTATGTTGTCGATCTAGAGACTTTGTTGAGCTCCACCATCAGTTTCTTAAGTATGCGGAAGACATCTGTATACACGCTCACTCGTCGTACTTTTGGGTGACACGACTATGGCTTACGGAGGCATGTGAAATGTTGGCCATGGGGGTACAAGAACGGGCTCACTTAGTCACCTGACAGATCTGTTGTAATATTCACGAGGAAACGGTGTATTAACTTCTCAACCGTACTTCATCTTGACCCGTACACATTTCCTGTTCTGGCACATGCTAAGTTCCTTGGCGTCTATTGCGACAGCAATCTCACATGCACGCGACATGTTGGGTACCTAAACGACAGTGTAGATAGCACCCTGAATATCTTGCGTATGCTTGACCGAGTGTGGTAGGGAGCGGAACTGATTACGCTCTTGACTTTGTTTAGGTTTTGATCCGTTCTGTCTTAGATTATGGTAGCACTGTCTACGAAGCTGCAATACAATCAACTTTGCGCAAGCTCGGTGTCATCCATTATAGAGTTATTCTTCTTGTCCTCGGAAACATGAAATCAATGCCCACCAACGCACTGCTATTGGAAGCATCCTTAATGGCGTTAACTATAAGACGGTAGATGTCTGATATTTTTCCCCTCAGTCGATTTTCGATATCTGATCTGTGGATCGATTCTGGAGACTCACACAGACACCTCATGATCAGAATTCCTTTACTAGTTTGCAGCTTTGATAGATGGCCCCATCTCTTTCCAGACGTTCTGCAAGACACAGAATTCCCCTGTTTTCGTTTTTCGTTTAGTCTGTTCTTCACTCCAGCTCCAATGACATACCCACCGTCCCAATTCCGAAAGGATACCAGTATCACTCGCGACCTGGAGCATTTTCTCAGCAGTAAATTCACATCTATGCTGACGATTCTATCTCTGAGGCTGGTGTGGGATGCGCCTTCTTTTGCTCTTCTAGAGGCGCTTACCAAATCTTTGCGCTTCCACTTGAATCTTCTATCTACACGGTGGAGCTATTCGCCATCAATGAAGCTATTCATTATGGTACCAAAACACTTGCGGACTCTCAAAAATGTGCTGCAGAAATTGCAACATCCCGCGTTTGATAAAAGGACCGACAAGCATGTTCCGGGAGTTTTGCCGGCCATAAGAAACGCGCAGACCTGGGGCACTGCCGTTCGATTCAATATTCCGTGTACTTAATTACTGTAAAATTTAGTACGGCTGTTCGAAAGGTTTGTGCTACCATTCACGTACTGTGCCAACAAGAAGGGGTAGCACGTGGATCGGAACAGAATAGTAAGAGTTACTGAAATAATTATAGCTAAAGGAAATACGGTCGCCAGCTCAATTGGGCAAAATTTCTGTTCGGTAGGTGAATTAATGAGCCGAACAGTCAATGTCAAGAATTACTCGAACACGCGCGGCAACAGAGGGCTGCACGCACGTTTGCAAAAACAATTGAAACATTTACGTAATAAAGGGAGAAAGAAAATAGTTTGCACTTGAAATATCATTAACTAATAGAGCTGAAATTTTGAAAACGTATAAGATAACACTTAGATTAATGGTTACTTACTGTTGTAAGTGACAATGGCGCTACCTCACAATAAAGTCTACTATTTTCATATGAATTTTGAAAATTCGCAAAAAATAATTAAAAGAAACTGTAACGACATCTGAACAGGGAAGTAGAAATTGATAATTATTGTATCAAAAGGTAATTATAAATCTTTAGCAGGACTGCAAGTCAAAATGTGAACCAAAACTTTACTAACAACGAATTACAATGATCACTGATATTTGCACTCACTCATTAATTCTGGTTAGTGCTTTAGTTCATAGTGCCAGGAATCTTTTAATTTGATTAGTTGATTTACTATTTGTGACAATTAGATCGCCTCACATTAAAGTTCAAATTTATAGTTAGTGAGACTGAAATTACTGAATTGCTTTAAGTTCATATCTTTAACCTAACTGAATCATTTAGTACAGAAGCAAAATTAACTGGCACTGCAATTTTCATTTTTCATAAACGGTACTGGGATTATTGTAACAATAGGACAGGACAGGAACCTAATTGGTGAATGATTTTAGGAGAACCACGGGTAAACAGTTTTGATTAAACTATGGTAATTATTCACTCGCAAAACACCACAAAGCTGAGTAACGCCGTTACAAAATTAGTTGACAAAAAGATGTGATGCAGCCATCTTACTTCAGTCCATTCTCGCCGTGACGAAGTTGCTACGGCGATACTGCTGCTGGCTCCTTTCCATGATAATTAGCGAGCACAGGAGTTATTGGCAATGATATTGGCGTGGCGGGCTCTTGACGTTGCCGCAGCCAATATTTCCACCGCCCACGCTCATCACTTGCCACGTGCCGCTAAACAATCACTCCTCCAGTACAGTGCACGCCACCCATGCGTCCGCACTTCACCAAGTCTCACACCAGAGATCTCTCTCTGTGTAGCGCGCGCTCTGACGTAACATCCTCCCGCGTCCAGAGACGCCGTTACTCAAACGATACTTATTCGTTGACAAAAACCTATCGTTTCCCTAGCATTCCCTCAGCTATTACTCAGCGATATTTACATAATATATGTAATTGATTATATAGCAAAATAAACAAATTTATTCATACATCGTGTACACATAAAGATAAAAGCAACTATATGTACAATAATAAATGGTCAAAGAGCACATAGGCATTAAAGTGTTAGACCTTGTACGGATCTCAAATCGATTATAACAAAGGCCGCTTATCAAGTTTGGAACTGTGAATGTCATGTCTCTCAGCACTCGAAGGACAGCCAACAGACGATCGTACAAGCGAATGTCTCTTCTCGACCATGGCTCACCTCGGTGAAACTTCGTAGACGTCATGTGACTTCTATTATTAACATGAGATTGGGACACGTGTGTTACTCCACAGACCTATACCGTTTGAAGACTATCTGGTCTGGACACTGCGATAAGGACACAGCGGTAGTAGCGGATCTTAACCATATCATGTTGGCATGATCCTAGTACACTACTGTACAATTAGACTTATATAAGAAATTGGCTGCGAGAGGTTGCCTCCTCCCCACCAGTGTTTCCGTTTTACTTCACCGTTTTGATAAATATAACTTGCTCATAGACTACTTGAAAGCCACCGAAATCCAAATTTATGAGTTGCCGAGTTCTTCATTTTCCCTTTGCGTCAGCCCGGTTTGTAATCAGGTGCGTAATTTTGTTTTAATTTGTGAACAGACCTCTGTTTTTACATTAAGTTTTCGTTATTGCTCTCTAATGTATATTACGGCACTGTTCTATTGTCACTACTATACGTACCGTTAGTTGTATTGTATTTGTCATTTTGGGTTTTTCTTTTGAGTACGTCTGCCTGTATGCTACACTTCTCACATTGTTATATGATGTTAGTTGCAATTTCGTTCTTCAGCTTTTGTTGTACTTATTGCATGATGTACGGTGCTTGCCCTTTCATGTATTGTCTCTTACTGTAAGACCATATGTATGTTTGTCATAATGTTGTTGTATAGGGCTGTTTGTAATTCTGCTCTAGTGTCATTGTCGGAACAGCCGCCGCCTATCTGGTGTATGTCAAACTGCGCTTTTATTTTACTTTAAGAGTGTGATGGTAAGATAACCTCGTAATCTTTTGCTATTCTGCTTTTTCGATATTACGTTTCTTTGGTACTTTGTAACCGTTGTTGGCTGTGTGGTCCTTGTAACCCAAACCGAAAATAAAAAGAAAGGTCACTGGGAGAATTGTCAGCTTCGGTGGAGGCACCACGTCCTGTGGAGCAAATTGTGTGAACCGACGTTGGAGGCACTCGGACCTTCCTTACCGCATCCGGAATACGCTTCAGGCTGGCCGTCATAAATAACTACGGCCCGGCAGCCTCCAATTAGGATGTACGACGGCACCTGTCGTAGTAGTTCAATGAGCACCTGGCGTACTCCGTTGAAGACTGCATATGCCTTAAATTGGGTCTACATTTTCGCCAAGTGTTCGTGTACTGCATCATACGGGCCGAGCATCAAAAAATGGCACTGAGCACTATGGGACTTAACTTCTGAGGTCATCAGTCCCCGAGAACTTAGAACTACTTAAACCTAACTAACCTAAGGACATCACGCACATCCATGCCCGAGGCAGGATTCGAACCTGCGACCGTAGCGGTCGCGTGGTTCCAGACTGTAGCGCCTATAACCGCTCGGTCACCCCGGGCGGTGACCGAGCATCGCCACGACGTCTGCCGCCGGGAGTTCTAAGGGTACTTGAAATTTTCGTATATTCCACAGCTCCGGTCCAGAATGAGCAACCTCGACGTTGCCAGAATTTCCGTCTGCGCGGCAGAAGCAAAGTCCTTGTTTCATGTCTCTGAGAACCCTGTTGCACGTAGCGTCTGTAGTAAGATTCACATATATCGTGTTACTTCCGATCGGAAAGTGGATGCCGACGATGTCGACAACCGGATATTGGCCTCTTCCTTTAAAAAGCGCTCGACATCGAGTGCTTTTGGTCTGGCAAAGTCGTTTCTAAAAGCGAATCTCAGTATAGCTTTTCGGTTTTGTTTCGGCTTCATCTCGCCGCGCTATGGCGTTACTACAGCGGAAACGCACAGTACGTCTGCGTTGCTCAGCCACAAAAGCGGTACTGACCATTAAATCATCCGCACACAGTTGCCCTTGCAACCTCATGGCCTACCATAGCACGCTTCCGGTCAGACCCAAATTCACAGCTCATTAGTCACGGCATGGCATTTCGTCAGTTCCTTTATGAATTCGAGCCTGATGTGCATCTGCACTGAAGACATCACTGATCTCCTAACCTTAATTAGATACACTGTCAGTAATCACACACACACACACACACACACACACACACACACACGCGCGCACACACACACACACACACACACACACACACACACACACACACACATTGTGACTCACGAAGATATGCAAATATATTTATAATGTTATTCTACAGGTAAAAAGAAGAAAAATTTTGTACAAACATAGGCCCCCAAATGTTTAGGTTACGGAGTTACGGCTAACAAAAGATTTTGCTTGAGGTTTAGCAACTTCGCTAATATGAAGCCACCGCAAAACTCTGCGAGGTCAAAGTATAGCACGATTTCCATTTGTTTTGTTGTTATTGATTTGGTGAATCTAATAAAACATTTCCCAGACGTGTATCTGCAGTAGTTTTCCAGAAAATCCAGAGAAGCAAAGACTATTATACAAGTAAATTTGTATAGTTTCCATTTCGAACGTAGAAACGTTTGTGTCATTTTTGGCAACCGCTAGTGAGTGTTTTCAGTCGTTTCCTGAACTTGAAACAAGTTAGTGTTCTGTATTGTTTAGTGAAAGATTAGAGTAATAACAGTCTATGTAAGTGAACCATATAGTAACCGTCGTAATTTGTAGATTATTTACGAAATAGGGATGCCTTTGAAATTTACGAAAGAGAAATACAGTTTAACTAACCTTAGTACCATTTTTTTTACCAAAATTTTATTATCTACAACATCTATTGAAAACTTTGTGCAATTGTCTGGAATTTAAAATAGAAACTGGGTTAAGTAGTTAATAAATTAAAAAATTTACGAAATTACTTCTGTGCTTCTCTGAATGTTCTGGAAGGCTACTGCAGATACACGTCTGGCACATGTTTCATTAGATTCGCCGCATCAATAACCACAAAATAAATGAAAATCGTGCTTTATTTTAAGCTCGTACAGTTTTGCGATGGCTTCATATTAGCGAAATTGCAAAATTTAAGGCAAAATCTTTTATTAGCCGTAACTCCATAACCAAACATTAAGGGAACTATCTTTATACGAACTTTTTTCTTTGGTTTTACTTGTATAATAACATATTTTATTTGAATATCTCCGTGAATCCGTGTATATACATGCACATCGTCAGAAAATATTTACAGTGTTTGAAAATTTAGTTCTAGAAAATTATCAAGCGAGTAGCCAACGACGGAGTGACTGCTACCGATATTTCAGTGTTGAAAGTGATAGGTCCCAACAATAATGTGACAGGCTTCAATGATATCGATCTTTTTAAATTCCCATGAGAAGAATAACAGTAACCACTCGGTAGAAATTACACAGATCTGTAGACAAACTCCTGTAAGGCTTCTTCCTTTAAGCGTGAATTACTTGTATCAACAGACAACATTCCCAATATTTTTGTGTATTTTGGCAGGAGTTACTAGGATATACCATAGTTTTATTTCTATTTTGTAGAAATAAACTCTTCGAACCTCATGTATGAATATACGTTGCTGCGGCGTCCGATTTAGCCTGGAGCGGGAATACCATTCGATATTTATGGTCTGCTGGCGATGAAATACTTTACGAGTATGACGCAGGTCGTCCGTCATTCCTCTCGGCGATAGGTTACCGCTGGGTGGGAGAGCTACACGGAATAACGCCAAGTATTTTACATGCTATTTCGCGCGGGAACAGAATTTTGCGAACATTATTCGCTCTTACGGCTGTGTTATACAATGCGGGCGTGCGACGAGCACTGTTCCACGAATATAAAAGCGCTATTTTACATGTACCACCGCTTCAAATTTTATGTCCCACGCTCGTGTTACTGTGTTCTAGTTCGTACGGCCAGAAGCACACGTTTCCATCCGACAACCGACTATGATGACACACTCGTTGTAGCCAGCATATAATTTCCGGACAAGTAGTCTCATCAAAGCAAACTCTTTACTACATGGAGTATTTCTCTAAATGGCTCTATATATAGTCTACAATTCAATGATAAACTTTGACATCTTTCATCATTTTTACATAATTTCTGGTTTGTTGTATTAATTTTAGATGTTGTACGGGACTTGGAAAACACATATCACGGGGGAACATTCTTCTTACAGGTGTTACGGTGCTCGTCTATCATATTCTTTGCAAATAATAATCCCTCAAGTCAATGCGAGATGACATATAGTAGTTCCTCGTTTCTCATTAGGAGAGAAACGAAATGGAAATATAAAAAAGCGTAAGAAATCGTTTAAATTTAAATCTGGCATAAGTTCCTGGCAAACATGGAAATGCGATGTAATGGGCGATGGTATTCAGAAGTAATGGATTTATGGCGGTACCGTTTACGAATTTGGTGTATAGCTTCTTTTCTATTTTTGTGAGTTCACACGAGTGTGGAAGTGGTATCTGCTTGTACATTGTACATTTTTAGTCTTACTATCTGACTTATTTGATCTCTTAAACTACTCATGGTTGACACAGAGAGTAAATCGGGTTATAGAAAAGTAATGTTGTAAGTTTTTTGCTCATATACTGTGGAAATTATTGACCTCTTTTACCTCTACATTATCAGACAAAAAAAAAAAAAAAAAAAAAAATCTCCCCAAATCGAAATTTTACCAAAAACTAAAGAAAACCGTGAAAGCGTGAAAACTTTATGCTGTCACTGCGTACCAAGTTATGATTCCAGTATTAATTCCCTGAATGTATTCCAGTTTACATGTAACTTGACTCATAAATGAAGAACAACGCAGTTTGATTACTGGAGTGATCCAAATTTCGTAGCGCAACAGGTCAATAAAGGGACCTTTAACGTAAGTTACAGCCAAGTAAACTGCAACTACGATTTTTGACTGTTCTAATATAGTCCATCGGCGTTACCTTCTACGAAAGATCCTTCCTTGCTGATGTAAGTGCTAACTAATGGAAAATGATTTCAAACCACTTTCCGGAATCATTCTTCGCTGCTGCATGTTCCTGAAGATCACTGTGATAGCACTTACCTTAGCTGAAAATTGAAACTAAAACAAGAAAGCACTTTGGCACGTGAATCAGTTTTTAGAAATGTTACTTCTGCTGAAAGCAGTTCGATTTAAATACTGAACTCGCAAAAGGTGTTGATATGAACAAATCTTACATGAGCAATTGGCTGGTGAGCTTTACAGGGAGACAAACTGAAAATTTTTGTGAGGGAAAAAATTCATCAAACACTTGCATTTAAACCTTGTTATTATTCACGATATAGACATACAAGCTAACGAAAAATACATACAACTATCCGCCTAGAAATTAGCTGTACAGAATGACACATTTACAAAACACAGACGATTAACCCAATATTGATTATAAACCCCTTAGTATTATTTAAACAGCGTGTTATGCCGACACTTTCCAAGTGGACTTCACTAGAGAGCCTGTATAGGGAGAGAGTGGCCATAGGTGAAGTTGACCGTGATTGGTTGATTAGCTTTGGCACCATTTTTCTGTCAAACGTCTCTCGCGCTTCCTATGTTCGCCGTGCTTTTGAGTTGAATTGAACTTCAGAGGACTTTTGGAAACGATTAAAAGGTATTTCAATTAATGAGAGACTTGTTATGCGTTGTGCATGCATGTTCGATTTAGTTGTATATCGTTTTTAGTACGTAATTAGCGTTTGCAATCTTAAATACGAGTTGAACTGATGAACCGTTCTGTGATGAAGTCGGTAGGCCTACATGTCTGAAGTAAACACGTTAATAATTATGTAGCCGGCCGCTGTGGTCTAGCGGTTCTAGGCGCTCAGTCCGGAGCCGCGTGACTGCTACGGTCGCAGGTTCGTATCCTGCCTCGGGCATGAATGTGTGTGATGTCCTTAGGTTAGTTAGGTTTAAGTAGTTCTAAGTTCTAGGGGACTGATGACCATAGATGTTAAGTCCCATAGTGCTCAGAGCCATTTGAACCATTTAGTAATTATGTAAGTCTGCAGGCTTTCGTGGCCATTGTCACTGAAATTAAAATCTTCTGGGTTATTAGAGCGCGTCATGTCTCTTCTAAAATGTTCGACGTTTCGACCCCTCTGCTGGGATCTTCTTCAGGATCTTCTGGTGCCCACTACTGCTAGAACACGTTAGTAATTGTACAGTATTGTTTTTGACATCTGTAATTCGTTCTGCAGACGTTCGTAAACGATGGCAGGTTGTGCTACATTTGGTTGTTCCAATAGAGGCGAAGGTGGATTTCGCAGTCTTTTTAAATATTTTTAGTTACGCAAAACAGGTAGACCCATTACAATTTACTGCATTCTTAAGCTCTTATTTCTTTAACAGTTCGTCCATACTGGTAGCATCTCAAGCTTTTCTGAAGCCAATATCTGACAGTCCTTGCTGGAAACGGAAAGTTCCTGTAATTGTTATGCCCTGCTCATTCCACTTTATACGTCAAACTTTATTTAGTTCCGAATCAGAACACTAGGCATTAATTTAGTTTCAGTATTATTGCCTGATTGTTGACGCAGGCACGTTGTAAGCACGTTTTCCGCAGTTGTCGTGGTTGCTGAAACATTATTCGTAGTAGATAATTGTAGGTACTCTTGAAGACAGTTTTTAATAGGCCTACTTACTGTGGGGTGGAAGGGATACGGTAGTTTTCTTGTTACATTTGGTCGTTATTACAGTAGCCTACAATTAACATTACCTGATTTTTGTAATCGTTTTCGTTTGTTATCTACGAGAGGTATTCATATATATATATATATATATATATATATATATATATATATATATATATAAAGAAAGTCGTAAGCAGTTGTTTATTTGTGACATGCAGAAAGTTTGAAGACGTGACAAGAAGTACCAACACGTATCATACTTTTTGCATGTCACAAGTAAATAACTGCTTACGACTTTCATTCATCTGTATGAAGTTTTCCTGTGCTGTACGTAGTAGGCTATTATGAGTATATTATAGCTGTAAAGAAAGGCATTTAACGAATGATTTCGCCATATTGGCTTGTGCTTTTGATTCGGTGAGTGTGTACTCCACTATTCCACTACTGGCCATTCGAAAGTCCCAGCCGCAGTTTGGCAGAAAAATGGCCGCCGTATCGTCCGGTTGGCTACTCTCTCCCTATACAGGCTCTCTAGACTTCACACCTGTGGGCAGACGGGTCACCTTGTTACCTGCATGTTTCTGATTCTTGGAGTAAGAAAAGTGCTAAGCTGGCAATGCGACAGCCTTCACTCAGGCACAGTAGCGGGTGCAGTTGGCATTCACCAGGCATTGACGCATGTTGCATGATGTCCCTACGTGGCGAGAAGTGGAGCCTTTTCATAAAAACACTGTTAGATCCCATTCTTCTTCCTTATCCCTCTGAGCGCTGCAGCTGTGAAATCCCGACACGCTACACCTTTCTGCAGGGGTAGTCAGTCTCGGCAGTGTCATTTCCCACGGGGGCTGCTGATGGCTGTCACCGTCACGGCCTGGCCGGTGCCTCAGTCGTAATGACGGCTTTTACCGTATGCCGGTTCCTCTACCTCTGGTCCTGCGAAGCTCTATAGCCGATCAAAGGTATTTCCGTCGGATTTCGAAGTTGCTGTTCGACATTCATTCTAGCTGCGTCTGTGGTGTAGTTTAGCTTTCTGCCTCTTCATCAGGATTTTTAACTGCTATCATTTTTGAGCTCCACAAACAAATGGCATGTCGACGTGGTTGCACTGACGAAGGAAGTTGGAAATTTGTGGTAAGTTCCTATGGGACCAAACTGCTGAGGCCATCAGTCACTAGATTTACACAGTGCTTAGTCTAACTTAAACTAACTTATGCTAAGGACAACACACATACCCATTCCCGAGGGAGTAATCAAACTTCCGCGGAAAGGGGAGGGAGGGATTCAAGGCGCCCTAGACCGCACGGCCACCACGCGACCCAGCGGAGTTGAAGAGAAAGTGGAGATCGGAGATACAAGGACTCACAATGATAGTGAATGTGGCATATTCAGTGACTGTAGTGATCATGGTGATGATGAGTTCAAATGGTTCAAATGACTCTGACTACTATGAGACTTAACATCTGAGCTCATCAGTCCCCTAGAACTTAGAACTACCTAAACCTAACTAAGGACATCACACACATCCATGCCCGAGGCAGGATTCGGACCTGCGACCTGCAACAGAACGGAGAAGAGATAGGAAAGGAAGACGCTCTGATGACGAAAATCATCTTCGTTTTACTGGCAGATACTTTCCAAATGTCGTTCCAAGTGACCAGTCGAAGAAACGGGAACGGCGGCTTAGATGTGCAGTCTGCTCGAAAGAGAATGGGCGCCGAGAAAGGAAATATGAATGCCAAATATGCAACGTGCGCTTGTGTATTGCACCATATTTTAAAACATGCCACACAAAGAAGAAATTTTAATAAAGTTGCTACATCTGGAAGATGAAATTAAGCACTTACTTCCGAGGAAATTATTTAAAAATTAAAAAACCGAAAAACAAAAAGAAAATGAAATATAAATACAAATTTAAAAAAAATTAAATTTTCCATACCTGTCCAAAGCCCGGTTGAGATAGAAGGGTGCCGGCCGCGGTGGTCTCGCGGTTAAGGCGCTCAGTCTGGAACCGCGCGACTGCTACGGTCGCAGGTTCGAATCCTGCCTCGGGCATGGATGTGTGTGATGTCCTTAGGTTAGTTAGGTTTAAGTAGTTCTAAGTTCTAGGGAACTGATGACCACAGAAGTTAAGTCCCATAGTGCTCAGAGCAATTTGAACAATTTTTTTTTGAGATAGAAGGGTGACAAATATAGTAGTGCAAAAATAAATAAATAAATAAAAATAAAAGTAAATAAATTGCAACAAAGAGTTATCTGACCTTGAAGAGTCTCTCCAAGTGAATTACTGTGCTGACAAACACCTCATATGCAAACATGTGAAACATCCAGTCTGTGCAGAGAAACAGTTAATTTAATTAAGCTGTGTGCAGTAACATTAAGGATCAATTTGCCTGATAAAGTACTTCATGGTGCAAGGCAACTGCAAGTGCTTGTATGTGCTGCATGTGAACACATTGTGAGTGATCACGCAACGTACTCTTTCACGGCCAGAATCTTTATAGAAAAGAAGGAGCTTAAAGCTACCTAAAGTACGGATATCGATCTTGTATAAAGAGAATGAAATCCCGTTTCTTTTTAAAGTCATGAATGATGACGCCATGCACAGATAGTCACAGTCACCGCGCGGAGTGGCTCCGTGGTTTGAGACGTCAAGCACGGATTGCGCGGCCCCTCCCGTCAGAGCTTAGAGTCCTCCCTCGGGCATGGGTGTGTGTGTTGTTCTCAGCATATGTAGTGTGTGAGACTAGGGACGCATGACCTCAGCATTTTGGTCCCTTAGGAATTCACACACATTTGGACACACAAAAAAAATGTTTCAAATGGCTCTGAGCACTATGGGACTTAACTTTTGAGGTCATCAGTCCCCTAGAACTTGATCTACTTAAACCCAACTAACCTAAGGACGTCACACACTTCCATGCCCGAGGCTGGATTCGAACCTGCGACCGTAGCGGTCGCGCGATTTGGACACACATTTTCACACAGTCGGCATCAAGTGACGTATGGTGTTGTCATCTATACGCTGTATAAGCAGCACCTCAAGATTTAGTGGAAGTAGCCGGTTTACCTCGGAAGTTGTCTCCCGCAGTTGGAGACGAAATATCAGGAAGCAGTTTAGTACTCTTGACCACGGCCTCTAAGACCGGAAGACGTTTCTTGGGGTTTATCCGTTGGGTGAAAGTGATGCGTTAGATAAAGCATGGTGTTTTGCATACAGAATTATTGTAAGCTTCGGGGGGGGGGGGGGGGGGGGATAGAGAATAGCTAGTGCCAATAACAGCTGTTAAATTTAAGAATGAATAGGAAGATTTGTCTAAGATAGCTGGTTGCCAGTTTAGATCCTCTAGATGAAGATGATCTGGAAAGGATGAATTCAAACCGTAACCACACTCAAGCCACCAGTTTATCTCCATTAGTTTAGAATGAGAAACATTTAAAAGGAACGGAAAGACTACCAATGGATGAATTACCTGAGGAATTGGAAGACTTGTTTAATCCTATGGCTCTTTGCCAGTGACCCCAGTCACGCAAAATTCCATTGCATGACTATTTACACTATTTACGTCCCATATGGTGTCACGTGCATGCAGTGTCACTAAGCAGCGTGTAATGTTGCGGTGGTTAGCGTTCAGAAAGCTTTGGCTCATCATTGGGTTGAAAATTGGTAGAAAATATGTCAAAAGAGATGATAGCAGATACCAGCCATAACAGTCTGTCCCCGTGTTATGTCAGTGGACTTCTGCATATGCGTCTGTGTCGTCGCAACAATGCTTCGCCATTCGTCTGTGCTCAATTTATTTGGTTGTCTTTACGCATCGCGTGCCCACAGCATCAGCAGCCAGCATTTCATGTTACGGTGGTCAATTGTCAGAATTATCTGGCTCATCATTGTAGCTTGGAAATTAGTAGAAAATATGTCAAAAGCATAAAAATCATTGCGGGGAAGTCTTACGTTGTTAGTTGTTTAGACTAAGTAGCTATAATATGTAAAAAAGTCTTATGATAATAATATTACAAAGAATTTTCGTTAATAACTCTATTAACAGATTCTTCCAGTTTGTGGAGCCTAAGAAAATTTTTGGTCGTTGCCGCACAGAGAGAACAATAAGACGCTGATATGACGGATAACTTGTTTGGGTTGTATGTGGCTGAGCATCATTGAGTGTATATAGTTAATAACTCGTCTGCGCAGCTTTATCAATGTCGCTAACACCTTTAACAGGTATTGTTTGTGTTTTCATGACATAGTGTATCTCCTTGTAGACTGCAAAACTCTGCACTCTTTTCCCCACTCTTTTCCAATGAGATACTTTGACTTGTAGATAACACCTCAGTTGCGCTACCGGTTTCGTCTAGGCTTTGCCATCATAAACGATCTTCCTCGTAAGAGCGTCAACTGTTCAACTGCTTCGTCTGCTGGTATATGCCTTTGCCCTAGAGACTGCTTTTTGATCCCTTCTAGTCACAGATACATATATTCTTCGCAATTATGTATGTTATTGGGTGGTTTGAACACCCCTTGCACTAGTTTTTAAGCAAAGTGTGTGAAGATTTATAGTCGGAGAGAATGATCAAATAAAATTCTTCAAACTTTCTCGGCAATCTCATCACATCATGAGATGTCGGGTATTCTGCCGCATTTCAGCGTCGTTCATGCATGTTATTTTGAGGACGTGACTCGTCATTTTCATTAGGTGTTACCCGAGACGGCTTTTTGAATGGAACGAGTTCCTTATTTACACTCAAGGTATTCCTCTTCAATTGTCGTCTGCAGGTGCTCCGTCTGTATTCTGCTCCCGCTACAAACGTTCTGCGACGTTCCATCTTCACCCTGATGCTCCTAGTGCTCTGTCTAGAGCTTGTTCCCCATGTCCACAAACGCAGTTCTGCTTTCTGTGGAGTTATACTGATGGACCCATTGCGTTTTCAGCAACTCCAACACATGATTCCGGCTCTACTGAAGAATGAAATGCGTTTAAAAGGTTGGAATGTTTTATAGCTTCCGGTATGACCGAATGCCCTGCTTTCACGACAATGGCTTCTTTATTCAATTTGTATACATCCTATTGCTACAGCTTATTCGGGTTCTTCTAGTGGTTAAGTGAGATCCTATCTGCAAATGTTTTTGTGAAACTAGTCCACTTTTATGTCTGGATCAGCGATAGTGGTGCAGAACTCTTCTTCAAAGAATGACATTCACCCGGAAGACGTCATAGTAGAACTCTGAGTGCGTTCATCCCATATTGACCATGTCAGTCGATAGCCTAGCCCCCATCTTCTCTCCAGGTGGGCTTAGCCAGTGACGCAAAGACAGATGAGTTGGAGGTTAGGCAGGCACTTACATTACAAGAAGGGATCTGTCAACCCGTCGCCGAAGTCGTGTTATCACTTCAACAGGTCCTTTCAAGTACAGAAATACCATAGATTTGTCTTGCGTGTTCCCTCACATATTTTCGTAAGTGTTAGTGGAGCATCTAAGTTAAAAGCTGTTGGGACACTACAACTTTGCAGTCGATACGCTAATATCACAGAAAGATCGCGAAAGAAATTGTTTTTTAGATTGAAATTCTTACGAAAGAAGTCTTAAAAGGTTTAACACTATAATTTTTTGTGACTGGTATACTAGTGTTTTAAGAAGTCATTCTTTACGTGTAAAAGTAGTGACTGGTAACGCACACTTGTGTGTACCTTGTACTACTTGTCTATTAGCTTCCCACGTACGGCTTACGTAATATCAACAGGTACGCTGTCTGATCAGACGTAGCACGGCACATACGGCGTTGTTGTGGGGTGCGGCCACACTTCGCGTGCGTGACGCCTCGCACTCAGACGGAGACACTTCCAGTGAGGTGCCTGAATGTCTATGGAGGAATAGCAGTCAGTTCCTCCTCAAGAGCCGAAACCATACAAGGTTCTGATGTTGAACGCTGGAGTCGGGAGCGACGAGGACGTTGTAACTCACCCCAGAGGTATCCGATTGGGTTGAAGTTGGGATTCTGGACGGGCCGGTTTATTTCATAAATGTTATTATCAACTGATCCTGATTTATGATGGGGCACATTGTCATGCTTATTTAATGGTCGTCGCGAATCTAATAGTATAATGTACGCAGTACACAAAGCAGTACAGTCTGTTCATACCTTTCCGCATTTAGAATTTCATTATGTCCAATAAAGGGAATCACATCCCTAACTACGAAAAACACCCCGTAGCGTAACATGAGTTCCAAGATACTTCACTGCTGTCACTACGCTTGATGGCAGGTAACATTCCCCAAATCCTTCCATCGGATGCCAGAGGGTATCACTCCGTATCACTTTCTTTTTCTTTGTATTTCATGATATATTTTACAACCCAAGTTCCACAGACCTCAAAGCTGGACGATTACAGTCCATCAATACATAGGGTCTGCCTGGTCTCGCCTAAGCTGTTGTCGCTACTTGGCGTTTCCACATCACAATCACATCACCACGTCGACTTGGCCACCGTTAGCAGGGTTGGAATGTACGTGAGGGATATGTTTTTCAGACGATATCCAGAAACTACTCACTAAGCTCTCTTGACCGACATATACTGCTGTAGCTGCTTCTCTGCAAACAACAAAATACTCCTCGGGTCCCTATACATCGCTGAGTCAGCCTCTAGCGACATCCAGTGATCAATTCCGCAATACATAGGGGTGTATGGATACTTTTAACCAGTGTGTATAAGTCCCTTCCGGAATATCCCCGTCCGTCACCACATTTGAATGTATTAAGCACGATTCTCAATTGTTTAATAATATGAAGAGCCCTGTAGAATAAATATCAGTAAAGGAATTCTAGAACCGAATAAATAATTATGTCTCTCTGTATCAATGTTTATAATGAAGCTAATGAAAAAGTACACCAGATGGCGCCTTTTTTTGTGACTGATGTCGTTGGATATCCAATTGGCGTTTACTTGCTTATTGGTTTTCTGAGCTCTTACCGGGGGAGGTTTGCTGTGATATTTGATTGCCAACAGCATTTCACTTTTGTCACTGTCGAAATATTGTGAAGCCCAGAGTCTTGGAAAATCGGACATTAGCCGGCAACGTCACTGTGTGCTGCTGGTAGCCACATCTCGGTGTACTCCGGGCCCAACCGCCACCCCGGCCGCAGAGGCGCTGCGCCACAGGGGTGCTCTTACGGCATCCACGGCGACCCACAGGAGCGGCCACGGACGCCTAATTTACGCGGTGGCGTTAATTAGGGCTGATTAACGCAGGGCCACGCGTCCCGTATTGAAGAGGAGACCCGAGTCGAGCGCGCCCGCTCTCAAGGCGCGCGGCAGTCTCGTCAGCGCGGCACGTCGCCTTTAAGACGGCTAGCCGGCGCCTCGCTGCCTCTCTGCAGTGTCTCCCTCTTCCCCTCCCCCCCCCCTTCGTCTCCAGACGAGACAAGAGAACTTAAGCTCAAGCTGGCTGTTCACCCAGAATGTGCATACGTTTTTCAATTGTTGGTGGGAAATCTACCCGATTTGAATAATAACATCTAATTCACCTACACAGAGGAAGAGATTGTGTCAAAAGTCTTGCAAACACCGTCAAAGGCACGACGTGACTTGCAACTGGAAGAATATCAGGAAGGGTTCGCAGATATCTGAAACTCAATAACAATAATAAACAAAAAAAAGTTTAGCGTCATTGACCAGGAGGCCCCTTACGGGGCAAGTACGTTCGCCTTGGTGCAGCCCAGGTCTTATTACATTCTACGACACATTGGGTGACCTGCGTGCCTGATGGGGATGAAATGATGATTAAGACAACCCAACACCCAGTGCCTTAGCGGAGAAAATCCCCGACCCAGCCGGGAATCGAACCCGGACCCGTAGGATGGCAATCCGTCACCATGACCACTTTTTTTTTTTTTTTTTTTTTTTTTTTTTTTTTTTTTTTTTTTTTTTTTTTTTTTTTGGCTGATTAATGTAACAATTTATTTCTCCCGTGCTTCCTGTGCCTCCTACATACAAGTACTTTGCTCTCTATTAGTAATCGCAGAACGTCTTCCTACTACTCAGTACAGATGCATTTGAAGTCTGCGTCCAAACTGGGCCCGACCAGCGATGGGCAGCTGGTTAAATAATGACGTGTGAAGAGGGCCGCCCGTCGGGTAGACCGCTCGCCTGGTGCAAGTCTTTCGATGTGACGCCACTTCGGCGACTTGCGCGTCGATGGGGATGAAATGATGATGATTAGGACAACACAACACCCAGTCCCTGAGCGGAGAAAATCTCCGGCCCAGCCGGGAATCGAACCCGACCACTCAGCTGTCGGGGCGGACACTGAATAACAAGAACTTGAGGATAAAACTCTTGTCTAGAACAGATCATTCCAAATTCTAAAGGAAATTGGTTTAAAGAGCAAAGGAAGAGAGATTATCCGTCACTCATTAACTAACCATTATTAAAGGCAATGTCTCTTAATAAATGTTTCTGGTATTCTGTATCTCACGTTGCTAATGAGATTGAAATAAATCTGCCTCATGTACCATAGAAGAAGGCCATTTTGCACCTATCAAAATGCACTGAAGCAAGAGGCTTAAATACATCAACAGTAGTTACTTTACAATAAATAGCAAAAATATATCTTTCCCCTCTGTTGACCACAATCACTCCTAACAATTCTATTCCTCGTTTATCACGTGTGTTTTCTTCATATAACAGTAACGTGTAATCCACACATCTAGAACAACGTCCTCCTGTTATTGCATAAAGATCTGTTCAAGACGATTAATAAAAATATTTGCAAGCACGCCTGTACTGGACGAAGTGTATGGAATGTCACACACATTCAGAAGTAACGCCGGATTTTCAAATTATTTCTACCCTGTTTGACTCTCTCTGCTTAGTAATTAATTTCTATGACTGAAGAATACGTATTTTCTTTTACGTTTATACCTTCGTAAATATTATCATCAGCAACGGCGGCCGAAGACGTCCTCATTCTCAGGGCACAAGCTTGCCCTTGCGGTGGGAAACTGCCCCTTACAGGCGGAAGAATCAGGAATGATTAGTGTTATGGGGTACAGAAGGCAACCGAAACCACTGCATTAAAGACATAACATATGTCGACAGTACATGTGGTCAGTAACTTAAAAGAAAATGTCATGATGATCATTGGGAAAAGACTATGGTCTAGTCCCCCTTTGGATCTCTGCGAGGGAACTGTGAAGGGAGTCGGGATCATGACGGAGAGATTGAATAACCAACGAGGGGATAACGTTCTATGAGTCGGGGAGAGGAATATCAGAAGTTCGAATGTGATAGGAAAGCTAGAAAATCTGAAAAGGGGAATGATAAGTCAATGAAGTGGAATTAGAAGAATTTCTCGTCACACGAGTATAGGGTAATATCAACAGGAGCATGAAATAGAATGACGGGAGTGAAATTCGTTATGAACAGAAGGTAGGACAGAGTATGAGTTACTGTGCACCGTTCATTGGTAGGGTTATTCTCATCAGAATTGGCAGAAAACCGACAGCGATAGTTCAAGTATACATGCCGAGGTCACAAGCAGAAGTTGAAGAGATAGAGAACGTATATGAGGATATTGAACGGGCAAGGGGCAATGGGTAATGGGACGGGTAATGGCTGTAACTTGTTAACGTGTATGGAAGCAGTGAGCCTTTTTCGATCGCTCTGTCCCAGTAAGACGCTTGTCTTCATTTGCTGTCATCCTCATGCCTTGCATTTACGGCATATAACTTCGAGACTTAGCCTAACATTGATAGTGAATCGTCGTAACCAAATCCCCATGTCAATTATCTCAGAACCGGGCCAATAACTAGTTCCTATCATTCATAAGACCATCTATGCACTGCTTGAATGAAACTGTTGCCTATGAATGTTTAATTGTTTCCAGAGTTAATATGTTAAACGAAGATTAAATTACATATGTTTTACTGAATGATTTTGCTTTCATTATCCATGAGTCATATGTCCACTGGCAGGAGTAACAGAAAGTTCAGTGACACCAACTGAGGACAAAGCTCTCAGGGCAACATAACGAATCGCTTTTAATGAAATTCCGTTGCGAAACTTAATTAATCAGCAATGGTTCGTGAACAGTGACCTGTCGGCGTAATTGTATCAGTCAGATCAATCAGGTGTAAAAGCTGATCACTCGCGTGTCTCACAGTATCGGTGTTACAATGGAGCAGTGTCTGCGGTTATGTTTCTTTTATCGTTTTTGGCTTTTCCTATTGACACAAACAGACCTAATATCATTTGGTTCAGTATAATATTAGCTAACGCAAGTGCGTTTCCTAGAAGTTACTACTGATAAATTGATGTTGTACTGCTTAGATAGTTGATGTTTATATCTATCTGCTGTATGTAAGAGCCTGATGACGACCAGTCCCAATTAAATAAATACTAGATACTGACACACAGCTGACGATGTCATTCATTGGTTCACGGAACTATTATCTGTTTCACGAATAATGTTCTCTATTGTTGCCGACAAGAAATATTGTGTATGTGTTCCTAAGCGTCTGTATGTTTCTGTTTGTGAGTGAGTGAGTTATTCAAATATTGAGCAGTGTGTGTGTCTGGTTTGGTTTGTTGAGCTCTCGCCTTTACTTTCAAGAGTGCGGTGGAGAAAATCATCCGCAAATAGCGCAAAGACTATGTAATCAAGCGGTAAAAAATTAGGTGAAACAGGTTTACTATAGTCGGTGTGGACGATATTTGTTTACTAGGTACCAAAATGGTGTAGAGGACGTCGACACGAACCATTTTACACAGCACACTTGTGATGTACCATGTTGGGAAAGTACTTCAACTAGGAATTCACCTTAGCTGCTTTCGCTCATTTTCAAAAAAATGGCTCTGAGCACTATGGGACTTAACTTCAGAGGTCATCAGTCCCCTAGAACTTAGAACTACTTGAACCTAACTAACCTAAGGACATCACACACATCCATGCCCGAGGCAGGATTCGAACCAGCGACCGTAGCGGTCACGCTGTTCGAGACTGTAGCGCCTAGAACCGCTCGGCCAGCCCGGCCGGCTCTCGCTCATTTCACGTGAATTATTTCCCCTAGACAAAAACGAACAGGACCATCTTTGTAGGAAATTATTTAGTTTGAAATTCTTCGTGGATACACCTTCACCAGTTGCGGTTTTCAATTGATTAGTAAAAAACTTCAAAACTGAATTTCAAACGCTACCCCACAATCACCTCCTATCGGTAGGGATTTTTAGTATATTGCTCATGGCACTCCTTCCTACCACTGCACAAAAATTTTCTACTGCATGGGTCATTTCAAATATTTTACTTTTTTCGGTTTCACTGACTGGCCCTGCGCAACCGGCTTAGTCGAGCACTTACTAATTGCAGTTTGTGTAAAATATACCGAACAATGATAAGAATTTTTACAACAAAAACTCGTAATTTTTTTTCCAGCTTTCTGACTACAGAATTACTGTTTCTGTATGGATTAAGGTTGAATCAAATTGTCAGGGTAATTAGTTTTTGGTAACGTTTACAAAGTACGGTTTTCTTTCATCGTTATTATCTACATGTATAAAGTAATAGTTTCAAGGAAATAGCCGACGAAGCCGGTGGCGTAATAGTCAATTAAGACCAAAGACGGTAGAATATTGGTAGTAATTCGTGTAGTTGCAAACTTATGTACAGTGGTAGGAGGGACTGCCATAAAAAACTACCAAAAATCCTGGTCGGTGGTAGGCGACTGGGAGTGTGGGTGTGCTTGAAGGTCGTTTACGTGTTGCATTTTTTCTTCTGGATAACACAGAATCCGCTGCCTATTGCTAAAATATATCCCAGTAAAAAAATAAATTACATTAAATTTCTTACAAAATTCATTCTTTTTTTTTCTACTATAAATGATAAGCGTGTAAAGAGCACGTGAATATGAAAACCTCGCGGGACGCTTTTGCGCTATACCTTAGGTGGATTTTGCAGGTGGGTTTGATGCAGTTTCCTGATGTGATTTACCACAAGCGTCCGTTAGAAAATTGTTCTTCTCGACTTGCTTTGCACCATTGTCGTACGTAATAAGCAATCGCTGCCTACATCCTATAAACTAGAGACTTTGGCAGTAAACTGTTTTGCTTGTGAAGATTATTTTGCTCTCTCTGTCGATTCCTTAAACACAGCCACAACCAAATCAGTAGCTGTAGATAACTTGAAATTCAAGCGATTGTGGCCGGACTCCATATCCTCTTCAGAAAAAAAAAACAGAATTTATAATCAATACCAGGCTAGATGCAGGTCAGGGAAAACAAGGTGGACAGAAAAGTTCAAGTACCTTGTAGAGTTGATGGAAATATATATCACGGTAAAAGAAGCGTTCCGATTTAGCATCAACTATAAGGCAGCGTCGTTCATAGTGAATGGAAATGGTCATTTAACGCAGTCTCAACTCTTACTGTGCAGTCAATCAACCAGAGGCACTCTACGCAGCATGAGACAAATAAGTCAACTCTTCCAAATGGAATCCCAATTCAGTTTTATGCAATCTTCGGTACTTGTCCTTTTCTTAGCTTGTATTCATCGCCTCGTGCTCGTGTGAGTCCCAAAGGTCTGGAGAAAATGAAACGCAAGTGACTCCCGTATATAGGAAAGATAAAAGAACAATCTAGCAAAAATACGGACCCAATCTATAATGTCAATTTGTTGCAGCATTCTTGGACATATTCTAACTTGAAATACAATAAATACGAATTTAATAAACTTTCTTCTGATACAAAACTTCTGTCTACGATTCAACCTGGATTTTGAAAGCATCGCTCATGCAAAACCCAACTTTTCACAAGATGTCTTGCGAACCATGGATGAAGGGAAACAGGCAGATTCCATATTCTTATATTTCTGAAAGTGAGCGACTGTAGACTGTTGAGAAAGTCCGAGCACCCGGAAAAAGTTCTCAGATTTGGAAGCGGCTCGAAGAATTTTAAAGTAATGGTTCTGAATCGCGACTATTAAATCAGGTATCGTCAGGAGTACCATATGAAAATACATATACAATGTATATGCAAACAATGTACCGGAGAGTGAGTAGCAGTATGCAATTGTTTACTGATGATGTACGGTAAAGTGTCGTCGCTGAGTGACAGTAAGAAGTTACTATATAAACTGGACACAATTTCTGTTTGGTGTGATGAATGGCAACTTGCACTAAATGTGGGAAAATGTAAGTTAATGCAGTCGAGTAGTAAAACAATCCTGTAATGTATGACGTGTCGTTTGGCACAGTCACTTCAATTGAATACCTAGACATAAAGATGGAAATCAACATGAAATGTAACGAGTGTGTAATGCCAGTTGTGGGGAAGATGAATAGTCGACTTCGATTTAACGGGAGAATTCTAGAAAAGTGTAGCTCATCTATAAATGAAACCGTATACAGAATAATTGTGCGTCTCTTTCTACAGCACTGTTCCAGTGTTCTGGATCCCCACCAGGTTGGATTAAAGGAACAGATTGAAGAAATTCAAGGGAGAGCTGCTAGATTTGTTTGCGGGAGGTTCGATCTATTCTCAACTTTTACGTGTTCCCTAATCTAAAATACGAATACCTGGAGGGAAGAAGACATTCTTCCTGCGAAACACTATTGAAACTGTTTAGAGAACCGATATTTGCAGCAGATTTATGAAGGATCCTACTGTCATCAAAACACGTCTCACGCAAGTAACACGAGGAGAAGATAAGGGCTCGTAGTGAACCGTATAGAAAGCCGCACGCTTAATTTTCTACCAGAACAAAGTGGGTAAAACTACCATTCATACAAGGTACCATCAGCTATGCACCGTATTGTAGATTGTGGAGTATATATGTAGATGTAGACGTAGAAGTAGAACGCATCGCAAGAAATAGGAAAGGGCTGAAATAGAGACGAAGGAAAGAAAGCTTTTATGGGAGATTTTAGCATCGATAAAGAGGGAGAGGAGGTTGGAAGAACACATGTATTCAAACTGCACTCACATGTAGAAAACGTGAGAAAGTCTTCGCGAATAAGGAGAATTTCTTCTTTTACTTATTTCTCTTTAAAACTTCTGACTTTCCTGTAACAAATCTCCTTCTCTTGAGTAGCACATATTTCCTAAAGCATCAATTGTTTTTTTCGCGTATTGTATAATATTACCTGTCTTCCCATTACAATTTTCCTCGCTCTAATAGACTTAGTGTGGTGAAGTAAGCTCTCTTCGCTGTCTTAGTTACTCCGTTGGTCGTGTGTCTCTTCTCTTAGAAGACAGAACAATTCCTTCCATTTTTTTCTGTTTTTGGTACTAAATTTTGATTTTGTTTGTTGTCGCGTGTCTTATTTTTTCCACTGTAATCCTTAAAACTTACATCTCTCTTTCGTTCACTCTCACTTCAAATTTAATCTACAGTAAACCGTTGCATCCTCTCAACAGGTCTTGTAATTCTTTCACAACAGCAAAGTTAACAGTGATTCTCATTACTGATACCTTTTCAAACTGAAATTTATTCCCACTCGTGACACTATTATTTCCCTTAGAAAAATTCAACAGTTTTGTACAAAGACTGCTCTCTGACGTTATGCGCTTTTTAATCCGAGCACTTATCTCTTGGCCTTATGTTTTTATCTCTGTGACAAGTATTTTAACCCTTATTTCCCTATCCGTACAAGTGTTGTTAATACGGAAGTAACTCTGTCTGTTTCGCTTTCACGACTAAAACACTGTACCAGTTTTGATAAAATTTTGTATGGTGGTAGCTGGGATAAACTTTACAACGTGTGTAGTACTACATATTTTTTAACGTGAAGAATATAACGCGAAATGTGGGACAGCAAATACTCTCTAAAAAACTGCTCACCCTTTGACTTTTAACCATAACGTATCTGTGAAAATGCTTTTATTGTTTACCATGTTGTACAAAATACAGTCATCATGATGAATACAAGTGTTTATACAGTCCTCTATGTCTTTAATCCATACATCCAGACTACATCGGTCACAAACCAGTCATATTTTAGCCGTTGAGCATCGTACGTCTCTTGTAAGTTCTTTGCTGCATTCAAATTCGTGTGAACAGCTCGTGATCATGCAGTTAGAGATGCTGCTTTCTGCTCTGTCTAGATGTGTGTGTTGTCCACATTTGCATTTTATCTTCACCGACGTGCTAGTCATCGAACAAGGGTCGAATAAAAAGACTTGTACCGACCTCTCGATCATCCCAATCTATCTGAAGCATATTACGCAAATTAAGAAAAAAAATTTTGTGTTCGCAAAAGCTATTTACTCTTTGACTGAACTTCGTCATAATTGTAAAAATGCCTTTATTGGTTGATACCTTCTACGTAATATGTTTCAGTGTAATCAATGCAATGCTTAATCAATTCTCAACGTATTTAATCCTCACTTCCAAAACAAAACCGGTATTATTAATTGTGAAAGTAACTCACCCTGTTATGTTTCCACCATTCTACCGCTCAAACGATTCCACTGGTATTTCATATATAGATAACTAGAACAGTGAGGAAGACGATTGCTACTTCATAATGTTGTATATTTTCGAGTGTTTTTAGTATTATTAAATGTGGCATACTTGCTTGGCGTGCGTTCAACGCAGACGCGATGGTCGGCAACTTGATTATCCCATGGCAGTGCAAATCCAGTGTTGTTGTGCGCGTGGTTTATAAATTTTGCTTCCTTCACACTTGACATAACCGGAATGTTTTGGTGGAGATGCAGCAATAAAATCGGACGGTATGCCCGATAACCATATTCATAACTATTACTATAAGTCACGCAAACGTATGTCCGATTTAGCGCGTGATTCTAAGTCAGTTCAAGTTGCGAAAGTTATTCGAATCCAACAATAATCAGAGCAGTCTCATGTCCGCCGGAACTTGGATGTAAGCGTCAGGCGGTCAGAGACACTAGAAGAGTGACAAGCCCGTTTCTTACAGCTTCCACGACGTTTGAAGAACCACAATGACGGCGTCATTTGAAAGCTGTACGACAGACACAGATCTGTACAACAGAAAGAGAGCTATACGACAAACAGAGAGTCGTTCATTTACGTGTGGAACTTGGGACAATTTTGGTGAGAATGTGTTTGCTTATAATCTGTTACTTGGCTGTGTTAAACATAAGTTAGTCATCATAGGGACTGAATTAGAAACATAGTAACCATAAAATGGAAGGGAGAAATGATTGGTACGTGTTGCTTTGGCTGCAAAATCTCACATTCAGTACTAGGTGAGCCAGAGAAACCCCTAAAATCTCCACTTTGACAAGAATGTAAAAAGAGGCATTTTTAAATAAAATAAGAAAATATAATGTATGGTTTCAGATTCAATATATACAGCAAAATAACAGTGACACATTCACTATGTACATACATACCGGCACTGCATACGTTTTTTATTCGTACTTCTCTACATCACTATATACACAGACAACTACTAAAATTACTAGTTTACTTACTCACCACCATTCATCATAACAAAAGTTCTGATATGCGGGAGAAGCAGCGGGTAACAACGTGTAGCTTATAACTTTTATATGAGAGTTTCTTGCGGTATTTCATGCTGTCCAATGCTTTTTGTGTATCGACAGATTCTGTGAGTGCGATTTCCTTTCCTAAGTCTTGCCTCGAATATTAAGCCTTAAGTCAGAACTGCGTGTCTGGTTTCTTTAACTTTCCCGAAGGCAAATGCTCAACATCAAACAAATCCTCAATTTTCCTTTCCATTCTTCTGTCTATTATTCTTGTCAGTAACTTGATTGCTTAAGTTGTTACGTTGACTGCTTTTTCCGAAAGTCCAGTGGCATGTACCCAGGTTCATGTATTATATCTTCAATAATAACTTCGTTGTTACCACCTCAAATACTTTAGATGCTACGTAGAAATATTACCTGTTTATTTATAAAAGCAATATTTTTCTAAAATGAGTATGTAAAAATTGCGGATGTTATTGAATAAACCCGTTTAGATCTCTTAATATATTCTCATTAGTACCTATGAACCAACTCCCGAAATCGCCAGATCATAGCTTACAACTTGTAACAAGAACATTAGTACTTAACTGCCTCACTTTGGCATACATGTTATTGCAAATGACATTGAATTTTGTTTCACGAGTTCTAAGCTACTGTCTGATGTTTGAAAATAATCACCCTAATTTAAGAAAAGCATTTAAGAAAGAGAAACTTTCCATGGTCACAAATCAAATTATCACTGACAGAATTTTGGTTGTCATTTGTTTCTGAGGGATCATCGTTACCTGTCTTACTTCCTCTGAAGTGGGTCTGTGTAAAGCATCGGAACACTGAGTAAGAATCCGCCATTGCACGTAGATTAGTGAACGTTATATGGATAAATGTTATGACAGCAGCACAGATAATGTTGTATTGGACCGATCACCCAGAGGAAAATATATGGAAAATGTAAAACTTTTTTATGGCGTTCTTATTTGTACTAAGACACCAAATTGCACTCCATTATTGATCTGAACCTTATATGTGTTTAAGAGACTTTTCTTGTATTCGAAAAGAATGTGTCTTGGACGTCCACGAGTGTTAATTCCAGTGGAACGTAAAAATGTTACCTAAACGCTGTTGTCCTCCACGAGTCAAAATGGACATACGTTCTAACGCATCCTTCCGTTTCTCGTTGCGGGTAGTTATTTCAGATTTATTCGAGGCAGTAAAACATTATCGAATGCAAGGGTCAACTACAATACGAGCAAGAAAATAAAAAAAGTAATCACAGAAAGAAGGAAGAATAGAAAGAAGAAACAATTAGCAGCCGTCGTTGGAATGCTGTGTGCTTGGTGACTACACAACGTATAGTTGTTAATTTCCAATGCAAAGATGATGTCCGCATAGTAAAAATTGGGCTCGGCGTTTTGCAGGTTTGACTTACAAATGACGATAGAATGCTTGTAGCGCAAGAGCGTCGTGACACCAGACTCACTACTTCCAAATAACTTGAAAGGCCAAAAAATACATAAACACTTTTATTGGTACAGTCGGGCAGAGTTGTGCACTATACAATAAAAGCAAGATACCAGGTAAAGCCGGTCAACTGCTGTTTGTGTATGAGAAATCGGTTGGAAACTTTCCTCATGTCAGCACGTTGTTGGTGTCGCCACCGGCGCCCACCTTGTGTGAATGCTCTGGAAAGCTAATCATTTGCATATCACAGCATCTTCTTCCTGACGGTTAAATTTCGAGTCTGTAGCACGTCATCTTTGTGGTGTAGCAATTTTATGGCCAGAAGTATATTATAGCAACAGCAAGCCACGATATTTCCTCTATGATTATGACGGAAGCGTACTTCCAACGTGCAGTGATTCATTATGCCAAGAACATCTTGCACGTTGAGAGTAATATAAGTTGTCACGTGAATCAGCTGGCTCTTTAAGCCGTACGTGTATCCTGAACAGCTGTCGACTACTACGTATATTGCTATTAATTATTGTAGACAGTTCTAATACCCCAATTATTGTGAAACTTTGTAAAGCTCCTTAAAAGTGGACAGCGGAGAACAACATTAGTTTCATCTTTTTATGTTAAGAAACTTTTGGTACACAAAAATAAGTTACAAACAAAAAATTTATTACTTTCGTCGAAAAATAATTTCCTAATATGTTAGTACGATTTATGTGAAGAAAGTTCAGTAAATATCTGAACATTCAATGAGGTAAAAAAAAGTGTTATAGGACTTAACATATGAATACCAGTTCCAGTTTTAGTCTCCTGTTACTTTATTTACTAGACAATATTCTTTTCATTCCATTTCTCTGAGAGAATAAGGGGATGAATGTGTGATGTTTTGTGAAGTATGCGTCATTGAAGCTGTTAATATATGACTGAGACTGATAGTAGGAATCAGATTGTGCAGCCGTGATGTCTGTCAAATACATGGCGGAAAATATAGTTGTGAAGCAGTCCGATTTCCGCACTATATGAGGAAGGCGTTACTTACATCAGTTCACCAGTAGATTAAAAATTAGTGTTCATAAGTTTTATTTGTATTTTGGGAATATCTTATTTCGTAATTTCATGAAAACTGGTTTCGGAATGGGAACTAGTCTCAAGAGGGAGACTTCTGGATTCTGTAAATCGATATATGAAGCTGATTAGATACTTTGTTACTTTGACAATCAGAGAAGAGTTCTTTCGTGTGATTTCGTACGGAGATAGATTTTGCACGTGAGTTGAGAGGAGTGCGTGCTCAGCCTCTATGACAAAAGGCCGGGTGGCCTGGAGCTCTCGGTCTTTTCCTTTAAGATTATTGTAGGGGTTTTCTTCTAAGTGAGTCTGATTTACCGGTAACAGTTTATAATCATTCGTGGGTGACGTTACGAAAAATTAGAACTTTTTTTCTGAGAAGTAGCATTTTCTTTCGGAATCTTCCACGTGGCGTGTTGTACAGTCATAACCGCGAACTCTGAGAGTCCGAAAGTGATGACCAGCATAGTAATTGAGCGAGGATTTACAACTATTAAGGGCCGTGTGAAATTTAGAAAATTGTTTATTTGCTGATGAAACAATTAGAAGAAGAGATAGTGTGCTGTGAGTGTGAAAGTATTAGCAGATACGGTGTTTATTTCTGGGTATGAATGCTAGGATGGACGTGCTATCAAATGTGTGTACCAAAGCACACACATTTAGTGAAGTGCTAATACAAGACAAAATTTTATAAATTGTGAAATAGATACCTATCATAAAATTAAGTTCGTGTACCAGGACTAAATTAAGAATATATTCATTGAAAGATATATAATACTATCTTGGAGAAACATCGTAGTAATTTCAATAACACCATAAACTGGTGGTATTCCTTCTTGTTGTGGCCGATTCCGAACCATTGTTACATCACAGTGACTGGATGGAGAATCATAATGAGTTGGTGACATCTCAGATATTTATCACATTTTTGATAATTGCCTTCCAGCTGCTTGCATGCGACCCGCCACGAATTCGTGTCCTGCACGAGTTTCTTCGCCTTACGTGAAGCTATATTTTAAATTACATTTGGTTTAGCAGTAAAGAAATGGAATGTTGCATTCTGCAGACTATATCATGGTTCTACCGTGCAAGTGTTTGTCTCCTCTACTAGTTCGCTCACATCCTGGGATTCACCGCTGCCCAGAAGAATGAGATCGAACTGTAGACGCACAGAAGGACGGCAGCCTCCTACAAGGAGGTATCAGAAAGTTTCAATATTAGCTTCGATTACAAAGAAATACCTTACGTATCTACGTTTACACACTATCTCATTGAAATTAGTCCCCTTGTACAGCAATATAGCACTTTCAACGTTTCTGCCACTTCTGGAATGTGTCCAGGAAATCTATTCTTCGACCCTTGTAAAACACCTTCTGTGATTCGAGCTGGATCTCCGCAATAGTGTGGAAACGGCAACCTTTGACCTGAAATTTCAGGTTCTGAGAAATGGTGTAGAATTCGAGATGCCCAATGCCGTGGATGTCGAGAAAGGTGATAAGCATGAAATTGGCCGCACTGCCGACGTACGTCGCCTTTTCGGTGCTGGAGATGGTGGGATTTTCCTCTGTGAAGGCTGTCTCAGAATAGTAGCCGAACACCGACGTTTCTTCAACCTCAATGATCCTCGACGCGAAAGACGGGTCATCAACGACACGCTGATGCTCCTGGAAGACTTCATCGAGGTGTTGCTTCCGCTTCTGTGTCACCAGCCTGTGGAGGAGCTTGGCAGCAATGGGCCATATGTTGAAATCAAGCACGACACTTGTTTGCACTAGTCAGTACGACCTACCGTCAGTGGCAGAAATGAAGTGGATTGTTCTACGATGTCATGCTTGATTTGTATCTGATCTCGTGTTACAGAGATAGCCCTACCCTTTTTGATACCACCTCGGTACACGTGGAAAAGCATCGTCTGATTGGGCACCGGAGTCCCCGAGCGCTACTCCACTCAGGAACTCAGAGCACCTTATAAAATTCTGTTAGCTGGTAGTCGTAATCTTTCCCAAAGCCTTCAATTTTTTTAAATGCCTGAATAATACAATTTACATTTGTTATGAAGTAGTATCCTGCACAAGTCAAGAGAAAGAGAGTTAAAAATAGTCAAGGTCTAAACTTACGTCCTGGAAGAAAGAAATATTCTTTGGCTGATAGATAATCATATGTACTGTAACAGACAAGCAGAGTCTGAAAAATGTTTGAAACAGCGCATAAAGAATTAACTATCTGTCACCTCAAGAAATATATTCATCCAAATTTCTGCATTGCAGTAAGTGTGATTTAACAGCACCGTTTACTAGTACGTAGGCATTTCTCGCTGCCTGAGTGGCAGAAATCCTGAAGTTCGTGTACTTCGTGATAACCAAACCTTATGTTAAATGTTCCGCTGTTCTCATTTCTACTGCTTCCCATTATTTCTTTCTTTCTCCAATTTACTCTTAATCCATGTTTTGTATTCAATAGGCTGTTCTTCCATTCAACACATCGTGTAATTCTTCTTGTTTTATTAAGGACAGAAATGTCGTCTTATCTTGTAATCTTATCATTTCTATCCTTTCACCATGAATTTTAACTCCCTCTCGAAACTTACTTTTATATCAGTAATTATTTCTTTAATGTGTATATCTAACATTAACGTTGAAAAATACACCCATTCTGAGAACCTTTTTAATTCGAACACTTCTTTCTGGGTCCTCGACTCTTATTGTTACTTCTTGGTTCTTGTACATGTATATTAGCCGTCTTTCGCTAGAAGCAATCCCTATTTTTTCAGAATCTTTAATATCTTGCACCACCTGATATTTTGGAATGCTTTTTCCATGTCGACAAACCCTATGAAGGTGTCTTGATTTTTCTTTAATCTTGCTTCCATTATCAACCGCAAAATCAGAATTGCCTCTGTGATGCTTTTACCTTTCTTAAGGCCAAACTGAAAGTCATAAGGATATTCTCAGTTTTCTTTTGCATTCTTCTGTATATTTTTCATTGTCAGCAACTTGGATGCTTGAGTTGTTAACCTGAATATGCGATAGTTCTCGGACTCGTCGACTCTTGCTATCTTCGGATTTGTATGGATGGTATCTTTCCGAAAGTCAGAAGGTATGTCGCCAGTCTCATACACTGTACACACGAGCGTCAGTAGCTGTTTTGTTACCGCTCCCCCCCCCTCCCCCCACCACCCCAATGATTATAGAAAATTTGATAGTGTTTCTCATTCCTTCTGCCTTATTCAATGTTAAGTCTTTCAGATCTCTTGTAAATTCCGAGTCTAGTACTACATCATCTTTATCTTCTTGGTTAACACTTGTTTGCTCTTCTTTTACATCATCAGACAAGCCTCTCCCCTCATAGAAACCGTCAGTTTACTCTATCCATCAATCCGCTCTTTCCTTTGCATTTAACAGTGGAATTTCCATTCCACACTTAATGTCACCACCCTTGCTTTCAGTTTCATGGAAGGTTGTTTTCTCTTTTTCATGTGCTGATTCAGTCCCTCTTACAATCATTTCTTTTTCGATTCCATCACATTTTTGATGCAGCCATTTCGTTTTAGCTCCCCTACACTTCCTTTTCATCTAATTCCTCAGCGACTCGTATTTCTGTATTTCTGAATTACCATTAACTATTTTCTACTTCCTTCTTTCATCGATCAACTATAATATTTCTTCTGTTACCCATTGTTTCTTCGCAGTTACCTTCCTTGTCCCTGTGTTTTTCTTTCCAACTTCTGTGTCTGTCCTTTTCAGATACCTCCATTTTTGCCGGCCGCGCGGGCCGGGCGGTTCTAGGCGCTTCAATCCGGAACCGCACTGCTGCTACGGTCACAGGTTTGAATCCTGCCTCGGGCATGGATGTGTTTCATGTCCTTAGGTTAGTTAGGTTTAAGTAGTTCGAAGTTCTAGGGGACTGATGACCTCAGATGTTAAGTCCCATAGTTCAAAACTGGCTCTGAGCACTATGGGACTTAACATTTGAGGTCATCAGTCCCTAGAACTTAGAACTACTTAAACCTAACTAACCTAAGGACATATCACACATCCATGCCCGAGGCAGGATTGTAACCTGCAACCGTAGCGGTTGCGCGGTTCCAGACTGAAGAGCCTAGAACCGCTCAACCACAACGGCCAGCTAAGTCCCATATTACTTAGAGCCATTTGAACCATTTGAGATGTCCATTTTCCTTCAACGGAGTTGCCTGCTGACCCTTGTTGCTGTATTTATAGCGTTAGAGAACTTCAAGCCTACCTCGTTATTCCTAAGGACTGCCATATCCCACTTCTTTGCGTACTTGTTCTTATAGACTAGTCTCTTAAACTTCTGCCTACTCTTCATCACTACTAAATTGTGAGTCCATATCTATTCCTGGGTACACCATACAACCTAGTAATCTGATATCGGAATCTCTGCCTGACCATGATGTAATCTACCTAAAATTTTCCCTTATCTCGTAGCCTTTTGCAAGTATACCTCTATACCTCTTCACGTTGTGATTCTTTAATAGAGTATTCGCTATTACTCATTGAAATTTATTGCTGAACTTACTTAATATTTTGTTGTGACGTGGCTAGTTGTCACAGATTGGGTGTCTAGGAAACCTGCTTCTTGGACCGTTAGACAACAATTGAAGAAAATCGTATTAATGAGTTTTCTATTATAATAAGATAAATGACAATACTTAACTTCGAGAAATACATGTATGTGTCACAAGCAAAGAGCGACATGCAATATAACAAATGTCCTTCAGTATGATGATTCCAATATAAGTGAAGTAATACAGTGGATGCTTCTGTCAACGTCGCTGGTCTTGACGCCTCTATAGAACTGGACCACGACCAGTCGGCACGGCACTTGTGTCCTCTTCGCCTAGGTGGCGCTGTCGTCACGTTGTCGACCTGGAGAGCAGTCGGTCAGCGTGCAATTGACTGAAGTCTTCTTCACAGCCCTCTCTGCTCTTTACTTTACGCCGGAACATCTATCTCCTCCTGTTTTATGAGTACGTAGTGAAGCACATAATAAATTATTACCTAGATATTACCGACTATGGCTTCTGTGTGTGAATGTCGGGATTCCGTATTAAGGTGAATAACTTGTTAAAACTACTAAACAGTGACGTACATTTCATTAGCACTCACTACATTCAGTGATAATTACGTTAATTACGTTTCTCAACATGACTGCTAGTGTCACAAGTTAATTTGTAGTAGTATTACGGTATATTGATAATTTTTACTTATGGACCGTCTGACAGCAACTGAATAAAACTCAATTTTAGTGCCATACGCGTTTCGCCTTTGTTTCTGCAAGGCATCATCAGTGGCCTGGAATATGTACATATGTTAGCTATTAAATTTACATTTTTTGTCACTGTGCCTATAGGTTATAAACAGTTCTGGTGGTTGGTATTTCCTATTAAGTAGTAATGTTTTCAACTGTAATTACAGGGTGTGTGGACAATTTCTTAAGTATTACGCTCCTGTTGCATTTTTGGCGTTGTTCTTCTTCTTATGAATGCCAATTTGCGGCTTTTTGCCCACATTCCACAGCACTATGAACTGAACGCTTGTTTCAATGCAATGTTTTGGTTTCTGTTGCCGACTGTCAAATGTTCTCGCCAAAAATCGAAAGTTATGGCCAAACTATCGAGTGTAATTATTGAAGTATCTGTGATCTGTTCGTGTATGCATTTGTGTGTGTGTGTGTGTGTGTGTGTGTGTGTGTTTTTGTGTGGTATAATTTTATGTTTTTTTTGTTTTTGTAGTAGTTTTGCACTTTATCTACAACCTGATTCTGTTGTGTATTGCAAGCGTAAGGCTAGTTTAATGAATGTCTCCAAGTCCCCGGGAAATATAAAGGCTGTAGTTTTTCCCTGCTTTCTGCCATTCGTAGAACCAACACGTAGCAAAGTTATTTTGGTCAATGTTACAAGACCGGATTAGTAAGTCATGAAAACAGTGGCCCTAGTAGGTAGTGGTAGCTGTTTCTCCATGAACCATGTTTTGGTCTGGCCTCTCCATTGACATCTATCCACTGTGGTTTTACCTGCGGTCTGATCGTCTGCGTCTTCGAGGCACGTAAGCCGCACCATGGCAACGAGACTCTGACAGATTGTCTAGCGCTACCGTAGATACTCACTTTAAACGACTATATTGTAGCGAACTACCTGCGGTGGGATGTATTTGTACTAATGTATGTGAAAAATTTTGCCAAAATAATGTACTGTAACGAGCCACTCAGCATCCTGCAGAGCATAGGGCAAGAGGAAACTATGCGGTGAGTAGCTGTGTGACAATACGGGCACCCAAGGAACACTGGCACGCCACGAATTCTGAATAAATATTAATAATAATAATATAAAAATTGAAGAATATAATAAAACGTCATATTAAACACTCACTCGCGTTGTATTGTATTGTGGAAACCCTTATTCTTTTATGTGCCAGGCCAAGGTTCTTGTTAGATGGGGAATGTTAAATCAGGTGAGGGAATATTATGGAGTATTGGTTGTAATTAAAATAATTCCGTTATTTACCGATGAACGTTTTTTTTTCTCGAAAACTAATTATAACCTCTGTGAGAAGTGAAATTTGTTTTATCGCGCTCTGTAAAGCTGTTAATCAATAATACAACACTTTAACTGATCATTTTATAGTTACTGGGGATTTGTTTTATGTCCCTTTCCATTGTGATCGCACCTGGATCAAACTTAACGGTTTTGCCGGTACAGGATCGGGAATGTGTTAAGTTTGGCCGTCAATACAAGTGTGTATTAACGTTCACCTCTCGACAGGCTGACCATCACAATGTTTGTGTAGTATCTAGGAAACTGCCCTTCCGTCCGGATAAATAAGACAATCCTGATGGTTGCTGAAATTTCACAGCTGCGAACACTTAACCGCCAGAATTTGGTCAAGTACAAATGTTTTTACGGTATCAAGGGCTGCCCGCAATTCTCAGTTCTAGATGCATAGCATTGCAGAATATTTGCTCAATTGTAATCATGACGCGAGTCAGAGCACAATGGTATACTTTAAAATATAGAAGAACCTTTAATGTGGCTGCTAACAGGGAAACAGTAATGTAAGTTTAGAGTAATATGCCTCAGTAGTTGGTATTGGAAGTTTTCGCGGCTACGTAGTGGTTGACGTTCGTTGTTAGGCCGGACACATCACTTCAGTTGACGTCAGTGGGCAGAGAGTATACACATTCTCCGCCCACTCACTTCATTTGTAATTAATAACACAGCTGTCAAGAGCGTACGTCAGTTTGCCATCTGCACACATTCTATTGATTGATATGCAGCAAAAGTGACGGAAGTATTTGCCTCTGAGCTTAAACAACCGGATGCCGAAGTCAACAGCCGCAACGTGGCAGCGGTTTACCGGCTGACGCGCCCGGACCCAGGGGGAAAGGTTTTGCTCGAGGGAAGCCGGCAGGACTGAAACCGCAACGCGCGTTCCCGCGTGCTGCCCGTTTCGTGCCGAGGCCGCGTAAATCACGCACAAACCCCTCCTCCACACCGACGCGCACCCCCTCTAAGCCACTACCTCTCCTTTCCAGCTCGCCTGCCAGCGCAGCACGGCGAGACGACGTGGCGGACGGACCGGCTTTCGTGCAGCACCGACGCTCCGAAACAGAACTTCTCTAAAAGTCAGCGCCAGAGTTGCCGAGGCGAGGTCTCCGCTGCCGATGGTGTTTCCAGTTTGACTGGAGAAGTTTCCATTAAACCAAACACAGCTTCGTGCAGAAATACGACGGGAGCCAACAGTATTTCTTTCAGGCGTTCTATTATCCCTTAAGTAATGCTATGAACTTGCCGCAGAAAGGAAAACAGTATTGTGTTGTTATGATTTTGGGACCATTTTAAAAGCCACTACGCTCAGAATAAGCACAGTATTTTAAGGTAAAAGTCTGTAAAATGCAACAAGAAACGGTGTGCAAAGAATTGCACGCACGGGTGCCAAATAAACTCCATACAACGTAAAATCAATTGGCAGAAGCGAAAACCAAGAGTTTTGTCGATCTTTTATTGGGTACCGTAACACAGCACAATGTCCTCTGCCTCGACGAAGATAGTGGCTGGCCACTTTCTAATTATAACTATTGCCAGAGAGATTGTTAACAGGTACAACAGCTGTGAAGCACATGATTCATGTTGGCGGATTTATGACTCTCAGTACCTTTATTTATTGTGAAAAGTGATCAATTTAAGGCCAAAAGGAAACTAAAATGGACCCTGGCCTGGGAATATTAGAAACAGCACCGCCCATAATACTCCAAGCCAATACACAGTGTCAAGCAATGGAGAAAAAGATCTAAAAATTGTTAACCTTTTCCATGGGGATTTAAAATTTCTTGGATGACTTGTTAGGTCCTGTTACTTCATACGGATGCGAACGAGTAGAAATTCGATACCTCTGAAGTTACAACGTGTGCCTAAGAATCCCTGGATTCAACACTAAATTTCGCAACTGCCTGTTTATGAGTTCGTGGTAGTGCATCAGTCGTTAAAGTCTCGTACACAGACGCAGTCGGTTCATAAAACGTTAGTCGGAGGAGAGATGTGGGCAGTAACCGAGTAGTGTACTGATTTTCACGGCGAGGTGTCTGAAGAAATATAATAACAACGATGAACAGTGCGGACCAAGTAGAGGACGTTGTCCAAAATGAAGGCACTCTTGACAGTTTATTTTTTGTTCTACTTTCTTGTATTATTACTGTATCAAATAATATGTTACGACAAAGCATATAATAAACAAATAGTGACGGTCTAGCTGTCGGCTCTTATTGCTAATGAATAGCACCCAACCAACCTTCATTTATCGGTAATTAACAGCGAACGATCGGGAAGTACACAGTTAAGTCGGAAATGAGGAAGTAGTGCACTCGCAGGCTTCATGTATCTAACGGCTTTTCTAAATCAAAAAATCGTATGACACACGTCGTGGTCTCCATCCGTTTGCTGTTTAGATGCGGCCTTCCATGCTACTCAATCAAGTGGAAGTCCGTCCGTCTCTGTGTTCCTGGAACCAACATTAACTTGTACCCCCTTACTATAGAGAGCTTTTGGTCTATCTCCAAAATCCACACACTGATACCTCCCCCACTTTCCTCGAGAACCAAATTACATTGTCCTTCGTGTTGCAGCTTCAGGAAATATCCTATCGACCACTCTCTTCTCCTAGTCAAGTTGTGCCAGTCGATATTTTTCTCTCAGATTTGATTCAGTTTTTCTTCATTAGCCACCGAAACTTCTACTTTCTTCTGTAACACTACATTCCAGATTATTTTATTCTGTTCTCTGCTTATCGTCCAAGTTTCATTTTAGTTCATGTGTGCACTGCGAAAGTCACGTCTAGGATAGTCTTCGTTTTCTTTTTTGTTTTAAATTTTTTTGTGTCATCCATCTTCTGACTTGTTTGATGTGGCCCGTCATGAATTCCCCTCATGTGCCAACCATTTCATCTCAGAGTAGTGCTTGCAACCTGCGCCCTCAAATATTTTCTGAATGTATTCCAATCTCCGTTTTCCACTACAGCTTTTTACTATCTACAGATCCTCTCTAGTACCATGGAATTTATTCCACGATGTCTCAACAGAGTTCGTACCATCCTGTGCCATATTCTTGTCAGCTTTAAGGTATGCTGGTTCCCCCGCCGATTTTCTGGAGGCTCTCCTCCTTCCTTACCGTATCAGTCTATATAATTTTCAGTATTCTTCTTTAGCATCACATCTAAAATGTTTCGATTCTTTTCCTTTCCGTTTTTCCCACAGTCTTTGTTTCAGTACCGTACAATGCTGTGCTCCAAACACAATTTCAGAAATTTCTTCGATAAATTAAGTCCTATGATTTAAACTAGTAGACTTCTCTTGGCCAGCAATGCCCTTTCTCCCAGTGCTAGTCGGCTCTTTATGTCCTCCTTGCTCCGTCTGTCGTGCGTTATTTTGCTTCCTAGATAGAAGAACTGCTTGATGACGTCTACCCCGGGATCCCCAGTTCTGATGTTCATTTTTTCGCTTTTATCTTTTCTGCTGCTTCTCAATACTTCCGTCTTTCTCCAGTTTACTCTCAATCCATATTATGTACTCATTAGACGGTTCATTCCATTCAGCAGATCCTGTAATTGTTCCTCACTTTCACTGAGAACAGCTATGTTGTCAACGAATCTTATCGTTGATATTCTTTCACCCTGAATTTTTAAATTCCACTGTTGAACCTTTCTTTTATTCCCCCATTCCTTCTTAAATGTTTAAATTGCCATTGTTCCCTCTTTACTACTGTACTTATTGTATATTACCCTGTTTTACCTGTAGTTTAGAACTTTCCTTGTCATAGTTGCGATCTTGCAGCGGTGGCCATTCCAGGTCGACAAATCCTATGACCAGCTCTTGATTCCATTATAAATCTACTCGCTAAAATTACTTTTCTGGTGCCTTTAACTTTCCTAAAGCCACACTAATAGTCACAGAATTTAACAGATTTCCTCTTTTAGAAATGGTATCAATAATATGAAAATTATTGAATTCCCGTGTATTGGACTTATATTTAAGGCTGTGAAAGGATACGGAGGAAACGCTGTACAGAAGCGTCTTGTAGTAGTGCGATTTGTTGGTGGTGCTAATAGAACGCACAATTATGACGGAGGAGTGTAACTACTGCTTATTGCTGGCGCCCCGGAGAAGCAGCAGCGCCTGCTTGCTATGCAACCCGCCAAGCAAGCGAGCTGAGCCGGTGTCAGCGGCGCTGGCAGCAACCCGCGGAACAAGGCGACGTCATTAGCGGGCGTCTCCGCCTGCGCCTGCAGAGGGATGCCGGCCGGGAGGCGGCGGCATTAAGTGCGACTGTCTCCGACAAGTGTCTCGGGCTCTCCAGGGAGCGGCAGAGCGGCGAGAAGAAACGGTGGCGGGGGGCGAGGGGAAGGCCGCCAGGGGTGGGGGTGGATGACGAGCGGGAGCACTGTGAAGCCAACCCTGGAGGCAAAATTCCATTTAATCAACCTGCTGCTCCCGGCCGCGCGGCGCTCCTCTCATTATACGCCAGAGTAAACGCATTTGCGGGAGCCGCTTCGTTTAAGACGTGATCCGATTTTCGCACTCGCCCTTACAATGGTTCCGTCACCTACTAGACGGTATTATCGCTATTCGATCCTGCTGTAGAATGATATAGCGGACGCATGGAGATCCACGGCAAGAGAGTATCACGACACCCGTAACTCCGATGAGTTTTGGAAATGAGAAACTAGCTGCCTCTTAAAATATAGGAACTGTTACACAAACGCCAAAATAATGTTCACTCATGTATCCGTACATTGCTTTCTCTTTGTTTGACAGCTGCGTAGGCAGTTACATTGCTGCTGACGAACCTTTAAAGGAACCAACATTAGCAATGTAAATGTAGAGATTTACGGACGCCAACAAATTTGTGCCACCATTTCCACACTCATGCATACACACACACACACACACACACACACACACACACACACGTAGATTCACACGTGAGCATTTAGGCGTTAGACTTAAAAGCAAGGTTGCAGATATTGACAAGACACTGCCAACGTTGATCAGATAGATGTAATCATCGACTGGAAGTAATGTTTAATTATCTTTTCAGAAACCCAAAGAAGAAGTAGTGGTGATCCACTGCGTAACCAAATTCATGTAATGGGGACGTGATCAAGTCAACGGAATGAAGAATGATTAATATTTAGCAATTTTTAAGTCATATTCGAATGGCAGTAATCTCTTTAATCAGTATAATAAAAAGAATGAGTCGATATAACAACTAATATGAATTTATTCTGGTGACTGACTTCAGTCAAGCATGACCATCTTCAGACAAATAACTCCTCACTGATGTATGAAGTCAGTACCTACAGGTACTGCACGTATCAAAAAGCCCCAGTCAACACCCTGAAACTAGTTAACCGGATGAATAAACATTAGTTTTGATCTAGAATGATGGTTTTTGTTATACTGATTTATGAGTGGTTTTATCTGTCCAACGGTAGCTAAATTTGACGGGAACATATTGTAAACCCAGCTAGTAACTATCAGAAAGAAATTCATTTACGCCGGCCGTAGTGGCCGAGCGGTTCTAGGCGATTCAGTCTGGAACCGCGCGACCGCTACGGTTGCAGGTTCGAATTCTGCATCGGTCATGGATGTGTGTGATGTCCTTAGGTTAGTTATGTTAAAGTAGTTCTAAGTTCTAGGGGACTGATGACCTCAGAAGTTAAGCCCCATAGTGGTCAGAGTCATTTGAACCATTTGAACCAAATTCATTTACAGGTTCTATGGGTAACCATCGTTATTGTAAATGAATACATGTTAACCACTGAAGAGCAATTTCAAAATTAGTAAGCTCTCTTTCAAATTCTCAAGGTGGCAGGGGTAAAAGACAGGGAGCGAAAGGCTATTTACAATTTGTACAGAAACCAGATGGCAGTTATAAGAGTCGAGGGACATGAAAGGGAAGCAGTGGTTGGGAAGTGAGACAGGGTTGTAGCCTCTCCCTGATGTTATTCAATCTGTATATTGAGCACGCAGTAACGGAAACAAAAGGAAAGTTCGGAGTAGGTATTAAAATCCATGGAGAAGAAATAAAAACTTTGAGGTTCGCCGATGACATTGTAATTCTGTCAAAGACGGCAAAGGACTTGGAAGAGCAGTTGAACGGAATGGACAGAGTCTTGAAAGGAGGATATAAGATTAACATCAACAAAAGCAAAACGAGGATAATGGAATGTAGTCGAATTAAGTCGGGTGATGCTGAGGTAATTAGATTAGGAGATGAGACGCTTAAAGTAGTAAAGGAGTTTTGCTATTTGGGGAGCAAAATAATTGATGATGGTCGAAGTAGACAGGATATAAAAAATGTAGACTGGCAATGGGAAGGAAAGCGTTTCTGAAGAAGAGAAATTTCTTAACATCCAGTATAGATTGAAGTGTCAGGAAGTCGTTTCTGAAACTATTTGTATGGAGTGTAACCATGTATGGAAGTGAAACATGGATGGTAAATAGTTTGGACAAGAAGAGAATAGAAGCTTTCGAAATGTGGTGCTACAGAAGAATGCTGAAGATTAGATGGGTAGATCACATGACTAATGAGGAGGTATTGAACAGAATTGGGGAGAAGAGGAGTTTGTGGCACCACTTGAGATGAAGAAGGGACCGGTTGGTAGGACATGTTCTGAGGCATCAAGGGATCACAAATTTAGCATTGGAAGGTAGCGTGGAGGGTACAAATCGTAGAGAGAGACCAAGAGATGAATACACCAAGCAGATTCAGAAGGATGTAGGTTGCGGTAAGTACTGGAAGATGATGAAGCTTGCACAGGATAGAGTAGCGTGGAGAGCTGCATCAAACCAGTCTCAGGACTGAAGACCACAACAACAACAACAACAAGCTATACAGATGACTGATGACTCAAAAGCAATTGTAGAAGTTTTCTCACCCCTTTTCAAAAGGCCCTTGTAATATGAAACTACATAGTCAGCACAAAGATAGTCCATGTCACGATCACTTGTTGCAAGAAGTAGCACGCTATGACCTTTATTCCACAATCCTTCTCTGCAGTGAAACATTGTACGAGTAAGATTACAGGTGGGAAGGTGACGAACTTTTGTAGGTGGATAATTGTTGTAGTTTGCGAATTGTTCCTTAACTCCGCAGTGAAGCTACCATGTTTCAGTTGCGGTCAAGTACAGGACCACAGAACGCTGGTATAGGTCGTACTTGTCCAGACAGATTCCATATCTGTTCCGTGCTTTGCTTAAATAAAGTAATTCCTTTATTTGATATTCTGTGCGTCTTTAGTGGGTCTTTCTGATTAATCTTTTAGTGGTTAAAGTTTCTCAATTGCACACAAACAAACACCCTTAGCCAAATGCGTTATTCAGTTTTAGTCAGATGGAATATAGACACCCAGTATCAGACAAATGTGTGATTATGTACTACAGAAGTGAGAGCAGTTTCCAATATAAGATAGACAACATTAAACGAGACAACTTTCAGTGCGACTGGGAGTAACAGGTAATGTCCTGTTCAACACATTGGAACATGGCTTGTCTCGCTACGAAAGTATATTCTGAAAATGTTGATGTTTTAAAATTTACATGTTAAAAATGGAGTAAACAATTTTCTTGTTTTAATGAGCAACGCAAATTGCGTTACGGATACCAACATTTTAATTAGTGGCATGAGCCTTCATTACGATAACGACGGGTGACGCGCTATTACATGGACTCCACACGGATACGGAAGCATTTCGGAGCCACACCAACCTGCGATAGTTCGCCTGACGTCCACAAAGTATTCTACGATAGGTTTCAGGTCAGTCAGATCCCTAAAACTTTGCTTGATCTATCATTGCCAAATAGTACCTACTCGTTTATCCGCATAAACCACATACCCACTGCCAATGTTATCCGTGTCTTGTGCAGTTCGGTGATTTACCAAAGTCCATGGCGGTAGGCACATCATACCACTATTATAGATTTTCTTTACCAGTCCATTCCAGCACTCAGGGAAACAAAATGGTTCAAAGCACTATGGTAATTAACATCTGAGATACTCAGTCCCCTAGACTTAGAACTACTTAAACTTAACTAACCTAAGGACATCACACACATCCACGCCCGAGGCAGTATTTAAACCTGCGACCGTAGCAGGAGAGCAGTTCCGGACTGAAGCGCCTAGAACCACTCGGCCACAGCGGCCGGCCAGGGAGAGAAAAATATCTGTCTACACGCTTCTCTACACGCCTTAATCCCACTTATGTCACGATCCTACGCGTCAAGTACGATAATGGCAGTGTAACAGCCTGACAATCGTCTCTGAAACGAAGCTATACAAATTCACCAAATAGAGGTTTACAAGAACTGTGCAGTCTTTCTTCCAAGGACAACATTGCTAACAATTTCAAACAGTGGAACAATAATTTGCAACTGGTCACACTAGCATGTAGTATGAGCTTTCCTTTACAAATGGTTCTAGGCGCTTCAGTCCGGAACCACACGGCTGCTACGGTCGCAGGTTCGAATCCTGCCTCGGGCGTGAATGTGTGTGATGTCTTTAGGTTGGTTAGGTTTAAGTACTTGTAAGTCTAGGGGACTGAAGACCTCAATTGTTCAGTTCCATAGTGCATAAAGCCATTTGAACCATCCTTTACAAATGCACTGCACTTTCACGGAATTAATGCAACAAAAAATGAGTCTACAATTCGCCGTCCCTAATACTACATTAATATGATCATCTTAAACCTCTGACTCAATGCCACAAAAGTGAACAGTACAGAGAGAGAGAGAGAGAGGACTGAGTGGAACATTACTAAAGTGTTTCATACCAGAACGAAAAACGAATTGATGATCAGAGTCTCGTAGGAATAGTCAGATCATACCTAAAACACTAGGGGGGAAAAATTATTACCCATTATCACCGTTGTCAGCGGTTCAGAAAGCAGTTCATTATAAGCAGAAAGATGTTTTGCCAAGTAACATAAAATGTCTGAAAGGTAGCGAAGTAAATTTTATGTCTGACCTAAATTAATTCATCCTGGATAACTCTTCATAATTCATGGACGAATTTACATTTACAAACAGCTTGAAGAAACAAGAAAATTTGTTTTTGTATCCAGTGGCATGAGTACGACTCTAATATGCTCATTAATGTTCATTCTAATTATGCATACATATCCTGTAAACTCTCTCATTATACACCATTTACATGAAAGATTCGTTCAGATGGCTTATGAAGCATGTGTCTAATTATGTAACTTCTCATAGACATCATTGTCACAGGAAACGAATTTGTATGGAACGGGAAGGAAAGTACACTTTTTGCACACATCCCAAGGCTATCATTACTAACTGAAAGTTACAATGTAGCAATGGGTGCCCTTTTGAGTTATGTGACATTCAGCTGTTCGATACAGGTCTGGCATTCAGTAGAACTAGAGTACTCATTCAAAAATTTCAGAAAATATTAACTACTGGTAACAGCTCACATTCCGTGAAACGATCTCCGTACTATGTGGTCGAATCTGTTGTGTAGTATTTCATACATAACAGTAACAAGAGATGAACGACAGATTGGTGCAGCAGCTATCGTCGTAGGAAAGCTGGACCGGAGCAGAAATAGTTAGCGAACAAGTAAAGACGATAAACAGAAGTTTTACTTAACTTGTAGCTTTCTCCAAGTGTGCAAAGGCTCTTTACAAACGAACATGCAGCACTAAAATCGAGCTAGTGCCATAACAACAAGATGATTATAGGGAGTGGCTCTCTTATCTAATGCATGAGCGTTAGTCAGCGCAGCGACTGTGCTGTGTCTCGCTGACGATTCCATTGATACTGGGCCTTGCCTTGCCTTGCCTTGCCTTGCCTTGCCTTGCCTTGTAGCAAAAGGATCGTGTACCTGCCACCAACCATACTATATCGCAGCGGTAGAGAGCGCTCACGGTACGGAGCCGCTGCAGTTCTGGCTCAGTGGACAAAATTTGTAGGTGGTGTAATGAATGTCAGCTACCTCTAAATGTAGAAAAATAGAAGTTAATGCGGATGAGTAGGGAAAATAAACACTTAATGTTGAGTTACAGCTTATGAATGTCGTGCCTGACACAGTCATGTCGTTTAAATATCTGGTCGTAACGCTGCACAGCGATATGAAATTGAACGAGCATGTAAGGATTCACGTAGGGAAAGCGAATGGTCAACTTCAGTTTAGTGGGAGAATTTTAAGAAAGTGTGGTTCATCTGTAAAGGAGACCACATAAAGGACGCTACTGCGACCTATTTAGAAATTTGTGGTAAATGCTATGGGACCAAACTGCTGAGGTCATCGGTCCCTAGGCTTATACATCACATAATCTAACTTAAACTAACTTACGCTAAGGACAACACACACATCCACGCCCAAGGGAGGACTCGAACCTGCGACGGGGGAGCCGCGCGAACCGTGGCAAGGTGCCCAAGACCGCACGGCTACCCCGCGTGTCTATGGCGGCCTATTCTTGAGTACTTCTCAACTGTATGTAACCCATACCAAGTCGGATGAAAGAAAAACATCGAATGAATTGAGGGGCGGGCAGCTAGATTTGTTACCACTAGGCTCGAACAACAGGCCTGGGTTACAGAGATGCTTTGGGAACTCAAATTGGAATCCCTGGAGGGAAAGCGACGTTCTTTCGAGGAACAGTATTAGGAAGTTTAGAGAACCGGCATTTGAAGCTGACTGCAGAACGATCCTACAGCCGCCAAACTGCAATTCGGGTAAGGACCAAGAAGAACGAGAAATCAGGGCTCATATTGATGCATATTGACAGTCGTCTGCGAGTACAGCAGACTAGGAAACGACTAGCAGTGGTAAAGGGTACCAACGACCAACTATTATACTTTGCAGAGTATTTATGTAGATCTAGATGTAGACGCAGATATTTGATTAGGTTATGTATGGAAAAATTATTGAAGTACAATGAAACGACGGGTAGGTGACAAAGTGGTGAAAATCCACTCCTCATGGCAGGACATGGATGTAGGAGTGTTGTTCGATATGTAAAGCAAGATGGTCGCCGATATGTGGAATATCTGAATAGAGGGTACCATTCTGGGGGAAGCACGAGTGTTTCGGAGCGCACAAGTCACTGCACATCGTTGAATACAGGATTCCGCAGCTGGCAAAACTTACGTGTTCCATTGTCAACAAAATCGTCAGTTGGGATTGCAGGAGGCACGGGATCTTCGGGAATCGACCATCGATCGATAAAAATTTGCTGTTTAGTCGCATGAATCACGTTTCTCGATATACCAAGTCCATGGACCTGTCCTGATATACTGTCACCCAGACGGACGGCTGCTCGTACCAAGCACCGCGTAACCGGTGCAGATCGATGGAGGCAGTAAGGATACATTTTCGCCGGCCGGGGGGGCCGAGCGTTTCTAGGCGCTGCAGTCTGGAACCGCGAGACTGCTTCAGTCGTATGTTCGAATCTTGCCCCGGGCATGGATGTGTGTGATGTCCTTAGGTTAGTTAGGGTTCAGTAGTTCTAAGTTCTAGGGGACTGATGACCTTAGACGTTAAGTCCCATAGTGCACAGAGCCATTTGAACCATTTGATACATTTTCCTGTGCCTTGTTGAGACTAATCTAAGGCCCCATGGACCAGCCGAAACTTTTTTTCCATCACCTACGTCCCTTCGAGATTGATAACTTCCCCGACGGCGAAGCATATTGGGTCGTTGACAGTGGCACGACAGTGAACTAACGTTGAGATCTTGGTCATCAGATTCGTCTGATTTGGAGCGGCCACAACCTACCAGCTCGTAGATTACGGGAAGTGCGGGACAGTGAGTAGACATCAGTTGACGTATACCTGAGGCTACGAACCACATGTCGGATACTTGCCGCGTAGAATCGTTGCTTAATTGCGTTCCAAATTAGGGTCATGAAGATATTAAGGAGATGGTCATTTGACTCAGCAGAGTAGCTAAGCATTGGACAAAATGGAGCGTTGGCGATAGTGTTGACGCACACTTTTCAATTGGAATATGCTGTGCTATGAAGAATGAAACTGTGGCAGAGCAGGTGGCACCATGGTCCAAATTAAGAGAAGTATCGTACGAGCTATGGAAATACTGATAAGTTTCTAGCTTACGTTAGTGATGTGTCTGAGTTAAACAAGCAGATTTTCTTTATGAGACAGTTGTACCGGGATATCAAAGAAGAATATATGACAACGAACCTACAGCCCGAGTGATGGTTGTTAGACCCTCAGCATATCCTTACAAAAGATAGAGAATTTACACACAATTCCAAAATATGTCGGTCTTCGCGTATTAGACTGTCATAGAACTGATTCTCAAATGTGGTCAGGCACGCCTTTAGCGACGCTTAATGCAGAGAACCTGCGTCGTTTGAATACTTTCCCTCATTCCTCTAATAGTTCATAGCTCAGATAAGTAAAACAGTTTCACTAGTCCTAAGCATCACAAGCAGCGAATTCTCTTTCGTAGGTCTATGTACTAACGCACCTTTGCCGTTGAGTCGGTTACCATCACACAACCTAAAAAAAGGGAAGATCAAAAAGTTTCCGTTAGAAGAGGGTTTCCAGCTGGATAAAATCGCCATGAAGTGGTGCCTATCATATTCCAAATAACTACTGTAGGCTTCCTGCTGTTTCTGATCTATGTTAATGATTTAGGAGCCAGTTTGAGTAGCCATATTAGATTGTTTGCACATGTTATCATTTACCGTCAAGTAAAGTCACAAGAAGATCGCAACCTATTGGAAAATGATTTGGACAAGGTATCAGTATGGTATGAAAAGTGGGAGTTGATCTAAATAATGAAAAGTGCTACGTCATGCACAGGAGTATTGAAAGGAGTTATTTAAATTTCAGTTAGACGATAATCACACAAACCTAAAGGCTGTCAGTTCAACTATATACCCAGCGATAGCAATAACGAACGGCATAACCTGTGACGATCACGTAGAGAATATTGTGGGGAAGGCGAACGAAAGCCGGCGTTTTGTTGGCACAACACTTAGAAGATGCAAAAAATACGCTAAATACATGGTTATACTACGATTTACTGTCCTCGTAGATCAATGTTTTGGGTTATGATTTATTTACTTGAAAGTATTGACAGATTTCATCTAAAAAGTTCAAAGTAGGGTACCTCGTTTGTAATGTAGTTAAATAGTGGAGAGTGTTGCAAATCTGATACTCGAGTTGGGTTGACGCCCACTTACGTAGGGAGAAATGATCATCATAACAAAATAAGAGAAATCAGAGTGCACACAGAAAGATTTAAGTGTACTTTTATTTCTGGGCTCTGTTCGAGAGTGAAATGGTAGAGACCTAGGGTGGAAGTGGTGCTGCTAACTCTATGCCAGAAACTTAATTGTGAACTGTTGAATCGTCATGTAGATATACAGAATGTACCAGGAGGAAGCGTCAGTATTCGGAGATGTGACAAGAACAATCATTCGCAGAAAAAAAGGTTACCAAATATGCTCTGTAAAATACATACCTCAAGAGCTATGAGCACTTTTCCTTGGTCACTACTGTGAAACACATCTCTTATACTGAACAGAAGCCGAGTATCCTTAAGATATAATCGTCAATCTACATGTTTACACAACAATTTATCTTGTTTTGATCCATCTTACCTCCTCTCAAAATACTGAAAGCAAAGAGTTTGCAGTAAAAAAATTTGTATCACAGTATTTAATATGATGAATTACTCACAGTTCGTAAGGTGAGCTATATGTTTGCTACACTTATAGCTTCGAATGGTCGTTCCAAACATATCCCTGAATATTGGCCATTTATCCTGGGACATTCTGTAGAAGTTATCGTGTTGGATGAGGTCGGTGGTGATATACCACAAAAAGCGACGGTCTACTCGTATGAGAGATTTCAGATTGGCTAGTTGCGGTTTCAGTAGCCTGAGATTCCCCTACGTCAAGTACCGGAAAAGTGTTTCTCGTTGTCCTGTAGTAGACTGGCTGGTACTAATTACTCTTTCTTCCCACTGGGACAGGTGTCACATCCATAGCATGGTGTCTCTCTTGTGTTTTCATCGTTACTTCGGTAAAAAATACTTCTTCCTTTGCTCCAGGAGAGAGGGTTTGTCTTGGGTTTTCTCGTTATAATGGAACGGTGTCAAACTCTGTCTCGTTTTCGGAAAATCTTGTGGCGTCGTGATATCTTCCAGGGTCTCTGATATTTTGTCTGGGGCGGTTTCATGACTGCCGGCCGGCTGCCGTTACCAGCAGAATTCCGCAAAGTAGGTCTCTTGAGAATATCGCGTATCAGTTGCTCTATTTCTGCAGTCAGTTTGCTGATTTCGAGTTAGTGATGTCGTGGCTGACGTCTCAGTCTTCGTTGGAGAGGAGGAGTGTGGGGATAGTCAACTTGAATTGCCTCTCCTTACACTTCTGTCTAGCCTTGGGCTGCAAGACGCGGGCTTTACTTGCCACAGCAGGTGCCCTGACTTTGAAATAACTGTTTTAACGGACCACCTTAATAGGAATGCTATTCAGATCGTACACCACAAGATTTGCGTTGTTAGTAGTGCTACTGTCATGACTTTCTAATAGGCGTCGTAATGGTATGACGATGTAGGAAGGAAAAAGAGATGCAGCGTGAATGGCAAGCGCTACTGTGATCTGCTTCGCCAAAAGAGAAGTACTTTGTACTCGACTTTTTTGATGCGTTGCTCGGAAGGTCGCTCAGTTACTCCACATCACATCTGAAGGAAACCGAATCACCGGTCGATCGTTCCAAGCTACGTGCCACTAACATCACCAGATTTGGCTGTGGGGTTACCTGGAGGACAGGATTTATCAACGGGACACTGACAAACGTTGTAGATGAAGGATGAGCACGACGAGAGACGGACCCAACATCCCATCTGAGTTGTTGCTGTAGTAGATTAATCTCCAATGCCGTTCCAGACTGCCGTGGATGCAGATGATCGTCATTTGGTGAAACATTTGTACACTGGAAGGTCAACTTGTTACGCAATTAACAAATATTACACTCTCATGTGGATATTAACATGTGCTTATTTCAATGTTTCATTCGTTACTTCTCTCCCGCAAGTACAAAGTTTCGTTGTAACATGATCGGCCGGTATTCATGGGGGCCCTCTAAAAAGCGAAAGTTTAATTATAACGGGCCTGTACTTACCTTACCACGTCACGTGTCCACAGCACCACAAGACGGCGTAAAATCTCGCTGATAGCTGATCAGTGTAATAGGCTCGGGCGTTGTGCCCTGATCTTCCCTGACGACCACCTGATCGTCATGTAACAGATATTCACTGGTCCTTTCCCTGTATCTGTATATTATTCTCGTTTGCAGAAACTCTCCTAATGAAATAAAACTAATGAAAAACCACTATAATTTTTCTTTCCCGTATTCAGTGTGAGGTAGCAGCGAGAAGATACAGACACTGCAAGTGTTCGAAAGAAACAGAGAAAGTCTCGTTGCGTTAAATATCACATTATACGATGCACGACCATGTAACGCTGAGAGAAAGTAAATACAATGCATGTGTTCTTTTAGAAATGAAAGAGAGAAAACGCTGTGTGCATAGTGGGCTTGCGGTGCACGGAACGGCGAACTTAATGTGGACGGCAAGTGAGCAGCGTTACGACTACCTGTTCCCAGGAGCAGCGCCCGCTCCATACGTAATGGAAGTAACCCCTCACAGAGGCCGGCACTTATTCTTTCCCTTCGCTGTTTGTTTCCAGGAGCGCGCTGCAGGAGGGCAGCTCGACTGGAGAGTCCGGGCAGTAAATGTGGTTTTAGTGGCTGCACATTTGAATTCAACTTGGTCCGTTTTCTAATTACCTCTGCTTGTGGACCAGCTCTACCTGCGCTTCTCCAGGTTCGGAGCGTTTCCTTTCTCCGGTTTAAATGCGAAAAAGGGAAGTCCCTCTTGGTGTTTGCTTAAGCAGTGAGAGACCAGGATGCACTGACGATCCTGCCGTTCGTGAATATTCTGTTCTGACCGTCGTTCAGCAAACATAATTGCGTCTGCTGTTGCACATTACAGTCAGCATGCCGAATCACTGTGTTTTATCTTCATGTTAATTACTTACTGATCGAAATGATTTTTTACTGTCTACCCTTCATAACGAATCTGTATTACAGGGACTTCTGTTCAGTAACAGATTAGGATACATTTTATTACTAGCGACATCTACGGTTCTTCTCATTTTTCACTTACGTGTTTCCAAGAATTTCAAATCTGAGATTCCGAAAGAGGGCAGCCTTAGGGATGAATATATTGTGCAGGAACATTCATTTGAAATTTCAGATTTATTTGAAATTTGACATTTTTCATATTTTTGTATATTTTAGAAATATACTTTTAGTTTCTATTTTAAGAGCATCAATTATCCAATAAATTTAATTAATTTCAGTCGACTGTGGCAGATAATACAGCATTTCATTTTTTCTATTTGTTGGTTATGAAACTTACAATATAAGATTCTGTCCAAATATATGTAATTATTTTCTTCCACAAATTTCATTTATATCCTAAACATTTTATTGGTAAATGTAAATTCAAGTTTTCAGTAAAAACGTGTCGTTGGTGCGTAGCCCCAGTGTCGAGATATCTTTGTTTAGTTTTAGCGGAGTAGTCATGCGAGAGTAATGGAGAGAGGGCAGTCGTTAAGAGTTTAGGGTTGGACTAATGTTCATGTGAGATGAAGTGAAGTTTTATTTTGTGATCTGGTAACTCCGAATATTGCAACCAAGAAGAAGTTCAGTTATGTTAATTCTGCATCGTTCAAGACGAGTAAAATATTATGAGTTACAAAATCAGTGATTAACCGCGTACATTTACAAGTCTGGTAGTTCAGACGACGAAATGTTGCTGTTAAAATTAAACCATTTTGTTAATTTTTAGCTTATGTGATTGTGGGAATGGGACTTGGTACTCGTACTAACACCCTGCAAGGCGCCCTTAGAGTTTGTAGTGCAGAGTACATCGAGTAACAACTAACCTTCCCCCTTCCCCCTCCCGGTCCCCTCTCACTTCCTCCACCCTTCACTCTCATTTCCCATTTGCGAATTACGTGAATAATAATTTCTGCCTGGCCATTTCACAAAATGTATTTAAGATGAATTAACGGGTTACTTGCCTGTTACACGGGATGCCCATAAATTCCCGCTATTATTTCAAGAATTCGTAACTTGGAAACAATTAGAGAGAGACAATCGTTATTTGCAATAAATAAAACTTTTATCAGCTCTAAAAATTGCTACATTTAGGCTTTTTTTGTAGATTTGCCTTGGAGTGCCTCCAAATGGCGCCAAGCAAGGAGAAGGGGCAGTGTGTCATCCAGAACGCACAATACAAGTCAGTGACAATGGTACTGCAGTATTATTAACCCCACTACGAGGGACATCACCGGCGACGTTAAGCATACTGAGGTACTTAGAAAACATTATAAAGAGAGGCAGTGTCAAATATCTTTCTGGAACGAGACGTTCCCCCTGTCCTAAACACGTGTTGACAGTTCAAGCTGCATTTCAATATAGCCAGCAGATGCCAACCCCTCATTCATCACGCACACTGTTGGAAGCACAATCAGCTGTCCTAAGAGAGTGTTCCATCAGTATATTTCCAATTTGAAGTCAGGGTAGGACCATCAACATTGACAAAGAATTCCTCATTGTAATTCCGTCACAGTTGAGTTTTATTAATCTGGCGACTAGTTTCGATCTACGAAGATCATTTTTATGCAATGTACAATGCCTAATACAGCGGCACTAATAGTGCCTAATATACGACTGATATATTTATTACAGTACTTAAGTATCTATACATATGTAATATAATTATTATAATCGTTGTTCTGGGGATCACGTCACCTGACAAAACGTCAACTGTAATTTTGTAGTTGTAGCTTCCACCAGATTCCATTAAGACAGAGAAATTCGGAACAGTCAGGCAAAGAGTTTGAGAGTCTTCAAAATAATTCTCAGCACACCTATAGAAAGTTTTCAGATCTTGAAACTGGAAGAAGTAAGGAACAATGGGTAGCCTACTGGAGTACGTGAACGATCTTTGATTCGCCGGTGACGTATTATTTACTCATAGCTTAGAAAAGATACAGCAACGAACAGAACAACGTAATACATACTTTGTAATAAGGTCCGTAAATAAATTACAGTAAGCAAAAAATTATATATAATCAGCACGTCGAGAAGACAGTAGTGTAAATCAATATGCAGTTATGGAAATACTTTGGCTGGAGTGCAAACGCGAAAAATGTGGAAATAAAAATAAAAATTTACTGTCGTGATTTTAATACACAAAATTAGTTTTAATAACCACAACTAAAATCGCTTCTGGCTGCAAATATAGTTTTGGTTTTTATTCAGTGATCGATTTCGAGATTTAACGCCTCATATTCAGATGTACCTGTGCACAGTTTCCAATTCTTGGGTTGGACTATATAAATGTCGAACGCCAATCTTAATGGATTGCTGGGAACGCAATCGTTTATTACATAATAATAATAATAGTAATAATAACTAAAATATCTTCGACGTGCAAAGGTGAGCAGGTACATCTGAAAATGGAACGTGAAGTCCCGAAATCTATTGTGGAACAAGTAGTTATAAAACCACGTTTGTAGCAGGACGCTATTTTAGCTATTGTTATGAAAATGAGATTTTGCGTTCACACCAATCGACTACAATAGACTTCAACATATAAGTAGGCGCTCTTCAAATAATAATTTTATCTTCGTCTGAAAAGGCAACGTTACCGTCGAACGTTACCAAACTGGCCTTATATCTGTGAGAGACTTGTTATTAAAATAAGAACCATTCAGTCGATTATTACTAGTCAGCGAGAAAAGGAGGTATGAATGTTGGGAATCATTAGATGAGAAAGGAAATCATACTAATGGCTCGGGGTACAGACTGGAGTGGACTACATAATGCGAGTTAAATGAAATTGTTTTTGGGGTACGTAGCCGTTGAACAAACAGTGCACGGATCTTGGACATTCTTTGACACATTCCAGATGACAAGAAAAGGCCGATGCGACGATATGATGGAAACTGTGTAGACGACACGAGAACACTTAGATGTATATAGATAAAAAGTGTAATGGTATATAAAGCAAAGGAGGAAGTCTTTGTCCAGCACTGGTTTTCAAGTTATACACTAAATGGTTTACCATTAATTTCCTACTGTTATTCAAGTATACTTCTAAACTATATACAACTGTGATAAGGGTAGATAATTTTAAAGTTTGTTTTGAATGTTGTTTATATATGTATGTCGCTTTATTCCTCTCGTTAGTCATATAGTAATACTGCTTTATTACTTTCTGGATTAGATTTTTATTCATTAAAGGCTTACGCATAACATTTTCATCAATTAATTTTATTCCTGCATATATCATCTACATTTAGTGCCGATATCTCACCCAAGAGGGAAAGGGACGTAAGTATTAAGTCCGTAACTTCAACTTGAGACTGTAATATCTAGACATGGTTTCGTTTTCTGAAGAAATGCGGCAGTACACCATCAGCACAGGGAAGGTATACGCATATCCAATTCGCTTTTACGGGAAATTTGACTATCGCAGCTGGGTACTACTCGTTTTTCTCTTCCACAGGCCATGAATGTACATCTACATTGGCAACTAGAACACGTACGCTTCACAATCCACCTTGAAGAGTATGGTGGCTGGAACTTTGTGAATCTCTGTCACCTCCAACACTTTCCAGTTCTAAGCGGTCTTCCCTGTGAACTCGAATTTGTGTAATTTTACCTTCACGGTCTTTACACGCGATATGCGTTGGACGTGGCACTGTGTTGGTGTACTCCTCCAGAAGCCTACGCTCTCACCATTTTAACTGTAACCATACCGAGATGCAGAATTTCTTTCTTGCAGCGTCTGTCACAGGAGTTGGTTGAGCTTCTAAGTGACGCTTCCGCGCTCAGTAAATGCATTTGGGCCGAAACACGCAACTCTTATATGAATCTTCTGTGCTTCCTCTAACGATACTGTATGCTACGGTTCAAAGACTGACGATCAGTATCTAATGACTGGTCGAACGAGGGTTTTGTAAGCTACTGCACCTCTTTCGTGTTTGGACTACACTTTCATAGAATTGTTCCGACGAGTCTCAGTGAGATACCTGCCTTACCTGCGATTAATTGTACGTGGTCGTTCCACTTTGTATCTCTTTGTACGGATCATGTTCCCACAAAATAACAGGTCTCTGTGCTCAGTCATGATCATTTACGTAGAGAATCAGCTACCATCACTTCTAGTAGTTTAGATTCCTCTTCGTCCTGTGATACATACCTGTCTGCTACGTATTGTGTAACACGTTTGAATCCTTAACACATTTAGAGATGAATATTGCATAATGAATGCTCAGATAATCTGAACTTTGTATACTGTCACACTTGCTATGCGGGAATATCTTCCTCCGTCTCTTTAAAGTTCTAACTACGCAAGCATCCAGTGACACTACAGCGGCATGAAGACAAATATTGCCTTGTTCTACGTTGCACCGAAAAAATTCGAGCACAGATGTAAGCAGAATTCTAAGCCGTTATTTTCCCGAGTTGATTCTCTGATTAACTGCTTGAGGTAATTGTTGGATAAGGCAGTTAGAATAATACGAATTGTTCTCATCTTTACTGGTCACTCTAATCACTTGCGTCTGCCAGTCTATAGCTGGTAAATTCAAATTTTTCACTTTAACCCCGATAGGGAATGTACACACAATCTTCTCCAAGTCCTACCTCAAATGTTCTTGGGCAACCATTCCTGAGGGAAGTGCTTTATAAAAGATCCCGATAGCTATATAAGATCCACTGTCAGCACTTATCTTAACTCTAATTTGAGTGTATTCGAGATATGTGCTAATCTTCCTAGACGTCGTCGTACTGGTTACAGTTATCAACATTCCTTCACCACTGGAGTTCAGCCTTTTCCGGTAAACATTTCAATCAGAATTTGGAATTTTATTGCTCTAAACATCCTGGTTTAGGCAGATTTCTGTCCCAAGACTAGTTATTCTCTGTGTAGTGTCACAACCTGCTTTATAGGTCCTATGGACGTATTTTGTGTCATAAAAACACAAATGTCAGTACCGCACGTAACAGGCGCTTCCTCCACCAGACTACAGAGGATGAGAAAACCGCACTCAAATTTGTCGCACAATCGTCTGACCCTCTGGTTTAAGCCTCCCACTCAGCTCCAAACTGAAGGAACTAGAAGCCGTGCGAAGCTTTATCTCTGCTTCCATTCCGCTCGAGGTGCTGACTTCACCAAAGCGACCAGCCGTCTGTAGGAATCGAGGATTACCACTGAACTCGTGGAACAGGCGCCATTTTTATTGGCATAAATCACGATTTTCAGCCTGTGAACACACAGTACTGTGCTAATTTGTCACCAGAAATGACGGCGGAAATGTGGCGCCCTTGACGCGGCTTACCTTTACAGTGATCAGCAGTTGTCACAGCGGCGGTTGGTTGTAAACAGTGGCAACATTGCGAACTAGAGTACCACTGAATCCTGTTCGTAGCCAGTTGCTGCTCGTTGAGTAGAACTGAAAGCCAAACATGACAGCAACTCCATGGCGGTCAATCACAATAGCAGGAGGTTATCAAAGATAATCAAAAATAACCTGTGAAAGAAATATTTTGAGGTCACCAGCCGATTGGTAGTATCATACTGTACTAATGTTGCAACTAATTTCCAGCCCATCATTTCAGGCCTGAGGGTAACGATTAGGGGACTCGCTGAAACATTTCTTCAAGACGTCGTCATCTCTCGGCAGACAACCCGAGATCAGTAGTGCAATTCGGCATGAAAATGTGCGTTATTATCTATCTTCCTTTTGTCTACCCCAGTACTTACAAAGACTCGTAATTTCTGCGGTCTCTTTGAGACAATCATTCGAAATACGACTTGTTTCACGCAGGCGTGTTGCTGACTTATTTCTCACAGTTCACATTCGAGGAAGACTCAGCAGTAATTCTTCAGTAATGGAAATATCCCCTCCACGTACCAAATCAAGTACATGACGTCAGGAAGTCACGCTCTGTGGGGAGAAAGTTCTCATTGTCTTTAGTATTATGTATTCCTTTGACGCCCATTCACTGTAGGCGGACAGATTTTCATTGAACCTTAACTTACGGGCAACAGTTTTCCTGACGCCCGAGATTCAACTTAGCGGCAATTTCATTGTGCAACCGGTGTCACGTGAATGCCTGCATCGCTCACATCTTTCCACGCAAAAAACAAATACAGGTAGAGACCTTGGAAAACTTGGGGACAAAAAGCCAGTCTGGATAAAATCGCCAGCATGTGATCAACTTCAGCGATAGTTTAAAAATCGACTAGTGGATGATTCCCGCAGCTAAGCATATTAGCTATCCTTAGTTTGCAAGCTATTTAGCATGTTACATAAGTAACACCACGAAACATAATATAAACGAATTCTGAGTGTACTTAATTGATTGGCAAGAGGTACTGCGAACAAAATTTAGGAGTTCGATAAAGTGTATTTTTTATTTTTATAATTCTGTCTAGTCCTTAAAATGAGGGAATCAATCCAATGCGATGGCACAAACCAAGTTAAGAAATAGGAACCTATACTCATTCTTTTGTAGTTTTATTTTAATCTGGAGGAACAGGAAATTTGTTATTCTCACCAAGACATATCATTCGCAAGAGGTAAATTTCAAATCCTTTATTAAGAGGACCGCTCTTTGAGAAGGTAATAGTCTGTTAGGTTCTAGAATTTTGCACTGATTAAAGAGGCGTATTGCTTTTTTATGATTACACTGCCATATCTTTAAACAGTAAAATTTATGTGTTTGCTGCTATTACTTGTATCAGATTAAAGAACCTCCTAATACAGCAATCGAACAATAATAGATCTCATCAGCTATTTACAAGAAACACGTTATATTTATTTACTTTGAGTGTCAACCATCAGTCTATGTACCACTTACAGATTCTGTGTATTTTGCGATAGTGATCTGACGTCGCAGTCTTTGTATAGACAAGTTTTTTCTGCAAACACCAGACCGTTGATACATCTATTAAGCGAAGATATAAAATTCAGGTTATAAAATTCCATTGGACGGCTAAATCTCAAACCGCGTTCATAAAGTTAAGGGAGGCAATGACTGTTAGCCCTGTATTAATATTTCCAAATTATGAAAAGAAATGTATTCTCTCCTCCGACGCAAGCAACCAGGCGATTGGATCCATTAGGTCATGAGTTGTATGGGAAAGAGCTTACAGTCGCACACACTTCAAGAGAGTTAAAAGAAGCTGAAACAAAATCAGTTAACCACGGAGAAGGAAATGTTGAGTTTCATTTATGGTAATACGTATTTTAGGTATGATGATAGTGAAGGGAGAAGAAAATTTAATAGTCATGGGTGACTGGAACTCGATAGTAGGAAAAGGAAGAGAAGGAAACATAGTAGGTGTATATGAAATGGGAGTAAGGAATGAAAGCGGGAGCCACCTGGTAGAATTTTTCACAGCGGATAACTTAACCATAGCTAACACTTTGTTCAAGAATCATAAAAGACGGTTATATACATGGAAGAAGCCTGGAGATACTAGAAGGTATGAGATAGATTATATAACTGTAAGGCAGAGATTCAGGAAACAGGTTTTAAGTTGTAAGACATTTCCAGGGGCAGATGTGGACTCTGACCATAATCTGTTGGTTATGAACTGTAGATTAAAACTGAAGAAACTGCAAAATGGTGGGATTTTGAGAATATGGGACCTGAATAAACTGCAAGAACCAGAGGTAGTAGAGAGCTTCAGGGAGAGCATTAGGGAACGATTGACAAGAATGGGAGAAAGAAATGCAATAGAAGAAGAATGGGTAGATTTGAGGGACGAAATAGTCAACGTAGCAGAGGATCAAGTAGGTAAAAAGACGTGGGCTAGTAGAAATCCCTGGGTGACAGAAAAAATTTTGAATTTAATTGACGAAAGGAGATAATATAAAAATACGGTAAATGAAGCAGGCAAAAAGGAATACAATCGTCTCAAAAATGAGATCGACAGGAAGTGCGAAACGGCTAAGCAGGGATGGCTAGAGGACAAATGTAAGGATATAGAGGCTTATCTCTTTATGGGTAAGATAGATACTACCTACAGAAAAATTAAAGAAACCTTTGGAGAGAAGGGAACCACCTATGAATATCAAGAGCTCAGACGGAAACCAAGTTCTAAGCAAAGAAGGGAAAGCACAAAGGTTGAAGGAGTATGTAGAGGGTCTACACAAGGGCGATGGTCTTGAGGGCAATATTATAGAAATGGAAGAGAATGTAGATGAAGAGGAAATATGAGATATGATACTGCGTGAAAAGTTTGACAGAACACTGAAAGACCTAGTCGAAACAAGGCCCCCATTAGAACTACTGGCAGCCTTGGGAGAGCCATGCCTAACAAAACTGTACCATCTAGTGAGCAAGATGTATGAGACAGGCGAAATTCCCTCAGACTTCAAGAAGAATATAATAATCCTAATCCGAAATAAAGCAGGTGAGACAGATGTGAAAATTACCTAACTGTCAGTTTAATAAGCCACGGCTGCAAAATACTAACACGAATTCTTTACAGAGGAATGGAAAAATTCGTAGCAGCTGACCTCAGAGGAGATCAGTTTTGATTCCGTAGAAATGTTGGAACACGTGAGGCGATACTGACCCTACGAATTATCTTAGAAAATAGATTAAGGAAAGGCAAACCTACGTTTCTAGCATTTGTAGACTTAGAGAACGCTTTTGTCAATGTTCACTAGAATACTCTCTTTCAAATTGTGGAAGTGTCAGGCGTAAAATACAGGGAGCGAAAGGCTATATACAATTTGTACAGATACCAGATGGCAGTTATTACAATCGAGGGGCATGACAGGGAAGCAGTGATTGGGAAGGGAGTGAGACAGGGTTGTAGCCTAGCCCCGATGTTATTCAATCTGCATATTGAGCAAGCAGTAAAGGAAACAAAAGAAAAATTCGGAGTATGAATTAAAATCCATGGAGAAGAAAAAACTATTGAGGTTCGCCGATGACATTGAAATTCTGTCAGAGAGAGGAAAGGACCTGCAAGAGCAGCTGAACGGAATGGACAGTGTCTTGAAAGGTGGATATAAGATAAACGTCAACAAAAGCAAAACGAGGATAATGGAATGTAGTCGAATTAAATCGGGTGATGCTGAGGGACTTAGATTGGGAAATGAGACGCTTAAAGTAGTAAATGAGTTTTGCTATTTGGGGAGCAAAATAACTGATGATGGTCGATGTAGAGAGGATGTAAAATGTAGACCGGCAATGGCAAGAAAGCGTTTCTGAAGAAGAGAGATTTGTTAACGTCGAGTATAGATTAAGTGTCAGGAAGTCGTTTCTGAAAGTATTTGTATGGAGTGTAGCCATGTATGGAAGTGAAACGTGGACGATAAATAGTTTAGACAAGAAGAGAATAGAAGCTTTCGAAATTTGGTGCTACAGAAGACTGCTGAAGTTTAGATGGGTAGATCATATAACTAATGAGGAGGTATTGAATAGAATTGGAGAAAAGAGAAATTTGTGGCACAACTTGACTAGAAGGAATCGGTTGGTATTGCATATTCTGAGGTATCAAGCGATCACCAATTTAGTAATCGAGGGCAGCTCGGAGGGTGAAAATCGTAGAGGGATTCCAAGAGATGAATACACTAATCAGATTTAGAAGGATGTAGGCAGCAGGAGGTACTGGGAGATGAAGCAACTTGCATAGGATAGAGTAGCATGGAGAGCTGCATCAAACCAGTCTCTGGACTGAAGACCACAACAACAACAACCTAATGACAGGAAATTCACAGTCATCATTGACCTCACAGCATTAAAATGTCTGTAGGGGTTGAAAAATCCTTCCAGCAGATTGACTCAGTGGACACTGATAACAAGCAAGTTCGACTTTGAGGCGGGTAACAAGTTAGTTTAGCTCTCTTTTAATGTATGTTTTTTTGTAATCTGTGAAAAAATTAATCACCACATAAAACAAAGGTGCATGACACTGGGGTCAGAAAAATAAGATGTGAGTTTCAATCTCATTGACAATACTAAATATTTCGTAACGGCTATGACATCTTTAACTATACTCTGAAAAATAGTACCTGTTTTAAAAAAATACAAAAAGCTATTAAACCATCTAACTCCACGCTTCCGTTACCGTCCTAACTATTTTCTTTAGACTAGTTTTCTTCACGAAAATGTAAGTTATTCTCTTTCTGAAACATGAAGTACATGGGAAAGGATTTCCTTTGCTGTCTAAAGTAGCGAACGCTACTTATTCTGCTTCTTTAAAAAAAAAAAAAAAATACTCAGCAGTCCAGATCAAGTGCTCTATCCCATGGCTCCTGAAAGCATCGCTATTGGTGCTTGCTTACAGGTTTCTTTATTGATTGACAACTCTTTGATGAATAGGTATCACGTAAAATTTACCTTTCTGGTTGCGCTGGGCTTAGATAGGTAGCATCTCTATTCGGTTTCACTATCTCACCACTGGGACATCACATAACCTACATGAGAAGAAATAGCAGTATGTTAGATAATGGATTCACTGTATAGCTTGTTCTGCGTTAAGTTCTTGAAACTGTCGTAATAGGTACAGAATAGGAAAGGATCAAACATCAACACGAGGAAGGGAGACCCATCAGATAGTTCGTCGTTTTCACCAAATTAACATTTATTTAAGAACAACATACTGATCAGTTAAATTCCAAATTAATAGCAACATGAAAACCATCAAAATTATAGCGACATATAAAATGACAAACTACTGAAATTTACCAGTGTAAACAAAAGGGAACAGTATCTAATAAAGACGAAGCATCTGAGTTTATGGCGGCAGTCGCTCAACGAAGGTATAGCTCCAAGGAACAAGACAACTACTCAACTGTTGCTATGTGTTACAGACGACACGGCAAAGCGCTCCCGCGGCAAAAACTTACACCTCGGGTGATGTGCAGGGTGCCGCCAAGGCAGCGGCCCAGAAATCACGGCTACAAACACCAAGATAGACTCGCATGTTTCGCAGTCAACTGTGAACATAAATCACAGACGAGGCAGTACCCTCAAACAATAACAGAATTAATACTAACAAATGATAAGACTCGCTTTAGAAAGATAAATACAGCTAGTAACCTCAGATAAAACAAAGAGTTTAAGACAAACTTAAATAAATAAACTAATATAAGATGATAAGAGAGTACACGTAACTGAGAAGGTGCAGGTACAAACAGAGCAGTTGTAGTTAAACGCCATGAGGCATGAGTAAGTATTGCTAAAACGCCTTGAGAAACATTATTTAAGGTGAGTTTAAGCAAAGAAGAATATTTCAGTCAGTAGTAGCCCTACGTAATTCTGTTATCACTATAACACATCAACTTATGTTAGAATAAATACACTTTACTAAATCACAATTCAAATTCATACCCAATACCATGATATTGCTACTGGGTACAGTGCCACTCACTGGTATTACCACTTCAGTTCATAACATCGCACTCCAAGTGGGTGCACACAAGCGGTTTACTATTTAACAGAATCAAGTGCCTTCAAAGAATTGTTGGCCACTCTCAATACAAGGCACACTGCAGAAGAAACAAATACATATTATTCACTGAATGAGACACAATAACACTGCGCCAATTTTCCTTTAAGCAATAAAACCACAGGGGCGGAATATCAATAAGCAGTATGTTACGGTGCACTCTCCCCACCGTCATTTATCCTTTTAACTCCTTGTCAAATAACACAAGAAAGCCCCCGTCACCAGAGTTCAGAGTACGAATTCGTCACCTTTAGCGGCTGCCCAACATTCGACAAGTCGCTAGAAAATCGGGCTGCATGCATGCGTTGTCAAACCCAAATCCACATAACCAAACACCGCCGCCAAACACTGCTGCTTCAGCCCCCTCCTTCGTCACGTGTCGTTCACAACTCACTCCGCCGTGATGAGCCTCCACAGTTCAACCAGGAAAACCAAAGATAAGTCACAAAGCAGGTGACTATCGATACCAGTGCCACAGGTAGCTAAGCCAGCAAACCGAGCCGCTATGGCTCAATTCTCTTCTTTTATCTTCGTTAAGAAATAAAATCTTTTTCTTGATGACACATGTACAATTTTGGAATAAATAAGTATCAACAGAGAAGTTAGTGAATTCAGTTTTTATTAGTTTTATTACATAATTGGCCATTAAAATTGCTACACCAAGAGGAGATGCAGATGATAAGCGGTTATTCATCGGACAAATATATTATACTAGAACTGACACGTGATTATATATTCACGCAATTTGGGTGCATAGATCCTGATAAATCAGTACCCAGAACAACCAACTCTGGCCGTAATAACGGCCTTGATACGCCTGGGCATCGAGTCAAACAGAGCTTGGATGGCGTGTACAGGTACAGCTGCCCATGCAGCTTCAACACGATACCACAGCTCATCAAGAGTAGTGACTGGCGTACTGAGACGAGCCAGTTGCTCGGCCACCATTGACCAGACGTTTGCATTTGGTGAAAGATCTGGAGAATGTGCTGGCCAGAGCAGCAGTCGAACATTTTCTGAATCCAGAAAGGCCCGTACAGGGCCTGCAACAAGCGGTCGTGCATTATTCTGCTGAAATGTGGGGTTTCGCAGAGATCGAATGGAGGGTAGAGCCACGGGTCGTAACGCATCTGAAATGTAACGCCCACTGTTCAAAGTGCCATCAATTCGAACAAGAGGTGACCGAGACGTGTAACCAGTGGCGCCCCATACCACCACGCCGGGTGATACGCCAGTATGGCGATGACAAATACACGCTTCCAATGTGCGTTCACCGCGATGTCACCAAACACCAATGCGACCATCATGATGCTGTAAGCAGAACCTGGATTCATCCGAAAAAATGATGTTTTGCCATTCGTGCACCCAGGTTCGTCGTTGAGTACACCATCGTAGGCGCTCCTGTTTCTGATGCAGCGTCAAGGGAAACCGCAGCCATGGTCTCCGAGCTGGTAGTCCATGCTGCTGCAAACGTCGTCGAACTGTTCGTGCAGATGGTTGTTGTCTTGCAAACGTCCGTATCTGTTGACTCAGGGATCGAGACGTGACTGCACGATCCGTTACAGCCAATGCGGATATGATGCCTGTCATCTCGACTGCTTGTGATACGAGGCCGTTGGGATCCAGCACGGCGTTCCGTATTACCCTCCTGAACCCACGGATCCCATATTATGCTAACAGTCTTTGAATTTCGACTAACGCGAGCAGCAATGTCGCGATACGATAAACCGCAATCGCGGTAGGCTAGAATCCGACCTTTATCGAAATCGGAAACATCATGGCACGCATTTCTCCTTCTTACACGAGGCATCACAACAACGTTTCACCAGGCAACGCCGGTCAACTGCTGTTTGTGTATGAGAAATCGGCTGGAAACTTTCCTCATGTGTGCACGTTGTAGGTATCGCCACCGGCGCCAACCTTGTGTGAATGCTCTGAAAAGCTAATTATTTGCATATCACAGCATCTTCTTTCAGTCGGTTAAATTTCGCTTCTGTAGCACGTCATCTTCGTGGTGTAGCAATTTTCATGGCCAGTAGTGTAGTTAGAGGACCAGAGCAGCGCGACCGCACGGAGCCGGGAGACGACATCTGACAGCAGGCGGGTCGTTGCTGGCCGAGGGGTGCATTTAGCTGTTGCCTTTCAGCTCCAGCGGAGGTAGTGGCCAACAACGTGCAAGCGGAAGCAGCCTTCCCACGAATCTTCATTAAAAAGACAGGTGAGCAACTTCTGGAACGCTATGCAGCAATTCATTTTTCATGTGACATACTTCGTAGCGTGGTTTTCATGTGGAGCAGTCCCCCTTGTGCGCCACCACCGCTGTGTTTCTCTAAGTGCGGGCTTGCTAGTATATGGTGTTGGGGAAGGGAGCTTTTCTGACGGGAAGCCGTTTATTACTGCGACTGGAATCTGTTTGCGTTTGCGTAAGCTGAGTCTACCGTGTGGAAAATTCCCCTAGTGTGTTCATTGTTTATTCATTTACTGTTTCCTCCCTGTTGTACATGTATGTTAACGTAGTGATGCGTTTCTAATTTAATTTTTATGTTGGGTGTCTTTGCACCGAACGCTGATATTTAACTGTTTCCTTCTTAGCGCACATGCAGGACTTGTTCACTGATTAATAAATAACCATTTGTTTGTTTAGTATATGAGAAGGCATTCGTAGTCATGGACCAGTAACTGCACTTTCTGTTGTATGTTTTGGGTGCTCCCATGGTTGTTGAATTCTTGCTCAGCAGTGGGAATTTTGCCTGAAGTGTGGACTTTGTATTTAGTACACATACTGAATTTTTTTTCTGAACTGTCAAGAAAAAAGAAAATTGGCTGCCTTATTCAGCGTCACCGAGATCGGCATGTTTCTGCAGTATGATTACGTGTGTCTGCTCTTCGATCGAAAATTGTACTTTGTTTTTTAGAGGCAGCTAATCTTTGGGTCGAGGCGAGTCTCCTGTAAGACATATCTGTTCCCAGTGACATCAGCGCCAATCTTGTTACTGCTCTGAAGTCGACGTGATGCTTTAGTAGCTCATGTGGAGAACCTCTTATATGTTATTAATGTGTTTTTGTGTTTGTTGTTTAATTAAAGGTATTTAAAGTATTTTCTGCTCTGTTGGCGCCTGACTGCTTATATTGTTGTTGGAAAGCTGACTTGACATCGAAACCTCTGATTGTGCTGGAATTTTCCAATTTAAAATTTCAAGGTTGATTTAAAGCTAATATGACTTCAGTTTCAAATTTAAAATTTAACTCATAGACCTTAAGCAAGAAATTTATTTCTTGGTACTTAAATATTCACTATTTAGTTTCACCTTTAAATGGCTGTTCCTGTAATTTTAGAGAAAATTACAGTGTTACTACCTGTCTGTGTTTTGTTTTAAGGTTGGCTTTTGTTATTAATAAATGCTCTTCAATCCTGTAGTCCTTAACTAAAGATGTTCAGCCTCCCACTCTTCCAATTCTCCCACGTCCTATCCTATAGTAGGGCAGGTATCATGCACGCTACGCGTGTCATATTTCTTCTGTTGCACTGAGAAACAATAAATATCACAGTCATAGGATTTTGGTTGTATGTATAGACAACAGCGTTGCTTAGAACAATCTTGTAAACCTGTTAAAACACATAGTTCAGGTACTTCTACGATTAGAACAAAACGGTTCAAATGGCTCTGAGCACTATGGGACTTAACATCTATGGTCATCAGTCCCCTAGAACTTAGAACTACTTAAACCTAACTAACCTAAGGACATGACACAACACCCAGACATCACGAGGCAGAGAAAATCCCTGAACCCGCCGGGAACCGAACCCGGGAACCCGGGCGCAGGAAGCGAGAACGCTACCGCACGACCACGATAAGAACAGCTGACAAACTTAAGGACATGGAAATCAATAAATTAACGCAGTTTGCGTACTTTCGTTCATTGACGAAACGTGGAATAGTATTAGGGGCTAATGTCCGACAAGGACGAAGCATGCATTGTGTGAGAGTGACTAGTTACGATCAAGCACAGTAACCTAATCATACGTCTTATTGGCTACTTTATTCAGTGACGAGATTTATTGGTAACTATGCCTTGCCACAACAAAGAATTAACAGAGTGTATGAAGAAAAGTACCTTTGAATGCTGCAAGAATTCATGACATCACTTCGCCAATACATGCGAAATTTGGAACAAGTCTCGATTTATGAGAGAGCTTGTTGGCTGAGCATACTTACACATCTTAGAGCATCCCCCATCCCTCCAGACGTCACACACTTGTACATTCAAAGAACATGTAGTACGCTCCCCACACATGTCGTCTGTGCGAAGTCGACATGCAGACATAACTGCTTCCTGAGTCAAATCGAGACTTGCTGACGTCTAGAAACGGTCATTGGAGGAATAACTGGCGCAATATGCTAGTGTGTCGTATTTTTCTGACTGGACATAAATGCAGGCGTATTAGTCAATTCCTGATTTCTCAGAGAAATTGTACATTCAAGAGAATAGCTAATGCAGTCATCAAATGGGTCATAGTTCCCATCATCAGTGCACTTAACATCTGCTTTCTCAATCCAGTTATTGTTCTTACAATATAGATACTACCAAATTAGCATTTGTTCCGATGAAAAGAGTTATCCCACAGGTTTAGGAGAAAGAAACAACGTATTAAACACATCTAAACCATTACCTCTTACATAAATTTCTCTGTTGAGTGTAGTTAACATCTAAGATAGTTCAGAAAGAAATGGAGAATTTAAAATTTGACGAAAATAACTGCCAGAAAGGAAGAATGAGTATCTGAGAGAATACCAATCCTCATGTCTTACCTTTACGAATTTGTAAAAAATACTGTTGATAAGTGAAGTGTTCTGTATTCATTGAAGTGCATATAGCTACCAGAGTGCGAGAGCGTAAGTCAATTCTCAAACCGTTTATCTTAACCTTGAAGTTGGATCAATAGTGGCAGTAAGCGAGGCGCTTGTTTCGTACTGCTGTAGAACAGTAAAGTCTACATAGGTGTGGACATAAAATTGCGATATTTAATTTCAGGGTCTAGTGTGCCCTGCACCAAGTAGAGTGCAAACATCTAAATACTGATGACGCAGAGTACAGCTTTCCCAGCAAGTTAGATCCATAGTGCTAATAAGCAAGCCACATGTGTGCATTACGCTTCTAGAGCAATAATACACATAAAATGGATGTGTAACTAACAGCCGGCCGCGGTGGCAGAGCGGTTCTAGGCGCTCCAGTCCGGAACCACGCGACTGCTACGGACGCAGGGTCGAATGCTTCCTCGGGCATGGATGTGTGTGATGTCCTTAGGTCAGTTAGATTTAAGTTGTTCTAGGTTCTAGGGTTACTGATGAGCTCGGATGTTACATCCCATAGTACTCAGAGCTATTTGAACGATTTTGTAACTAATATTGTAATATTTAATTTGAAGGTACGTTTAATAGTTGTGCTTTGCAGTAAATGGAGTACGAAAATGAAATTGTTTTCGATGTCAACAACAGCTTAACACTAATTTACAACAGTAGGACCAACGAACGAGGTACTCGAAATTTGTACTGTTACACAACAGTGAAACAAACAATTTAAATATGGAATTAACATTGTAATATTTAATTTGAGGTCCCCTCTGCCTTGCACCAAGTAGGGTAAGAATATTGAACTACTGTCAAAACGAAGTACATCTTAACATGCAAGATAGAACAGTTGTGTCAATATGCGAGCCACATTTGTTTTGAGCCGTTATAGAACAATAATTCATTCAATTTAAATATATACGTAAAGTATCAATTTTTTAATGTGGAAGGTACATCAGTAACGCCAATAAGTGTGTTTTGTTCTGGTTTAACAACAATCCTTACATATTTGTATCTGTAATGCAGACAATTTTAAGTACTGTGTTATTTTGGTGCAAAGATTTTTGTACGCAGTGAGAGATCAAATTTTTCTATGTGTTGAATATTATTCATCGTTGTCTTTGAAAGAAGCAAACATTGCACCACAATGTTGAACTTCGTGCTTATGAAGCTAACTTATCGTACTGGTTGCTTTCCTTAACTGTCATTGCGTATTACGACAATATGCAACTGAAGTGGTGAACTGGAAGATGTCTCCAAAACTCATAATTCTTTGAATGCTTTCTCCTGGTCTACACATGTTTTGTGCTGCTACTGAAACACATGTTGTAGACGCATTTTAATACGTATTTTACACAATTACGGCACTCTTGGAAGAGTTTAATGAACTAAGGTCATCTGTCAAGTTATGGCGCACACACACTGTCAGCTTCTGTTGTTAGAGCACAATTTGCATTCTGAATGTCTCTTTCTCTGGCACAGTCAACTGTCACTGCTGGGCCTGTTTGGCATCTCGTTTTAGCAAACAACTCTTTGCTGCATATGTAGAACCATAATAAAAAAGGTTTGGACGTAGAAATGATACCAAGTGTGGTAGTAATATCATCACCAAGTAGGGTTCCGAGAACAAAGTGACTAACTTTTAGGCACGCACTGATTCACTGTTTCATTTTAATGGCCAACGAAAATGTAGGCTGTAATTCGAAGTGCAAAATATGCATGTATGTGTCTGGTTCTGTCTGTGTGTGTCTGTGTGTGTGTGTGTGTGTGTGTGTGTGTGTGTGTGTGTGTTTCTGACGAAGATAAGTAAGATTTCTCTGAAGTCACCGAGATCTCAGACTTGAGAGAGATGTGTGAGTACCACTACGATGAAGCTGTGTCAGGTTCCTGCTAGTGCTGAGCAGATGGCTGTTTTGGGGTAGGTACTGACTTGTTGCTTCGTATTAATGATCCGTAAAACACTGGGGTCTGACTGGCACATCAAATGTGTGAATTAATTTGGAAGCTCTCCGACTGATCTGATTCCAAGATAGTTGCTTATGTTATGAATAAATTAAATGATGTTATTGGATGACAGAATACTGGGTTGCGATTGAATTCTATGTTGATAGAAGCTCTCTCACTGGCCTATATGTCGTTAAAGAGGGAGATGACCAATGTACTTCGACGATACAGTACTGTGTTTCGTCAGGGATTGCTAAATATGCAAGTTTAGGCGTAGAAACCTTGACTAGCCGGTTGCCAAGAAATGTGCACGGCGTAGGAGAAGGGAAGAGCACGATGACATCATCCAATGGCTGTCACACTGACCTTCCATATAGGCGACACAAGAGTGCCTTTTGGGACGCCTGCTACGTACATTGTGCCCAAAATCCCCATTATATTCCTACTGACGCTACATGATGCTGTTAGTGGACAAAGCCGCTGTCTATATGAAGGTTGCAACGCCAGATAACTGGCGAAATACACAGCATCGAATAAACGCTCCAGCGACTGGCAGTTGCTGCTGAATGTAGATAAATGTAACGCGTTTCTCAGAAACCACCGTAAACAGAAACGATCGACAGATACGTAGGAATAATATTTTCCAGACTGATGTGGATATGACCTTAACAAATTATAGGGAACTAACTTCCTATACTCTGGAATAACCTGAGATCAGCAAATTCTGTTAGTCAGTACAACGGAAATCCAACCATAGATGAATATTTCACTTTTTTTTTATTTCTTGATGACCAATTTCGAGCCGGGACTCATTTTCAACTCATCCAGATAGTCATAATGATATTTTCAAAAACAGGAAAGTCAGGTCAACGGTATGTACGTATTATGAAGTGCATATGAACAGTTGCAGCGCATATGTTTGGTGATATGACCTCCACGAAAGAGGGAGTTGATAGTGTTACAAGTAGCAACCTTCAGCGAAAGGTAGTTTGAGAAAGAAAAAATATGCACCCTTAATCTATGAAGGTTGTGGGATTGGATCACTATACATGATACGAAAGATAAAATTCTGGTCTACGAAACAGAATCGTAATAAACGTATCCTTGGATTTGTGACTAATACCTGCAGTTTAGCATTTATGCTGACCGATACCTGTCGATGAGGATGTTCAAGTGTAAAGTTGAACATGTCATGTGGATGTTACGTACAGTGTTTAAAGGCCCGAATTTAAATGGAGACACAGGCAGCTGATACTGCAAAGTGGACTTAAAATATGACCAGTCGATGCTATTGCTTTATGAAGGGGAAGAAAGTAGGGGCAAAATGGAGAAGAAAGTGTTTGGAGGAGGCTTATTGACGCCCATAAAACGAAATTCGTGTGTTAGTGCGCACTAAGTTTTCAAAACACGCTCTCCAGAGATTGCAGCGTTCGAGGAACCCATCTTATTGACTGGGATATGATTCAGCAGGAGCTCCGTCCTCGACCGGCACCTTAACGGCTAAAGACAGCGGGTTGTCTGCAGCCATCGGCGCTGTCAGCAGCGGGGGTGGGGTGACGGCCACGCAGGGGTGGAGACGCCTATAGCCGCCGTTCGCTAGGGGCGGGGGCGTCACGCCCGCTGATACAAATTCAGCAGCCCGTCACTGGGCGTTCCCTGACACGCCATTACAGCGGAAATCTGGCGCGTTGACAACCTCCGGAGCGTTAGCGTGGGCTGTCGCCTCCTCCTCCACGTTTTTCCCCTGCTTACGCTGCCAGCTACTGGCTTAATGGCAACCCAAGGAGATGGACATCGCCATTGGCATGGAAATTTCATTTTCCTATCGTGATTAAAGCTGCTAGTACGGTAGCTGTGATACGCGAAAGGGAAAGCAACTAAGCTTTGGAAGTGTTGCCTTTCCATGGGTGATTAACTACGTATCGAGTGTAACACTTTCTTGGTTAATTTGTCGAGTCAAATCTGAGTAAAATCTCGAGCGTTCGACGAAATCCTCCGTTGTCAGAAATAGCCGACTATCACGACTGCTGTTGCGTTGAACGTTTATAGTCCAGACACTGCTCGTGATTGGTTAGCGTAAGTCATTATTACGTCATACAAAGAGGTACCACGGAAATCTTTAAATTCGTACGTTGCGAAATTTTTATCTGCATTTGTAGGGGATTTTCAGGCACATCGTATCATCTGACGACCACTCTTACTTATCTTATTTACAGGAAAATGGAAATCTGGTAGAGAGTGACCTCGCGGAAGATTAGTTTAGCTTCCGGAGAAATGTGGGAATACGCAAAGCAGTACTGATCTTACGATTTAACTTGGATGATAAGGAATGCCAACCGTATAATTATAGCGGTTGTACAGTTATAGAAAGATTTTAACAATGTTGACTGGAATACGTTATTTTAAATTCTGAATGTAGGAGAGATGAAATACGAAAAGAGGAAGACTTAGCTTGTACAGAAACCAAAATGCACTTATAAGAATCGAAGGATATGAAAAGGAAGCTTTAGTTGTGAAGGAAGTGAGGGAGCGTTGTAGTCTATGCCAGATGTTATTCAATACGTGCATTGAGCAAACCAAAATAAAAAAAAAAATAAAAAATAAAAAAAACAAAGAAAAATTTGTAGAATGCGTTAAATTTAAGAAAGAAGTGTCAGGACACCAGACTAATTATCAAAAAGAGATAATTCTGACAAATGAAGTATATTTTAAATGTTCAGCCAGTACATCTCTAGAAGCGCCTTGCACTCAATTCGGAACCGAACTAACCTGCGGAAGGGAAGTGGGTCAAGGTGGTAATAGCATGAGCGAGTAAATTCTGGGGAGGCCACTGGCAGTGTATCTATCGAACTTTGGAGGCTGAATAGGAATATCCCTTCCTGATCTCTAATGCATGAGGAATCCCATATAGGTTCATATCAAAATAATACACTTGAAGATTTCAAAATAAGGTAAGGGAAGCAGGTACAAAGTATTTGTCTGAGCAGGGAAGGCCTTCAAAATGAGTATATAAGGGCATCCATGAGCAGCGAAAGGCCGTCGGTGCTGAGCTTGAAGAGTACGCAAGTAGGCACAGCAACTGCAGCGTTGAGAGGGAAGTAAATGTTGCTAATGGGACGGTAAGGACTTCGACTACGAGAAGACGGTGTTACATAGCTGAAAGCATATGCAGCTGTTGGTTTTGTAGAATCTGTACTTTCTTATTGGAACAGTCTCAAATACTTATTGTGTGAATTTAGTTTCTTAGCAGGAACAAGTCATGGTCAGGTGCTTGTCTCTTGGAAGATAGGACATGGCTCCGTTGATTAAATGTTCCCACTGTATGTTAAAATTTATTGTCAAATGTACTTACACACAACCTTAAGTACCCCAGGATATTCTACTCCATCTCATCTGCGTTATAAAGGTTAATTTAGGTAATCGCAAGCCCACAGTGTCGTTAACATCCTCATTGCGCCTCGTGGGCCACACCAAGTCTATGTTGGTGAACTGGACCTGTGACAGGACGCGACAGAAAGGACAACAAAGGATATGGAAGATGAACGGAATGGATTGTGTCTTCAAAATACGTTATATGATTAGCATCAACTAAAGCTGAATAAGAGTAATGCAATGTAATCGAATCATATCAAGTGATGCTGAGGGAATTACGTTAGAAGATGAAGCACTTGAATCAGTAGATGTGTTTTCTTTTTAAGGCAGAAAAGTAACTGATGGCGTCAAAGCAGAGAGTGACTATAGCTAATAAATCCTTTCTGTAAAGGGAAAGGTGTTAACATCGATTGTGCATGTAAGCGTTGGGAAGTGTTTTGTGAAGTTATTTGCATGGAGTGTAAAGTGTGTGAGAAGCATTTTAGACATGAAGAGACTAGAAGCCGTTTCATTTTCGTGACGAAGAAGAGTGTAAAATAACAGATTGAAAAATCGCGTAAATAATGAGGAGGTGCTGAATCGAAATTAGGAGAAAAGAAATTGGTGGTGCAACATGACTTAAAGAAGGTATCACCTAAGGGACACTTTCTAAGGCATCAATCAAACGTCTGTTTGTACTGCAGGAAAGCGTGTGGGGTAAAAATTGTGGAGAGAGACCAAGATGTCAATACGGGAACCAGGTTCTACATCTGCATCTATACGCTCCAAATCACTGTGAAGTGCATGACAGGGGGTACGTCCCAGTGTAGAAGTTACTATGGTCTTTCCCTTTTCATTCACTTACAAAGTGCAAGGTGAATGCTTATTGAAAGCCTCTGTGTGCGCAGTGGTTAATCTTGCAGTTTTCAGTAGTTATTCGTAGAAGGAGAGGTTTGGACAGGACAGACTGGACTGAAGAGCTATATCAAACCAATCTTCGAACTGAAGACCACAACAACAACGAAGGAGTCTGGCTAGAAATTTACGTTTTGGTGAACTGCCCAGATCTACATATAATATAGTTATATGATCAACCTAGTATTAATATCATCAATCCAGAATTGGGAAACAATAAATGTTGATGAAAATAATTATATGTGTTGACAAGGTTATATATTTAGATCTTAATTATGGTTAATATTATGGGCCTTTGCGGTTAGCCTGCGAAGAAAATCTTGATATCATAATTGTAAGTTTCTGAATTATATGTAGTGTTTCTATTATATATTATTATCTCTCTAAACTTAGCAGTAATCTGTTTCACTTGAACGAATAGCGAAGGTTTATAAAATAATTTTTAAATAGCATTCTTACTCTTGGTCATATTATGTAAAATTTTATATCTTTGTCCCCTCTCACTGCTATATGTTCTCTTTGGTAAATATCTGTTAGTATGTCTGTACGGTTTTCATAAAAGCTGCTTCTGCAGTAACTTTTCTTCTTTCCATAGGCAAACAAATTATCATCAATCCACTGAAAGTTTAATCCAATGTTGACCAAACGTCACTACTCTTCTACACAGAAAAATAATGGAATTCTATTTTGTATAAGATAACTCTCAGGAAAACACTGCCTCTAGAACTTGTATATCCCCATTCATTCGTTCATTCATTGATTCAAACACACCACCGATTAAACGGACAAACGTATGGTAAAATAAACCATATGATAACATAGGCCGGATTTATCTCTTTGATTAAAATAAAAATTGTTGTTTCGAAAGTTATGGTACCTGAAGAACTCCAGTAATAATATTCATTCTGCATATAATTCGAATTTATGGCATAAATATACTATATATGTCAAAATTTATTCAATAGGAACAGTGGAGTTAACTGCTTTCAATCTTACAGGGATACGTTTCAAAGAAACTCAATTTCAGACATGATTTTGCGGAGAAAATTCCATTTAATTGTATCTACGTAACTATTGAATATAGTCTTAACTTGGAGAGAACTGAATGTCTTCGCTGTAATGAAATAATGTATCACATTTACTATGGTCTCTAACTGCTTCCACTGTAGAGAATCTTGTCAGGAAAATAGTTTGTTCCATTCAAATACTTCGTATTAAATACTGTCTTTAAGTGCTACAAAATGTAGTATTCAGTGAGGAAGTTAACTGCAACATCAGTAATTCAGTGAAACAGCGACTTGTTTTGTAGACGCGTTCTCTTGTTAACATTTTTTTCCGACTAGCAATATACTTCTGGCGATTGCTAACTGGACCACGACACTAAGCTCCATCAAGACATTGCAAAAAAGTGTCTGGTCCTTGCCTGTAGTAACTGAATCTCTTAGCCTACTATAAATGGCGGCCCTTGGCAGCTATTTACAAACAAGTACAGCTAAAAATTTTCTCAAGGTATTGTTCCAGATCGTCGTCATATTAAATTCTTAAATAACACAGAAGGAAACTGCTGGACGAATAAGGCTGTTTTTCCCCGCAGAAAACAGTGTTCTAATGACAACAGTAAACGTAAGAATAAGTTTATAAGTGGGCTTGCATGTACATTCATTAAGGAAGACACATCACTTCAAACCCATACTACGCCCTTGCGGTAGTTAATGGTGCTACTGCATTTTTCAAATTTGAATGGTCACATAAGATTTTAACTATTCGTATACCCAGTACATTGTAAAACTGTAGGCCAGATAACATTACTAACATTTAATAATCACTACAGCTCACATTTCTCCGAATCGTCCTTCTTGATATAGTATTTGTAAGCTACTAAATCTCCAGAACTTCACACAAATTCTTACCGCTATTAAAACTTCACAGATTGTTTTCTACTCTTCTGTTCTTACTCGGGAATCCTTACCACAAAACCACATTTTTCGGGCTCCTCAGTTTCTGCAACCTATAAAGTAGCTTACCTTAGTTCATCCACAGTCCTCACATACCACGAACCACACACGGCTCAATTTAATTTTTTGTCAAACGTCTCTACAGCACTCCCAGTACATATCAACACAACAAAATTTTCGACAAGCGACAGTGTCATTCACATACAACTTCACCTGTTAGTATACCAAGAAACACTTCTTTTCAGACACATTTTTAGAAGTCAGAGTTCAGATTACTGCTCTGACACGTTTCTTCCTTGGAGACTTTCATTTAAACCGCTAACTCTAGCGTACTTCTGTTCAAACTCACTCTCCAATGTGATCTGCCATCGCCTTCCTCCTCGATTAATATCGTTGGTCCCACATTTACTTCTACCTGGGCATAGTATGAGAAATTTTTTTTATAATACTATCTTACATTACACCATTTCTCATAACAATAGCATTTTCACAAACATCGATTTCACCCAGCAAAATATATTTCATAAACAATACATATCTATATTAGAGAATAAGGATCTACACTCTCCAGAAATTAAGAATAATTTGTGAAGTAGAGAATAATACCAAACTGTACAGTTACGTGTTAATAACATTTCCGAGACAACTGTAAATGGAAAAACGAAAACTCATCTTCAAAATTTTTGCTGATTTCACATTCAATAAAATGTATTAAACGAAAGAACTACATTCTGTTTCTGATAATAGTATGGATTAAAGATGTATTTCAGTTTGAGATTCTGTTCAACTCATATGAAGTACCAGATGTTGCCCCAATATGAAGGTCCTGTCATGATAAACGGAAATAAGTATCGTCAATTCTGGAAATAGTTGAAGTATTTATTACTTCCCTTGAATACAATGCAGTATCATCTTCGCTTGTATTTACTGTTTAACTTTGCGTATGATATATACAAAATAAGTATTTTGAGAAGTAAAACAAATTTTCATTCACTATGCTCTAAAACATTAACTAGCAACAGGAATAAATGAAAAGTTCAAAAGTAGACAATTATTGTTGTCATACAGGTGACCTGTCAGAAACAAATTACAAGCTTTGGATAAAATATACATATATAAGGCATAGGAAACTCGGATTCGCTTCTGCAGATTGTAGTGCAAGTGAAATCAAATAGAGCTGATCTTCGTCACTGTAGGGGGAAAAATGGTACTAGCACATGATAACAGCTGTCCCGTCAGGTAGCGGAGTATCTATCCTCAAATCAGCAAATAGACTGTGTGTTTGTGTCTGTGTGTGTGTGTGTGTGTGTGTTTGTGTGTGTGTGTGTGTATGTGTGTATGTGTATGAATTGTACCAGAGACCTAGAAACGACGGAGAGTCTTCGTCCCCGTCATAGCCTTCAGTGGTTCACAACTCCACAACAGGCTACTGCAGTCCCCACAGCCACCCCACTCTGAACCCAGGGCTATTGTGCGGTTCGGTGCCCAGTGGACAACCCCTGCCACGTGGAGTGGCCACGCAGTTTGAGGCGCCATGTCACGGACTGCGCGGCCCCTCCTGCAGGATATTCGAGTCCTCCCTTGGGCATGGGTGTGTGTGTAGTCCTTAGCGTAAGCTAGTTTAAGTAGTGTGTAAGTCTGGGGATCGATGACCTCAGCAGTTTGGTCCCTTAGGAATTAACACACAAAAACATACACACACACAACCCCCTCCCTTCCCCGCCGGGAACGTGTCACACCAGATGAGTGAAACCCCAAATATTTGAATGGTAGACTAATGATGATGTACACATATGTGGAGACAGTGTATGCACTGCAATCGCCGACATAGTGTAACTGAGGCAGAGTAAGGGGAAACAGCTCTCATTTGCTGCAGCAGATGGAAAACCACCTTAAAAACTATCGACAGACTGGCCGACACACAGGACCTCGACACTAACCCACTGGGCGGATTCGTGCCGAGGACGGGGCCGCCTTTCCGCTCAGGAAGCTGTGTGTTACACCGCGCGGCTAGCCAGGCACGCTAAAATGGACCATTATTAAAATTGTACTGCATATTGCAGTGTTAACGCATTTTATAAATTAATGGCGGCTTGTGAAACTAACATAATAATATCACTGGTCGTAAAGATTGCAAATCCCGATACAAATATATACGAAATGTGGCGTAGCCCTATGCCTGTTTTCCTGCCCATCAGAAATGTTCCGAAACCAGCCTCAGGGCCGCAAGCACCGTAAACATTGTTTGGATATCTGTGTACTCCAGCAATGTTGTACAGGACAGTGGAGCCCACAGATGCCTTGTAAGTGGTTCCTCTATGTCTTCTCTGTTTGGATTGCAGATAAAGTGCTTCGGTTATGAGGTTCTGGACTGTGCCATACGATTTCAAAAGGCTTCTGGAAATATGAATATATCTGTCAGCACCATGTTCGAGGACCTGTTGCTCTAAATAGGGAAACTTTCTTGGCAACCGATCAGATGTCCGGCTACCCTGGCCCAAGACATTTATAACACCTGCTATCGACTTATCCGCTGCGGGATCTGGTGACATATAATGAGCCCATCTTTTCTCCAGTGCTAAGACCACTGTACTTGTTGCACAGAATTCAGGTGGAACATTTTTCTGTTAACTGGATTCAGTAGTTAAGCGTTACAATATAAATCAAAATGTCCAAAGTAGAATTGCTTGTTGTTTTCGAATTTTTATCATTTTCCTTTATCCTTTTCCAATTTGACGATTTTACATCTGCACTGTGATTCGATGCCCTTGTCACAATGTAATAATTAAATAGATAGGTCAGTTTCAAAATCTAAAACAAGTAATAGTATACCACCTCAGATAGATGTATGAACTGCAAAAACTATTTGTTCAAACCAACATCTGAACCAAGTCGTCAAAGGAAAAAACAAACATTACGAATGTGTATATGTTTTTCGTCTATAAATTAGTTAATTCCGAATTATTCATTAATACGTTAGTACAGTTTTAAATTCATTTTGCGTTTTGTATAAGTTTAAGGTAGTCCCTTAGAATTACATTCTGACAACAGACTTACAGCAATGTAGAACGTGTAGCACGAGACACAGACAACAAAATCCGTAAATCATCAATAGTTCGAAATAAAGGAATGTCTCGTTCTCAAATTCTTTATTAAGCGTTACGAGCTTCAAAATTTCATCATCACATTGAAACTGTGGAATAAAGTGTACAAGAAAATTAACGGTAGTAAATGTGTCCAGAATGTAAATATGCATCCTAGTGTTTCATATACAGAAATTTCAGTTAGTATCGTACTTACATTTAAATCAGACTTTGGTAAAACGCTCGCGAAAGTGCGCACGTATACTGAATAAAATATAGAACCCATCTCTTTCAGGCATCTTTGATAGGGTCCTTGCCTGTTTGAAGAGAACCAGTACCAGACTGACTGTGAGAATTAAGCTATCAAATAAATAAGCGAAGGCTGATAGTAGGCCCAGGCATTAATCATAGAAATGATGTCGAAGAGTAACTTTACAAGCAATTATACATTGTGAAAAACTACATGTCAGAACAGTGTGAACAACTTGACAAAGAAAAATTTACGCGACTTTTATAGAGGAGAAATTTATGTATTGACAACATGAAATTGCGTCTACAGGTAGCATCATGAGCAACGATACAGAGATATTCGTTAGTCAGTAATCAAAACATATGACATACTTTCATCATAAAAGTTGTATGGTACAGTATAAACATAAAACCGATATAGATCAGAAATAAAACATGTGTAGTGAAAGAGTGAGTTCACAACCACCACTAAATGTAATCTTACATAAGTATCACCAAATGTAGCCGTATTACAATTCATGAAAATATAACAAATGACATACAGTAGACTCATTTGGGTAGGACTTAATTAATGGCAGCAAGCTGAAATGAAATGGAACTATTATTACGACAAAAGGAATTTTTGTAACTTTTTAAGAAAATTAATGGTATACTATTAGATCTATAACAGTGCAGCTGTTATCAGTTTACAGCCATCACAAGATGGAATGTTACAGGAGTATCGCCAAATGTAATCATATTATAATAGTAGACTGGATGAGATACCAAATACGTAAGCCAAGATATGTCTGATGCATAGTGAATCAGTACTATGCATGTCACCAACATTAGTTTTAGATGCTATTCATCTGACGTAGTGCATCGTTACTTTGCATTTCGCCAACAGTAGTACTTCTTGCTATTCATTTTACTGTAGAATTTCATCGTAACACCCGCATTGTTCGTCGTCATGCGTTCCACATTTTCGACACAGTACATTTGTTACATTACATTTACATTGCATAGTGGTTAACATTACGACAGTTGAATGTCTGGGTTCCGTTTCAATTTCAAACAGCTTACTCAGAAACCGTTCTGCATTTCTGTACTGTTGTACACGTTCACATTACATTCCGTATAACTACAGTCCAAAAGGAATGCATTAATTTCGAAATAGTGTGCCCACTATTTCAGCATTACGATTGCCTAGGTATCAGTTTTTGTCAAAAAAAAAAAATGATCCTAGCTCTACATCCAAAACCAAAATACGCTACGGCGTTTCTTGAGTATCCTTCTGCATCTAGTTCAAGCAATCTGTTATACACTCTGACATTATACCTTTACGCTTTTTAATACAAAATAAAGAAAAAGAGGAGAAAAAGGGAAGAGAGAAAAAATTGTAATAAAAGCCTCTACTTTATTTCAAATTGTTACCACTCATCTAGGCTTACCTAAATGGATATACTGTATGTCATCCCCATTATTTGTTCAACTATTGTAATATGACTACATTCATTTATATTCACGTAACATTTAACATTGTGATGACTGCCCCGATATATGGCCTACTACTATACAACAAAGTTTCTTAAAAAATTATAGAAATCGATTTTATTGTAATAATAGTCGATGTTTATCTCAAGTTGTTACCACTAAAGTAGGCTCACCTAAATGATTCTGTCGTACCTCATTTAATCTAAGTTCTTCTTTCTAATATGAGTACATTTAGTGATAATTATGTGACATTTGATTTAGTGATGGTTGTGAACTTATTGCTTCACAACTTGCATTTTATCTCTGATGTAGATCGGTTTTATTTTATATTAAACCACGACTGTTATTTGTTGAAAATATGACATTTGTTTTGATTATCGACTAACGACTATCTGCCTATCGCTGTTCACAGTGCTACCTTATAATGAACTTTTATTTTTCTCAGTATATTATTTTCTGCTCGATAAAAGTGGCAAAAATGTTTCTCTGTCAAGTTGTTCACAATGTTCTGCTATGTAAATAATCACAATGCATGGTTGTTCGCAAAGTTCCTCTTTGATGTCATTTTTATGATTAATGCTAGTGCCAACTACTGGCCTCTTTTACATCTTTGATGGTTTATTCACCACAGTCAGTTTGGCAATGGATCTCTTCGAATAAACAAAGACGCTGTCAGTTATGTCTATTTGTGGAGGAGGAACAAGATTTATGGTCGGGTGAATACAGGGTTATAAAATGAAAATCAAATAGGGGTATTGTAGGAATAGGTTAAATAATGAATAAAAAAAATAAGAATGCGGGTAAGGTACTACAAACAGCATAGTGAACTCATTATTGTGGCCAAGATAGATACGAAACCCACGCCTACCACAGTAGTACAAACTGGCTCTGAGCAGTATTGGACTTAACATCTGAGGTCATCAGTCCCCTAGACTTAGAACACTTAAACATAACTAACCTAAGGACATCACACACATCCATGTGCGAGGCAGGATGAGAGCCTGCGACAGTAGCAGCGGAGCGGTTCCGGACTGATTCGCCTAGAACCGCGCGGCCACAAAGGCCGACCAGTAGTGCAAGTTTATGTGCCATGGTAGAATTTTGCACAGAGGATAACTTAATCACAGATAAAAGCTGGTTCCAGTATCATAAAAGAAGGTTGTATACATGGAAGTAGCCTGGGGATAGTGAAAGGTTTGAGATAGATTATATAATGGCACGACAGAGATTTAGGACCCAGATTTTAAATTGTAAGACATTCCCAGATGTGGACTCTGACCACAATGTATTGGTTAAGAACAGTAGATTAAAACTGAAGAAACTGCAAAACGGTGGGAATTTAATGAGATGAGACCTGATAAACTGACAGAACCAGAAGTTTTAGAGGGTTTCAGCGAGAGCATTAGGGAACGATTGACAAGAATGGGGGAAAGAAATACACTAGAAGAAGAGTGGGTAGCTTTTAGAGATGAAATAGCGAAGGCAGCAGAGGATCAACGTGGTAAAAAGACAAGGGGTGGTAAAAATACTTGGGTAATAGGAGAGATATTGAATTTAATTGATGAAAGGAGAAAATACAAAAATGCGGTGAATGAAGCAGGCAAAAAGGACTACAAACGTCGCAAAAATGAGATCAACAGGAAGTGAAAAATAGTTACGCAGGATGGCTAGAGGACAAATCCAAGGATGTAGAGGCGTATATCACTAGGGGTAAGATAGATACTGCCCACAGGAAAATTAAAGACACCTTTGCAGAAAAGAGAATCACTTGGATCAATATTATGAGCTCAGATGGAAACCCAGTTTTAAGCAAACAAGGGAAAGCAGAAAGGTGGAAAGAGTATATTGTGGGTCTATACAAAAGCGATGTACGTGAGGTCAATATTATCGAAACGGAAGAGGATGTAGATGAAGATAAAATGGGAGATACGATATTGCGTGAAGAGTCTGACAGAGCACTGAAAGACATAAGTCGAAACAGGGCCATAGGAGTAGACAACATTCCATTAGAACTACTGACAGCCTTGGGAGAGCCTGCCCTGATAAAACTCTACCATCTGGGGAGGAAGATGATTGAGACTGGCGAAATACCTTCAGACTTCAAGAGGAATATAATAATTCCAATCCCAAAGAAAGCAGGTGTTGACATGTAAAATGTGGTGTCACCGCCAGACACCACACCTGCTACGTGGTAGCTTAAATCGGCCGCGGTCCATTTAGTACATGTCGGACCCGCGTGTCGCCACTGTGTGATCGCAGACCGAGCGCCACAACAAGGCAGGTCTCGAGATACGGAATAGCACTCGCCCCAGTTGTACGGACGACTTTGCTAGCGACTACACCGACGAAGCATCGCTCATTAGCTGAGCAGATAGTTAGAATAGCCTTCAACTAAGTCAATGGCTACGACCTAGCAAGGCGCCATTAACCATTTTAAGATAGAGTCTCACTTGTATCATCAAGGAATGCTGTATTCACATGAAGGATTAAAAGTTAAGTATTAACGCAGCTACGTACTTTTCTTGCTACCATTCATTACGTATCCTGTTTCAGACCTCTATCTAGCCTACGTGAGATTACGCGTGCCTTTCGGCTACTTCAGTGTGGCGTAGCTGTCTTGTTACGCCACAACATAAAAATTACCGAACTATCAGTTTAATAAGACACGGCTACGAAATACTTACACGAATTCTTCACGGACGAATGGAAAAACTCGTAGAAGCCGACATCGGGGAAGATCACTTTGGATTCCGTAGAAATGTTGGAACACGTGAGGCAATACTGACCCTACGGCTTATCTTAGAAGCTAGATTAAGAAAAGGCAAACCTACGTTACTAGCTTTTGTAGACATAGAGAAAGCTCTTGACAATGTTGACCGGATACTCTCTTTCAAATTCTGAACGTGACTGGGATCAAATACAGGGAACGAGACGCTAGTTAAAATTTGTACAGAAAACAGATAGCAGTTATAAGACTCGAGGGGCATGAAAGGGAAGCAGTGGTTGGGAAGTGAGTGAGAAGGGTTGTAGCATATCCCCGATGTTATTGAATCTGTATATTAAGCAAGCAGTGAAGGAAACAAAAGAAAAATATGGAGTAGGAAATAAAATCCATGGAGATGAAATAAGAACTTTGAGGTTCACCAATGACAGTAATTCTGTCAGAGACAGCACAGGGCCTGGAAGAGCAGCTGAGTGGAATGTACAGTGGCTTGAAAGGCGGACATAAGCTGAACACCAACAAAAGCAAAACGAGGATAATGGAATGTTGTCGAATTAAATCGGGTGATACTGAGGGAATTAGTCTAGGAAATAAGACCCTTAAAGTAGTAAACGAGTTTTGCAATTTAGGGAGTAAAATAACTGATGACGGTGGAAGAAGGGAGGATATAAAATATATACTGGCAATGGCAAGGAAAGCGTTTCTGAAGAAGAGAAATTTGTTAACATCGAGTATAGATTTAAGTGTCAGGTAGTCGTTTCTTAAAGTATTTATATGGAGTGTAGCCATGTGTGGAAGTGAAACGTGGCTGTTAATTAGTTTAGAGAAGAAGAGAATAGAAGCTTCCGAAATGTGGTGTTACAGAAGAATGCTGAAGATTAGATGGGTAGATCACATAATTAATGAGGATGTATTGAATAGAATTGGGGAGAAGAGAAATTTGTGGCACAACCTGACTAGAAGAGGCGATCGCTTGGTAGGACATATTCTGAGGCATCAACTGATCACCAATTTTGTATTGGAGGGCAGCGTGTAGGCTATAAATCGTAGAAGGAGACCAAGAGATGAATACACTGAGAAGATTGAGAAGGATGTAGGTTGCAGTAGGTATTGGAAGATGAAGAATCTGGCACAGGATACAGTAGCATGGAGAGCTTCATCAAACCAGTGCCTGGACGGAAGACCACCACAACAAATAAAGTTTACTTGAATAGTACTATAACAACTTTTACTACTCATTTTCTCAAGAGGATTAAGCTTAGTAAACATAAATGACAAAGTAAGTAAAACATACGAAATGCATTTTTGAAGACAGAAATATTTGGGTTCTCTATCAATAGAGATTTCAAAAGCATGTGATTAATGAAATTCGAGGACAATTAACGAACTTTATTTATACTGTATTTTAAATTTTTTTATGGTAGGTACAAAGTATGACCTTCCTTGGTAACAAATGTTACTGAAAATGGCATGATACTCCGAGGGTTAAACATAGGTCCAAGACCTCCCATCTAACATAAACGAGCAGCATTAGTCCTTTTTGCAGGTCACAACTGTATTGTAGTCAGTTTATAACATACATTCGGCCCCTGAAGAAATGGTAAAAAAGTTCTTAAGATATAGTTGACTATTTCCCATTGAATGGTCTTGTAACACATGATGAAGATATAACGAGTTTGCCAACTTTAACGTTTTAGGTGTCCACATTGATGAGTATTTAAAGGAGAAACAAATCCCGCAGAAGAAAAAATTAGTAAGTTGATGTATTTTGCATATATCTGTTCAATAATATCGAACAATGTTGTGGAGGGACTCAACTTTGGGAAATAAAGCATTAATTTCCAAAATAGTTATTGTAAGAATGACATGTGCTTCCCATCGACGATTACCATGTAGGCATCTGTTTAATTATTTTGGCATTTTCATTAATCCCTCACAAGATATATATTTCCACATTAAGTTTGTTGTAATCAATCCACTAAATTTCACAAGGAATAATGACAAAGCTTATTACAATACTAGACGAAAACTAACATTAATTACTTCAAATTATTGTCGTCTTTAGCACCAAAAGGGGTATAATCGTGCATATCAGCAAACTTTATACGATCTGACATTGATATGATACGATATTTCTTACGGGCAGAAAAGTAAAATTTGAAAAGAAACAACAAAAATTTCCGCTTGACAGCTTCTTCTGTTCATTAGAAAAATTCCTGTTTTTTTAATGTATTAACTTTGATGTTTAGGAATTATTAAGGCACAACTGAGTTTAAAAAAAATTATAAGTATATAACATACAGTCACTTTTCAAAATAGATGTGAAACGCGAGTGTAAACTGAGTTGTTCCACATCCTTATGATTGATCGTACAACAGAGTGCAATGCTGTGACATGCCAAATGTGTGAACATTTGTGAATGTAGGCTTTCCCAGTGTATACTGCTGATGAAATATTCTCGGGCTTTCATCCGAGTAGCTGCGTCAATCTTCGCCAGAAGATCATGAGAATGACTCTCATCGAAACGTCGCAGATTTTGAACGCGACTACCCGGATGAAAGCCTGTGTGAACATTGTCTGCCCAACTGTGATTTCACGAAGTAACACGTCAGCTGGCTTCTGCAAGGCTGCTGAAGGAGGAGTATCAACGTAAGGATTAGCTAACTGGGGGAAGAACGTGTATATGTCAATACACACAAGCCGATATGTTGGAATAATATTAATTGATGGTCCATAGTAATATGTGACAATTTTAGTAGAGATAGTGATTATGTAACAATTTTAGTAGAGACAGATCAGCACACTGCTTAATGAATTAAACCTCATTGATTCCACCATCACTGATCATAAAAATTGGCATATTATACTTACTGTAATAGTTGTGTGTGATAATTAAGGTCAATGGAGTAAGGAAGATGGGTTGAATGTAAATCATTATAAAATGTTTGGAATTGTTTTATTGAATAATTCTGCTGTACTATCAATAGTATATTAAAAACAGTATGACAGATGTTTTTCCGAAATAGGTACACATAGAGGATAGTGGTGTGTCTCGATATATAGGTAGTAGTAGTAGTTGTAGAACTAGTAGTAGTAGTAGCAACTTTATTGATCTGTAGATCTCTTTTTACAACCATATAGGACACGTCAAAGTATTTACAAGTTTAGACCAATTTAAAATAAGCAAATTTTTATATACATACAATTACAGAATTGTAGTTAGAGACAATCATTAGTTTTACTCCTGGTATACAATACTTCTTTTACAATTAACTTATTCACTAATGTAATGCCACACTGTTCACTCATATCTCACTATCAGTCACTGCACACACTATATACACATTGTTTGATAACACATCACTCACTACACATACAAACACACACACACTGGTGACCTCTGGGCAATATTCTGTATGGAAACTTCCCATTTGCTAGCCTAAAAAACTGAGTCAGCCTTCCTCTACAATGAGTGAGATGTTGAGCTCAGAAAGAGGAAGAGGTTTTAGTACTGTGCTATGCATAGCTCAGGGATACGTTTTTCATGAAAAGGAAAAAAGGAAAGATAAAACATTGTGTGAAGGTGTAATGTGGAATGTTGGATATTTTATCACCACTGTTGTCATTTATTTGTTTATCACTTTTTTATCAAACCCCTACACTCTTTTAGGTAAGTAATCTTCAATGTATAAAGTGTATTGCATAACAGGTAATTTTTGCAGCCTTTTTAAATAAGTGTATTTCTGCAGTTCATTTAATATCGTTTGGTAATTTAAAGTACAGTTTTATTCGTTGGTAGAAAATGCTGTTTTGAGTTTTATGTTTATTTTTTCTTGGTAAGTGTAACTTGAGTCTAGCTTTTGTCGCATGGTCATGGACAGAGCTGTTTGTGCAGTAATTACAAATATATTTTTGATGTGAACAACTAACTGGTAAATGTATTCACAGGCAGAAGTTAAAATTCCAATTGTTTTGAACAGATCTTTACAATGAGCTCGTTCTCAATTTTTGTTTATTATTCTTATGGATGTTTTCTGTAGTTGTTGAGTGTACATTTGAATAGTACGTAACTAAAAGACACTGTATGTTACACTGATGATAGGATTCTAAGGGAATAACATGCTGATGGCACTGTTTGCAAGTACCTTTGTGTGTTCACACCATTTCAACTGAGAATCAATATTCATTCCTAGGAATTATGCGTTTGTTACACAGTCTACAGAGATGCCATCTACATTTACTTTAACATTGTCATTTTCCTTCTTCAAACTCAAATTCATGGTATTAGTTTTCTTTATGTTCAATGTCACTTTAGTGCTTATTGACCAATCACAAACTTTCTTTAGAGTTTCATTTGCTATCTCTGCAAGGAGTTCACTAGTTTTCTCAGTGACTATAATATCGCTGTCATCAACAAAGGTAATTTTTCACCATTAGTAACATTACTTAGAAAGTCATTCATGTATATCAGAAAAAATATTGGTCCTAATATGCTATCTTGCAGGCACCAGTTAAAATCCCAAGTGTTTTGAAGAGATCTTTACAAAGAGCTCGTTTACAATTTTTTTAATTATTCTTATTGGTTCTGGTAAGTGTTTTACTACATTTTTAGATCAATTTTAAGCATGTGTTACCACTACTCTTTGTACCCTATCTGCTAGGTATGATCAAAATCAATCATTACCTACCCCTCTTATTCCTAATGCTTCTAATTTATTTAATAAAATCTTGTGGTCGTTGTATCAAAGGCCTTGGGAAGATCCCAACATATGCTTGTGACACACTCATCCTTGTCAAGAGCATCAAGTTCAACTTTTGTGAATTCTACTATGGCTGTCTCCACATCTTTGCCACTTTGAAAACCAAAATGTGGTTCATTTAAAAGACTGTATTTATTCAGGTAATTCAGTAATTTGGTTTCCATAATCGCTTCAATAACTGTTGAGAATGCTGGCAGCAGGGAAATGGGCCGGTAGTTTTCTGTCTCTTAATTACCTTTCTTAATCAAAGGTACAGCTCTTGCCATTTTTAACTGCTCTGGAAATGTACTACAATCCAATACCTAATTTCGGATTCCCTGCCTACCCATGGTGTAATCTAATTGAAACCTTCCTTTATCTGCCGGTCTTTTCCAAGTACACCGCCCTTTCTTGTGATTCTTGAGTGGATCATTCACTATTACTAGTTGAATTCTATTGCAGAACTCTGTTAGACTTCCTCCTCTACCATTTATCGCACCAAGCCAATGTCTTACCAGAACCCCTTTCTTCTGCTCCTTCCCCTACAACTGCATCCCAGTCGCTCATGACTATTAGTTTTTCATTTCCCTTTATATACTGAATTATCCTTAAATATCCTCATGGATCTCTTCATCTTTGTCTACCGGCATCGGCATATATACTGGAACTATTGAAGTTGGTATTGCTTTGCTGTCGATTCTGATGAGAATAACCCCATTAGTGAGCTGTTCACTCTCTTCCCTACCTTCCTATTCATAAAGAATCCTGCTTCCATTATGCTATTTTCTGCTGCTGTTGGTTTAGCCCTATGTACATCTGATCAGAAATTCCTAGCTTTGTTCCACTTAACTTTGTTGATCCTCATTATATCGAGAGTGAGCCTTAGCGTTTCCCTTTTCAGATTTTGTAGTTTCCCTACCACGTTCAAACTTCCGATTTTCTACATTCCGACGAGTAGAACATAACCCTTTAATTGGTTATTTGATCTTTCATGGTGATCTCCTCCATTCCTGGAGATCCGAGTGGGAGGACTATTCCAGAATCTTTTACCAGTGGAGAGATTATTATGGCACATTATCATTACAAGCCACATGTCCTGTGGATACACATTATGTGCCTTTAATACAATTGTTTGGATTGCCTTTTGCATCTTCATGTCGTTGATCCTTGCTGATTCTTCCGCTTTTAGAGGCAGTTTCCCACCCCAAGGCCAGGAGAGTGCCCTGAAGCTTGTGTCCACTCTTCTGCCCTATTTGATGTGGACGCTTGTCGAATGAGGGCACTTTCTTATCCCGGAAGTCTTTGGTCGCTATTGCTGATTGTCTTTATTCAAAGTTATAAAGAAGACAGCGTCGAACCCAGGACCGATGACTTTTTATCAGGAATTAAAGTCTCAATCTCCAGACCACTTAGGGAGTCTAGAAAGTCTTGGTAGTACAGGCCCTTGAGGCAACAGTTTCTTGGCAATCCCATCTGGTAAATCAGCGTCCTCGAGAAGAGCCCCAGTCGTATTCTTTATCTTCTTTGTGGGGTAAGAGTTGATCTTCCTGTAGGAGCTCTCACCTAGCAGGTTCTGTATCTTTTTAATGTAGTTCTTTTTGGATAGAACAACAGTAGTATGCTTTTGTCAGCGGGTAAGTCAACAATCTCAGGGCACTCTCTCAGGCCCCCTCTCTCTGCTGGTAATGTTCAACTTCGTAGGCTAAGTTCTCGTTAGAGCACAACAGGTTTCACTTGTTCAGCTGCGCTGATGATGTATGCGACCAGTGTGGACTTAGAGGTGGGAGAACTGAAAACGCCTAACCAATCAGTTCCATGTCAGTCACACTGATGTCTTTGTCAGAGAGGGAATTTTGGTATTTCACATGCAGTGGCCTTCCTATGGGCAAGATCGGCTGTCACTCAAGGAAAACCATCAATCCAATCCAAGGTCCACGAATTAAAATCATTGACCAATTGTAAATGTAGTGTAAATAGTTCCTGGGAGTTGTACTTATAGATCCTACGGTTGAAATGCATTGCATCATGTACGACATCTGGCTTTAATAATCGCTTCTAATAATGTTTGAGAATGCTGGCAGTAGGGAAATGGGCTGGTAATTTTCTATGTCTTCTGCATTACCTTTCTTAAGTGAAGGCACAACTCTTGCCTGTTTTAACTGCTCTGGAAATGTCCCTGATGCCAAGAATTCATTTATTATATTTGTAAGGGACCTTGTATAATCACTATGCATTGTTCCAGTACACACTGTGGTACTTCATCTAACCCTACTGAGTTTTACTTTTTTAGTTTTGGAACGGCTTTATTGACTTCATTTCCTGTGGTTGGAAGTAACATCATTGTATTTAGTGCAACATTATTTACAGGTGTTATATTTGTTTGGAAATGTTTGCTGTAATTTTCTCTGCAACACTTGCGAAATGCTCGTTTACGTAGTTTGCTATATGTTGTGGATCATTTATTACCTTATTCCCCTCCCTTAGCAGTTTGTTATTCTGTGTTTGTCTGCCTCTCTCCGTTTCCTTTTTTATAATATCGCAGAGTGTTTTGCTTGTATTCTCTGCATTATATTTTATTTTGTCATTAAATGAGTTTTTTTGCAGAAATCAGCACCATCCTATGCATATTTTTGTACCTGTGATAGAAATTTAAGAATTCTGGATCATTCCAATTCATTTTCATGCAACAGAAGTGTTTAAGAGTTCGGGAGGACTTCTTAATACGTGCTGCTATCCCCTCATTTTTGTGAGATGTTGATGCAGGCATGCATATTTTTGGAAATGCAATTTCAAGGTTCAGTTTGAATAATGTGGAGAATTTAGAGAATTTCATATTCACTTTGATTTCCCTATACAGTTCATCCCAGGTTTGCTTTTCTAGTTCTTTTGAAAAATCTTTTATTTTGATTTCTGATGATGCCATTTGTAGGCTTGTAGTTTAGGGAATGATTCGATGCCTGATTTTACTGTTGTTTTTTGACAGAGAAGATCTGTTAGAGCTATATCACAATTTTACCTGTCCATATTTGTAGCCACAAGGTCCTTTACTGAAACTTCCAGGCAGATTAAAACTGTGTGCCCGACCGAGACTCGAACTCGGGACCTTTGCCTTTCGCGGGCAAGTGCTCTACCATCTGAGCTACCGAAGCACGAATCACGCCCGGTACTCACAGCTTAGCTTCTGCCAGTATCTCGTCTCCTACCTTCCAAACTTTACAGAAGGTCCTTTACTGATGCAGTCATTGTAGTAACCCTTGTTGCAGTACTGACCAATAGGGAAATGCCAAAACTTTCAAGGATATTTATGAGGGTGCTGTAGGATTCATTTATGATACTAGTATTGATGTTAAAGTCCCCAGACAGAATTATGATAACTTTTGTACTTAAGACTTTACCTAGACACTGTTAATTTATTGAAAAAAGTGTCCACACTACCACTGGGAGATGTATATACGCAAGCAAAACATTTAATTTCTTAGTGATATCAAGCCCTGTTAATTCAACCGCTGATATTTAAAGTGTTTGTCTTCACTTACTGTAGTGAGGTCATATCTTTATTTGAACTGTGTTCCTTTTCTGATATAAATGCATGATACTCAATCCCTTAAAGTAGTTCTGTAGTAAGAGTTTGCCCATTCATGTTGGATTTCTGTGTCCCTACAGCAGTGCTCAGTAATACAAGCTACTGTGCAGTTCAAAAATTGGAGCTCAACTTCTAATAGCTGTATTTTTTTTTTTTTGATTGCGTGTTTTGATGGAGGATTGTCAAGTCTGCGAATTTCTCCATGTTTATCTTTCCAATTATTTGTTTTCTTTGTGATATCTGGTATGTGTGTACGTTGGTGCCAGGCTATCTTGTCCAGGTCACCTCCTAAGCCATGTGCCCCTTTCTCGTCTGAACTATTTCCTGCCCCACCCACTACCACGACATGGTCCTCTTTTGCAAAGTCCTTACATAAAGACTGTAGGTCCTGTATCACGTGACTTAGCCCTGCATTTGGCTTGAAGATACTGGTGGCCTGGTAAGTAGCCCCTAAACTTTCCTGTAACTGAGGGCCTACGTGTCGCCCAAGGCTACTACCTAGCAGCAGCACTTTTTCTTCCTAATACTTAGTACTTTCCTCGGCGTCTTCGCTTCGGTGGAAGTGTGCTGCACATTTCCTACTCCTCGTTCTACCTGCAGGTCTTTTCCACTTAACTCCGGCAGTGGTAGATACCTGTTTTTGGTGTTGATGATAAAACTGTCAGATCGCGTTCTATTTCTTCCTATCCTCCTACCAGCTGCCAATTCCCAGCCACCCTCCTCCCCTACCTCCCTTGAACATCATTAGTTCCTTCTTGCTTCCTCCAACTTTGCCTGAAGGGCACAGATTTTCCTTTCCCGTTCCTCAATCAAAATGTTCCTACTGCATACAACGAAGTTCCAGGAGAGATTCTCTCCTGTTCTCCCAACATTCTCCCCACTCCATACCCCCCCCCCCCCAGAAGAGAAAATATTTCCTACTAGACTGGCTACAAATCCCTCCAATCACTAGCATATAACAGCTCCCACATTTCTGAGTCATGGTCAGTTTCGAAAGAATAATTAAGTTAAAAGAATGTTTTAAATTTGTCAAGGACTCGATATTGGCTTTGTGTAAACTAAAAACGATACAAAGGTCTTATGTGCGGTGGTTGTTGTTTTGTACTGCTTTACAAATACAGTGACAGAAGAATGAATTTGTAATTACCTTGATTTTAGAGAATTTACGTTATCAGGCGTGTTTTGTTAAGTTTTTAAACGTTTATAACTCGGAAAATTTATACCTAGATCGCGTTAATGCAACTAGTAAACAATACGAAATTATTTATTGGTTAAATACGATTACAAACGTTTAATTGCACTTCCATTGCGACGACAGACACTAATGAAACTAGTATCTGTCTTTTTAATGGAATTTTGGACTATCAAGAAAACTTGAAGAGAATATTTTGTGTGTAGGTCAGACAAAATTTCGGGTTATGTCGTGATCAGGACCTCAGCTAAGGAACAAGTATTTCCAAGAACAAACTCTTCTGGGACACTAATATTCAGTTGTGTGACAGGGACGGACACTACAGCAAGTGCACAAAACAAGGAAAAATTTGATACTATTCCCTCTTAAATAAGTTCTTTTAGCGGACGAAGAAAATATCTGTGATCTCACTCGGCGGCCATTGTATGATTTGTTGGTGATATTTCTTTTCAGATTTGTTTCTGTCAGGAACAGCGTACTTCGATAGTACTGATGATATTCATGATAGGAAAAGCGCAGCATTAGTCGTGAATTAGTGACGTCTATTGCAGATCGATGTCAGTTACTTTGTAGCTATATTCTGTGCTACACGAGTACAAGACTACAGTGAGAATCCGGTATTCAAGTATATATATATATATATATATATATATATATATATATATATATATATATATATATATATATATATCACAGAGTAAAAGGTAAATTTACTTACAAGTCGTAATGATGCATCTTATATCATTTTACAAGCTGCTATAATTGTGCTAAGACTTCGTTTATAGTTTTTTGTCCGGTTCCCGTTATGTTTTTTGTTTTCATACAAAACTGAAGATGGCTACACAGTAGTTGAAATCGATCTGCAACAACACAATACAAATTGCAAACGGTTCTCCCCGTCCTCGACGTACTACAACTCTGTTGCCTCTGACTGGATCGATTATTTCTACACTCCTGGAAATTGAAATAAGAACACCGTGAATTCATTGTCCCAGGAAGGGGAAACTTTATTGACACATTCCTGGGGTCAGATACATCACATGATCACACTGACGGAACCACAGGCACATAGACACAGGCAACAGAGCATGCACAATGTCGGCACTAGTACAGTGTATATCCACCTTTCGCAGCAATGCAGGCTGCTATTCTTCCATGGAGACGATCGTAGAGATGCTGGATGTAGTCCTGTGGAACGGCTTGCCATGCCATTTCCACCTGGCGCCTCAGTTGGACCAGCGTTCGTGCTGGACGTGCAGACCGCGTGAGACGACGCTTCATCCAGTCCCAAACATGCTCAATGGGGGACAGATCCGGAGATCTTGCTGGCCAGGGTAGTTGACTTACACCTTCTAGAGCACGTTGGGTGGCACGGGATACATGCGGACGTGCATTGTCCTGTTGGAACAGCAAGTTCCCTTGCCGGTCTAGGAATGGTAGAACGATGGGTTCGATGACGGTTTGGATGTACCGTGCACTATTCAGTGTCCCCTCGACGATCACCAGTGGTGTACGGCCAGTGTAGGAGATCGCTCCCCACACCATGATGCCGGGTGTTGGCCCTGTGTGCCTCGATCGTATGCAGTCCTGATTGTGGCGCTCACCTGCACGGCGCCAAACACGCATACGACCATCATTGGCACCAAGGCAGAAGCGACTCTCATCGCTGAAGACGACACGTCTCCATTCGTCCCTCCATTCACGCCTGTCGCGACACCACTGGAGGCGGGCTGCACGATGTTGGGGCGTGAGTGGAAGACGGCCTAACGGTGTGCGGGACCGTAGCCCAGCTTCATGGAGACGGTTGCGAATGGTCCTCGCCGATACCCCAGGAGCAACAGTGTCCCTAATTTGCTGCGAAGTGGCGGTGCGGTCCCCTACGGCACTGCGTAGGATCCTACGGTCTTGGCGTGCATCCGTGCGTCGCAGCGGCCCGGTCCCAGGTCGACGGGCACGTGCACCTTCCGCCGACCACTGGCGACAACATCGATGTACTGTGGAGACCTCACGCCCCACGTGTTGAGCAATTCGGCGGTACGTCCACCCGGCCTCCCGCATGCCCACTATACGCCCTCGCTCAAAGTCCGTCAACTGCACATACGGTTCACGTCCACGCTGTCGCGGCATGCTACCAGTGTTAAAGACTGCGATGGAGCTCCGTATGCCACGGCAAACTGGCTGACACTGACGGCGGCGGTGCACAAATGCTGCACAGCTAGCGCCATTCGACGGCCAACACCGCGGTTCCTGGTGTGTCCGCTGTGCCGTGCGTGTGATCATTGCTTGTATAGCCCTCACGCAGTGTCCGGAGCAAGTATGGTGGGTCTGACACACCGGTGTCAATGTGTTCTTTTTTCCATTTCCAGGAGTGTATTTTCTTTAACGCATAACTAATCTTCAGTCTGACTGTCCTATCACATTTTGTTATGTCCTGTTCCTTTTCATTACGTTCTTCATTCAGTTACATCATAAGGATTTTTATCTGTAAGTACTTAACATTTGTGAAGTATGTATATACATACTCCCTCTGAAAATGGTCCTCAAATTTAAGTGAAATTTAGATGCAGAATCTATATGAAGACATTTAGCACATGTAAGGTAGAATATTTTCTTTGGTTGTTAATAGTCACACAATGGGTTAAGAAATTTAGTTTCCATTGATTCTAGCATTTATTATTTTATTAAACTACGTTCACAAATGTGAATATTCAACTAACTTTATCCTCTGTGTACCCATGAAGGTTAAAATAATATTTCAGTTAATTAAGTCTCAGTGCCCCTTCAGAATAATATTCACTCGTTTTTATCACAGAAGTTTGTTTATAGGGCTATACATAGTTAATGTTCATAGAGAGTGGAATACATACTCCGACTGTATTATTTCAAATGTAAGTCGTTTGTTAACAATATGTTGATGCTGTTGTTGTTGTGGTCTTCAGTCCAGAGACTGTTTTGATGCAGTTCTCCATACTACTCTTTCCTGTGTAAGCTTCTTCGGGTTCAAGTAACTATTGCAGCCAACATCCTCCTGAATCTGCTTAGTCTATTCATCTATTGGTCTCCGTCCACGATTTTTACCCTCCACGCTGCCCTCCAATAATAAACTGGTGATCCCTTAATGCATCAGACCATGTTCTATCAACCGACCCCTTGTTCTAGTCAAGTTGTGCCACAAATTTCTCTTTATTTCTATTCTTTACCTCCTCATTAGTTACGTGGTCTACCCATCCAATCTTCAGCATTCATCTGTAGCACCACATATTGAAAGCTTCTATTCTCTTCTAGTCTAAACTATTTATCGTCTACGTTTCACATCCATACACTCCATATAAAACTTTTAGGAAGGATTTCCTAACACTTGAATCTATATTCGATGTTAAAAAATTTCTGTTTTTCGGAAACGCTTTAATTGCAATTGCCAGTCTACATTTTATAACTTCTGTGCTTCGACAATCTTCAGTTTGCTCCCAAATAGCAAAACTCATCTACTACTTTAAATGTCTCATTTCCTAATCTAATTCCCTCAGCGTCACCTAATTTAATTACACTACGTTCTATTATCATCATTTTGCTTTTGTTGATGTTTATCTCATAGCCTCCTTTCGAGACACTGTCCATTCTGTTCAACTGCTCTTCCAGGTCCTTTGCTCTCTCTGACAGAATTACAATTTCATCAGCAAATCTCAAGTTTTTATTTGGCCTCCATGTATTTTAATTCCTACCCCCAATTTTTCTTTTGTTTCCCTTACTGCTTGGTCAGTACTCAGATTAAATAACATCGAGGATATGCTACATCCCTGTCTCACTACCTTCTGAACTGCTGTTTCCCTTTCATGCCCCTCGACTCTAATAACTGCCATCTGATTTCTGTACAAATTGTAAATAGCCTATCGCTCCCTGTAGTTTGCACCTGACACTTTCAGCATTTGAAAGAGAGTATTCCAGTCAATATTGTCAAAAGCTTTCTCTAAGTCTACAAATGCTGGAAACGTAGGTTTGCTTTTTCTTAAAATGTTATCTAAGGTAATTGGTAGGGACAGTATTGCCAGTCGTGTTCCAACATTTCTGTGGAATCTGATCCGATGTTCCCAAAAGTCGTCTTCTACCAGTGTTTCCATTCGTCTGCAAAGAATTCGTGTCTGTATTTTACAGCCGTGACTAAAAAATCTAATAGTTCGGTAATTTTCACACCTGTTAGTACTGCTTTCTTTGCGATTGGAGTTATTATATTCCTCTGAAAGTCTGAGGTTATTTCGCCAATCTCATACACCTTGCTCACCAGATGGTAGAGTTTTTACAGGGGTGGCTCTCCAAAGGCTATCAGTAGTTCTAATGGAATGTTGTCTACTCCTGTGGCCTTGTTTCGACTTAGGTCTTCCAGTGCCTTGTCAAATTCTTTATGTAGTATCATGTTTCTCATTTCATCTTCGATTATGTCCTCTTCCATTTCCGTAATATTGACCTCAAGCACATCGCCGATGTACACTTCTCCCACCGTTCTGCTTTCAGCTCTTTGCTTAGGACTGGTTTTCCATCTGAACTCTTGATATTCATACACATGGATCTCTTCTCTTCAAAGGTCTCTCTCATTTTCCTGTAGGCGGCATCTGTCTTACCTCTAGTGCTATATGCCGCTTCATCCTTACGTTTGTCCTCTAACCGTCCCTGCTTAGTCACTTTGTACTTCCTGTCGATCTCATTTTTGAGCCATTTGTATTCCCTTTTGCCAGCATTTACTGCATTTTTACAGTTTCTCCTTTCATCAATTAAATTAAATGTCTCTTCAGTTACCCAAGGATTTATACTAGCCCTCGTGTTTTTATCTAGTTGATCCTCTCCTGCCTTCGCTATTTCATCTCTAAAAGCTACACATTCTTATTCTACTGTGTTTCTTTCCCCCATTCTTGTCAATCGTTTCCTACTGCTACAACCTGTGTTTCTTTCAGTTTATTCAGGTCCTTCCTTTTTGAAGTAGAGTCCACACTGCCCCTGGAAATGTTTTACAATTTAAAACCTGGTTCCCAAATCTCTGTCTTACCATTGTATTAATCTACCCGAAATCTTCCAGTGTCTCCACGCCTCTTTCACATATACAACCTTCTTTCATGATTCTTAACCCAAGTGTCAGCTATGATTTATTTTTACTCTGAGCAAAATTCTACCAGGTAGCTTCCTCCTTTCATTCCTTACACCCATTCCATATGCCCCTACTACTTTCCCTTTTGTTTCTTTTCGTACTATCGAATTCCAGTCCCAAATGACTATTAAAATTTCGTCTCCCTGCACTATCTGAAATATTTCCTTCATCTCATCACACATTTCTTCTACCTCTTCACTATCTTCGAAGCTAGTTGGCATATATACCTGTACTACTGTAGTAGGCGTGGGCTGCGTGTCTATCTTGGCTACAATAATGCCTTCACTATGCTGTTGATGGTAACTTACACCCGCTCCTATTTTTAATTCATTATTAAAGCTACTCCAGCATTACCCCTATTTGATTTTGTATTTATAATCGCGTATTCACCTGACGTCAAGTCTTATTCCTCCTGCCACCGAACTTCACTAATTCCCACTATATCTAATTGTAATCTATCCATTTTCCTTTCTAAATTTTCTAACCTACCTGCCCGTTTAAGGGTACTGAAATTCCACACTCCAGTCCGTAGAACGCCAGTTTTGTTTCTCCTGATAACATCCTCCTAAGTAGACCCCGCTCATAGATCCGAATGGGGGACTATTTCATCTCCGGAATATTTTACCCAAGAGTATGCCATCATCATTCAACTATACAGTGAAGCTGCATTCCCTCGTAAAGAATTACGGCTGTAGAGTCCACTTGCTTTCAATCGTTCGCAGTACCAGTACAGCATGGCAGTTAACAATATATAATACTAAAAAGCGTAAGCTGAAGTATATTGTTGTGGTCTAACAAATTTACTTGAGATGGCTGAATAAGGTAAAGACGCCGCCATGCATAATTCATAGCCTCGTGGTATCAGGTCAGACCGGAACAAGCTATTATAATGAGTATACTTGGAGGTATTTTTATGTCTGGTTCCTTCACATCTACACATACACCGTATTGGGTGTTTTTATCTGAATCTTACACTCTTCAGAGAAACATGTCACAAAATAACAACCTGATGATGCTATTTTGTCGAAAGTTGATCGTAACAGCAGCGAAATTGATGCCTTAGCTGAAGACCTGAGCGAATTACACAACATCAAATTTACAGTGGAGCATGAAATAAATAATAGCATCAATTTTCTGGATCTCAAAATATCAAACATACATAACAAACACCATGTTGGTATCTTTCGAAAACCAACAACCACAGATGTTACCATCAGTAACACATCCTGCCACCCGAACCAACATAAGATGGCTAATTTCCGGTCAATGCTACATCGTATGCATGAAGTCCCCATCACCCCCACTGAACAGCACAAAGAAATCAGCATAATCAAATCAATTGCCCAAAATAATGGCTACGATGCTTTAATCATAGACACACTCTCTCAAAAAACTAAAGTAAAAATTGCCAGCAATAAGTCTTTGAAACAAGCAACAGCCACAATAACTATGAAAGACAAAAACTCAGTAAAATATGTAGCCCTACCATATATAGACCCACTTTCATATAAAATTTCCAACTTATTCAAGAAGAAGAATGTCAAAATCCGTTTCTCTACCAATAACAAACTCCAACAAAGACTCATACACCCATTCCCACACAATTGCATACCCCACAAAAGATCTGGAATTTATAAACTCAAGTGTAACAACTGTCCTAAATTCTACGTTGGCCAAACAGGTAGAGCTTTTGAAACAAGATTCAAGGAACACCTTGAGGCCCTACGTCTGAAATACCTAAGCAAATCTGCTTTTGCCACCCATCTTGCAGAAAACAATCATACAGTTGAGAATATAGAAAAGAATCTTCAGATATTACACCTCAAAGGCAAAGGTTTCACATTGAATCTCCTAGAGGAGACTGAGATTCATACACATAAAAATAGGTTCCCTGATCTCATTTTGAATGAACAGACAGAGTCAGTTAACACCCCCTTCCTAAATAACTTTGAAGAAGCTTTCACTTTTTTAAAATAACTTAAGCCTAATATTCTATCAAAAACATTTAGTATACAGGCCCCAAAAACTGCTTATATGTCACTGAAAAAAATAGCATAATGAAAACTTGTGCATTGCATTTTATGTCATAAATTAGAATTTATCTCCTACTATTGTAACAACTAATTAGTAACATACAGTAATTCTGTACTACGTATAATGTTTGTAATCTTATTTGTATATAATTTTATTTATTCCGTTTTAGATTAATTTCATACAATAGCAAAGAGATATTTTACTATACCCATATCGACTATACAGCATCTGTAAGTTAACATCGTTATGACTGTAAGCTCTTTGCAAATGTGGTTATCGTTTGTAATGTGAAGCTGGGCCACGTTTTGTAAACGTTATTCGCGTGTGCTGCGTCGGTAATTAAGATGATGAGGTTGAGAGTGACGTCCATTGACTGGAATAGCACTCACATAGGGCATATTGAAAAGTGTATTAAGCTTGCGTTCGGAAATATAAACGCACGAATATTTTGTCAGGCAGAACTACACAGCTCGTAACTACACTAACCTGCAAGTTTACTAATGTTTATAAAAACCATCTCATGAGCAATTAGATCTTGTAAAAGAAGTAAATTTTTCGTAAAAATACCATTACCGATATGACAACAAAAATATTTCTTTCCTTTCCCAGTGCAGCAAACGAATAACACAAACAAAACTAGGTCCAACTAAGAATGCTTGTAATCTGCCATCTGAAGATGGATTTGTAAAGAAAAATCCGAAACCGGTCATGGTCTGAAGATAATAAACCTTTTTAAACCATACATGTGGCTGGTAGCTGTTCTTTATATAAATTATAAACCTGATGATGTTTTCTGCACAGTTCTGAGTGAACCACTGTGTGGAATACTTCTGTCTGAACAGGTTAACCGATTTGCTTCCACTTGTCCTCACCTCATGCTTGGCCTGCTGCTCAGAAGAAGTAAGCGTATATATATATATATGTATATGGCACAGCACGGCAAGAGCCAGGAATTGATGCCTATGCAAGCCATTAATGCTTATGCTTATAACTTTCATTTTCCTGCCACACAGGTAACAGGAAAAATAAATTACACTACACATGAATCTCAACATTTCCTTCTCTGTGGCTAAACAATTTGTGTTTATTGTCACGCAGAAGAGGGTGTAAGCCACTACTACCACTACACCACGGTGCTACTCAGCTTCTTCTGCGACAATATATATATATATATATATATATATATATATATATATATATATATATATATATATATAAGGGTGGGGAAAGAATAGCAAGCCATTAATGCACTTAGGCTGTACTGACAGGAATAGTCCTCTTAGCGGTTCATTCACGACTGTGCAGATAACATCAGGTTGTAAAGTATACATTCTTTTATGGAAATATTTGTTTCGAGTGTAGGCTTATAATCGACTGAGAGGACATGTTCTCAGTCATAAAGGAACTGTCAGTTTGGTAACGGAAAAAAAAGTACAGGGTAAAAGATGTAAATAAGTGAGGAGGTTCAGTGTCCTATCAGCAAGCAGACCCTTACAGATGGACCATAACGTCGAATATGGAAACGAACTATTCCAACAGTTGTCTTAAGCGGTTTAGGGAAATCATGGAAACCAAAATCTGGATCACCAGATTGGAAATTAGAACATCGTTCTGTCGAATGCAGTGAAGACAGCTTATAACCACTGCGCCGTCTCGTTCAGTGTAAAAGGTAAAGAGTACGTTGAAATCTGAGCTACAATAAGCAGGCTCAGCTGGATGTGTCAACTGAAATATGATCATTAACATTAATTTACACTTTTCACTACTCGTTTCGAAGAATTACAGTTGCAACATCATATCGATTTTTGTTCAGTAGAGGAGGTGACGCTATGTTGTAGACATTGTTTTTGGTAACCTGTGACACTGTCCCTCACCAATCACAGACTGATTTCCCGTTTTTATTTACATCACATGCATAAATATGAGTAACTACAGTACTAGACGAGCTTCAGTTCCACAAACTTCATGCTAACGTTTGATTTCAGATGATAGAAATGTGAGAGGTTGTTGCAGTGTAAGAGTGCTGACGTATACAGTAAAAGAGACGTTTGGCTGAAATATGCTTTCAGCGTCTGAAACAGCTTAAAATACTCACATCCATTATCTCTGAGTAGAAAGTGGGCAGCAGCGTTTCCCGCGGGCAGAGTGAGAGGCAGGTGCATGCAGGACACCAGAGTCGTGTGTGTGTGTGGGGTTGGCGGGGTAGGGGAGGGCTCTTCCGCGTCAGGACTTTGGCCTCCGTCTCCATTTCATCAACGCGATGCACGCATCGATATCTATGCAAATAATCCAACTTTTCGTGGAGGAGTCTGCGGCCCGGAACCCGGAAGCAAACTTCGGACGAAGAGTAAAAACACCTCTCCCTCGCTCGAGGTGGAGGCGATGTTGGCCGATATATCGCAATATCGGGAGCGCGCTCGAGGCGATGCGTGTGGACCGGGGTGGCCGCCACCGTCCAAACGCACGCACTCTCTCCCACCATCACGGTCACCGTCTTTTACGGCAGCGTGCGGGAGGCGTCGCAGGAATGCCCACCCGGCGTTGCGGCTTTGAAAAATTGTGACTTCCGCGTCAGGGCAGCCCACGCGACGCCACACCACGATGGCACGCTGGCAGGAGGCGCCTCGGCCAGAATTCGACGTCACCTACTGCCTCAGACACACGTCGAATTAACTCCCGCAAACGAGACGCTGCTTTCTAATACCCACGTTCCCGTAGGGATCTCTTCAGTTTGTCAGATGAAAATAATTTTGTTAGAAAATGAAACACACCTACAGCCGACCTTATGTTGTCATTTATTATGTAGCTACCAGTTTTGGCGCTTCAGTGCACCATCTTCACGCGCATAGTTGATGGTAGAGGGAATAGCAATATCTACATATACGATGCATTAGTTGCCAACAACTGGTACACGCAGACTACAGTATCTATAACCTTGTGGTCGTCCCTCCAACCATCAATTTTGTAAGAAAATGAAAGATAGCTACAGCCGTCCGCATGTTGTCATCTATTGTATAGCTACCATTTTCGGTGTTTCAGTGAACAATCTTCATGCCCTAATTGATGGCGAAGGGGATATCACCATCAGTGGCCAACAACTGGTATCCGGAGACTACAGTATATATAACCATGATGTCAGCTCTCCAACCAACAACTGTCAATTAACACTCTCCATTCCCACAAAGAACCTCATTGTTTGCTGATCGAACAAACTGAGTCGAAGAGTAAACTATTCATTGTCTTTTTCGTTATTTCTTAAGCACTTAGAACATAGTTTGTGCCATGAATGTTATAATTACCTAGATACTGAAATCAATACATATCACTATCTTTTTTTAGTTAGTTGACGGTTGATAGAAGAAGAAGCGACATCACGGTACAGACAATCTGGGTACACAAGTTTTGGCCACTGATGCATCGTATATATGAATCGTGCTATCCCCTTCGGCATCAAATATGGCCTGTAGGTGGTGCATTGAAGTGCCAAATCGGGCAGCTACACAATAAATGACAACATAAGTACGGTTTTAGCAGTGTTTCAGTTTCTTACAGTAGTAAACGGCTGTAGTTTCCCCAGAAATCCTGGTACAAGGATGGGTATACAGAAGAAAATAATTTTGTTCCGGCCATGGTATTTACCTCGGCGGAAGAGAAAGAAAGAGACCACCAAGACAGGAGCCTAGCCGGTTGATACAGTTTATAGCACACTGGACTCGCTTTCAGCAGTACGACGGCTCCAATTCGCTTTCGGATATCCACTTTTAGATTTTCTCGTATTTTCCGCCAGACTTACTTCGAATATGACCGAAAGTTGTGCGGTCGAAATACACTACTGGTCATTAAAATTGCTACACCACGAAGATGACGTGATACAGACGCGAAATTTAATCGATAGGAAGAAGATGCTGTGATATGCAAATGATTAGCTTTTCAGAGGATTCACACAAGGTTGGCGCCGGTGGCGACTCCTACAACGTGCTGACATGAGGAAGGTTTCCAACCGATTTCTCATGCACAAACAGCAGTTGACCGGCGTTGCCTGCTGAAACGTTGTTGTGAAGCCTCGTGCAAGGAGAAGAAATGCGTACCATCACCTTTCCGACTTCGATAAAGGGCGGATTGTAGCCTATCGAGATTGCAGTTTATCGTATCGCGACATTGCTGCTCGCGTTGGTCGTGTTCCAATGACTGTTAGCAGAATAGGGAATCGGTGGGTTCAGTAGGGTAATACGGAACGCCATGCTGGATCCCAACGGCCTCTTATCAGTAGCAGTCGAGATGACATGGCTGTAACGGATCGTGCAGTCACGTCTCGATCTCTGTGTCAACAGATGGGGAAGTTTGCAAGACAACAACCATCTGCACGAACAGTTCGATGACGTTTGCAGTAGTATGGACTATCAGCTCGGAGACCATGGCTGCGGTTACCCTTGACGATGTATCACAGACAGAAGCTCCTGCGATGGTGCACTCAGCGACAAACCTGGGTGCACGAATGGCAAAACGTCATTTTTTCGGATGAATCCAGCATCATGATGGTCGCATCCGTTTTCGGTGACATCGCTGTGAACTCTCATTGGAAGCGTGTATTCATCAGCACCATACTGGCGTATCACCCGGCTTGATGTAAGGGGGGCCATTGGTTACACATCTCGGTCGCCTCTTGTTGGCATTGACTGCATTTTGAACAGTGGACGTTACATTTCAGATGCGTTACGACCCGTGGCTCTACCCTTCATTCGATCCCTGAAAAACCCAGCATCGTGTTGAAGCTGCATGGGCAGCTGTACCTGCACACGCCATCCAAGGTCTGTTTGAATCAATGCCCAGGCGTATCGAGGCCGTTATTACGCCCAGAGGTGGTTGTTCCGGGTACTGATTTCTCAGGATCTATGCAAACAAATTGCGTGAAAATGTAATCACATGTCTGTTCTAGTATAATGTATTTGTCCAATGAATACCCGTTTATCATCTGCATTTCTTCTCGGTGTAGCAATTTTAATGGCCATTAGTGTATCAGGAGAAGAAGAGGAGTCTCAGCAGTTGCATGCTCAGTTCTAATGGACGACTCATTGTGTCACGAACACTTGAACTTATACAGAATATAACATTTAGGTTTGCTGACGTTTACTGTTTCGACACCAAAGTATAAACCATCAAACAGGATGGGAGGTTAAAATCAATTAGATGTCTTTATTTCGGACGAGAACATTATAAAATATAGGGAAAATCTTGTTAATAGTGAATCTAATAGCCTACTGCTACATTCCATCCTGGATTTTCCATTGTTTGATTTCTAATACTACATTGTTATTCTACTAAACACTAACAATCAGTATGGGCCAAACAATTAAGCGAAAGTGTTATCGTAAATCACTTACCAGCTAAATACCATTTGAAACAGTAACTATTGGAATCTAAGACAAGTGTTCATTTTCAAGAGAAGTGAATGTAGAGAGATTAAGGAAACTCATTTCATTGGCAAATACCACATGTTGCACGGTAGACATTCTCCTGGTTCAAAGCACAAGATGGTGAATGGCCGACGAAGTATAGCTGAACTGTTCACAAGTTACGTAACTGGTTTTGAAAAACGTATTGAATATTACTTGCTGTAAATTTTGTAACTGAAGAGTTTACAATATCTTCCAAACAGGTGTAATACGTTGTACAACAATATATGTGTAGAGCTCATAATATTTACAAATGCTGCAGGAAACACTGCTTCCCAAATCTCAAACTCAAAAATATTAAAATATGGAGGAATATGCTTATAGTGGTCTCTATTGTGTATCCCGTCGTGTGGATTTAGAGTCGGTCACTACATTGAAACACCAAACAGGACCGGCCACTGTGGCCGAGCGGTTCTAGGCGCTTCAGTCTGCAACCGCGCGACCGCTACGGTCGCACTTTCGAATCCTGCTTCGGGCATGGATGTGTGTGATGTCCTTACGTTAGTTAGGTTTAGGTAGTTTGAAGTTCTAGGGGACTGCTGACCTCAGATGTTAAGTCTCATAATGCTCAGAGCCATTTGAACCATTTGAACCAAACAGGAAACATCAGTCTCAGAGGACAACACTCTACAATACTCTAGTTGAGAGTGATGTATAAATTACTTCACGGAGTCCGTGGGAAGTAGAAGGTTCAATCACTGTGTGAGAGGTTCGAAGTTGGAAAAGTTTTTACAGAACTCATAGGAAATGACACTAGCCCGCATTCGACTCTTGTTCCTGTACAACATGTTAACTGCTACGTGTTGTAAAGATTAGAACTGTCCTGTAGCAAACAATGGTAACTGTTGCTGAAGTCCTAATTAGTTGTTTATGTACTGTCAGGTGACGTTGAGAAATGTTTTCCTTGATGAGGTTGTGACACTGCCCATACGTGATAAACGTAAACTACTCCCAAAACGGATCGATCGTAAAGTCATTATACATCATGTATCAGTTCTGGGAATGATACAGAAGTATTTCTGTTGACGAAATAGATTAAGCAAATTACGTTGTGCAACGTTAAAGGAATCACTGCACTTACCTCAATTTAGCAGTCGTTAGAGTGTATTAATGGTGTGTAGCTTACGTATTTCTTGTGATTTAATCAGAAGTAATTCCACACATCGATGAAAGTCGTCCTTGCATTATGTCTTTATAAAATTAGTGTAAGTAGTTTCAATTAAAAGAATTCATAAATCTTAATTCTTCCGAGAACATGGAGCGCTACTGATCTTCAGTGAGTCAGAATATCAGTGTCTAAGAGTTGTTAAAACGGACAGATTGCTGCCTGAGAATGAGTAAAATTATGTAACAAAAGCAGTTTAACGATCATCAAACGGAAGAAACGGCCTATATGAACATACAAAACAGTCAACTCATTCGTCTTTAAATGAGGCCGTTGAAAGTTAAGAGGGAAGGAAGGAATGTTTGTGTGATCTTCTTATCTGCACTATCATTTCGTTTTCTCATAACTTGCAAGATGAGGTGAAAGAGACACAGAATGGTACTCATATCACACAACAGAACTTCATCGCAGAAACATGCTGCCACTCACCGACAAGTTAAATTAAGAACTCAGTAGAGCAGTGCTATGGTATCAAAATATACACATTAACACTCCAAAGCTCCAACGACCCGAACTTGGCGCTGTCTTTTTTTACCTGTCTCTACTGTTCCCACCAGCGCGACGGAAGTTATTCCCTGTCCTTTCATCGTGTGCCTTCTTCCTGTCAGTGTTTTAGATATATTCCTTCCATCGCCAGTAGGCAGAGCACATCCTCATCCTTTATCTTATCTGTCCAACTAATTTTCAATATTCGTCCATAGCACCATACGTCATATGCTTAAATTTTCATCAACTCTGGCTTTTCCACAGCTCACGTTTCACTAACATACAAAGCTGTGCTCTAAACACAGACATTTTTAGTCAAATTAAGGCCTCAGTCCGATATTAGCGGACTCTTCTTCACCAAATTCCCTTTTTCCCGTGTTAGTCTGCCTTTTACGTCCTGCCCAGGCAACGGAATACCTTAACTTCGTCTGCTTTATGGTCTCTAATTCTGATGTCAAGTCTCTCGCAGTTTCACTTCTGCTACTTATCATTTATTTCGCGTTTCTTCCATTTAATTACAGTCCATATTCTGTAATCATTAGCCTGTTAATTCCATTCAACAGATTTTGTAAGTCTTCTTCATTTTCACTGAGGACAGGAATGTCATCAAGTGAATGTTATACTAGTTATCTTTTCACCATGAATTTTCATTACACTCTTGAATTTTTCTTTTATTTCCACCATTGCTTCTTCGATGTATAGATTGAACAATAGAACCGGAAGACTACATTCCGGCCTTACACGTCGTATTGGTCTTCCAGTCGCATTGTCCCCTCTTGGATCTTGCACGTGATGCATATTAAGCAACTATTCCAATATAGGGTGTCCCAGCTCTCTTGTCCACCGTAAATATCTCTGGAACAATAACAGCTATTGGAAAACGACTTTCACCGGTATCAATGTAGAGCTGTGGACCATGAATGTACATATTTGGAAACATTCTAAAACGATAGCATATGTGTCTTTTAACACAAACTTATGTTTTTTTAAATGTACCTCCTATATTTTTTCTTCAGAAATCCATAGCATGACAAAGCACATACACAATGGCGTTGATTGCATCGCGGTATTCCCTTTACATCCCGAGATATTGGGACGCGAAGTTGACGCTTGAAACACCCGACATGCGCTGCTAGCGCACGTCCTGAGGCTCAGGCGTGAACCACATGCTGCCCGTAATCGTGTTGTGATTGACATGTGTAATCACACTGTCATACCTATCAAGAGGGACACTCACTTGTCAATCACATCGCGATTACGGGCAGCATGTGGTTCACGCCTGAGCCTCAGGACGTGCGCTAGCAGCTCATGTCGGTGTTTCAAGCGTCAACTTCGCGTCCCAATATCTCGGGATGTAAAGGGAATACCACGATGCAATCAACGCCATTGTGGATGTGCTTTGTCAGCTGTGGATTGCTGAAGAAAAAATATAGGAGGTCCATTTAAAAAAACATAAGTTTTTGTTAAAAAACACATATGCTTTCGTTTTAGAATGTTTCCAATTCATGGGCCCCAGCCCTACATTGATACCGGCGAAAGCCGTTTTCCAATAGCTGTTATTGTTCCAGAGATATTTTGGGTGGACAAGATAGCTGGGACACCCTGTATATAAAGCCAAACTGATAGGCATCTAACCGCCATTGATTTTGTTTCCACTCTTCTGCACATTATTCTTGACAGCAGCTTGGGTGCTTTCGTTATTACGCTAACTATGCGATAATTCTTGCACTTGTCGTCTCTTGCAGTTCTCGGAATTATCTGGATGATACATTCCCGAAAGTCTGTTGGCATATCACCAGTCTCACACATTCTATATACCAAAGTGAATATTCATTTTGTTGCCACTGATGGAATGTTTTCTATCCCTTCTGCCTCCTCCGTTTCTAAGTCGTACAAAGTTCTTTTAAATTCCGATTCTAATACTGAAGCCCCCACCTCTTCCTTGCCGATTCTGCTTCTTCATATCTCACGTCTTCAGACAAGCCAGCCCCACATAGAGGCCTTCAGTGCACTCCCTCCACCTATCCGCTCACTCCTTTGCATTTTACAGTGGAAATGCCGAAGCACTGCCGTATAAAGCAATGTTTTTGTGACGAAGACTTCAGAAAAAATACGTATTCTATTTAAGTACTGAAGCTGGTAGTCTATTGCGTATTTCTTCTGAATTTCTAATGTGAAACTTGCTGGTCAGTTAACATTTTACCAGGATTTTCTGTTTCCTAATTCCATGCAGTCTTACTTCCATGAACACAGTCGTAGCTATCTGTACCCTTTGAACTCAGACGTAAATAAAAACCCTTCTAACACTCTGATACTTTTCCATACATTGAAACAAATTTTGGACGACTCCTCAATGGATGCTTTACTCAACAGCCGGAAGAATTTGGTAGTTGTTTAGAAGAATAACGCTGTGACGAATGACTGGAAACTGACTTCTCAGGGGAAGACAAATTTAATTCTGAATAGCAGTATTTGCCGTGGCTGCTTTAGCATCCCATTGGGAGCCTAATTGGAACATTGGGTTTCGCTGGTAAAAAGTACCGTGCACTGTGGCATCATGACGGACATACCCATATGTGTGTCACTGTTTGCTTTTGTTACTCTACAACGCTTCCGAACCTGTGTCCGTAACTTGTGTCTGGGTGAACCAGAAGTCTCCCAAAAGCTGGAAGGGTGCTGACCAGACGTGACGGAAGTCTAACTTCGCACACTGAAGACAGCTGCCTTTCATACGAATAGTACTGCAGCAGCTGCTGCTGCTGCCGTGGCTGGAACACTAGTCATAGTATGGTAGGAGTGTCAGACTGCCGCACAGGAGACTTGACTTAAACCATACCTGGAATGGTGCTGCGCCATTTCTGTAGTTTAAGTAACCTAAAGTGTCGTCACGTCCCATAGGATCAGATGGAGCATGCACAAGTACCGTCCACTCGAAACACACAATATCTGGCATCTGCCCCAGCCTATCTGAAAAGGACTCCATGCGTCGACCTGATGAGGGTTATCCAACCTCAAAAACTACTAGGCGATGTCTCGATGTCTCAGCAACTGATCTATAGACTGCGCCTAGTCCTGATGCTGGGGGGGGGGGGGGGGGTGACCTGGTGTCCTGCAGATTGGGGACGCTGGATCTCAGCCGACTACACGACGTCATCCAGCAAACTTTCGGTCACCGACTGCGACTGAGGATGTCTCGTGCCTTATCTGCTGTCAGCTGTTGTCGGTGTTCGACGCTTCTGCCCTTTATGGTGTTTGCGGGGAACGGCGCTGCTTTGGTCCGAAGCCCACTGACGCAAACGACTTCAACAGCTGGTGTCCATGGCCAGTCATCAGCCCACCTATGATGTGCTGACGTGGACTCGGTTGCCTCGAGGCATCACACTCAACCGAGGTTAAGTCTTCAGGTGCAGGATGGATTTTTTAAAATTTCGATCTGCAGACGGGTTTGATGCAGCTCTCAATGCTACTCCAGCGTGTGTGAGCCTCTTCATCTCCGAATAACTACTGCAGCCAACATTATCCCGAATCTGCTTACTGTATTCATCTCTTGTCCTCCACCTACAATTTTTCATCACACAGTTCCCCCCAATACTAAATTGGTGATCCCTTGATGTCTCAGGATGTGTCCTATCAACCGATCCCTCTTTTTGGTCAAGTTGGCCACAAATTTCTTGTCTCCCAATGCTGTTTAGAATCTCCTCGTTAGCTATGTGATCTACCCACCTGATCATCAACATTCTTCTGCAGCACGAGATTTCTAAAATTTCTATTCACCGTTTGCCTAAACTGTTGGTTTTCTATGTTTCACTTCAATACATGACTACAATCCTAACAAATACAGAACGTCCACAAAACACTTCCTAACACATATGTCTAGATATTTGTTCGATGTTAAATATCTTTTCTTTGGAAATGCTTTTCTTGCCATTGACAGTCTACATTTTTTATCCGTTCTACTTCGGCCATTATCAGTTATGATGCTGTCCAAACAGCAGAACTCATCTACAACGTCAAGTGTCTTGCTTCCTAATCTAATTCGCTAAACATAATTTGATTTAATTAGACTACATTCCATTAACATTGTTTTGCTTTTGTTGAATCCTCCTTTCAAGACACTGTCCATACCATGCAAGTACTCTTGAAAGTTCTTTGCTGTCTCTGGCAGAATTACAATATCGTTGGCAAAACTCAAAGATCTTACATCTTCTCCCTCAACTTCAACCCCTGTTCCAATTTCTTAGATTTCCTTTAACGCTTGTTCAATGTACAGACTGAATAACATCGGGGCAGGCTAAAACCCTGTCTCACTCCCTTCTCGACCACGCCATTCGACCCTTATAACAGTCATCTGGCTTCTGTACAAGCTGTAAATAGCAGTTCAATCACTGTGTTTTATGCCTGCTACTCTCAGAATTTCAGTTAAAGTATACAATCAACTTCGTCAAGCTTTATTTATATAAAAGAACGGAACAACTGGTGTTACGTAGCACATTTATGTATTTATGATGAAGAACTCGCCTGTTCATTTAATGTTTTTAATATTTAGTACACTTACTACAGCTATAATTCCTCATACAGTAAGAGGCTTATCGTTCCATTTAAAAACCTGTGTAAATAAAATAGCATTATAGTTGTGAATGTACAGGTAACAATGTAAATATTCGCTGTCTCCACATTTCTGCCCCACCCCACCCACCTCGCTTCATCTACTTAATATGACTACCCCATCGTTCCTCCCTCCCACATCAATAACTCGCCAATAACTATTCAATACCTCTGATCCATTCCTGTTAATCCTAATGTGCACCACTCCCAGATTCACTATACACCGGCCTTACTCCCCACCCATACCAACACTTTTTTCCCCATTGTTCACTATTATACATTTGGTATTTTATAACTGTCATTGACAGTTTTGTGCAAGGGGTTTTAAATTCCAGAGATGTTTGTGACCACTTATTTTATATGACTGACCAATTTAATTAACATGGTTGTAACTCATAACATTTTATAACTACTTATTTTGTAATTCACCAGGGCAACGGCTTTGCCGCAGTGGATACACCGGTTCCCGTGAGATCACCGAAGTTAAGCGCTTGGGTGACCATCCAGGCCGCCATGCGCTGTCGCCATTTTTCGGGGTGCACTCAGCCTCGTGATCCCAATTGAGGAGCTACTCGACCGATTAGTAGCGGTTTCGGTCAAGAATACCATCATAATGACTGGGAGACCAGTGTGCTGACCCCACGAGCCTCCTACCCGCATCCTCCACTGAGGATGACGCGGCGGTCGGATGGTACCGGTAGGCCTCTCGTGGCCTGAAGATGGAGTGCTTATAATTCACCATGTATCAAATATGTCACCCTTACTAGATTATAGTTTTGTGTATCTTTAATTACGATGTTGTAACTGTTGATTTTATGTGCATACTGGGTAGTTAGCTCTTAACCCCATATTAGGTAAACACTTGCGTCCTCTGTGCACTTCAAAGATAATATAATCAGCTTGTATAATAAGGAATTCCACTACTTACACCCATGACATGCCACAGATCACATGGTGCAAACTTTGATGCCTTTATGATGACCTCTGACGATCGTTTCAATTATTTTTACGTAAGTGGCTCCTTAGACACAGTATAGCAAAGTTTAAAAACATACAAGTCCAGTTTGACGAAAATTTCACCTAAGTTCAGTTATAGGGTCTGTATTGTCTCGCGTGTTTCTGAATTTCTCCGGAATCCTGATAGATCTGCCCCGAAGTCGGCTTAGCCAGTGTTTCCAATTTTCTGTAAGGAATTCATATTAGTATTTTGCAGTCATAACTTACTAAATTGGTAGTGCGGTAATTTTCTTTGGAATTGTAATTATCACTTTCTAATTTTCTTTGGAATTGTAATTATCGCTTTCTCCTTGAAGTCTAAGGATATTTCGCCTGTCTTACACATATCGCAATATATGGAAGAATTATGTCGTGGTTGGATCTTGCAAGGTTGTCAATAGTTCTGACGGAATCTCGTCTACTCCCGGGGCCGCGTTTCGATTTAAATTTTCCAGAACTCTGCCAAATTCTTTTCGTAGTATCACGTTTCCAATCTCATCTTCATCTACGTCCATTTCCCTTGTTGTATAGAACCTCTTTATACTCCTTTCACCTTTCCCTTCTTTGCTTAGAATTGATTTCCATGTGCACTCTTGATGTTCAAAGAACTGCTTCTCTTTCCCCAAAAGCCTCTCTAATTGTCCTGTAGGCAATATCTATGTTTCCCATTCTAAATCATTGTATCTGTCCTCCAGCCATTCTTACCTACCCATTTTGCACCTTCTGCCAATCTGATTGTTTAAACGTTTCGCCTGCTTCATATGCTACATTTTTATATTTAACCTTTCATTAATTAACTTCTTCTTTCGTTATACAAGGATTTCTACAAGGCCTAGTCTTTTTACAAATTTGATCCGCTGCTGCATGCATTATTTCATCTCTTAAGGCTTTCCCCTGCTCTAGTCAACCGTTGCATAATTATCCCTCTGAAACTCTCAGCTACCTACGGTTCTTTCAATTTAGCCAGGTCTTCTGTACTTAATTTCCTAAGTTTTTCTAATTTCTTTAGTTTTAATCTGCAGCATATTACCAATAAATCGTTGTCAGAGCCCACATATGCCTCTGGAAATGCCTTACAGTTTAAAATCTTGCTCCTAAATATGTCTTATCACTGTATAATCAGCCTGAAATCTTCTGCTGTCTACAGGTCTCCTCCGCGTATACAGCTTTCTTTTATGAGTCAAACCAAGTGTTAGCGAAGATTCTTATGCTCTGTGCGAAGTTCTACCGAGCAGTTTCTTCTTTCAGTCCTCTTCCTGAGTCCATATTCGCCAGCTATTTTTCTTTCCCCTGCTTTTCTTACTGTTGAATTCCAGTCCCTCCACGAGAATTAAATTTTCGTTTCCTTTAACTGACTGAATAAATTCTTTTATCTCATCATGGGTTTCCAATCACTCCATCATCTTCGCAGCTGGTTGGCATAATAACTTGTACTACAATGGTAGGCGTAGGCTTGGTGTCTATCTTGGCCATTTTGGCGTTCACCTAGCTGTTCATAGTAGCTTACCCGCTTCCATATTTCATTATTCATTATTTAACCCGCTCCTGCATTATCTCTATTTCGGTTTGTATTTATAAGCATGTATTCACTTGACTAGAAGTCCTCTTCCTCCTGCCACCGAACTTCACCAATTCCCGCTATATCTAACTTCAAGATACCCCCTTTTTCAATTTTCTTGTCTACGTGCCAGATTACGGGATCTGACGTTCCACACTCCGATGAGTAGAACGCCAGTTTTGTTTCTCTTGATAACGACATCCTCCTGAGCAGCCACCACCAGGGGATCAAATAGGAGTACTAGTTAACTTCTGGAAAATGATATCGAAGAGGGAACCATGATAATTTAGTCATACAGTAGGGCCGCATGGCCTCGGGAAAAATTGCCTCTGTAGTTTCCCGTTTTCTTTCACTCATTTGCAGGACGGGCACAGCAACGGGATTTGATTGATGTTACAAGGAAAGATCAGTCAATTATCCAGATTGTTGCCCCTGCAATTACTGAGAGGGCTTCTGTACCTCTTCCGGAACCACACGTTTGTCTGGCCTCTCAACAGATAACACTCCATGGTGGTTGCACCTACGATACGGCTGAATATATCGCTGAGGCATGGAAGCCATGCCGGCTGGAGTGGCCGTGCGGTTCTAGGCGCTACAGTCTGGAACCGAGCGACCGCTACGGTCGCAGGTTCGAATCCTGCCTCGGGCATGGATGTGTGTGGTGTCTTTAGGTTAGTTAGGTTTAATTAGTTCTAAGTTCTAGGCGACTGATGACCTCAGAAGTTAAGTCGCATAGTGCTCAGAGCCATTGAACCATTGAACCATGGAAGCCATCCCGCTGACGGCAAGGTTCATAGTTCATGGGTGGCGGGAGGAACGGGGAGGGTTAAATAAACTTCTGGTTATTCTCATTAACTTTCGATTCTTAAGTACCGAAGGAGCTGGTTCATCGCACCTGATAACCTGTCCTCCGCTCTTCACCGACATCGTGGCCTGTACCGAAGTCAGCAACACTCCAAATCATCCAGATCCTACTATAACGCGGAATACGTAAAAATGGTTCAAATGGGTCTGAGCACTATGGGACTTAACATCTGAGGTAACCAGTCCCCTAGAACTTAGAACTACTTAAACCTAACTAACCTAAGGACATCACACACATCCATGCCCGAGGCAGGATTCGAACCTGCGACTCTGGTGGTAGCTCGGTTCGAGACTGTAGCGCCTAGAACCGCTCGGCCACTCCGGCCGGCGGAATACGGAAAGTTTCTAAGATGCCTGTGTGAGTGATTTAAGGATTACAACGACAGATCAGTCGCTGACTGTAATAAACGCTGACTGTAATAAACGATTCAACGTACGACACATGGAATTGCAGATTTTAACATACACATATCTAAAAAAGTTTTGCATCGCCTATGTTCCGAAAGTTCCGGAACCTGTAAAGAAAATTGGAATAGAGATCAAATACAAATATCATATCCGCTCTTTTTATTGCTCATGAAAACCGGATATTGCTTGTTGTACCACCATACAGCGAGACCTTCAGAGGTGGTAGTCCAGATTGCTGTACACACCGGTACCCCTAATACCCAGGTACACGTCCTCTAGTGTTGATGCCCTCAGGGGCTCAGCATTCGTTTGCTGGGTACGGGCTTGGCGACCCCGGGGTTCCTGAGCTGGGGACTGGTAAGCGCCGCCAGTCCCCTGTCACCGTAACCTCTAAGCATACTTCAACGACCACCGTGCGGCGCGGCGGTGGAATGTTGTGTGTCTCAGGGAATGGGGATCTTGGCTTGACCGCCCGGATCGCGAGGATGGAATAAACCTCTATAAAAAAACCCTCAATCTCAAGGTGTGCTGCGCGCTGATGAGATGCATGGCTGTTGAAGTGGAACAGTCGGTAGCGGGCAACCTCTGGGGAACCTGCTGCACCTCAGTTGTATAAGGCTTACCTAGGCACGCGGGGCTCTGTCTAGGTGGACTTCTAGTTCCCTAGCTGCTCGTGGGACAGAGATGGATCCTTCGAAATTCTCTTTTCTTCCTCCCAGCGGAAAGGGTGGGCCGCTGGAAGGTTCTAACACCCAGTCTCTTAAGAGGGCCCGTGCAGTCAGTCCCCCTGACTCTGGCGCTTCTTTAAAAAGTCCAGTCTTAGGTAACAGAATGCATTCTGGTAATCCGAATGTGTTTCTCATTGTGAAACGGAAGGAGGGTAGTTTCGAGAAGGTTTCGCCCTTCTATATACAAAAGGGATTGGAGGGAATCTGTGGCTCCTTAAAATCGGTGAAGCGCTTACGTAATGGGAGAGTATGCCATAGACACCGAACTGCACAGCACCTTGAACTATAGCAAAGGTGTTGTGACATGCCGGGATCTAGCTGATATTCCCAAGGAAGAACTGCAACGTGAGTGGGCTCTGGAAGGTATCGTTGATGTCCAACACATCATGAAGAGGGTTGATGGCACTCTTGTCAAATCCGACTCCTTTATTCTGACCTTCAGTAGCACAACACTTCCTGAACATGTTAAAGCTGGCTTCCTTCGCCTTAGTGTGAGGCCTTATTTCCCGGCCCCAATGCGCTGTTTCAAATGCCAGCGTTTTGGGCATACCACCTTAGGCTGTAAAGGCGATGCGACTTGTGGAAACTGTGGTCAGGCTGCTCATGAAGGGGTTGGTTGCTCGTCTCCGGCTCAATGTCTTAATTGCTCTGGGAACCACCCTGTTTGGGGTAGGGACTGCCGCATATTTTTAGAGGAACGCAAGGTCCAGGAAATAAAAACAACCAAGCGTATCCCCTATGGTGAGGCCAAGAAGATTTATAAGTCGATGCAACCTCCCACATTTGCTACATCTTTTGCATCCCTGGTACAGAAGCCTACTCCAAAAGTCGATGCCTCAACGCAGACTGAGGTGGTGAGTGTTGGCACTAACACCTGTAGCTGCCAGTGCACTTGCAACGCAGCCAGTGTTCCAGAGCCAGTAGCCCCTACTCGAACGGCAGACAAAAGTACAGTGGCGGACTTGGTCCAGCCCCTCGCGCCTCCTACAGCTGAGGTTGTCCCCAAGCCCAGTGCGCCAATTACCACTCCCACATCCGCTCCCCCAAAGTCCACCAAGCCACAGAAAGCTACTGTGCAGCAGCAACAGCGGGTCAAATCCCGTGGTAAACCATCTGACCATGCGGATGTTGTTTTACGTGAGGCTTCATCTGACTCTTCCCCAGAGTTGATGGAGTACGATATATGTGTGGGGCAATCATCTCGTCCCACGCCTGCCCCTCCACCTGCTGCGGTCTCCCCACCCCGTCGGAGAGACAGGATGAAGGTGCTACCCCCAAAATAGATGGCTCCCATACTCCAGTGGAACTTGCAAGGGTTCAGGACGCATGTGGAGGAACTTCGTCTACTTTCTCAGGGTAGACCACTGTGTCTCTGTCTCCAGGAGACGTATTTCCATCCATCATACTCCCCTGAGATACGAGGCTATACACTCCACAAAAAGGACGACCTGCGTGGAGAGAGAGCTAGAGGAGGTGTAGGTCTTTTCGTCAGGACGGACTACCATTCCTCGCCTCTCTCACTTACGACGACTCTACAGGCCATCGCTGTGTCCGTGCACGTGCGTCATCCATTGACTGTATGTTCACTTTACTTGCCCCCACATGATGCTCTTGATGAAGCGGCCCTCACCGACCTTCTTACACAGCTCCCCCAGCCATTCATTATTTGTGGTGATTTTAATGCCCACAATGTGCTTTGGGGCTCTGCAATTACCTGTCCCAGGGGTAGAGCAATTGAGAGGCTTCTCCTGTCATCCTGTGCCTACTTGCTCAATGGAGGACAGAGTACTCATTTCTGCACGGCGACTGGGTCGTTCTCTGCCATTGATCTCTCGCTTTGCTCTGCAGCTCTTGCCGCTAGTGCTCACTGGGAAGTGGTCGCTGACTTGCACGGCAGTGATCATTTCCCAATCTGGATTCACCTGCCAGATGGCGTGGGCCCCGAAAGGAGACCACCACGATGGGTACTCAGTGGAGCTGACTGGACACTTTATAGCCAGTTGGCCCAATTCGAACACTGTGCGAATGTTGAGGTGTGGGTGGATCATATTACCAAAACGGTCCACCATGCCGCTGCGGCATCCATTCCACAGTCCACAGGCCACCGGGAAAGGCCACCTGTGCCTTGGTGGAGTGACGAATGCCGCTCTGCAATCAGGACCAGGCGTGCGGCTCTGCGGCGGTTCAAGTGTCGGCCGACTGCTGAGAATCTTGCAGCCTTTCGGGTGGCAAGGGCGAGATGTCGCCGCATTATTCGTGAGAGCAAGAAGAGGTCGTGGCAAAAGTTCCTGAACACCATTACTCGTTCCACCAAAAGTTCCATTGTGTGGGAGACCATTAGGAGAATTTCTGGCAGAGGAGGGAGGTGCCCCATAGCTGCTGTAATGAATAACGGCACTCTCCACACAGATCCGCGAGACATTGCCCAGACTATGGCAGCATATTTTGCGACAGTTACTGCCACAACCAGTCAGGATCCAGGTTTCCAGCGCCATAGAGCGGTTGCTGAGAGGTGTAGTCTGAACTTCCAGCCCACCTCTCATGAAGTTTACAACTGCCCTTTTTCTATGTGGGAGCTGGATTCTGCATTGTCTGGAGCTCGTGACACTTCCCCTGGTCACGACAGGATCCATTACAGTATGCTATGGCACCTCACAATGCGCAACAAAGAAATCCTCCTCGCACTTTTTAATGCCATTTGGGCGTCGGGTCACTTTCCTGACGCGTGGCGTGAGGCAGTTTTAATCCCTTTTTTAAAACCTGGGAAAGACCGCTCGAGCCCAAGTAGCTACCGTAGTATTGCCCTCACTAGTTGCATAGGGAAGACCTTGGAGCGGATGGTCAACCGCCGCCTTGTCTGGATGTTAGAATCCCGGCAACTACTTAGTCGCTTTCAGTGTGGGTTCAGGAGGTTTCGTTCCACCTTCGATAACCTTGCCCTCCTGGAGGCGGCTATCCAACAAGCTTTCCTACGCCGTCATCACCTTATAGGTGTATTTTTCGACATCGAGAAGGCCTACGATACCACTTGGCGGCGTCTCATCCTGGAGCAGCTTCACGAATGGGGTTTTCGTGGTTGTCTTCCTCTTTTTATTCAGTCTTTCCTCTCGCCACGATATTTTAGATACCGAATTGGTGACGTCCTGTCTGATCGCTTTGAGCAGGAGAATGGTGTCCCTCAGGGTAGCGTTTTAAGTGTGACCCTGTTTGCCATCGCTATTAATAGCATTACGTCCATGGTGAAAAGTCCTGTCCAGTGTTCTTTGTTTGTGGATGATTTCTCTTTGTTCTGCTCTTCTTCAAGCCTTGCAACGACAACTCGTCAGTTGCAACTTACGATTAGGCGTTTGGATGACTGGGCGCTGAAGAGTGGATTTAAGTTTTCCACCGAGAAGTCTGTATGTGTTCTTTTTAACCGTTCTCGTTCGATTTTACCCTTTCCTGAGTTGCGCTTGAGGGACACTATTCTTTCTTTTAAAGACACGGTGAGATTTGTGGGTCTCATTTTTGACTCGAGGCTCACGTGGTTACCTCATCTTAAAGACCTGAAACGACGGTCGCTTCAGGCTTTAAGCATTTTAAAATGTCTTAGCCACAGTACATGGGGAGCTGACAGGACTTGTCTGCTCCAGTTTTACAGGGCGTTTGTGCGATCTCGGCTCGATTATGGGTGCACGGTGTATGGGTCTGCGAGGCCTTCGTACTTAAAGATTTTGGACGTTGTCCACCATGAAGGGCTGCGGTTGGCCACTGGGGCATTCCGAACTAGCCCCATACCAAGCCTCTGTGCAGAGGCTGGTGAACCGCCACTTCATATGCGACGACGGCTACTTACGGTACGCCAGGCGTATAAAACATTGTCCACACCGTACACACCTGCATACCATACCGTTGCTAAGCCTCCTCTGGCACGGTTATTTCATAACCGGCAACGTGCGACGCAGCCCTATGGGATTCGCGCACAGGATTGCCTCGCTGCGATGTCTGTGGCTGGTCTTCGTGTTTTACGTCGCGGTTGGAGCAGATCTCCACCTTGGCTCCTCCGGCGTCCCAAATTTATTTTAGATTTGACTCGTTTTAAGAAAGATGGCACACCAGATTTTCCGTTCCAATCTCTGTTTTTTAACATTTTAGACGTGCATCACGGTTTCACTGTCGTTTATACTGATGGCTCGCAACAGGAGACTTCCCTAGGCTGTTCTGTGGTGTTCCCTGATCGTGTCACCCGGATTCGCCTCCCTGCTGAATATACCGTTTTCGCAGCGGAGCTCCACGCGATCCTGAAGGCACTGGAGCAGATGCATCGTGTTCGGGGCGATCGATTTCTTCTCTGCTCCGATTCTCTTAGTGCCTTACAATCGCTGCAGAGCCTATACCCGACTGAGGAGATGGTCCAGTTGATACATGACCAACTGTACTTGCTCCAACAGCGGGGTAAAGAGGTATCCTTCTGCTGGGTGCCTGGTCATGTCGACATATGGGGCAATGAACAGGCTGATCGGGCTGCCAAGGAGGCCTGCAGAGAGCAGGATGTGGTCCAGTGTCCTATCCCCTTGCAGTCAGTCATCGCTGCACTCCATAGGAAGTGCATGGAGTTGTGGGAGGACGAATGGCTGGCGGTGTCGGCCAATAAACTGCGGTCGGTAAAGTCAACCACTCGGCCGTGGCGTTCCTCCTGCCGGTTGCTCAGGCGGGAAGAGGTGGCCCTCACACGTCTGCGGATTGGGCACTGTCCTGTGACGCATAGCTATTTATTACGGCGGGAGGATCCTCCGTTTTGTGCCACTTGTGGTGTGCACATCTCTGTCCGGCACATTTTAATCGACTGTATTTTATACCGTGATGCAAGGGCAGAAGCACAAGTTGTTGGGGATCTCCCTTGTATTTTAGCTGACGATGAGGCGTGTGTGGCAAGGGTTTTTAAGTTTTGTGATGTGTCTGGACTCTGGCCTAAACTTTTAGGCTGGAGGTTTTAGTGTGTTGCAGAGTGGCTGACTCCTCCCTTTTTTCCTTGTGGTCAGCCAGCCACTTCCATCTGCTCCATTGTTTTAACTCCCTCTACCATTTTCTTCCTGTGTTGTCCACGTTTTACTGCTGACGCCCTGCATCATCCCACGCTTCAGTGTGGGTGAGCCCATTTTTTCAATGATTGTTCCCCGTGTTCTCTGTTCCGTTTTATGTCCCTGTTCTGAGGTTTTCTTTTTTCTTGACACCCGTCTCACTATGATGCTGCACGGGCGCTGAAGACCTTGCTGTCGTGCGCCCACAAACACCTCTTCTACTACTACTACCCTCTAGTGTTGATGCATGCCTGTATTCATCGTGGCATATTACCCACACGTTTATCAAGGCATTGTTGGTCCAGATTGTCACACTCCTCAACGGCGACTCGGCGTAGATCCGTCTGAGTGGTTAGTGTGTCACGTCGTCCATAAACAGCCCGTTTCAATCTATCCCAGGCATGTCCGATAGGGTTCATGTCTGGAGAAAATGCTACCCACTCTAGTTGAGCGATGTTGTTAACCTGAAGAAATTCATCCACAAGATGTTCACGATGGGGGCGAGAATTGTCGTTCACGAAGACGAATGCCTCGACTATATGATGCCGATATGGTTGCACTATCGGACGGAGGATGGCATTCACGTATCGCACAGCCATTCCGTAGCCTTCCACGACCACCAGCAGCGTACGTCGACTGCACAGAATGCCACCCCGAAACAGCAGCAGGGAACGTCCATCTTTCTTCACTCGCTAGACAGTGTGTCTAAGGCGTTCAGCCTAACCGGGTTGCCTCCAAACACGACTGTCTGGTTGAAGGCATATGCGAATCTCATCGGTGAAGAGAACGTGATCCCAATCCTGAGCGGTCAATTCGGCATGTTGTTGAGCCACCTGTACTGCGCTGCATGGTGTCGTGGTTGCAAAGATGGACCTCGCCATGGATGTCAGGAGTGAAGTTGCGCATCATGCAGCCTATTGCGCACAGTTTGAGTCGTAACACGACGTCATGTGGTTACATAAAAAGCATTATTCAACATGGTGGCGTTGCTGTCAGATTCCCTCCGAGCCATAATCCGGAAGTAGCGGTCCTTCACTGAGCGACGCACGTCATCGACAGTTCCTGTCTCTCTGTACCTCCTCCATGTCGGAACAACATCGGTTTGGTTCACTCCGAGATGCCTGGACACTTCCCTTGTTGAGGGTACTTCGTGTCACAAAGTAACAATGTGGACGCGAACCAGCTGCGGAAATGACCGTCTAGGCATGGTTGAACTAAAGACATCACGAGCGGTGTACCTCCTTCCTGGTGGAATGACTCGAAGTGATCGACTGTGGACCCTCTCCGTCTAATAGGCGCTGCTCACGCATGGTTGTTTACACCTTTGGGCGGGTGTAGTGACATCTCTGAACAGTAAAAGGGACTGTGTCTGTGATACAACATCCACAGTGAACGCCTGTCGTCAGGAGTTCTGGGAACCGGGGTGATGCAAACATTTTTTTGGATGTGTGTATAAACATGCAGTATCGACACAGAATCAATAAATTTCGTAACCCAAATTCTTTTGGATTATATATGCAGCTCATGCCGTTAAAATTCTTGCTTGGCTGATTTCCTGTCATCGTAAACTTCAGACAACAGTCCACAAATATTTGAAAATAACATGTTAGAACGTCAACGGGTGTCAAGTTTTTTAGGAAATGGCTCTTGTCCTTTGACAACCACGTTAGGAAGGAAGAGATTAGAATACTGGAGCCAGTAACGTCAAATGCCGTAAAATGATGGCGCAGGTGACATACTAACGTATACTAAACGCTAACGTTGTCCTAAAGTGAAAGAAACGTCGCCCTATTTGAAATTATGGAATCCAGCAGTGACAGCTGCTTTTAAAATAGTCTAAATTGCTGTTGGTAGAGTTATTTTTAATGTCCTTTTACCATCTATACTGAATCCAGATAGCGAACAATACTGCTTCGAAGTTGTACCTGTGATTAGGATGCACCTGTCGATAGTCGTGTGTGTGTTTCTCGTAAACATTAAATTTGCTATAACACTTTTAAGGCGAATATGAAAAAACTGCAGTCATTTCCTTATAGCCATTTCGTAAGTTAATGTCACAACGGTCAAGGAATATTCCTATCTTCGGCTTCTGAGTTCATCGAAGGCGCATGGGACACAACACGGATCAAAACTGGACTCCACGTAAACTATATAACTGGTATTTAATACTCAGGTGAATGAAATAGCTTTTGTTTAGGATTGCTCTTGTGCACAATTTGGAGTTACATCCAGCACGTATCACACTGGCTTAAATATTCGTATTAGGCATGGTAATTTTGTTCACCCTGGAGTGCTTATGCTTATTGATCACTAAATATCGTTCTGTTCAGTCGTCAATATATACGTGCTCTTGGACCAATTATTATAGTAAAACTATGTGTCAATCCTAACAGATTACTCTAGTATAATTAAGTATTTAAACATTGACGACATAAATAACGATTTATCCTAGTTTTGTAGCAACGATACTGAGTTAGCAAAGTAAAACGTAATTACTTTAAATTACTGTGATTAAATTGAAATCACAACCATCGTACTTCATTCTGTAACGGTGTCCTTACTTTTTGGAAAGATTGTTTTCAAATTAGAAAACAGTCTCTGTTGCAAGTTTTTCATTACTAATAACCTGTTCCGCGTGGTTAGCGCATCTTCATGTTATCTGTAATTAGTAATAACCATGTTTACTTGCGAACCTTTCTAGGACCGATCCAAGGGATAGTTAAGGTAAAGGTAAGAAGTAATGTTATTTACTTTCCTTGAACAGTGCAGACCGAATTAGGCATATATGTAGAATCCATTGAAATGATGGCCTTAAAGCGAAGACCACGCTCGTCAAATACTGACATGAGAAATCCTCAAATGGCAAATGAAACCTGTATGTTAAAAGCGTAAAATTACAACATTAGTGTGATCGCCCGGTGTGCCTAACGCTGTTGGCAAGCGGGGTGCACTCAGCCCTTGTGGGGCAAACTGAGGAGCTACGTTATTGAGAAGTAGCCGTTCCGGTCTCGTAAACTGACATACGGCCGGGAGAGCGGTACGCTGACCACACGCCCCTCCGTATCTGCATCCAGTGAGGCCTGTGAGCTAAGGATAACGCGGCGGCCAGTCAGTACCGTTGGCCCTTCCAACGACTGTTTGGACGGAATCCAGTTTTACAACATTAGTAAGAAATTGAAGCTCCGTCGGCGTAGGATTAGGAAGCAAAAAGAAACTCACCAAACCATGGCAATATAAAGTTTAACATAGGTTAGCGATCATATCCATGAATCGCAGTGGTAAACAAATACTGCTCTACACAAAGTACGTACAGCAGGGAGCGGGACGCATAGTAGACTGATGTGAGAACGAAACTCAGTGAAAGCGCCGAGTGGTGACACTGATGGTAAGAAGGGATTTAAAGGAAGTAAATACCGAACAATGCCAATTAACATGATGAAAAGGAATAAAATGCTCTTTAAAACACAACAGACGAACTAGTACGGCTATGTAAAGTAACTGTTTCAGTGGAATGCTGCCTATTCGAAGTTTGGTGTTCCTGTTATCCCAATATTTTTTAAGTCTTGGTAGTTAGAGCTTTTTTTTTCTTCCGCACACGTCCCGCTTATCATTTCCTATCCTTTCCCCTCTCACATCCCAACTCCCTCAGCATCTCTCCTCCCTATCCATAATGCATATCGAGATTTTGGGTCATCTTAATAGCAGAGACTGTTTTCTATTTGTTGAACACTCAGCCATGAGACCCAGGACAAGGGTAGTGATTTATGGAAAACAGGTGGAGGGGTGTCCCAACTTGATGCGTCGTTTATCATTCCCAAACAAATATTTTTATTTAATAACAATCCTGTCATTAGATAACTAACTGTAGCACGATTCTTGGCAAATAAATACAAATATTTAAGGTTGATGGGTTAAAACCACACTGCGTAAGGGCATTTGCATTATACATAAAATTACAAATGGTACTACAACCTATCAAATATAAAACACAATGGTCTTCCGATTACAAACAGTTAATTGATTACATAAACCTGGGACGGTACTCTGTCCGCGCCTCTATTATCACAACTGTGGGCTAATCCCGCAACAGGACTTGAATATAAGGTCATTAAATGTCAATAAAAGACATTTAAAAAAAGGCATATGCAGATACGGCAATGCTGGCCAAACGCTACCCACGTGTAAAAAGAGAAGCGAGCAGTGATACTTCACTGATTGGCCACAAGACTGTTACACGTAAATCAAGATAAGTGCTTAAATATACTACCGCGCTCCTAAAACAGTATTAAAATGATAATGATAACTAAAGTCTCATTTTTTTAAAGAAATCAAGAGACTCAGTGCCCTGTTTGCCCAAGGGCTTTCATCACACGTCTACAAGGATCTTACAATAACAGAAACACTGAGTAAATAACTTCCCAAAGTCACCAAAGTCAATTCCAAATCAGGCAGCACCCACGCCGCTGTACGTCACCAAAAGAACTTCAGTCTGGAACAGGAGATTCGCAGAAAAATATGTGACACGCCAACACCCAGGCTTGAAGAAAACCGGGTTCCTGCCCCAGACCAGCAGAACAGCAACGCGTCAACCACAGCCGATAAAAAGCTGTCAACATACACCAAACAAATTTGATAGAAATTAATTTTTTTTTTCTTCAGTCTTCTGACTGGTTTGATGCAGCCCGCACTGAATTCCTCTACTGAGCTAAGCTCTTCATCTCAGAGTAGGACTTGCAACCTACGTCCTCAATTATTTGCCAGATGTATTCCAATCTCTGTCTTCCTCTACTGATTTTGCCCTCTACAGCTCCCTCTAGTACCATGGAAATCATTCCCTCATGTCTTAACAGATGTACTATCATCCCGTTCCTTCTCCTTATCAGTGTTTTCCACATATTCCTTTCCTTTCCGATTCTGCGCAGAACCTCTTCATTCCTTACTTATCAGTCCACCGAATTTTCATCGTTCGTCTGTAACACCACTTTCAAATGTTTTGATTCTCTTCTGTTCCGGTTTTCCCACGGTCCATATTCACTAACTTACAATGCTGTACTCCTGATGTATGTTCTCAGAAATTTCTTCCTCAATTTAATGCCTATATTTGATACTAGTAGACTTCTCTTGACGAAGAATGCCTTTTTTGCCATTGCTAGTATGCTTTTAAAGTCCTCCTTGCTCCGTCCGCCATTGGTTATTTTACTGCCTTGGTAGCAGAATTCCTTAACTTCATCTACTTCGTGAACATGAATCCTGATGTTAAGTTTCTCGGCGTTCTCATTTCTACTACTTCTCATTACCTTCGTCTTTCTTCGATGTATTCTCAGTCCATTCAGCAGATCGTGTAATACTTCTTCACTTTCACTCAGGACAGCAATGTCCACAGCGAATCGTATTATTGATATCTTTTCACCTTGAATTTTAATTCCACTCATGAACCTCTCTTTTACTTCCATCATTGCTTCCTCGATGTACAGATTTAACAGTAGGGCGAAGGAGTACATCTTTGCCTTACACCCTTTTTAATACGAGAACTTTGTTCTTGGTCGTCCACTCTTATTATTCCCTCTTGACTATTGTACGTATTGTATATTACACGTCTCTCCCTATTGCGTCCCCTTACTTTTTCCAGAATTTCGAACATCTCGCTCCATTATACTTTGTCGACCGCTTTCTTTCTGGTCGACAAATCCTTAGGACATGTCTTGATTTTTCTTTAGTATTGCTTCCATTATCAACGGCAACGTCATAATTGCCTCTTTCGTGCCTTTACCTTTCCTAAAGCCTAACTGATCGTCATCTAGCGCATCCTCAATTTTCTTTTCCATTCCTCTGTATATTCTTGTAAGCAACTTAGATGCATGAGCTGATAAACTGATTGTGCGATAATTCTCGCACTTGTCAGCTCTTTCTGTCTTCCGAATTGTGTCGATGATGCTTTTCCGAAAGTTAGATGGTATGTCACCAGACTCACACATTCTACACATCAAGGTGAATAGTCGTTTTGTTGCCACTTCCACCAATGATTTCAGAAATTCTGATGGAATGTTATCTACTCCTTCTGTCAGATATCAAAAGTGCTTTATAAATCAACATACACGGCTATATGTAAATTGGCAGTCAATGATTATTTTCAAGGAAACAAACTATTAAAACTAGCAAACCGAATATATAATATTCAGGGCTCCACACACCGAGTAAGAGAGAGAGAGTGCAAATACAAACACGAATACACACATGTTCCACGCGTATGTACCATTAGGCTGAGCACATACAACTCTAGATAGAGGCCAAAACCAATAACTCGCTCAGGAAGGGCTGCAAGGTCTGCAACAAATAGAAAGTACAATCAGTAGTAACAAACATCCAGTGATAACAAAATATAATTTCAAGTACCAGACTGATATAGCAAAATACTAACTTGACGCTTATAGAAATATCCAGGTTGACATACACAGCCTCAAACGGGGTCACTGAAAGTTACAAAGGCAGCTCTCACTGAGGCAGGATTAACAATCGTCGGCCGAAGTGGCCGAGCAGTTCTAGGCGCTACAGTCTGGAATCCCGCGACCGCTACGGTCGTAGGTTCGAATCCTGCCTCTGGCATGGATGTGTGTTGTGTCCTTAGGTTAGTTAGGTTAAAGTGGTTCTAAGTTCTAGGGGACTGATGACCTCAGCAGTTAAGTCCCATAGTGCTCAGAGCCATTTGAACCATTTTTTGATTAACAATCTTTAAATACATTACTTACTGAACTGTTTCCACACATAATTTCAAATAAATGTCACCAGGTAACACTGCTCTCCGTCGGCCGGTGTGGCCGAGCTGTTCTAGGCGCTACAGTCTGGAACCGCACGACCGCTACGGTCGCAGGTTCGAATCCTGCTTCGGGTATGGATGTGTGTGATGTCCTTAGGTTAGTTGGGTTTAAGTAGTTCTAAGTTCTAGGGGACTGATGACCACAGCAGTTAAGTCCCATAGTGCTCAGAGCCATTTGAACCATTTGAACACTGCTCTCCTGCTCGTAGCTGCTAACAAGTTGTTCAACACAGCTCGGGGTATTTGACACACCACAATTAACTGATGCACTTCGTACCGATGTTGCGCGTGACGAGAACCGCCACTTGCCGGTAGCAACGGTCAACGCTGCAGGAAAACGCGGACTCACATGGAGCAACGGTCAACCGTTTCAACTCGCTCAATCACCAAGACGCTGAATACTCAGGCACACCCGTCCAGCTCCATGTCCCACACATCACTCACTACTACACAGCCCCAGAGTGAACACATAACGAAGCAAAGATGATACGACGAGGTCCAGAATCGATGGAACGAGAGCACAAGTGGCACCAGCAGGAGCGCGCTCGTGCTCTTACAGAAGCCGCCACGCTTCAAACCACTTTTGCTGCACAATGCCAAATTGGAGTGAAGGAAACTGTATTCTGAAGGAGATTACAGTCGTGTACCGAACTGCTACGACACACTGGAGCTTAGTGGCATTGTAAATTTGAGTCCTAACCAAAACAAGGTTGCAGTATGTTCAGTAGATTATATTATCATACAAATGCTAAATTACGCAAATAGGAAAATTGCTCTAAGTAATTCTATGTTCACTTACGGAGCGATTTATTTCGTAACTGCGACATTAGAGCCTTCAGTTACGTATGCATGCCAGACTCTATGCTCATACTGATGGTAAACGGCAAGTGTAACACTCCAAATATAGAACTCATAATAACCACCCTTTTTGTTGCAAAAAAATTAAAATTAGTGATCCTGACAGTGATGGCAGCTACTTACAACAAAATTCACATGCTTCTCAGTTTGATTAACGGGAATGTTATATAAATAGTAATGTTTATGATAAAGAAGGGAATGAATGAAAGAATACCATACGATTCAAAAGAGAAACTTTAAAGAAAGAATTAAAAAATTCTTATTTATGATGGTTAAAGGCCAGACCATTAATCGACCAAAGATAACATTTATCCTAGAAGAGAGTTGTAGCCGCATCGAGCTGTAAGTTCGCTGTGACTACAATGTAACTCAGTAATGGAGATGTTAACGTCACTTCTCTCTTGTATTCTGCAACAGTAGTACGCATGTTAAGCGGTGCTAGATTGTTTTAAAACTTATTTGAATTTTGAAGTTTTACGATATAGACTGGAAATATTACTCAGAAGTCGGACTAAAGTAGAATCATCTTAACCGTTAGACAAATAATGGGATTTTGATGTATATGACAGAAAAGTGAATCGTGTGATTACCGATTTGTGATGGGACTTAGCCTTCGTGATACTTAATACTTACGAACATCAAAGAATACAGAAAGAGAATGATCGCCGACATAAACTCGATTATTAGACTTGAGTAGGCCACAACAAAACGCACTCACGAAGAGATTACAATTTCACCGTATTGTCAGAAGTTATCGTCAAAGCCAGGATTACTGATGTTAGTGGACGCAATTCCCTAAATGTCGTATCGGTATGTGCACCCAGCGTAGGGACAGACAATAATTACGACGAACAAGAAACCTTAATTCTACTATAACTCTTCATGTCGCCTACATCATTTCATGGACATTTAAAGTGAATTCGTGAAATTACCTGATTATTCTGATAACATAAAAGTGCCAAGTGAATTAGTGATAATGTAAATGTGAACAGCAATAACTTTACGCCAAAATTAAGACGCTTTCTGAACAATGCTCAAGAGCATGTTATCTCTGGAGTTAGGTCGTGCAGTTGTTGAATAGCGACGACTTGACGACGGAATAATAATTAACAACTTAATAACCTCTCAAAATTCATAATGTGGCCTTGGCTTGTGTGATGGAATGATGATTCAAGACACTATTTGTTAACGTTTGAATAACCATTCTCAAACCGGGCATGAGAACTGTAGTCAGCAAGTTCGCGTAAACAGAAGGGGCTGACGGGAATACGCAAGGGACTTTTGGTTATTTCAGGTCAATGGAGGCATCGGGTTATCGAGTGGTGCAGTCGCTACATCTATAAGTGAAGAAAATCGACAGACGACAATGTTTTCATTACAAGCAAGTGCGGCGCACACACTCCGGCGTGCTGCTCCATCGAGACAATGATATCCTTTTCGAAATACACAATCTGAAAGTATCCAAACCACGCGAGGAGTTTGTTTTCTTTAATAGTTACAGACTGGAGTTGTCGTGATAGACGGACGCCGTTCCACGTCATCTCGACAGGGACACCCATCACCATCGGGCCGAGAGAGAACAGCGCCAAACAAGGCACTGCGGTTCCTAACTGCATGCAGCCCAGTTAACGTATGATAAGCATGTTTTCCAAAATGATGCAATGAAGTAGTGTGGCCATTTATATGTTCTTTCTCGAAACTAAGCTGCAGCAGCTTATTCTATCTGATGCGCTGGAATGACCGTAAATTAGCTTACTGCTATGTGTGACCTGACAAAAAACGCCTTTGGCGGATATGAACGTGCTGCCTCGACCCTCACTAATGACTTCGTTCTCAATGGGGAATTGAATATTTATCCTCCTCCCCTCCTCGCTTCCTTGATTAATGAAGCACGGAAGTACTGGATATATTATTTTACTCAAAAATGGTTCAAATGGCTTTGAGCACTATGAACTTAATGTCGGAGGTCATCAGTCCCCTACAACTTAGAACTACATAAACCCAACTAACCTAAGGACATCACACACATCTATGCCCGAGGCAGGATTCGAAACTGCGACCGTAGCGGTCGCGCGGTTCCAGACTGAACCGCCTAGAACCGGTCGGCCACTCCGGCCGGCTTATTATTTTATTTTATTTTACTCGCAGCTCTTATTTTTCAGGAACTGTAGTTTATATTTCAGAATAAAATTAAGTCTTCAGCTGTGTATATGTCTTTATTTCGCTTTATTAATGGCCAATGCCTTCTGTGGGGAAAGAACCAGCCAAAAAACGCTCCTGTCGGAGCATAAAAAATTCGGACGTTTTTCTATTTATCAGAAGTACACTGCCTGAAAGTGAGATATCAGCTGCCTCATTCTACCTACCTCAGCACCTATAAAATTTTTCCCAAATATTTTGCGAGAATATTCGGGCTTTTTTAACATGCAACCTTCCTTAGGGTTTATAGCTCGTTAACACCACTAGTCCATCGCTGTAAGTCGGTCATAGCCATTACCTCTCAGTGCCGTTTGTCACTAACTCGCTCAGAAAAATTCACTGTCATTATCTCTTTATGTCTCTCTGTCGTCGTCTCCTGCGCCTCATCTATAGTCCCCTTCATTCTGTCCCACAACTACAATCTCCTCTCACTGTCACTGTCTCCCTCTTGCTCTCTCTTTCTTCTAGTCTGTTAATCCTCCTTCCTAATGGTGCTACGTCTTCTCACTCTATCCATCTCTGTCTTCCGCGTTGTCATTGTTATATACTCTCTCACCCATTACCGCTTTCCCTTCTTCTTTATTCCTGCGCCACCCCACCTCCCTGCCACTGTCTCCTTCACTCTTTTCCTAACACCATTCTGTCACAATGTTCCGCTGGCACTGCGTCCATCTTTTTTTCTCTCACACTGCCACTGTCCCCTATGCTCTTTCTATTACACAACCACTGTCTACTATCATCCAGTATTTATTGTTTTCCCGTCTCTTTACAACTGCCACTGTGACTGCTTACTTCTCTCTCGGCATAAAAAAAGACGCATTATCTGAACGTGCGAAAGCTATTGCGAAAATTTTTAAAAGTGCCGAGGAAGTAGAGTGAGCAGCTGCTATTTCACTCTTCTGTCAGAGTTTTTTTAACTAAACAGGAACATATCGGTATTTTTGCATGTGTTTCAGTTCTAAAACATGGGGTTCCCAGACGATAACGGAGACGCTTCATAACTCACTTCTCCGTGCTACGTCACTTAGGAACTACGCAGACGCCCCACACCGGCTTTTAGGTGTACAGGTAGGGTAACTTTTAATGTCTGTATCTCGTAAACGGAAAAAGATGAAACTTCTCACTGTTGTTTGGGATCTGATTCTTAGAAATACATCGCAAAAATTGAAGCCATTTGCTATTCATAGCCATCTCGCAATGCGCGGCTGGGGTTTGGTCCACTGGTGACAGAAAAAATACAGTAAAAATACATTTTCTTGGGATTTTACGAGGAACCGCCAGTGAATTAATGGTGCCTCGACAAGTGTCATGAAACCCACCAAGTTCCAGATCAAAGGAAAAAAAAAAATCAAACGACTTTCTCTATCGGCCGAAGCAGGAGGAAGTGTGTAATATGTATACTTCGTCCCTGTTCTGTAGAAGAGTGACACTAAGACGATCCTTCCGTTCGCTATACAACTAGTCCCTAGCCCAAGGGCTATACAAAACACTTGACCCTACCTTTTCATCACCAAGAAAACCGGAGATATAAGCACCGGAAAATCCCGTTTCCATGCCCGGCTTTTTGGAATATATTAGGTCAGCATGGTGTCGCATGCACACCGACTGATTTCTGCTACACCAATACTAAGCAAGTTTTTGTAATACCCTCCATACACCTTCCATAAATGTATACCGAAGTCTAAAGGTTTATATTATATTCTAATATACCAGGCTTCTGAAGATAAGAAATTAATTTGTCGAAATCAGTAATGCGAAATAAAAATACATTTGCAACCAATGATTGAATTTCAATTTGAAATAAGTTCTGTATTTGTTCCTCGATGTCAAATAGTCTTACTGGTGTTGTTGATGACAGTACCAACTACTTGAATATCCGTAAGTGTGGCAGGACGGTGCTAAACTGCGATTCGTCCTTTTGCCTCCCACATTCGAGGCGCTTTCAGTTCGACGGAATAGGCTGGTGGTGTAGGATTTCCTACAGAATCAAATGAAAGTATTTCCTCAGTTGTCAAACGTTTCCACTCGATGAATTCTGTTCCACTTCTGCGGTTTACATTTTCATATTGTAATTATAAACTGTCACTCGAATATATATTAAAGAAGATCATAACAGTTCCTGAATAACTTACAAATTCATACAATATCCAGACATTCATAATAATTTCTGAATAATTACAGCCTTATACAGTATCAAGTATTTAAGCGTATAGTAATAACATGAAATGTGCTGTGTCCCAAAAACAATAAAGAAGGATTAAAAAAAAAAATTTCATTAGTGCCGAAGTAAAAGCTATCTGTCTCTAATATCTTCAAATCGGCTGGACAGAGGGATAGACTGCCATAAACGCGAAATCCTCGGCGTGCGCCGCAGGGCCAACAGAATCGGTGCAAATTACTCGGCGCCAGTGCAAGCTCACCTCATGAACTGGCGACCCGCATCTACCGCGGTGCAGGTCTGCATTAAAATGCAGGCCCTCATTTCCATGGCTGGCGCATTATTCTGTTTCCAGCGCGCTCAATCTGCAACTGCGAGCGCAGCGTTTTTTTTTTTTTTTTTTTTTTTTTTTTTACGCACCGCCTGCACGCGTGACGCACAGACTGCGAATGTTTTAAACGTATCTGCCGCTGGGACAGGCAGATTTGTAAAGGCAAATATTCTCTTAACTGCCGCGCGCTTTCGACACATTCTCGTCGCACGTGATTGATACAGCCTAGTCTACCAATTGTTTCGCTGACAGCGTTTCAGGTGCTAAATTGTTCTCCATCTGGTACTCGTATCCACTAATCTTTAGTCTGTCAACTCAGCTTTCCCCTCTTCCACCACTTAGAGAAATAGGCTACTATTTGAATGAGGAAGGATATATCCTTTTTATTTATACATTCGTGTAAATGGTTCAGCCGCTTCTGTTTCTTTCCTTACAGTTCTTACCTGTGTTATAATCATCCTCTTAGTCCTCTTGAATTGTCTTTCCGCTGTACATAAAAAATTAATCTCTACCATCTTTGAAGTTGAATTCAGCCAACTACTAATATACGTTTTATCACGTGCTCCGTCTATTCCGCCGCTTAGGTGGTCTATGATATCTGCACGCACACTAGCATTCATTGTAATTGAATCCATAATTATATTAAATATTCTGAAAAACTTAAAGGACGATCCGCACAAGAACATTTAGCCCTTGGAAAAGAAGCAATATTAATAGATCTTGTAATTAATGGTGGATTTGTTCATTTCATTATCCTGTCAGTACAACTTCGGAGATGCTTATTTTGTATCCTCGAACATGTAAACATATGCGAGGCAATACAGACACTATAAAGTATCTCAGAAGATAGATTGAAGAAGTTAAATCTACATTTTTGTGGATCTAGAGAAGATTTTGACAGCAATAACTGGAAAACACTCTTCAAAATTTCGGATTCAGCAGGTATAATACACAATGAGCAAAGAAAGCAAAAAGTTGCTTACAGCCTATTAAGAAACCAGACTGCTGCTGCGACGAGGAGTGTTAAAGGAATCTGGTTGTTGGGAAGGAAGTGAAACAGGTTTGTAGTTACGCCTCCTGTTATTCAATCTGTAGATTGAACATGTAGTAAACTAAAACATGGGTAGACAGAAAAGCGAATTAAAGTGCAGAAAGAAGATGTAAAATCACTTTGTGTTTATGTCAGAGACGGAAAATCACTTGGAAGAGGTGTTGGGTTTTGAAATGAGGTTAATGATAGACATCGAGAAAAGTAATTTAATGCAATCGAATTAAGTGAAACAGTGCTGAAGGAAGTAGGTTAACGTATAAGAAGCTAAATTTAGTAGATTATTTCTGACTTTGGGGAGCAAAATAAATTATGATGCCATTTTGTTGTTGTTGTGGTCTTCAGTCAGAAGAATGCCAGAATGAGAATTTCACTCTGCAGCGGAGTGTGCGCTGATATGAAACTTCCTGGCTGATTCAAACTGTGTGGCGGACCGAGACTCGAACTCGTCACTTTTGCCTCTCGCGGGCAAGTGCTCTACCAACTGAGCTACCCAAGCACGGCTCACGCCCCGTTCGGCACACAGTTTTAATTTGCCAGGAAGTATCAGTCTGAGGAATGGTTTGACGCAGCTTTCTATGGTGTTCTTTGCTGTGCAAGCCTCTTCATCTCTGAATGACTACTGCACCTTACATTCTTCTGAATCTGCTTAATGTATTCATCTCATTGTCTCCGTCTACGGTTTTTACCCCATCCGCCCCCTCCCCCCGCCCCCCCCCCAAACACACGAGTCCCTTCAATACTAAACTTGTGATCCCTTGATGTCTCAGAAAGTGTCCTGTCAACCAATCTCTTCTTCTACTTAGTTTGTGTCATAAGTTTCTTTACTACCCAGTTCTAATGACTATCTCTACATTAGTTACGTGATCTACTCATCTAATCGTCAGCATTCCTTTGTAGTGTTTCGAAAGTTTCTGTTCTTCTCTAAACTGTTCATCGTCCATCTTTCACAGCCATACACGGCTACAGTCTATAAAAATACTTTCATGAAAGACTTCCTAGCACCTGAGTCCATATTAGACGTGAACTAAATCAACTTGAAAAACGCTTTCACTGCCTCTGGCAGTCAACATATTGTTTTTACTTCCGCCGTCATCAGTTACCTTGTTGCCCAAACAGCAAAATCAATCTACTACTTTGAGAGCCTTGTTTCCTAATCTAATTCCCTCAGCATCACTTGATTTAATTAGACTACATTCCACTATCATTGCTTTACTTAAGTTAAGACACTATCTATCCATTTCAGCAGACTTTCCAATTCCTTTGTTGTCTCTGACTGAATTACAATGTTATCGGCCAATCTTATTGTTTTTATTTCTTCTCCCTCAACTTTAATTCCTACTCCAAATTTTTCTTTGGATGCCTTTACTGATTGCTCAATGTACAGATTGAATAACATCCTGAATAGGCTACAACCTCGTCTCACTCCCTTCTCAATTACTGCTTCCTTTCCATGCCCTTCGACTTTTGTAACTGTCGTTTGGTTTCTGTACAATTTTTAAATAGCCTTTCCCTCCCTGTATTTTATCCCTGATATATTCAGAATGGCAAGCAGAGAGTTTATAAACTGAAGGCAGGTACTACCAAAAAAAGTTTCTGAGAAAGAGAAATGCGTTAATATGCGGTAGCGTATAACAGTAAGTGTTACCAAATACTTTATGAACGTATTTATCTGGAGTGTAGCATTTACAGAAGTAAAACGTGGGAGATAAATAGTTCAGAAAAGAACAGAAAACATGATTTTTAAATGTGGTGCTACAAAATAATACTGATGACTGTATGGTTAACTAGGAAGGAGGTACTAAGCTGAATTTGAAGGAAAAATTGATGGCAGATTTGTACTAAAAGAAGGAGTTCATTAATGGGAAATATCGAGAGGCTTCAGAGAATCGTTAGTCTGAAAACGGAAGAAACAGTGGAGGGTTTGCAGGGGGAAAGTCGTCTGCACTAGAGACCAAATCTACACTACAGCAAAAACCAAGACATGACTATAGTAAGCTGTTTCAATTGATGTAGGTGGCAATAGTCACGTAGAGATGATGAATGTCTAACGCTCACTTATTCACGTATGGTACTTGGCGGTTCTTATGTTTTATATATTTTCCGGTTACAATGGCACTGACATATTTTTACAGTCTCTTTGATAATTATTGACCTATAGACCTCACATGGTGCCAACGGCATTGCTGCATTGGTTACCCCGGTTCCCGTCAGCTCACCGAAGTTAAACGATGTCATACATGGGTCTGCCGAGGGTGTTGACAAGTGGGCTGCACGCAGCCCTTGTGAGATCGTTGAGGAGCTACTTGACTGAGAAGTAGCGGCTCCGGTCATGAAAACTGACAACGTGCGGAAAACGGTTGTGCTGACCACATGCCACTCCACATCCGCCTCCAATATCGTCTATCGGCTGAGAGTGATACGGGGGTATGTCGGTACCCTTGAGTCTGTAGCGGCCTGTTCGCACGGAGATCTCATATTCTTACTAGCGAGATTTTATTAGTAATATTTAGTCTCATAGGAAGATGAATACGCGATCAGTATCTAATGGCATGTAGCGCACCACTATATCCTGCAGACAGCGTCGGCGTGTTGTAGCAAATCACAAGTGACCTAAAGGACTCCGGGAACGTTATCCACGAACTTCCCATCCCCATCCTCAAAATACTACTGAACTGACTTTAGGAAGCGTAAATGTCACACAACGGTCTCCGTGGCGTTATGAATAGGATTTAGTTTATGTAGGAAAACCTCACGCGTTGTTTTTCTTTAAGCACCGTCAAATAGTTCGGGATATTTATTGTACCTTACTGTGTTATACCACTTTGATCTACTTAGAGTGGCGTGGCGAGACGTGGCTCTTATCTGTATATTGACAATAGCACAGCATTCGAGACTAAACACACCCCGCCCCAGTAATAACATAAATCATATGTAAAACATTCTCGGTTTCCTTGCCACGTCAATTCGGGATAAAGTCTCAAGCTTTCGACGATATTCTCCATCGTCTTCGTCAGGAGCAACGGACTATCTTCACTGCTGCTCTTCTAGCCTGCTACTAAAATAAACGGCTTACTAATCCGTTGGCTTACAGGGTGCGTGAATTCAACATCCACCATCTTAAAACACAACGACTTCTGGAGTCTTGTGAGCACCAGGAGTACCACTAATTGCCCTCTAAGTCCAGTCCAGTGACTGACTAACACTCTCAGACATCAACTTCTTCAAATATGAAACTCAGTTTCACAAAAATAAGAGCGTAACTTTTCAAAAGGGCGCTAGCCCATAACTGCCTACGCAATGTGACCACCAATAAACTTTATCGACGCTACTGCAGCGTCAGTTAACCAATTCCTCCAGATACACGATCGTATCAAAAATCGCTCCAGTGCTGCTACCCGGCCGGCTGGAGTGGCCGTGCGGTTCTAGGCGCTACAGTCTAGAACCGCGTGACCGCTACGGTCGCAGGTTCGAATCCTGTCTCGGGCATGGATGTGTGTGTTGTCCTTAGGTTAGTTAGGCTTAAGTAGTTCTAAGTTCTAGGGGACTTATGACCTCAGTAGTTGAGTCCCATAGTGCTCAGAGCCATTTCAACCATTTGATTTGAGCTGCTACCCGAAATAAACTCAAATGAATTACTTTAACGTATCCTACTTTCTCTCGAAGAATAACATAAATTGAAGGAGGTGCACTGCTAATCACGTCTAACAACTTGGTCACATTAAGTTCTGATCTGCAACACCGACCGGATAGTGATTCAATAATTCAATAAAACTTCCTGACGATATTCTCACAAAATTTATTAGACGAGATGCCACCTACATGCGTGGTATACTGTCTTTTCCGGTGACTGACAGATACGATGATTAGTTAGAGCTTGCAAATACCAGCTCTAGCGTAGGCTTCCCTAGCAAGACTCAAATCAAGAACTGAACTTCTAAATTCCCAAAGCCGTAGGGGAAGAAACTGAGGTAATCACTTCGCATTTCCATTGATTAACAATTAAATGTAAGTTCTTCGATGGCCTTCGTCGTGTTGAATAGCTGCCAGTTCGACGTGATGAAATCTCTGGTTCGGACAGGTGATGTCTGCTTCCGACGCGAGCAGACTCTTTGCCGCAACTAGCTCGTTCTGTCAAGAGTGGTCGTAAGCTCACTTTTCTACAGCAGTTGCACAAATATAGACTTTAGTTACAGAACATACATACATCTATTACGATTAATCACGTATTTAACACTTGCTATCCGCTAAGTTAATATGTTGGAGAGAATCAAAGTCCGTAAGGGCATCCAAAAATTTTTCTCCCGTCACAGTCGACGTTAGCTGTCAAAGAGATGAACATGATTAGATACTAGATCTACATATCATTCGCTGGTGATGGTTGATGGCAGAATAATTTGCAGCCTTGTCTCCCGAAAATCATCTATCTGAACGGTAGCCTTTTGGAAGAGAGAGTCTTCGACTCGTATTCTTGATGTGATCGTATTCAGTCAGCGACGTCACCGTGTAGCGTACCTCGTAAGCCAAGATGATATTTCTCCATGCTTTGAACCTGAAATGGCAGTACCTTTAATTGGTTACATCAGTGCCCCATAACCTAAACCTCGGGCTACGATATCGCGCAGCTCGGCACCGCAAACTATACTCCATTAAATATTATGGGTGTATTTTCTATTTCTTACTATTGTATACTCTGGAGGACACTATTCGAAACACTGCGTGAATGATGTACCAACGTCCAAAGTCAGATGATTCAAGGCATGATGTTTTATTAATTATGTAGATTTTAATTAACTACACAACAAACGACTCATGGCTCTGCAGATCTGAACAGTGAAGATGTAAATGTGCAGTTTCGACACAGATACCTCAGTTTCGTAATCCAGGTCCTTGTTCTGCTCTTACTTACTTCAAATCTATGAGGCAGAGCTATCCCTTCACTGATGCTGTTGTGAGTAGTATGGATCCACTGATTAAGAAATGGTACTACTTGAAACGACAGTAATTAGTAACTATTATCATCAAAATTTCTCACGCACCTGACGTGGTGGTTCTCATGGCGATAAGTCTGTATCGACGTCCGGCACGATATTTATGCACATGGACGGGCAGGTGTGACCGTCACGTGACTATTTTGTGCCGCTCTCATCTGATCCAGGGATGCGAGAAAGGTCGGGGCTAGGGCGTCAGTTCGGTAAGATATGTTTTTCGCAAGCTGCATCTAGAACAGTAAGTGCCGTAGTTACTGGCATGCAAATGAACGAGTAAGTGATGTTTAGGGTCGTGGTTCCGTTAATACTTGCAAGTAATTGGAAGGAATGTTTTGAAATGTCTCATCGTGTGCCATTAATAAAAATCATTTCCCGTGCAGTTCTAGTCCCAGTGCACCATCTAAATGAGGTTGTTCGTTCCAGGCGCAAATGACAGCAAGCGGATTTGATACTGAAAATCGCCAGCGTAACCCAATCTTCAGAAGGAATTAAGTTTTATTTGCAATTCTTCCCTTGGGCACTCGTTCGCAGGATGAGATCACAAGATCAACGAAATGTGTGTCTCCGTTTTCTAGAGCAGACGGTGAATAACCCAGTTCTGCTCTGTAGGAACTCCATGGTGGTCAGTATCGTGAGCGGTATTCTTAGATCAGTCCGTTATCTCAAATGACTAAATCAAGCAAAACTCATTAGATACGCTACCGGACAAAGATTAGTTCACCTGGTGAGACGACATCGATTTCCATCCGATGACAGTTTGTTCCACTTGCGGGATGGTACAAATAATGATAATACTGTATGCTGATAACGGTTTCAACATCGCCCGTCAACAGATAACGTAGTGGCATACCTACCAGAGTATTGTCTGTATCTAACCTTTAATAGGGAATGCTCACAGCCGAAAGTCCAAAGGAGTGAATTCTAAAGTGGTCAAAATGTAGTCCGCCGAGTGACGGGATGGTCGAGAATTGGCACACGAGTTCGACGTTTTGCGTCAGTTGTGGAACGATGCTGGTACTTGTGGTCATGAGAACTCGCACACAACTGCAGACGAGGTTCTGGGCGTCCATGCAGCACAGACGCCACCCAGGATCGTCGTATTGTAAGGGCAGCACTGGCAGATTATACAGCTGCTACGGCAGTTAAAAGGCCATGTGAGACAAGACGCGTCAACACAGACTGTTACAAACCGGTATCAGCAATGGGACTATGGGCACGCACACCTGTCTTATACTTGCGCCACAGTATCCACGTGCACGGCTCGACTGCTGCCATCAGAGGAACACTTGAAAGGTGAAATGACGCGCCATAGTCTTCAGTGATGAAAGCAGAATCTGCCTGCACACTAGTGATAGACGTTTGCGTATACGACATAAGCCTGGTGAATGCTGTCTTGCAGAGTCCTTTCCCCAAGATTCACTGATCTCACCCCAAGCCTCATGAACACTCATTCACCTTTGGCGTTTCTGGAGGGGACACTAACCAGTGCACAGTAAGTACAGAATATTGTTGGATCCGCTCTTTTGCCGTTCTTGCAACAGGAGAGTGATGGGTTTTCTCCAACAGGATAATGACCCCTAACAAACTGCCTGTGCAACTCAACGTGTTCTGCAAAAAATGCAGTAACTTCCCTGGCCAGGATCTGCGAACATGTCTCCAGCTGGGTAAGTGTAGTATATAATGGAATGAGAATTGTCTGATGCCACTTGTCAACCAAAACCACTTACAGATCTATGTCAACGGGTAGAACAAGCATGGCACATCGTGAATCAGGACAGCATTCTTCGCCTCTACGATCGATTGAATACCAGAATAAGCGCCTGGATTGCCGCCCATGGAGACTACACCACATACTAACATGGATCTTTCAGCAAAGATTGACACCTGGTACCTCAGAATCGACCGTGCTATTCATCCGCAAATGTAATCATTTCATATATTCAGTAAGCACTACTAAATCCAGGATGGAATGTAACAATAATATCAAAAGCATAGTTGCTACTCACATATATTGGAGCTGCTGAGTAGCAGATAGGCACAACAAAAGGACTGTCACAAGGTAAGCTTTCGGGCAACAAAGTTTTTGTCAGGAATAGACGACAGACACACACACACACACACACACACACACACACACACACACACACACATACACACGCACACACACACACACACACACACACACAATCACACACACAATCATGAAAAACCAGACTCACGCACACATGAGTGCTGTCTCTGGTAGCTAAAGTGGCTGAAGTGGCTGAGTATGTGCGTGCCTGTCGTCAATTTTTGACAGAGGCCTTGTTGACCGAAAGCTAATCTTGTGAAAGTGTTTTTGTTGTGCCTATCTGTGACTCAGCATCTCCTGTGTGTAGTGAGTACGAACTAAACTTTTCATAATATTGTTACAATAAACACTATTACAACATTACATCTTGAATGAATTTGAAACCTCTAAAAGTGTGTACTAATTTTATTCGGCAATTTAGAATCCATAATCTTGAAGTTAAATGCCAAATACTAACACACATTCGCTCGCGTTTACTGACAACCCACTTACTGTTAAAATTCTGCGCAATTACTTCTACACAAACCAGACACTTAACGAAATAATCAACATACTGTACTACATAATATCGACGTTTTCCTCCAAGGCACTATTAAACATGTTAATGCTCCACTTCAAGTAGATAAACAGAGTAAGCCTATTTCATAAAGGCAGCATCCACTATTATTTCCTACTGCTAAAAACGTAAACATAATCGTAACATAAACGAAGTCATATCCCTATAACAAAACTTCGTATCACAATTACAGGGTAACTTTTTCGAAACCTGTAATTGTCTCCTATTGCGACGCAAAAGTTTGAAGTATTGTTCAAAGGGACCTATAGCCTTTCTTTCCATGGCGAAAAATCGTGGTGCCCTTTGAATCATCCTTTGTCCCGCCGTCGCTACAAGCAGAGCAGTGGAGAAACATGCGGAACGAAGTGAATGTTGGTCGTTCATGTTACATGAGAGGGACCAAATTACACCACACTTTCACTCATCTTCACCCTCGGCGTTTCACACGGTGAGAAGATCGTCAGAGACTCTCTTACGCACGTTACATTGCTTCGTTTGATGCCTCTGCAGTAGATTCAGGACCGCGACGCCCATCGTTGAAGCCCAGAATTTCAGACACACCTCCGCTCACAACTGCTACGTCAAGGTCTCAGAGAGCTGCTTAAACGGCGTCAATGAAATGACCAAAAATGATATTTCGCAGTGCAATGAGCAACAGGACGACGTTCTTGACAAACATTGGCACTGCTGACACCCACAGAGCATTTCAACATTTCTGTAAATACATCATTGCCCACTGGATGCAGTGAATGAAATTGTACCACTCTGGAGTGTAGCACGACTGCAATGTTTGCTCTAATGCAGAGCGTGGGACCACTCGGGGGCGTTACAAACCATTCGACAAAATTTGTACGTCATCTGATGAAGGAAAGGGTGTTTACTATTTCCCGGCCCTCCTGTTTCGTGCTCTCGTTTGGTGTGATCACGAGTGGATCAGACATTGAAATGTTCATGAATAACATGAAAAAAGCGTGCCTATACGGTCCCCCAGTTTTCAACAGCCTCAGTGCCAACCATCTTTGTTGAACACTTTGAAATTGTACCTGTACAGAGACAACCTGTGATGGACTCCTATGTACCTGCAGACAACTTATTCATCAGCCGTCAGATTTTGCGTGCACACAAGCAGGCTCTAGAGCACCAGCATGGCGCCAATCAGTTGAAGGGTGTCGAGAGGTTCCCTACCTGCAGATGCCTACGAATCCTTCCCAGGTGGTCTCTGTGCAGCTACATTTTTAAAGTGCTAAACAGCCGTATGCTAGTGTCTCCAAACAGTGGGCTCTTGGAGAGACCCTTTACAGTTTCATTCACATGTGTGTCAACGTCACAGCTGATAAGCCACTCCCTGAGACCTTTTCATATGTACTCTGAATGGCAATTTGTCTACAATGTCATCATTGGCCACTCATAAGGAAACCAGTGATTTCAACGCTGGGCGTCGCGGTCCTGACCTCCATCGATGAAGGGTCAAAGGAAGCGATTAAATTTGTGTAAGCAGAATACCGTCTTTGATTAGTAATCAAAATGCACTCGGTCCCGGATTCGAAACCTGCCAACACTTAAATTTTGATTAATAATCAATACTGCCGGTCGACGACTTCCGGCGTAAGAAGTCTCCCTCATTCTGCCAACGCCCATTTCAAAGAGAGCGGAGGAGCGGACAGAGGTTCAGGGCACTCTCTTGCCCTTGAGGTGGGAGACTGCCCCTAAAGGCGGAAGAATCAACAATAATCAAAGGAATGAGGATGCAGAAGCAATGGAAACCACTGCATCAAAGAGAGCACAATGTGTATCCACAGAACATGCGGCCTGTAATTGAAAAAGTGTCATGATAATGTTTCCATTGGCAAAATATTCTGGAGCAGTCCCGCATCAAGATCCCTGGGAGGGAACTGCCAAAGGAGAGGTGACATTAAGAAAAAGATTGAATAACCAACGAAAGGATAACGTAGTAAGAGTTGGGGCGTGGATTGTCAGAAGCTTCAAAGTGATAGGGAAACCAGAAAATCTGAAAAGGGAAATGCAAAGGTATGTTACGGGTCAGTGAAGTGAAATAGAGAGAAGACAAGGATTTCTAGTCAGATGATGATAGGGTAATACGAAAAACACCAACAAATAGTGTAATGTGTGTAGGATCTTTAGGAATAGAAAGGTAGGGCAAAAAAGGTATTACAGTAAACAGTTCAGTGGCAGGGTTGTTCTTGTCGGAATCGATAGCAAACCCACACCGAAAGCGATAGTTCAGGTATACATGCCGACGTCACAAGTGGAAGACGAAGAGACAAAGGAAGTATATGACGATATTGAAAGGGTAATACAGTATGTAAAGGGACATGAAAATCTAATAGTAATGGGGTACTGGAATGCAGTTGAAATGGAACGAGTAGAAGACAAGGTTACAGAAGAATATGGGCATGATACTAGGAATGAGAGAGGAGAAGGTACAATTGACTTTTGTAATAAATTTCAGCTAGTAACATCGAATACTCTGTTCAAGAATCGCAAGCGGAGGAAGTATACTTGGAAAAGATCGGGTGATACGGGAAAAGTTCAGTTGGTTTACATCAACGTCAGACAGAGATTCCGAAATCAGATACTGGACTGTGAGGCGTATACTGGAGCGGATATAGACTCAGATCACAAAGTAGCAGTGATGAACAGTGGGCTGAAGTTCAAAAGACTAGTCAGGAGGAATCACTAAGCACAGTTCAGAGGTACTTACGAATGACAAGATACGCTAGAAATTCTCTGACGCTATACATATTGCAACAAGGAATAGCTCAATAGGCAGTACAGTTTAAGAGGATTGGACATCTCTAAAAAGAGCAGTCACCGAAGTTGAAAAAGAAACTTTAGTACAAAGAACGTAACAGCGAAGAAACCATGAGTAACAGAAGAAATACTTCAGTTCATCGATGAAAGAAGGAAGTGCAAACATGTTCAGGGAATTCACCAACAAAGAAATACAACTCGCTGAGGAATGAAATAAATTGGAAGTGCAGGGAAGCTAGGAGGAAATTCATGCATGAAAAATGTTACGAAATCGAAAATGAAATGGTTGTCAGAAGGACTGACTCAACATTCAGGAAAGTCTAAACAACCTTCGGTGACATTAAAAGCAAGAGTGGTAACATTAAGGGTGCAATGGGAATTCCAGTGTTAAATGCGCAGGAGAGTATGGATACGTGGAAAGAGTTCATAAGGCCTCTATGAAGGGGAAGATTTGTCTGATGAGATAGAAGAGGAAACAGGAGTCTAGTTAGAATATATATAGGGAATCCAGAATTAGAATCATAATTTCAGAGTGCTTTGGAGTACTGAAGATCAAATACGTCATTAGGGATACATTACATTCCATCAAAATTTGTAAAATCATTGGGGCAACAAAACGACAACTCATGTTGGTGTGTAGAATGTACGAGTCTGGTGATACAGCATATGACTTTTGGAAAAATATCATCCACACAATTCCGAAGACTGCAAAAGCTGACAATTGCGATAGTTATCGCACTGTCAGCTTAACAGCCGATGCATCCAAGTTTCTGCCAAGAATAATGTACAGAAGAATAGAAAAGAAAATTGAGGATGTTTTAGATAACAGCTAGTTTAGCCTTAGAAATGGTAGACGCACCAGAGAGGCAGTTCTGTTATTGCAGTTGATAATCGAAGCAAGACTGAAGAAAAATGAAGACACGTTAATAGCATTTGTCAATCTGGAAAAAAGTTTGGCAATGTAAAATGATGGAAGATGTTCGAAATTCTGAGAAAAATAGGGGTAAACTACAGGGAGAGACCAGTAATACTCAATATGTATAAAAACCAAGAGGGAATAATGAGAGTGGAGACCAAGAGCGAAGCGCTCGGATTAATAAGGGTGTACGACAGGGATGTAGTCTTTCCTCTCTACTGCTCAACCTGTATATTGAAGAAGCACTGATGGAAATAAAAAAGAATATTTAGGAGTAAAATTAAAACTCAGTATGAAAGGATATAAACGATATGTTTCGACAATGACATTGCAATACTGAGGGAAATTGAAGAGACATTACACTATATGCTGAATGGAATGAATATGCTCAGAATATATATTGAGAGTAAATTGAAGAAACAAAAAAGTAATGAGAGGTAGCAGAAACGAGAACAGTGAGAAAATTAACATCGATTGATGGACACAAAGTAGATGGAGTTAAGGTATTCTGCTGCCTAGGCAGCAATGTAACCAATGACACACGGAGCAAGGAATACATCAAAAGCAGAGTAAGCCTGTCATACAAGGCATTCCTGACCAAGAGAAGCCTACTACTGTCAAACATAGGCCTTAATTTGAGGAGGAAATTTCTGATAATGTTTGTCTGGAATACAGTATTGTATGGAATTCACTACATGGGCTGTGGAAAAAATGGAACCGTGGCGGACATCATCAAACCAGTCAGAGGACATAAGAATCCCAAAAAATGATGTGAATACTCTCCTATCGTGTGACACGTGTACAGTGAGATTAGGCAGAATTGTAATGGATTTCGGAGCCAAGGTGACATTATTTACTCACATTTCATCTCAAATGATCTTCTGAGCTCTAGCCAATTTTCGCACATGTCGACATCTTGGTGTTCAGAGCGTTGTTGGGCCAGAGGGTGACGTCGCAGAGTGCCACACTGTTTCACCATTAGAGAAAGAATTTGCTAGAACCTTTGAGCTAGGACTATCACAAACGTATTGCGTCGTCACTTACCTCACGAGACCACCTTGCGTCCTAAAGGCATATGTGTACATCGTAATATGCACCGATGTTCCTTCCTTTACCTGCCTGGCGTGCCTGGTCTTAGGAATTGTCAGCAATTGAGACAGAGTTCCCGGAGTTTCCGAGATGTATGAATCCATCCTACATGCACAACCTGGTGGAGGTTGAAGTTGCAGTTCGATGTTAACAGGAGATGTCTTCTCGACTTCTTGATAATTTCTTGGAAATGCGAAACAAACGTCGCTGTTTTCCATTTCAGTACTCCTGGGCTGGTTAATATTACCCACATTACAGTGTAGAACTTCGTCAGTTTTGATTTCCCGCTGTCTTTGCATTCTAGATCCTGCTTCTTCCTTCACTTGATCCCATGTATCATTTAATCTCTTAGCAAAATTTCGAATGGGTGGTGTACCTTCCCCTTTCTTCTGGAGGTGCTTTGCATAATTAGAAAGGTGAGCTAATAATTTGATTAAAAACTACTTAGTATAGTGAACGCATATATTGTCATGGATTTTCAACTGATTCATTACTTCTGCTATTAAGTAGAGTGTCCCAATCACTATGTAGTAATTCACAATTTTGGGTAGCGTTCCGGGTATCTGCGAATCCTTGGTTCGCGTGTGAGCGTATTTCAGTGGTCTGTACCTTCTAAATGCATAACATTCGACACAGCTACTTCAACAATTTGGAAATAAAGTTAGTGTCTTAGATAGTTATCGTCACCTCTGGCAGTCCAAACTTCAATATCCACTTACTACACAAACATCATGCCATTGCGTCTGCCTGTTTGTCTTGCTTACCACTCATACATGTGATAGTTAACACATACCGAGTTCCTGCTGGCGTATTTGCAAAGGAGCCAATAATGTCAATAGAAACATCTGGAATGGTTTATCCCTCTCAGGTAACCTTCGTAGCAGAACTCTTTGAAGCCTTAGATCAATTCTTAGCACACAAAGAATGCAGTTCCTTATATATTGCACAGCATCTTTATTCTGTGCCTGCTCTGTGGTACTCCATTACACGTCATCTACTATGTCCTGCCAAAGTGCCATCGTGAGCTTGACTCAGTACCTCATTCTGTTTACTTGCTGGCACCATTACGTAGTGATAACAGCTTATCTGCTTGTAAAACATCGAATTGTCAGTGCTGAATTGTGACTGCTTTACAATCTGAAGAAAATCGTAATCAGTTGGCTGGAATTTTTGCCATTCTTCCACACTTACAAACTTATATTTTATGAGACGTACTTTGTAACTAAGTCTGTCTGACTATGAGATTTCCCTGTATGATATGCGCCTTCAAAACGAAATTTGCTTTGCTGTAAGGCCCAGTGGGCCAAGTTGGATCTGTAAGGTCCATAAGATATTAGAACCCTTTGTCATCCATTGTTATCTTAAAACGTTTTCCATAAAAATTAGAAGAAAAATAGGTGGTACCATAAATTAACTCTTCTCTGCCTTACTGAGGTATCTAGATGCACAAACTATTGGGTAATGTGTGCTGCCTCCTCTTGGCTCAATATATTGGCTAGGGCATAACTGTTGGCATCAGACAATATTAACTGTTTCAGATAATCTTATAAAGCAAAGACAGAAGCAGTGGTCGATAAATCCTTTAATACAACGAAGTCCTGAATCCACTGAAATCATATTCCCTTCTTTAGCAAATAAGTAATAGGTTTTGCTTCCTCTATTTTCTATAGAAATTGATGAGAATCAGAAATGACTTAAATTCTGTTTCTGCGTTAAGTGTTGGGAATTCTTTCACAGGTCTACAAGTCAGGGACCAAGTCATACACCATCCTGGCCGGTGATATTGCATAAATAATAAACTTTGCTTGATACAGAAAAGCTGTTTGTTGAGCTAAGCATCAGTTGTGCCGCATGTAACCGATCGAAGATGTTTCGTGGAGATACCATGAGCTCTTGGATGCCCTTGTATAGTATAATGATGCTGTCCACGCATGCCAACCCATTTTTAGCTATCAGTTCCCACAGTATGCCACCTAATACGGGCAGGGAAGTCTTCAGTGTATTTCTCAAAATGAATGACATCCAGAAGTGTTGATATTGACTAGATTGGACTGTGAACGTTGTCTTGTGTCGATACAACGGTGCTGCCTCAAACTGTTGCTACCTGCTTCACAAATCCATGATGGTAAAACAATGAGATTTCCTTAATTTTAGCCACTGGTTAAGCGTGTATGTTTGTTGATTTAAACAATCAGTAGTTACCGGAAAACTTACAAGTCTTATTACATGTACGTCTACATCTACTGTGGTTACTGTCTGAGTACCTCTAGAATTATTGTTCTCTTTTACAATGGCATAACAGAGCCGTTGATTAATGAACTCCTCATTACTGGTTGCAAGTTGTGTGGAAATGGGCACAGTTCCTTTATACTGGCAGTTCATTCCCATTAGGAATACTGTGCTGCATTAGTGGCGTATTGGTTCAGTCGAATTGAATAATTCCAAATGTTCTTCTAATAACCTTTCCACGACCATTCCATTATGTCCTTCTAAGTGCAACACCTTCCCCACTTGTGTGGTTAAATCGGCAGTGTGTCCTATCTTAAAATACTCGCCAATGAACTCTTTATTTAACTTAACTCCCTGCAATACTTCTAAATTAAGTCTCAGGGTGCCAATTGATAGCACCATCTCTGCTCAACCAAAATTGTCCGCATTGATGGGCTTCTGTCAATTGCATAAACATAGAACGAACTACTACCAGTTATCCATTTTCTGGTACGGACTCAACCACACATAACGAATTAATCAGCGGAACAGCTCCTACATCTACCCAGTGCCGCTTCACAATATTTTTCAGTATTATATCTTTTGAATCCCGTCTAAGAGACATTACATCGCTTGTTCAGTTTTCCTGATGACTTGGCGTGTCTTGCAACAATTTGATTCTTTCAACAATAAAGCCTGGTTGAACGATATATCTTTCAGACGTCGAAGATTCGGTTTGGCGTGGTGTTTAACCAGCTGCTCGATCTTAAGTACGACTTTGTTGTTATTTACCACGTTAGGAAGGAATTCCATTCATATCGGTAGGTTTCCCCACCCCCACCCCCACCCCTTGGACAGCCAACAATTCCCAACCGAGTGAGTGAACACTACAGCCACCATTATCGCTTAGCCTACAGTGTGATGAATCCAAATTTAATGCACCAAATACATTTTGGTTGCCATAGATATCTCTGACCCCATATCCAATAAAACCTTGCACAGTCTACCTCTTACGTAGCTGGCTATACAAGACTTCACAGAGGCGTGCTATTTACTGGGACCGTTTCACAGCGATCAAACAGCTCCTATGGTCCACATAATGCTCGGAAGCGAGTTTCACCCTGGTGATTTCGATCAAAGTGCCCCACGAGCTTACATCTTTGACGCTGTGGTTTCTTAAAATATCATTGAAGTTCACGTGGCCAGCCACATGTACAACATATGTCCTCTGTATTGAAAAATATTCCTTTCTATTTGGCCTTGGTCACTGCGTCAATCTCAGTCAAAGACATCGCAATTCTTACTACTTCGTCCTAGGCTGCAGACCACCTGCGAGCTTTTATGTAATTGACAAAATGGACACTGAAGTGCCTCAGAAAACTGCCTAATGAAAAATACTGTCTTCTCTTTACGAATATCACGACTCACCCGCACCGACCGGCCACATCCTCAGCGCACAGGCGTCAGTGGCTGCGGATTTGGAGGGGTATGTGGTCAGCTCATCGCTCTCCCACTCGTACGTCACTTTACGAGACCGGAGCCGCTGCTTATCAAGCAAGTAGCTCCTCAGTTTGCCTCACCAGGGCTGAGTGCGCGCCGCTTGCCAACAGTGCTTGGTAGATCGGATGGTCATCCAACCTTGTGCTAGCCCAACCCGACAGTGGTTAACTTTGGTTATCTGACGGGAACCAGAGTTACCACTGCAGCAAGGTCATTTTGTCTTTACGAATATTCACCCACAAAAATAATATTTTCAATGCCACAGAACTCCCGTTCAAATGCAGAAGACCTGTGCTGCTGCGTACTTGAAGAACCTTGACGGTTCATGGAGGACGATCAGTGCCTGGAGAACTAGGTCACTGTTGAGGAAGTGGCCTCAATGTCGAAATGATTCATTGGATCAGTGTGGCTCACACCATGTACGTTTTGCCTTTAGCCTGTACCGTAACACTTCAGCAGAGTCTTAGTGGACAGCAGACTGGTATACATATTGAAAGCTGGCTACACCTTTTGTGTAAAAGGTTTAATGGCTGAAGTCTATTATTTAATGCTTTTATGATGATTAACACGTTTCTTTGGCAGTGTACAAATGTATTGAAGCTAGTATCGCTAGGAGGTAATTTCAGAAATTCATTTCACTGGCATATAAATTCTTAAGAGACTGACACTAGAGTGAAAAATTTCAGCCCGGTTTGTCATATTCCGCAATATTTACAGTGTCACTTCATTCTGAGGACAAGCTCATGGATTTTTTAGGTTGAAAAAATGGCCGCCAACTTCTAATACATACATTTACATGAGAAGAGTTGTTTTCGTGGCACGCAGTACTTTTGTACTTCACTGTCTAGTTTCAACTTAGTTTCATTGCCGACGCGGCATACCTGAATATGTAGATGAAACTATTTCTGTTCCCTTTTATCAAGACTAAGTAGTATCATGAATGTATCGCAGCCGAAGGAATGTGTAAATAGTTATTTATCTCATACGCGTCGAGTATCCTCACTCAAATAACAGGCTTCCTCGTCAGAGTTCCGTATTTGTAATTGCGCTTCACAGTAGCATCAATGGAATAAGTGGTGCGTTCTTGTAGAATGTAAATGTGTTCAGAATCCATTACTCCGCACAATGCAAATTATTGTGGATACTAATTTCCTGGTTGGGTAGAATACCGTGGCAGAACTGAATTCGTGTTTAACCGCTGGATGGTGTTTTGACTGAATATTTCCGCTCTTACGCTTAACGTGCACTACTCAGAAAATAGACCGCTGAGTATTTCTTGAATTTGGAAGATGATTGACTTAACTTCTCCTACTGGGTTGCAGTAGCAATAAAAGTGAGGAGGTCCTTTGCATCTTTAAGTGTCACGCGTGATGAAAGGACTCAATTCTGATTTAATGTTCAGAATTATTAATCTCATCCGTGTATATTGACTTCGTTAGGCAGTGTCAGCCGTATCGCAGTTTACTTTGTCTTGTTACATGTAAACGTTATACCACTTGGTATTCATATAGAAGTCCACAAGCGGATATGATGACTGATAAAAAATTAAAGATTTGTGTTTCCTTTCTGGAAATTAACAGTGAATTAAGTTGGGTTATACACAGTTTCCTCAGCATCAAAACAGTATTGCGCTACAGTCATATTTACAGTAAACTATTAATAAATTTGCGTCCATTAATGTTTAGATGTCTCAGCAGAAATCTTAGACCTTGATTTCTAACCATTTTTCTAATAAAGGAATTTTAATAACATCAGTCTTCGCTACTTCTTTTACTTCATCAGTGTCATTGTCCAACATTTTCACGAAAATAATTTACAAAATATTTATTAAAGAGAGTTACACGTTGCATGCATCAGAAGATATCTTATAATAAGACCTAAAATCATCAGGTGGTGGAGAAAGGCGACCACATGTATTTTAAAACTTTGTAAAAAAGGTTACAAAATCTTGTAGTGGCCTTGATCGCAAAAACATGTTACAGTTGAGTACTAGTTCCCGTTACTAAACAAACATCTTCAGTTCTGAGAAAACGATCAGAAACAGAACATTACTCTAGGTTAAAAACCTTGAAATAGTGACAACACTTACGGTAAAAAAAACGCTGTGTTTGCATACACTCTAGGCTAGGACGCCAGCATCTGATATTATAAATCGGTACTACGTAAACAAATGGAGAAATCTGTCACACCAGTATCACAATGATAATTTTAAGCCAATGTAAAAGTAAACAAATGGTAACAATGAAAATATACCACGCTCATGAATGAGCCACGTTTCAATATGCTGGTGGCTCTACCAACGAAGTTACAGAAAGCTGTTTTGAACCTATGGGGATAAACAAACCATTTTATGTTTTTAAAATCAAAGACAGTAAACCAGATTCAAAACATAAATAGCTTTAAATGAGATAAGGAAAACGTAAAATACAAAGAAATGTACCATGCGTCTTAAAAGGTGTATATATGTTATGAATTGTATCTAAGCCTGTTTTGTAGCCATTTGAGGCAATCAGGACGCTAACTGCGGTGTGTGTGTGTTAGTCGGCACCAATAAAAAAAGTAACCGGCTGACAGCTGTTTAAAGAAAGTGACCAGCCAGAAAGAGGCTCATACAAACTTATTATTGCAATTTAATGCCTTTCACCGACAAAAGGTACTCACAAGTTGGAAAATAAAACAGAATTCAAATCATCGCTAGAGCAAATAACAATTTCACTATGAGAATTTTGATATTTCAGTGTGAAGAAGCAGATACACTGTATTCCTGTAACTGTTTCATCGACTCTTCACTAATTTACATACGTTACGATAGTTAAAAGTTATTTTGGAATCCAACCTAAATTATTTTGGCTTGAGTAACATTTCCTTCTCCAGCGATCAATGTGGTAGATAGTTTAATGACAGTAGTTATCAATAAAGTTTTCCTTTAAAATCTTTCGTACCTGGTTGTAACATTTTCTCACCCTAGCTAAGATTTCGTGTTACAAATCTCAACTACCATGAGTCGACAGCGACAATGTTGCCCCCTGCCCCTCTTCCTGACATTAATATTTGTCTCAGTCATCGAACATCTCTTCTAGATTCTATTGCCAGATATCACGTAATATCGCTCACACTGCCGTTATTGTTAAATATACAATTTCGAGCGATACGCGGCCCTAACTACGTCAACGGACGTCACAAGAAGACTGCCCGTTCCCCTAGTCGGTAAGAGTCCAAAAGACCCTGCCACTCCTGCTAGTGGTGATCGGAATGATACCCTCAGTTATCGTTTCAGAGTTTAATACCTTCTCTTAGATCGAAAATTAACAACAGTTACTGAAATTAAGCGAATTGAAAAGTTTCATATAACTAATTTTGGTGTATCACTAGAGCGTGTCATAATGAAGACATCAAAGGCTAATGGTTCCTTCACAGCAGGTTGAAGATTGGACACCGTGCATGTCAATATTAAAACGCCGGGGAAGCAACTCTCATTTCCACAGAATGAGTAAGTAGTCGAAACACAAACAAAATAAATTCGCCCATCATTTAATAATTTGTACAATATTTAACATCATCCCATCATTACCTTTGCCTTGTTAATTAATTAGAACTAGTATCTGAGCATGATTAATTTCTTTATAGTAGCACCTGAAGGACACTGATCATCCAAAACATCGTGATCACCTGCTTAATAATGTGGCAGTGTAGCTGTGTTATGCAGTACAGCTTTGATTCGGCAAGACCTTTGCAGGTTTCCGGAGGTATGTGGCACCTAATGTCTAAGCATAGGTGACACGGTTAACATAAATTACAGGCCTGAGGTTCGTGGGCGCAGAGCTGGTGACATTAGTCGTGGATGTTTACTTATTTTGAAAGTAAATCACTGTCTCTGATGTGTAACGAATGTTTCATAGCAAGCTGATTCTTGTCGTCCTCTTATTTGTGAGTGGTCCCTCTTGAGCGCTTGATGTGAATGTAAGCATTGTGGAGCTGCACTGTGATTGTGTAATAATACCTTTTTGCCGAACGATCTGCATACGGAATGTCTTTCCTGTAGGATGTTATTGAGAAAGTCATTGCGTCAACTTGCAATATATGTTTTTGTAGCTTATCAGAGTCACTAATACCTGTTTTTGTTTTCATTTCGCCATTCTTAATATGAAATGAACTCTTTGAGCAGTAGAACCATTGGACAGTTTCAAAGATACGATACCGCCTGTTCAACAAACAAAGGAATGATATTTGTCTGTTAGTCCTGTACTCACAAGTAACCTTCAAATTTCAAGAATAAGGGCGAGAAGTTTACTATGCTGTTGTGAAGTGTCCCTCCTAGAATGTACACTGATGGACAAATAATAGCAGTGCCAAGAAGGAGTTGTGGCACATAAACGAACGTTGATAGGCATGTTTCTGCATCTGATATGTGATGTCTATTCAAATTTCATCCTAGACGCACAAGAGTGGCGCAAGTAGCGCCAGGATCGGGATGCAAATCCGATTTGCTTTAAATATACGCTCTAACGATCGTGAGCGTTAGTTACTCTTGACAGTGGACGTGGTGAGTTGATTTTAGTCAAGAGTGCCTTTATGGTGACATAGACGCCATTAGCAGCACCGTACTGTTGAACGAGGTAGCGTAATAAGGCTACAAGGAGCTGGATGTTCTTTTTGCGATACTGCAGAAAGACTTGGCAGGAATGTAACCACTGCAAATGATATTTGGTAGCAGTGGTCACGAAAATGTGCTGTTGCAAGAAGACTGGGCCACATCGAGCTGTCGGAAGGGTACAGAGTAAGGCTCTGGCGCTTCGTACTGCATCTGCTACAGCAATCTGAGCAGCAGTTTGCACCACGGTGACACAACGAACTGTTACAAATCTGTTACTTCAACGACAGCTTCAAGAAAGGCGTCGTGTGGCGTGCATTCGACTAACCCCAAACCACCGCCGTTTACAATGTCAGTGGTGTCAAGCGAAAGAGTATTTGTGAGGAGGGAGGAGTCTGTCTTGTTTTCTGATGAAAGCTAGTGACGGGTGTGTGTTGATTCGAAGGAAATCATTTGCAGGCCTTCAAACCAACGAGTCTGCGTGTTTGACACACTGCACCAATACATGGAGTTCTGGTCTAGGATGCGATTTCACATGACAGCAGAAGTGCTCTCGCGGTTTTCCCACAGATCCCGACTGCAAAATTTTCCGTCAGTCTGGTGATTCGACCTGTTGCGCAATCATTCATGAACAGCATTCCAGGGGATGGTATGCGACAGTATAACACTCTCCCAAATACTGATGTTGCAACACAACATGCTCTACGGAGTGTCGACATATTGCCTTGGTCTGCTGAATCACCAGATCTGTCTTCAATCGAGCACATATGGGACATCATCGGACAACAACTCCAAAGTCATCCACAAACAGCATTGGTCATCCCCGTTCTCACCTACCAAGCCAACAGGCATGAAACTCCATCCAACAAACTGACATCTGGCACCTGTACAACACGATGCATTCGCATTTGCATGCTTGAATCTAACATTCTGATGGTTATACCGGTTATTAACGTGCCAGCGTTTCACAAGGGTAATCGTTTACCTCATACTAACACCTACCTCTCATCTTGCAGTGTTAATCCCTTAAATATTTTGTCTAGACAAATCTATTCCCAAAAATTCACTGCTATACGTTAATTAACTTTGGGTATTGAGACTCTTTTCTGTCAGCCTAAATAGGAAAGTCTTGATTGTTTTGGATTTTGAATACTTGCTAGATACCGTACTATTAGGACGAACATCGCTAGATGTTAATATATTTCATTCTACTTCCTGTAATAGCTGAGATTATCACGTTGCTATCGAGTTGCGCACCAAACATGGGAGTGACTTTGTATGTGATAGAATGGTCCGGCTAAGTCAACAGTAATGGGGGCAATTGATAATAGTGGTCGCAGATGTCCCTGTACAGCCTGCGAGCAACGGATATCTCGGTCCATTTGCTGAAATCTAATACTAACACCCAATAGTTGTCAGTCCTTCTTGCTATTAAAGAGTTCGCTATTGGGGTCGAAACGTGACGCCAGAGTGGTAGAAAAATTCTTATAACTGGGTGTTAACCTTGTGTTGCAAGTACTATCATTGTAGCACGCCGTGGCTGCTAGAAGCGTTTATGGCGACATCTTCAATAAACTATACAGCCTCACTAGTCATGTCACTTACAGATATCTCTGTAGTTATGACTTGGAATTTCGTAAGTTCAAGAAAAAAATTTAGATCATATATTTCAAAGACTGTAGCAAATGTAGATACAGATTTACATACATAATATTCCTTTAACGGGATTTTGGGCTGAAACGTATTACAATTAAGACTGTGAGTCCATATACGGTACATCGTTAGATTCTTCCCTCTGCAATGAACTTTCTCATGACATCATACGAAATGTAATTTCAGTATTCTTGTTGGTTGTCAAATACCTACTGTGCGGTGCTACCATGACTTTCGAAAATATTATCTTCTGTAAACTTTTTCTGATTTTGACCGTACGTATATTTTGCCATCTCCAAAGCGGAAACCTCAATACGATTTTGAACTCAGCAGGCTTCTGCGCGTAGAGTTGTGTGATACTTGGCTAAGTAAGGAGCTTTTGTTGCGGATTTATTCCCCGTTTTTTAGCCTGAATGATTGAACCTTCTTAATTTTCAGAGTTCGTCAAGATGCAGAATGAAGAATTCAAGATTTCTTTTCATTTAAAGTACTCCATGAACAGATTCCAAATAACCACGTCCTAAATTATTTGTTGAATGTATTCCAGTATTCCAATCTCTATCTTTCTCTAACATTTTTAATCTCTTCATCAACTTCTATTACCACAGACGCTATTCTCTGATGTCATAAAAAATATCCTATGATCATGTCGAATTTCCCTGTCAGTGTTTTCCATATGTTTCTTTCTTCGCTTATTCTGAGGAGAACTTCATTATTCTTTAACTTACTAGCTCAACCGATTTTCAACATTCCTCTGTAGCAGCAGATCTAAAAGATTCGATCGTGTTCTGGACCAGTTTTCCTACAGTCCATGACTCATTAGCGCAGAATAGCGTCCTCCACATTCATATTCTCAGACGTATCTTCTACGCATTAAGGTCTATGTTTGATGCTAGCCGACTTCTCTTACTCGGGAATGCTCTTATTGGCTGCACTAGTCTGCTTTTACGACCTCCATGCTTCGCCCGTCATGAGTTACCTTCCAAGGCAGGAAAACACCTTAATTTCGTCTACTTCGTAGTCATTCATTTTGATGCTGAATTTCTCGCTGCTCTTATTTCTGCTTCTTAATTACTTCCTTTCTTCGGTGTAATCCCACTCTTGGAGCTGTCTTTTTATTTTCGATATTGCATATTAACGTAAAAATATTGATGTGTGCTCCTACTGCAAATCCACATGTAGGTCATCTCATCCATTTAAGATATACACTGTTTTAAAGACAGAGAAATCAGTAGCAATTTTTGAACTATCGTCTTAGGAACATTATTACATTAGTATTTACCAAGTTCAGTTTTATGTAATACAGAGAGCCGAGTCCAAATGTTCGCGACGTGACCGCTATGCCTCGGTAGAGCTCTAGCAACTCGCTTCTCTTGTCTTACGCGCTGCCCGCGTTAGATCAGTTTCATTAACCGTCTCAGGCCCTGGACGGCCGTCACAGCACACGCTTGGACGACACACTGGACGCACTTAGCTTGTGTTTTTAGCTGCAACGATACTGTTTCTTAAATCAATGATCACTTTCTGATTACCCATTCTCTTATTTCGTTTTTTAGACATGATATTCATCATTTATTTAGCAATTGAGGACGGTTGAGAAACTTGGCTACTCATGCCAGCTGTTACTCTACGCATTCTGTAACTGTTCCCCGTACCATATGATATAGCATTTATAAGTAAGCTTCTTTCGTTTTGAAATTACAAATCTTGTTAATTAAATACGTATATGACCCTTTCTATGTGATCAACACCTAATTCCCCAACTAGCTGTGACACCTCTTCTTGCCTGTTTCAGTCTATTCATCCGGAACTTTAAGATATCCCAGGAAAATGCATTTCTCCATCAGGAAAGCATTAATTTAAAAAGCTTCTTTAGAGATATACACCAGAATATACGACTTAAAAGTTGTGAAACTGGTTGTGTGGGTCTCTCTATAGCGGACTATTGTACTTTCCATTAGGTTTATATTTCAGTAGTTTTAACAACTGTTTTTAAACACCTATTGTCCTATATGTATTGTCACTGTATGATGTATAACTTTTTAAGCTGTGGCTGTTCCAGTTTTAAAACTGTCCTATTTATTCCTTTCCTGTCTGATTTATGTTTCTGTATTGTTGTGTTTTCCACAACATTTTTCTACTTCCTTCTGTCTCCCTTGAGTTGAAGTATTCTATTACCCAACATTTCTTCGCAGTTGTATTCCCAGTACCTATTATGTCTTCTTTCACACATTTATGATTACTCATTTTAGAGATGCCCACTGCCTACTGTGACACTCCTTTCCGCAGTATCCGCGTCTTTAGCGCCCTTCAAACGCGTCTCATTTCTCCTCAGTACTTTGGGATCCCAGTTTTTCCACAGTGATTCTTCCAAACAATTTTCTTAAACTTCAGTCTACAATTCATCATTACTAAATTGTGATCCTAGTCTCTATTATTTGCTCCTGAGTACACCTAACTCTTAGTTATCTTACATCGAAATCTCTGCCTGACTATGATGTAATCATATTGGAAACTTCCCGTAGCTCCAGGTCTTTTCTAAATATATTGGCTCCTCTTGCCATTTTTTAATAGTGTATTTCTTATTACTAACTGAAATGTATTACAGAACTCCGTTACAGTTTCTTCTCTCTTATTCCTGCCACCATTTACGCCATATTACGCCGTAACCATTTCCTGCATTCTTTGCTATACATATCCCATTAAAGCTCCCTTAGTTATTAGACTGTAATTTCCTTACACATACTGAAATGCTCGTTCAACTTTGCCATGTACTTTCACTGTCTCTCCGTCTTCTTTTAGAGACACTGACATGTATACCTTTTGTAAACTTTCAACTCTCATGAGAATAACCTTATCACTGATCTATTCTCATTAACTTACTCTCTGCTCTACATTCCTATTCATAGCGAATCCTACTCCCGTTTTACTATTTGTCTGAAGAAAAACCTGTATCTTCTTTCCCTTTCACTCCACTGACCCCCACTATATCTCGATTCAGTCTTAGCATTTCCATTTTTTGGATCTTCTAGTTTTCCTACTACGATGAAACTTAGCACGTTCCCTGCTTAGGATTCTGAGAATGTTGTCCGTTTCTTGATCATTCATTCTTTTCTTCGTGGTCACATCCCCTGGTACTCCCCTGCATGAGATCCAAATCAGTGATTAATCCGGAATATTTTGCCAATGAAGAGGTCATCATGTCACTTTTACAGTTACAGGGCACAGATCCAGTCGATACATGTTATGTATCTTTTCTGCAGTCGTCTCCATTGCTTTCTGTATCCTCATTCCGTTGATGATTGATAATTCTTGGGGCTTTTCGTGGCAGTTTCCCACACCTAGGGTAAGGGACTGTTCTGAACCTCTGTTCTCTCGTCTGCCCTCTTTCACGAGGCCGTCTTTTTACGTCAGAAGTCTTAGACGCTATTACCGCCGATTTTCAGTAAAAATTGTTGGCAAACGGATCCATAACATTCTCATCTACATCAACATTTACATAGATACTCCGGGAGCCCCGTAAGGTGCGTGTTGGAAGGTAACCTTTATTGTTCTAATTTCTTTTCCTGTTCCACTAGCAAACAGAACGAGGGAATAACTACCGTCTGTATGCCTCCATATGTGCCCTAATTTTTCGTATCTTCGCGGTCCTTACGTGCAATCTTACGTGCTCAGTAGTCAGCTACAAATGTCGGTTCTGTAAATTTTCTAAAGAGTATTCCTCGGAAAGAACGTTGCTTTAACTCCAGATATTCTCGTTTGAGTTCCTGAAGCATCTCCGTAACACTTACATTTCTTTAGAATCTACCGGTAACAAATCCAGCAAACCGCTTTGAACTGCTTCGTTGTCTTCCTCTAATCCGTCCCAATACGGGTGCCAAACATTCGAGAAGTACTAAAAATAGGTCGCACTAGCGTCCTGTATATAGTCTCCTTTAGTGATGACCCATAAGACCCTAAAATTCTCCCAACAAACCGACGTCGACCACTCGCCTTTCCTACCACCATCCTCACATACTCGTTTCATTTCATATCGCTTTGAAACATTACGCCCAGATACTTAAGCAAGACACTGCTAATGCTGTATCGGAACATCACGACTCGGGTCTCCTATTCATCATTATTAACATACATTTCTATACATTTAAAGATAGCTGTCAGTCATCACACCAACTACAATTTTTGTCTAAGTCAATTTTTATCCACCTACAGTCGTCGCTCAGCTTTGAAAGCCTCCCGCACATCATAGCATCGTCACTAAACGAGATTGCTGCCCGTCCTGCCCACTAAATCAGCCGGCCGCGGTGGTCTCGCGGTTCTAGGCGCTCAGTCCGGAAATGCGCGACTGCTACGGTCGCAGGTTCGAATCCTGCCTAGGGCATGGATGTGTGTGTTGTCTTTAGGTTAGTTAGGTTTAAGTAGTTCTAAATTCTAGGGGACTGATGACCACAGATGTTAAGTCCCATAGCGCTGAGAGCCATTTTGAACCACTAAATCATTTACGTATTTGGAGAGTAACAGCTGTCCTATCACATTTTCCTGGCGTACTCCTCACGACAACCTTGTTTCTCATGAACAAAAATGGTTCAAATGGCTCTGAGCACTATGGGACTCAACATCTTAGGTCATAAGTCCCCTAGAACTTAGAACTACTTAAACCTAACTAACCTAAGGACATCACACACACCCATGCCCGAGGCAGGATTCGAACCTGCGACCGTAGCAGTCTCGCGGTTTCGGACTACAGCGCCAGAACCACACGGCCACCGCGGCCGGCTCTCATGAACACTCGGTTGAGAACAACATACTGAGTTCCATAGCTTAAGAAGTCTTAGAGCCACTCACTTATCAGTGGACCTGATCCATATACTCATACGTTCGTTAACCGCACGTTATGCGATACCGTGTTATATGTTTTCTAAAATTCAGAAACATAGAATTTGTCTGTGGGCTTACACCCATAGTTCGTAGTATATCATGTAAGAGAATGGCAAACTGAACTTCGCACGGGCGACACTTTCTCAAAAACCACATTATTTCATGGACATAAACTTCTAGGTGTAAAGAAAATTTCTTACATTCGAACTGATTCTTCTGTAATTTCTGGGTACATTGTTTTACACTTCTTATATAAAGGAGCCACCTGCGCTTTCCTCCAGACGCTCCGGATAATTGAAAGCTTTTTAAGGGGCTAGTTCCATGGGTATTTTTTGTGAAACTGAACTGGGAATCCATCAGGACCTGATGACATATTTCTTCCCAACTCATTCAGTTGTTTCTTGAGGCCAAGGATTCCTATTAATATGTCGTCCATACGGGTATCTGTCCGATGGTCAAACGACGATGTGTTTGCGCGTGATTATCCAGGGTGAATGAGTTAATGAACGCGAAATTTGAATCTTCGGATTTCGTTTTGTTTTGTTCAACTGCCGCACCATACTTGTCGATAAATCACTGGATGGAAGACTTAGACCCACTTAACGGTTTTAAATATGACCAGATTTTTCTCGGGCTCTCTCCCAGAACTTTTCTTAAGGTGTGATGGTGATAGTTGCGTGCTTCGCGCACATATCTTTTCACAGACGCACGAATTGCTACTAACGTTTACCTCTCTTTTGAACCGAAAGCGCAATAGCCTCTGCTTGCTCAGTATTTTCAAATTAAGAAGTTAAACGATGGCGGGTCTATTTCCGTCCTTAATCCACCTGATAAACATGATTTACATTCCCCGTTAACTTTGCCCATAATTCCTCTACAGCAATCTCAGTGGAACTAAGTGAAGTCATTCTCACTGTCTAAGTGAAATACTAACAAATGCTTATCTGCTGTTTCTAGCAGAATCTGTCTCCGAGCCTTCTTCCCTGATATAATAAGTTTCATAACCAATTGCAGTTTTTATACTCGCCGTTTCTGTTCTGACGTTGTCGATAAGGTCCGGCGTGTTTGTAGCCAAAAGGTCCAAGATATTTCCGATTAGTGTGGGCTGCGCACGATTGTCTGTCAATGCCCCCTGCAATGAATGCATATACATCCCAGTCTATGGATTCTAACTGCAAAGTTGTTTGTGTTACTGATCGCTGGAGTAGACACACGGAAATAAAACATGTACTAATATCATTGCATGAAAGGGCAAACTCTTACTGCAGGACGGCTTCATAAGAGTGGAGGAGCATGCATTTATATCAGAAAAGGAACACAGTTCAAATCAAGACATGACCTCAGTACAGTAACTGAAGACAAACACTTTGAAATATCAGCTGTTGAAATAACAGGGCTCGATATCATAAAGAAATGAATCATTTTGTGTGTGAATGGATCTCCCAGTGGTAGCGTGGAAACTTTTTTCAATAAATTTACAAGAGTTCTAGATAAAGTTCCAAGTACAAAGGTCAACATTATTCAGTGTAAAGACATTAAGACCAATACTAATATCCCAAATGACTCCAGCAGCACCCTCATAAATATCCTTCAAAGTTTTGGCATGTCCCTATTGGTCAGTACTGCAACGAGGGTTACTTCAGTGACTGCATCAGTAATTGACCATGTGGCCACAAATATGGACAGGTAAAAATGTCATGTAGCTGTATCAGATCTCAGACTATCAGATCATCTCTGTCAAATAACAACAGTAAAATCAGGCATTGAATCAGTCCCTAAACTGAAAGTCTACAAACGACATCTATCAGAAATCAAAATAAAAGGTTTTTCGAAAGTACTAGCAAGACAAAGCTAGGATGAAGTGTATAAGGAAATCAATGCGAATATGAAATTCTCTAAATTCTCCACATTATTTAAATTGAACTTTGAAAAGGCTTTTCGAAAAGTATGAACGACTGTATCAACATCATATAAATACAAATGGATATCAGTAGGTATTAAGAAGTCCTCCCAAACATTTAATGCCTCAGTTCCGTTAAAAAGAGTCACAATGATCCAACATTTTAAATTTCTGTCATAGATACAAGAGATCTATAGTGAGGTGCTGATCGCTGAAGAAATAACATTTACTGATGAAATAATATATAACACAGAATAAAAGCAAAGCAGTCTGAGATGTTATAAAAAAGGAAACGGGGATAGGCAAGCGGACACAGAATAACATACTGCCAAGGGAGGGGTATAAGGTAATAAAAGGTCTGTAAAACTTAGAAAACTATGTAAGGGAGCATCTTTTAATTATTGCAGAGAAGTTACAGCAATAATTCCCCAAAACAAATATAACACCTTTTAATAATGTTGTTCTAAGTACAATGATGTTACTTCCAACTACAGAGAATGAAGTCAATAAAACTATTCAAAAACTAAAAAAAAAATGTCAATATGCTTGTATGAAGTACTAATATGTGTACTGAAAGAATGCATAGAGATTATACGAGGCCCCGTAACAAATATTATAAATGAAAGCTTCATATCAGGGACATTTTCAGAGCAGTTAAAACAGGCTAGAGTTGTACCTTTGCTTCAGAAGGGTAATGCAGAAGACACAGAAATCTACCAGCCCATTTCCTTGCTGTCACCACTCTCAAAAATAATAACAGTAGTTATGGAAGACAGATCAATGAATTTCTTGAATAAATACAATTATTTTAGAGAATCACAGTTTGGTTTCCAAAGTGGCAAAAGTATGGGGTCACCCGTAGTAGAATTCACAAAAGTTGTACCTGATGCTCTTCACAAAGGTGAGTGTGTCACAGGCATATTTAAGGATCTTTCTAAGGCCTTTGATCCAGTCGAACACAAGTGTCTATTAAATAAATTAGATGCATTAGGAACAAGAGGGGTAGCTAATGACTGGTTTCGATCCTATATAGCAGATAGGGTACAAAGAGTAGGGATAACACATACATCAAATAGAACTAAACATTTAGTAAAACACTTACAGAACCAAAATACATTAATATAGGAGTTCTGCATGTTAGGACCAATACTGTACTTGATTTACATCAATGACTTTCTCAGTAGTGTTACTTATGGTGAACAAATTCTCTTTGCTGATGTCAGCAATATTATAATCAATGAGAAAACAAGAGAACTTCTTGCAGAGGAGGCAAATGAAACTCTCAAGGAAGGTTATGATTGGTCAGTAATCAATAAAGTGACATTGAACATAAAGAAAACTAATGCCATGAATTGTAGAGGGAAAATGACAATGTTAAATTAAATTTAGATGGCACCGCTATTGACTCTGTAACAAAAGCAAAATTTCTAGGAATGAATCTTGATTCTCCATTGAAGTGGTGTGAACACAGAATGGTACCTGCAAACACAAGAATGCCATCAGCATGTTACGTTCTTAGAATCCTACCATCAGTGTGTAACATGCAGTGTCTTCTAGTTACATACTACTCACATGTACACTCAGTTCCTAGCTATGGCATTTCTTTTGGGGGAACAAATGCACAAAAATGAACACAGTTTTCAAATTTCAGAAAAGAGCCATGAGAATAATAACCAATACTGGTAATCGAGCTCATTGTAAAGATCTGTTCAAAAACTCTGGGGATTTTAACTGCTTCATGTGAATACATTTACTAGTCAGTTGTACACATCAAAAATAATATTGGTAATCACTGCACAAACAGCTGCGTCCATGACCATTGAACAAGAGCTAGCACCAACATACATTCTTGTTCAGAATACTGAAGCTTCCACATCTTCATCATTTTTATGAATTTCTTCATTAACTGTGATAGCAACAGTTACTTCTGCATCTGATATAATGTTTTGCTCTGTGTCATTCTGGGATCATTCTTCCACTTCATTTTCGTTTGTTTCTTCACATCCAGAAAAGTTATTCACATTTTCTCAGCATTATCATCAAAGTACTGATTTCCCTCGTGACCAAAGAGTTTTCTCCATGAACGGACGACTGTTTGTGACTTTTGCTCGTTTCAGGAATTTGCTACCCAGCTAAAAACATCGAAGTGTTAAATTTTCTTTGACTTCTGGATAACATCTTGACTATCAAAGTTTGCAAAAAGAAGGGAGGATAACAGCTTGCGCCTATATCTTGAGGCAAACCAAAACGCTTTGGTCCATTTGCTAGCATAACGCTGCAACAGTGGGTAGTAAAAATATTGGTCATTTGCCCCCATATTTAACCTGATCATTACCTGGATGCGAAGATGCGTTGTCCAAAATAATATCAGCCTTCCTTGGAAAGTTTTTAGATGTTAAAAACTGCTCATCCAATGGGCCTAATACTTCATGAAACCGTTCTTTGAAAATTGCTATGTTCATCTAGGCATTTGGATAGTTTCAGTACAAAACTGAGAGGTTGCCCATTTCACGGTGGTTAAACGCACATGGATCCTTTGATTTTCCAATGAGACCAATATAGCGACCTGCTAAGTAAAACAAGCTGGGATTTTGCCCCTCTCCTCCCTCCTCTTAAAACCAGGCTCTGACTGTTCTTCCCTCAAAGTAAGACTTGTAACTGCTAACAGTTTACAATTCGACCTGTTTCATCACAACTCTGCAATTACCATCTGCTCAAACCTTGATTCTCAATAAATCTCAAAAAACTTTTTCTTAAACTGAGCTGTACACTTGTAACGTCCCCCTCCCTTCTATCGACAATATTAGAAATATATGACCGTGTAAGCATGTGCCTAAAGAATTGGAATAAAAGTTGGAAAAGGCTATCGTTTCGAAGATTCAATATAAAGTCGATAAATGAGGGAGAGGTTAACAACAAAATGCCTTCTAGGTCAACTTATTCCGCCTACTTAATTACTGTAAAATTCAGTATGGTTGTTCGAAAGATTTGTGCAATTATTCACATACTGTACCAACGAAAAGGGCTACCACGTGGATCAGAACAGAATAATAAGAGTTACTGAAATAATTATAGCTAAAATAAATACGGTCGCCAGCCCAATCGGGCAAAATTTTTGTCCGGTATGTGAATTAATGAGCCGAACAGTCAATGTCAAGAATTACTCGAACGCGCGCGGCAACAGAGGGCTGCCCGCACGTTAGCCAAAAACAACTGAAACATTTACGTAATAAAGCGAGAAAGAAAATAGTTTGCACTCGAAATATCATTAACTAATAGAGCAGAAATTTTGAAAACGTACAAGATTACACTTAGATTAATAGTTACTTACTGTTGTAAGTGACAACGGCGCTACCTCACAATAAAGTCTGCTATTTTCATATGAATTTTGGAAAATGGCCCAAAAAATAATTAAAATAAACTCTATTGACTTCTGAACAGGGAAGTAGAAATTGATAATTACTGTATCAATAGGTAATTATCATACTTTAACACGACTGCAAGTCAAATTGTGAACCAGAACTTTACTAACAACAAATTACAATAATCACTGATATTTGTACTCACTCATTAATTCTAGTTAGTGCTTTTGTTCATAGTGCCAGGAATCATTTTAATTTGATTAGTTGATTTACTATTTGCAACAATTAGATCGCCTCAGATTAAAGTTCAAATTTAAAGTAAGTGAGAATGAAATTACAGAATATTTTATGTCCAAATCTTTAATCTAACTGAATCATTTATTTCATAAGGAAAATTAACTCGCACTGCAATTTTCATTTCTCATAAACGGTACTCGGATTATTGTAACAATAGGAAAGGACAGGAACTTCATTGGTGAATGATTTTAGGAGAATCACGGGTAAACAGTTTTCATTAAACTATGGTAATTATTCACTTGCAAAACACCAGAAAGCTGAGTAACGCCGTTACAAGACTAGTTGACAATAAGCTTTGATGGAGCAATCTTACTTCAGTCCATTCTCGCCGTGACGAAGTTGCTGACGATGATACTGGTGCTGGCTCCTTTCCATGATAATTAGGGAGCACGGGAGTTATTGGCAATGATATTGGCGTGGCGGGCTCTTGATGTTGCTATAGCGAATATTTCCACCGCCCACGCTCATCGCTTGCCACGTGCCGCTAAACAATCACTCCTCCAGTACAGTGCACGCCATCCATGCAACCGCACTTCACCCAGTCTCACACCAGAGTTCTGTGTAGCGCGCGCTCTGACGTAACATTCTCCCGCGTTCAGAGACGCCGCTACTCCAACGATACTTATTCGTTGACAAAAACCTAACGTTTCCGTAACATTCCCTCAGCGATTACTCAGCGATATTTACAGAATATACGTAATTGATTATACAGCAAAATAAACAAATTAATTCATACATCGAGTACATATATATTTACATAAAGATAAAAGCAAGTATACATACAGTAATAAATGGTCAAAGAGCACATCGGCATGAAAGTGTTACACACTCCGCACTCCACATAGATTTCCCTGCAAGTATTATGATGTCGGACTCCATAGTTTCTTTTGCCAGTGATCAAGTCACCCAGTGCTTGCAACTAATTTAGGAACATATCGTTTTCTTTTATAAATTTCAAGGACTTCTCTTGCAAGATCACGTCACTAACTGGAGCGCTCATTTCTCCTGCTTGGCGAAACCAAATATAAAATCCTTCATTTACCTCATTAAACTTCCTTTCCTGCATACTTTTCGTTTCTGTCCATGTTCCTATGCAAATTTCTTAACATACAAAGTCTCGATTACAGCCTGCTTATTCATAATGTCTACAGTCGTATATTCGCCGAATGCCAAGTCCCAATTCCCCGCACAGGCACTTTACCCTTGATCCAATCTCCTTAATTCGCCCAATATCTGCTTCATATACCTGTTTTCTTTTAACAGGAGATGTAATCACAGGGCACTTTTCAGTAAAGAACAGCTCTGGACAATATTCAATCATATCGACTTATGTAACACAAATAAGAAATCGACTTACCGTGGCAAGGCTGTAGGTAACCTGAGTTGCTGGACATGCGTTAGGAGTGGGAGTTTGAAGGAGACAAAGTGTTCTCCTGTCCTGCTAGGGGGTTGCTGAGTTATCTGGTCTGCTGGGTTGTCGACTGCAAGTTTGGAAATATTTCCTGTAGTGCCTTCTGCTAAAAAGCGAATCTTCTCACTCAGTACCAGGTTGTAACAGGTATTTGGCAGGAGTTTGATCAGGGGTGATACTATCTGTGTTTGTTCAGAACAAAGATGGGTATCTCAGCATGGTACTTCAGAAAATGACTGACTGCCGGTAGGATATTGATCCTAGCGTCTCCTTCAACAGGTTTTCTGTGAATTGGCTCTTGGTAGGGCGGACGACTTTAGTGTCGCTGCCAATCCAGGTGCTTTTTAAACGACTCAGAATATTTTCAACGTTCTCTCACTTCTACAAGGTATGCAGTTTCAAACTAAGAGTAAAAGAGGCGTAAACTGACATCCATTATACGCTTTCTTATCTCTCTCCCTCTTTCGCTCTCTCTCCCTCCCCCCCCCCCCCCCCCCCCGCCTCCTACCTACCTCTCTACGTCTCTGCATAAAGGTGGAATTCGAAATGTCGAGAACTAATATCTACTAACATCTACACCACTATGAACTGCACTGAAGAGTTCGCTTTTTACGACACCTCATATTAAGGTTTCTTCTAGTCCAATTCGAATATGAAGGACGAAAGGGATGGCCTTTCAGATGCCCCCATGTGGGTTGTAATTACCCTCGTCTCTATGGGAGTGGTATTTAGAAACCGTAGTACATATCTGGATGGTTAATACTATTTCTCGGAAAAATACATGGAGACTCTTACTAGACAGTTCGTGTCTATCTTCCTGCGTCTTCGAGCTTACATTTTGGAGATTTTCAGTGATGCTTCCACTTGTGCCAAACGAATACGAGATTATTAGTGTTGTGTCTCTTTGCAGACATTCAGCTCGTCTAATTAGTCCTGTACGGCGTGTGTCCCACACATTTGAGTAATATTCTAAAACAGGACCCACTTTGGTAAGCATTGAACCTTGAAAGCTAATTGTATGTTCTCAGCGTCCTACCAGTGAACTAGAATATGTCATCTGCAAGTGAGTTTATGCCATCATTCGATTTCAGATACCCAAAACTGGTGCACCCAAGTATTTCTATATGGTGACTGACTGAAATTGCTACTCGCAGTTGTAGTAGTCATAGAATATTAAACTTATCGGTCTCGTGAAATGTACAACTTTAAATTTCTATACGTTTAAAGTCATACGACAATTTTTGATGACTTCCATATTTGATCAAGATCTGGCTGAATATCCGCGCAGACTTGTTTAGATTGTACCTCACTGTACGTAACTGCAAAAAATGGTTCAAATGGCTCTGAGCACTACGGGACTTAACATCTATGGTCATCAGTCCCCTAGAACTTAGAACTACTTAAACCTAACTAAACTAAGGACAGCACACAACACCCAGTCATCACGAGGCAGAGAAACGTAACTGCATCATCTACGAAACTTCCGAGGTTACTATGAACATGTCAGCTGCGCCATTAAGACAAGGCATGAAGTGAAACTGTCCCACAAACATCCATGGAGAAAGCCTGAAGTTAAATCAGCTTTTTAAGACGAGTCTCCAACATGTTCCTTGCAGTCTTCCAAAAATCCTCAGCCTGATCACAAATTTCGTTTGATGATCCATGTGATTGTATTTTACTTAACAAGTATCGACGTAGGACATGTCGCATGCTTTTTAGAAGTCAGGACATACATTTGTCTGCCTGCCTTCACCCACATTTTTGCGAATTGAAGATGAGGGAAATGTGATTCGAGACTGACGTTGAGCAAGTTCTACTATTTTTCATGATCAAAACATATTAGGAAAATATGTTCTTTTATAGGACACTGTGGCCTATTACTTTTAGTTCTGATTCGTCGAGTGCGAACCTACTGTACACACAATCCGTTGGCATAGTCTGACACCGCCCTCTGCGCTGATAAAATTTGCCCCGAGAGCCGCGACGGCCCACGTTACCATCGGGCCCTGCCCTGCACTTTTTCCTCACCGCGGCGCACACTTTCGGCGCGACTTTTTTGCCCGTTTTATGTGCCTGACAAAGGACCCAATCACGTGGTAACGCAAACAGCGACGCCGCGCCGTCGTGACGGCTCCCATAAAACTCACATCTTGGCAGCGAGCGCGCCGGACAAATGGATTCATTAAGGGAGGGCTTCGCGACGCGTCGCCTGGGGGCGGCTGAGCGCCGGCGACGGACCAGCTGACAGGAGAGCGCGCTGGGACCTCCTGTACGAGCGAGCGTCAGTCCCGAGCCCACAGCCACAGGCTGTTCAGATCTCGCTCACCAAACCTGTTCTCTGAGGAAAACCATTTATGTCGACCGCTTCCGCCCCCTTTCTTCTACTTCTGATCGCCACCGACGCTTCTTCCAGGAAAAAATCATCCATTCAGATGTGCACTGTGTGTTGTTACGAGACTTCCTGCCCGATAAAAACACTGTGGTGGACCTGAACCCGAACCCAAACCCTGGCATTCCTCGGTCAATGCTCTTATCGACTACACTATCCAGGCACGACTCACTACACACACTCACATTCAGTAACTCTCTCCTAACTCCCAATTTTTTCAAAAGTTCTCCTGCATACGGACAAGCGCTCTTGGAGGAGTTAATATTGCACAGCAGTGGTTCAATTCAGCTGGTAACAGCAAATACTCTATTCAAGAGGAGGAGATATACGAGAGAAAAACCAGTCTATACGTGAAAATCTGAGTTATATTACAGCATGGTCCGGCAGAGATTCCGAAGTTAGATAGTGGACGGTAAGGCGTACCCTGGAGCATATACAGGGTGAGTCACGTAACGTTACCGTTGGATATATTTCGTAAACCACATCAAATACTGACGAATCGATTCCACAGACCGAACGTGAGGAGAGGAGCTAATGTAACTGCTCAATACAAACCATAAAAAAATGCAGGGAAGTATGTTTTTTAAGACAAACCTACGTTTTTTAAATGAAACCACGCTAGTTTTGTTAGCAAATCTGAACATATAAACAAATACGTAATCAGTGCCGTTTGTAGCAGTGTAAAATGTTAAGTACATCCGGAGATATTGTAACCCAAAGTTGGCGACCACCTCATTGGTCCTCACTTCATTGCAGGGGCCCAATCAGCTGCAACATACATCGCTTTTCTACAGAATGATCTGCCAACGTTGCTCGAAAATGTCGCACTGGAAACGCGTCGACGTATGTGGTATCAGCATGATGGTGCACCTGCACATTCCGCAATTAACACTAAGCTGACCCTTGACAGGATGTTCGACGGGCATTGCATAGGACGTGGTGTACGCATAAATTGGCCAGCCCGTTCTCCTGATCTGACACCGCTGGACTTTTTTCTGTGGGGTACGTTAAAGGAGAATGTGTGCCATGATGTGCCTACAACCCCAGAGGATATGAAACAACGTATTGTGGCAGCCTGCAGCGACATTACACCAGATGTACTGCGGCGTGTACGACATTCATTACGCAAGAGATTGCAATTGTGTGCAGCAAATGATGGCCACCACACTGGACATCTATTGGACTGACATGCCAGGACACACTCTGTTCCACTCCGTAATTGAAAACGGAAACCACGTGTGTACGTGTACCTCACCCCTCATGGTAATGTACATGTGCGTCAGTGAAAAATACCAATAAAAAGGTGTTAGCATGTGGACGTAATGTGCTGTTCCAGTCTCTTCTGTAGCTAAGGTCCATCACCGATCCCTTTGGATCCCTACGTAATTCGGTGCTCTCCGATACACACGATCGAACAGCGGAGGAGTGGTACTCAAGCGTCAACTTTAGGTTACAATATCTCCGGATGTAATTAACACTTTACAATGCAACAAACGGCACTAATTACGTATTTGCTTATATGTTCAGATGTGCTAATAAAACTAAAGTGGTTCCATTTTAAAAAAACGTAGGTTTGTGTTAAAAAACATACTTCCGTGCATTTTTGTATGGTTTGTATTAAACAATTAAATAGCCCCTCTCCTCACGTTCGGTCTTAGGAATCGGTTCGTCAGTATTTGTTGTGGTTTACGAAATATATCCAGCGGTAACATTAGGTGACTCACCCTGTATATACACAGATCACCATTTAGTGGTGATGAAGAGTGGGCTGCAGTCATGAAGAAGTGGGAAAGGGAAGTACGATGGAATAAAGATATGTACTTGAAGGTCTCTAAGGGTGTAGGTACTAGGATAAGGAATAGCTCAGTAGGCAGGTCATTTGCAGAGGAATGGACATCTCTGAAAAGGGCAATCACAGATGTTGGAAAGAAAAACTTAAGCACATAGAAGGTAGCTGCGAAGGAACGATTAGTAATAGAAGAAATACTTCAGCGGATCGATGAAAAGTGGTAACATTAAGAGTGCAATGGGAGTTCCACAATTAAATGCAGGGGAGTGAGCGGATAGATGCGAAGAGTACACTGAAGGTCTCTACGAAGAGGAAAACTTGTCTGATGACGTGATAGAGGACTAAACAGGGGTCTTTATGGGAGACAGGTGTGAAATCCAGGAGCTTTCGAGGCCATCTGTGATTCTCCATCCGGGCCACATGGCCGGCCCACTGCATTCGTACATAGAAGGTAGCTGCGAAGGAACGATTAGTAATAGAAGAAATACTTCAGCGGATCGATCAAAAGTGGTAACATTAAGAGTGCAATGGGAGTTCCACAATTAAATGCAGGGGAGTGAGCGGATAGGTGCAAAGAGTACACTGAAGGTCTCTACGAAGAGGAAAACTTGTCTGATGACGTGATAGAGGACTAAACAGGGGTCTTTATGGGAGACAGGTGTGAAATCCAGGAGCTTTCGAGGCCATCTGTGATTCTCCATCCGGGCCACATGGCCGGCCCACTGCATTCGTACATAGAAGGTAGCTGCGAAGGAACGATTAGTAATAGAAGAAATACTTCAGCGGATAGATGAAAAGTGGTAACATTAAGAGTGCAATGGGAGTTCCACAATTAAATGCAGGGGAGTGAGCGGATAGGTGCAAAGAGTACACTGAAGGTCTCTACGAAGAGGAAAACTTGTCTGATGACGTAATAGAGGACTAAACAGGGGTCTTTATGGGAGACAGGTGTGAAATCCAGGAGCTTTCGAGGCCATCTGTGATTCTCCATCCGGGCCACATGGCCGGCCCACTGCATTCGTTTGGTTTTGACAGATCCTGCTATGTTGAGCTGCTGGTGTAGTTCCTCAAGCTCTTGGTTGTATCTGATCCTCACATTCCCCTGTAACTGCATCCAGAACCGAACGGAAGATCTTCCGAAGCACTTTTCCCTCAAAAACAAGGAGGTTATGGGAGTCCTGTTTCCAAATACTCCATGTCTCACAGCCATATAGAACAACAGGCTGGATCAGGGTTTTGTACAGTCGAATCTTGAACTGTCTGGAGAGATATCTGAAGCGAAGCAGTTGTGTTAGACTGTGGTAAGATCGGTTTCATGCTTTTATTTTGGAATTGATCTCTGCTTCACACGAAGAGTTCTCAGTGAACAGTGCCCCTAGGTATTTGAATTCTTGCACTCTCTTGTAGGACTGATCCCCAACCTGCAGTGATTGTAGATGATCAGCAGTCTGACAACGACCACGCGTCATTACGAGGTGCTCTGTCTTGGCTTCGTTTATGTTTAGCCCAAATTTGCTGGCAGCCTCCTTCAGTGCTTTGGTCATTTGCTCCAACTCCTCTTCCGACCTAGAGAGTAAACAGATGTCGCCTGCATAGGCTAAGTATTCCTGTCTCTTTCCTTCGATTTCGATCCCTTCGTTCTCTTGGAAGGTCTCACGTACGATCTTCACGAGGGCAAAGTTGAACAGGATAGGGGACAACCCATCTCCTTGCCTGAGTCCTGCCACAATTTGAAACTCCTCAGTTACGCGATTTCCCATCTTCACCTTTGCACGTGTTTCGTTCAGACCGATCTTTATCAGATTGACGAGGTTTTCTGCTATTCCAAACTCCCTTAAACAACTGAGCAGGCTCTTGCGATGTATGCAATCATAGGCCTTCTTAAAATCAACGAATAAAATATGCAAATCTTTACCATATTCACCCAGTTTCTCAGTGAGCTGCCGGAGACTGAAGATGTGATCTACTGTTGACCGTCCTGGCCGGAAACGTCCCTGGTACTCCCTAATCACCGATTCGGCCACTGACTGAATTCTATGTATGAGGCAATTGGACATTATCTTATAGCAGACGTTAAGCAGGGCGATTCCTCGATAGTTATCACATTTCAGTTTGTCGCCCTTCTTATGTATTGGACAAATCAGAGCTGTGTTCCATTCCCCTGTTAGATCTTCTTTGGTCCATATTGCCTGTATCAGTCGGTGTATTCTTTCTGCAAGTTTCTGTCCTCCTGCCAGGATCAGTTCAGCATGTATTCCATCTTCAGTGTTATAACAGATATTCTTGGGATGACTGAAACGAATTCTGAAACATTAGTGGCCAAAGTCTTACTGAAGTAGAAACCAGTGCCTAACATATGACCTCGTTGACAGGCTCCATACAGAATAGTACAGTTTTCAACATCAATGCTGCCAGCATCGTCCCACCGGATTTCTTGCAATGCAATTAGGTCTAGTTCGTACCTCTGAATTTCTTTGACCACACTGATTGCAGCTCCTGTCTTGTACAGACTCCTTAGATTCTACGTTCCAAATCGTGTACCGTTTCTTTGCCATTCACGTCGTCCATTTTGTCAGTAATGTTCCGAAGCTTACTTGTAGTCTTGAAAGATTGTTTAATTTTTTACGAAGAGAGGGTGCTGGCCTCCCGTCCAACCTGCGGTGTTACCCTCACAGCGTACAGGATTGCTGGCTTTTCTTAAGGGGTGGGCTCCCCTCAGGAGTTGGGTTAGAGGTAGGATTAAGACAATTGGAAAGACACCCTCGGGCTTCCAAACCTAAGGGCAACAGTTGGCCAAGGGAGGCCGACAGGGAAGGAGAAAGAAGGAGCCTGACACAAGTAAGTGGAAGCAATGTCAGACATTCCATTAGAATTTCTAAAATCATAGGGGGAAGTGACAACAAAACGATTATTCAAGTTGTTGTGTAGAAGTTATGAGTCTGGCTATATCATCCACACAATTCCGAAGACTGCAACAGACGACATGTGGGAGAACAATCGCACAATCAGCTTAACAGCTTATGTGTCGAAGAATAATATACGAGAGCTTGTAAAAAATTGATGATGTGTTAGATGTCCATCAGTTTGGCCTCAGGAAGGGTAAAGACACCAGAGAGGCAGTTCTGACTTTGCGGTTGATAAAGTAAAATCAAGACACGTTCACAGGATTTGTCGACCTGGAAATAGTATTCAACAATGTCAAAAGTTGCAACATGTTCGAAATTCTGAGGGAGGTAGGAGTTAAGTTTGAGGTGAGACGGATAATAAACGACATGTACAAGGGCTAAGAGGGATAAATAAGAGTGAAAAATCAAGAACGAAGTTCTCGGATTACGAAGGTTAAGAAGGGTGTAAGACAGGGATGTAGCCCTCTACCTATAATGTTGAATCTGTACATCAAAGAAGCAATGATGGAAATAAAAGGAAGGTTCAAGAATTTAATTCAAACTGAAGGTGAAAGGATATCAATGATAAGATTCGCTGATGACATTGTTATCCTCAGCGAAATTGAAGGAGAATTACACGATCTACTGTATGGAATGAACAGTCAAATGAGTCCAGAACACTGACTGAGCGTAATTAGCAGAAAAACAAAGTAATGAGAAGTAGCAGGAATGAGTACAGCGAGAAACTTAAAATCAGGATTGATGGTAACGAAGTAGGTGAAGTTAAGGAATGCTGCTACCTTGACAGCAAAACCGCCTATGACGCACGAAGCAATGAGGACACAAAAATCGGAGTGGCACTGGCAAATAGGACATTCAAGTGTAGTCCTTAATATGAGGAAGACTGTATGTCTAGAGCATGGCATTGTATTATAGTGAAACATGGACTGTGAAAAAACCAGAAAAGAGGAGGAGGAGAGAAATTAAAATAGACGCAGCAAATTACTGAGGATGTAGGCGGCAACTGCTACCCTCAGACGAATAGGAGTTCGTGCTAGGTCACATCAAACCAGTCAGAAGACCAATGACAATGGGAGACGAAAAACGAGAAAAATCTTCAACGACAGCTGAGGCAATTATATCCAGAATGAATCTATCACTCTGTAGTGGACTATGTTCCATTTACAACCTCGTAGTGAACTGTGTGCCAAATTGTGATTCGAAACAGGAACTTTACATCTGCTTAGCAAATGTATAGTCCTGTCACAAGTCCTGACCCATTCAATACACCTAGTATCTCTTCCCGTGTTTTCAGTGGAGGCAGTGTATTGTGAAGAGAGACTCTATGTATGAAATTCTGTGACCGCGTTACAACTATGCTGATTGGGGGTACCATATAGCAGACTCCAAGCACGCTGATTAATATTCGGGATTGCCACTCCTTGGCAGACTGCAAGACATAATGAATGAAGCTTGATATCCTATTCACCTTACGGAAGCTTGTATGAGAATGGGAAAATATTAAGACAAGTTTTAAATACGAATAAAAGACTTAAACAAAGTTTAGTATGTACGAACCCTATTAAGTCCGTTATTCATCGATATTATAAAAATACATATAAATATATGTCTCTCTCTCTCTCTCTCTCTCTCTCTCTCTCTCTCTCTCTCTCTCTCTCTCTCTCTCTCTGTGTGTGTGTGTGTGTGTGTGTGTGTGTGTGTGTGTGTGTATGCTTTCCACATCTCCTACACCGCTGGAGCCAACTTGGTACACATATCATCTGCTCCCAGCCAACAATCGCTGTTGTTTAAGAATCACCTACCAGGCACACTTCAGTGGGTATGACGTCATAAAAACTGATATTCGTGAAAAACTGAAACATTTTGTATGACGTTTAAATATTTTACCTCCTTTCTAATAACTCCATTCAGAACACATTCGGCAAACAGTATTTACACTGGCGTCCAAAATCAAACCAACAAATCAAAATTTGGCAGGGTTGCGTTTATTTTGTCATAAAACAGTATACTCAGGTGACAGTAAAGTAGAAACAATAAAATAAATACAGAACATAAACAACTGCAACGTGCATAACGGTAGACAAACACGTTATTAGTTTTTTCCAACTTTACGGATTTATACACACATTCCGACAAGTGGTTAACGGGCTCAGTATTGGAGGTGACTATTTCTGGCAGCAATACATGGCTGACAAACGACGGGGCGTGCTATGAATGATGTCATCAGTCTCATGTTGAGGCAACAACGCCCATTTTTTCTGCAGCGATGCTCGCAAGTGATGCAGAGTGTTTGGTGATTGCTGACTTGTAACCTGTGACCCTGGTGCATCCCAGACGTGCTCTGTGGGATTCAAATCGGGAGACAAAGTAGGCCGCGCCATATGTGCAATGTCTTCCATTTCTATTAAAACACTCTCTACCCGTGCTCTATGAGGTCGAGCGTTATCGTCCAGCATTACAAAGTCTGAGCCCGCAGCACCTCGTAACAACTGCACATTAGGTTTCAAGATCTCTCACGATACCTGTCAGCAACTAAACCTTGCCGATTTAACTGTGAATTTCATGAAGAGATATTCGAGTGGTCAACATAAGCCCTGCACACACCATCAAGGCCCGCATCTCGTGGTCGTGCGGTAGCGTTCTCGCTTCCCACGCCCGGGTTCCCGGGTTCGATTCCCGGCGGGGTCAGGGATTTTCTCTGCCTCGTGATGGCTGGGTGTTGTGTCCTGTCCTTAGGTTAGTTAGGTTTAAGTAGTTCTAAGTTCTAGGGGACTTATGACCTCAGCAGTTGAGTCCCATAGTGCTCAGAGCCATTTGAACCACACCATATCGGTCTCTTTCCACAATGGTTGGGTCCCGAAATCGTGTTTCACGTTCCCTCCAGATGTTAATCCGTCGTGAATCACTGTCCAGACCAAACCGGGACTCGTTTGCGAAAAGAGCAGTGGCCCACTGTTCGACCATCAAGGTAGCATGTTCACAGCTCCACTCTAAGCGTTCACTTCTGTAAAGACGCGTCATAGTTACACACATACAATAAAGGCCACTCTGCCTCGCTGCAACACGGCCAGATGAAGCTGCGTTGTTGGATACCAGTTGCCGTGCAGTACTATGGCGGTACCGTCGCGCCCTTACAGCCAAATAACGGTCCTCTGTTTCTAATGTTACACGTAGTCGGCCCTGACCTGGTCTTCGGGATACAGATTCCATGTCCATAAACTGTTAAACTGTAGCTTCATCCGAAAAACTACAGGACGATTCACATTAAGCCATGGGGTTACATCAGTATGTGACTGTTCCGCCTCCACTCTTCCCATGGCCCTCCACCGCAAACAGCCTGGTGGGGTCTTTCTGCGCCATACTGCACTCTCTGTGACTGTGTACTCAGCGACTGTGGGTATGGCACTACTCGGCACACATTACCATGTTTCATAAATGCCTTGCCGTCATCGTTGGCGTGGTTGCCCATTGACAGGACGCGATAGTACGGACAGCCTATCGTACGGATATCTGTTGACAGCTAATATGATTAAAGCGTGAAGTAGACACAGGACAGGAAATTAGTGGTTCGTTGCCTTAGTTTTGGATGCCAGTGTTCATACGCCTCTGAATGTAGCTACAAAGTTATATTATCGTATGACATATTGCTGAGGAGATAAGACAAAATAACTGCAGAGAACGTGAAGAGATGTTGAATGACATATAGAAGTCAAGACGGCTTCAACAACGAGCTTCATAGATAACACCACGTCGTGCATGAAGTTCTAACACATTTGTTCTGTACTGCTGACACACTCATACAGTCCAGTTAACTTAAAGAAATCCCTGACACCTGGCAGCGCTTTTGACAGCTTTCAGGTGTGAAGCACAAACGGCTGTAGGCGTAAACGATAGCCGTGTGTAGAGCAACGAAGATAGGTTGTCATACAGACGTTTACAAAATCGGGTTGTAGACACACGTGACGCACCTGCCCCCACGCACAGAAACTGTCTGTAATCGTGTTTCTTAATTTCGAATCTGTTCTTGTACATTTGTACATTATGCAGATTCCTTTGTAGAAGTTTTTCATACCTTCAAAGGTATTTTCAGGTATACACGAAAACGAAATTTTTACGGTACTCCAGTAGAAAGGGTTCAAATGGCTCTGAGCACAATGGGACTTAACTTCTGAGGTCATCAGTCACATAGAACTTAGAACTATTTAAACCTAACTAACCTAAGGACATCACACACATCCATGCCCGAGGCAGGATTCGAATCTGCGACCGTAGCGGTCGCGCGGTTCCAGACTGTAGCGCTTAGAACCGCTCGGCCAGCTCGGCCGGCTACTTCAGTAGAAACACTGTTCATTTTTCGATATAGATTCTAACACAAGTTTGGCCAAATAGTACCCATGCCACACGAAGTTTTCAGCTAGTATATATGTAAAGCAGAGTGGATGTGTGTGTGCGTATGTCCAGGTTTTCCTACCAAACCCTGGTTTGATTGCAACTAAATTTGGTACACAAAAACAGTCAGCACGAGTAACAGCACTGTTATGATCTCCTAGGTCCAATAGGAGAGGAGATATGTCACATACATGGCCAATTCCAACCGTTGTTTATTGTGGGAGTAATAACGGTTTGGATAATCGATCTGTATTGCAGGGCATCCTACTCATCAGGAGAAAGTAATAGTTTTTCAGCCCCTGATATGTAGACTGACTATCATGATAGATGTGTTGGGTTGGTGTGGCACCAGCCTGGTCCATTGACCTGTTTTGCACAGTGGAACAAACATGTGGCTGGGTGCAGCTGAAAGAAGCCTGATGTAAGGACTCAATGTAAGGTGAGGGGAGGGGGGCATCTGGAGATGGAGAGTGGGAAGGGCGAAGGAAGGGTGGGGAGAGAGGAGGGGAAGGAAATGGGTAGGAAGGAGATCCATAGGCAGGGGGAGGGGGGAAGAAAGATAGAGGGTGAGGACGAGATTGATAGGGAGAGGAGATAGATAGCGAGAAAAGGAAGTAGATATGAGTAGGGAGAGGGGGGTGTGAGGAAATGGATAGGAAAAATGGACATCAGGATATCAACAGAGTAATGTGCTTACAAGCAGAGACAGAGAGAGAGGAAGAGATGTACATAGAGGGAATATGGATAGAGGGAAAATGGAGGAAGATGCAAAAAGGAGGCGAAGGAGGAGGTAGATAGAGGTAGGAGGATGAGATGATGGAGAGAGATGGGGCAGAAAGAAATGAACGCATGGAATGGATAGGACGAGCAGTGTGCAAAATATGATATGTGTGGGGCGAATATATGATCCAAGATGCAGGGAAAATGCTTCGTGTGTACATAAATCATAAGATTAAGAACTGGAGACAGGATTTAAATCGTACTGTACAGATTAATAGAAACAAATATATCATTAAATATATCATTATCCTAGTGCAGATGATATAAGAATTTTGGGGAAAAGTGAACATGAGCCCCAAAAATTAGTGTAAAAATTTCATCAATTAGAGGATAAAGAATATTAGCCTCGTATATCAACAAAAAAAACTAAAGTCTTGCCAATCGCGGGAAACAACCCAAAAACTAAAAAAAATTATAGTGATCCACTGGAGCTTGTCCCCAGTTTTAAATATGTAGTATTCAATATAAGCCAAGAATGCACAAGATGCAGAAAATAAGATTAACTATTATCAATGATTATTTGGAAAGATAAACAAAACATTCCAGAACTAAGTACAGAAGGAAACGAATTGAAATATTACAAAAATGTAACTACAACTATATTGCTACGTCTAAGTGCTCCATGGATCCTTAAAAACGTGATAAAAGTAACATACATGCAGCAGAAATGGGATTTCTCAGGAAAGTGAGAGGTGTTACCAGGGACTGCCATATAAGAAATGAAGATATAGGGAATCACCTATTTATATTTGTAGTATTAATATAATGACTTAAGGAAATAAAACACTTTGGAAACACAACCTACAATGAGGAGTGTAGAGAGAACCCACGTCCGGCGAAACATAGATAGCTAAGATGAAATGTACACAGAAGAAGAAGACTCTCTCCTACGAACTTAACAGAGATTTTCCTGGATAGACCTTACTGCATCATCACGCTTCGCCTATACTGGAAGATGGCGAGCAGGGAATTGTTCCAGAATGTCTCAGTCACTAGGAGCGTCCTCAATATCAATGTTTTGAGTTCGAATCCCAGTTCGGCATACAGTTTTTATATCCCAGGAAGTGTCGTGTATTCCTGTATGGTGATGCAGTTGTTGCGATAATGCATTTATAATAAAGGGACGTGAAATAAAAGTTCCCATGTGCACTGCCTGAAGGAAAACGATGAAGCCCTCAGGAAGCAAAAAGGAAATAAAAATTCAGGGTATCAATTGTAAGTGATGATGGTCCGGTAACTGAAAAATCGAGTGAAATTTACAAATATCTTATCAGTATGAGCCCACTTATTGCTAAAACACCGCACCCCTAAGCACTGGATGCATACATCGATTCCATTGCGACGAGTCATCAAGCTGTTGTATTCAATCCTGGGGCACGTTCGTCCACACCTTTTGTAACTGGCCTTTGACATCGTGAATTAGCACTGGGGATGTGCATAGCATCCGATGGGTTCAAACCAGGTTCCATCGAAAATACTCCTGGTTTTGAGATCTTTCTAGTTATGTGGGTAGCTCAACATCAAGCAAACACTTCATAGATCCACAATCTGAGCAGCTGTCCCAAGGGATAAATTTCACTTCAGAGAATTAGCTGGTAATTCAATCCAACGACTAGACTCTGTTGTAAGGAATCACAGCAGAAAATTGTCACAAAAAGGTATGTCATAGCAGAGGAAGCAAGGCTGATATTTTCACCTGAGAACCGCAACCTCAGCGAGTTTACACACGTTAGAGTGCAACAAAACAGGGCTCCTCTGGGAGGGGGCAAGCGACTTGAAACACTGTTGCTACAGGCCATAAAAGAATGGGCAGAACGCTGTTGCTACCAAACTTGGAGTTTGTCAATACAAAGTCCAGAAACATCCCTACCTATTAAATAGGAGAACGGGTGGGGTCTGAAAGTGGTTGACCAGAGGTATCCCAAAAGTACAGAGCAACTCTTCTGACTGGCTAAAGGCGGTAATGCGCTGATGGATTGGGTGGCCAATTATGGGAAGGGAGAAATAGTACACCACCACATTCCTTTAAGTAACCATATTTTGTATTCAGATGGAGTTCTGTCAGATAGTTGGGGCGTCAACTCTGTGTTGCTCGTTGTCACCATTGGTGAGATACGACAAGTCTGTTTTTTTTCCACTTATTCTAGGTTTGTGCTTAAAATTCTGCAAGTGTTCGTTACTTATGTTAGCGTTCATGCCACGGACTGAAACACTGGCTTCTACTGAACAACCATTCACGTCCTTCCCTTTTCCTAATATATGGAATTAGGGTTCAGCGTATTAGTTTGTTTCATTTCAAATACATAGTCTTAATCACACCCCTCAGTATCTTTGAGTCCACTGTTGGGAGCATCGTCTGCGGTCTAAAAGTACGCACCCATTCTAGGTACCTTGTGATAGTGTTTGGTGCACTACTATGCGGGCATTCTACCCCGAATGGAAGTCTGTCTTTCTGCATTTGGTCTTAACCACTAGGAAATTGCAGACAGATCTGTAATCCCCCGTCTTCCGTTTATTGTCTTAGGTCACGACAGCATGCCGGTTACATCACCTCTCCAAACACACCCATTTGTCCAATGGCATTAACGGCAACATATGTATAGGCGGCTTCCTCTTTCATTTCTTAGCCCCAATCCATATTCACCTACTACATTTCCTTCTCTCCTTTTTCCTACTCTCGAATTCCAGTCACCCACGACTACTAAATTTTCGTCTTCCTTCACTACCTGTCTTTTATCTCATCATACATCTCATCAATTTCTTCGTCATCTGCAGAGCTAGTTGGCATATAAACTTGTAGTACTGTAGTAGGCGTGGGCTTTGTATCTATCTTAACCATAATAATGCGTTCACTGTGCTGTTTGTAGTAGCTTACCCGTTTTCCTATTTTTTTTATTCATTATTAAACCTACTCCTGCTTTACCCCTATATGATTTTGTATTTATAACCCTGTATTCACCTGATCAAAAGTATTGTTCCTCCTGCCACCGAACCTCACTAATTCCCCCTATATCCTACTTTAACCTATCCATTTCTCTTTTTAAATTCTCTAACCTACCTGTCCGATTAAGGGATCTGACATTCCACGCTCCGATCTGTAGAACGCCAGTATTCTTTCTCCTGATAATGACGTCCTCTTGAGTAGTCCCCGCCCAGTGATCCGAATGGGGGACTATTATACCTCCGTAATATTTTTCCCAAGAGGACACCATCTTCATTTAATCATACAGTAAAGCTGCATGCCCTCGGGAAAAAATTACGGCTGTAGTTTCCCCTTGCTTTCAGCCGTTCGCAGTACCTCCACAGCTAGGCCATTTTGGTTAGTGTTACAAGGCCAGATCAGTCAGTCATCCAGTCTGTTGCCCCTGCAACTATGAAAAGGCTGCTGCCCCTCTTCAGGAACCACACCTTTGTCTTGCCTCTCAACAGATACCCCTCGTTGTGGTTGCACCTACGGTATGGCTATCTGTATCGTTGAGGCACGCAAGCCTCCCCACCAACGGCAAGGTCCATGGTTCGTGGGGGGGGGGGGGGTCAAAATAGATACGTGTTTCAAAGTTTTACTGATCTTCGAAGTAGTCACCATCATTGTGCAAAACCTAAGACAGCGATGTGGAAGTCGTAGGATACCCTTAGCAGTGCCAGTTGTGTTGACAGTTCGAGAGGTGCGATCTATTGCTCGACGAATTTTCAGCAGTTCTGAAGCGAATGCCGTGAAATGTTTTCTTCAGGATAGAAATCGAGTTGAACTCACGAGGGCTAAATTCACGGGAATGCAGCAGGTGGTATAACACTTAGCAGCCCCATCAGTAACAGCTTGCACTGCACGTGTTTGAGCATTTCCTGTAAAATGGTGGTCAGGTCCTGCAGAAAGTGTCGTCACTTCTGTCTCTAAGCTGATCGTAGGTTGTGTTCCAAAACTAAACAGCATAGAGAGAAGTGATCACACTTTCTGCAGTAGTACCAGACCATTATTTTGCAGAACAATGCTCAAGCACGTACAGTGCAAGCTCTTACTGATTTGTTTGACTGATGGGGCTCCTAATTGCTATACCACCTACTGCACCCCCCTGCCTTAAACCTTCGTGAGTTCAACTCGCTTCGGAACTGCTACAGTTTCGTCGACCAATAGACCGCGCCGCTCGAACTGTCAGCACAAGTGGCACTGCTAAGAGTATCCTACGACTTCCACATTGCTAGCAACGGGTTATACACAATACTGGTGAGTACTTTGAAGATCAGTAAAACTTTGAAGCACGTATCTATTTTGTACTACCAGAAGATAAATAGTTGCCACTATTAAAGTTATAACCCACGTATGTGACAGTGAACTGGTTTTTTTAAAAGAAGTTTCCATAACTTGATTGTTAGTTGTTCATTTATTTTGCACAGTCATGATTTCGGGTTTTCAGCCATTCTCAAGTGGATACTGTCATGTCAAAACAAGTCTCACCTGTCTGTGATACGTCATCGTCGAGAAAACATATTTCTGCTCGTATAACCAGTTGTCATCTAACAGGACACGAGTACATATTGAAGACACATAATATTGCTGACATTGTCCACAGTGTGAAACCATTAACGTACAGTATGACGCGTTTAACAGCTAATATATTCCTGTGTCCTGCATTCATGGCGTGTGTACATGAACACAAGTGATGACTGTAGGCCACAGGAATATTTCAGATGTTAAATACGCAATACTCTAGATTAATGGTTCCTCATTTGGCCCATCGTCAAGTATATTATGTATCTTGGGTAAGTACTCGTATCCCGTAGTAGAACAGCTGGTCTATAAGACGAGGAGTATGTTTTCTCGACGATGAGAACACTTTCGAGGCTTTGAACCCTCTTCATGAAAAAGAACTTCCTGGGGTGCTCTAAGGGTTTAAATTGCGATACGGAATAGTCTGCAATCGTATTCCTCGTCGCCTTCGCTGCTGCCTATCATCGCTTTCGCTGCCAGTCATCGTCTTCGCTTCGACATCGCGCCCTAGCCTGTGGTCACTGCAGGCCGCGGTTTCACGGCCAGTCACGACGCCATCAGCGTAACAGCCGCTTCATCGCTTGTTTGTCTTTGCCGACGCTTCCGCCTGTACATCGCCGTCACCGCGTCTCTGCGTAACACCTCCACCCTTGTTACATCGGAGCCATTCTAATGGTTTACAACTTCACCACCGTAGTCCCAGCGCCGCTTCTGCTGCTGCTCTCTGCAGTCAACACCGAACATGACTCACTATCATAGTGAATCACCCTTCTATATCCATCATCTACTCCTCTCTATTTCCTGCTTCAACTTTCACCACATGGAGCATGTCCTCTAACCCACACACCTATATCCATCTCCCCTTACCTACAGCAACCTGTCCTGTAGCACCAATTATACATGCATATTTCTCTATGATCAGCAGCCTCCACCTTTCCTCTTTCAGCCACAAATCACCAGCAACATCCACTGCTGCAGCATGTGTCAGCACCCACGGAGTAACTTATGCAACAGGTGATGTCTCAGGCATCAACGCATTGAGCCTTACTCCACTGACCAACACAAGACATGCTGAAGGACCTGCACAGCTCCCAGTAAACAACATAATCCGCCATTCCCCATCCCACAATCATTCTTCCCTCAAACAGTCTTTAAGAATTTTGGTAAACATTTTTGGAATGCAGTGATCAATAAATTGTTATATTTAGATTAAAGTTCAGTCTTGATCACGTTATGTCTGTTTTAATGAGTAACCGGTTTCGGTTTTTTCTATAAAACCATCATCAGACCCATTGGTCCCTTGGGTTGGTAGGTGGAGCTCTCCTTGCTGCTGTTGACTGCACAGCAGCAAGGAGAGCTCCACCTACCAACCCAAGGGACCAATGGGTCTGATGATGGTTTTATAGAAAAAACCGAAACCGGTTACTCATTAAAACAGACATAACGTGATCAAGACTGAACTTTAATCTAAATATAAGTCTTTAAGAAACCTACAAAATGTCAAATCAGTGACATGTCTTCCACTCCTACACCCAAAAAACCACAAATACTCAGCATACGGATACAACTCTTCTTTCTCCTACATGTTCCTCTACCATCCACACCTTTATCCTTTCCACACCTGACCCAAACTTCCTTAAACCCGAATCCTTCACCATTGAAACAAAAATGAAAAAATCTACCCAGTCTCAACATATAACAAATCACTCCAAGAAAAGATTCAATCTTACTTAAGTCCCTAAGCCCCCAACTTTCATACTGCCCTCCTCACCAAAATTCCTTGCATTACCTTTGGTCCCAAAGCCTCCTTAACACCTATGACCACCACAATCAGGGCCAAACAAGCTCAGAATCACCACTGACCTCCCACCCTCATCACAGTGCTCACAAAAGACGACCATGAGATCATGGATGAGGAAATGTCATATGAGCTGATCAACTAAATTGATTTAAAAATCAGAAAAGTCCTGCGCGTCAGTGTTGACCTTGGTCTCACTCACCTCATCCTGTAATCTCTGAATCCGCTGCCATCATAGACCTTCTCCTTAAGGAGGGAACCAAGATCTACCACTACCACAATGTTGAACTTTTAAAATCCAATACTCAGCCCCACCCTGCCAAAAAGGGCTCCGTTACAATCACTACCATACTGCAGATTGTACAATCCCACCTACCTCTCCACACTTGAACACCTCCCATTTTCTTAAACAGTGCCCTCTTATCCCCTCCTAAATGCAACACCTGCAGCGACTCCCAACCCACATACTCTGTGGAAGGCAAAGCTATGTCACATGGTACAAAACCTGAGCTCGCTCTCCCCATCCATTCCACTGACAGCCACACCTATTCCAGAAATTCCCTCCAACCAACTCCTATCCTTGACCATATTATGAAATTCAATACAAACGTTCTCCAAAACATCTATCCATTACAGTGTCCTCCCTTGCTGCCCACTGAATCTTCCACATCAACACCTAGGCTACTTACTCCCAGAACCAGGTTCACTTCATTTGCACTGTCCTCGACACCACTGCCTAAACCTCCTCAGATTCATGCACAAAAAGCACTTGTATCCGTTATAAAGGTGTGACAACACTACAAAATCCTGTACCACAGCACCCACTCCTTCCTCACCAATAAAAGACTATTAATTCATGGTATCTCAACACAATGTCAATATATCTATTCTAAATGAAAAGTTCTTCCAATCTTATCACACCATTTGTACCTTTTCCTATATCCTCCACAGTCCAGTTAACCTCCTTTCCCTGGAATGAGGCAGAGTTTCAATTGGCCACATCAAGAACATCCTTGTTCTGCCACAGCACTCACACTGAACACCTTATCCTTATCCTGTTTTTTCCAAACCATAGCCATTACCTGTGCCACCACTACATCTGATATAATCGCCCCATGCTATACGACTTTCTGACCCACATAGATCCTAACTTTCCGAACTATATTATTGATGCATACCTCAATATAAAGCACCTGCATAACCTTGCAGACCTCCAGCAGTAGCATCAGTTTTGCTGATTCCCTCCAGGGTGACATTGTTCGCGTTTCACATGACATCAGTCCTGAAAGCAGCACCACCTTCAATGCCATCCTAGCAACACCCAATCTCCTTGGATGCCTCATTACAGAATTCCTCGATCCAGTTGGAAGTGACAACCTACCTGTACTCCTCACCATCTTCTTCATACAACCTCATCCCCATGCACCCCATCTGAAGCTCCATCTAAGAGCTATCCAAGACTACTCCTGTGCCAAATAGAATGCAATGCTTACTGAGAATCCACAGAAACCCAGATTGAAAACCACTATTGTCCTTCCAGCAGCCTGACGATATCACTCAGGCGACATGCCTGTGGCAGACATTGCCATACGCTATATCCACTCAAATTCCTACTAAGACCATATTTATAAATCACCTCTCCCTCCACCCACAAGCCCTACTACCCCTTTTCTTGCAGACATATAACCAGAATAAACTCACGTGCTGCTAGCAGCTACAGAGATGTATAAGGAATTTACGAAATGCAGGAAACTCCTGAACTGGTAACAGACGAGTACCAAACTCAACGCTACACTGCCCATTAACGCTTCCAAGTACTGGAAAGCATTCTATAGACTAACTGGCTATAAACCCATACATTATTAATCACGTCTTCACGATAACCATCTCTTACCTGACAACCTTAGCAACATTAACCCCACTTTGCAACCTATCTATCTTATATCTTCTTTACGCCTCATGGCCCACATTTTGATTACTCTCTTTTCTCTGGCACCAATAAACGTACTAGCACTATCTTCCCGCCCCTGGCTCCCAGCTTTCAGGATTTGGACAATAGACCACACACAGAAGTAAACATGCCAATTGGAAGCAAGCGACATAAAACAAGTACTCCACAAAAAAGCAACAATTCCCTCGGTCTCAACTGCATTATCTATAGACACCTCAAAGAATGACCCCCATCCTTTCCTATCAGTCTTGCAACCCTTTACACCCATATCCTCTCCACAGGCCTCAACAATGAAAAACATCTAAAATCCTACTTTTCCTTAACCTCAAATACTTCCTACTGATACCTCCTCCTACCACCCCACCTGCCCAACTGCAATGTATAGCAAGGTCTCTGAATCTGTCATCTGCCACCACATCCATCACCTTATTTCCATTCACGCATGTGGCTTCCATCCCAGTTTCTCCTCTGATGGCCAACTCCTGCACTGCATCCATCTCCCATCCTACCAGCTCACGATCTGTAGATCCGCTATTTTTGTCTCCCTCCACACAGTAGTAGCCTGCAACCATGTATGGCATTCTGGTCTCCTTCTCAAACTCCAGACATGCACATTTCTGGTTAACTATGTCTGCCTTGTTACATCCTTCCTGTCTAATCGCTCATTCTTTCTCACTATCAACACTTGCCTTGGGGCACTCCTGCAGCATGATGGAAGTTATGCAAAACCACGCAATAATTACAGGACCCACAACCAGGACCTTCTGCCTTCATGACTTCTAACTTGACATTTACAACCGTCCTAGCTAGCTAACAAGCACTAAAATATTTTGGACTAACGTTCAACTGGCCATTAACGTGGAGTCCCCAACTATTAACCATCCAACAGAAAGCCAAAATCAGACTAAAACTATTAACAGGCCAAACATGGGAATTACTCTCCTCCGCTGTTCTTTACACCTGTAAAACTCTAATTCAAACCATCCTTTGTTACGCAAATGTTGCATGGGTCTCTGCCCCCTATTGTTCTATAAATCTCTCCAGATCTTCGAACACCATCCACTCCTTCTCGCTTTCTGCATCCGCTGACCTCCCCTGCTTACTTCCTCCACCAGCTCATCAAATTCCCTCAACTTCTCACGCACATCAATCAACTATACATCTCCTGTACTGTCCAAAATCTGGTTTCCAGTAACCACATTGTCTCCCTTCTAATCTCCAATCTTGGTATGCTGCTGTACCTTCACAAACACATCCCTCTAACCCTACGCCTCCACACACCATATCCTATCCAAATGCAACTTCAAACAACTCCCTCTTTGAGGAAATGAGATCTGATCTGATATTTATCCCTCTTACCGACTGTAAGGCTTTCCCACTTATTCCAATCCACATCAGGGCTACTCACTCCTCTTCCCTCTGCCCCCTCCTGTATCCTATTCTTCTTGTGCCATACCCTCTTCCAACACCATTACTCCTCCTTACCCTCTGTCCTTCCAAATGGCTGTATTCCCACTATCTGTTTCACCTTCTGCCTATCAGCTCCATAACTTCTGCACCTATCACACCCATACCTCCTTACCCCTCCCCCCCCCCTCCTCAAAAAAACTACTATGGCCCATATTCTCTCCTCTGAAAATACTTTTTCACCCAGTGCAGGTCCTTCAGATGGTAAGTTAAAGTGCTGTAGGAGAATTTCACCTCACTGCAGCCGTATTTTTAGATTTTATATATTCTTCATCCTTATTTTAGCTGTCTGTCTTCTATCTTTTCAACTTAAAAAGTAAATAGTCCTTATATTTAGATTTTTTGGTCTCCTTTGTTTCGTTTTATGAGCACTCTAGGGTGAAGAGAGGAATATAGTACTGTTGAGAGCCTACAACCCGCCCTTGTGGGGCATGGGCCTACGAAATAACAATTAAGAAAAAATATCTCGACGATCAGCCCACCACCGACCGTTGTGGGGCCCGGGGGGATTAAATACCAATAAAGAGAAACAATCTCGACAGTGTACCAACTCACCTCATTCCTGCCTCTCCTTACTCATACTGAGCACCTCTGAACAATCTATATTATCTGCAAATTCGACTCTAATAATTCTATCGCTTTCCATCTGTTTTCCAAACCTCATTTACTGCCACACCTTTACCAGCTCGTGCCACCAACCCTCTACTTACACAACCTCCACATGCTTTCCCAAAGAATCCTCAACAGTCTCCTCCTGCCAGATCATTAACTTCATAATAACGTTTACTCACCCTGCCAGCTATAGCCCACCCCACCCAATTCACCTTATCAGGGCTTCCTCTCCCTCCCCTCTCCATATACCTTTATCCCCTCCTTCTCTTCTGCCGTTCTATCACCAACACCCCCTTTCCCCAATAAATACGTCACCAATTCCCATCACTAATCCACTCTGTCTTTTGCCCCAACAGCCCATCCTTCTCCATCGCTTCTGTGCACCAGTCCACCATCTTTATATCCCCACATATCTATTCTTTTCACCCGTCAACCTTTTCCCATTCAACAACTGAGTTCCTATTCCATGGCAGGTCTTTCCCATTCCTAGTGATAGAAAAGTTCATCTTTGCATGTCATTGTTTCGGCAATGTGTTTTAAATGTGCGCTTACTGTGTTTCATTTCAGTTTTTATTACTGATGTTTCAACTACCAGTGAAAGAAGTGTACATAAAATTTTAATTTTAGTTTTCATCTTTAAATAGTTTTAAATTCAATGTAATTATCCACTCTACCTGTTTCTTATTTATTGCCTAACATTTCATTGTCACTTCCTTGGAGAACTGGTTGCCTTCACCACTGACAGCCTGCCCCCTCCCTTCTGATGCCCATAATGGATGTGGAGGCACGAAATAGCAATAAAGAAAAAATAAATACTCGACTGCGTCATAGACAAGTCTGACTTATTTGAACATCTCAACGTTCACTTCAGAATGGCTGCAAAGCCGAAATCATGGCTTTGCAAAACATACGAACAGTTACATGTCAGATAACGGAAATTTATTTAAGGAAATTCTATATGAATTCGTCCCTGACGAATGAAAGAGCCTTAAATGAACTAATAGTACCATTGAGCAGGTCGGTCTTTAAATTTAGTGATGTAAGAAACTGGAATATGTCTTAGCTTTTTAATGTTGAAATCTCAGAATGACGACGCAATAGCTATTTATTTGTATCGTTTAACGGATCTGAAAATTGGCGCCAGTTGTCAGAAATCGGGCTTTTACAGACAATGGTAGTGATCGAAAGACAAAAATTGAGCCTATTTTATATAAATATGGATCTCCGGTAACTCCCTATGGTAAACGTTTGGCTTAGGTGCGTAAATTACAATCCGCCCAAAATTCATAATCATTCAGTTTATTAATAATCGTGAGGCGACAATTTTCCCTGACAATGTCGACAATTTTATGTACCCAGTCAGGCGTTAATAACGTATGAAATCCGTAGATTGGCCCCGTAGTATGTAAGGCCACTAAATGAGCAAGATCATGATTTTCTGATATGCTGAAAGAGTTCATGACCTAAGCATTGACCATGTTGGTATGGTGACATAAAATGTGCACGCCAGATGTAGAATTATAGGTATTTCACAGATGATTGTACCCAGAACCAAACTTAAAATTAATATCACAGAAACAATTCATAGATACTCAAATACTCATGGTCCCTATATCCTAGATTATATATTGCAACGGTTCGAGAACGGCTAGCTGATAATATGTGTATAGTTCATAACACGTTGTTAAGTCATAAAATACTATATAGAATGCTCACTATTCCTTCTTGGTTATTATAAAACGTTCTCCTGGCTCGTATAGCGTCGCTGTTCCTGATGTGCCGTCGAGCCACTTACGAAAATGAGAGTTCACGAGTGGAGTCTAAATAGATAGAGAAATGGACAACTGGAACCTTCAAATTGTAATAATACACAGATTCAAAATTTGGTAGGACAGCAATCCGTCGCTGTTGCACTGTGCTATTTCATACCAAATCCTCATCGAATTCGTAATCTAATTTTGCCATTTCATCGTTCTGGTCACACAGTGGTAAATATTTAATTTACTTATCCCAACTCAATTTAACGTAAGCACTAGTGAAACATTTTGTTAATATAATGCGGAGAGGCGATGGTGGGGTAGGGGAGGGGCTCACGCAGGAACGTGTGGATTCCAAATATACTGAACAGGCCAACGTGGGTTGGTCGTCGATATTAAGCACCAAGGTTTGCTCAGTTACTGGCCCTCAATCTATTCTGGAAACTGTGATGTTTATCTCTCCATCTGTTCACTTTCAGTTTATTGATCCATTTAGCGACAACAAAAACGTTCAAAATGCATAGCACGTTCTCTGTGTGTGAATAACTGCGTGTTCTGCAGCGTGATACGCTACACATGTGGATATGTAACAGTCATTACTTAACAAGAAGAGCTTTGTTACAAACGAAACGAAATTCTCTAATTTCATTAACATATTGTACTGCCGGTTATAGGATTTTCGTTACGCTTCGAGTAATACTCTGAATGAATGAAGTGACATACCTTCTGGTCAGAGATATATGTGCTATCCTGACTTATTTTTCCTTTTCTCCTATCTACCCATCCAGAACCCACAGCCAATATCTTTGATAGTCTAATCAGCCAGAATGTACTTTAACGATAGATTAAGTGTTCTTTCTACAACCAGATCAGCCTGTTGTGAAGGATGCAATAGAATGATATTTCAGTGACAGAATAAAGCACTAAGCCAAATCGGTAGTCGAACGAGAAGATACTCTTCCCACTTCTCTTAACGCAACTACTGTGGAAAGTGAGCACAACCAGCTGCCAGACACGAATACTGTTCAACCCATGTGTATGTATCATCTAAATTAATTAGATTAGATTAGTACTTGTTCCATAGATCATGAATATGACACTTTGCAATGATGTGGAACGTGTCAGGTTAATAAAAGGTGTCTATACAAGATATTACATCACACAAAATATTACATGACACTTTTTTTGTTTTTTTTTGTGGCTGTTGGGGAAACTACACACTTATTATATCCAAAAATTCATCTAATGAGTAGAAGGAGTTGCCATTAAGATATTCTTTTAATTTCCTGTTAAATGCTATATGGCTATCTGTCAGACTTTTGATGCTATTGGGTAAGTGACCAAAGACTTTCGTGGTAGCATTATTTACCCCCTTCTGAGCCAAAGTTAGATTTAACCTTGAGTAGTGAAGATCATCCTTTCTCCTAGTGTTTTAGCCTAGTACACTGCTATTACTTTTGAATTCGTTTGTTGTTAATAACAAATTTCATAGGTGAATACATATATTGTGGGGCTACAGTGAAGATCTCCAACTCTTTAAATAAGTGTCTGCAGGATGATCTTGGCTGAGCTCCAGCAATTATTCTGATTACACGCTTTTGTGCAATGAACAATCTTTTACTCAATGATGAGTTACCCCAGAATATGATGCCATACGAAAACAGAGAATGAAAATAGGCATGGTAAGCTAATTTACTGAGATGTATATCGCCAAAATTTGCAATGACCCTAATAGCATAAGTATCTGAACTCAAAAGTTTCAGCAGATCTTCAGTGCATTTTTTCCAGTTCAACCCCCCATCAATGCATACACCTAGAAATTTTGAATATTCTACCTTAGCTACCGTTTTCTGATCTAAGTCTATATTTATCAGTGGTGTCATTCCATTTACTGTGTGGAACTGTATATACTGTGTTTTGTCAAATCATAATGAGAGCCCATTTGCAGAGAACCGCTTAACTATTTACTGAAAAACATCGTTTACAATTTCACCAGTTAATTCTTGTCTGTTGAGTGTGATAGCTATACTTGTATAATCGGCAAAAAGTACCATCTTTGCATCTTCGTGAATACAGAATGGCAAGTCATTAATATATATTAAGAACAGCAGAGGACCCAAGACCGAACCTTGCGGCACCTCATTCTTGATTGTTCCCAGTTTGAGAAATTACCATTTTTTTGCATATTATCTGAACTGCTTAATTCAACTCTCTGTACTCTTCCAGTTAGATATGATTTAAGCCACTGGAGCACTGTCCGATTGAAACCACAGTACTTGAGCTTATCTCGAAGTATTCCATGATTTACACAATCAAAAGCCTTTGATAGATCAGAAAAAATCCCAACGGGTGACCTCCGGTTACTCAGAACATTTAATACTTCATTAGTGAAAGTATACATAGCATTTTCCGTTGAAAATCCCTTTTGGAAACCAAACTGACATTTTGTTAAAAATTTTTACAAAGGTGTGAAGCTACACTACAATAATTTTAAAAAAAGTTTAGATAAGGCATTCAGAAGAGAGATTGGGCGGTAGTTGTTGACATCAGGCATATACCATTTTGTATGCAGTGGTTTAACAGTGGCATACTTCAGTCTATCTGGGAACATACCCTGCTTGAGAGAGCTATTACATATGTGGCTAAGAATCCGACTTATTTCTTGGGAACAAGCTTTTATTATTCCATGTAAGCTTTTATTTTTGAGAGAGTTTATTATCTTCCTAATTTCAGCAGGAGAGGTGGGTGGAATTTCAAATGTATCAAATGGTGTGGGTAAGGCCCCTTCCATTAACTGCATTGCTTTTTCTAATGAACATTTAGATCCTATTTTCTCTACAACATTTAAAAAATGATTATTCAAAATGTTTTCGACTTCCGGCTTCTGGTTTATCAAGTTTCCATTCGCTTTGATGGTAATGCCCTCATCCTGTACTCTTGGTTGCACTGTCTCTAAAATTCAGTGTGTCTCATTATCCAACAGATATAGAAAAATCGACAGTGGTTGCAGCAGTACAACTACTTTGGTAACAAAGTCATCTATTATGGTGTCGGTTTCCAGTGTTCCTACTCGCATTATGCTAAAAACAATGGAAACTTAGGTAAATATTCAAGTTCCCCGTGTTGAAAAGGCTCCAGATAGCCCTATCTTTCCAAAGTTAAAATATCGCTTATAAATTAGATGTTTTTTCAGGAGGTATTTGCTGCTAGGAAGTTGAAATATTTACAGGTTATGTATTGGAGTATTGGATGCAACTTAACAGAGGGATTTTAAAAAATTAGAATTCGATTGTTAGAGACTAACTTTTCTATTCTAATGAAAAATCAATACTTCTGTGCCTTTTTTGTTTATAAATTCTAAAGGTTTATGGAAAACGGCTGTGTTAAGTTACGCAGAAGTGACTGTGAACATTTCCTGAAAATTTGAACTTACTTGATTCGACAGGTCCTGAGAAAACATGCAATTTGTATGAAAAAACCTAAATTTAACGAATCGAGTGACAAAGTGTGAATCACGTTCTTAATGCATTCCAGGTCCATAGGATGGATTATCTTTATCTTTTCCGAACCCCTCCTCCAGCTTCCTCTTTGTCCTTCTCCTGTTTACTCTGGCCTGTATTTCTAGGCTATTTACAGGCCTTGTCTAAAGAAAACGTTGTTAGTAGCATGTTGAAATCTAATTTCATTCCTGTACTTCGAAATTCTTTGCAGCTTGCAGCGCTGTCGTCATTTAAAGTAGCAACAGCATCATAAACACCAAAGTGATATGTTTCTACTCCTACAAACACAGTCGTGGGGATTCTTGACTAAATAACACTATTTACACTTTTATTGGGGTTTTAAGTTTTTCCATGAACACATTTTTTTCAACAGTTCAGGTGCTGCAAAGCCTTTGAAAACAGGTTTTATCACCTCCATTGCAGCATCAGGGTGACTATGTTTATGAGTGTACACTTTAGTAATTAGCAATCCCTTGTTGTACTTACAGCATCAGATTTTTTCCATGGGACACATGAAACGATGGGGATTTCCATAGGTTGAAAAACAAAGAAGAAAAAGAGCCCAAACGCCTTCTTCATTTTATCGACACTGTGTGTATTTTGCCTAATAGTCATTTCACAGTAGTTCAGTTAACTTTCCTTTTCCATCCAATCCTTTACCATCACTGAGATTTTGTTATTTATACGAAGGTTTCAGTCGCCGAAGTCTTGATCCCATTCGTTTCTGAACGTGTCCAATACACTCAAATTTCTGCACTGGAACATAATCACCATAGGGCTTCAGTTTTTGAATACGTTTGAAACATTTAGAATCACCCGGCATCAAGGTCATTCAATTATCGCACTTCATGACACGCAACAGAACTTTGTAATATACTAGCAACACCAGCCACTTCCGCGGCTCCGCGTTTATAGTTAGCTGTGAAATTATTTTCATGTGTACCTTTAATTTTTTGATGTTATTGCTACATATAAAACTCTCCCTGATACATACTGATGGCAGACACTGTACCATGAAGAGATGTGTGTCCCCGTATAAGCCAGGTACTATCGAATGTAGAAGTCAAGTCTGTCTTACCTCTGTATTCCATTACTGCCTCTTCCACAGCTTTATTCATGGATTCTATACAGAAATCTTCTATAAATCTATTATAGTTCGTAAACTTGGTTGGGGAAATTGGAAGATTCATCATTCCACAGAAAGCTTCACCTGCGGTAGCACACTTGTAAGTAGCCTATTTATGTGCTTCCATGTTGGCAGCGCTTTAGACTACATTAATATCACTGACAGTGCTGTGCGCCCTTGCAAAGACACTCTGTGGCTGGATGGACTCGCAGTTAGATGTTAATAGTTAGCAATGGTGGAGGTGAGAAGCATTCGGTCTAGACCTGTGTCCGTCATGGAGATTTAATATTGGCTGGATATGAATTGCCAAATGTGGTTAATGGAATTATTGACGATTATATATTTTTTGGAACTGGATGTCACATGATTAAGCTAAAATCTGCTAACTGCAGTGTTTGCTCTGGAACAAAATCTTTCCTTTGCGAAGCACATGCCTATTAATAGTTAGAGCCTACAGTAGTTAGAATCTTTTTATTTAGCTGGCTGTATACTTGCTGTATCTGCTGTAATACATGTCATGAAGATTTTCTGCGAGATAAGCGACTTATGAGGTGTATGGACTGTTGTTAGGATTTCTTCTAATTCAGGGCCATTCTTTTGCGTTAATTGATAGTCAGAGTGCGTTATACTTGAATATTGTCGGTCATAAATAAATAGGATAAGTTGTAGTTGTATTTCGCAGGGAAAATTCTGTTGGTCAGTGTTTGAAATGAGATGATAAAAAAATTGCTAAGAGACAGTAGGTTCAATTTCACTCTGGAGTTTAAGTAGGCATTCAGCAGTTTCAGACATAAATAAGTAAGCATCACCTGTCGACTCTTAGCCGAGGATACCTCACTGAAATCATCTGACTTTTTTGTAGTTCATAATTAGTGTATGAGTAGAAATTAGTTACTGTTTACTGCTAGCACGTTAAGGTACATACAGAATTTGCTTTGTAGTTGTAGTTCCATATTGTTGTACTGTATTTTAGTGAGCAAACCCGTTGTGGCACGCATGTGGATTTGCACAAAGGATCTCGCTATTGCTTTTGAAATTAATTAGATATTGGTTATTTTCAGTGCTATTTTAGGGTGGGTTCTTACTTTTGCTCTTCAAATTGTTCTTTTGTGTGTTATCGTGTGAAACAGTGTGACAATCAGGGCGTGTGGAAAGCGTAAAACTAGGATGCAAAGCAAATTGAGAAATGACAGTGACGATGAGCGTAGCTCGTTAGCACCACCTTGTAATGAAGAGACGAATGTTCGAGACAATAATTTGATAATTTGCATAGTGACGTGGACCAGGTAGTGAACAGTGGTGTAGAGAGTGAAACAACCAGTGAACAGGAAAATGTTGTCGATATATCGGTTCAGGAATGCGAAATGACAGAACAAAATCATCCAAATACCGTAGATTCAGGTTTTGCGTCATTGCACTTTCCACAAGTAAGTCAAGGCACACCCTCTGTTTTTCTAAATACGAATCCTGCCGATGCAAACGCACAGACGAAAACCACAAAGGAACATGTACCACTCACTAATGCATTGTTATTGCAGTTCATGCAAAAATTCGATCAAAAGTTAGACGCAGTGGAACAAAATCTTCAGAAGTTAGAAACAGTAGAGCAGAATCAGAAACAAACACAGCAGCAAAGGGAAGAAAATCAGAAACAAACAGCAAGAAATGGAACAAAATCAGAAAGAAACACTGCAACAAATTAAAGAAAATCAGTAACGAACACAGCAACAACTCCAAAAGTTAGACATAACTGAGCAAACGCTTAAACAAACACATGAAGGTTTAACTGGTGAGTTACTTAAATTAGAAACGAAATTTAAAAAAAATTTGTAAAAATGTAAAAACACAAATTGATGAGCAATTTCAGTCTATTTTTTCGTCACATGAAAGCACATTACATAATCGTGAAGCAGCCATAAAGGAACTGCAGATCATTGTTCACGAAAATCACGACACCTTGCAGGCTAAAAATGACTCAGTTGCATCTACCGATACGGTCACGCAACTTGTAAAAAATCAGGAAAACTTAAAGAACACGGTAGATACTATTACGACACAAATGGACACTCTCAAATTTGGTTCAGAAAAACACAATGAGGACATTAGCTCACTATCGGAAAATGTAACCGAACTTTCGCATTAGTTAACAAATTTATCTACAAAGGTAGATGATGACTTGAATGATACAAAACTGGTAACCCGTACTGACAGAGGAGTACAAGGAAATTAGGAAACTTAAACAAAGTCAGACTCAAATTAATACGCAACATAAAAGAGAAATGCGGGAAGTACGAGGTCAGTTGGCACACGTAACACAATAACTTCATATTTCAGAGGCTACTCGTGCACCGACACCGGATGAGGGATTTAGAAACACGGAAAAGTCACAAAATAGTAACACAGGGTATTTCGGATATTCTGGAAGAAGCTGGCGAGATGGAACCACTGACACGATGTAGGAATGACCGATTTGCGACTCGGCTTCACGATGACTTTGAGTATGAGCTCTTCATCACAAGGCGTAAATTTAAAACATTCAAGAATTCCAGTAATTACGTACATCCACAACCTTGGCCTCATCAATTTTCTCATTACTTACTTCCTAACTGGTCATTAGAGCACAGGATACAATTTATGAGTGGTCATCTAGAAAATACACCATCTGTAAGAATGCGATCGGTATTTCGCGACCTCATACTGAAGGAGATTTTTTATCGCGCCATCCTTTCTGCATATTGGCATCACGCTACTAAAGATCGAGTAAAACATAGTATTATTATGATGAAACATTTCGAACAGTATGAATTTTCGATCATGGTGAAATATTTTGAAGTTACTTTACACAAGAATCAGAATTTGTCAAACCGGTACAGTCTCTCGGAACTTATCCGCGTTTGCTTAATTAAGTTGCCTGAGTATTTAAGACATATTATTTAGGCAGGTCGTTGTAAGGATGACATCGAAGTTTTTCTGGGACTTTTTCAAGAATTGGAAAATTGACACAGACAATTGACAATTACAGGTCACATCTGTCACAATTTCGCAACGACGGAAATAATAACTGGATACGGCAAGGCTGTTCTTATAACCCAAATCGTGATCAAAACAGACACCACTCGTATGACAACCATTGGAAGAAATATAATAGCTACAGAGAAATATCACATCCTCGTAGCAATGACTATGACAATGATAACCGTAGAAACAGATAACATTGAAACCAGAACAATTATTATCAACGGTGACAAAATGACTTCAGACGCAACAGTCCACTCGCAATTACGATTCTGTAAGATATTCTCCATCACGTGATCGGCAAGAAGGAAGTTACAGAAATTACCGACATGACGACAGACGCTATAGTTACAACAGACCAGAATTTAATCAGAACTGGCGTGATTCAAATAGGCTATAAGGTTTACTTTCTTGGAACATATACTGCTAACGATGTTTTACTGCAACATTTTGGTTTACTTGAAAAAACATTTTGTATGTAAACTACTTTCAGAGAAGTCGCAGATGGCATGAGTATTTGGTTTGTCTGACAGCTGCACGAATATATTACGACGCTTGTAACGACTGACACAATATTCATATTGCTTTTACGCTGTATCTATTTATGTTTGCACAGTTCTCTACGTTCTTCTGGAGAGATAAACATTTTTTGGTAATGACTTTTGTTTCACAGCTACAATGAAAGAGGTATTTTTCGTAACACAGCAATAAGTTAAAGTATAGGACTATCAAGGTCGCGGCAATGAAAGTAATAACTACGACATTTTTACGCATGGCACTTTACTTTTCTATATGACAAAGGTAAGTACATTGATTTTTGTAGAACTTTGCTTATGAACGGCGATAACTACGACACTTAGGTACATTTTTACCGCTAAGCAGTGACAGAAATTTTCTCACAGCAAGAAGAATAGTTCAATGCTACATGACACGCATTTGAGTAATTACCTTCTGTACTTGGAACATTTTTAGAAATATTTTTGAATTACAATGATAGAGAGAAGGTTTTCGGCGTACTTTTAATTCTGCAGTTTTAATCTGTAACGTATGAGGTATAATTACGTTTTACCTCATGGGGGTACGCCTACTTTGTGTACCATGCATGTGACAAGCGCAAGGCGCCCTAGATAATGGGGTATGATTATAAAATTTTACACATCGGTACCGTATTTAACTAATATAGAATTACCCGTATATCTAGTCTTTTAACTGAGAGGAGTAACCTTTCTACTGCGTCACTGAGACATGTCTATATAGTTACACAGCTCGATTACTTAGCATTTATGAAATTGTATTTTGTCAGTACTTTGTAAACTGTTCATATATTTTCGGAACCATTCTGATACTGTGAGAGCTTTGAGAAAGGTGTATTGTATGGGAGCATGATTTTTGAAGTACATAAGAGCTAGATGACACTACTGAAATGAGCAGAGAGCATTTCTTTAAGGTTTTGAGGTCACTGGAGGAAACTACGACAGTTTTGAGATTTCTTTGATGTGTTATGACGATATTTTTGCGACGATGATGTGTATTATGACGTCGAGATATGGTTATGATTATTATGAAAAGTGAGTATACATATGAATGTGAATATCAGAATTCGGGTGGGAAATTTCTGATTATTTGTAGATTTGATTTATCTGTTATGATAATATTTTTGCGACGACGATGTGTGTTATGATGCGGAGATATGTTTATCACCAATAAGGGGGTGCTATATGAGGAAAGTGTTATGCTACATGTTTATTATGATTAAGTATTGAAGCACTATCGACGTATATGTAAATGAACAGTGAGTAGGGGTTTGAGACTCTGGTTTGTGGGAAAAAATGTTGGAAACCAAGAATTGTATTTTAAGAGTTATGAGATATGGGTATATATGTGAATATGAGTACCACAATGCTGACGGAAATTTTTGGGCACTATTATTGATGAGATTTCGTTTCTACACATTCCTACTGTAACATTTTCGAACTGTGAAATTTTGTATCAGTATCAAACGGTCATTGCAGTGGAATTGGTGTCGTAAATGTTTTGAAAAGAAGTGTATGTGACCTTGATGTAATGCTCTGTTGCATGCAGCTGCACGCTAGCTGGGACAATGCCTGATATCTAGTTTCTAGGGGGGTTGGAGCAGTGATCTTATTAAATAATATGTATTATTTACGCTAATGTATACACTTTCTGTCAACAGATCTATTAAATAATAATTCAATGAACCATATTCTTAAAAAGAGCACTTGGAAAGGAAAGAACAGTAAGAAGGAGAAGGGACTAGTAACTAGAATTGCATACATAATTTTCTTTTCAAGGACTTGGTAACATTTTTGGTAGAATAAGTTGTGGTGCACCAATCTAGTGTTAAGATGTGACATAGACATTAAAATGTGAATAGACAATTCTCTTATCTGCGTTGCTGTCTTTACTGTAATATTTTTTCTGCTTGTGTTTTGTCATGTTTAGGTATAAAGTTTTTACATTTGTTGCTGCTATTTGTCAGGCATTGTCCTATTGAATTTTACATTGTATTAGTGTGTTAAGCTAGTTTTACCAGTGATTTACTTTTTTGTTTGCTGCATATTCCCTTCTATTAATTGTAATACAGAATTTTCTTTGCCAATTTAGATATGCCGCTGCTTGCTTTGCCAATTTGCATTTTTGCCAATGTTGCTTGTGCTAATCGTTTTGTGCTGCTGCATTGTCTCATTTTCTAGTTTATGTATCTTAGCTCTGTAGATTTAAGCTACCTTAAGAAGGGATACATTATACAAGAAAATGATTTATGATTAGTTGGGAAGAAGTGCATTGAGAAGTTACGATAAAAAAGGTTTGGCCAAAGAGTATTGTACACTGAGAAACACTTGTTTTGAAAAAGGAAATGAACACATAGGTAGGGTATAGTCACAATGGGTTTAGGTAAGCTTTTCCTGGAAACAAATGATGAGGTAAGAAATTTGTGAAAGTATAAATACAGGTAGATAGGACTTTTGTTGGGAACAACTGTTGAACCAAGGGGCATCTCCAAGAATTAAATGAAGTAGTTTAAGCTGAAAGCTATAGAGGGATCAGCATGAAAGATATTATTGAAAGGAGATAACTGAAAGAGAGGTATAAAATCATCGCCTTAAGTACAGCAGTACCAAATCTTTCAATGATAACCGACCCTGTCCTTTCCTTTTGTGTTATTCCACTACATGTTTATGTGTGGGTCTGTGTTTTTCCTGTCTGTGTGTGTTTACCTGATAAGATAAATGTGGTAGAATCTTTATCTTCTGATACTAAACTCCATTCACTATGATGAGGAATAATGTTATCCTCAAATGTAATCTGCACGTTCTTTACTTTGGAAACATGTTCAGACATTGTTTAATATGTTACGTTTTCTTTTAATGCTCATGTGTCAAATTAATGTTTCTAAGAATAATCTCATTTTTCGTTTATTTGCTTATGTTATAATTCCTGTAAGACACATTTATATGCTTATTTCTGTTATTTTGTAAAACCTGTATTACTACAAATTTTATAAGTATTATCAAGTTCCTTGCTGTAATAACGTTTTCTTTACCTTTGTAATTGTAGTCTTATGCTGTAAAATTGTAGTTGTATAGACACCAGTTCTTCAAGTTATGTGAATAGTAGTGATTCATTTTGCTGCACACATTTTCATACTACATGTATGAAATCTCAGAGGTTATATGACTGTGTTAGTGCTTGCACATGTGCTGATAATTCAGCGACATCTTGTTGACCACATTGCTGGTTCTAAGGATATTACAAAAAATTTGTGAGTGCATAAGTGGTGGTTCATGGACTTGCTACATTTTCATCAAGACTTTTCAATTGTGTTTATGTACCTGCACAGTCGCAATGGAAGGCTACTGGCCATCTCTACAAGGTCTACAGTGGATCTGCACCTTTGGTGGCCCATTACCACCATAATCTCTACCAGGACTCCAGTAGGTCTGCACCTGTGGTAGCCCAATACTACCATAATCTCTACAAATAACACTGTTGGTCTGCTCTGTCGTGACCTATCAATTCTACCCATATTCTTCAGGAGTTCAACTGACTCTGCTGTGGGTCTACTCTGTTATGGCCCATTACCAGTCTTCAAGTCTTCATGTCAAGTGTCAACACTGTGTTTCTGTTGGGAGGACAACACTACTTCCTCAAGACTGCATGAAGGTCCACTACTTATGCGTGCATTTTCTTTTACTGCTCAGACTTAGTGCATAAAACAGTCATAGACTACTCTTCTGATGAATGATTAGGACTGTCTTTAGGGATTGTGACAACAACTTTTGCTTTATTGACCAAGTGTATGCTACTAATTGTGTGCAGCTGATCTATTTGATATTGTTTATATGAAAAGTTTTTAACAGATTTGTCTTGGTCACTGCACAAAACAGTTTGTAAAATTTGGAACCTGATGTCACTTGATTATGGTAAAATCTGCTAAATACATTGTTTTCTCTGCAACAAAATCTTTCCTTTGGTAACTTATCTGTTATTAGTTAGAGCCTACAGTAGTTAGAATCTTTTTAATTATCTGGCTGTATACTTGCTGTATCTGCTGTAATACATGTCATGAAGATTTTCTGTGAGGTAAGTGACTTATTAGATGTATGGGTTATTGTTGGGATTTCTTCTAATCCTGGGCCATTTTTTTGAGTTAATTAATAGTCATATTGTGTTATCGTTGCATATTGAGGGTCATATATGTGTAGGATAACTCTGAGTTGTATGTCGTAGGGAAAATTCTGTAGGTCAGTGTTTGAAATGAGATGGTAAAAAAATAGCAAAGAGACAGTAGATTCAATTTCACTCAGTAGTTTAAGTAAGCATTCAGCAGTTTCAGTCATAAATAAAGTGTCACCCTTACCAGTTGTATGCAAGTCATAAGCAAATGTAATGTTGTGTTTCTAGAATTTTCTACCGTTCCCTTTATTTGGAATGGGCCTGTATTGTATTGCGTTGTATGTTAACCAGGGGCCTAGAAACGATGGAGAGGCTCTATCCTCACTGCAGCCACAGCAGTCCACAACCCAACGACGAATACCGCAGTCCACTTCACCCCTCTGCCACATCACACCGAACCACTCTTTCAGGGTTTTTGTGCGGTTTGACCCATGGCGGGGCCCCCAGGGAACGTCTCAGACTGGACGAGTGCTACCCCTATGTTCACATGGTAGAGTAATGGTGGTGTATGCGTACGTGAAGATCTTGTTCGCGCAGCAATCCCCAACATACTGTAGCTGAGGCAGAAGAGGGGAACCAGACCACTTTCACTGAGGCACATGGAAAACCACGTAAGAACCATCCACAGACTGGCCGGCTCACCGGACTCCGACAAAAGTCCGCCAGGCTGATTTGTGCTGGGAACCAGGCGCTCCTTCCCAATCTGGAAAGCCATGCATTAGACCGCACGGCTAAACGGGTGGACCAGTTGGAGTTACAGCAATACTGTTCCAAATGACGGACATGTATTAACAGTTACCACACTTCAGTTCCATTTCACTAGTAAGTCTTACATTATTTTATATAGAGTGTTCCACTACACTGAATACACCTTACACGCTTTGCTAAAACCGTGTTGAGAACTGACATATTAAATATTTCATTCACATCCGACTCGCCCATAAAACATTAATACTTTTCAGTAACTGAACCATGCTTCCTCTACACAGAACCTTCTTTCACAGTTTCACTGCAATGGCCAGGTTTACTAGGAAAGTTAGGTTAACGCACTTGTTTATCGTTTTTATAATTTACTGTAGTAACACCTAGCTTTGGATTTCCAACATCTCACCTTCTCTTAAAAGCCTTTAGAGGATTTCTACTCACTTTGCGTTTACCTATGATTATCCTTCAATAAAACAGAGACTTCAATGAACAGACTTCACTACGACTATCTTCAGGATTGCAAATGAGTAAATAATCACGGAACACACGACAACCGTGCGATCGATATGTATCGAACTATTACACGTTAGCCACCGCACTTATTTTGTAAACTCTGTTTTCTCTCTCATCTCTAAAACGTATATGATGAGCTTGTAGGTTCATAACATTTGGCTGGCCGGGGTGGCCGAGCGGTTCTAGGCGCTTCAGTCAGGAACCGCGCGACCGCTACTGTCGCAGGTGCGAATCCGGCCACGGGCATGGATGTGTGTAATGTCCTTAGGTTAGTTAGGTTTAAGTAGTTCTAAGTTCTAGGGGACTGATGAACTCAGAAGTAGAGTCCCATAGTGCTCAGAGCCATGTGAACCATAACATTTGACAGCAGTTTAACGGCGCCACAGTGAGTCACGCCCATGCATAACGTATTTCAAAAATATTTTAGAAAGACTTGTAGTATTTTCGAACGGAATAAGTTATATACTGAGAAGGAAAGGTCTGTAGATGTTTTAAATGCTAAAAAGTAAAAATTGAACCTTTCTGGAACACACTAAGGGCGATAACTGCCAAATCACATAGGCATGAACACTGGCAACCGTAAATTTTGCGGATGGATAATGTATAATGTAGCTTACTTACGTTAGAATAATGTCCTATCACAAACAAAAAGCATACTGCTTTATTTTAAATAACTAGCCCGTTGGTGTTGTGTAAACCCTTAGGAATATGGCCCATGGATAAATCCTTGTGAGTAATTATATTATATGATTCCTTAATACTGTTCGACAGTGATAAAATTTCTGTACAAATGTTTCAGGAAGATCGCAATCTCGAACAGTTTTAAAATGCTGTCACCAATTTAGTCGATGCGGTCCTCCACTAATTCTTCTCTTGTAACGCGCTCTTCATTTCTAGCCTCTACCTTCCCCCACAGTTTTTACCCTCTATACCTCCATCAAGTGCAAAGGACTTTATTCCCCGATATCTTAACACGTGTCCTATTGTCCAGTCACTCCTTCTTGTCAGCGTTTTCCTGATGTTTCTCTCTCCGACCGCTCTGCAAATCTTACATGACTGAAAGTGCGTATTGTAGGAAGTTTTAAGAATCGCAGATCTCGTCACATTGACGGTATGAATCTGTGTTCTCGCACGTAGCGATATGTCTGATCAAAAGTATTCTCATCATACTCATTTGAAACACCGTCTAAAATTTATAAAACAACGCAGCGCTTCTTATCGTTCAAGCCCTAGCGTTAAAATTTGTAATGTAAAAAGTTAAGTCTGTCTTTGAATGCTTACTTATGAAAAATTGACAAAAAGTCGGAGACACATAGTAATTCATCCGTCGATTATGTCACAGGTTATTGTAAATTAGCACTGTCACTGGTTGTCCTAGTCGGAACTGCATCTAGCTGACATACTTTGAAAACCATCAGTATTTTATAGCATACGTTTTTTTATGAACTTCACAAGAAATGACATGCTGCTGCGATGTCCTGCTACCCGTATGTTCAAATGTATGATCTGTAGAACTTAGGAGGTACCGTTTCCACAGCCTTGAAACAAAAATATAAATAAAAACCAGGAATGGAGGAAGAATAACTGTCCAAAAAGAGAAGTAGCGTCGTTATACATAACAGCTCGCTATGTCATGAAATATAGGGTTGTATCTACATAGATGCTCCGCAAGCAACCGTACGGCGCTGGGTGGACGGTACTCTGTTCCACTATTAGTCATTTACTTACTAGTTCCACTGGCAAACAGAGTGAGGGAAAGACGAGTATGTGGTACCGCAAGAATCCGAGTCTCTCGAATCTTACGTTCGTGGTCCATACACGCAGCGTATGCTGGCGGCAGTAGACCCGTTCGGCAGCCAGCTTAAAATGCCGGTTTTCTAAATTACTGCAGTAATAGTTACTGCAGTCCTGCACATCAAGGGGAAGGTGATGTGCAGGACTGCAGTAACTATAGAGGTATTGAACTGATGGCACACACAATGAAAATTTGGGAAAAGAGTTATAGAAGCAAGATTACTCAAGGAGACTGTGGTGTGGTAAGAACAGTTGGGGTTCATGCCTGGAAGAGAAACGACTGAAGCAATACACGCTTTAAGGCGGATAGTGGAGAGACATGGGGAGCTACAAGCCCATCTACATATGGCTTCCATTGATTTGGAGAAAGGGTACGACAGAATCCCAAGGGACGAAATATGGAGAAGCATGAGAGAGCAGTGCGTGCCAGAGAAGTATGTAAGGGCAGTGAAGGAAATGTACAGAGGAGCAATGAGACAGGTGAGAAGAAGTGTGGGCATTACAAAGGAGTTCCCAGTAAAAGTAGGGTTACATCAAGGGTCTGCGCTTAGTCCCTACCTCTTTGACCTGATTATGGATGTGCTGATGAAAGATGTGAAGAAGGGAGCGCCATGGAATATGATGTTTGCGGATGATGTGGTTCTTTGTGCCCAGAGCATCGACAGACTGGAGGAAAAGCTGGAGGATTGGAGGAAGGCACTAGAAGAAAGAGGGATGAAAATTAGCAGGACAAAGTCAGAATATTTAGCACTAAAGGATGTGCAGATGAGGTCTTGCAACATTCAGGATGAGGAGCTGAAATCGGTCTGCAAATTTAAATACCTGGGGTCATACATACAGAGGGACGGAGGACTGAAAAGCGAGATACAACACCGAATAAATTGCGATTGGAACAACTGGAGGCAAATGAGTGGAGTGTTGTGTGACAAGAAGGTGAGCACTGGGTTGAAAGGGAAAGTGTACAAGTCGGTGGTAAGACCTGCTATGATATACGGGCCAGAGACATGGACAATCACAGTAGCCCAGGAAAGGAGGATGGAAGTGGCGGAAATGAGGATGATGAAGTGGATGTGTGGGGTAACAAGAAAGGAAAGGGTTAGAAAAAGATTAGAGCTGTGAAAAGTGGGACCCATGGGGAAAAAGATACAAGAGAGCAGACTAAGGTGGTACGGACATTTACAGAGAAAATGGGAAGAGTATATTGGAAACAGAGTTGAAGATATAAAGATTGAAGGAGCGAGAAGGAGAGGAAGACCGAAGATGAGGTAGAAGGATAAGATATCCGGAGACCTGAGGGTGAAATAATGGAAGAAGGAAGAGGCAATGGATATAATACTAGGGAGCAGAAGCATCCAGAAAAGCAACGCCGACCCTACGTGACGTGGGACAAGGCGACGATAAAGAAGAAGAAGAAGAAGAAAAGAAGAGGATTGTGTAAATCAGGAAACTTGTAATGCTGTAACCGAACATTACAGGATTCTTCTTCCTACTCACCCGCATTAACTTACGTTTTTCTACATTTAGAGCTAGCTGCCATTAATCTCACCACCAAAATTTTTTCTTGGTCTTATTGTATCTTCCTACAGTCACTCAACTTCGACACCTTTCCATACACCACATCATTATCAGCAAACAACCGCAGATTCTACCACGTTGTACTCAGCGATAACTAATTATAGCTCTGTCTTGAGGTGCGATATCAGCATTTGTTTGTTTCAAAGCGAAAATCAATATAGTATTGTGTTTCTTAAAGAAAATCAGCATCTACACGGTAGTTAGGTAACATAAAGTTTATGAAAACGTCGACATCGCTGTCATTAGCTAGAGGAAAATTTGTTCTTAAGACTTTGCTATCTATAGTGAGGCAGGTGATAATAATGTCGAAGCCCTACTTTCTAAGTAGAAGGCAAGTGTAAATGTGATGTCGCACTTTATAAAGACTTATGGATGAGGGTCTCTCATCTACGTGCTTGTCTGCCTGAAATAGAAGCTAATCACATGACAAGTCTACTAGAGGAGGAACGATGAGTTATGAACACGCATCGTGTGTGTAAAGAAAGTATGGCACGTTACTAACTTGATACTTATCCTTTTTGTCCAAGGAATCTTCTTACCTGAGAATAGCAAGGACAAAGTAAGCAACTGATAAAAGACCATTGAATATTGTGTGTATAAAGATATCATCATTAGCAGGATGTAGGATGCACTACAATAAACTTTTAACGTTGAGGATTAGTAAGTAAATTATGCAGTAGCGACAACATTTTGGTAAAATTGTAGTTTTTTTAAAAAAAAATGAAGGTGCATATCCATCACAGAATGTTCATAAACCTAAGAAAACAGTATGCGTGTAGCCGGTAATGGATGGCATGTACTGGTGCCAGATAATCCTGAGGGCAAAATTATGCAAATCATGAGGGTATGACACATAATTAGAGAAACACGCTATCTGTTTGGCGACGTTATTATGGATACATTGATATTTTATTCGATGTCTCTTTCTAATCAGTTTTACTACATGTCTATATAATTTTTCCACGACTTGCAATTAAGAATATAATGTGTGCATCTTTTTATTGCATCTTGGTGTACCAAAAGAGATACTTACTGTTATTCAAAATTAAAGTATTCGCTACAGATTTTAAAGCTGCATATAATATGTAATTTTAACGTCGTACTCCAAAAGTTGCATAGCAGAAATGTTAGTACCCAGCTAAGCCCTAATGTTAATGTCAGTTATTTAATGAGAACTAAGGTTTACCACTTCTAGCAAGATGTTATGAACTACTGCAAATTCAGTGGTGATGTAAGCTATTTGATACTGTATAATGAATTTGAGTAAACAGTTGGTCACAGGGCTTATCATTTACTCTCCTTATTATACTATTACGTAAGCCTCGCCCTGTAGTTTGAAGGTTGTTTATGAGCAGCGCTTCTCCTCGTAGGTTCCTACAAAGGATCGGCAACGATGGAAATGCTAATGAGATGACCAATATTCACAATGCGGAAGTCATTGACATGCAAATTGATTTTCCTGCGTCGAGCACCAAGAGTTAACCCAAGTAGTTACGCTGCTCCAAATGCAAATGTTCTGCAAGTTGCAGATCCTTTAGGGTCAGCGTAGAGGTGGCTTGCTAATATAGTGTTTTGCAGCTTGCAGGTACTACAGCTGTGCTTCCCTGTCCAAAGAACTCTTTCATCTATTTTAAAGAATGGGATCCATCATAGTAGCTAAAGTACTTGATACTCTTGTCTGTCCTACAACAGCGCTACAGTTAACGATTTCAGTGTAACATTAAACTTCGTAATGCAGTATGCTTTGTGCATTCATAACTAGGTTTCAGTGTAGCGTACTATTTGTTGACGACTTCCATTTTTGTCTCGTTTCGGCATTGTTAGCCAGACTTCATCGCTTGCGAAGCATAAATACATTTAAAATACACAATACAACAATATGTTAGTTTCTTAAAAATGTATTGCGTACTCATCATAGAGGGAATTCCCAAATGGTCTTACTTTGATCAGATGTATGAATCTGAAATGCGGTTTCAGGTATATTGTTGCACCCCCCCCCCCCCCCCCCCACACACACACAGCCTTTCCTTTCATTTTTACGGATTAGTTACTAAAGAAAATGCCCTTCCCCCCCTCTGCATCAGATTGCACATTGAGTGGAGTGGTTGACAGAGAAGAAAGCTCTCGCCTAGGTCCAGCGGAACATCCGGATACGTTACAGACGCACACCATTATCGCCTCCGACCCTGAGACAATTGAACCAGAGGTTCAAGAAATCTAGTTGTGCCAAGAAGAAGATCGGACGTGGGATGACAGGAATATCTGTATATATAATGCGTGTTACAGATGGTGCACACATTGAACTCTGTTGAACATCTACTAAAACTTCAGGTGTCTGTGAATATTATGCCACAAGCCGAATCTTTTTACTTGCCACGTTGCTGAAATGACATATTCGTGATAAAGTTTGTAAAGATCGTATTCAACACCCCGTGTGTTCACTGATAAGGCGCAAAATCCGACGTGACTACAGAGAAAAGTATATTTGTTTGACTCTGCGTCATTTTGTGAGCGATTTGAAAGTCTTGTTATTCTTGAGTAATCCGGCTTACCAAGGTCGTAAGCAATTCTATTTATTAGTATCACCAGTTTCGAGAGATCTATGCTGTCGTCATCGGATTTTGTAGCGTTATTAGTTGTACATGTTTGTTATTTTCAGTATTGTAACAAGCACGTACGTTAAAACTGTTACAAGATCGACGATGACAGCGCAGATTTGTTGAAACCGGTCACAGGAATAAAAAGAACCGCTAGCGATCTTGTCAGATTGGATTCTTCAGGAGTAATACTAGGAAAAATACAGTTTAAATCTCTTTTCTAGAGACCGCTGTATGCGATGCATACCAAGATTATCTACATCTACATCTACATCTACATTTATATTCCGCAAGCCACCCAACGGTGTGTGGCGGAGGGCACTTTACGTGCCACTGTCATTACCTCCCTTTCCTGTTCCAGTCACGTACGGTTCGCGGGAAGAACGACTGTCTGAAAGCCTCCGTGCGCGCTCTAATCTCTCTAATTTTACATTCGTGATCTCCTCGGGAGGTATAAGTAGGGGGAAGCGCCGGCCGCGGTGGTCTAGCGGTTCTAGGCGCTCAGTCCGGAGCCGCGCGACTGCTACGGTCGCAGGTTCGAATCCTGCCTCGGGCATGGATGTGTGTGATATCCTTAGGTTAGTTAGGTTTAAGTAGTTCTAAGTTCTAGGGGACTGATGACCATAGATGTTAAGTCCCATAGTGCTCAGAGCCATTTGAACCATTTTTTAGGGGGAAGCAATGTATTCGATACCTCATCCAGAAACGCACCCTCTCGAAACCTGGCGAGAAATCTACACCGCGATGCAGAGCGCCTCTCTTGCAGAGTCTGCCACTTGAGTTTATTAAACATCTCCGTAACGCTATCACGGTTACCAAATAACCCTGTGACGAAACGCGCCGCTCTGCTTTGGATCTTCTCTATCTCCTCCGTCAAACCGATCTGGTACGGATCCCACACTGATGAGCAATACTCAAGTATAGGTCGAACGAGTGTTTTGTAAGCCACCTCCTTTGTTGATGGACTACATTTTCTAAGCACTCTCCCAATGAATCTCAACCCGGTACCCGCCTTACCAACAATTAATTTTATATGATCATTCCACTTCAAATCGTTCCGCACGCATACTCCCAGATATTTTACAGAATTAACTGCTACCAGTGTTTGTTCCGCTATCATATAATCATACAATAAAGGATCCTTCTTTCTATGTATTCGCAATACATTACATTTGTCTATGTTAAGGGACAGTTGCCACTCCCTGCACCACGTGCCTATCCGCTGCAGATCTTCCTGCATATCGCTACAATTTTCTAATGCTGCAACTTCTCTGTATACTACAGCATCATCCGCGAAAAGCCGCATGGAACTTCCGACACTATCTACTAGGTCATTTATATATATTGTGAAAAGCAATGGTCCCATAACACTCCCCTGTGTCACGTCAGAGGTTACTTTAACATCTGTGGACGTCTCTCCATTGATAACAACATGCTGTGTTCAGTTTGCTAAAAACTCTTCAATCCAGCCACACAGCTGGTCTGATATTCCGTTGGCTCTTACTTTGTTTATCAGGCGACAGTGCGGAACTGTATCGAACGCCTTCCGGAAGCCAAGATAAATAGCATCTACCTGGGAGCCTGTATCTAATATTTTCTGGGTCTCATGAACAAATAAAGCGAGTTGGGTCTCACACGATCGCTGTTTCCGGAATCCATGTTGATTCCTACATACTAGACTCTGGGTTTCCAAAAACGACATGATACTCGAGCAAAAATCATGTTCTAAAATTCTACAACAGATCGACGTCAGAGATATAGGTCTATAGTTTTGCGCATCTGCTCGACGACCGTTCTTGAAGACTGGGACTACCTGTGCTCTTTTCCAATCATTTGGAACCCTCCGTTCCTCTAGAGACTTGCGGTACATGGCTGTTAGAAGGGGGGGCAAGTTCTTTCGCGTACTCTGTGTAGAATCGAATTGGTATCCCGTCAGGTCCAGTGGACTTTCTTTTGTTGAGTGATTCCAGTTGCTTTTCTAATCCTTGGACACTTATTTCGATGTCAGCCATTTTTTCGTTTGTGCGAGGATTTAGAGAAGGAACTGTAGTGCGGTCTTCCTCTGTGAAACAGCTTTGGAGAAAGGTGTTTAGTATTTCAGCTTTACGCGTGTCATCCTCTGTTTCAATGCCATCATCATCCCGGAGTGTCTGGATATGCTGTTTCGAGCCACTTACTGATTTAACGTAAGACCAGAAGTTCCTAGGATTTTCTGTCAAGTCGGTACATAGAATTTTACTTTCGAATTCACTGAACGCTTCACGCATAGCCCTCCTTACGCTAACTTTGACATAGTTTAGCTTCTGTTTGTCTGAGAGGTTTTGGCTGCGTTTAAACTTGGAGTGAAGCTCTCTTTGCTTTCGTAGTAGTTTCCTAACTTTGTTGTTGTACCACGGTGGGTTTTTCCCGTCCCACACAGTTTTACTGGGCACGTACCTGTCTAAAACGCATTTTACGATTACCTTGAACTTTTTCCATAAACACTCAACATTGTCAGTGTCGGAACAGAAATTTTCGTTTTGATCTGTTAGGTAGTCTGAAATCTGCCTTCTATTACTCTTGCTAAACAGATAAACCTTCCTCCCTTTTTTTATATTCCTATTAACTTCCATATTCAGGGATGCTGCAACGGCCTTATGATCACTGATTCCCTGTTCTGCACTTAAAGAGTCGAAAAGTTCGGGTCTGTTTGTTATCAGTAGGTCGAAGATGTTATCTCCACGAGTCGGTTCAATGTTTAATTGCTCGAGGTAATTTTCGGATAGTGCACTCAGTATAATGTCACTCGATGCTCTGTCCCTACCACCCGTCCTAAACATCTGAGTGTCCCAGTCTATATCTGGTAAATTGAAATCTCCACCTAAGACTATAACATGCTGAGAAAATTTATGTGAAATGTATTCCAAATTTTCTCTCAGTTGTTCTGCCACTAATGTTGCTGAGTCGGGAGGTCGGTAAAAGGAGCCAATTATTAACCTAGCTCGGTTATTGAGTGTAACCTCCACCCATAACAATTCACAGGAACTATCCACTTCTACTTCACTACAGAATAAACTACTACTAACAGCGACGAACACTCCACCACCGGTTGCATACGCACAATTACGTGTTTTAGTTTTTCTAACCCAAATAATATGGGAAAAATTGATTTACGGTTATGTAGGTCAAGAAGAGACCTGAAAAACTGTGAGTTAGGTCTTACACAGTCCAGACGCATTAACATGACGACCGTCTCTGTCCGACGGGTACGTGCAACAGCCGTCACAAAAGGCATGCGGCAGAACTAGCAGTGGAGGGTATATGAATCTGTCGAGAGGTAATGGAGGTGAAAGTGGAGTACATTCGTTGTCGTAATGCGGAAACGGAGCGATTTATCTTACGTCTAAAAGGGCATAATCATTCGCTTTCGGGTCGAGGGTGGAAGAATATCCGAAACTGTTGACTCCTAATGGCGAATCCGGTGCCGAGGCAACTATGTACACCAAGGGCCATAGATGACAGGGACGACGTCGGCTGTAGAGATTTGTACGAGTGAAAAGATGTGCATCTGTTGCTCAACGGACCGCCCAGGTGAACCAAGTGGCTACCAACAGTGTCTCTACAACGACCGTTCAGCGAACGTTGCAGTGCATGTGCCTCTGCAGCAAGCTGCTAGTTCGTACACCCATGCCGACTGCTGTCGGCGAGGAAGGCCGAAATTTGCATGGCAGTACCTCAACTGGGCGTTCACGGCGTGGCAACAGATAGCCTTTTCACGTGAATCGCGTTTCATACTCCATGAGATAGATGGCTGTTGGCGTGTACGGCATGAAACGTCTGAAAGCAAACACATTTCTATCAGAAGGGAGCACTATTGTCTGGGGAACGTTTTCATGGTATACCCTGGGTAATATCTACGTTCTGGAAGGAACAATGGTTCAACACATGTGCCCGGCTATCCTTGCAGACGATATGCGTATATACATCCAATTTTTCTTTCCTCGACACGATGGCTTCTAAAGCAGGACAATGCAACGTGTTACACATAGCTCGCAGTGTACGTATGTGGCTCGAAGAACACCAGTTTGAGTTCACCATACTCCCTTGCACACCAAACTCACAGGGTTCTATCCAAATCCAGAAGCTGTGAGACCACATTATCTGGCTTTCCGCGGCATTGATCCTCAATCGAGAAACCTAGAGCAACTGGAAAGTGCACAGGAGTCGGCATGGGTCCGCGTCCGTGTCGGTGTCTGCCAGAACCTCACTGACTCTTGTTGCACGACGCATTACGGTCCACGCTGCAAAAGAGTGTTATTCGAGGTATTGGAACGTTGTCACATTAATTGCGTGAACATTGTAATACTTGTTTACAGATCGAGTTTTTTGAAACGTTTATCAATGAGCTATTTTACTGGAATACTCGTAGTTATGTATAGAATACAAACTGAACTACACCTAACAAACAGTTTATCATCCCCATAAAATATCATGGTAATACCATGCAAGAAATTTCCAAACTTGACCATAACTTCGGTTCGGTGAGGAACAGAGTGAACTACTTTCTTCACGCATGCAATACCCTGCCAGAGATACGGATTGATGTTTAAATCTCGGGAAGATGGCAAATTAAGGCTGTAGGTAAAAAATCTCATTGAGCTTTTGGTGTTCTGGACGCCTTGTATCATTTGAAAAGAGACGAAGTTATGATACTTTTGACCACACGAACGCGCCCATTGTTCAAATGTGCAAATGTGTGTGAAATCTTATGGGACTTAACTGCTAAGGTCATCAGTCCCTAAGCTTACACACTACGTAATCTAAATTATCCTGAGGACAAACACACACACCCATGCCCGAGGGAGGACTCGAAACTCCGCCGGGACCAGACGCACAGTCTATGACTGCAGCGCCTCAGACCGCTCGGCTAAACCCACGCGGCGAACACCCCCATTCAACTACCGTCCTTTTACACCACAAATTCACTAACTTCATTCATGGTGTTGTCATGTACACGGTAGCTTCTCTCTTCCAGTCTTTTATGTCCAAGTCTACATCAGTATTCTGCAAGCTACTTGATGGTGTGGGGTGGTGGGTCCTTCTGGTACCACTAACTGGTTCCCCCTTCCCTGTTCTATTTCCGCGGGAAGAATAATTCTCAGTAAATGTACGTATTAGCTCACATTTTCCTCAAATTTTCTCATTGTGGTCATTTCGCGAAATGTATGTGGCAGCATGTAGTATGTTGGCCGAGTCTTTCTGGAAAATACTTTCTCGAAGTTTCAATAGTAAACATCTCCTTGATTCATGATGCTCTCTTTTTTTTTTTTACGTCTGCCTCTTTAACGCTCTCGCTGATTAAACGATCCCGTGATGAAACTCATCGCTGTTAGTTCGACATTCTCAATCTCTTCTAGTTGTCCTAACTAGTAATCGTGCTGAGGTTTCCATGATCTCTTTTTGAGGAATCTATGTTGATGTCAATAGAGGAGATTTTTGTCCTCGAAGAATGTTAAAATTCACGATCTTGCAACACGTTCCATAGTTCCGCAACAGTTTGATGTCAGTGATACAGACCTATTATTATATGCCTCAACCATACTAGAGCTATAATTCCCCAGAAACTGCTTGCAGATAAACATTGCTTCACTGCCATGAATTAGGTCAGCGGTTGAGGTCTGGTATCACTTTTACACATTCAACAGTGTTTCAATGCTGACGGCTCGCTCTTTGAACGTGGTGACTAAACTGATGTTCGGTAAGCTTAATCTTTTATTCATCAGCTGAAAGTAGCTCTCTATGTCACACAACCGCTGGCTGCCGTAAAAGTGTTATTCGGTCTCGAACGATTGTACGATGCACTATGTACTATGACACGTTAAAAACCGACCATTACCTCATTTAACGGAGGATCAGAGACAGAATCCTGCGAAGGGAATTTGACGACATTTGCCTGAGGAGATTTAAGAAAACTAAGCTAAATCTCAATGCATTTGGCCAAAACAGGGATTCGAAAATCACCTCTCACGAATTTGTCCTATATTCCAATATTTGCGCCATCAAACTCGATAAAACGTTCCACGTATTGGTCTATCAGTTGAAAGGAATCTACTCATATCTGCTATACCAATGACTCCTGTAGATTTGTTCCTGATGGCACGTTTACTCTACCCTTCCTTTCTACAATGAATTTGTTAACACAAACGATTTTTCAAAGTCCCTTTGATGAATACTTCATTGGTAGAACTTCAGTTGCAATGGTAAATATGGCGTGTAATTTCGTTATTGTGGGAGTAGATTCAGCAACCTGCAGAAACTAGGGGTCACGTATCTTCATAGTGCTCCACAAAAACAACTTATAACTACCTGTACCATCACATACGAGAGCTATCGCACAGGGAGCGCAGCTGGCACACCACATAAAGCATGTAAAACAACACCAGCAGAGGCTAGAGGTATACCAAGGTCTGCCGGCCGGGGTGGCCGAGCGGTTCTAGGCGCTACAGTCTGGAACCGCGCGATCGCAGTGGTCGTAGGTTCGAATCCTGCCTCGGGCCTGGATGTGTGTGATGTCCTTAGGTTAGTTAGGTTTAAATAGTTCTAAGTTCTACGGGACTGATGACCTCTGAAGTTAAGTCCTATAGTGCTCAGAGCTATTTGAATCATATACCACGGTCTTTTCCTGGCTCCCAACACATAGTAAGCAATGCTGAATCAATTGAGCACAGATTTTATTGACGCTACCACGATCCACCCAAAACTCACTACAAATAATTTCACTGAACCGTATTTCCATTCTAATAACCTTCTGTATACAGTAAAACGTGTAGGTTATGAATTGGTTACAATAAGAGATTATCAACACAACAAAATCAAGATTAATACTACACTTTGTTTCAACTCAACTCCCACGAATAAAACAACATTACATTACTTATTACTTTGCAAATAATTTAGTTTCTTAAATGTTTGACACTAATCATGTAAGCGAGAAAATGTTTCTAAAAGGTTTGCAATTATGCATAAAAATTTGTTACAAGTCATTACGAACTCTCATTATGAAACGCTGAATAAAAACGTCTGGGTAATTTGAGCTCCATTTGAAGTAAAATCAATTTTTTGAAGGACCTCAACTTTCATGACGTCATATCTTCAGAAAAATGCGTCGTCCAATGATATAATTCTGCAGGTATATCCAGTCATATGCAGGATGGTTAAAATTAAACTTCAACTACTTGAGTCAGTGTAGACGGAAACCTATTTACCGTAAGGGAAATAAATTTCTCCGGTATGGGTACGGGGACGAAGGGTTGAAACACAACCATCAGGATGCTTTAAGCATTACAGTAGCAGACTGTCAACATGCGTGTGGACAAAATGAGTAGGGCTTTACTCATAAAGCTGTTTTAGCAAAATAACAGCAATACTGCTGCTGCTCTTAGCAAGTATTGACGTACTGAAGGAAAACGGAGAAGTTCTCTTTACACCGGGATTGAAGAACATGATTCGGAAGTTCGAATTAATTCGCGATTTGCGGACTGCTCCTGGGAGTGACCGACAGCCAATTGCGACACTAGTTGTTGAAGAAGTTGAGAGTTGGCGGGGTCGCTGGCGTCGCCTTTCGAATTCCTGGCGTCACTAGCTCGATCTGGCATGGGGTTTGAGGCCACTGAGATCTTTGCTCGAGGTTTTTGTGGGGACATGGCGTCTTGTGGTGAGAGTGCGGGGGATGAGGGTGTGGGGGAGTGGTAATAGAGCGAGGAGGATATTAGGAGAGGTCCGCCCGACAAGTAAGGCGAGCACTTGCGCAAGCGTCTTAGGTACGGAGTCTAGCGAGTGGTTGCTGGACATATTTGTGGGCCTATTTGAAGCCACGGCTAACTTCGAGTGGCGTCTTCGCACATAGCCTGGCCAGCCAGCTCTGGGACCTGAACACCGATGCGAGAGTTGAAGCCAGTTTCGCTCTGCTGAATTCTGGGCTCCCATTGGAATCGGAAAGCTTCAGCTTCGATTCGTGAAATTCAGTTAAGTTTCAAGTTTTGAGGTCTTAAAAACTCCTCCCGAACAGGCCATAAATGCCGAACGGTAACGACCGGTCACCGTGTCATCCTCAGCCCACTGGCGTCACTGGATACGGATATGGAGGGGCAAGTGGTCAGCATACCGCTCTCCCGGCCGTATGTGTTTCCGAGACCGGAACCGCTGCTTTTGAATCAAGTAGCTCCTCAGTTTGCCTCACAAGGGCTGGGTGCACTCTGCTTGCCAAAAGCGCTTGGCAGACTGGATGGTCACCCATCCAAGTGCAAGCCCAGCGCTTTACTTCGGTGACCTTACGGGAACCGGAGTTACCACTGCGGCAAGGCCGTTGGCTTGAGGTCTGGACTGTTATTTTCTTATTGATACCTGTAGGGATGTTGCCATCACTGAAATTTGTTAGCTGATCTACTCGTCACCAGTTGTTTCCTTGAATTGGGGCTGTTGTTTGCTTTTCCTGAGTCGATGCTGGCCTTGGTTGTTAGTTAACAGAATATCTTAAACTGTGGGAGTTGATGGTGTTTGCTGAGCTGGAGCGATAACATGTTCCTCCGTGATACCTTCTGGCATTGCAGACGTCATCGCTCTGTTAATTATACTCTCTTAGGAGATGCCTGGGTCTTAAAATTTGCAGCTTCTGAGGCTATGTAACTGGATTTTCGGCGTCTCTCCGTCGTTGTAGGGCGGAATCTTGCAGTGACGCTGCATTGTTATTGTTGCTGTTGTGTAGCTAACCTTGCAGTTTTAATATTTCTGTCGCTGGTCTGTACCCAACGAAAAGCGCCTTGAAAGGCCGGTTCTCTCGTTTTAACCTTTCTTAACCTTCCTATATGATGTAGTCTTGTGCTCCTTCTGGTGCACCGCTTGTGAGGTGCCAATTCAAACTCTTTGTTACTGTAATGAAGCAGTTATTTAAGAAGGCCTGCCAGTTTTCTATTTGGTAATTTTACTTAACTGAAGCTGGTATTAAAGAAAGTGTCCCTGTTTTCTGTTTGTCAATTCTACTTAACTGAAGCTGTTATCAGAAGGCTTGCCAGTTTTCCATTTGGTAATTCTACTTAACTGAAGCTGTTATTATAGAAGGCCTGCATTTACCATTTCCATCAAAATAAGAGGTATTTCCTAATGTGACTTAGCTGAAACTCTTATTAATCAAGGCGTACCTGTTTCAGAGGCATTTATGTCAATAAGGTAATAACAGGAAAAGACACATGGTGATACATGGTTCCCAACCTTTCGCCTTACATCCCTTTATCCATAATTTTAGGTTCAGAAGTTACTGCTGCCACTGCTGAGAATGCTAGATGTAATGTAAGATCTCCAAACAGTCCAAGAGTTGTGTCACTACAGTTTTACATTCCACGGCTACAACTAAAGAATGCTGCGATTAATTGCGAAATAATATCCGTACAAACTTAAAGGCTGTCGCGGATGCAGATGGTCGTCACATCGAGCAACGTTTGTGAGTCAGAACATAAACTTGGAACTCAATTAACAATTGTTGTTCTCCCATGTGGAAATTCAAATGTGTTTCTTTGAGTGATTTGTTCTATATTTCGCATCCGCATGTCCTTACAAATGTTTCCAAAATGTTTCCTTGCCTACGATCACTCGATTTTCATGCGTGTCCACTCAACCAGCGAAAGTTTTATTACAACCTAGCAATGGTACCTTATTTTTATCTCTGGCGCCAGCCGGGTGCGGGCTTTTCGCCTTAGCTTGCTTTGCCTTGGTGCGATTAGCCATGTGAAGTTTAAAAGAAGCTGGTGGAAACGAACTGACAGGCAGGAGTCCAGCGATGTTGGAAGGAGTTACGTGCTCACCTGGGAAAGGGCAGTGCTCTCTTTTACCAGAGTGGTACAGCCGGCTGCGGCCGTCACAGCCAGCAGTGAGCCGAGAAATAATGCCGGGCACTGGTGGTTTGGGGGAAGCTGAGGAGTGGCACAGCTGGGTGGTTGGAGCGGCGGGGATTCGTTGTAGCGGAACAGTGGTGAGCAGTGTCCACCGTGAAAACCGTTGCTGTGTGTGAGCGATTTAGGCCCAGATGTGGCTGTATCCTGTGCTGTGGATCACCCAATATCCCAATATGTCCAACACTCGTGCTGCTGTTTACGATGGCGTCATTTCTAGCAGGTGTGCTGTTTTAAGTTCGGTGCTCCGCAATATCAAATTATTGGCTCTTATTCTTCTATAGGAAACCGTACCGTGTTGTTATTATTCTGTACTGCTATTCCTGTTTAAATCAGTTCTTTGTAGAAGTTCGTGTGGCTTTTGTTAACCGTTGTGCCTTAAAAATTAGTTGCTATGGTCTGAAACGCACGTACCAATAAATTTTTTTAAAGTGAAACCCGTCAAAAATTCTAACCACCTGTGGTTCTGTTAGTGATTCTTAAACTACATTCAGTCTGAGACGCGTCATTATAAACACCGTAGATTACAAAGCTTTCTACTGAACGTTACTGGTATTCGGCGTTAACTTCGGTTACTTAAGCCTCTTCATCACCCAGTGCTTCTGTAACTTGTATTGTGTAATTAAATACTAATATGCTATGAGTTTCCACTGTGGTTACCTAAAGAGGGAAAGTACAATCCTACTAGCCAAAATTAATTTCGTATTTGTGTATGTGCTTGTAGTTTACGGGCTCTCAACGGTGATGCTGTCAGCGTTCTTACACACATTAAAGGAAACGAATGTGGACAAAACAGACAAAACGTTAACATACGGGATAAGACAACGAAGAAACATTAAAATCTGCTATACAGGAAATTAAGACACAGGTAAAATGACAGCAGATCTACAAGAAAAGCACGGGGAATGTGACTGTCTCATATCCGGCGGCAAATTTGCAGCGGTCCGCTGGTCGGAAAGAGAAGCACAGTCCGTTGAAGTATCACTCACAGTGACGTGTATACTGCAAGCACCACACATTAGAGGGTCCTCTCGACGGAGCAAATGGCAATGCTTCATAGGGCTGTGGCCGTAGCGAAGACCAGTCAGAACTAACTCGTCCCGCAAAGTGGCAGATAGGAGGCATCCCGTGGGCGAATTGAGGGCTCTACTACACGGAACTTACTGTCGGTAAGCCACTCGTCTTCAAGGGAACGCGAAAGATGACAACATTCAGGGGTACGCTACATAGAAAGAACTGAGGATCACGACATGCTTCCTAGGCTGCTATATCTGCCCTTTCGTTCCCAGTAATACCCTTTTCCCCTGGTACCCAGCAGAAATAAATCTTCTTTCCCAGTGGTTGTAGTTGGTAGAGGGCATCCTGGATATTCTGGATTACTTTATCCGCCGGGTACAAACGGTGGAGAGAATCAAGGGCACTCAGGGAATCGGAACTGACAAGAAATTTATTCCCGGGTTCGATTCCCGGCGGGGTCAGGGTTTTTCTCTGCCTCGTGATGACTGGGTGTTGTGTGATGTCCTTAGGTTAGTTAGGTTTAAGCAGTTCTACGTTCTAGGGGGCCGATGACCATGGATGTTAAGTTCCATAGTGCTCAGAGCCATTTGAACCATGTTTTGGACAAGAAATTTAGCACTGGAAGAATGTCTCATCTGCTACAGTGCGCACAAGATCGCATATAGTTCTGCGTCGAAGACAATAAATTCATGAGGCAGTCCGACCTTGAGGCGACGATCAGGGAAAACGACAGAGCAACCAACGGAGTCCACCTGCTTGGACCCGTCTGTAAAGACAGCAACATACTGGTGGTGTTCATATAAAATATTAGAACACGCCGCGTTAATAACAGAATCTGGAGCGCAAACTCTCCTGTACTGCATTAAATCTAAAATTACGGTGGGCCTCTGCCGTAACCTGGGTGGCAGACGGTTAAAAGCCTGGATTTGGGATTTTATTTACTCCAGACGTAGTGATTCCAGTTCACGCTACCTTCGAATCCCAAACGGCATTGTAGTTCTTAGACGGTTGGAGAAAAGTCGTTCCACAGGCGGATGAGCAACACTATGGTATGCAGGTGAAGTCAGAGCTGCGAGAAACTTACATGTCTAACGTATCGCGAGGAGCTACCACCGGATGGTGAGTGGTGATTCCCCGGAATCAGAAAGCAGACTGGGTATTATGGAACAGGTTCTGTACACACCTGTGGCCATCCGAATCACCTCGCGTCAACGATCCTAAAATAAGAAGCCCTCGGCGATCCATACACTGTGCACCCATATAACAGCAGAGAGCACTGTAAAACTCAAGCAGACGTACCCCAAGACATGGGATATTCAGTGCCTTCAGAGTTCTGGCTCTTAGGCCTCTCAGGTGTGGAAACCACGACAATTTGGATTCATAAATGAGGTCCAGAAACTTTACAGAGTCTTTAAAATGTAGAATGGTGTCATGTTCCAGCCTTTGGTACAAGTTTTACGTAATTTTTTGACTTGAGCGTATCTGCTCTTGATTCTGTCCACTGCTTTCTCGCAATGTAATTTTACGGTTTCTCAAAATTTTATTCTGATGGAGACATCCTTAGAGGTGCAGAAACAGATGTGCAACCGGTTGGCTGTGTGACTCCTATCCTGATATGATTCTGGTAGACAGGTGGCTACTGACGAAGTGGCATATCTTATGCAAATTAGTCATGTTTATACCTACAAAAATGTTCACAATAGATTTGGGTTTCATAAATTCTATGCAAGAACGGTCACGAAACAACTCACAGTGTAGGCTGAACAAACGCGTTTTGACATCTACTTATATCATTGGGATCAATATGGGAAAGAACGTGACTGTCTTAGACAGAATCATCACTGGTGACGAAACATGGATCCACCATTATGGGCCAGAGAATAAGCGGCTGAGTATGGAATTGAAACATTCACAACCACCCAGCAGGAAAAAGTTCAAAACTCAAACATCTGCAGGAAAACTGATGTCTACTGTTTTTTAGGTAGCAGAAGGCCCAAAACAAGAATATTATCTGGAGAATGCAACAACAATAAATAGTGCGTGTTTCAGTGAGATGCTTACTTATAGGCAAAAGCAAGCAGTTATAAAGATGCGCCGAGAGCTACTATATAAAGAGGTTGTGTTGTTACACGAGAATTCCAGTCCACATGTCGCTGCCCATGCAATTGAAACACCCCGGAAAATCAAGTTTAAAGTAGTGGCTCATCCTCCACGTAGTCCTGATCTTGCCCCTTCTGACTAACACTTGCTTGGTCCACTCAAGGCATTAAGTGGCCGTCGGTTCACCTTACATCAAGAAGTGAAGGGCTCAGTGCATACTTTGCTCGCCTCTTTCCTGAAGGCTGAAGGTATCTGAAACCTTGTGCAACGATGGACCAAATCCATTGAAAACCAAGGGGACGATACTCAAAAACGTACATGTCCCTCTTGCATTGCAGTGACAGTAGGGCTATATTTAGGATAAATTTGACTTACTCTCTGCAAAGTATACTGCGAAAATACTTAGTGGTAAAGGAGCAATACATTAAAACGTCATGCCTGATGTTAAAGTTGCACTGCATGCCATTTTAAGCAGAAGAAAAGTTTCCACGTTTCTAACTATCTGTTATTTCATATCTCCTTAACTGAGTTTCCTACGATGATTTACTTTTTCTGGTTCATCTTTCTTTTTATTTTTTAAATCATCAGTCATCCGACTGATTTGATGTGACCCCCCCCCCCTCACGAATTCCTCTCCTCTGCCAACCTTTAATCTTACAGCAGCAAATACCACCAACGTCTCAATTTTTGGCCGGCCGTATTCAATCTCTGTGTTCCTCTACAGTATTTACCCTGTACTGCTCCCTACAGTAGCATGACATTTATCCCCTGATATCTTTAACACGTCTTGTCCTCCAGTTCCTTCTTCTAATCACTGTCTTACAAATATTCCTTTCCCCGCAGATTTTGGGGAGAAATTCCTTATTTCTCACCCAAGCAGTCCGCCCAGTTCTCGGCATTCTTCCGTAGCGCCGCATCTCAAATTCTTCAGTTCTCTTCTATTTCCAATTTTCACACAGTCCGATTTCACCAACATACAGTGTTGTGTTCAAAACGTATATTCTCAGAAACTTCTTCCTCAAATTACTGCATTTGTGGTCTTAGAAGACTTCACTTGGCCAGGAATGTCCTTTCCGCTAAAGCTAGTATACTTTTTATGTCCTTTTCTTCTCGGTGCGGCGTGGATACCTTGCTGCCTAGGTAGCAGAATTCTTTAACTTAGTCTAATTCGTGACACCAAATTCCGAAATTAAACTTCTCGCAACTCTCATTTCTGTTACGTCTCATTACTTTCGTCTTTCTCCGATTCACCCTCAATCCATTCAACGAAAACTGTAATTTTTCTTCGCTTTCACTGAGGTTTGCATGTTCATACAGTGCTGTATGGATACGTCTGCAAACGCTGTTGCGAATATAGTCAAAAGTAAGGAAGTAATGCATTAAAACGTCATTTCTGATGATGACGTTTTGCTGCATGAACCGTCGAGGATGTGGTAAGTGATAGTATTTTTCCTTTCATGATTTTGTGAAGCCTGTCAGCGAGAAAATATTTTTAAAGGTTGTAAATTATCGTAAAGTTTGTTTGAATTCGCTAAGTGTTCTCTTTCTTAAATATTGGACGAATAGCGTCCGAGTATTTACGCGCAGTCAGATACACAACCTCAAGAAAAACACAAAGCTTCTGACAGTACTACTTGTCTTTTTGTGTTCAACTTTTAACGTGAGATGTTATTTTCTAATGAACAGATTATGACAGCATTTTAAATTTCAAAGTTCCTTCAGTAATTACGCGAAATATTGAAAATCAACTTTTTGTTCATGTATCCTGCTCCCGGGTTGGTAGCTTAGTAGTACATATGAGTGTTAGCTCTACGCTGCGTCTGCCTACCGCGAGTTTTGAAGAAGTGCCGTGAGATCCCACTAGGAACTCTCGTATTTCAGCCGATCAGGGCCTATTAATTCCTGCCATATTATCCAGTTTATTATGACTGTGGACTTTGCAAGAACATTTAGCTTTCCCTGATTACTCGATGGATGACATACCCTCTTTGCAGATTTTTCTGGGATTAAAATAGCAATTTTTTGAGTAAATACGAAATATACAATTTAAATGATGACTCTCATTCCGAGGGCGAAGGGCGTGCTTTCGCTGCACGAGCCCGTCGGCGCGTTCCTACTTGCTGCTCCACGCTGACGAGCGACCCTGGTACCCAAACCTTTGGCTCGCATGTCCATATCTGGTCAATACTTCCAGCATCTGTGCCAATGTACACAACATGTTTGAGAACAGTCACAGCACCTGACGCTAAAACTTCCTGTCTCCTAATTTTTGTATTCAGTTTCTTTACACCATGGACAATGTATTTTTCATGGAAAGCTGGAAGTTGAAAATTTTCGAAATATCCAGCAACACAAAAGCAGTTGCAAATTCAAGTTGCCCTTTTCTGTTAACACTAAGTTTCTCGTATTAGTCCGACACGAGGGGAAGTCACACACACACACACACACACACACACACACACACACACAGAAAGTGGTCTATCCAATTTATCTCCACCACGCCAAATAACTTAGTGCCCAAAAGAAAATTTAAAAAAAGTGTATCATACAAGTGTGGCTTAGCTTCACTGGGGCATTAAACAGCACAACTCCGTGTCTCGTAACTCTGTTTGTTACGAAGGATTGAAGAGCAACATGTCTTCTTTAAATGTCATCCTATATTCTTTATTCGGTAATCCATTTCCTCTCTTCAAGACCTGTCCACAAACGTATCACAATATACTGTTCAAGTACAGATGTGATTGTTAAAAGCCGAGCACAAAACTTACTTTGACCCTACTGTGCAACCACAACTGTGCAAGTATAACACAAAATACAGCTCGTCCGCTTCCTGGAGTAGACTTAAACAAATAGAAGCATAAGAATAACCCATGCCGTCCAATCAGTCAGCCATCTCCATTGAATGCTGGTATGAAAGAAAAGTAGACCAACGATGAGAATGTAGAAATGCTAGTCATATACGAAGTAGCGTAGTTTAACGGAACAGTAACTGCAACACTAATTTCCTGTTTTGCAATATTGGTGCATGTAATACACTACTGTAGAACATTTAAACGATGTATTGCGTACAGTAAAGGCAGTACTTCATTAAGAACTGTATGTTCATTAACTTTCTTTTATTAGAGATGAACGTAGGCGTGATGCTACTCAGACAGAGGAACATTACACTGAGTCATACCCTGACAAGGATCCACATTCCCGACAGATGTTTTCCCATCTTGTTGTAATTATTCGGAAATGGGAAGTTTCTACCAAAGGAAATACAATCGTCGTATAGCAGCGAAAGGTAATGACTACACACGTAACCACGTGACAACTTAAACAGAAATTAGTCTTCCTAAAATCAGTGTACAAAGTACATCGCACTGTAACACATCACCAGTTCTAAACTTGTGGTGAACACTTGCACCAAGGCTTGCACGGGACTGCATTCATAGAATAAAAATCTGCTTCTGGTGCCAGTAATTTTCTTAATTCATTCCACGACAAGTTTAGAACCTTGAAGCTTCATCCTCAGGTGCCGCCAAATAATTATGTGAACATAAATGTGTGGAGGTCGGACCAGTCAGTAATGAGCGTCACACCTACATCAAACAATTGCATTGGAGCGTAGGACCAACAACTACAGCGCCCGCCTTGACTACACGAGTCATGGAATAAATTAAGAAAATTACTGGCTACAGAAGAGGATTTTTATTACATAAATACGTTCCTCTGTTGCGTATGTTCGCCTGATCAAATACTTTGTGCATGGGATTGATTTCCGGAGTCATGTATAATCCTGTCAGCGGGAACATCCTCGCAACCAAATCTTCTTCTCCGATGATCATTTCACCGATGAATGATCTTGCTATAACAAATGTAAATTCATTATTTGCCCATAATAGAAACCAATATGCTTAGAGGGATGGAAGACCAGCATCAGTGGAGAGTTAATGTCTGATTTAGCATGCTAGGTACTGCAATTGTTGGGCCCTGTTGTTTGCTTGACAGTGTAAACGGCAGGGTATACACCGACATTGTCACAAGAAGTCTTCGTCGTCTTCTGGAAGAAGTGTCTCCACGAAGCAGAATGCTTATATGGTCCCAACACAATAGATGTCCAGATAGTTGTGCCTTATGTGCACATCGTGTTCTGAACTAAAGGGTCAGATAGATTTGTCGTGGCGGAAAAGTGAACTGGTTGCTGTGTCTCGTGACCTAACTCCATTGGCCCTTTTTCTTTGGGGATGCATAAACACGTTCTCTATCGAAATATTCCAACAACTCCTGATAACATGCAAGGACGCATTCTGTTTGTTTGTAATTAGCAGTCAACTCTGGAATCAGCGATGAATTCTTCCATGAGCTCGTGGAAGACTGTGGCACCACTCTGAGCGTATTTTGGTCTTTAACCCCTTTTTGTGCCCAATGTGTACTTCAGTACTACAAAAAGAGGTGAAGATCCCCGTTTCTGTCTCTTATTAACTTAAATGTTGTGTTTTCCTAATCCATGATACGTTTATTAACAGGTTTAAAGAGATAAAGTAGATTACTCAGTAAAAATACAAGTTAATATTTAAAAGACACGTTCTGCTTCTCAAATCTTAGTTTTGCTTCATGACAATCAGTTATTTGGGACGGTCAAGATAAATGGGATATCCATATACCGGTAAACGTACTACAACCATTGCTCAAGCAATCTGTGTGAGATAAAAGAGCCAATTTATTCTTACGGATTTATGTGATCCGTATCTGCAATTTCTTCGCGGGTTTATTCGATTACTGGCTACGGCCTAACTTTACAATGAAGTAAAAGGTACACATCCTAGTAATTCATATTTGAATAACTAGGTCAGATCACGGATAACGTATAATTTTGCAATAGTAACTTCATTCATTTTTCATTTTTTCTCTACCGATGAATGCACAGGAAAGGAATTTGTGGCCGGCCGTCTCAAACTGTTAAGTTCCGGTGCGCTGAAGCCAACTACATACATTTCCACCTCTGTATTTTGTTCAGATATGTCATCTTTCTTGGGGTTCTCAAACGAAATATATTTTTAAAAAAAATTTATTTGACAGTTCGATCAGCCCCTGATGTCTTCAGAATGACTTTTACATTTTATATTAAAGTTTTCTGATTATGACATTGCTCCATATTGTAAATAACAAGTGTTTCACCACCATTACAATGTCCTTCTTCTGGGTCTGCAACCGCTGCCGAAACGTTGGTTCCACCGGTAGTAGTTTTTTTACAATATAATGCGGTGCAATATCCAAAAAGCTGTTGCAAAAACTGACTCTGGCCGCGGAAGCCTATGCAGTTATTTGGCATTTACACATTTTGCGTTGCCCTGACGATTTTGTAGAGAGTATATAACATTCTTGATCAATCACTATCGGGTTTTTGAGCGGTTTTCATTGATGCAGATCCGTCATACCGTTTGCAGATTTTCTTCACACCCGACATTGTTGCGCTTCCTCCCAAACTTTTTGCTGTTTCTGCGTAAATATAAGCTTCTCCATGTAGTCTTATTTCCTTGCTCCTTTTACTCGATGACGAGTCAGCATGTTTCAGCACCAGAGGCATTATTTTCAGTACTGTCCTCCATCCTTACTCAGTCCATTGGAAACAAACCTTACAGTTAAAAAATAGCACGCTTCTGCCTACTACAGCTACACAAGTGAACAGAATGCTTTTTCTCCCTGGACATATCTACATCTACATCTACATCCATACTCCGCAAGCCACCTGACGGTGTGTGGCGGAGGGTACCTGGAGTACCTCTATCGGTTCTCCCTTCTATTCCAGTCTCGTATTGTTCGTGGAAAGAAGGATTGTCGGTATGCCTCTGTGTGGGCTCTAATCTTTCTGATTTTATCCTCATGGTCTCTTCGCGAGATATACGTAGGAGAGAGCAATATACTGCTTGACTCTTCGGTGAAGGTATGTTCTCGAAACTTTGACAAAAGCCCGTACCGAGCTACTGAGCGTCTCTCCTGCAGAGTTTTCCACTGGAGTTTATCTATCATCTCCGTAACGCTTTCGCGATTACTAAATGATCCTGTAACGAAGCGCGCTGCTCTCCGTTGGATCTTCTCTATATTTTCTATCAACCCTATCTGGTACGGATCCCACACTGCTAAGCAGTATTCAAGCAGTGGGCGAACAAGCGTACTGTAACCTACTTCCTTTGTTTTCGGATTGCATTTCCTTAGGATTTTTCCAATGAATCTCAGTCTGGCATCTGCTTTACCGACGATCAAAATTATATGATCATTCCATTTTAAATCACTCCTAATGCGTACTCCCAGATTATTTATGGTATTAACTGCTTCCAGTTGCTGACCTGCTATTTTGTAGCTAAATGATAAAGGATCTATCTTTCTGTGTATTCGCAGAACATTACACTTGTCTACGTTGAAATTCAATTGCCATTCCCTGCACCATGCGTCAATTCGCTGCAGATCCTCCTGCATTTCAGTACAATTTTCCATTGTTACAACCTCTCGATACACCACAGCTTCATCTGCAAAAAGCCTCAGTGAACTTCCGATGTCATCCACAAGGTCATTTATGTATATTGTGAATAGCAACGGTCCTATGACACTCCCCTGCGGCACACCTGAAATCACTCTTACTTCGGAAGACTTCTCTCCATTGAGAATGACATGCTGCGTCCTGTTATCTAGGAACTCCTCAATCCAATCACACAATTGGTCTGATAGTCCATATGCTCTTACTTTGTTCATTAAACGACTGTGGGGAACTGTATCGAACGCCTTGCGGAAGTCAAGAAACACGGCATCTACCTGTGAACCCGTGTCTATGGCCCTCTGAGTCTCGTGGAAGAACAGCGCGAGCTGGGTTTCACATGACCGTCTTTTTCGAAACCCATGCTGATTCCTACAGAGTAGATTTCTAGTCTCCAGAAAAGTCATTATACTCTAACACAATACGTGTTCCAATATTCTACAACTGATCGACGTTAGAGATATAGGTCTATAGTTCTGCACATCTGCTCGACGTCCCTTCTTGAAAACGGGGATGACCTGTGCACTTTTCCAATTCTTTGGAACGCTACGCTCTTCTAGAGACCTACAGTACGCCGCTGCAAGAAGGGGGGCAAGTTCCTTCGCGTACTCTGTGTAAAATTGAACTGGTATCCCATCAGGTCCAGAGGCCTTTCCTCTTTTGAGCGATTTTAATTGTTTCTCTATCCCTCTGTCGTCTATTTCGATATCTACCATTTTGTCATCTGTGCGACAATCTAGAGAAGGAACTACAGTGCAATCATCCTCTGTGAAACAACTTTGGAAAAAGACATTTAGTATTTCGGCCTTTAGTCTGTCATCCTCTGTTTCAGTACCATTTTGGTCACAGAGTGTCTGGACATTTTGTTTTGATCCACCTACCGCTTTGACATAAGATCAAAATTTCTTAGGATTTTCTGCCAAGTCAGTACATAGAACTTTGCTTTCGAATTCATTGAACGCCTCTCGCGTAGCCCTCCTCACAACGGTCATTCAGTGTTTGATTTCTTGGAAAAGAAGATAGGACAAGTTTACTTTGTAGCACAAGAATGCAAAAACCTTAAGTTTTTTAATCGTTGCCAGTTAAAACTATTTACTCTTTTATATTTATTATTTGTATCGCAAAGTAAATACAGAAGCATAATTCATTTATCTAGTGTACCAAAACTAACGTATGACTCGTTAAGTTAAAATGAATGAACATTTTAGTAAAATGCCTAGAATTACAGCCACTACTGTACATACATGCAATGCTAAATGGAACAATTATTATTACGATTACTATCATTACTGTTGTGTTCAAGTTGATCATTTTCTCAGGTGGTTCTGATACTGATGCTAGCTGATGCCTGATGAAAACGTGTATCGGACAAATTCATCAGCTGCAAAGCATATTTTCTGATCAGAATGAAAACGTAAAACGAACCACACAGCCCCTTCTTTAATACGAATGATTCAGTCATATATTTTCCTTATCTTATTAATATTCTAGATTCATACTGTAAGGGGCAATCAAATAGTCTCCGTTCGAAGATCGTACAGTCCAGAATTTATATCCCAATTAGGCAATTTACCGTGAACATTAAATCAATCATCTCAGGGACGTACTAGGCTGAAGTTATCCGTTTGGTGAAACACCCTGACCTGCTGCGTGAATAATTCCGTAACTGCATGGAGCACATTCTCCCCTCATCCGATGGGAATCGTCGACATTTCAAGGCCCTTTTTAAGGAGCCGGATGCGTAATAATTGCCCGGGGAGAGATTAGAACTATAGAGTGATCGCTCGATTGTCCCCCAATTGAGTGAGCGTTACTTCCGCGTTACGACATTTGCAATATGGGGGTATCTTGTGGCGAATCAGGACCAGCACGCAAATTGGCCAACCATTTCTCAACGGTGGTTATCGATAGACATGCTGATCCTTAAAAATTTTTCAATCTCCGATGGATGTCTACCAGTGTTAGTAATTCGGCAGCCAGAAAAAAATTAATAGCACCTCGGTCAACTTTTTACACATTTGGTAATAACTTAACTATAGTACACGTTTCTGCATTTACACTACGGACGTCGGACAGAGACAAATGACAATTTTTTCATCCCTACGTGTCAGTGCTTATAAACCCACATCGGAGTGCTGCTGAGTTGTCTGTACGCTACATCAACGCCCTGGAATGAAAGATTTTTGATCTACCCTTTTACTACGATGTATGGTGGAACTAGCCTGTGGAACACATAAGTACCGACAGTAAACAGATTTGGAGTCCAATGTTGTGTAAAAGTTACACATGAGAATGTTAAATAAGCAAATACAGCCATCACTGATCTGGATATATTCCACTGTTCATTTGATGAACGAGCTATCATTTGAAATACAAAATATTTTCATACAAATACGTACTTGAAAGAACAGAAATATAGCTTTATCATACCAAATCTCTCGCTTCCAATGTCCAATATTCGCAAAACGATAGTTTTCACACAATACGCTAATTAAAATGTTATACATCACTCGTCAATGGCACTCGTATGGGTCCGGCATTGATCCAGGTGTCATGTCAGGTTTCCTGTGATATTTTTATTTCTCGTGTTTTACTCCGCTGTCATCTGCATAGTGTTATAACACATATTCTTCACACCTGGATGAAACAATGGATGACGTTCATTATACTGTTATAATGTAGGTAGGCAATAGCTGTGTCGTCTTTCTCAGAGGAAAACTGTGTGCTGCTTTACGAGGGGAGAGCTGAACTATATAATTCATAACCACTCCACTCTGTCCCTGCTTCGCAGGCTTTAACTCCTCAGCGTAAACTAGAAAGTTGCTGTAGTTACTTAGTATACATCACGCCGTTAGTTCGTGTTGATACCAAGTGCCGAGCTTTGAGTCAAGCTCTCATCATCTTGCAGCAAAACACTTTATTTTAAGCAGCCACACACTGAATTTAGCATTTCGATATTACAGATAAGGTTGCATCTTATAAAATTAACTTTATCTTTGTATATTCACAATCTATGTAATACATTTTCCATCTTTCTTCTTTAAGCCAAGTGGACTGATATTCATTTCAGCTTCTTCTATGCGCCAAGCTACTATAGGGCTGTATCATCCCTGTAACGTCTACTCCGTTTTAAACAATAAATTTTAAATAATAGTCCACACTGGAGAAAATAGGACACCTTATACTGTTATCCGTCTTACTGGGCCATTTTATAAATATTCTTTGTATGAAATTTTATTGTCATTATGTTATTACAAACTGTTTTTATGTTTCATGTATTGTATGGAAAAACAGCGGAGTGAAGATAAGTAAGCAATATTGGAGGAAATAATTTTAGATACACAGATATTCAGCCATCACAGGCCCTGCAGACCACGCCCTGCTTCCACGAACTGCCTCCATTCCTTCCTGTTTTGTGCCCGGTTCCACCATGTGTGTCCATTTCCCAGGGCTGCTAGGTCCTTCGCCAGGTCGTCCATCCAGTGCTGCCTTGGTCGTCCAATGGGGCGTTTGTTGTTTGGTTTACCAGCTAGTGCCATCTTCGCCTGTCTTCCATCTGGCGTACGGGCTACATGGCCCACCCATTGTACTCTTTTGCTCTTTATCTTATGTATGATGGTTGGTTGTCGCATCAGAAGGTAGATTTCCTCGTTTTTCCTCCTCCTTCATTCTCCGTTATCTATAACTGGTCCCCATCTCTTCCTCATTGCTCTTCTTTCAAATATTAATAGTTTTTCCCTTTCTCGCTTAGTCATGCTCCATGTTTCTGAACCGTACCGTACTGCTGGGCATACCACTGTGTTATAGATTTCCATATTAGTGTTCGCTGAGATCGATTTAGAGCCAAGTGTCTATCTGAGGGAATGCATGCATTTCGTTCGCACTGCTATTCTTTCCTTGATGTGCATTTTTATGTTGTTGTCCGTGGTAAAACAAGATCCCAAGTATTTGAACTGGTCTGCTCTCTTGCCATCTATCTCAAGAAATTCTGCCTGCTCTTGTCTTCTTCCTAATTGCATGAACTCTGTTTTGTCTCGATTCACTTTGAGCCCTACCTTCTGTGCATAATTGTCCATTTTCTGGTAAATTTCTTTCAACTCGTGCTTTGATTCACTTAATAGTACTATGTCATCTGCAAATGCGAGACAACTGAAGTTACCGCCTGTCTCTACTCCAGCCCACTCCTTTTGCCTACACCCTTTTATTACTTTCTCTAAGATGACATTGAACAGAACACATGAGAGAGCATCCCCTTGTGTGAGGCCTGTCTCAGTCTCGAATGTTTCTGATGTCGCTCCACGGAAAAGAATTTCAAAGAATTTATAAATTAAAAAGTAATACGGAAACAATAATATTTTTGGAAATTAATGTTAGTGAACTCCATCATGTCGCAACGTACGAGATTAGGACAATGTTACTTGTTCCTCTTGCCTATGGCTACCATAATTTTTGCCGGTCAAATTAATCTTTCATTGTCTATTATTATTCAAAATTTGGTTGTTTAAATTTCTGGGTAATTATTTGTAATACACAATAAATATTGCATGACAAACAGTAAATAGACTAAAATGAACATGGACTATGCTTTCAACTGATGTGTTCCCACCTAACGTCCTATGATGGTGGTCCACGACCGGAAGTGGTAGACATAAGTTTACTATAAACTGCTGATTGTGAATAAGACACTTTGTTAGGTAGAACGGCTATTGGCTGTCATTTAACGAAAACTGAACTGGTATTTCTTCTTTTTTCTTCTCCCAGACTTACTACAACTTCGTTGTGTCAGTCTTTTGAAGTGTACGTTCGAATTCCCATACGAAAGATGTTAATTCAGTTTAATTTTTGGAGTGTAAATTAAATGGAAGTACTGAGTTCGGTGACGCAACGATCGTGCGCCGTAAGCGTCCTGTCGTCTTTTCATTTTAATGTTTGAAATTGAACATGCGATCTATGTTATTAGCAAAGTTCGAATGCGACTATAATTATCATAAAAAACTAACATTCTGCTTTCACGATTCAAAATAAAACGGTTTTACGTTCCCACACCTTTCCAATGACCCTTCGCTTTGGCTCAAAAGACTATTTTATGTCATAATAAAGTTCTCAGAATACCTGTACTTTCTTGACGGTATTAGATTACGTGTTTTCTTTTCTTATTGGCAGTGCGGTGTATACTTTCTTTGGAAAATATTTTCCAACACGAATACACTTAAAATAATTATCCATAGTGGTGCAAGAATTCCTGTCATTTTTCAAAACACTACTCATAAAATAATTTTGAAGAGATATTTAACTTGTACTTCACTGCTGTAGCAGCGCACTTTCGCTCTTTCAACACTGTGCCTCGAAATCGTACTCTCTTATCCCAAAGCTGAAATGGTGGTGCTCAAGCAAAATTGTATGTGAATTTCTTTATAGCCTTTATACTAAAATAAAGAAAGAGAAATGTAATCGTTAAGGAATAAATTTTTTGTAATACCCTTGTTATTAGATTAATCATGTTGTTAAATCTGTCATTGTGAATTGCTATTTCAGATCTCCCATTTTCATGAAGTTTTCTCCCCTTGTTGGGTACGTTTAACCTCTGTATCGTCCTTAGTACGTTTCGGTTAGCGGTCTGTCTCGTATGTGCTTGGCTATTGGTGGTTTATCACAAGTCCCTAGGTTAGAGCCGTTTCCGTGTGCTTTCTGTCTCGCTCGGAATATTCTGTCTCTACGCTGCATCTTTCCACACGTGATGTACAATGTATTTTACTAACTCCCGCTTGTTCCAACTACTCTTCCTACTCTAGACACCATGTTTCAAGAAATTTTATACAGAGTCATTCGCTCTGAATACTAACTTCACAGCGTGTGGTTCAGATTTTACGTTCCTCAATTTCTCGGAATTTTTCCATAATGTTGTGCAGTGACTGTCTTCCTAATATTTTTAGCCCGTTCTACTTCTTCTTTTCCATACTAAGAAAATTGAAATTTTTAGAGAAGAACGAGAGCCTTGCACGCAGATTACTTATGACAGCTGCATTGAAAAACTCAAGTACATCCGACTGAAGATAATGAGTGCGTGACTTCTGAAATGCAAAGCGACGTTTCAACATTGATTTAGTGAGTGTTGCTTGTCAAATAAATATAACAACTAATTTAACAACAGTTAAATTCACAAAGCACATAACAATAAGGTGAAGTAGTAGTTTTAGAATCTGCTTGTAATGGGAAACAATACAGCATTTTACCATTTCTATGTACCGATTTCCTTTACTTTTCATGTTATTAACAATTTTTTGTTTGTATTTTGGGGTAAATGCTGGGTTTACGTTTTGCGTGTCCGTAGCAATCGAAAACCTACACCTGCATCTTAGGGTGTCTCCAATCATAAATATATCTCATAACTCTGTCTTTGTTGGGTAGTAGTTTAAAGCAGATAAACAAAATTTCGTTGGCAGTGTGATTGCGAGATGTAGTTGATATGAAATATCGACTTTATTCCAGAATGAATTTGAAGATCACGTTTCTGATAACTCATCAAGCCGCTCTAAGCTATTCCGAGTAAAACGAAGTATGTGTACTGTGAAATCAAGAATTTCTTACAGAGTCCTTTAATTCGAATAGGGAACACGAACGATTATTTCCTAAAATTATTTATTCATTAATGAATTTTATTATGAATCATACTTATATCTCTTAGATCAAGAAGTTATTTCGTGGAACCAATACTAGAAATAAAAATAATCTACCTTAAAAGTCTAAAGTTCCCCATTTTGGACAGATATGTGTCTGTAGTCCTGGTACACGTATCTTCAATTACTTGTCAAGAACAATAAACCGTTTAGATGTTGATAAAGATGTCGATATCCTCTTACATCATTCATAGAAATTAAATATCTTCAATGGTGTCTACATACGATCTCCGCACCTCTTCCCTGCACTAGTGTGCGATGTGCACTGCTTTCTGGGTAACTATTTAAAGCAGCAACAAGGTAATAATTTTCTTATTCTCTTCAATATACACACGTTTACATGGTTGTGATAAGTTTATTGTTATCTAGTTAATTAAATATGTTTCACATTTTTTGACTTACTGCTCATCCATGAAGACCATTGCATTTGCGGTCAGTGAAATGAACAACGACGTAAATTTTTTTGTAAATACGTAGGCTATTATTTACTCTTGTTTTTGCGCGTTACTGTGCATCCCTGAGAATCTCCACACTATATATGTATCGAACAAGAAAATACCATAAGCTCTATGTGCCATTTAGTGACGAGAGCTAGATTCAGCACAGATGTGTTACGTGTCGTAGGAGAGGGGGATTTTGGTTTCATTGTCCTGATGGCGAGGATGGCACAAACGTGAAACCTATACATGAAAGCAACCATTCCTGCGGTTACAGTCTGCTGGGAGGAAAGGCTTTGTTTTTGCGCTACATCAAGCGCCACCAACTTGTCATCACTCTCCTAAGGTTTAGCGCTAACCCCGACTACTACCGATTAAAATCATTTGTGGTGCTAAGGAAGTACCACATTACCTGTCAAGATTCCGGACAGAACGCATGTGATCATGTTTTCGCTGTACTGAAACCCCGTGATTAATAAAAGGATTGTGGCTCGTAGCTCTTATGCACTCCTTTCGCCTTTTTGGCGACTTATGTGTCAGTACAGGTATTACTCTACAAGGGCTAGTCAAAAAGCTTCCGTTCAAGGGTCGCATAATCCAGAATCGATATGTTAGTCATTAAAAATTGCCAGAGGATTGAAGCAATCACCCCACCGACGGCGTAGGCTGAAGATTCATGTCTCGCAAAACACCGTGTCCCGCTACGTGAAGAAACCCGTAACTGACTGCTGCACATTGTCGTCCGATAGGCCTTTCCTAGGGGACCAAAGGGGTGATAATCGCACTGGGAGAGATTAGAACTATTGGGAGGATACTCAAGTGACTCCCATTTAAGTTGGCGCAACTTCTTCTTTACGACGTTTGCGATGTGTGACGTATGTTATTACGAAGCAGCAGGACCCCTTGTCGCACCAGCTTTGATCGTCTGCAAGAGTGCAATCAAGGAACGTGTTGTCCTCAAGACTGAAACACATAAGGTGCTCCAGGCAAGCAGCCACGTATGAGGCTGACCACCCATATCGACCGACTCCTTGTAACAAATGGTGACCGGTACGGAATTTGGAGTACCATTCTACAACGGTGATTTTCGAAAGACATGCATTCCTATACACATTCCCCATTCTGTGATGAAAGTCTTCCAGTGTTGTTAACCGCCAACCAAAGAAAGAATTACAGCATGTTGGTTCTGTTAGGATATATTTAGGATTAACGTGTCATACACTGAGGTGACAAAAGCCACGAGATAGCGATATGCTAATAAACAGATGGGTGAAGTATCGCGCACACAAGGCATAAAACGGCAGTGCCTTGGGGGAGGTGTAATCTTTACTCAGCTGATCCATGTGAAAAGGTATCCAACGTCATTATGGCCGCACGACGGGAATTAACAGATTCTGAACGCGGAATGCTAGTTGGAGTTAGACGAAGGAGACATTCTGTATCGGAAATCCTTACAAAATTCAATATTCCGAGATCCACAGTACGCCAATACTAAATTTCATGCATCACCTTTGAACATGGACAACCCAGTCGCTGTTGGCCTTCACTTAACGACCGAGAGCAAAGGCGATTTCGTAGAGCTGTCGGTGCTAACAGACAAGCAACACTACGTGAAACAAATGCAGAAATGGATGCGGGACGTGCGACGAAAATATGTGTTAGTACAATACGGCGAAATTTCGGGTTAATGTGCTATGGCAACAGACCACAGAGGTGAGCACCTTTGCTAACGGCATGACATCACGTACAGTGTAGCTTCTGGGTTCGTGACTATATCGATTGGACCCTAGACGACTGGCAAAACGGCGGCTTGGTCATATGGGTACCGATTTCAGTTGGCAATAGCTGATGGTAGGGTTACAGTGTGGCGCTGATTCCACGAGGTCATGGACCCAAACTGTCAACAAGAAGCTGTGTAAGCTGTCGGTGGCTCCATATTGGTGTAGGCTTCATTTACATGGAATGGACTGCGTCCTCTGGTCCAGTCGAACCGATCATTAATGGAAATGGTTATCTTCGGCTACTTGTAGACTATTTGCAGCCACTCATGGGGCTTATGTTACGCATGACAGTGCTCCATGTCACCTTGCCACAGTTATTCGCGATTGATTTGAAGTACACATTCTAGACAATTCGAGCGTATGACTTCGTTACCCACATCGCCCGACACGAATCCATCGAGCATTTATGGAACATAATTGAGAGATCAATTCGAGCAGAAAATTCTTCTCCGACGACACTTCCGCAACGATGGACGGTTAGACAGCATGGCTCAGTATTTCTGCAGAAGACTTCCAACGATTCGGTGCGTCCGTGCCACGTCGAGTAACTATTCTACTCAGGACAGCACGAGGATCGACACAGTAGTAGTGGGTATCCTTCGACTATTGTCACCTCAGTGTAGTTCATGTTCCCACATGTTCCGCACGCACTTCGGAAAGACATAAATGTGTCATTAATCCGTTGACTACATTTCGGTTCTTGTATATCCACAGCGGAGTCACGGTACGTTGCGTATACGCTACAGAAACTCCCTCAAACAAAAAGTTTTTAATCGTCCCTTATATCACGGAAACTCGCAGTCGGACTCAAGAGTCAAGGTGACCATGTTTCCACAACTTGTTTCCACAGAAAAATATAAGGCAATCCCCGGGAATTAAACCCAGTAACTCAGTCTTAGTAGCCATCTAACCATTAGATCATGTGGACAGCTAGGCGTCTCTATTCTTCTCGTTACGGTTCAGAAACAGTGCAGGTATCGAACGATTTAGCACAAAAGGTGTTCCAGTGGTCGAAATACTGGAAATTCAAGTGTGAAGTTCCATCCAGCCTATTATACAAGGCTATAACGTAGATATGTTTTTTTCAGATTATATTTTCTGACTGCCCATATACGTTACTTGACAAGACTGTGGTGATATTTGTTGGCAGTTTATGGAACTAGTTTGAATGCGTAAGTTTTATTCTATTGTAAATTATCGTTTTTAGGTTCTGTTTCGAGTTATTTGGAACTACTTTTCATGAAGTTATAGTAACACATTGAATACTATATTTAAAAATTTGTGCTAGTAACATTTATATTGTGCGAGTTCAATAGGGGAAAGTAGCAGTTTGAAAATAACTGTTTGCTGAGAGACAGTCTTGCTCCTATAGAAATGGGGCTGGATATGTGGATGAGCGGATGTATTCTGCGGTACTTAGCATCTGTTAATGGGCAATTCCATGAGAATCATCCGTGTGTTCAAGATTCTCATACCATTATCCTTCAAGGAAACGCTGTGCGATTAAGCTAGTGTAAATTGGCTCAACAACGAACTTCGAGGATCTGGCAACATCTTCCTAAGGGTCAACGACTACTGTAACGCCGAAAGCTGCTCTTTCTGAGCTAAGTCTAATGCCGTATTGTAGCCTGACCGCTCAGTAACTTCATAAACATTTTAACAGAGAATATAATGTTAAATGTCAAGCTGCGACTTCGTCTGCGTGAAGTATTTCATCCCAGAAAAAAAAGGTTGTGCTCTGTACTGAATAATAGCGAAAATCGTGACCCGTTGTTGTTTCAGTTTTAATCTTTAATCACTTGAATTATTCGACGTACATTCTCATAGATATTATATTAAAAAAGTAAGTTGCATAGAATCTGGAAATTAGTAGGATAAAATTACTACATATTTTGGCCACCATACAACACTTGCGTAGATTGTATTGTACTAGTTAAATACGTTCAGTGTATACAGCTGAAAGCATATAAATACAGTGTTATAGTGTGGCAAAATGTAAAAGTGAATGATTTCTGTTCTTTTGGTCTTACCGCTACATTTCATTTGCTCTGATATTCATGCTTCTGAGTAAATCAGCACTAAGGATCGTGTTGCAAAGACTTATTACATTATTATGAAAAAATGGTTCCCAAAATTATTTGCTTCTTTCTTATACGTTTTTGTGCATTATTTTGGGGGGAATAATTTTATAGTTTTGTTTTTTGTTTTGCGATTACGTAATGATGTATTTCAGAGCCAGAATCCGTCCATAATAGCTTTGACTACATTCAGTGACTAGCTTTTCGGTGGGATATAGAATCTCTTCTATGTATCTGCAATGCACTAATTAAGATGTTCAAGCAACAGCTCAAGATACTCTTCTTTCTGGTTCAGATAATGTTTATTTCGGTCGTTCTTTTCTTGCGGGATCTTCACGCTAATGAAATTTACAATACAAAGTTCAAAATTAAGTGGTACATTACTTTCTGCAATGTTTGAGAGGTTTTCTGCTACAAGCCGTCCATATTGATCATACATCTACATCCCTACATCTACAACTATACTCCACAAGCCACATGACGGTGTGTGGCGGAGTACAGTACCTCTATCAGTTCTCCCTTCTGTTCCAGTCTCGTATTTTTCGCGGAAAGAAAGATTGCCGGTATGCCACTGTGTGGGCTCTAATCTTTGTGATTTTATCCTCATGATCTCTTCGCGAGATATACGTAGGGGGGATCAATATACCGCTGGACTCCTCGGTGAAAGTGTGTTATCGAAACTTCAACAAAAGCCCGTACCGAGCTACTGAGCGTCTCTCTTGCAGAGTCTTCCACTGGAGATTATCTATCATGTAAGTGACGCTTTCGCGATTACTAATTGGTCCTGTAACGAGGCGCGCTGATCTCAGTTGGATCTTCTCTATCTCTTCTATCAACTCTATCTGGTACGGATCTCACACCGGTGAGCAGTATTCAAGCAGTGAGCGAACAAGTGTATTGTAACCTACTTCCTTTGTTTTCGGACTGCATTTCCTTAGGATTCTTCCAATGAATCTCAGTCTGGCATCTGCTTTACCGACGATTAATTTTTTAGGGTTATTCAATTTTTAATCACTCCTAATGCCAACTCCCAGATAATGTATGGAATTAACAGCTTCCAGTTGCTGACTTGCTATATTGTAGCTAAATGATAAAGGATCTTTCTTTCTATATATTCGCAGCACATTACACTTGTCTACATTGAGATTCAATTGCCATTCCTGCACCATGCGTCAATTCACTACAGATCCTCCTTCATTTCAGTACAATTTTCCATTGTTACAACCTCTCTATATACTGCAGCATCATACGCAAAATCCCTCAGTGAACTTTTGATGTTATCCAAAAGGTCATTTATATATATTGTTGAATAGCAACGTTCCGACGACACTTCTCTGTATTTCACAGGATGGCGTAATACAGTAACAGCTGCTGATGCATTTATTTTGTTTCCATAAAATATCGTTGCGCGTTTGTCAATTCCATGACGCACTAAACCCAGTTACTCCCCAACCACTGTATGACTGAACTATCTGTCTCTCTCTAAATATCTCAACGTAACGAAAACAGGATATCCCAAACTATTGTAATGATATGAGCCGAGGTAGATGGGCTTGACACAAAAGGTGAGTCACTCGATGATTACTGAAAGCGGGAGGCACTTCGGTATGGGGCGTACGTGACTTTAGCAGCCACATCAGACCCATGCTCGCATGTATAAATACTGGCTGTGTGGATAGATCGGTCATTTTCTGTATCATTAAGTCATCAACCGTTGTAGTGCTGACCTCGGCCGTGAGTTCGCCTTCATACTCGCATCATCTTGGCAGGAACACCTACCAGCGGGGCCAGTCACCACTTTATGGGCCAAGAATCAGACTGAGGCCTTCCAAGTGCTCAATGGGAGATGACGTTCTAAACTGAAGCGTACGCTGACATTTTTTGTAAATACTAATTGGGATCACACCACGCTCACACTTCCATAGTGGGTATGCAGAAAGATGTACCGTCTCCCCTGCTTTGGTTAGTATCCGAATATGCAGTGATTTATTTTCTCCTGGCTTGTTAACAATTTTTAATATTCAGAGATGCGTCATGAGTGCCGAATTTTGAGAAAATCCTACACATTTCTGTGGCTACCTTGTTAAATTTTGCTTAATTTGGCAAAACACTGGGGATTATACGGTCTCACATCACTAACATGTTGTGCGGACACAACTACGAGAGAATTCTGTAACAGTGGGTTATTAAGTTTTCTTAAGTGAGAAAGTGAGGAATAGTGAAGTCAGTAGCTTATGTAAAAGCAAACCTTCTGTACAAAATAAACGTGTAATATCTTCACTTGTGTTGTCCCAAAACCTGTAATATTTCCCGTTTCCCGCTTCGTTGTTAATGATGGCCCTTAAAAATTACATTCATTTATCGAAAAAGTCTTAGTAAAATAAGACGGTAGACAATGAAGTTTTGGTGAAAACTATATGGCAAAATACTCTCCACTTTGTGTGCTATCACTTGCCGAAATATGAATTCGATATCTCAAACCGTTTATGAAATAAGAGGAATGTCGTGGAAATTTCACTCTGGCTTTGTGGCTGGCGCAGCGCGATCGTCAATGAGTGTGCTACATCAGATCAATTTTCCCTAAATTGGTGGCAGGCAGGGAGCTCCGCCCAAGTATACAGAAAAATTCAATATGTTAGCTGAATTTCATACACAGTAAAATATTATGTAATACGGATCAAACGCAACACAATGGCTACCTATATTCTTCATTGTATATATATATATATATATATATATATTTATATATATATATATATATATTAATTTCACGCTTTGTCTTACTTCCACGTAAACAATAACGACCATTAACGAAATGATGGGAACATCATTATGAACCTAACATATAAAGCTGTAAATAAGGCGAAAATGAAATTTTGTACCGAATTGTTTATGTAAAATCGTTTTAGGAAACCTTCAGGATGTCGTTGCCGATCGGCCTATAGGTCGCGAACAGAGCAAGACTCGCCGTCCTAACAAATGAATGAATTCGCCCAGAGATTTGGACGAAACTTGATCACTGCACATCGGAAACCGTATCCTGCACGGACTCTGCCAGCAATGTCAAGTGGCAGTGGTGTAAGACTTCAGTTGCCTATATTTTTAACAATATTTACGACTCCATTAATTTTAACTTCCGGGCTGAATTGCCGTGGTCCAGATATAAAAATGCTTCTCCTTCCTGACGTTTCGTTGCCTACTGGCTAGATATCTTGCTTCTTTGTTGCAACTGTATATGGGTAAATGTGACACTCATATTCCATGCATTTTATCGAAAAACTGAGGGAGATCACAGTTTGTCCAAGTGACATCCTTGTCAGTTTCGATATTGTATCCCTGTTCACCATGGTCCCTGTTGACGAAGCTCTTTCTTACATAGCAGATATGTTTCCTACTGATATAATAGCTTTGTTTCGACATTGTCTATCCTCGACTTATTTTCAATTTAACAACGAGTTTTATGAACAAATTGATAGGGTGGCCATGGGTAGCCCTCTGATCCCTGCTATTGCTAATCTACTTACGGGACTTTTCGAACAACAAGTGCTGCAGTCAGCCAAAAAAGCCCTTTTAAATGGTATCGGTATGTGGATGACACCTTTGTGACATGGAGTCATGCTGGAGAGGAACTGAATGATTTTTTGGTGCACATAAACAGTTTCAATCTCAAGATACAATTCACCATGGAGAAAGACAGTAATGGACCACTAAATTTTTTGGATGTATAGGTTATTAAACGTTCAGATGGGACTTTAGGGCGCAAGGTATATAGGAAAGACACACACACCGATCGTTACCTGCATAAGGTTTCGAATCATCATCCTAGGCAGAAGAGAGGAGTCATAAAAACTTGAGTGGGCAGGGCTAGTAACATCTGTGAGCCAATTTATTTGCAAGATGAATTAAGCCATTTGCGAACGGCTCTCAAGAGAAATGGGTGCACTGGAAACGAAATAGATGGAGCACTCTACCCTAGAAAAAAAGTGTCCGAAAATACACGACAACAACAACCGTCAGCTGGAAAAATCTTTCTTCCATTTATTCATAACATCACGGACCGTATTGGGAAAGTTTTGGCCAAATTTCAAATGGAGACAATCTTTTGACATACCAAGAAAATTAGCGAAAGTTTAAGATCCGTGAAAGACGCACGACACCCCTTAGCTACCCCAGGTGTGTATAAAATTCAGTGTAGCTGTGGCATGATTTATATTGAAACAACTAAAAGGAGTGTTAATGCCCGCCTATCGGAACACAAAAGGAACTGTAGATGGGACAAATTGACAAATCAACTGTAGCGGAACACGTTTTCAAAGACGGTGATCACGAAATAAAATTTAGTGACACAAACGTGATAGCTAGGACCTCACATTATTATCATTATCATACCCGCATGTATAGAGAAGCTATAGCGATCTGCAAGCACGGAAATAATTTTAGTAAAAAAGAAGAAGGAATAAAACTGTACAAGGCATGGCGGTCGACTCTGTACCAACGAAGCGACTATCGATTACCTATAATCGAGAGAGATGGCACTAGCCAGAGACAGTTTTAAAGTCGAAAGCACGTGATGAGTGGTAGCGCCATCTAAGCGCTCTATATAAGCGGGACCTCCAGCGCCTAGCAGCTAGTTGCCGACTCACCTCAGAAGATGTTGCCCGCAGTAGGCAACGAAACGTCAGGAAGAAGAAGCAGTTTTATATATGGACGACGGCAATTCAGCCCGGAGGCTTTAATTAATGAAGACGCCGGTTGTGAAAGCTTACATGTTATGATTAATATATACGACTAATTGAATCTCCAGACTGAAACAGCTGTAGATTAAAGTGGCAGTGGCTACTGAATGATGACTGATCAATGATTCGCTTTGAATAATTACATGACTTTGTGGTCGATTTAAACTCAGTGACCGAAATTCACGGGAAAGGTGGCACATTTTCAGAACTGTCAAGCATGAAGACCGAATATTCCGGCTTCATGTTGCTTACGGTCCGAGTGCAGACACGATATCTGGACAATGTTACAATTAAGTGTGTTGTGAACATGGAAGCATTTCGCTAGCTAGCCAATTTCGAGCAAGGGGTGATAGAGGGTGGAAGACGCTCGGCACATAACATATCGGAGGAGACGCCAAGAATGAAGGTCAACACTCTCTATCGTGGACCTTCAGCATTGCAGGAACAATATTTCCATGCACTTAAGTCAACATACAGAACGACTACAAATGTTTGACGAAAGGAAGTTATGCCATGTCTGCACAACCATTACGGATGTCGAAGGTATTATTAAGATATGATCTATAGGTTGTGCGTTGGTTGTTAGTCAGGAGCCAACTTCTACCAGAACTGTATGGGGCTAACACACCTCATATGCTTCAGCAGATGATGACTAACGCGCGCTGAAGACTTTCACATTAGATTTTGTTAGATAGCGTGGCAGCCACTGAAAATGTAGGAGTGTTGGAACTTTATTCACAACCGATATAAAAGAGTTACATGTTTGCACCTGTGACCTTCAAAGTAGTCATCAGCGTTACGTAGAACCCTTTGTCAGCAATGTGGAAGGCGTAGTATACCGCTAGCAGAGCCTGTTCTGTTGACGATGCGAATGGAGCGCTCTACTGCTTGTCGAATCTCTGGAACAGTTCTGAAGCGAATGCCACGAACTGGTACCTTCATCTTCTGGATCAAATCAAAGTCACAAGAACTTAAGTCTGGGGAGTATGGTGGATGGTACAGTACTTCCCAGTCGAACGGAATGAGCAGCTCGCGCTGTATGCGCCCGCTCATTGTCGTGCAAAGTGACGGGTGGGTTGCGCAGGAAGTGTCGCCGCTTCTTTCGCAAAGCTGGTCGCAGATGATGCTCCAGAAACGAACAGTAGTACTGTCCATTGACGGTCTGCCATGGAGGAACGTAATGCGTTAGGACAACACCATCACAGTCGTACAAGAGTATCACCATAACTTGACAGCGTTCCATTCGCACCATCAATAGAACAGGCTCTGCTAACGGTATACTATGCCTCCCACATCTCTGTCAACGGGTTCTACACAACGCTGGTGACTACTTTGAAGGACAGTAACAGGTGAAAACACGTAACACTTTTGCATCGGTTGTGAACAGATAGTTCCCACTATTTAAGTTCCAAACCTCGTATGACATTAAACACAGAAAATAATAAGAATTGAAGTAAGTTGCTCTCATTGTCAGTATCCTTAACAGTGCTTTAAATACGTCTTACAGCCAAGCAAATGATTCAACTTGATCGTCGTAGTGCCAAAGATCGTTGCTTGCTGAAGGGGGTGAGGCATCAGTGCCATACTGGCTTCTTTCCTTCTCCTGGGTCTGACGAATTTCCGAATTGTGGCGCTGCGGTCACCTCTTACTCGTCTAATCATTCTCTCTTACTGAAATGTGGTAGACTGAGGCTAGTCGCAGCTTAGTACTGGAGCTGATTTTTCTATATTGCTTTTGTAAAGCAGCAATGATTTGACGACATTATCTATTGTCAAGATCGAACGAAGCTGCGTTTTGTGGGACAGTGGAGGCTATAAGACGAAGCTTAAGAGATGCTCCATTAGAGTGGTACCTGGAAAAAGTTGGATGCTCTAGTCAACAGTTCTGAAGAAACACATACAAAGTTCGGCCAATGAAAATATTGTATTGATTGTATTCTTGTATCATCCACTTCCACTGTGATGAAATACACGTACTCCGTAAAACGAAATCTGGGCACTAAGCAACGTCACTTTTATGTCCCTACGGTGAAAGTGGGCGCTGTTTTTGTATTCTTCTGATCGTGACGACCTACATTTATGGGCCCACAGCGAGTTGTTTGGCTTATCATTCTTTCCTGTAACTTTTTCGAGGACTGCTGTAAATTCATTTTAATAAACAATTTCCATTCAGAGAACAGTCTTCATCCTGTTTCTTCTACTGTCGTCACAGACCCGATAACATGTCAAAGTGTGTGTATGTCCACTCTGTTGTTAGATATGCTCTCAAGAGAGATTAAATATTAAAATGAAGTTACAGCAGTCTTACAGCGCTTTGCTTTCCATATTTTTGGGGAGAGGTAGTACGGACAAAAGCAAGAAGTAAATTTAGAGTAAACATGGCCTCTAAAATGCATGCCGTAAGAATTATGAAGACTTCTTGAACAGAAGAGAGATGCTTCAAAGTAGCGAAGATGAACTGGTGTAAAAAACATGTACCCAAAGCTTGTAAAAGTATTTTCGAAACAACCTGTGTATACACTCATGATAATACATATACAATAATCGTCATGTACAGTGGTTTCGTATGTTGAGGGAATGCCCTTAATTCGCAGCTATACTAGGAAACTCGTGTACTCGCTCTCTTTTATACGCTGGTGTAGACCTCTTGCACCTTACAACCGACTCAAGTGACGAGTTTTCTTTTCAGTGGGAAACGGCTAAGGCTCACTAGTCGAATATCCGAGCTCAGGAATATGGCGAATTAGGAGATGACGTCATAGGACTCCGACGTGCTTACAGCGAGTACACGGAACACGTTTCTGATCTCTACCGTCCACACTGACGTCGAATCATGCCCCACGGAAATTACACAAAGCGTGCGGTCAGTGGGTCTTGGTTCTTCTGTGCCTGATGGGGGCTAGATGTACGAGTATTGCCGAGTGAGAACTGTGAAATGATCCAAAATAAGTGGTTCAGGCCATGTCATCGATTTCAGACGAACATTTCATATAATGGTGGGCAAATAATCACATGCTAAAATGTGCAACGAAATACCTAACATGTCCGAAATGTTAGCAAAGCAAGGCAGAGTAGCTAAATTATAATACAGATTCCCAGACAATTTAGAAATTCTATGTGCAGTTAATCCAACAAATTTAAACTTACCAAAGAATGATTGTTAAGAGGTGCTAAATTAGTATACATATATTACTAGTAAAAAAATATCGAATTATGGAACTCAAGATGAACGCACATACTTCCTTCTGTAGCGTGACATAAAATTTTTAAGGGCTCTGTAAGCAAAGGGGAAGGTAAATAACACCCGAGAGGAAAAGATACAATTCTTCTGGAGCCAGGATGGGTGCTTTAAACTCGAAGCGCCAACAGGTCTGCTCGGTAAGTTTATTGTCTCGCCGTAAACAGCTTTGCGGCTGGCACGCTTCCTAAAGCCTCTTTCTCCAAAGCGCCTTTTACTTTATTTCTCCGTGCTCTGTAGGGTCACCCTGGCAGTGCGTAAGCCAAAAGATTATAGCACCTGGTTTACTTAATCTTTTCATTTTGCTCGGATTTTATATACTTTCGTCGACATTCTTATTAATTCCACAAATTTAAGCCAGGACCGTCTGGTCTGCAAGCAATGGGTAAGCCACGATTTAAACAACACGAGACCTTAACCTTTCAAACAGAGAATATTCAAAAAGAATAAAAGGATGGCCTTCACCTTGCACCTGTAAATCATAACGTTTTAAATGAATTGCCAGTCATTAACTAACGATAAAGCAAACGTATATACTCATCCCCCACATTAAACAGAATAAAGGTTACAATTTCACATTAAAACCTAAAACGATATAGTTCTTTTGGATAGAGTACGAATGTAACCTATGGATTGGTCAGCAAATAAAGTAACCATATATTTTTAATCTAGATTGTGCAATAAGTAAAGCCCCAGATAAAAACTAAAGCCCCACTGAAAGTTTGTTAATTACAAGGCAAGCCACGTCATTCCTGATCACTATCTTCTGTCTTCGTCGACAGAAGAGAGGACGTTTAGAGTGTAAGTTCTTGGAAGGAGAAACCAACCATAGACTGCAAGAAAAAAATTGTGTCTTTGAATGATTTAGCAAAATAAAATGACCGGAAGGGTACATGAACAAATCTGTTTCTGAACATCCTTCAATCAACAGGTCACGTCGCTCCTTTTTGTATTTGGAGTGCGGTTTGGTTATCTGCCAAGGCAAGCAAACCCATCCACAGCCTTGCGTGAGAGCTTTTTAAAAATATTCCCCAGAATTAACGTTTGTGAAACACATTGGTTTCTACAGTCTTTGGATAGTTTGAAACGAAAGGAAACCTTTGTCTTCCTCTGCTTCTGTGTGACTCTTTCCACACAATGGGAAGGGATATCTTTCCTACATTTCTGCAAAGCCGTAATACATTTCATCACAGACATACACCCTCTAGATGACCGACGTCGTCCCAGATGGTATAGCTCATACATTGTTATACATTCTAGAACGATCGGCAACATCTACAGTCTTTAGTCTACACGTAAAAGACTTATAACAAAGAAAATTTTATTACAAATGCGTCGCAGTTGTAGTAAAAATGCTATTTAGCGACTAGTTTCGAACCGACTGGTTCATTCTCAAGCCTGACCTACTGAGTCTGCACTAAAAGTGCCTCATCTTAATGAAAACCATTTGAAATTGACAGAACATGCATCATACAGTGATGGTGGGTAAGTGCCACAATATACAATGCTCACAGCAGATCTCAGAATCTAGCTCTTCACGAAATAAAAGCGTTTTCTGGTCCTGCATCAACAAAATGTTGAAATTTCATACTTTCCCAAAGTTCAATACCTAATAAGTAACAGTCAACAAAAAATTTAGCAACAACAACATACAGTCCACAATTTACTCCGAGGAAGCTTGCATTTGCGAGTGACATCACCCAATAGTCTGCCTTGCAAATACTGTAGTGTGCAAAACAAAACGACTAAAGTAACTGTCGCACAATGTGTCACTGTCAAGTAACGTAGCTCGATGAGCCTTGGACCATCCACAGAAGACGGGCCATGTATCTTAAAAGGCTGTGTCGCACCATGGACGGCAATGTATGCTTTTAAACCTACTCCTGTGCTAGCCACAAGGAGTTCTTGTTGTAGGATGTTAGATTACTCTATTGACAACTGCTTGCGGTCGTTGGTGCATGTGAACATGCTGCGATATGTCTCCCAGACGCATCCCTCACGTACTCTATGGGATTTAAGCTGGGCGAAGGCCAGGCCAGACGATTTCCCGCAAATCCTCCCGTTTCTAGAACTCCTTCAACCAACTGATCGCTTCGATAAGGGCGCGCATCCATAAAATTGAAGCCAGGCCCGAATGTACCCCCTGAAATCTCTCACTTGAGGAAGGAGTACAGAGGTACAATAACATTGACAGGTATCGTGTTCAAGGGCTTGGAGGTCAGTAATACTATGCCTCCTCAAGCCATATCACCTGGAGCATCAAAACGATCATGTTAGAGAATGTTTCAGCGTACGTTACGTGGTTCCACATCTCGCTTTGTCCGCCCCCGGTATCTGAGTGGTCAGCGCAACACAATTTCAATCTTAAGGGACCCGGGTTCGCTTCTCGGCTGGGTCGGAGATTTTCTCCGATCAGGGACTGGATGTTGTTTAGTCCTAATCATCATCATTTCATCCCCATCGAGCAGGAAGTCGACGAAGCGTAGTCACATCCAAAGACTTGCACCCGGCGAACGGTCTACCCGACGGGAGGCCCTAGTCACACAATATTTATTTACTTCTCGCCTCATGACAGTCCGTTCAGAATCACTACTCTGAATTTGTTCCCATCCGAGGAGAGCATACGAACCCATATTTCGTTTTTCCTCTCCCTAAACTCGTGGCTCCATCGCAAACGGTGCCGTCGGTGTGTGAGTGTCAACAGAACGGGAGGAATTGCTCACCGGGCAAACAGACCACTCCCAGCCTGTCGTCACGCCACTCTGGAGCCGCTGATCGCGTGCCTTGCAGTCACGTTGAAAGTGGTTGAATTTGCACCTGCTGTTCGACGTGGTTCCACATTACCAGTGCCTGTGGCAACTGCACGCTGCTTGACACACACTGTGTTTTTTCTTTCCTTGAACTACATCCTTTTGAAGGGACCGCCTCACTGAGTGCTATGGTTACGCTGACCTCACGCCATGTGACCTCCAGCTCTATGTAAACGACTTGGATATCCGTAGCAACATGTTCCCACACAGTCATTCATTTCCAGGTAGATGTTAATATGTTTTGCTGCTTCTTCTATCCAAACCTTAAACTTTGTAGATCAGTGCTTATGAATGGTCTGCCACGAAACATGACACAGACACAAAAATTATTCTCTTTGCAAATGACACAAGTGTTATTGCGGAGGACGTGGAAGGTAATCGGCCAGCCAAAAACATGAGCACATAGCCTTCAGGAAACAGATTAACGTTTAACAGCAGAATAACGCAATGCGTAGGCTTTCTGACGCGGAACACTTGCGAAAGAGATGTTTTGCTGTCCGGAGATGTTTAAACAGTCCCTGAAGTCTCCCATTTAAATTCTTATGACTGGGGGCAGATGGTAGATTTTCTCGGAAGTATCACGTTCAAGATCCCGTGTAGAAACTGAATCCTGCTGTCTACAGTACAACAACGACCTCCACTATCTCTGACTCTGGAACACGAAGGCTATTTTACGTTGCATGGTGTCACTTCATTATCTCGTATGGTGTTATAATCTGAGCCAACTCCATTCATCCCGCAGAATATTCATAACCCAGAATCGGGTGGTCAGACTTGTCTGCGGTTAAAATTCGCAAACTCAGTCCAGGAAATTGTTCAAGTGTGTACGAATTCTTAGTTTGCAGTTCCTGTAGACCTGTTCCATAATGGGACATGTTATTGGCGATACTGATTCATCCAAAAGAAACTGGAAATTGTAGATTTCCTGAGTTGGAAAAAGAATATGCACTGTTCTGGCTTCTTTATTATAAAAAAAGACTAAAAAAGAGATTGATAAACCCCAAGTTTTATAATCCAAGTTGAAAGGATTCCTTCCGGCATTCTGTTCTGTAGAGTACTGCAGTAAAGTAGAGTAAATGTCTAAACCCCGTATCTCGCTATTCGACGTCTGTATTCTTCACTTGCTGGTGCTCTGGCATTTGAACTTCTGCTCACCACCCATGACTCATTAATGACATTCCTGCGAATATTATTCTGACTGGAATAGTGCACCTTGTTAATTATGCATCTGTTCTCGCTTTTGCTAGCCGCCATTAATTAAATATGCTCACTCAAAGCGCAGTTCATATAACCGAAACAACAGTCCTCAGTACACAGCTTTTTCCTGCCCAGTTTTTCTGAAGAACCAAAGCGCCACTAATTTCACTTGTCACTTTCGGGCGATCAGGCTACAGATCCGAAAATTATTATGGTCCGCAACGTCCTTATTACCGATCTCCATGTACCGGATGGTTACAATTAAAATGCTGTCACTCACGGAGACGAATTTTGCTGAAAAAAAAAATTACTTCCGACTTTGGTGACCCAGGTGCAAATCTGGCACTTGTCGATGTCTCCCATGATCATATCGAACAAACAGTTTGAGTGGCAGTTAGTAATAAAATCAGCATTGTTCTTTTCTGACTTGTTTGATCTTTTCTGCCCATGTCCCATTGCTAATCCATTACTTATGAAAACATTTCTGTACGTATTTCTTGCATTCTTAGCGCCGTATTGGCACCTAGTGTCGAAAATTGAAAGAAAAAGAATACAACGTAAATCACTTCAGTATTAAGCCATTAGAAATCCAACCAAGCTTCGTTGCCTTCTGATAATTACAGCACACCCTGAAATTCTGTGAGCAGCTGCACTTTAAATATAGCCAATACAGCTGGTCTTTTTCCTGATGCCGTAGTGTTATCTTGACCGGTAATTCCTTCGTCATGAATTGCAATATTAAGTTATCTATTAAGTAACGTCTATCCATAGTAAATTTATTTTGTGGTATTTGCGCCTATGGTTATATGTTAGTACTGTCACAAAAATCTACTCGTTTTCATAGGGATTACATAAGACAATAAGGAATGAACGCTTTTGTTCGATACTGTTGAAACACAATTAAGGTAAAAATAATGACTCCTGTTCCAAAATAGATTACAGAAGTCTTATCACACGTAACAGTCTACTACGTGCCACGAGAACTGGCGAACTTACACACATAAACTTAATATTTAATTACGGTATACAAAACTGCATTGCATGAACGTGAAAAAATAAAATTACTGGGATGCAGGTTATCAAGTAGTAGTAGCCTACTGTACAAAATTATAATCACTGAATGAATTACTATTTTATTTATACCTTAGTTTAGTTCCACAGAAAATGAACCAAGTGTTAGGATAACCAGCTCATATAATACGAAAATTGCTTCAGAGACCTCATATCCATGCTCAACTCAACTGAACCAACATAAAATCAAACATACGAATGCAGCTGTCTCGGTTTTACGTCGGCAATGGTCGATAAAATTTTCAAAGGTCGGCACTGTGCCTGACGTCCAAGGGAGTCAGCCTGAAGCTCTCGTAATCCTACGTGTAGACATTCTACCAAGTCCCGGAAGTTGTAACATGAGTAGGGACACCATTTACTGTTCCCCTACTGCGTGTATGTATGTAGTACTCTGAAAGATTTGACTTATCTAGTGTACTAGACATTCATTTTTGTTACAGTCCTGTGTTGCCGATAAATATAGAGAACTTATACACACATCAAAAAAAGTTTTGCATCACCTCGGTTCCTAGAGTTCATGAGAACATGTAGAGAAAATTGGAATAGCGACCGAAATAAACATCATTTCCGCTCTTTTTATTGCTCATGAAAACCACACATTGCACGTTGTACCACCATACAGCGAAACCATCAGAGGTGGCGATCCAGACTGCTGTACACACTGGTACCTTTAAAACCCAGTAGCACGTCCTCTTGCATTGATGCATGCCTGCATTCGTCTTCGCATACTATCCACAAGTTTATCAGGGGACTGTTTGTTCAAATTGTCCCACTGTTCAACGGCCATTCGGTGTAGATCCCTCACAGCAGTTGGTTGGTCACGGCGTACGTAAACAGCCCTTTTCAATCTGTCCCAGGCATGTTCGATAGATTTCATGTCTGGAGAACATGCTGACCACACTAGTAGAGCGATGTTGTTATCCTGAAGGAAGTCATTCACAAGAGTTGCACGATGGGAGCGCGAATTGTCGTCCGTGAAAACGATTGCCTCGCCAATACGCTGCCGATATGGTTGCACTATCGGCCGGAGGATGGCATTCACGTATCGTACAGTCGTTAAGGCGCCTTCCATGACGACCAGGCGTACGTCGGCCCCACATGATGCCTCCCCAAAACTGCAGGGAACCTCCACCTTGCTGCACTCGCTGGACAGTATGTCCAAGGCGTTTATCCTGACCGTGTTGCCTCCAAGCACGTCTTCGACGATTGTCTGATTGAAGACATATGCGACACTCATCAGTGAAGAGCACACGATGCCAATCCTGATCGGTCCATTCGGCATGTTGTTGGGTCCATCTGTACCGCACTGCATGTTGTCGTGGTTGTGAAGATGGACCTCGCCATGGACGTCGGAAGTGAGGTTGCGCATCATGCCGCCTATTGCGCACAGTTTTTATTTTAACACGACGTCCTTTGACTGGACGAAAAGCATTATTCAACATGGTGGCGTTGCTGTCAGGTTTCCTCCGAGGCATAATCCGTAGGTACCGGTGGTCCACTGCAGTAACAGCCCTTGGGCGGCCTGAGCGAGGCATATCGTCGACAGTTGCTGTCTCTCTGTATCTCCTCCACGTCCGCACAACATCGCTTTGGTTCACTCCGAGACGCCTGGACACTTCGCTTATTGAGAGCCCGTCTTGGCCCAAAGAACCAATGCGGACGCGATCAAACCGCGGTATTGACCGTCTAGGCATTGTTGAACTATAGAAAACACAAGGAATGTACCTCCTGTCTGATGGGATGACTGGACCTGATCGGCTGTGGGACCCCCTCCGTCTGAATGGCGCTGCTCATACATGGTTGATTACATTTTTGGCGGGTTTAGTGACATCTCTGAACATTCAGGAGGACTGTGCCTGTAATACAATACCTACAGTCGACGTATGTCTTCAGGAGTTCTGGGAACCGGGGTGATGCAAACCTTTTTCTGATTTGTGTACATTGTTGTGGATAATAATAGCTTTTGAATGATGCATAGTGTCACACTGTATCATTGGCGCTAAGTGGTAGTAATAAGGAACACCTTTTACAAACTCCAGAGTTAAAAATGTGTAGATCACTTTTTTTAATATATATATTTTTAATGGGAACTGAGCTGTTTTAATGGCCTCACTGAAACGCACGTTTCGATGTGCTTGTAATTAGCGACCTTTCACTAAAATTTATTACTTGTCCTTGTGGTGTCATACAGTTTATAGGATTCGCCCGTCCGACCATTGGACATTTGTAACTCTGGTAAACCATCTCAGTTCTGCTGCTCATCTTCTGCTAGCTGATGCTAATGTCAGTGTGCATTCATCTCCAGTTTCATGCCGACGAGTCCTTCTTTCCTGTTATAAGCTGTGCCTATTTCCTATTTCTCGATGTAACCCGTTCGGCATTTCATTCACGACGTATTGCTACCAGATACGGCCAACAATCCAGTCCCAACGTCAGCCCACACAGTCATATGTAAATATTTAACTGTGCTCATTTAATAAATGTCTGTTACTTAATACGAATCCATTGCTTTGAGCCCAAATAAAGAATCACGACACGTAGAGATATCGTTTACAAAAGACGTGTATGAACTATAAGATGTCCTAACTCTATGAAACAAGAGATTGGCTGTAAGACATCTACAAGGGTAATATGTCTATGAGGCAGCAAGCAAAACGAGAAGAAATATCTTGAAAATGGAAGTACAAGGATAACTGAAACGAATGATACAATGCGCAGGCGATATTATCAGTTCTTTGACTTGTTTCAAAAGAATTGGAAAAAGGACTAGGAGCGCTGAATGGAATGGGCTACCCCCTTACTACCGAAAATGCGTTAGAAATGAGGAAACTAATCTTGAAAGTGATTAAGAGTAACAAAAATTAGAACACCAGGCATAAACATTGTGTGAAATTGTGCAGAAGAAGTGAAACATGATGGTAGAATTGAATGAGAGACAGAAACTTCCTGGCAGATTAAAACTGCGTGCCGGACCGAGACTCGAACTCGGCACCTTTGCCTTTCGCGGGCAAGTGCTCTACCAACTGAGCCACCCAAGCACGACTCACACCCCGTCCTCACAGCTTTAATTCCGTCAGTACCTCGCCTCCTACCTTCCAAATTAGACTGAGATAGGTGAGAAAAATTTTCTTCATCAAACAGCTCTACCAGCGCAAAATATCAAAATAAAACGGAAGAAGATATTTGTGAAGCTGTAATTTGGAGTTAAGCTGTTTATAGAAGCAATAGTGAATTTTATCAATACCAGGGAAAGAAAGTGGACTCGCTCATACTCAACAAGATTAACAGACGGTGGTCACCCACCAGTTCCAGAACTAGTTTTCAATTACCAACAATAATCACCTTGAAATAAATACAAAGTAAGGACAAGGAGCTGGATATATTTAATCTGTTAATAACTGTAACTAATTAGAATGTTCGATATCATATGATGAAGATGAGCATCAGAAAAGTAAATTAAATAAATTACAAGTAACTTGTGCCACGCTAAATGGAACGATTTTCAACAAAATCAGAAAGGGCACAAAAATAAAATTTCATAGAGTGTCTTGAACAGTAGTGAATAAAGAATGATTGTGTAATATTTAATTAATGAGGCGAACAGCTTCATAATTTTTATATTGTAAATAAGGAAGAGAACATGGAGACAAGAATTTAAGGGATTTATTCTAAACGAAACGACGGAAGAAAGAACGTATTCGTAAAACCATCGCAGGGCAGGCGCCGTTGACTTCGCCCTTTATTACCTGAAAGCAATAAGCATCATCATCATTAAGACCACCATTTACCTTTTGTAGATAAAACACTTTAGTACACATTCTGAAGATATAAATTGGACCACGATGAAGATTTGAAACACTTGGATGGTAAAGAAATTGATAGCTGTGTGTTCATGTTAAATACAGATGATTACATTTTGTGTCCTGATGATTACAGTGATAATGATTACTGTGTGTGTGTGTGTGTGTGTGTGTGTGTGATTCGTTTAACTATTTTTTTTTTTTAGTTGAAGTAATTGTAACTATGGAGTAAATATTGCAGACAGCGATTATGACAACCGACATCTTGGCGGTAAAGAAAGCTGTTTCTAGGTGTTACTGGAACGGAGTTCCCGGTAAACGGTGATATTCTCTGCGTCTCGGTCAACGGATGTCTCGTATTGTAGTAGTATCCTGTCTAATGAGTGGATATACTCATTTCTGATATAGTGGTGATGTTTCATGCCATACTTCCGTTGAAACAGCTTGAACTTAGACCCTTTCATCTCTGGAAGAATCTACACGTTACAGTATTTAGAGATTCATTAGACTAATTTTCGTCCCCTCAAATATTTCTGCTTCATCCGCAATAAATTTGAAAGTTATTATTTTGAAGTGCCAATGTCAGAAGTAAATTTTCAAGCCTTTTTCTGCATTTACATATTATTTTCTTTAGAACTTCAACATGCAGCGAATAGGTGTTACAGATAAGACACTGAGCTCAGATCAGTGATCAAGCGTTTAATGAAGTTTTCCATGAGTTTCCTAAATCGCCTAAAGAAAATGCCAGAATATTTTTTTGGATCAGATACGGTGCTCTTGTTTCCCCTACTTCTAAATCTCGAATTACCTCGTCCTCAACAGAGAATTAAGACACAATCAGCCTCAGTCGTTCATTGGAACCTAATATCTAATACTGGGCAATATCTACAGAATTTGAAGATTCTTGAGGCTTTACTCAGTTTATTCAATGAAATCATGAGCATGTCAGAGACTATCTTCATATGTATGTGCCAATCATGCAACTGGAATGAGTACTTTCGATGCAAATTGAACCTGTCACTACCAGATGACAAGCGCGTTTTGTATTTTGCATAGCAATAACTTATACCATTGTTTTTCTGACGTGGTAGTTTTAGTGTAGATGTGAGCTTTTCAACACGAGCGCAGTTCTCACAAGACATTTTAACCAGGATTTCTGAAAATAAGCTCATAGTTAGGTGAGTATTTACACTCCTGCATTGAATGCTACACTACTGGATGCCAAGAACGCTTAACTACTTGACTTCGTGTCTTAAATTGTGAAGTCTGGCGAGTTCCCTACGTTTCACCGTTGTGCGAGTTGATGAATACTGACATTGTAACCTACCTATCTTCATTTATATGTGTTTCACTTCACGATAAGTTGGAAATGACTTCACATTCGATATTGTGCAGCACTCGCAGAGAATTCTTGGGATATTTCAATCAATTTAAAGGCAGACATTGTGATGGAACTTCATCATTCGGAACATGGTTCAGTTTGCATTTTAATTTCAATAGTAATTTTCATATTACACAATTCTGCGTATTTGTTTTGAAATACCCTAACCTCTTTCTGCTACATATTAATTGCACTTGGCATTGCGTCTGCTCATTACCATTCACTATAAACAGTTTGTAGCTGCTACCTACCATTCAGACTACTAGTAACTTGTAATTGGCTTCGGAAATTGTAGTCAGCTCTCAGAGCTCTGAAATTTGTTGTGACATCAGTGAAAACTGTTGTGCTCCTGTCATACTGAGCTAACCTATAACCAAGGAATTTGCAATGTATGTTGGAGGAAATAGTACGTCAAGATTTTCAAATAATACAAAGGAGCCGACTAGCATCGAACTGTTTGTAAATCACATTCATATTCTCCAGGAAAAGGATTTCCCCTTTGATATCACATTAACTCGAAAGCAACGTTCAGCACTTGAGAACTAACATTAAAATCTGCTTTTTGTTCCTTAATTTATAAAGAATCTTACGGTATGGTACAGCGCCTTGGAGGTACGCTGGTTTCTCAACAAAGGCTTTCAAAGAAAAAGTTACTCATCGATCTTTTCATCTTTAGATGGGTACAGATTCTAAAGAAAGCTTTACTGAGATATTAGTATTTGTGAAAGAGCGTCTTCAAAGCGTCCAAACAATAAAGAAGTCAACAATGAAAAATTAATTACTCAGCAAGACCTTCTGTCTCGGTGAAATTCTGTGCAGTCAATGCAGACTTGAAATGAAAATGCCGCAGTGCGGCCGAGAATTGGATACTGCACTTCAGCGTACGTCCGGCTATTGTCTAGGTCGTTTAGCGCACATGATGGAGAACGTAATACCAGTTTTACACCGCAGGACAGGATTCACATTACTACATATGTAGCTATCCTGCTGATTTTGGTTGCGTAATTGGAAAATGTATTTGGAATCCTATGTGGTGAACCGTTCTAAGTATTGAAAATTATTAACCACTGAAGGGAAGAAGTGGTAGCCTGAAATAGATTAACATAACAATTGCATCACGTTACACCTGTTATAAAATGACGTATTGATTTCCAGAAATCGCTGACGTAACTTCGTCAAGACAGCTCGTCCGCAAATGACAACACAAATTATAGCAAAATGCTATTATTTATTCTGTTTAGAGTGTGGCAGTCAAGTTTGCAGCGTGACAATGGAGTAACGGAAGGGTGCGTGGTCCTGAATAGAGTGACAGTTATTTGGAGAATCTTCTTAGGTAGACTATGGTGTTGCTGTACGTAGGGGATGGACTTACAAACCATATAACGCTCTTGCTCTACATAATAACGTACAAATAATTGTTCTGACTGAGAGTAATTGCTTAACAACACACTTGTCTCAGTTTTAAAGCGATGTTTTGTTCTGTTGAGTTCAGTGGACTATATAGCGGAAGCATTTCCGTAGATGGTGAAGGAAAAAAAATCAGATTTTTACCTATCTGACAGGCCGTCCACTACTGTGGGAAGCTATTTACAGGGTGACAATTATTGAACTATATGAAATAAAATCGTCATAAGTTCTGAACAATTTGCGTTAAGGCGTTCATACTGCGTGGTTGGCCGTGGAGCATGATGGGAATTAGTATGTTCGTTTAGCTATGAAGCCCACTTTCACTTGGATCGGTTCGTCAATAGGGGAAATTGACGCATTTTGGGGCTGAGAATCTACGTTTCGAGTTCGAAAAGCCGGTTCACCGTCAACGGGTGACGTTGTGGTGTGCAGTGTCCAGTCACGGAATAACCGGTGCTACACTCTTAACGGCACGGTGACTACGGAACAATACATGAAGGTTTTGGAAAATTATTTCATCCCCATTACCCAGAGTGACGGTGATTTCGACAATACATGCTTCATGCAAGACGGAACTCGACCACATCGAAGCTGGAGAGTGCTTGATGTCCTGGAGGTGCATTTGGGGACCGCATTCTGGCTGAGGGGTACACAGACGCCACTGGTATGCGCCTCGATTGGCCACCATATTCTCCGGACCGGCACACATGCTGCTCCTTTCTTGGGGCTATGATAAACACAAAATGTACAGCAATAACCCCAGAACACCGCTCAGCTGAAAACAGCCATTCAGGAGGTGCTCGGCAACACAGATATTCCGACACTTCAGCGCTACATGCAGATTTTCGCTATCCGTCTGCGCTACATCATCGCTAATGATGAAAGGCATATCGAACAAGTTATAACCTAAATCCGAATTTCTGTAGTGGCGTTTACATGTTGAGTAAAGTGTGTGCAGGCCGTAGTTTGTAAGTAATTTACGTTATTTTTCATGTAGTTCAATAATTGTTACCATGTAAATACTGTAGCATTCTCTAGATGTTATTGCTTCGAACTCAGTTCTGTTTCCCGATTTAGATTTCTGTTGCTGTGGCAGTGTCACCAGATGAAGTAGACAACCCAGTTATGAAAACAGAATTTAATGGAACGCTGAAATAAATGAGACCAAAGACAGCCCCAGGTCAATCTGAACTTCCAGGTGAGGCCTGGAAGAATTGTGGTGAAACACTGAAACATTAATTTTTCTAAATTATACTTTGTAATTATGTTCGTCTTCCAGTTGATTTTGTGGAAAGTAAATGAATACTCATTTACGAAAATAGAATAAGCTGCTACAGAACGATAAACCTACATTCTCATACGGCAAAACTTTTCACAAAATGTCTCTGAGCACTATCGGACTTAACATTTGAGGTCATCAGTCTCCTAGAACTTAGAAACACTTAAATCTAACTGACCTAAGGACATCACACACATCCATGCCTGAGGTAGGATTCGAACCTGCGAGCGTAGCGGTCGCGCGGTTACAGACTGAAGGGCCTAGAGCCGCTCGGCCAAAACTTCAGTCCGCTGCTACGTTCGCAGGTTCGATTCCAGTCTCGGGCATGGATGTGTGTGATATCCTTAGGTTAGTTAGGTTTAAGCAGTTCTGAGTATAGTTCTGAAGAAAGGGGCTTGGTGACCTCAGATGTTAAGTCCCATCGTGCTTGGAGCAATTTTTTTGACTGCTGTACCACAAATAACATTCAAAAGAGGTCTGTACTGTTTCATTCTATTGCATTACCCCTAGTTAGCGTATCCTGTACCAGCATGCTTTATATTACTGACGTATTTCTGCCACTGGTAGCGCCCTGTCTTCGAGATTTACTTGACATTATTTGTTGCGACGATAATGCAAGATTGCGTTTGGCATTTTTGTCCTGAACTAACCGAATAAGTAAGCATTTGGCAGGTATCCCGGCGAGCACGTTTTTCAAATCTCTAACCCATCTGGTCACTTATCACGAGACTGACACGCCACCCGTCGGCAGCAACTACCATCAATGAACTCTGGTTTATATGGTAAAATCGGGAGAGGCGTTGCATGCGATTCACACTGCACACCCGCCATAGTTTCGGCAAACATCGACACACGACACAGTGTGCGCTTATCGACACTGCAGTTACTCAGTGGACGCCATACCATAATAAAAGTGATTCCGTTTCGATCGAGGAAGTTTTACATAAGCTCTGGGAGAACAACTGAGGTGCGTCTATAAACATCACTTCAAAACATTTTTCAGCTTCACAGTTAGTTCATAGTGTATGCTAAACAGACAAATATTTCCTAAAGTTTGAATAGTTATATTAACAGTAAATACTGTTGGGCGTGTTTTGATTGTAATGCTGTCAACTTGGCTTTCAAGTCCATGAATTTATAAAGTGCAACGTCTGTCCCCTACAGATAGGGATACATACCGCAATAAAATCCATTGTATCAGCACATTTTTTCTCTACGGATACTTGTCCCGCAAATCAAATAATCCTTTTAAATAAGTCAAAAAATTCTGTTGTCTCTGTATTTTAGTTCAAATGAATCATGCGTTTTCACAGTGTCCAAACAGTATCATGGAGACCAATACAAAATGTTACTCATGATTCCTCAACATATATATCGACCAATTACTAAAAATTTATTCGCCGAATACTGACAAAATAAGTATACCGAATATATATCCATAACGTAAGGGATATAGACCGTAATGCAAAGACCTTTTCATGGTCAAATAATTTGCGTAAATGTTACATTGAAGAAAATAAAAATGATGCATGATGTTGAAAGCTTGTGTGTTTAGTTCTGTCAGAAAAAGTTTTACTACAAGTGCACCAGGGGACTGAACAAGTAAGGTGCTGAATATGCTTTCCAACTCTCCCGGAATTACCCTAGTTGAAGCGGTATGGAACGTACCCACATCTTTAGAGTTCCACTCGACACCATGTCCAGCCCACCCATTGCAGCTGCAAGACGTCTCAGTTCCGTGTATTCTGGCACCACGTCTCCGTCGGAAGCGGTGGACTGCTTGCGCAAAGATCAGAGAAACCACGTCATGCAGGGGAAAGCGACCGTTAGCTTGGAGACCTAACACATTGTGGTAATTGTAAAGAAATCTGACGAAGTGGAAGAAAATAGGCAGCGCCTCTGATAGGTTAAGTTGGGCAATACTATATTTAGCCTCCAGCAGGAGCAGACTAAACAAGAAAATCTGAACGAATAACTGGCGACAACCGTTCTGAGGTGAGGATGCTGCTGCTGGACAAGTACTTGCCAGCAAACTCTCAAAATACCCCACCCCCAAATGCGAACCTGTTTCTCAGATGTTTGTCGGTTTTCTATGTACATTACCATATCAGTGTGTCTACATGATGTTGACCACCACCGACTTCAACAGCTGTTAGTATCGAAGTGAAGACAACTGCAGTGCCTAATCAAGTATTTAGTCACCTTCCGTCGACTTCGTACCAGAGGGCCTTCATTATCGCTGATGCACGCCACGGTGGGCAGAAACAATGACGTCATATACACTGACACTCGCGGTATTATTTCGTCCATTTTGACGAGACCCACTTGGAGCTGTGTGCAGGTAACAGCTAGCGTGGGTGTCCTTGTTTCTCTGTTGGCCGCATATGATGTTTCTCGGGTCTAGGGACCTCGCACTGCGGTTCCTTGCCACATCTCCGCCGACAAGTGACGCTGCCATAACGAAGCGCTTACGCCAAAGTCTAGCGGGAGACACCTGTCCGAGGCTTTACAACCGCAGCTGTTTACGGAAATTGGAAGAAACTGGTGCTAACATTCTGGTTCTCAGAAGAAACTGACCACTTTCTGATGCGGGCACTGCTCCCTCCCTGTCAGCAGCTGCAACTCACAGCGTCATCGTGCAGTGTGTTAGGTGCAGTGTTTTTTATTTTTTCAGTTCACTGGATGGGTCATGGAAAGTCAATGGACTCTTTGCCAGTTGGTTAATGGTAACTGTATGACCGACGTAAGGCAAGTAAACTAAGTCGGTGTTACGGAAATTCTACATAATGTATTAGAGCATGCTGTTTGTACTGACGTGCTACACAGCGACCACGAGTCAGTTAAGTCTTGCTCTCTCTGACATCAGCCAGGCAGACGCCAACGCCGTCGCTACCAATGTGATCCGCCCTCTGAGCCAGCAGTTGCTGACCTCAGCGGCTAGCATACTGGCAGCCACCTACGTCATCGGCGGGTAACAGCCCCCACCTGCAGCAGAGCCCTCTTTGCATCAAAATAAATAGAGACCTATTGCAAACAGAATTGTATCATTAATGTCTCACCGAGTGGTTCCAGGCAGTAATACCTCTACAAGCCATGTCCGGACGAGGAAGCAGCATCTTTTCTGGACCTACGAACGGATGAGTCGTAGTCCTCCGCCGCCCTGGGGACACGTCCTATATATAAAAGGACCCAATAAATAAAATTTCGTCATTTCATATCCTTTCTGGTATTCAGTTTCTTCTTGGCCAGCGGTGTGCATTGCTATAACATATTTGTATATTGCTATAGAGTGACTAGAGACCAGAACAATTCAGACTAAGTGAGCCATCAATAACATGGAAATAAATGTCATGTCTCTCCCGTTATCCAGTGACTGATGTGGTAGCTGTTGGTCTATATTGTCCACCGTCTTTTCTCTGTCAAGCTGTCAATAGTTTCTTCCTTGTTAACTCAGTCGCCATATGCTCCATGCTAACACAGCACACCTACTGACGCAGTACTTAGTAATATAGATTATTCATACCTTCCTATCAGCGTGACTATTCAACTGAATAGTCAATTTTTATACCATGTTTTCACTAAGCTTTTGAAGACAGTTCAGTTTACTACTTTATACTAATTTTAATACAAGGTCGCCGATAAAGTTATGTTTAGACGAGAAACACAACGATCTTACCTTCTCTTAAGTGTGTAGTACTTCCTCGCTATGTTGCTAGCTGCTTTCAATCTGCCCTGAAACTTGATACTTGGTCGAACATTATTTAATGGCAACCTTAATTCCAATAGGCGAAATAGGCTTACTCCTAATATAACTAACCTGCTTTGTGCAAATATTTCCCACACAGAAGAGCTCTTCCGAAAGCTGATTAATAGTCTTAGTTCATGATGTAGACGTAAATATTTCTTTTCAGTATAGATGGACTCGAGAATTGAATTTTCTGGTACTAGCCCAACCACAGAAAGTTTAAAATTTCTATCTGCTCGTTTATTATACAAAACAGCTGTATTTTGTGAAAATGTACCCTCAAAATTTGTTTTACATTAATTGTTACAACACTTTCTCCTCACAGCAAAAATTACCTTTTATCCATTTTCTTTATAACTCAGCACTGATTTCCATTGTATTGAGCACGATCTTGATACTACTCTCATCGAATTCTTATTTCCTACTTCTCTGTTATTAAAAACTGCACTACACTAGCACGAGCCATAAACGTGGCTGCAGTGTCCTTTACATCTCCTTCTTTCTGGCTGTCTTTCACTTCAGCTACAAACATGTCCCTTGCTTTCGGATTCTTCTCAGATGTTTGATACAACAAACTAATTTCCTTTCTAAAATCGTCACTAGGAAGGTCAACATTTGCTACAAAACACAAATTTTTGACGTCTTTCATGAAGTACTAAATATTTGAAATAGTTCTCGGTTACAAATTGGTACGCGAATGTCCTATTATACAACATTGCCAATTGGTATGAAATCTGTGGATTTAAGGGAGAAAACATCTCGTAATCTGTGTGCTTTTCTAAATTAGGTTATACTGCTGAATGCTTGTTACCAATCTTATACGCAGTTGTCAACTGCATCTAGAGCTTAAGTGTCGCCACCTACAGACAGTCGTAGGGATTGGAAATAAATGGGAAATCATTTTTTTAATTCTTTGGTTATAAAAGTACAGCGAAAAAGAGAACCGTGGGGAAAAGTATTGTGCTCGTGAGATTATGCAAGTTCTGCTACTGTAATCTCTTGAATATTGTTCACGAAATCAGAGCGTGACTGACATGTAGTAATACAACACAAAGGGACGCCAGTGTTGCGGTCCGAAGGCTCCAGGACATGGAGTCGGTATGTGGCGACGGTCACCGTGGGACGGAAGAGGCAATGGGAATAGCGTGTGGTGACATTTCGGAGTATCGGCGCATTATTCGTGAAGTTTAAAAACCGTAAAAAACATGTCGAAAGTCCAGGAAATGTGCAAGTATCACAAGTGAATAATAGCCAACGTACTGTGTTACTGTCATTGTTCAATGATGTGCGAAATGAGAAGGAACGGCCGACCGTCGTGGCCGAGCGGTACCAGGCGCTTCAGTCCGAAACCACACTGCTGCTACGGTGACAGGTTCGAATCCTGCCTCGGGCATGGATGTGTGTGATGTCCTTACGTTACTTATATTTAAGTAGCTGTAAGTCTAGGGGACTGATGACCTCAGATGTTAAGTCCCATAGTGCTTAGAGCCGTTTGAAACATTTTAAGAAGAAATTTTCAATAATTGTAAAGGAACTATGGGGAAAATGGCTAACGAAAGGAGCTCGTAATGTGACTGACAAAGATTATACAATCAGTAGTACATTAACGGATGTTTTATACCAAAAATTTAAACAGTACTCCAGTTTCTTTAAACTTGGCCTTCTGTGCCAGAACAAGATCAACATTAAAATGAAAACAATAATCTTACAGTGTCATTATGATGAAAAGTAGAGACGATGTAGCAAAATTAGGTTTGTGGAAAGTCTTGAGTTGGGAAAAGATGTGAATTCAGTCTCATAAGACGCTGGACATTGTGAATAATCGTGAGAGAAGTATATTATGGTTGAACAGTACAATCTAGGGAAATGTATGCACATTTCGATTGGAAACATATCATTAAATTTCCGATGGTTTTTAGTACAGCGTGACAGAGCTGTATAACTTCTTAGCTGCATAATTCCTTACTACTGTATGAAATTTTTAGAAGAGTTTCAGTTGTATCCACAAATGATTCATCCCATTGCTGTCATGAGAGACAGTGTTTCACGCTGCTTCTTGAAAAGTTAATCGATAATCTTAACAGTCAGCTATATTGACCAATAGAACACATAAATTGTTTGCGTACATGCTGCTTTGGTAGTATGTTACACACCGAATAAGAAGTGCAGAAGAAATAATGCTTACATCGCGTCTTCATTATTATTACGCACTGATCAAAAGCAACTGAATGCCTGAGGTAATACTTGTGAAACTTCATGCGTTTTCAATATGACTTACATCTAGTACACTAAAATACGTAGGAAGAAAAACGCACGTGAAATTCTGAATACACAATTTGTGAACTATATTCAGAGAATTGGATAAAATTTTCTGTTAATATCAAGGGTAACGTGCTTCCATACGTTGATTCGGAATGCTCATTGTTTTTTGTAATACGACTATAGCAACAAGTGACTCACAAAATTATGCATGAGAAAGTAGTCGAGGATTAAGTTTTACTTTTAAGCTTCAAGTATGCAATATTTATCTACTGCCAACATGTTCATTTTTCATGTTTTTAAATTCAAGCTAACCTCAATGAATGATGCTGAATATTCTGTTTCCCTTATCGTTCCTTGCTTTTCATGCGGTAATAAAATGGTTCAAATGGCTCTGAGCACTATGGGACGCAACATCTATGGTCATCAGTCCCCTAGAATTTAGAACTACTTAAACCTAACTAACCTAAGGACATCACATACATCCATGCCCGAGGCAGGATTCGAACCTGCGACCGTAGCAGTCGCGCGGCTTCGGACTGAGCGCCTAGAACCGCTAGACCACCGCGGCCGGCATGCGGTAATATTTAGGAGTATTTTTTTAGGGGAAATATTTTCATTATACAAAAGGAAGTTACAGGAAATGAGGTTGACATAAACAAATTTATGTCTTAAGCTCCTGTTTCACCATATGAAAATGATATCTTCACATCCGCATTGCCTTTGGACACGGTAGAAACTGTCGTAAAGAATTCTCTGGAGTCTGAAAGTGGGTCACAAAGTCATAATTACAGTATTAGAGGTAAAATATCATTATCATTCCTCTAGTGAATTTTGGGAAATCGGAAGGCACATACCTGTTCTATATCAGTGCCTAATATTAGTTGAGACACGAAGTAAACTCTGTTACCTCTACAACTTCTTACTCGATGACTGAGCTACTACCAGAACATCATGTACATAAGTATTTTATTTGTTATACTGGTCAACAGTATGTTGGATGTACCGACTGTCACGTTTTTCAGTTAACTCTTGAAGAATCGGGCGATTCATCTAACGAAAACCATGGGATGAAGCACTTTGATTCTGTTCAAGAGAATTGTTCGAAACAACTTTCTTTGACACTGTACGAAACAGATGCATTAAGAAAGGCTTTCCAGTCTACGTAATAAAGTAGCGTCTGACAACTTCTGTAATACAAGTCACGAAATTTCTTGACTGGGTCGCAAACCAAGTACAAGGAGGGAAAAAATATACGGGTAAGATGTATGGAGATGTAATTTAGAATGAAAGCTGTCTTACGTTTTATTCGGTGTTTTATGTGTGAGTAAATAGATATTAACAGACGAAGTGGAATATGTTGTCATTTCTAATACCGCGGGAATGGGAAAGCAAGTAAACAGTAGGCAATATATAATTGCTTTTAGGCTTCGTCGAGTTAAGGATTCGCAAGAAACTATTGGAGAGCGAGGTAGCAATGTATCAACAATTTAGGGAGTACTCCGGATAATGAGTCAGATCACTCAAGGGTCACATACCGTATACGTAAATTCTGTCGCAGAAGGAACAGAATAAAACAAGAATTTGAGACCATAATATTTCAGTCAGTCCCGATGTTGAAATATTAACTGACATCAGGAACATTTTAAGACAAAGAGAGCATGTAATCGTCGGCCGCACCCGTAGATGAAAGAAACTCGATATATTCTGACAACAATTTGCATTGGTATTTGTGTCAGAATGAATCAGATAAGAGATTGCTTATTACCACTGCATTTCACTCTGTTAATTAAGTATACTGTTACAAATGGTGTTGAAGAGCGAATTGCGCTAAACAGGCGGAAAAGTAGTTTAACTACGAGCAATCTATAGGTATGCTGAGGAATCCTTATGCGCACTGTTAAGACCTGAATGATTTCTATACATGTAAAGTGAATGCTAAATGAGCAGATTAGGTTAGTGTGCGGGTATATGAAACTACTAGGAGGGACTGTAACTGGTAAAGCCAATCAGTACATTATCATGCATTCACTGTATTCGTGGAAGAGAGAATGGGGGAGAGCGGTAAGAGTAATTTCTGAATCCCAAAGTCTAAACGGCTGTAAATGTGTATGTATGTATCTAATAGGTAGCACAAGATGCCATAAGTCATGAGAAAGACAAACATCCTGGATGTTTTCCCCTCACCCGTCATCCTTCATCATTTCTTCACCCTCTGGTAATTGTACTCGTACATACTTAAATAAAACTTCAGTACTCGAAGTAATTTACACTCTTCTTTTCTGATTAGAAGATGCTACACAAATTATTTAGGTCCACAAGCTCCACTGAAATTCCAATTCTAAATTTGATATATTATCTAATATCAAAGATTTTTAAGAAGTCAAAAAATTCGTTACATGATCAGGTTCTATAACTTCTTTGTCCTAACGTCACAGTGACACCTTCAGATCAGCTGTAACTTTAAATACGAAAAATGCATAATTTTTTAAAATAACATTTTAATATTACTCAGTTCAATGCGAAACAGGGAAAATGTAAGACTTGTGGGAGTTTCAGTCGCCGAAACTGTCACCATTCTAACGTAATATGTTAAAGCGTTTGCAATGACTTCCAAAGATATTGCATGCGTCAAATGATTACTATTGACCGTACAACTGACTGTTCTGTCACATTCGTAACTGCAGCCGAAATTGGGTCTACATCGGCATGTCTTAGTTAGCGATGCCCTACTAGTTGCAGTACTTCAAATGGTATCACAGGCAACGTATTATCAGGAAACCAATTCATAGTTCTAAAAAAAGTAATATCCTCCTAAAATATCTACTCTCTATGAGATTACTTTAAGACATGAATAAGGTAGTGGCAAAAAATCCTTATACTATAAAATCTGTTTTTCATGTCATAACCATTTTGCACCATCATCAGTATTTTTCTATTATTTTAATCTAATCATGAATTACAAACCGAACGAGGTGGCACAGCGGGTAGCATATGCGTCTGGCCATCGTGATTTAGGTATTCCGTGATTGCCCTAAAATCGCGTCAGGAAAGTGCCTGGATGGTTCCTTTGAAAGGACACGGCTGACTTCTTTCCCCATCCTTCCCTAATCCGATGCAACCGATGACCTTTTCTGTTTGGTCCTCTCTCCAAAATAAATGAACCAACCAAGCAATCAATCAACCAACCAACTGTAACTACGTAGCTTGACGATGCTATAAATGTTAACTATTATTCAAATCAGTTTAGTTCCAACACGTATTCTTCTTCCTGCATAGAGACCAGATGTAAAGAAAACTTTAAGTTTTTTGAAACTAATTAACTACGTCCTAAGAACGAAATTTTGCTTGAGGATAAACAGAAGAGTAATGAAGGGGATCAAGAATAGTTGAAAAAAGTCAGTAACGTCGTGCTTAACATCAGAAACAGTTGCGACGTAATTGTCTAACAAATAATTGTCTAATCTAGGAAGTAAGCGTTTACAGAATGGAAGTTACGAGAAAGAGAAAGTATGGAAGTGTAACGTGGACCATCAGACACCCTGATAAGAGGAAGTGAAATACTGTTAAGGGATGTTCATGAAATGATAAATGTGAAATGAAAGATTATTAGAAAGAATACGATACGAGGTAAGTTTCTGAAACAACCTTACGAGAAAAGAAGGCTAATTCGACTTTCGTTAAGTTGTTCGAAAGAGTTAACTCACCCAAGTGAGTAGCATTATATGGGAAACATAGAAGGAGGATACGGAAACTAGAGTACACAAGAAGCCTTATAGAATATGTGATGTGAAAGAGTTACATTTTACCAAAGCAGTCGAAACATGTGATTAATAATAATCTGTTATTTAAATAGATATCATTTACCTTCGATGGTCATATTATTTAAATTCGGTGAGGTGAACAATGGTGGCTATATATGATTATTAATTAAAGTAATGTGCTTATTTGCCGGCAAGGGTAGCCGCCCGGTCTAGCGCGCTGCTTCCCGGACGGGAAAGCCTGACGGCTCCCAGCACGAATCCGCCCGGCGGATTAGTGTCGAGGTCTGGTGTGCCGCATAACCTGTGGATGGCTTTTAGGCGGTTTTCCATCTGCTTCGGCGAATGCGGGATGGTTCCCCTTATTTCACCTCAGTTACAATATATCGACGATTGTTGCGCACACACTGTCTCCGCGTACTCGTACACCACAATTATTCCAACACGTTAACATTTCCGGTTCGCTCGTCTGGTATGAGACGTTCCCAGGGGGGTCCACTCGGTCCGAACCGCGCAATAACCCTGGTTGGGTGTGGGGCGGCAGTGGGGTAGGTGGACCGCTGTGGCCTGTTGTGGGGTTGTGAACTACTGAGTGCTACGGCGGGACGAAGCCTCTCCGTCGGTTCTAGGTCCCCAGTTTAAGTACACAATACACACAACACACAATGTGCTCATTTACCCAGGTTGGACCGACGCTTGTTGTAGGTACTTGCGGCTTATCTGCATAAACAAATGTATCGTATTGTGCTCAAATTACCAGAAAGACCCGTTACAATATGATTACACGATTGGAGAAATATCGCCAGAAGCAACACTCTCGTTAAAAGCTCGATGTATTAGCATTACTTACATGACTCCAGTACAAAATATTTTCATTTTCCAAAAGTTTGATCCACGAATGAAAAGCAACGCAATCTTAATTATTTAAGTGAAATATTAGGCAGTAAGCACAAAGGAATTATGAAGGAGATCTCCAACAAGAGTTGAAGTAATGCAAAATTATAACTAAAAACATTGAGTGAGTCTAGCACAATCCATACGTGTCTCTTCATTATAGAGAAAACACGTGTCATGAGGATTTAGACAGAGCCTCTAACACCCTCGCTATGTACTCAGGAGTGCAGGACGTCTCCAGAAGTTCTCAGCGTCTCACACCTGCCATATAGTGGCTGAAAGCCGCATGCAAAGAAGAAATATACTCTATCTGCCGTACACAATTCTCTTTATAATTATTCTGCGAAAGAGAGTTTGTTTTCAGCGAGCAGTGCTTGCATGAAGTATGAAGGTCGACGAAAGATGTACGAGAGTAAAAATAATAAAACATAAACTTGAAAGGATTGGTGTTAATATTGAAGATGAAAGCATGGAACTTCACAAACAAGGGATAAATACCACTCCTCCTATTCCCTGCCCCATTCGCGAACGGTTCTCGGGAGCAACTATTGTTGCTAAGTATCTGTGTGAGCTCAAATCTCTTTCAGATTTTATCTTGATGGTCTCTTCGCAAGTTACATGTAGGACGAAGTTTTTTAATAGTTGTATGTCTAGGAATGTATGTTCTCGGAACTTTAACAGAGCCGGCCGAAGTGGCCGTGCGGTTAAAGGCGCTGCAGTCTGGAACCGCAAGACCGCTACGGTCGCAGGTTCGAATCCTGCCTCGGGCATGGATGTTTGTCATGTCCTTAGGTTAGTTAGGTTTAACTAGTTCTAAGTTCTAGGGGACTAATGACCTCAGCAGTTGAGTCCCATAGTGCTCAGAGCCATTTGAACCATTTTGAACCTTAACAGTAAACCACATCGTGATGCAGAACGCCTCTCTTGCCTCTCATGCCTCTCTTGTAGTGTCTGGCAGACGAGCTGGCCGAGAACCTCATTGATCCGAGATGCTTTCGAATTAACTAAATGAAGCTGTAAAAATACGCGCTCCTTTTCTTTCGATCTGATCTTCTCCATTTTCTCTCAAGTCCTATCTGGTATGGATCCCAGACGACGAGCAATAAACAACTATTGACCGAACGAAGATAATATAAACTACTTTCTTTGTGGGTGGACTAAGCTTGTTGAGAAATCTTCAATGAACCTCAGTTTGACATCGGTCTTACCTTTGATTAATGTGCCTTGCTCCACTGTAAATCGATTTGTACGCAAATTCCTAGGTATTTTACGGTGTAAGCCAATTATCAAAAATATTATTCATGTTAGTTATAACTGTGCTAATTGGAAGTCAAAAGCGTGGTCAATGATTATCTATCACTGTCTTCGTCTGTTAAGAGGCTCATATTTCTGGTTTTATAGGGAAACATACCTGCATGCTATACTTTTACGACAGAACACTGGTGGCGAGTCAGGTGGTGAAACGGTTGAATTCGAATTTACAAGGTCCATGTGGATGCAGAGGATCTCTTTTACTCCACCGCACCACGTGGAAATACAACAGGATCTCAAAGAGTGCGGGAAAAACCCACCTTTTATTCTCAGATCCTGGCATATTACCAATTGAGTGGGAAAGTATCGTGAAAGACAATCTATAGTTACAGTAGACTTAATGAAAGCCTCTGTCGGAACAAAGAGATCTTATCTTGCATACAATGAAGAGGTGAAAGTCGTTTAATATAGTTTTATTTAAACCAATAAAAGCCCAATAAACAACGTTCTTGCCAACTATCATAAATACTGTACGTCAGAAACGCCCATCTCAGCAATGCCCCAGAAGCTACGCAGTTGCCTATCACATGAATAACAACGACATGGGAAACCACGAACGCTAATCGTGAAAAACAGCCAACCTCCCAGAAGTGTATCTCGGCGTCTACACTGCCCACACAAACTCGAATCTGAAACCCTTCCACCAAACGATTGCCCAAAAATGTGTTGCCGTCAAAGAACAGCACGCGGGTATGTTTCACTATACAACCTGAAATACTAGTCCCCTAGCGGACGAAAATAGTGAGTAGATAAACTGTGATCCATGCTGTTACACTTGCAACAGTGCACGTTTTCAGAACAGTCAGCCAATAAATTAATTCGTCCTACGTATATCTCGCGAAAAGACAATGAACAGAAAATTATAGAGATTCGAGCTCACACTGACGCTCGCCTACAACCGTTGACCCCGCGGAACATTCGCGACTGCGGCTTGCGGCGTATAGATTTAGATGTAGAAGTAGACAAGAATGTTGGGCGAAGAACTTGGATTGAGAATAGAGAAAGAACCGCGTACTTTTCGTGGTAACAATATTCCAATTTGCCTTTACAAATTTTATGAAGCAGAGAAACCCGGTCGGTGGAAATTTGAAAGGCCGTCCTTCTAACGCACAATTTTACACGTCGATACACTATCACGTGAAAATAATTGATATACTGTTCGTGAAGACACGCACAGTTCAGTGTGTAGTAGTTGCACAAAGTACGTTTAGATGTACGTCATTAAGCAATACGAACGTAATTTTCCCACTAATGTGGGTGAAGTTAAATGAAGTCACTACAGCTTTTCTAATTTTGGGTCAAGACGATAAATATTTTGAATTTCTTCCAGGCGCAAGCTAGGAAACAAAGTCATAATATTGACTTCCTCAGAAAAAAAAAAAAAAAATTAAATGGCTCTGAGCACTATGGGACTTAACTTCTGAGGTCATCAGTCCCCTAGAACTTAGAACTACTTAAACCTAATTAACCTAAGGACGTCACACACATCCATGCCCGAGGCAGGATTCGAACCTGTGACCGTAGCGGTCGCGCGGTTCCAGACCGTAGCACCTAGAACCGCTTGGCCACCCCGGCCGGCTGACTTTCTCGTACTGAGCCATGTGCTAAACAAAACAACGTGTGTGGGACACGAAGTACAGACACGAACTGCACCCTGGAATGATGTACTATGACGCTCATCGTCAGGTTCACTAACACTTTTAGTGTTAAACATGTTTACAATATCAATCGTTTTTAGGTTAGGAGTGTCTGTATGCAATTGACAAACGGCAATTGCTGTTTTGTCACAGGCCTTTCGTCTGAATTTGTCAACGCACGGTCAGTGACTGTGCATGTTGTTATTGTCGTACGTGTGCAGTTGCAGTACTGTCGGTGCAACTTTTGTTCTGTGTGCGGCACTGATCTCAGTACAGCACACAACTGCACTCGCACCCTTCCGCCCTCTTTGTGTCCTGAGCTCAAAACTGTTTGTACTGCACGCAGAATAACAGCGTCATAGATCATACAGAAAAATATCAACACACGCAGCCACTAATGGTACCTACTGGTATAACTGGGCTAAATTCATGTAGCAAAATTAATACTACAGTCGATCCTAGCGTGACAACCATTAATATAAAATTAATAGCAATAGAGAACTGGCACATCTTCAAAATTAAAATTTTTAAAACTACTTACATTTCACAGTTCGTGATTTACGGTATTCTTTACTGTTTTTGATGAAGTTCGTCTTCATGGGCGATGGCTTCCCTTCTTGCAGTGTTTACACATCGCATAATTTGCCACAGGTTTCTGGCAAACAGTGATTCTTAAAATGTAACAAAGACTATTTCTTTAAGATGCTATGACAAATTGACTGCTAAGAGCTGCGAAATCTAGAACACCGTACCTATTTTGAAACCCCATCAAAAAGAGCGTGCAGAGGAAATAAAGCTATGAATAAAAATGTTACATAAACTAAAACAAAATTTGCTGCATCTAGTACACATATTTTTCCATCCAGTAAACTTTCATAACAAAATTCGTATTATATTTCTTATTTAACTAAACCACCACAGATTGCAGTAAATATAGATCCCGCCTTTCAAATAGGTTAGTGTAACTGTACGTTAAAAAATCACTAGTGGATTTCATATACAATGACAGGCAACTACAAGGAGACTCACACAATCAGATCAACTTGCGAGGCGCCATGAAGTTTGTTCTTCACCACAAATGTATGAACTGACACTATCCCCAGAATAACTCATCGTGTCCCGCTAAGCTCTAGGACTGTCCTTGCCTTCTAAGATATACAGTTTGTTTACATAGCAGTTTGTCGGCAAGCATAATAATTGGGGTTGGGATCACATAAACCTGTTTCTGATTATGGCCACTTCACTGTTACTTATGAATTGACAGATATTTGTTAAAATTGTTCGAAACTAAAGTCAATTTATGAATTTTACGGACTTTTACGACGTTGGCGTCCCTTCTTTTTTTATTTATGGTACAACAATCCGTGAGAGAAACGTCAGCACCTTTCGTCATCCCATCAGCCTAACGGCACAATCCAGTGCCGGCAAATAAATGTCATCAATGAGAAAGCATTCATTTATTCTATGGTATGCATTTAAAAAAATGTTTTACAGGCACAATCCCAGACGTCTATTAGACACAGACGACAGGTATCCCTATTCCGCCAGATACGGGAATTCCGGCCATCCGCTGACCTGACCCGTGTCAAAGCTCTGCTGATGTACGTGAAGGACGCCAGGAATGCCCCGTGCTTGGGATTCCACGTCCACGTCAACCTGCCCTCTGCCCCAGCCCCCTGGTGAGGACCCCCTGCTGCCACGACACAATGTGTGCGACATAACCTCTGTATTACAGCCCGCATAACTCTCTCGTCTTAACACATACCTTACAATAACGACTACTTTAGTACTTCATTACTAGACTTCCCGGCAACTGTTATCTTACAGAAGGGGGTGGGGGTGAAATATTTCCAGTTAAATGACGTGTAATTCCGAATATTATAGTGAGAACATTGATGAATTTACATCTAATTGAGGAATGGTTTATCACTGGCGTGACGTTCGGTAAACGAGCTTCTTTTAAATTGTCAGCTGCCTCAGGTGATCCACGTCATACGATTACAGACGACTCCTGCGCACCGAGCAATTCAACTTGTAGTTGCAATCTGGAGTGGGAATCCTGATACAAACTGAGATAAGACTATGAGTCATTTGTAACATTCTAACCATATTTTCATAAAATGTACTTCACGCAGAAATACTGAACAGCCTATCAGTTACAAATTATAAGGTTTATTAAACCCCCTTTTATCACCGGTTTAACGTTTATTGAAACTTCTTCGTGAGAACGAAAATATGAACCAGCTAAGCAAGTAAACAGTGATCAAAAGAATACGGACACCTGGCCGAAAATGACTTACATGTTCGTGGCGCCCTCCATCGATAATGCTAGATTTGAATATGGTATTGAGATTGGCGGCAGCTTCCACTCTCGCAGGCTCACGTTCAGTCAGGTTCTGGAAGGTTTCTTGGGGAGTGGCAGCCCATTCTTCACGGAGTGCTGCACTGAGGAGAGGTATCAATGTCGGTAGGAGAGGCCTGGCACGAAGTCGGCGTTCCAAAACATCCCAAAGGTGTTCTGTACGATTTAGGTCAGGACTCTGTGCCATATTGTGTACCTTGTTTCGTCACTCCACACACCGTTTTTACACTGTTCAATCATCCGATGTTTACGCTCCTTACACCAGGTGAGGCGTCGTTTGGCATTTACCGTTGGCATTGACCGGTGTGATGTGACGCTTATGAGCAGCCGCTGCACCATGAAATAAAAGTTTTCTCACCTCCCGCCTAACTGTCGTAGTACCTGCAGTGGACCCTGGTGCAGTCTGGAATTCCTGTGTGATGATCTGGGTAAATGTCTATTACACATTACGAATCTCTTCAACTGTCGACGGTCTCTTTCAGTCAACAGACGAGGTCGGCCTATACACTTTTGCGCTTTACGTGTCCCTTCATGTTTTACTTCATTACGACATCAAAAACAGTGGACCTTGGGATGTATAGGAGTGTGGAAATCTCGCGTACAGACGTATGATACAAATCACCTGCCCACGTTCGAAGTCCTTGAGTTCTGCTCAGTGCCCCATTCTGCTCTCTCAAGATGTCTAATGAGTACTAAGGTCGCTGATATGGCGTACGTGGCAGTAGGTGGCAGTAAAATGAACCTAATACGAAAAACGTATTTTTTCGGGGTGTCCGAATACTTTTGATCACATGGTGCATATATCTATAGCGAGAGAGAGAGAGAGAGAGAGAGAGAGAGAGAGAGAAGACTTACTGTATTACATGTTATGGCAAAGATGTGCGAATATAGCTATAGTGCGTTGTCAAATATAAAAAAATTCGCCTTCATATTAAATTAAAAAATGCACAACATGATTGTTATCGTACAGTACTTCCTCATCAATGTACAGCTATTGCACTAGTGTTACCTACAAAATGCTTCCTCTAAGGAAAGCTTCTGGCAGGACAGAGCATTTGTAGTACCCGCGACTGTGAGAAACTAAAGTTGGTTCAAAGTTTGAAATTAAATTATCACCTTAAAAACCAAATCATATTTAGCTGCGTACATGTTTGAAATTAATAACTTCGCATCAATTTTATTTACTGTCTAAAGAAAGTGATTTTAGTAAAAACAAATTACATAAAACTGAGCAATGCAAATAGAGACAGTAGCAAAAGGAAGGGGTTTTGTGGGTAAGAGGATGGTAGGAAAGAAAATGGGCCAGAGGAAGTGCAGTACTCCGTGAAGAATGGGCTGCCATTCCCCAAGAAACCTTCCAGAACCTGATTGAAAGTGTGCGTGAGAGAGCTTAAGCTGTTATCAAGGCTAAGGGTGAGCCAACACTATAATCAATTCCAGCATTACCAATAGAGGGAGCCGCGAACTTGTAAGTCATTTTCAGCCAGGTGTCCGAATACTTTTGATCACATAGTGCATATCGTTACGTACCCAAATACATATTGAGACTTACTGGGTTACTGGATTTACAAGTTGTGGCAGAGGTGTGGGAAATATAGTCAATAGGCATTGTCAAATACAAAATTTCACCTCTACATTAAACTAAAACCTGCACAACATGGTGGTTGTTGTAAGGTACTTCTTTACCAATGTACAGCAGTGCTCTAGCGACATGTAGGTAACGCTTGCGCTAAAGAATGTTTCTGGCAGGAGAGAGAACTTGCAGCATGCGCGGTAGTGAGAAATTTTGTCATGCTATAGTTGCTTCAAAGTTTAAAATTAAATTATGACACTAAAAACTAAATGATATTTAGCTGTGTACATATTTAAAATTAATAACATCGCCACAAATATTAATTTACGGTCTAAAGGAAGTCATTTTACTAAAAGAAATTTACATTAAACTGTGTAGTGTGAATATAAAAAATAGCAAAAGGAACCAGAGCAGGGAAGGGGGTGTGGGTTGTGGGGGAGAGGAAGAGGGTCTTGGTGAGAAGAATGGGGGTAGAGGGACGGAGAGAAGGACCTTGGAAAATGATGTTGCCGGGGGAACGAAGAAAGTGGTAAAATGGGCATAACTGTCAGATACTTATCTGAAAGACTGAACATCAGACCTCTAGAAATATATGTTACATCATAACAAATAAGAAAGACAAGTACCAGTAGCATTAACAGGCGAGGAAAATGACATATCCTATACTAATGTGGAACATTGATCCTCTGCTCTGATACTCTATCGAAAATAGGGGTTAGAAAATTTCTAACTTTGAGTTGCAGCTGTTCATTTAAAAGGCGTGTATCTTTGTGACTTATGTGCCTACAGTCATCCAATCTTCATAGGGAAATCATCTGAAGATGATGTTTCAATAGAAATGGTCAAAGCTAGTAGCAACAATATAAAAACTGAAATTGCAAAAATTACCCATGCAAAGGCTGCCGAGGAAGACCTGGAAAAATGCAGAAACCTTTTTTCACAATAAAGAGACAGTTATCAAGCGCCTGGCCGTAATGTACTTAATGTTCACTAAAATTGTTATCAGCTACCCAAAAAGCTATAGAAATGATAGTTTTAAAAGTGAAATTAGGAACATGAACAATAATCAAGTAATGAGCAAAATAATAGGACGTATCAATGAAAATTAGTTGGCACACCGTATAGAACTAATTGATGAAGAAAGAGATTTAGCGTACTTCCAAACATAAATTGTACTTAACTAGGGAAACGGTGAAGGAGTACTTGTCATTGAAAAATACCTCAAATATTTTTCTTCTGCTTTTGTCATTGCACTGTCGGCATGTAATACAGGTAAAGTACAACTATGTATAACTAGATCTGAAAATACAACTAGCTGGTAAAATCAAAAAAAAATTGTACAAATGGGTAATGAAACTGTGAAGCCAGATGGAGAGTTTCTTCATTTTGACGTAGGAAGATGGTAACTGGATGGACAGAAGAAGAAATAAGCATGAGAATGAAAGGCCAGGAGGGCTTTGGTAAATTGAGTATATTTTGCAAAATTCCACTGAGTCGAAAGAGAAGTTTACATTCTAACAATTTTGACTAACGGCAACGAATTATTAACTTTTCAGGTGCAAAACAATATATCATAAATGTACCAAGGAATTACTTCCCGATTCAAAGAAATAAGAAACTTGCAAATACGATGGCTTAAAATAAAGAGAGCAGATTACCGTATCATGAAATCATGTAGTAGAACAACTAAAGCATATAGCTAATAACTATTACGTGTGGAAATGTGACGAGGAAGCCTTTATAGAGGAACAGTGTTAAACAGGACATAATTATGATTAGAGTGACTTAAATGAAGTCGCATGACCGCTGCAAGCTTAGCACAGGTATCTTTGGAAGTCATATACTCTGAATTTTGCGAGTCTGTTGAGGTAATGGATTTACCAACGGGAGCAGAATACATTGACCAGAATAAATTATTTAGTATCAAGTATTACATATTCGTTGCAGTTCATGGTGATTTCAAGAACCCTCTGTGTGTATACTCCATGGTGATGTATAACAGGTCCAAGTAATTTTGGCGTTGTCGTGTGCCTGTAGACGAAACGCGGATTCTCTATAGTACAACAGAACATCAAAATGAAAACAGTGGGTTTGCAGCGGTGGAGTTCCACTGAAAACGCAGAGGCGGTTTTAAGAGTGAGGTACGTGACACATATATTTGGAAAGATGCAACACCGTGAGGAGAACCTGTTGTGCATTTGTGTGTGCTATAAGCCAGAGTATAAACAGAAATTATTTTGTAAGAGAATGAAGTAGATCTTAATTTTGCTCTAGCAAGGGGCCCGTTTTAAATGAAATTATTTTTACAACACATATTTCTCTACAAAAATGTAACCTTCTTTTCACAGTTCTCCATCCCTTCTAAGTTATCCCTTAAGAACACATTTTAGCTGGTGGGGGTAGAGTGTTCTCAAAGTTAGTAAGAGGACCAGTTAAGTCACAGTGTGCGTACTTCACCACGCAGTCTCAATTCCGACCAGTTCAATACCTTAAGTGCGTAGGCTTCCTCGGTCCGAGCTATTGCGGAAAATAACTGGAGAAGTACGGAAAGATTTCTCTACTTGTCTGCAGTGCACGAATTCTAACAGCTGTAATATTAATGGCACACCTTCTACCCTTTCGTAAAAGTAGTCCTTAGTGGTGCAAACTCGATAAGAGATTAAGCGTCAATCGAGGAGCTCGTAACTTTTACACCGTATGATTCTACACATGTAGCAAAATATGTGGAAAAAAATAACAAATTTATCGTTGGGAATGAAATTAATGGATATTCTATGCCCTAAAATGACATCATTGACGATCGTTTAGAGTTATTACAGCTACAACGTAATAAAAATATAACATTGAAATTGCGTCCCAGATCCTGTTGGAAACTCGGCCTGGCATACGTTTTCAATTAACTTTTCTATACAAGACTGAATTTTTAAGCCGATATCTTTTCAATTATGTCTCTAGTTGTTTAGATTTTTGATTATACGATACGCAGACATTTTTAGGGCACACAACGAGCATAGCGCGGGCACACTGGATGTCCAGGTCAATCTTTACCACTAAGACGAACAAAAAAATAAAATTAATTTCATAATTACAACAACAGATTTGGGTCACTTACAAAATTTAGAGCTTATTGATAATCGCAGACCGGGTGGATCATTAATTAAAAAGTCATAATAAATCATTGATCAGTTTACGCAATTAAATTAATTACTCCGGGCCAACAAGTACCACCAATTGATTGCCTACATGAAGTCTGCGTTTGTTTAATGTAGAAAGTGCTCAAATGGCGAAATTCTGTGAAAGTTCCTAGCTGTTACATTTGAACTGTACTAGAAGTCGCACTATGGCTGAGTCTTAAGAGTTCCACCGTCGTTTGGGGAATTGGCGCCCAGAGTTTTCCCATTCCGAGAGTCAAAGAGACCGAGCAACCCACCCGGCGAGGCTGCAACAGTGGTTCCTATCCTCTTCTCATGTCACTTACGGACTCCATCTACAGTGGGATATCTGAGTTTTCAAACAGCAGGGAGAACCACTCTCCTATCTACTTAGTTGCAAATTTTAGTCGAATAAAAACCGCAGACAGTAAGAGTGCAGCAGTCATCGCCATTATGGTACGCAAGTGTTGCTTTGCAGTGCCCGATGAGGAGCCTACTGCTATGACATGTCTGGGCAGCATGTTTCTAGTTAGGAAACGCACAGCGACTACGTTGGCTCCTTTTGTGAGATGATTGTGTTCTTCACCTCGAGAATCTGGCTTAATAACTCCGCTTATCGGAATATGGTAAGCTCTGTCGTTAAGTCCCTGTCTGTGTGCTCATGTTTCTCGATTAATTTCAATTAAACGTCCGTAGTTCACTCTGGCGACTGGAACGCTTCTTGCTTAGATTTCTCATTGTGTTTGACATGTTTCCTTAGTCTCATTCTTTACGCTGCACCAAAGCGCCATCTCGACTAATCATCCAAAGCTGAGGACGCTTTCTATAAAAGACTGAGACAGGCTGCTTCGTATTTGTAAGTCTTTCTACAAAATACGAGGGTTGTACAGAAAGTAATGCACCGCATTTTTTTCTTCAACAGTTATATATTCAATATAATGAGAATCACCCGCAAGAAAAAATGGTGTTTTATCTACAGGGTGTTTCAAAGAGAATATACGTATTTAGATTGCATACATTTATTAAATATTAAGACATACGAATATGAAACTTTAGACACGTATTTACGAACCTCCAGAGTTCAGATTACAGATGTTCAATATATCCTCCATCAGCGACTCCAACACAATCACATCGATACTCAAATTCAACCCATACTCGGGCAAGCATGTGCTTCGTCACTGATGCTATTGAACTACAGATCCGGTTCTTCAACTCTCCAAGGTTCTGTGAGACTGGTGGCACATAAAAGTTGTCTTTATCGGAACCCGAAAGGAAGATCTCAGGGGGAGTCGAATCCGGCGACTGTGGAGCCCAGCTGCGATACGCTAAGTCGCCAGCTCATTGCTACGTTGGATAGCAGTTTGAATTCGTGCAACATTTTCTTCAGGAACATGAGAGCTGCCAGGACTCTAATCTTTACATGCACATCCTGTATCTAGAAACTGTCGATACCATCTGCGAACGTTTCACCCATTCGGAGGATAAATTTGGTTACTCAAACTGAAACGTCTTTGCGCTGTAACCACGAAATTGCATTTCGCAAACTCGAGAACACAAAATGACTTCTGCTGCGGAGTACGCATTTTAAACATATGACGGTTACCAAGCAAAACAGAAGATAACTGACATCTAGCGGTTATTTATATAAACTAGACTATGTATTTGTTTCTCCTATAGTCGAGCCGAGTCGCAGCGATCGATAGTTTGGACAAAATAATACTTTGTGGTACCCACATTCTTCTTGAACCACCCTGTATACACCCTGTTTTCCACGTAATCTCCATTCCATTCGAAGGCCTTCCTCCAGGGCGAAACAAGGGCGTGTATGTCCTGTCGGTACCAATCATTTTCCTGGCGGTGGAGCCAGGACTTCACTGTGTTAATCACCTCCTCATCGTCCTCAAAATGTCTTCAACGAATGGCGTCCTTTAATGGTCCAAACAAGTGGAAGTTGGAGGAGTCTTGGTCAGGTGTGTGTCCCCGATGATCTCCCCGACCGCTGTAAATCGTGGAGCTCCACCGAACCGCTCACTGATGACCTCACCCTCCGCGCTCTGTGACTAATTGTACTTCTATGGACAGCAGATGCTCCATAATCTTTGTACAAGCGTTTGTAAGTATTCCCCTCGGTTTTTTTCTCTTCAGTGAGAAATTCAGTGACGGCACGTTGCTTCTAATATACATCACACACCATGATGTAACCGTCCTGCAGCTACGGTATCTGTCGGAAATAACGAAAACTTCGCAAGCTCTCTCAGGAAACTTCTAATAATGCGTTCGTTACGTTTCGTATTTCTAGCATTGTTTTCGGTCGAGGAAAAAAAAGTACGGCGCATTCCTTACTTGGCAATACTAGTATATCCAAATTTAATCGCATTTACTTCCAAGCATTGTTTTGAAGATATCCCATAGTCCATTTTTCTTTAAAGTAACTGCATATTAATCAACGGGACACATGCCAACAGAAAAATTCCATGATCTTCATGCTCTGAGAACAGCAGATTATCGGATGACTGCATCTCAACCTATATTATTGGGAAACAGCGATAGACAGTAATTTCCCTAGTTTATTATTCAACAGCAGACCAGTCGCAATATTTAAGATCAAGCAACAACTCACATGTTACCGTGAAAACAAGTATCAATTTTCTTCAAAGTAATTTTACCAAATTGGAATGATGTGTTTTGACCCTTAACTTTTCAGCGTGCAAAGCAGGTACACTATATACGGTGTGACAATTACAGAACTATATGAAAAGCAACGTAAATTAGTTACAAACTACGGAGTACACACACTTCATTCAACATGTGAACTTCACTACAGATATACGGATCTACGTTATGACATGTAAGATATGCCTGCCATCATTAGCGATGGTGTAGCGCAGACGAATACCGAAATTCTGTCTGAGCAGTTGAAGTGTCAGAACATCTATGCTGTCGATCCTGAATAGCTCAGCAATGGATTGGGGGCTATTGCTGTACGCCTTGTCTTTAATGTAGTCACAAAAAAGAAGTCGCACGTGTTCAGATCAGAAGAATATGGTGACCAATCGCGGCCAGTGCCTGTGGCCTCTGGATACCCCAGAGCCAGAATGCGGACCCCAGAGCGCTCCTCCAACACATTAAACACTCTGCTGCTTCGATGGCGCTGAGCTCCCTCTCACATGAATCACATCTTGTCGAAATCAGGGTAACTTTGGTCAATGGTTGAGAAATCATCATCTAATATATTCATTTCCATGTTCGCTTGTCACCGTGCCATCATGAAATATACACATATCAAGGAAAGTTTAACATCACCTCGATTCCGAGACTTTCGGAACCTGTACTGAAAATTGGTATAGAAATCAACATGAACATCATTTCCACCCTTTTTGTTGTTCATGAAACACACATACTGCATGTCGTATCACCATACAGCGAGACATTAAGAGGTGGTGGTTCAGATTGCTGTACACACCGGTGCCGCTAATACCCAGTAGCACGCCCTCTAGTATTGATAAATGCCTGTATTTGTCGTCGCATACTATCCACAAGTTCATCTGGGAACAGTTAGTCCAGATTGTCCTACTCCACAAAGGCGATTCGGCGTAGATCGCTCAGAGTGGTTGGTGGGTTACGTCGTCCATAAACAGCCCTTTCCAATCTATCCCAGTGAAGTTCGATAGGCTTCATATCAGGAGAACGTGCTGGCGACTCAAGTCGAGCGATGTCGAAGAAAGTCATTCACAATATGTACACGATGGGGACGCGAACTGTCGTCCAGGAGACGGATGCCGATACGGCTCAGCTATCGGTCGGAGGATGCCATTTACACATCGGACAGCCATTACGGCACCTTCCATGACTGCCAGCGGCGTACGTTGGCCCCACATAATGCCTCCCCAAAACAGCAGGGAGCCTCCACCTTGCTCCACTTGCTGGACAGTGTGTCTCTGGCGTTCAGCCTGACCGGATTGCATCGAAACACGTCTCTGACGATTGTCTGGTTGAACGCATATGCGACACTCATTGGTGAAGACAACGTGAAGCCAATCGATAGCAGTCTATTCGGCACTTCAATGGGCCCATCTCTACAGCGCTGCATGTTGTCGTGGTTGCAAAGATGGACCTCGCCATGGACGTCGGGAGTGAAGTTGCGCATCATGCAGCCTATTGTTCACAGCTTGAATCGTAACACGACGTCCTGTGGTTGCACGAAAATCATTATTCAACACAGTGGCGTTGTTGTCAGGGTTCCTCCGAGCCATAATCCGTAGGTAGCGGTCGTCCACTTAGTAGTAGCCCTTGGGTGGCCTGAGCGGGGCATGTCATCGACAGTTCCTGTCTCTCTGTATCTCCTTCATGTCTGCACAACATCGCTTTGGTTCACTCCGAGACGCCTGGACCCTTCCTTTGTTGAGATCGATTCCTGGCACAAAGTAACAGTGGAGACGCGATCAAACCACGGTATTTAACGTCTAGGCGTGGTTAAACTACAGACAACACGAGACGTGTACCTTCTTCCTGGACGAATGACTGGAACTCATCGGCTATCGGACACCCTCCGTCTAATAGGTGCTGCTCATGCATGGTTGTTAACATCCTCTGGCCTTTTTAGTGACATCTCTGAGCAGTCAAAGGGACTGTGTCTGTTATACAATATCCACACTCAACGTCTATCTTCTGGAGTTCTGGGACCCGGGATGATGCAGAACTTTCTTTGGTGTGTGAAGTACCGCTAATTCTGTGACTGGACACGGCACGCGACACGGACACCTGTTGAGGGTGAAGAGACTTGACGATCGCCAAATGCGAATTCTCAGTTCTCCAAATGCGCCAGTTTTTCTTATTGACGAACCCATTTGCACGTGCCAGTGGCCGAGAACAACAACGCTCGTGCGGGCGCGCATAATAATTCCCATCATGCCCAGCGGCAAACCGTGCAGTTCGAACAACCTAACGCAAATGTTCCGAAGATATAGTTAAATAAATATCACAATGAACGACGTAGTCAGCTAGTTATGCTATCAGTCTTCTACAATACTGAGTACACAAGAAGTAGAAACAAATCAGTTCTGAAAAAAAAAAATTCCAACAGGAACTACCGAAAGTTATGAATGCACAAAAGATTATGCCTTAACTCCTACATGAGTATTCCCAGAGCTGCTCTCTTCCTCCGTCCATTCGCAAATGGCTCGTGTGAAAAATTGCTCTCAGTATGTCTCTGCATGAGCTCCAATTTCCCTGATTTTGTCGTCATGACTATGTGATTAGATGTATGTGCCCGTCTTGGAACGTACGTGAAATGTTAAGGAGTCCGGATCTGAGAGTCGGAAGTTGCTAGGCATACAAGACGCAAGCATTAAAATTTTTAACTACGTGATTTCTAAAATACAGCCAGTATTTAAGAATCTGTTCTAAATACACTGAAGACTATTAGAACAATTTAGGAAAAAAACATTCCCTTGAATTTTACTTTAACATGAACATTTAAGAAAATATACATTCGAAGACAGTCCACTAAAGAGCCAAAATCAGACAGATTTGCTTATAGTTTCGAAAGAAAATTACAAGAATCATTTAATACGGACATTAGAAAAACAAACGTAGGAAACTGATGAAAATCTTTTATATTCAAATGAAACGGTTGAGGAGAAATGAAGCCACAACTCCCCGTACAAAGACCTGCGGTCCTTCAAAAAAGATAGTGTTTGCATCTGGTGAAACATCAACGGTGTAATGTACAAAACATTCGTTCCCCGAAGTGTAACCATGACTGCTGACATTTCCTGTCAACTACTGAGTCGGTGTGCAGGCGCAGTTTAAGAACAACGACCAGGAAATCTACGTGAAGTAATGCAACTACACGCTAAGGCCCGCCCGCATTCTGCTAGACACAAAAAACACTATGCCAGAGTTGGGTTGAAGAGCCATTTAACACCCACCTTATTCACCTGATCTTGCGCCCACAGATTTTCCACTTTCTTGGTGTCTGTCGAACAACCATCAATGAATTTCTTTTCCGGATGAAAATGCACTGTGAACATGCCTCGATGAGTTTTTCGCCTCAAAAACACGTCATTTTTACGGTCACGAATGTGAAAAGTTTCCCAAGCGTTTGCAGACTATGGTAAATACTGATAGATAATAAGCTGTGGATGACTAAAGTCTCCGCTATTTGTATCTATTTTTTTATGATTAAAGTCTTGGACTGATGGACATCCCTTCACTTTAGTTCCAGTGAACGGGTCTTTCAGCGGACCCCACCCCAAGTAACAACAGTCGATCTTACCTTTCACTGTGACAGATACAGAGAATCCACTGCGTTTATTAAAGTAGCTATAAAGTTTGTCTTCATGTCAGGAAATGGCAGAGAACAGTAGAGAGTGGGGCGGCACGCCGTTGTTGGAGAGGCGACTCGGTGGCTCAGTGCAGGGACATGTGCCAAATGCCAACCTGTCATGATTACACAATAATCTTTGCTTGGGCAGATACTGAGCTAGCTACGTTGTGTAAAAATGTATATATCTGTTGGTGAGTGACTGCTAGAGTTTAGCCTCAAGCACTTAAGGAGCCAAGCTTATATCGTGTACCATGGGTCTCCCCGTGTGTGAAAGTACGTTGAGCGTGGCGTACTACCAAGCTGAAAATAGCTGAAAGCGTTGTGATATTGTCACCGCTGATAATCCTTCGGCTGCAGCTCGGAAGATGTGGAATTATAGAATATCAGATTAATTATTAATGGTGTTTCATCCTATAGTGGTGAATTGTGGTAAGTTCCGCATGGTAAAAAGTGTATTAATTAAATCTCTCCAACATATATTAGTATGTTGTGGCGTTTATGAAACACAAGAACTCTTATATAAGTGGTTTCGTATGTGACTTTTTTGCTATTGATATCGTTACACTCACCTTTGACAAAGTGCTGTGAATTAGTTATATCATAAGGATTCGATGTAATTACGAATATACAACCACTTATTTTGATGACACTTGGCTTCACGACATAGTTCTTTTCTACCAGAACTACTTTCTCTTCATTCATAGTTTTGTTAAAATTCCCTGGTTTTGGATGTATTGAAAACGTAACTAGGCAGATTGGATGTGATGGAGTACAGCATACTGATATCCGCTCTAGAGGTAAGATAAGGTGAGATGAGTTTCCCAAGTTGGACAAGTGCGGCTGACCTTTCAGCGTGCGGTACTGGCATTATATTCAGGGTGCGTAGTAGGATGCATCCCTATAAACTGCATTTTGTAATTAGCGTTTGTCATTAAATATTCTCTCACCAGTCGTCCGATGTATTTGTGTTGTGTTCAGCATCCATGTAATTGTTAGATTTATAGTAAACATCAATCGGACCGCGAAACGATATTGGAAACGTTATAACTTGTCGTTGCTCTCCGCGAGCTTTGTTCTGACATTTTCATATTCAGCTGCTGCTATGTTAAGGAAAGAGTGACTAACGACCAAAGTTAGTTGGTGTTCCAAATCGGCTTTCTGCTCAAAAGTTTCTTCGTTTTTTGAAAGTCTCGGCCACAGCGCACATGTTCAAAAAATTCAACTTATGTTCCCGAATGAAATCCTTCGTTAACGTTACAGAATAAGAACTAAAATTATCTTGAACGAGCACAATGCTGTTAGACACCTACTCAAGCCGTTTCTTTTGAACGGGTGGAGAGGGGGGGGGGGGGGGGGGGGGGAATAGAGAGCGAAGCGTCTAACAGCAGGTTGCTGCATTTGTATTCTCCGTGTGGCATTTCATTCCCCATAGTTCCATAAACTTCGGTGATCTCTGTGCAAATTTCCATACACTACGAACCTAACACCTAGCGAAATTATTAATTTTACTACACAATAGCTTCGTGCCCGCTGCTTCGCTGGTGTAGACTATATGGTCTGCACAGGCTTCTTTTTTCTTTTCTTTTTATTGTATTTTTATGTTGTTCGCAAACTGCGAACGTTCTGAACTTTTCGCGTTAATTACGGCCATAGAAGCATGAACTTTTCGGAATGTACTTATGACAAAATGCAAATCTGGTAGCTGAGTCCAAGATTTTTTTTCTTTTAATCGTGGCTTTTGCGTTGATGTGGAGACATTTCCATAGAAAATTAATTCCCCTAACAAATGTTTCTTTATATCTAACCCAGATGGGAAATACCAATGTCTAGAGATTTAGCTTATAAATGTTTCATTTTAGTGAAATACTTTCTAAAAATTTGCTTCCCATTAACACCCCCTCATTAAGACTTAAATTTCCAAAAACATTGAAAGACTGTTGTTATTTGTTTCTAGCAGTAAACCGAAACAGAAATTTTCGTAGACTTAGCTTTGAAAATTCCTTCATAACGTAATAGTTTCATGAAGCTTTTCATCCCTTATTTTACTCCCTTTGGGAGTTGAATTTCGAGAAACACTGAAACACGTATTTTTTTATTTCCGACCGAGAAAACAATTATCAGTTTTCGTAAATGTAACTTTCAAAAGGCTTTAGTACATCTTTGATAATGATTCATATTCAAAAACTCTTTCACCCAATATTCCACACCCTTAATGGTTGAATTACCAAAAATGCCGAAACGTACTTAGTTTTAAATTCTGAATGAGAAATGTATTAGCAGTTTTCCTAGATCTAACGTAAAAATTGCCGTAATAGTGACATACTTTCAAAAAGTTGTTCATCCCTTCTTAAACAACATCTACAGTGTAACATCAACACTCTTTCCAAATTTCAAGTTTTAAATCGTTAGATGTTTGGCTGAGCGAGTGTGAGCCAGTAATTCGGGACACTGCCTTTTCCACACACTGACGGAAAAAGAAATCGCAACTCGACAAAGAAATTATGATACATAAAAGAAAATTGGTAGGCGTGTCTTTACAACTATTCGAATTTCGTACCAGGTGCATAAGAGTGGCACTAGTAACCAGGTTTGATTTAAATGCTCGATGTAACTCTTAATTATCTTTTACAATTCACTTAGTGAGTTCATGTTAGTGAACAATGACTTAAAGGCGACAACGACGCCGTTATAAACATCACACAGAGTTTGAACGAGGTGGTATAACAGGGCTACGACAAGCTGAATCTCCCTTTGCGACACTACTGTCACGAGAATATACGGTCACAAGACGCCCAGAGTCTGAATGGCCATGTGGCACTGCCAAGAGGGAAGAACATCGCGTTCGGCTTATGTGTCCTACGCATCGTACTGCATCTGCAGAAGCTGTTTAAGCAGTACTTGGCGCCACAGTGATATAATGGACTGTTAAAAATCGGTTACTTCAAGAATCGGTTACTTCAAGACAGATCCGAGTCAGACACCCTGTTGCGTGCATTCCACTTACTCCAAACCACTGCTGTTGGTGACTTCACTAGCGTCAAACGAGATATAACTGGTGGACAGGATGGAGGCCTTTTGTGTTTTCTGATGGGAGCTGATTCTGCTTTGGTACCAGTCATGGCCGCGTGTTGATTAGAAGGAGGCCAATTAATGGCTTGCAATCAACGTGTGTGCGTGCTAGACACACTTGACCTACATCGATAGTTAAGGTCTGAGATTCTATTTCGTATGAGTCAGGAGCACTCTCGAGGTAGTTCCACGCACCCTGACAACAAAACTGTACGTCACTCTTTTGTTCGAGCTATTGTGCTGCCATTCATAAACAGCATTCCAACGTGTGATTTCCAACAGTATAACCCTCGCCCATATACAACAATTGTAAACCAACATGCAGTACAGAGTGTCGGCATGTTGCTTTGTCCTGCTCGTTCGCCAGATCTGTCTCCAGTCGAGCACATACAGGACATCACCGGACTACAACTCCAGCGTCATCCGCACATAGCAATAACCATCCTTGTACTGACCGATCAAACGCAACATGCATGAAACTCCATACCAAAAACTGACATCCGGCATCCGTACCACACAAAGTATGTCCGTTTTCATGTTTGCATTTAACATTCTGTCGGTTACATGTGTTGTTAATGTACCTGTATTTCACATTTGCAATGACATATGTCGCATTTGAATTAATCTGTGATATTGCAATATTTATCACTTATATATGTTACCTAGGTAAATCTATTTCTGAAATTGCATTACTCTGGAATAATTATTATTAGGAGTAGCGACGTTTTTTCCATCACAGTATATAAATTTTAATATAACTCAGGCAAACAAAAAGCAACCGTTCCTGCTCGTTGTTAGTGTAACACTGCCACCAACGATTAGGGATGCTACAGAACTGCATTTTTAACAATAAGATATAAACCTTTGTCCTTTGCCGGTTTCGGTCCCACATATCGTCAGCACAAGATGATAAGTCCATAAATCAGATGGAAAAGTATCATTCTTTTCTTAGTTGGATCAAAAGTCCACAGTTTTTTAATAAATGTGCATGATTACATATCATGTACGATGAACTTCAAAAGCATTATATCGATATTATAAAAATACATGGCCGTAGATGAAGGAAATCTCATGCAGAATGATTCCAGTAGCTGATGGCTGTAGAAAGTCACCTCGCTAAAATTTCCATTAAGATGGCATAGCGGTGCCGTTGGGAGCGAAGGAGCCGGAGAGTCGAGCTGCGTATTAGATGGAAAGATTCTTTTCATATAGATTGGCCCGTGTATTATATCGAACCTACAGAAGTGCCGATAGTCAAGGGTAATTGGACAATGAGATTAAAATTCAGGTTGGAAGGATGTCAGTGATAAGACTTGCTATTGGCATCGTAAACCTCAGAGGAAGTGAAGAAGAATTACAGGATCTGTACATTGGAATAAACAGCCTAATGAGTACAGAATATGGATTGAGAATAAACTAGTAAAAGACACAAGCAGCAGAAAGGAAAATAGCGAGAATCTTGACATCGGAATTGGGGTCATGAAGTAGGGTTAAAGAATTCTGCTAATGGCATTCCTGGCCAAGAGAAATTTACTGTTATCGATCATAGGCCTCAATTTGAGGGAGGAATTTCTGCCGATGTACGTTTGGAACGTAGCATAGCATGGAAGTGAATCATGGACAGAGCGACAACCGGAACAGATGAGAATGGAAGCGCGCTGAGACGAGGTTCTTCAAAAGAATAATGAAAATTATGTAGACTTATAAGATAAGGAGTGAGGAGATTCTATGCACAGTCGTCGAAAGAATGAAATTATGGAAAATGCTGACAAGATGAGGGAAGAGGATGACAGGACATATGTCATCACATCAGGGAGTAGCCTCCATGGTAGTAAAGGAAGCTGTGGAAGGTACGTTTTAAAGACAGAGATTTGAATATACCCAACAAATAACTGGAGCTCTGAATGTGAAAGTAGAATGACAGATCTTTTAATTGAGGACAACAATCCAGGTTATCAATATCATATTGGATGAGAACATATCAAACAAATGTTACATTTTCTGCTTTACCAGCGTATCTCTGCAATATACGGTTCTCACGGCCCGAGCACGTTGTATACTTTCTCCAAAATTTCGACGAGGCAGCTAGTTGACATTTTTATATGGTTGCCACTCGATACTTTTAGCTCTAATTTGTCTCATTCTTCTTTACATTGTGGAACTTGGATAGCGGAGTGTTAACATTAATCTCAATTGTATTCATCGGCTGATAAAAAATGTTTAAAAATTTAAAAATGCATAAGGAGTGATCTTAAATTAGATGAGATACACACTTCCAGCGGGCGGACGTAACTTAGTAAATGAAGTTTTACATGGGGACCTATCTTCTAAAACTGCTCGTTTCCATGTTACAAGGAAAACAAGAACTACTCAGTTGCGCGGTGGATGTTTTTTACGCACTTCGTCTATTCTGCTAGGATACCCACATTCATTAACGGGACGTTGACGCGATGTCACGTGATATCCTCTGTTTCCACATGCCTCGTTTTCATGCTTCCAGGAGATGCATCAGTTGACATTAAGATTACTTCAGACATTAAGATGATTGTAATAACAGGGCGCCTGAGTTCACGTTCGCGGAGTTAATTTACCCGAAGCTCTCTGTAAAGGAAGAAAAGCTCGACGTCTGTACCACGAGTAATTTCCAAATCGCGTCACTCCATCTTATCCAGAGTAGAACGACCCCTGCGGGAAAGAGAGACGTTCACAATCGATAAAGCTAACTGTGGTGCTCCAAGAAGATGACGCATTGTCGTATTGGAAGAGGAAGTGCTTCATCAAGTTGAAGAGAGTCTTAGCACGTGACTTGCAAGTGTCTCACTCTTCTGACTGGCGTGTTCGGCATGAACAGCGCCTCAATCCATATCACACTCAGAAGGTATAAACCATCTTCCCGGCGAATTTTGTGACACGTGATAATTTCTGTACTTGGTTTTTACACAATTGTGTGGATTTTCCTTATTTTAGTTCACCGACGAAGCCCCTTTCAACAGAGGAGGTGTTTTGAACGTTCGAAATAGCCACATTTAGGCTTAAGAAAGCCATTTGTACACGAAGATTTCAGAACACAATTCGACATCAAAGTCCGGGCAGGCATCTACAATGGTCGTATGAATGAGCCGTACATCCTTCCTCGCCACCTGACGGGTGTCAGATACTTGGTACTCCTGCAACAAATGCTGTCGGAGTGTTTCAGAGGAACGCTATTGGATATCCGCCACAAATGTGGTTCCAGCATGACTGCGCGGCTGTACATTTTGCAGCTTGCATCCGAAACCATCCGAACCTAGTCTACGGGGACAGCTGGATAGGTCGTGGTGGACTTATGTTTGGTCATCATGATCCCCAGAATTAACCTCTTCGGACCTTTTCTCGTGATGCCACATGAAGATTCTTGTTTACGAGATCAATTGGCAGTTGGAAAACGATCTGGTTGCACGGATCATGGCTGTTGCAGAACTGATAAACCGTACCCCACGCATGATAGACAGAGTTTATGTGAAATTGCTGCGCAAACGAACTGCGAGCAGCGAACTTGGTGGTCACCATATAGCACAGCTGTTGTATTAGCACAGAAAATAGGAGTGAAATCTATATATCTAGTTTCCCTGTAACATGGAAACTAACTGTTTCCGTGGCCGAGCGGTTCTAGGCGCTACAGTCTGGAACCGCGCGACCGCCTCCGGCATGGATGTGTGTGATGTCCTTAGGTTAGTTAGGTTTAAGTAGTTCTAAGTTCCAGGGGACTGATGACCTCAGAAGTTAAGTCCCATAGTGCTCAGAGTCATTTGAACCATAACCGTTTCCAGACATGGATTTCTAAGTAAAACTTGATAAACGAGGTCCGCTATACAACCTCTGGAATTTCGTAACACGAACTGTGAAATACCCATATCAGGTGTTGAAATATATAAGCACGTTGATGACGTAGGGGGCTATGGTAATATTTTCTAAGAGTGCTGCAACAGGACTACAGAAAAAAGTTAATTACGTTCCTATTTATTAGAGGTGGCAATTACAATTTTGCAATTAAAACGGTGGTTTCACTGCAGTGGCCGGCCGCGTCAGCTAAGGGCCAATAGGCTAGGCGCGTGAACGGTAGCTACTGGCTTGTACGGCAGACAGCACCAGTGTTGGGAACACTTGCTGCGGTGGAGTCAGCCAAGAAGGTAAACAGAAGACGTTCGGGCCGGCATCGACAGACCCGGAGATATGCGGGAGGGCGCATCCACCCGCTCAGCCAATCCGGCAGCGAGATCGTTGGGCGGAGGCTTTACGCGGCCGTCCGCTGGCCCCGCATCCGTCTGCCGTGTAGCCGCCGCTCCACCCCAATACCCTCACCCCCACCTTCACCACCAAGCCCGGTCTTTATTTCCTGCCTCGTTCCTGGCGGCGCGGAAACATCTCAGAAAGCCGGTTCCGCGAAGCATTTGCCCCGTCCGCTACATCTTGCTCCCTCTCTCTCCTAAGACTTCGCCCAAACAACCTGCGTTCTCAGTGCGCACACCGTTGGGCCCAACTTCCGCAATCTGCTTTTCAAAAACGTAGATTTCGCACTCTGCTGTATCTATAATTCGAGTTGAAATTTCCTTCCTCTAGGTCACAATAACACTCATTTCAAAGAGATGATTTTTCGCCCGTTATGTCCAGCTACAGCGGAGGAATGAGCAAGCACAGCCGCTAGATCGCTGATCTACCATCCACGATAAAACAACTAAGCAAACGTCATGGCTTCTGGCTTCGGAGTATAAAGTTCGAAATTGTTGATCAGAATCGCAGTTGTTGTCGAAATTCCCACCGCCGATGTTGCAATCAATTTTTGGTATGAGAAAAACATGAAATCTATATATACCTATAGTGAACTTTGTGCAGTATGCGGAGAGAACGTTCATGATGAAGAAAGCTGTAAGCGACCATATGTCGCAGTAAAGGTGATTGTTGCACGGTTAATAACACAACTGGAGAAAGTCGGCCCATAATACACAGACAGTGTTGTACGAACTTTTAGCTGATAAGCTTGATCATCATATATTTGTGCACGATGGGTCCCAAACCTTCTAACTAATGTCCACAAGAAGAAGAGAATGGTAGCCGCACAAACGTTTCTGATGACAAATGTAAATATTATCTACAGCTTTTTTTCGGATGTGGTGGGAGGGGGAGGAGGAAGGGGGGGGGGGGGGGAGATCAAAAAGAGAGTTCTACGGTGATGTTACGGGTAGAGGGCCTGCAATGAGCATCGACAGTTACTGTGAAACAAACTCAGAAGATTCATACAGAACACCCTAAACACAATCACCCTGAACAAGAGACGTGGGATGAAGTGCGCTGGCAAAGCTGCTGTGCAAGTTAGAGCTAGGCCTCATACTGCCGCAAGCAACGAAACGTTGCTTACAGTTTCAGCTTGGATTTGAAGCCAGTACTCCAATAATCCCTTAAATGCGATTGTGGAGGATTTGAGTATTAACCTTTATTGAGTTTTCTCTGTCAATTTTTCCATTTCAAACGACTTCTACTGATGCATTATATGATAGGTCAACTGAACTTGTCAGCGTAACTAGCGACGTATTTATACTTCTGTGCTCCTACGTAGAGTAGCCTGTCCACTCATTCAGGGCAGACATATACACTGCTGGCCACCGTAAATGCAACACCCTGAAGGAAGCATCCGAATCAAGTGAAATTTACACCATGGGTTTGCAGCGATTAGATATGCAACTGATTAGAATTTCAGCACAGACGCACATCACGCGCGCCTGTGGCGCCACCTCATAGCGCCATTTAAGGCTTGGCGATTTCAACGAGTGTACGTTCGGCACGTGTGTTTACCTTGTGGTTGTTTCACAAGACGATCAGTTATGCCTCGTAAACAACAGCGAACATCGTTTGATCAAGTATCCGAGTTCGACAGAGGAAGGATAGTGGCTTACCGAGATTGTGGATTATCATACAGAGAAATCGCTAGTCGTGTTGGACGAAACCAAACAACTGTAATGTGGATATGTGACAGCTGGATGCAGGAGGGTACGACGGACCGACGTGGTCGATCGCATTCACCTCGGTGCACCACTGCATGTGCTGATAGGCAGATTGTGCGCATGGCAGTGACGGATCGCTCAGTGACATCCCGAACCATAGCACAGCACATTGCGTCTGTAACGCATCATCCAGTGTCTGCGCGTACCATTCGACGCCGTTTACAGCAAAGTGGTCTGTCCGCAAGACGTCCATTGCTTCGCCTACCATTGACGCAGAACCACAGACGTCTCCGTCGCCAATGGTGTGATGACAGACGGATGTGGACGGCAGAATGGAATGACGTTGTCTTTACTGACGAGGCACGCTTCTGTCTGCAGCACCACGATGGTCGTATTCGAGTGTGGAGACACCGTGGAGAGAGGATGCTGGACAGCTGCATTATGCACCGCCACACTGGTCTTGCATCGGGTATTAGGTATGGGGCAGTATTGGATATTACTCTCGCACGCCTCTAGTACGCATTGCCGGTACTTTAAATAGCCGGCGCTACATATTCGAGGTGCTGGAGCCAGTTGTCTTTCCATACCTTCAGGGCTCGGCCACAGCCATATTTCAACAGGATAATGCGCGACCACACGTGGAACGCATTGTCCAAAGGTTCTTCGTCAATAACCAGATTGAAGTGCTTCCCTGGCCGGCTCGCTCTCCGGATCTTTCGCCGATAGAAAACATGTGGTTCATGGTTGCTCAACGAGTGACCCAGATTACATCCCCAGCTGCCACACCAGATGATCTTTGGCAGCGTGTGGAAGCTGCTGTACCCCAGGAACACATCCAACGTCTCTTTGACTCAATGCCGAGACGTGTGGCAGCGGTGATCTCCAACAATGGCGGCTACTCTGGCTACTGATTCTGGCAGGAACCACATGTCACAGACGTCTGTAAACGTAATCATTTGATACTTGGTCAACATGTTATCTACAAAATAAATTTTGTTGTGCTACCTCTTGTCTTTCTTGGTGTTGCATTTACGGTGGCCAGCAGTGTAGTATAGAGAGCCCGCGGCTTGTACCAGAGGAGGTAACCTGCAAACGCTTCAGCACGCGCATGCTCCGTGCAGATATGCTGTAACATGAGCAAATCAGTAAATGAAATTTGTATAAAGAATACGTTGTTGTTCGCTTTACCATTTCACTGGAGTAAGTGGAGGGCAGTACGTCCTGCTTTACTAGGCGCTCAGAGGCTTAATGCACACCTGCAGGAGCTGAACATTGGTGTACAAGAACTGGATAATCTGTAACGTCTCATATATTCATACTTACGGAGCCATTAAATCTTTTAAATGTGGGAAAAGGAGATAGACACTGGCCACCAAAGCGATGAACAGGCTGGCTCCAACAACCGTATTTACAGAAAGTATAGATTTGGCGTAGATTTGCCGGCCGGGGTGGCCGAGCTGTTCTAGCCGCTACAGTCTGGAACCGCGCGACCGCTACTGTCGCAGGATCGAACCCTGCCTCGGCCATGGATGTGTGTGATGTCCTTAGATTAGTTAGGTTTAAGTAGTTCTAAGTTCTAGGGGACTGATGACCTCAGAAGTTAAGTCCCATAGTGCTCAGAGCCACTTGAACCATTTAGCCACATTTTAGCGCGAAATGCTTTTAACAGTTCCGAGAACGAAACTCTGTCTCGAAATCTGGCAAAAATTTGATGTACTTTGAAGACACAATCATTTCTGTCGCTAAGCAATAGCAATACCAATGTCACCAAAGGCAGTGCCATTGAAGCAGAGTTACTGAATACGGTTTTCGAAAGTTCCTTCAAAAAAGACGGAGTAAGTATTACAGAATTTTAATGAAGAACATATTCAAATATGAGTAACTTAGAAGTAGATATCTTTGCTGCAGGAAATCAACTCAGATGACTTAATAAAGGATAGTTTTACAGTCCAGAGGGTGCATCAATAACATTCCTTTCGGAATATTCTGATATAATAACTACATACTTACCAATCATATACAACCTCTCGCTCTATGGAATATCCGTATCCAAAGACCAGAAAATTTCGCACCTCACTCCAATAGGAAAGAAAGAAAATAGAAGTACTCCGCTAAATTACAGACTAGATTAACTACAGCGTTTGTGTTATATCGCTTTAATCAGGTACACGCCATCTAAAGAAGAAAGGTTTTGTCTGACCACAGTCTTCAGACGGAAAACTGTAATGCACTGCAATGGCGGAATGAGAAAGTTGCCAGCGTGGAAATAGTAGTAACTCCTAAATTGGCAATGATTGACACACGCATGGGTAATGAAAAAAATCTACCATCTTTGCAATACAGGAATGAAGTCGGCAGTTAAACAACACACCAATAAGGGTGTCTGCAACCTGGCAAGGGGTGTCTGCAGTACGACAAGGAGATGATCTTGCGACGCAACACTACGTTATCGACGCTGAGAATGGACATGCTGCAGTCTACGACGGTCGTTACAGATGTTGATAACTTGTAGTGGAAACGAAGACTTAAGTTTAGCACGAGAATTCATATTCGGAAACGTACCGTTTTCCCACTGCTCGCAATATATCAAAACACGTGCTCAGATCTCCTGCACTTTTGGCATCGCGGACTAGCACATTACGTAAGTCATTCACCGATCATCCGAAGTGCCATAATCAATTCAAGTTGGATTATATATCATTCAGTTGAGTTCTACATCCGCCCAGAGAGGTTCGTACTTACTCTTGTGCTTGTGATATTTGTACGTGCTGTGCTACTGTACCCTCCCAGTGAAGTTTGTACGTTCTGTTACGTGAGACAACACGAAACTAGGGAGTGGTGTTTGGAAGGCGCTAGTGAGTTTACTGGATAAATTTAAGTTCATTATTTATTAAAAGAAACAAAAACTGAATCTGACCATTATTGCAAGCGCAAATTCACACTGACCGGTCACAACAGTTAGATCTCAAGATATATTTATTATATAAGGCTATAAGGCAAGAAATCATTAATCCTATACCTGATATTACAGCGTACGTCTGTAATCTCTCACGCACATTGTATTCAAACAACAAGTAACAAACTCAGTCACACACATCTTACAATGGCATGGTGATAGAGGAAAGACGATAAGTAGAATGGTAGTGACCAATATAAAAAAGCAAAATATTTCAGCAAAGTCTTTAAAATGGTGTTATTAACAGGAATGTGTGTGTAGTCTGACAGCACTGCACTTCATGTATTCATTACGTTATTTTTCATTTATTAACATCATGAATAAACAATATGAGTATGCTGTGGCACACATGACGAAAACAATTTTCTCTTAATCAATAATTTGTGCGTTTCTATCACAAATTTGTTTACACTCTAGATGACAGAGCTCACTTATAAATAAATTTCGTCTTACGGGACGTAATACTAGATGAGGTTTGTTCTTCTTTCCAATAGTAGCAATCTGGTGACTTTGAATCTGCCTCTCTCACTCATAAATATGTGAAGTACAGGAAGCACACAATTAACTTTTGATTTGATTTCTACAACTGGTGAAATTACTAGTGGTCATGAATGCCAACAATAAACCTTTTCGCGTAGTATTACCGATTAGACTAATTTCTGGAACCAACGTATAGCAATACGCAGCATTATACACAGACTAAGCATATACTTATCCAGAGAATTAAATATCTTGAACACTACAAATAAGCACCTAGTCAGGCAGCAACAAGCGCGATATTCTCTGGTTGCAACAGTTTCAATTAGTTACAAGAACATGAAAATTAAGTGTTATTGCACTAACAGGAACCATGGTGTGACAAGATTGGTCTTAAATACTGTGAACTATTCCAGAACATAAGGAGAATGTAGGAAAGAGTGATATTCACTGCTAATTTGCAGTTAAATATTCATACAAAACATTGCACAAGAACATACACGGTGTCCACCTCAATACACTTGGCGCAAATGGGGCACTGAACTTGACATGCTCACTATAAACTCTACACAATACCGTACACTGGTTGCTGTATTCGGCGCACTGCATCGAGATAATGAGACGTCGGCAGCCCGATCCCGATGCCCGTTCTCCTCAACGTCCATGCAGCTCCTGTCCTCCATGTATGATACCAAGAAGTAGCAATCAAGCAGTATACACTCGGTGTGCACAGCTCAGTACTGCTCTCCGTGCTCAGCGGCGCTTCAGTACACAAGCCGGCCGCTATCCAACGCACTGCAGTAGACCATGTGGTTCTTTTCCTGTTAGCAAGCGACGCACGACCGAAGCCGAGCACGAGTCAGCGATACTTGATTTCCTCCTCGGCCACAGATTACCAGTGTCACAGCATAGTCACGGAAAACTTCCCTGGCATCGTTTGCCGGAGACGTGCTGGCACGGCTCACTATGCTGGTGGTCTTTGTTCATGCTACAGTAGTGCACAGTAGCAATGATTCACAACAGTAGAGAAATCAAGCTATACGTGCATTTAATTTTTAGATTGTGGCTGCTGAACATGGAGAACTACACGTTTGTGTAATAAGTTGATATGATATAACATTACAATGTAGTTCAGTGCAAAGGAAAGGCTGCTCGTTGGTTGCATGCAGGACGTTTTCCTCAGCTCCATACACCATCGCACTCCCTCTTTGCTATGGTGTACCAGCGGGCCAGGGGACGGGTACTTTCACCGTCAGCAGTGCCGACTGTGGTGCTCCACAGCGGAGCCGTAAACCTGAGTTTGAAGGTACTGTACTCCATGAAGTGGAAGAAGACGCAACGACGAGAACCAGAATCGTAACAGGTAGAGTGAATGAGGGTCACCAGACTGATGGGTTCTGCACGAGCAGCAGCGACACCCATATCACCCCATAAGGTACAGTCAATGTAGCCACAGGATTCTGCGTTACGAGGCCACGTATGTGTGTGGTTCTTTCATAGTTATGTGGACGCTCCCTGCTTCCCACGGTGTATCCTTTTCATGGATGAAGCCAAGTTCACCAGGAAAGGTGTTCTCAGGGTCCGCAAGAGTCGTGGTTGAAATGACTAAACCCCACGCGCTGCACCCACTCCCCCTTCCTACCTTGTCCCCCATGGGTAGAAACAACGAAACGATCTGAAAATTGGGGACAGACGTGCGAATGGGCCTTACTTGCTTCCTACACATCTCACGGATGCCACGGAATTGCGATTCCTAAACGGCGTTGAGCATGGGCTCTTGGAAGACTAGCCGGTGCATATGCGTCAAAGCAAGTGAATCCAGCACCACTGCACGACACTTCATTTTTCACATGCTCTCTGAAACCGTCTGCTCCAACTCTTTGGGAAACAGTGGCCAGTTCGTGTGGATTGCGCAGTATGCACTTTATTTCAACTTGAACTCAATATACTACTATCTGTGGGATCAAATGAAATCCTTGATTTACGAGACCCATTTGGCATCCGACTGAGAACTGCTGGTGCTGGTCGTGAGTGTGGCGGATGCTGGACGACCAGGGATTGATGATCATTTGTAACGGTTCGTGCTGCGGAGCTATTTCATCGGTGTTGATGTCGATTGTTGGCACATCGAGCTCTATCCGTAAGTGGACCCGAAAGACAAGCAGCAGCTGTCAGAGAGCAACGTGTGTATTTTGCGTGTAGCTGGGAGATGGTACGTTTCCGGACGTAAGTTCCCATCGTATGGTCCCCACTACAAGCCCCCAAGGCCTGAAAAGGGAATTTAGTTAGATCCCTTATACCCCTTTAAAGAGAAGTCCTATGTAGAAATATACAGTGACGGTCACATTTTTTATTCAGTTATTTGTTGTAGCCAAGTAGAATAAATGCGAGATGCAAACCGAACTGAACATTAGGTTTGAAGGAATACTTGTTCGCAGAATCGGTCGACGTTGTCTTGCTACAGCAAGTGTCCCCAGGAAGACAAAACGACATTTATGGACATGAAATAATAGGCATAAAGAATGGAAATTAAGTAACAAAGATAGGCCTTGAGATAGATGGATTTCCATTGGTATTTATGGCTTACCAGGGAATAAAGATAAAGAAAAGCGAAAGACGCTCTTCAGAATCGGTGCAGTCGATATACTTGGAAAAATTATGAAAATTTTATACTAACAGGCGTTTATAACTGCGTACAATCATGTAAGAATCAATATCCAAATATCATTAAAAGTGAAGAAATGGATCATATCTGACACTATCTATATACAGAGGATAAGTGAAGTGAAATTAATGCTACCAGGTAAGAATGTACATGGATAACGGACAAGCCTCTCTATATAGGATTTACGTAGCCATCAAGAGAAAAGACCACCTGTTTTGCGCTGAGGTATGACCGATATGAGTCTCTGACAATAAAGCTTAACATTTTAAAATGAATTTAACATTGCAACAAACCTAGACAGGGTTGAGTTACTGCAAAGTAAATGCGGCCGTTTAAAAAACGTTTGGGAATAACAACAGATTTTTCTCTCACTCTGAACACAGGCAAAATGCAAACTAACAGATGTGGTAACGTCGCCGAATTGTGGTTAGAATAAGTGAAGCTGAAAACATGTTGAATACTGATTTTGATGTCAGGATTAGTAAGAAAATAGCAAAACAAAGACATGGGTTTCTTGTTACATTACAGAGGAAACTTAAAACAAGGGAAATAAAACAAAAGCCGAAGTATCAAAACTGAGGAAGTGAACAAATCCACTTCCGATTTAGTTAAAGGAATGTGGATTGCCAAAAGAAATTAGTTGCCGAAATAAAAACCAATAACGGGATAACCATTCGAAAGCAACAGGAAATATTAAAAAATTACTGCAAATCATTTATCGTAATATATTCCGAGCTGTAGACCGACGAACAGAAAATCGAAAGTTTTTCACTTATTTGCGTATCTACTAGCGCAAGCGAAGAAAAAAATGCAACATTTTCTGAACCCCTGACAGAGTAAGAGACTCCATATGCACCAAGAGAATTTTCCTTGCCCTGGCAACCTACCAATAGAATTCTCTGTAATTTGCTGGGATATTCTGAAACGAAAGTTGGTAGATGTGTACAATGAGACGTCCAGGTCCAACACGTGGGGTCCTATACAATTGCGACAATGGATATCAGCAATAATCTCGAAATTAATTACAGGAAAGACATCCACAAATATATACGAACACCCTTGCTAAATTCTAACTTCAGAGCATTAAAAAACAGATTGGCAACAATCACGAATAAAATTCTTGATACGTAAAAACAATAGTGGGTACTAGCAGATCTATACTGAAAAATGCAATGAGATCACAATCAGGAAGAGTCGATATACATCGGAACAGTTTGTGATGACGTACAGGCAGTTGCGACAGCATCCGAAGCTGCAGGTAAGAGGCGGTAATATCGATCATAAGTAAGTGACATTCGTGGACTGCTCCACGTATTTCTCTTAAAGTACGCCTCATTAGATTTTTAGAATTTCAAACACGTTTCTGAAGTGATAATTCTGCGGCATTCTCAGAGTTTGGCAAAGTAAGGCACGGACTAATGCAGAATTAGCCAACAGAGAGTCCTAAATTGAAGCATGGTCTCCTTTTTACAGCTAATAGGATGTACCGGCAAGGCAAAACGCTATGACCACTGACCACGGCAACGTTGGATGCCGCCTGGTGGCCTGTGACGCTCTAACGAAAGTATGTAAGTGGATCAGACACGGAAAGGAGACCACACTACAGAAGATTGGCTGGAAATGGGGAAATCCTTTGAGATAAACAACTCTGACAAAGGGTAAATTACTATTATGCAGAATCTATGATCGAGTATATCAAGCGACGAAGCTGGTCCAACGTTCACGTGCCATTGTCGTAAGCATTCACGGAAAGAAGTAAAACGACAATGCAACTATCAGCAAGCGCTAAACGGCGTTCACGACACTTCACAGAACGGGATGATCGGAAGTGTGTCTGCACTGTAAAGTGGGAGAGATGGTGATCTGTGGCATCTCTGCTGAAAGAGCACAATTTTGGCGCACGCACAAGTCTTTTGGAGCACACCCTTCATGGGACATTGTTGAACATGGAGCTCCGCAGCAGACTACCTCTACGTGTTCACTTGCTGACCCAACGACTCTGTCATTTACGATTGCAATGGGCGCAGGATCGTCTAGATTGGAAGGTCGATCAGTTTAAACATGTATGCTCTTTGGGTGAATCACTTTTTTGTTACGCTAGACCGATGATCGTCTCCACAGATGTCATCACCGAGTCGAATGGCGGCTCGAAGCGTGCTACGCGCCACGGACGCAAGCTGGTGGTAGCAGTATTATGGTATGGGAGACATTCTCCTGTAGTTACGTCGGACCTGTGGGAGTAATCGAAGACACGCTGACAGCTGCGAACCACCTGCATCCCTCTACGCTTGGTGTCTTTCCCGATGACAATGTCATTTGTGTAATTGTCTGTGTCTCGGAGACAGAACCGTGTTACAGTGGTTTGAGAAGCGTTATAGCGAACTAACGATGATGATTCGGTGACCAAATTCGCCTAATATAAATCACATGGAACCGACCTGCGTCGCTAACGTGTAGCATCACAACCTACGCAAATCAGCGGACCGCTATTTACGCGAATTACATGACCTCTACCAGATACGATTATCTCTGAAAACCCACCATCAAACTGTCGGATCTCTGATACGCAGAATCAGTGATGTATTTCGTTCCAAAGCTATTAAGCGGGTGGTCCTACTGTTTTTATTTGGCTCATTAGTTCATGTGAAACATAGTTGAAAATCAGTGCCAACGAATACACGGAAACATTCTGTCACCTCACTTGGGCATTAACGGCTGCTTGACGTGGGTAGCAAAGAGCTGTACTAAATGCAATACTCGTGTAGGATATTGGCGGGAATGAAGACGAACTAGTGGACCAGAGAATATTTCACGGACACCTTAGAAATACAGAACAATGACATATCTGTTCCTGGTATATTAGTTCATAAACAGAAAATGCAACAGAGTTATATATCCTTTGAAAAACCTTTAAATATTGAACGATAATGAAACATCAATTAGCAGCTCTTCTGCGTAGGTTGCTAGTGTAGCACATTACATTTCCTTTTGTGTTTGGGGGTTAGGGGGTGAGAATAAAATTATTTGACAGTCTCTTCCTCAGCATCGTATGCATGAGATAAGTTTTGTCTTGTTGTTGTTGTGAAATAACTTCCATACATACTGCTCAGCACTATCATCACGTAAAGTGAATGTAAAATGTATTCAGATACCTAGATGTTTCGGATTTGGAGCATGTTTCGTGCTCACATAGTTGAAGGCTGGCTCTGAGCACTATGGGACGTAACTTATGTGGTCATCAGTCCCCTAGAACTCAGAACTACTTAAACCTAACTAACCTAAGGACATCACACACATCCATGCCCGAGACAGGATTCGAACCTGCGACCGTAGCAGTCGCGCGGTTCCGGACTGAGCGCCTTAACAGCGAGACCACCGCGGCCGGCACATAGTTGAAGGCATCTCGAAAGTACGAAAAGGTGTGTTCGCATAAAAAGTCAGTTTGACGTTGAAAGTTGCAAGAGTTACAACTTTCAAGGAACAACATTGGAAACTTTTACTTTAATTTCAACGCTTAGGATAATAAATTGTGTCGTAAGCGGACGTCATGTTTCTTCTCCATAGGTACTACATTATTTTCAATAAGTTATTGACCATTTGTATCTTTTATGGCGTCTCCGTTGCTGACACATTTTGCCAATCTTCTGGAGGTGATATTTATTTTAAGTATATACTGTTTTGGAGCTTTCTGATAGGCTCTATGAACTTGTAGCTCCTGTGGCGCTGTACTCGGAACCTCTCGACTGTTGCAAGATAAAACTGCTTTCCTCTACATCTGTGGTGTGCAAACCCTCTTACTTTGTATGACAGACGGTACGCCATGAACGTATTATTCCAAATCTAACCTTGTACGTTTCTGTTCTCGCGCGTTTTAGGTGCATCAGTACGTGGTGTGACTCCATATAGCTTCAACAAAATGCAAGTTTCTGAATACAGTCCAGCTTACTACACAACCCTCATGAAGCACTGACTCATCCCCTTCTTTGTTTGACTTACAATACGTGGGACTTAGTATGTTCTAGGTGTTTGGCTAAAAGTAGATGGGAGTTTAGCAAGCTGTAAACACTGCCTAACAGACGAAGTGATGCATCTAGATGACAAAGTCGAATGCCAGCGTAACTTTGTACTAGTACACAACATCGGCGGGTATGTAAGTGATTAGAGTTGCTATTCTGGGGAGTGTGTCGGGCAGAGCGGCTCCAAGAGTGCATTAAGCTTGTTCATGTTTAATGTTGGTTGAAGACATCGTGGCTGTATAATGGACATGAGTGATAACTGTGAAGAACTCTGTGAATCATTTTACCCAGTGAGAGAGTTTTATGAGCACCTAACAGAAGATGAAAAAGGGGGGCGTTGTGTGTCTCCATTTGGCTTTCAGGTGGAATCGTGCCAATTCAGATTTGCGGGGCATACGAATGTGCTAGTGGTCTGATGTAAGACTGCATGGGAACATGAGGGCGGACTTAGGCGACGTCAGCATTCTGGTCGACCACGTCTGACCAACAAAAAGGCGGACTAAAATATTGTGCACCACACACTTCGTATGGACATCTACGACGTCCATCTGAGAGCAAGTTATGGATTCCTAGCAACGATCAGTGTCATCCCATATCGTTGATCGGAGACCAGCAGTGGATGGATTAGGGAATGCATTACCTGCCCTTAACGTCACAACACATACGGTTGCATTTGGCGTTGTACAGTGATTGGTAAGTGTGGACTGCTGACAATGGCATCACATCGTGTGCTGTGGTGAATCACCTTTCCACACTAAACCATATGTCCATCGTCGGCGAGTGTGGTGGTAATCTGGGGGCAAAACCTATTCGTCCAGTGTTTTGGAGAGCCACAGGAGTCTTACTGGTGGCGTAACTGTGTGGGGTTCCATTGGATATTACTTGAGGTCACGCCCTGACGTCAGTGAGGGAACTCTGGTGGCACAATGATAAGTCAAGGAGATCCCGCGTCCTCATGTGTTACCTCTCACGCAACAGTATGGTGACAGTGACAGTCCACACAAGAACTGCCTAACTGATGTTGAGGTAGTGCGGTGACCAACAAGATCGTCATATCTGTCCCTGGTAGAACATCTGTGAGACCAGCTCGAATATCAACTCACTCCCAGTGCCAGCACACGGACATTAAGTCGCAGTTACAACTCGGAAAAATATGCAACGGCTCCTTGACATCCTTCCCAACAGAGAAAGTGTATGCATCCAGGAAAGAGCAGGTGCAATGTCGTATTGAAAATTGTGCTCATACCGCCAAGTTTTCATAAATCTGATTTGAGTTTGTAGTCATTAAGCTAACATCCTATATTCTCTCAACCTATTTCTGATTCGTGTATAACGCCATTTTAGATGTTCCAGATTTTTTGTCAGTGTATTATTTTTGATTATAGGAAAATCATTTCTTTAAGAGCCGAATAATCTGTGTTCTCATTTATTTTATTTACCATTGTTGAAGACAAAACAAAAACTGTTGTGCTCGTATTTGCGTCTTGTTGGTTTCTATGGTTATCTGTACCATCCATATGTTGTTGTTGTTGTGGTCTTCAGTCCTGAGACTGGTTTGATGAACGTCTCCATGCCACTCTATCCTGTGCAAGCTTCTTCGCCTCCACGTAACTACTACAGCCTACATCCTTCTGAATCTGCTTACTGTGTTCATCTCTTGGGCACCCTCTACGATTTTTACCCTCCACGCTCCCCTCCAATACTAAATTGGTTATCCCTTGATGCCTCAGAACATGTGCTACCGACCGATCCCTTCTTGTAGTCAAGTTGTGCCACAAATTCCTCCTCTCCCCAATTCTATTCAATACCTCCTCATTAGTTATGTGATCTACCCATCTAATCTTCAGCATTCTTCTGTAGCACCACATTTCGAAAACATCTATTCTCTTCCTGTCCAAACTATTTATCGTCCATGTTTCACTTCCATACATGGCTACACTCCATACAAATACTTTCAGAAACTTATATACAACCATGAAATTTATGAATAACTGTCCATGTAACAAACACAAATCAAAAATTTACACAGTGTGTTCTTACTGTCCTGCAGGAACATCATGTGCTCTTTCTTGTAAGAGGAAGTATAGGTGTGTCAGTTTAAAGTGACACAAAACTGGTCATCCACTGTTTCAGCTTATTAGTAGGTCATCATCAGATGATCTGTTCCTTTTCAAACAGACCATCTCATGATGACTTGTTAAGAGCGGAAACCAGTAATGGTATCATTTTCATTTCCAGAGGCTAAAATAAAGGGATACAAACGTTTTGGATAACTTCTGTCGAAAAGTAGACCTAACTTTATTTAATGGAAAATAATGATGTGTACTTACTTTTGCGAGTAGAAGGATATTCTTTTCGCGATAACTTCTATGCGATCTACAATTGCATTTCTGACCCGATGTCATCGACTACGCTAGACACGGCATATTCCGATGGACAGATTTCTAGGGTGTATTTCTGTGAAAGTACATCGATTTACAAACGATGTCAAGAGAGGACAGTACGGTTCAACGATCTCTAGGTGATCCACAGAAATTTGGATATTTTGAGAGACAAAGTTTCATCCCCAGCTTCGTATCAAAGGAAATTATGGAAGACTGCCTCCAAATATCACTAACATTTACCCACTTTTCTCCCTAACTCCGTTGGGAGAAATATTAAAGTTCGATTCTAGTGTGGACTTAGTGCCTTTGTCTTCTACTGTACGTTTGATGGAGTGAAGAAGGAGGAACGACTTGCTGTCTTGGTAACTGGTGTTGAAAAATTTGTTCCTGCCCGCAGAATGTAAGACAGATATATGTTCGGCAACAGCAGAAAGAATTGCTCTGAGTTACTTGTTAGAACCAGCTATGGATTAAGATACGAAGGCAATTGGAATGCTAAACTGATTCCTTCCTAGAGACGTCACATTTTCAGTCAATTTCCTTCCACTGACTGTGGTACTTGCGAATAGCGACGAAACTAGTATAGGGGTGCTGAGAGAAAACACCTCTACGTCGTCAGGATAGTGCTGTGGAGCCTGTAGAGTGTCTGTAAGCATTAATAATACAAGATCATCATCATTATCGTCATCGTCATCATCATCTCCTTCCAAAATTTAGGTGCTGCCATCACCTGTTCCATTGTCTATCATCCGTCCATCCATCTCTTGCGAGGTCTATCTAGTTCTTTCTTTCCATTCGGTCGATAGTTATCATCCATTTCATCATATTCACTTCTATCTTGTCATTAACTGAAAAGATTTTCGAATCTGATTCTATTGTTCATTCTCTGTTTTATTCATTTTATTACAGCCCATTACATATCTCATGAACTTCATCTCTGCTGTTTATATACGTGATTTTTCTTTTTTGGTTACTGTACATGATTGGGAAACATATAAAAGTAGGTAAAGCTAAACTTCATAGAATTTCATCTCAGTTTGTTTTCTTGTGTTCTTCCCTAAATTCTTTCAATACTTCCGCAGATAGGTTGATGTTTACCAGCTTCCCTCTCAAATTCTTTGTCATACGTAATACTAATGTCAAATGCTAGGTAACCGAAGAGGGATACTTATCCAAAAATTCCTCAATTATTACTATTCTCTATCTGACTGGATTCTTTCCTTTGAAAACCATCGTCTCGTATTATTTTCCGATATAGTTAGATTGTAGCATATCACATTTAGGCTCAATCTATACACTGATCTTTGTAAATTACCTTCTGTTTCCTGTAGAGTTATCTGGCGATCAACATAAAACAGAGGGTTTAATGATACGCTACATTTTATTTTAATTCCTAAGAGTATTTCATCTTTCAGCTTCATAATTATGTCGTCAATATGTAAATAAAACAAAATATGTGATATACTGCACCCTTGACGGACAGCTTGATTTAGTAACAAATCATCTGACATTTTAGAACGTAACTTATAACTATTTTTGTATTAACGTATTATCTCTTTATGGTATTAACAAGAAGTTTTGGATAACTATTTGGGTCTTTTTACCTTATTAAAGACTTTCTCAAAAATCAATAAGTGCTAAATACGTTTCTAAGAAAAAGTTTTTCAATAATTCGTCTTTTCATTACACAAACGACCCTTTCTGCAGCCTAACTGTTCTTCTGAAGCTATTGCATGAGCCATAGTTTGTAGCCTTTGACTGAGAATTTTACCGCAAATCTTATATCCTGCTTTCAGTAAACTTATTCCTCTATAATTTCCTTTGTCTTTCCTATTGCCCCTTTTTTAAATACAGAAATTACTTGAACTCTGTTCCATTCTTTCGGTACAGAACAGTTCTTCCAACACACATTTAATAATGTAGGAAGCAAAATTCTAGAATGGTTCATCCATATTCGAGTAACTCAGCATTAATGACAGGTACGCCAGTGGCTTTCTTATTTTTTGTTACACTTAAGGCAGAATTTAATTCTTTTGTGTCTATTTAATCTACAGAGCTATTATCAGTCCTTAAAAAAATCATTTTCTTCATTGTCTTCATCATACCACGAATTTATGTAATGGTGTAGCCATTGATTTTTTGGTATTGTTTTAATGTTTGCCTTGCCTTTTGCTGTCTTATTGATATTGTTCATAAGTTTAAATGTCATATTCTGTCTATAAAATATGATTAACAGGTAAGTAATTAATTCTTTCAGGTTTACTGTTTCGTGTCTTAAATGAGTCACGATTGACACGTCGTGCCAAAGACACAGTAAAATTCCGCTGAAACCTGTTGTCGGCTTGACTGGAAAGATTGTTGCTCCAGCAACTCGGCTGAAGTTTACCAGGTTACAGTCTGGCAGGCGAAGCTGTAGCGTAATATTACGCCCCTTTACTGGATTAAAGCGTTCTCGATTTCACTCCGGAAGATGACGGTGCCTCGTAGTGACGAAACGAGATGTAACGCTCTGTCGGAAGTAATGAAATCGGTTGATCCTGGCCTCAACAGATAGCAGCGACGATGAATAACAGAGCCACTGGATGGCCCTTTCACCCAGCAGTGGCGTTGATGTTAGTTTGATAAGCACCGCGATGTATGCTGACGTTGGAAGACCCTCAGCCTCCCCATAAGCAATGTTGTAAGCGGCCACTGCGAAGTCCCGCGAGCGGCAAGTAGACGTTACTTGGCTGTTGCCATGTCGTGAACGGCAAGTAGCGTGTTCACAACTGCTGGAGCATAGAAAACGAGGATGACATATACCGTAATCATCACTGAATCGAGTGCATTGTTGCCAACACCATCGATCCTAATGATCAACTGCGTTCAAAGTTGGAGACGTGCAGTACTTATGGGCAGGAAACAATGACTAGAAAAACTGTTTGTTATCACCGAATGTGGCTTGCTTCTTTACTAATGGTAAGAGGTCCCCGTTCCACTGCGTCTGCTAAACAAATTGTTGTTGGCTATTAACTGCACTTTCAGGAGTCTGAAAAGTTTTATTGCGTCTGAGGTACAGCTTTCTTTCTCGACAGAACAAGAGCTAACGAGTATATCTGTTTATGTCTCCCCCTTTCTCAGCGGACGTTCTGGTAAACGTATAACTTGCGTCGGACGACTAGTGACGATGTAGCAAAGTGTGCTCATGTCCACGACTGACTTGCAATGTTGACTGCTTCTTTCCGGTACTTAGCGACATCAACACTTCCGTGCTATGGTGAACTTAAGAAAAATTTTGATTTCTTCCACATTTTTGTCCTGTGGCTGAACCCTAGGTAGAAACAAGTTCCTGAAGTTTTCCAGTGCGCAGAATATTACCTGACTTTTCGGGCATGCATACGGAATAGCAGTATTTCTTACTCCGATACTTTGGATGATACCTTTAGAGGAGGAATCGCTGGAACAATTTAAACCACTTAACTCAACAAAACTGAGTAAACTAGCGTACGTCAGAGATTACACTCTTGGTAACAAGTGCGTCAGTCACAGACAGAAAATAAACACTCTAAGAGTGAAAGAAAGTAAGTTCATAGCATTATATCCACACTACTAACGAATTATGTGGTTGAGAGTTATGGGTGCATATGTTGGAATGCCAGGCAGGAAGATTCAAGGCAATAATTCCTCTGAGAGCGCAGACATCAAATATGAAGTTTCCATTAGTTTTCACGTCTCTGATGACCAGGTTCTCTGCTAAAAGTACTTCTGCAGCTTTCTTGACCACTGAATCGAAACACATTTATGGGAAAATCAACAAACTGCCCAAAGCCTCATTCTGTAGTGATTAGTAGGGCTAGGAAGCTGTGGAAATACAAACTGTAGACAACCTCCTCAAACAAGAAAAAAATTTTATAACTCAACAAATCTTGAAAATCACTCATTTCCCGTCTACGATCTCAAACTAATTATTGTTCTGGCTCTTCACGGCCTGGCATTCCAGCACTTGTCTTCTTCTTTTTCTTATTTTTGCTGATTATCTACCGCTAGCACCGCTTCTTCGCCGCCAAACTTCTTCTGCTTGACTTTTCTCAATGTTCAGATTCCTTGCTTCCATTATGTCCTCCACATTACATTTGCCATTTGCGTCGAGGGTGACCTAATTTCTTTCACTGGAATGGTATCTATCGTAGTATCCTGTTTGGTATTATCGCTTTATTGATTCTTTTCAGAAAGCCAAACCACAACAGATTTTTTTTTTTTTTTTTCGGCTTACATCACAGATCGCCCGATCCATTTTGTCATTTGTCGTATTGCATCATGTTCTATCGTAGTACAGACTGAGTTTCGTCTCAGTAGTAATCAGTCAGAACTGTAATCTTATACATTATCTTCTTCGTTTTTCTTCTTTTCTTTTTGTTAGTAAAAGTAGACTTCATGTCCTTGTTGCAACTCGTCCTTTTGTAAACCTACTAGCGATCTCTTTATTATTTTCCCCCTTTCATTACATAATACCACAAGGTATGTTGCCTTTTCCCACAGCTATAGGGAGTGATGAGCCTGTAGTTTGGTCCCCTTATACCCCAAACGAACCAACCATCCGACAGCTACAGCTGTTTCTGCATCTACATCGAAATTATATACTTTTTCCGTTATAACTGCCATGTACTCACACTTCTTCCGGCTGATATTCGAGTTTTCGTTATTGTAATTCTCTTTAAAATTTCTTTTCGTAGAGCTCAGATCAACTTCTTCTTCTTCTAGTACAATCCGGTCTTCTGCAGAATAATGACTAAGTATCTTGTGTACTCTATGTCATTTACATTTACATTCTCCAGCAATTTCTATGTTAAGACTCCATGATTGCTCCTAGATACAGCTTAAATAGGATCTGTGACACGAAAATCAATGCCGCAAACATTTATTCGCCTCGAATTCCCCTACCCAACCATTCCCAATCCGTACTATCGGTGTGGTAATTACACGTAATTTCATAAAAGCATTTAGCAGTTTTGATCTAATTCTATCTCTTTAAAATTTTCCCCAGTTTGTTGGTGCGTACATTATACTATCTTTTTCTAGTCAGTCAGTGCAACGCACCTCTCTAGTCTGACTTTTGTGCGTTTTCCAAGTGCTAGTACCATTGTGAATATGTTGTCCATTACCAAAATTCCTGCACGGAATCCTGTTTGCTCCTCTTGCTGCTTGTAACTTGTTTCTTTCTCTATAAGATCTTTCAGAACCGTCGAGTAAAATCTTACAACGAAAGCTATTACTGCCAATCTCGTAAAGTTATTATATTACGCCTACTTACATGCATGACTATCGTATCCAAACCCTGTAAATCCTCATTTTGCAAACTCGCTTTGAACGATTATTTTATTGAAATTATGTATGTATTTACAATATATTTGTATATGTTTAGCCTTTACATTAATGAACATTTTATTATATTAACAGAATCTTCCGTCGGTTCTTGGTAGAACAACATTATAATAAATGAAAAGCACCAGTTTGCTTTTCTTCTACAAAATCACTTATATTGCTAACCGTAAATGTCTGAAGATGGCCTTGTAACCGAAAACCGGTTAGCAATAAAAGTAATATTGTAGAACAAAAGCAAACTGGTGCTGAACATATTATTTTTAATTGTACTCACGCATTTAGGTTTCCCTTTAGGCTACGAGCTCTTAAATAGAACTTAGTCCACAAAAAAGCAGAAGAAATGTTCTTTGTCTAGATTCAAACCTTCTTTGCTTCTTGATAGACATTTTATGTTATTGGGCAAATAAACAAAAATTCCTTTGCTGCACATTGAAGTAGTTTTTGAGACACTGACAGACTCAATAATGATCAATAAGGGACATTATTTCCTCTAGTGTTGTAGATGTTTTTTCTCGAATTGAGATGGATTGCTTACTACAGCTTTCATTTGCGAACATATCTATAGTGGTGTTATAGTTGCAATGCCAAGTTAATTAAGAGCTTCCCATATGACGACTGCAGGTGAAAGATATAAATTGTTCTTCCTCTTCCATTTTGGGCAATCATTACTGTCTTACCCCAGAATATTTTTTCATACGAAAGAAAGTATACAAAATAAGTTGAGAGTGATTCGTTTGTTTCCAAGACGTGAAACAGTAGCTGAACTTACATTGTGTGATCTAAAGTATCCGGGCAACCAAAAAAACTCGTTTTTCATATTAGGTGCAGTGTCCTGCCACCTACTTCCAGGTACTCCATATCAGCGACCTCAGTAGTCATTAGACATCGTGAGAGAGCAGAATGGGGCGCTCCGCGGAACTCACGGACTTCGAACGTGGTCAGGTGATTCAGTGTCACTTGTGTCATACGCCTGTACGCGAGAATTCCACACCCCTAAACATCCCCAGGTCCACTGTTTCTGATGTGATAGTGAAGTCGAAACGTGAAGGGACACGTGCAGCACAAAAGCGTACAAGCCGACCTAGTCGGTTGACTGACAGAGTTCGTCGACAGTTGAAGAGCGTCGTGATGTGTAATAGAGAGACATCTATTCATACTGTCACACAGGAATTTCAAATTGCATCAGGATCCACTGCAAGTACTATGATAGGCGGTAGGTGAGAAAAGTAGGATTTCATGGTCGAGCAGCTGCTCGTAAGCCACACATCACGCCAGGAAAATGCCAAACGATGTCTCGCTTTGTGTAAAGAGCGTAAACATTTTACAATTGAATATTTGAAAACCCTTGTGTGGAGTGACGAATCACGGCTCACAATGCGGCTATCCGATGGCGTGGTGTGAGTATGGTGAATTTCCAATGAACGTCATTTGATAGCGTGTGTAGTACCAATAGTAAAATTCGGAGGCGTCGGTCTAATGGCGTGGTCGTGTTTTTCATGGAGGGGGCTTGCACGCCTTGATATTTTGCGTGGCACTATTACAGAAAAGGCCTACATTATTGTTTTAAGCATCTTCCTGATTCCCACTGTTGAACAGCAATTCGGGGGTAGCGATTGCATCTATCAACATGATCGAGCACCTGTTCATAATGCAGGGCCTAAGGCGGAGTGGTTACTTGACAGCAACATCATCTTTCAGCATGATCGAGCACCTGTTCATAATGCAGGGCCTAAGGCGGAGTGTTTACTTGACAGTAACATCCTTATAAAGGACTGGCCTTCATAGAGTCCTGTCCTCAGTCCTATAGAACAATTCTGTGACGTTTTGGAACGCCGACAACCTACCAGGTCTCACCGACGGACATCGATACTTCCCCTCAGTGCAGCAGTATGTGAAGAATACGCTGCCATTCCCCAAGGAACCTCCCTTCACCTGATTGAACGTATACCTGCGAGAGTGGAAGCTGTGATAAAGGTTAAGGGTGTGCCAACACCATACTGAATTTCAGCATTACCGATGGAGGGCACCACGAACTTGAAAATCATTTTCAGCCAGGTGTCCAGATGCTTTTGATCACACAGTGAAATTATTTGAGAAGCTCAGTAATACGCATCTCCCATTTCAAGATTTCATCAATTTGCACAAACAAAATTCTGGATCATTCTACCCTATTTATTGGCTACTGTTCGTGTGCTACATCAATGTTCTTTATGGAATTTGGAAATCTATGTTAAGTTCTATGGGACCAAACAGCTGAGGTAATCGGTCCCTGGGCTTACACACTACCTAATCTAACTTAAAATAACTTACACTAAGGACAACACACACACCAAACTTTGTTTGTTGTACAGAGCACTGTACAGAATATTGATTTCAGACCAATTTTTCTGGAATTAATCCTTAAAAATACGTTGGCCGTTGCCCACGACTAATGATATTATGATGTACCTTCACTAGCTGACACTCGCATTGACTTAATTGTTCTCCATGCTATGGCACACCGAGCCGCTCTATTCATCTTCTCTACATAATAGCATGTTTCTTCCCAGGTCACGTTTTACCAGTTACACACACCTCTTTTAACTTCTCTGTTTAATGCCCTATAGGAGCATCAGTCTCAAATTCGATTGTTATTCACATTCAGGAACGTCAAAGAAGCTTCTTTCTCCGCTGTTTCTGCATCCCACCAGAATGCTTTCTTCTTCTTTTCATACCCTGCTTCATCTATGGCCTCCTCTGTATGCTCATATTGCTCTTCCATTATTTCAACTGATCTGTCACGAACGTCTTGACGATTGCTGATGGTATAAGTAGTTAGTGCTATCATCCTTTAGAGTTCAGGTTGTGCCGAGTGGGATTAGACGAGCGGTCTCAGGCGCTGCAGTCGTGGACTGTGTGGCTGATCCTGGCGGAGGTTCGAGTCCTCTCTCGGGCATGGGTGTGTGTGTTTGTCCTTAGGATAATTTAGGTTAAGTAGTGTGTAAGCTTAGGGACTGATGACCTTAGCAGTTAAGTCCCATAAGATTTCACACACATTTGAACATTTTGAGTTCAGATTGTCCAGCTTATGCCTTGTGATCTCAGTGTGTCAGCAAGTTGCATCTTCTTCTTTTCGCTACGTCCTGATGGTATAGGAGATATAAAATGTACATTTGACCAGAAGATTGTCACTTTCGCAACCTGTCCTGCTTTTAAATTTGCCATATTAAATATTTAACTGGCATTTTTCCTTAAGGACAGAAATTCAATAGTTGATTTCAGTCGTTCTGTACGGCTATAAATGATAAATTTATTTAAGCTTCTCCCTTGCACGCATAGTGCTTTGTTAAGTCGGTGTTCCTGTACATGGCCAATACAGACCATCCACAAGTTATGGCTGAAGCATACCGTTAATAATGATGTTGTTGTTGTGGTCTTCAGTCCTGAGACGGGTTTGATGCAGCTCTCCATGCTAATTTATCCTGTGCAAGCTCCTTCATCTCCCAGTACCTACTGCAACCTACATCCTTCTGAATCTGCTTAGTGTATTCACCTCTTGGTCTCCCTCTACGATTTTTGCTCTCCACACTGCCCTCCAATGCTAAATTTGTTATCCCTTGATGCCTCAGGACATGTCCTACCAACCGATCCCTTCTTCTAGTCAAGTTGTGCCACAAACCTCTCTTCTCCCCAATCCTATTCAATACCTCCTCTTAGTTACGTGATCTACCCACCTAACCTTCAACATTCTTCTGTACCACCACATTTCGAAAGATTCTATTCTCTTCTTGTCCAAATTATTTATTGTCCATGTTTCACTTCCATACATGGCTACACTCCACACAAATACTTTCAGAAACGTCTTCCTGACACTTAAATCTATACTCGATGTTAACAAGTTTCTCTTCTTCAGAAACGTTTTCCTTGCCATTGCCAGTCTACATTTTATATCCTCTCTACTTCGACCATCATCAGTTACTTTGCTCCCCAAATAGTAAAACTCTATTACTACTTTAAGTGTCTCATTTCCTAATCTAATCCCCTCTGCATCACCAGACTTAATTCGACAACATTCCATTATCCTCGTTTTGCTTTTGTTGATGTTCATCTTAGATCCTCCTTTCAAGACACTGTCCATTCCGTTCAACTGTTCTTCCAAGTCCATTGCTGTCTCTGACAGAATTACAATTTCATCAGCGAACCTCAAAGTTTTTATTTCTTTTCCCTGGATTTTAATACCTAATCCAAATTTTTCTTTTGTTTCCTTTACTGCTTGCTCAATATTCAGATTGAATAACATCGGGGAGAGTCTAAAACCCTGTCTCACTCCCTTCCCAACCACTGCTTCCCTTTAATGTCCCTCGACTCTTATAACTGCCATCCGATTTCTGTACAAATTGTAAATAGCCTTTCGCTCCCTGTATTTTATCCCTGCCACCTTTAGAATTTGAAAGAGAGTATTCCAGTCAACGTAGGTTTCACTTTCCTTAATCTTTCTTCTAAGATAAGTAGTAAGGTCAGTATTGCGTCACGTGTTCCAACATTTCTACGGAATCCAAACTGATCTTCCCCGAGGTCGGCTTCTACCAGTTTTTCCTTTCGTCTGTAAATAATTAGTGTTAGTATTTTGCAGTTGTGACTTATTAAACTGATAGTTCAGTAATTTTCACATCTGTCAACACGTGCTTTCTTTGGGATTGGAATTATTATATTCTTCTTGAAGTCTTAGGATATTTCGCCTGTCTCGTACATCTTACTCACCAGATGGTCGAGTTTTGTCAGGACTGGCTCTCCCAAGGCCGTCAGTAGTTCTAACGGATTGTTGTCTACTCCCAGGGCCTTGTTTCGACTCAGGTCTTTCGGTGTTCTGTCAAACTCTTCACGCAGTATCGTATCTCCCATTTCATCTTCATCTACATCCTCTTCCATTTCCATTATATTGTCCTCACGTACATCGCCCTTGTATGGACCCTCTATATACTCCTTCCACCATTCTGCTTTCCCTTCTTTGCTTAGAACTGGGTTTCCATCTGAGCTCTTGATATTCATACAAGTGGCTCTCTTTTCTCCGAAGGTCTCTTTAATTTTCCTGTAGGCAGTATCTATCTTACCCCTAGTGAGATAAGCCTCTATATCCTTACATTTGTCCTCTAGCCATGCCTGCTTAGCCATTTTGCACTTCCTGTCGATCTCATTTTTGAGACGTTTGTATTCCTTTTTGCCTGCTTCATTTACTGCATTTTTAGATTTTCTCCTTTCATCAACTAAATTCAATATTTCTTCTGCTACCCAAGGATTTCTACTAGCCCTCGTCATTTTACCTACTTGATCCTCTGCTGCCTTCACTACTTCATCCCTCAGAGCTACCCATTCGTCTTCTACTGTATTTCATTCCCCCATTTCCTGTCAATTGTTCCCTTATATGTCCCTGAAACTCTGTGCAACCTCTGGTTTAGTCAGATTATCCGGGTCCCATCTCCTTAAATTCCCACCTTTTTGCAGTTTCTTCAATTTTAATCTACAGTTCATAACCAATAGATTGTGGTCAGAGTCCACATCTGGCCCTGGGAATGTCCTACAGTTTGAAACCTGGCTCCTAAATCTCTGTCTTCCCATTATATAATCTATATGATACCTTAGTATCTCCAGAATTCTTCCATATATACAACCTTCTTTAGTAAGGGCTGTGGGTTTTGTTATTGTGTTTTCTTTGTGTTACTAGTAGACATTATATGTTTCATACATGACCGACGCTCTTCTTATCAACAGTGCTGTATCTGATCCGCTCTCTTTTACTCCGCAGTACTACATAAAGTGCTTTAAATTCTGCAACAGACTGTTCGCCTGCATAGCTGAGTTGCAACGTGCTTGTCTACCACGTAGCGTGGCCAGGTTCGATTCCCGACCGAGTTGGAGATTTTCTCCGCCCGTGGACTAGGTATGGCATTGTCCTCATCATTACCTAATCATCACCAACGCGCAAGTCGCCCAATATGGCGTCACCGGAAATAAGACTGGCATCCGCTGACCGTAATTCTCCATATTGGGCGTCCCGGTAAACAATACCACACTATTATTTCATTCCTTCAAGAGACTAGCCTTCAGTATGTAAAGACATCAGTAGAAATATCAGTAGGAAGTAACTGTATCCTGGATTCACGCCCTAAAGATGATAAAGTAGATCTACTAAGCCTTTTCTAACCCATGTCACATTCGGCATACTGTGTGTGCTGGACCTGAAGAAAAAGTGCTGGTCAACGTTAGGTAGACTATATGCCACTGGAATATGACATTTCAGTATTCTGATAATGTTCGACGAGAAATCCCTTTAATACATATACAGGGTGAGTCACCTAACGTTACCGCTGGATATATTTCGTAAACCACATCAAATACTGACGAACCGATTCCACAGACCGAACGTGAGGAGAGGGACTAGTGTAACTGTTTAATACAAACCATACAAAAATGCACGGAAGTATGTTTTTTGACACAAACCTACGTTCTTTTAAATGGAACCAGTTAGTTTTGTTCGCACATCTGAACATATAAACAAATAAGTAATCAGTGCCGTTTGTTGCATTGTAAAATGTAATTACATCCGGAGATGTTGTAACCTAAAGTTGACGCTTGAGTACCACTCCTCCGCTGTTCGATCGTGCGTATCGGAGAGCACTGCAACACACATCGCGTTTCAACAGAATGATCTGCTCCAAAATGTCCCACTGGAAACGCGTCGACGTATGTGGTATCAGCATGATGGTGCTCCTGCACATTCCGCAATTAACACTAGGCTGACCCTTGACAGGATGTTCGACGGGCGTTTCATAGGACGTGGAGGACGCATAAATTGGCAAGCCCGTTCTCCTGATCTTAGACCTCTGGCCTTCTTTCTGTGGGGTACGTTAAAGGAAAATGTGTACCGTAATGTGCCTACAACCCCAGAGAATATGAAACAATGTATTGTAGTAGCCTGCGGCGACATTACACCAGATGTACTGCGGCGTGTACGACATCCATTACGCCTGAGATTGCTATTGTGTGCAGCAAATGATGGCCACCACATTGAACAACTATAGGCCTGACATGTCTGGACACACTCTATTCCACTCCGTAATTGAAAACGGAAACCACGTGTGTACGTGTACCTCACCCCTCATGGTAATGTACATGTGCGTCAGTGAAAAAGACCAATAGAAAGGTGTTAGCATGTGGACGTAATGTGCTGTTCCAGTCTCTTCTGTACCTAAGGTCCATCACCGTTCCCTTTGGATCCCTACGTAATTTGGTGCTCTCCGATACACACGATCGAACAGCGGAGGAGTGGTACTCAAGCGTCAATTTTAGGTTACAATATCTCCGGATGTAATTAACATTTTACAATGCATCAAACGGCACTGATTACGTATTTGTTTATATGTCCAGATGTGCTAACAAAACTAACGGAGTTCCATTTAAAAAAACGTAGGTTTGTGTTAAAAGCATACTTCCGTGCACTTTTTATGGTTTGAATTAACCAATTACACTAGCCCCTTTACTCACGTTCGGTCTGTGGAATCGATTCGTCCGTATTTGATGTGGTTTACGAAATATATCCAGCGGTAATGTTAGGTGACTCACCCTGTATAGTGGAGGGATAAATGCGATCTTGAAAAGAAAAGAGAACCCAGTGATTGAAAGGAGGAAATGAAAGGTTACCTAACGGGTCGAGAGAACATGTGATGTTATTTGATTGATTAAAAACTCGTGTAAAATTTACAGTCATTAGTACTAGATTGCACCCGCTGTTGCGTTAATGCGTGCACCGATTTTTGTGAGAATAGCAACACTGAGGCGTTGCATCCTTTCCAAAGGCAAGCTGTCCCACAGCTGTTGTAACTGTTGCTCGATATGTGACGTCCGGCAACGGAACGTGATTGACATCCGAGCTGGCCCACACGTGTGGGCTAATAAGGTTCGGATAGAGGATTTCGCTGACCACAAGAGTAGCACTACATCAAGCAGAAACTTCATAGAGACCAGTGACATTTGTGTACAAGCATTGTCGTACCAGAAAATGTCATCACGATGTACCTGATGCCGGATGAGTGGCAACACAAGAGAATGCATGTGTACGTGGCGTATTTTTGTGCTGTCAGAGCTCCCTCAACCACATCCAACCGTGACTAGAAGATATACCCGATGGCTCCCCACAGCATGACGACGTGAGTAGGACTGTTCTGCTAACGCATGGTACGGTATTTCTCTAGTCTGGCTGCTGTTAGTCTGCAAGCGACGTTGCGGGATGACATAGATTATTGCAGGGAATCAGCTGCTTGTCTTTGGATGCCAGGCGCCAATGTGTTTGGTGCTCAATACGACGATAACCCCTTGTGGTGGTCAGACGTGGTCAACCAGAACCATAACGACGAGTATGCCTGCCCTCACGTTCCCATGTAATCCACCATCGGGCCACTGTCACTTCCGAGTACGTGACAAATCTATATATTCGACCAACCGGCTAAATGGACGCCCAAAATAACGCTCCTTTCAAACCGTCAGGTACCGGTAACGCTCTTTCACACGAGCACTAAGTATCTGGTGCTGTTCAGGCTTCGTATAACCCATACCAGGCCGAATAACAACACTGAGCATGAATAACGCTGATGGACTCTTGTGGCTGTTCCATCCGTCACGCAGATTAGTTACTCTAATCATGTGTTATGTGTTTACTGATTCGTCGTTGATGTTTATGTGTACCATATTACAATGAAATCTGACAAAAGGAAAACTTCTTTCGATTTTTTTACACGCATCGTCAGTCGTAGTAACAAAACAGATGGGAGCTGTAATTTGCATGAAAATATTATGAGACAAAGCTGCCATTTGAATGCGTTTTAATAATTTTCCGATGCCAACCACACTCTTTATTATTTCCAGAATCGCCTTCCACGTTTCTACATTCCGTCATTTTCAAATTCAGTCTTATGTCAATCATACAGAATTGTTCATTAGTTACACTGTATTTTGCTAGCATTCTCAGTCTCGAGACAAGTGCAAATTTGATGAGATACAACCTATCTAACGAAAATTTTTTTATGGTGGACATAACATTGCCTTTGAAAATGAAATAATGTCAAGACGCATAAGGCGATTTTGGAAATAAAAAAATGTGGGCAATACATCAGAAAGTTATTCAAGAGTGATATAATAATTTTAGGGTAGTGTATTTGTTCGTTATTATAATTGAAATTGAATTCAATCTGTCAACCCTTCCATTTTCCTTGTGTAGAGCGCTGACAAATAAATGTATTGCTCTAGTGTTTGGGATACTCATCACGTCAAATAAATTATGGACGCCGAAGAAATTTGGAGTCGTGATGTCAATTCTGCTATTGGCTGATCAATATCGAATATTTGCAAATTGCTCTGTGGGCTTAAGTGGAAAGTGCTGCAGGAAAGAAGTTGATCTTTTTACGAAGAACAGTAGAAGCACTCATGCCTCAAACCTTGATTTCACACGAGAAAAAGGGATACTGGAGCACACTTGCTGTAATTCGGAAAGAGGACTAAATTAATAGAGGGAATAAATTAAAATCCGATATGGAAGTGCAGTGGTTTTGGAGTATTGAACTGTCTATAGAAGGAATTATAGTTTTAATACCCAGTCTTAAACTGATGCCATTATAGTAGATGCCCTTTTCTTGTGGATAAGGAAACAGATAGGAAGTGGCATGCTTCAGAAATATATTGATTAAAAGAAAGTGTACTATTTTACTTTTTTATTTATTTTTTAACTAAACGTAAGGTGAAACTGAATTACCAAGAAATGTAACTACAATCACCATCGCTCCTCGCTAACGAAATAACTTACATAGTTTCGCAAAACAGTTTTTACAGGTCTGAAGGTAGGTCCATGATAATTTTATGAGTAGAAATGGCGAAAGTAATTCAGATTATTGGATATGGTAACAGGCATTGCTATGGTGTTTCTATCTAACCCGAAGACAGAAAACAGAACGTCTTTATGATTGTTTCACACAGAAGAAACGGCGATAATTATGTCTAATAAAACAGTAGAGTGGTTAAAATCATACCTTCATATTTCTAGAAAGCCTTTAGTTTCGTCAAAATCAGAAATGTACCAACTACTTACATTCACTGCCAATTTGTTTTCCGTGCGACAGTGACCACCGAAACAGGCATTCTATGAGGAATATACCTTCGTTACATGGTTGACTAGGAAATATTAACCAAAATAATGGAAGTTTTGTGCAGGGTACTGGAAAAACCAACAATGAAAACGAAGAGTGTCCACTTTGAAATCTTTCGCAGCTAACTTTCCACTTCTGTAATAGTAATGAAAGTGAGAATATCAGAATATTTACTGAGTCTGTGCTCATAAAAAGGAAACAAAAAATTTTTATTTGGTGATTTACTTAGCTGCAAAATGAGTTACTGTTTCTACCTAAAAGCATGTTGTACATTTTTATTTCGAGACTGTACACACAGAGATCCAGTGATCTAAAGGAAAATCCTTATCTAGCAATCGATGATTGCAAAATATTGTCCTCACACTATCCATTTCAGTCAGTAACGACGATCGTACAGTTTACATTATGGATTATGACAGGGTCAGGAACTCCACAAGTGAAACATAAAATAAGCACTGGTATCTGACAATAGTCGTTATGGACGGATACCTGTAGCCTGAGGACATAATTTTGATCTCACAGACTGGAAATAAAGAAGCGAATCCTATCTTCTTTTATATCTATGAAGCATGTTTTACCTTTGTCTATGCCTTATAGGGATAGCGAAACATTGCTGGCTTAGGCAGTTTCCGGTGATTTTCTGAACTACTGCTCATAGTTACGGCTCGAGTGGCCTGGCTCTTTCGTGTTTCACGGAAGTTGATGCATAATCTGTCAATAAATTATCGAGAAAGACTTATCCGATGATAGTGGTTTATCCGATGATAGTGAGACACTGAAGTTGAACATTGGCGTGGAGACATCTCAGGACATCAATTAAGAGGCATTGCTGTTAAAATACAGACAATCCTAGAAGTATACTCTGCGAAAGGAATGTGTAGAACATGCCATGGGTTTAGGATATATTAAATTTAGTTTACTCTGATATCCTACAATGCCGTACGGAAACTACAACCATCTTCCAATGTGTCATTTGAATATAGCGTACCTTTGTGATGTGATTCACAGTAAAGTGGCTATTAGTAGAATGTTCGTATCGTCCTTTTTCTGTTTAATAGAAGCACTAACAGTTAATTCCACTCGACTCACGGACAACACTTATTCGCCCGTATTGCATCGCACTGTCGTAGAATTAATTCCATGGCCATTCAGTGACGTTGCGTAAATAACAATTACCTCTGATAGAGTAGCAGTGAACTGGACCATGAAATTAACATTACTGAGGTAATAAATTTCGGAATGAAAGAACCCCTTGCGAACAGTCAGGTGCAAATTCCTCGAATGTGGCAGTCGTACACACAGAGTATGCTGTCGCCATGACTGGAAATCTAACGTTTATCTGAAACGGTTTTTTTTTCTTATTAAATTAACATATATTTACAAATATTTACTTATGGTCACTTGAAAAACTAAGGTTGGATATAAAACGTTAATTTGCCAAACATTTTTATACTTTTTATGAAGGCAGTTGGTTTCAGTTACTGTGGCGTGTCACGTAGTGTCGTCAGAGTGACCAGAATCGGTAGTATTTTTTTTCCCATGTTCTAAGAAATCGCTCAGTGATGGTGAAGAAGAATTACATGATCTCCGAAATGGAATGAACAGTGTAATGAATACGGAATATTGATTGAGAGCAAATCGAAGAAAGACGAAAGGAATGAGAAATGGCAGAAATGAGAACAGCGGGAAACTTACCATGAGGATGGTGATGATGAAGTAGGTGGAGTCATGTGTTTCTGTTACCTAGGTAGCAAAATAGTCCACGATGGATGGAGCAAGGACGACGTAAAAAGTAGGTCTGCACACACAGAAAGGGCATTCCTTTCCAAGATAAGCTACTAGTATCAAACTTGGGCCTTAGTTTGAGGAAGAAACATCTACAAATGTACGTTGTGAGCACAACATCGTATAGTAGTGATACAAGGACTGTGGGATAACCGGAAAAGAAGTGAATCGAATCATTTGAGATCTGGTCCTACAGAAGAAATTTGAAAATTATGTGGACTGATAAGGAATGAAGAACTTATTCCAATATGTGGGAAACACTGACACCAAGGAGGGACAGACTGATAAGACGTTTCTTAAGAGGTAAGAAAATGACTTGAATGGTACTGGAGGGAGCTGTAGTGGGTAAAAAGACGTAGAGGAAGTCACAGGACGAAGGTTGTGAGTTTTGCTCTGAAATGAAGAGGTTGGCACAGGAGAGGAATTCGTGGAGGGGTCGAATAAATCATCAAACTAATCAGAAGTCTGATAAAAAACCCGTGGCATTAACTTTGTATGAGCTGCAGCTTTTTCATAAATTACAAAGCTTACTCCGCAAGACTGAGATCTCTCCAAGTGAGGAAACGAATTCGTCCAATACCTAGGAACAACTACGCTATTGAAATTTAAAAGCGTTGCGTTCGAGAAAATCTTGTCACTAGTGTACTTTATGGCTTATCTGTCACATTATTATTCTAACGTGCAACAATTATTAGCGACTGAAACAAGATTAAGCAGAAGTAGTACGAAAAGCCTGTCAGAAGTCGAAGGCTAGCGTAAACCAACACATATTTTAATTTTCAGGACTGGTAAATTTGGTACGACATAAAGGATCTCATTCCATTTTCAAAGTACCGTATGTATCATGGTAAAAGACCTTTTCCTATTCTGGGTAGAATAAGTATCACGACAGACGAAGTATAGGTCAACTGTCGACATGCTATTCAATATTCTAAAAATATATAGCAGTTTACTCAGCATAAAAGTCTTTAAATGAAGTAAGAGTTTAATATATTATTCAGTACTTAAATGAGAAGGAGAAATTCTCACAAACGCTGTGCAATAAACAACCCCATGACTAATAACGACAAAAAAAAAGGAAAAAAACGCGGAACGGCTTACAGCGTTCCCTACTCTAGATAATCTAGCAACACACTGCCTACGACGAATCTATTGCGAGAAGTTGAAACACTAACTAATCGTTTGCCTATACTATAAGCTCTATTCATTTACTCGTTCGCGGCAAATAGCTGATGATTATGGAGACCACCTCTAATACAGAACTCCTTACTCTGACCTTTCGTCTGTTCGTTCTATAGCAGCCTCTTTTTGTACTCTTATAACGAATTCCTTCAAAACGTGTTTGTAGTAGTTGAGTTTATGTAGTATGTGCCCACTGAAGAGTAGATACACTTCAGACCTAATTTAGATGCTCTACGTCTTCAGCGTTTCTAGATACCGTCCAGTCTCTCATGGAGCCTACGACACAATACAAAATAATATCTCTAAGGGATCCTTCACCAACATTTTCAATAACTATTTTGGAAACGTAGTATTAATTTTTAAAGTGAACAAGGACCTATCTAGTGTTTCACAAAACGTCACTATTTCATCAGTTCATTGAGTAGTGGCGATTTGCAGTTACTGCACACATAATATTTTACTTCATGCTACTGTCCGATTACACTGGCAAATTATGTAAAACATATCGGAACAGTGAAGTGAATGCTGTTAGCCAAATTCTAGCGAACTGACAAACAGAGCACCTAAATTACCAGCCTGATGGTTCGTAACCTTCAAATAACAGCTCCTCCACATGCGTTGTTCGATACGGTCACCATAAAAATGAAGGCAGGGTAGAATGTATCAGTGAAAATACGAACATGGGGAAGGAGTACAGTGTCACGACAATGTCGACAGGTGGGTGCACATTTTTCAAAGATTTAGAGATCTCTACAAGCAACACTGTGCCTCTCCAAACCAAAACGATCATGTTCGGAAATACTGGGATGCCTACGCTCGCCTGCGTGTGTGTGTGTGTGTGTGTGTGTGTGTGTGTGTGTGTGTGTGTGTGTATGTGTGTGTGTGCGTGTCTTGAATACATGGGCGCTCAACGGCGAGGGCATGAGTGCCTCGACAAATATTAAAAGAAACTAATGTGGGTAAATGGGCTCAAAATGTTGTCACACGGTGAGGCGTAATTGTACAAAATGACACCCACTCATTCCCATCTTACACGCGTTGATCTCTCACGGGCAATGCTGGACGCACCCACGAATGGCCAGTTATGGGAATACGTATTCACCAAGGAACGTTGTCAAACATGATCGTTTTGGTGGCCCAGGTGGTAAGGGATGTGGATACGCACAGTTTGTTTCATTGAACATGTGTGTATAACTGTTGGAATAAGTGATAGCACAGCTTAAGACATCTCGTACCATATAACCGCTATGAAACTTCTCATAAATTAAGATATATTACTTACGACAACATAAACTTATTTAACCTACAAGAGAAACGGCCCACTTGGCGAAGACATTCATATGAAAAAAGGTACTTTATCTGGTTCCATGCAATAAAGTTGATGCTAGTATGAAAGTGCAAAAATAAAAGACAATGGAACGGATAAAAATACGTAAATTAAAACATCGTCAGTTAAAACGCTTACAGGGAATTTAGAGTAAGAGATATAAAAATAATCCAGCAAGGTAGCATACTACAGTCAAACACATTAGAGAAGTTACTTACATTAGTTTTAAACATGAGTTCCGTGCAGGGCACAGTGGACGAGACTACACAACCATCGCGTGTGGTGTCATAGTGTAAAAATACAAGATAATGTAGCACATACACGATTAAGATCATGGACTTAGGTGAAAGTTTTCTAAATATATTCCGTTCCTTAGTTCTGTGTGCTCCTCTAGATTAGTGTCAGGATGTTTACATAAATGACGACATATCTCAGTCTCTTTCTGTATATTCATTGTTCTGCCCTTATTGACTTTGTGTAAAACCTCAAGTATGCTCTCAGTATCCTGTAAGATGCGATTTACTAGCGCACAAGTGAGAACAAAAAGTTCCATCCAGTTTGTTCTATGAAGAACTTGGTATGGCTGCTACATTCAATTTTGTATATTCCTGATTGTGAAAATGGTGACGAATTACTGGTAGAATGCAAAAATTTTTTGTCTACACGGATATCAGTCGTAAAACTTATCTGATTGTTTATGTTCCTAAACATTTTTGCAACTTTGTCCGATATACTCCCTACACATGGTACCACCGCATCTCTAAACTTCCCACATACAAGTTCTTTCTGTAGTGTTATTTCTTCTGGGACTATGTCACTTTGCTTCCGTTCCTTTGCGTTTACTTTATTAACCATTTCAGTACTGTATCCATTGATCCTTGCTGTATCTTCAATGACGGACAGTTTATTATCTTTTTCGGTCATAGGAATCCTAACAAGTCTCTCTAGTATGGAGTGGAGGAAAGGCTTTTTATGTGATTCCATGAAGTTTTCTAGATAACTGTGTTTGTTGTTGGTGGTGTATGGGGGAAATGGTCTCTATGATCTCTTTATGTTATTTTAAAGTCTGATACTCTTTCCTTTCCCTAGTTTAATGGTAATCCTCATTTTAGGAGGCGTATTATTGATTTGTGCTAACGTCATATTCATTTTCAAGAGATCCATCAAAGAGCACCAAGAGCGTCATCGACATTGTGTGTGTTGTATACACCTTTAATCACTTGATTCCAACTTTTCGCTCCATGTGTAAGAAGGGTTATTAATGAAATTAACCACAGGACAAATTGGCTTAATTTCTTTGTGTGTCTTTTTTTGTGCTGCAAATGTGGGTGCTCTTGGATTCATAACAATGCAATTATTTATATCCTTGTCGTCAAATATGAATGCATATTATTTCAAGGCCTTTTCATTTAGTGCGTTAAATGTGTTTGCAGGGCACCTGTTCTGTTTCCTTGTGTTATTGACACTAACGAATTCATGTACCTTCTTATCACACTCTTCCTTGCCTATAATGACCGCAGTGTTATACATAACTGATTTACTATTCTTAGAGTATAACAGTGTTTACATACAGATGTTAAACAATTAAAATGCACAGCTGAATGAAACGTTCTATAGTCCACAGTGGCTGTATTTACTGAGTCGATTAGAGACTTGTGTAAGTCTCTAACCGACTTCAATAAATACAGCAACTACACACTAATGGACTTTTCATTAAGTGTTATATTACAATTGCTTTAACATTTCTACATAAACACCTTCTATGCTGTATAAATAGTCAATAGATTATGTATAATTACTTAATTACTTTAGCTGCCACTGCCCAAGTTCTAACACTGTCTGTGACCACAGAGTTGCTGTTTCTGGCCTGATAGCTTAGCACCGTGTGCTTTACGTTTATCATTAATGTACTGTACAGTTCTAATCCTTTTGTTTATATTAAAACTTCTCTCTGCCGGCCGGAGTGGCTCAGCGGTTAAAGGCGCTACAGTCTGGAACCGCACGACCGCTACGGTCGCAGGTTCGCATCCTGCCTCGGACATGGATGTGTGTGATGTCCTTAGGTTAGTTAGGTTTAATTAGTTCTAAGTTCTAAGCGACTGCTGACCTCAGAAGTTAAGTCGCATAGTGCTCAGAGCCATTTGAACCATTTTTTAAAACTTCCCTTCTTACTTTGTTTTCCTTGTTGCATGAGCGAAGGCGATGTCTCAGAAGTGATCTTATTTATTTCTCCTATAGGAAATTGTGCCGTGTCCAACGCTACCTTTTTTGCTAGCGTTATGTTTTTAATGGTAATGGTACTATCCTGTAGTTCAGGTGCTGAGTTAAATTTCAACCCTTTGCTAAGAACATATATCTCAGGCATTGTAAATTCCATGTATCTCAGATTATACAATCTCTGGAAAAAATTTGAAGTTCAGATTCTCCACTAGCATAATTTGATAAATGTTTCCTGCCAACATGAATTCGAATTTGTTACGGCGCCTTTTCCTACCACCTTCTCTAACGTTATGTACGTAATCTTTTACTAATCTGTACACAATTTCAAACTGTGCCTTTGATAGCAGCTTACCTGGTGCCACATGCGCTAAATACGAGTAAATTGGTGGTTTCTTCATTTTATGATCGTACATATTACATATCTCACTTTCATTCCGTATCAAGACAAGGTGGACCTCATGTGCTTACGAGCATTATGGATTACGGTTGAAGAACTCGCATGAAATCAGCGGAAGGAATTACTACCGAGTTTCAAAGTTCTGCCAGAGATCCACCTAGTACAATAACTTTGATTTCGATGGAGCGTGTGCAGAGAACGAGAAGTTTCTGACAAGCCAAAGGACGACGTCATTGGACAGTGAATGACAGGAAACGAATAGGTCGTAGTACTGTATAACCCAGTAGCAAAGTGATGGAATGGTTTGGATCTGGTGAATGCCCGAAGATAGTTATCTCCCGCACTGTGTAATCCTAATGGTGAAGTATAGAGGATGTAGTGTCGCAGTACCGTAATGTTCTTTGGGTAGGTTGTGGTCCCCTAATTGTGCTTAAGAAAACTCTAGATGGGGAAGGATATGCACACATTTTACAGCAATTTATACTGCGTAGAGTAGAGGAACAGGCAGGGCTTAACGATTGTATGAGCATGAACCTCTCATAATGCTTTGTATGTGAGGTGATGGTTCATGGAGAGAAACTTTTCTAAAACGGATTGGCCTGCTCAGAGTCCCGATCGCGGCCTGATGGAACGCCTATGGGATGTGTTGAATCGTGATTTCTACTCTCGAGGATGCGTAGGTGGTTATTCCTCCACGGACCTTCAGATATCTCAATGAAAATGTCCCCATCACAGTTGAAGCTGTAATGAAGGCGAAGGGTAGACACACCATATACTGATGAGGTGGTCGTAACGATTAGCTGCTACCAAACTTTCCCTCGCGAGGATCGCACAACGAACTCTGGAGCGTTCACTACGTGAAGACACCTTGACTCGCGGGTGGGTGTCTGCGATCAGAGCTGCCCCCGTAGGCGGCGCTAAGCAGGTGATTCGGATGCGAGGGCGCCGAGTGGGCGACGCAAGCCCTCCAGCAAGGGCCACTCTTCCGGAACACGCGCAGCTTCCGCCGCTGCCGCGCCGTCTAAACTTGGCTTAACGACTCATTCCTCGGGCGTAATTAAACTCAGAGGAAGGAGCTGCAACATTCGCGAGACAAAGGCCCCGCTTCCCCACGCTTTCCGCCCGTCCCTCGCGCGGTTATGAATTAAGTCGGGAGCGCCGCTGCCGCAGAGTGTGGCGGTAAACTGCCGCCTTTCCTTACGACGTCGACCAGGGAAGCCCGAGGTCAATTTCCTGGGTCGCTGGCGCCGGCGCTGATGCCGTGGCCATGAAGTTACTCCTTGTAGGTTCTGTTTAGTGCTGTAGTCCATCATATATATACATATGTATAGGAAACACTGAATATGCAGAGTTCATATCTTCAGAATGTCAGTTACGAATCAAGGTGACAAGTGTAGCAGTCTTTCAAGACTGAAGACGTTCGAGCATTAGAGGCGGTTAAAACATTCATGGCGTGGTAGACCCTCAGTCTGAATCTCAGGTCGTTGCACAGGCTATCTAAGTGGTCGTATCCGTAGATTGTACTGGCACGATCGTAGAATTATTGTGGAGGTACGTCACTACAGACAGTTACTGTTTTGGAAATTTTATTTAAGTGTACGAAACACTCAGCTGACATCGGTCTGTTCTGGTCATGTAATTTTTTTTGACTTATAACTTGGCCAGTGATCACCTTGGCCGCACGGTCTTATTCGGTACAAATCGTGATATGGGCAGATAACAGGGCACAGCTGATAATAAGTCCGGCTATCTGCATAATCTAGCAACAATGTTGGCTGCAGCAGTTTCTGGAGGAAGTCTTGTTTTCTGTTTGAGCTGTTTTGCTCATAGACTATCGGTCATTCCTGCTTCGTGCGTCGGGCGAGTAGGTTCTGTCTGTTTTCACCTCTGCCTCAGCGCTGCGAGAGCTTCCTCGTTTCCCCTTAAGTATCATGTCAGTCAGTTGTTGATTTGTTTATCTCTCAGTATCTCGTTTTTGTGTATCAATTTTGAAGCAGCATTGGCTTTAGCCGTGAAGTCGTCGCATTCTAGCAAATGCGGAAGAAGAATATAAAAATGCCAGGATGTTTAGCCTAACACCCGAACTTGATAACAGTTTCCTCAAGACCACTTTGCTTCCTGCTGAGTACGTACACAATATGTGGCGGGAACTCTGATCCAATTAATGACGGTTCCGAGATTATAATGGTGTTCCATCCGTAGACGTAGTGGTAAAACAGGATATCACCTCTCATACAGCTGCGGATACCGATTACATGCAACTTCGACAGGACAAGTAACGTTCTGTTTTATATGCAATGAGAGTAAACACCTCCACAGAAATTGTTCACGTAGTGTCATGGTCTTAAAATTTATTTACGAATATCGTAATACAAATGGTTCAAATGGCTCTGAGCACTATGGGACTTACCAGCTAGGGTCATCAGTCCCCTAGAACTTAGAACTACTTAAACCTAACTAACCTAAGGACAGCACACAGCACCCAGCCATCACGAGGCAGAGAAAACCCCTGACCGCGCCGGGAATCGAACCCGGGAACCCGGACGTGGGAAGCGAGAACGCTACCGCACGACCACGAGATGCGGGCTATCGTAATACAAGTACTAGGCTTCGCTAGAAGGATTCGTTACGAATGGGAAGATAGGACGGAGAGCGAGCTATTGTGAAAAGTTCAGTAATAGGGTTATAGTCATCAGAATCGACAGCAAACCAACACCGACAACAATAGTTCACGTACATATGCTGAGATCGCAAACAGAAGATGAAGAGACAGAGAAAGTATAAGAATATATTGAACGGTTAATTGAATACTTAAAGGGAAATGAAGTTCTAACAGCCATGGGACATTGGAACGCGGTTGCAGGGGAAGGATCAGAAGAAAGGGTGACGGGACAGTATGAGCTCGGTATCTACTACCGGGAGAAAGGAAAAGGAGAAATACTGAGTTCTGTAATAAATATCAGTTAGTAATAGCGAATACTCTGGTCAAGAGTCATATGAGGAAAACGAACACTTGCAAACTGCCAAAAGATACTGGAAGATATCAGATATATTGCGTCAACATCTTACAGAGATTCCGAAATGAGATATTAGATTGGGAGGTGTACCCAGGAGAAGCTACAGACTCAATTCGCAATTTCGTAATGACGAAGAGTAGGCTGAAGTTGAATAGACTAGTCAGGAAGAATCAGTAAGTACAGAAGTGAGACACGGAAGTACTAAGAAGTAAAGAGACACGTTTGAGGTTCTCAGACACTATAGAAACTGCGACAGTGAATAGCTCAGTAGGCGGTACAGTTGAAGATTATTGGACATCTATAAATATGGCACTCACAGAAGTTGGAAAGGAAACCACTCGTACAAGGAAAGCGCTTCCGAAGAAACCTTGGGTAACAGATGAAACACTTCAGCAGATCGACTAAGGAAGGAAGTACCAAGCCCTTCAGGAAAATTCAGGAATACAAAAATACAAGTCACTTAGGAACGAGATATATAAGAAGTGCAGCGAAATTGAGGCAAAATGGCTGCATGAAAAGTGTGAAAATAGAAATGATTGCCGGTAGAACGGATGGAGCATATAGGAAAGTCAAAACAACCTTTCGTGAAAGTAAAATCAAGAGTGGGAACATTAAAAGTTCAGAGGGAATTCCATTGTTAAACGCAGAGGAGAGAGCAATTTGCATCAGTGAATCTAAAATCATTGGTGGAAGTGGCAACAAAACAACTATTCACCCTGATCCGTAGAATGTATCAGACGGACGATATACCATGAGACTTTCGGAAAAATGTCATCCACACAATCCCCAAGATAGCAAGTGCCGACGTGTACGATAATTATCGCACAATCAATTTATAAGCTGACAAGAACAGTATTCAGAAAAATAGGAAATAAAATTAAGGCTCTGTTAGATGACTATTAGTTTGGATTTAAGAAACGTAAAAGCACCAGAGAGGAAATTCTCACGTTTCATTTGATACTAGAAGAAAGACTGAAGAAAATTCGAGACTACTTTATTATTTTTGTCGACTTGAAAAAGCGTTCGACAATGTAAAATGGTGCTCAATGTTCGAAATTTCGAGAGAAATAGGCGTAAGGGTAAAGAAGTGAATGTACAAACACCAAGAGGGAACAATAAGAGTGTAATACGAAGAACGAAGTGTTCGGATTAAAAAGGGTGCAAGACAGGGGTGTAGTCTTGTGTCCCTATTGTTCAATCTATACGCCAAAGAGGCAGTAATGGAAATAAAAGGTTGTTTCAAGAGTGAAATTAAAATTCAGGATGAAAGCATGTCAATGATAAGATGGCTGATGACATTGCGATAGTCAGTGTGAGTGAAGAAGCACTGGAGGATGTGTTGAATGAAATGAAGAGTCTTCTGGATACAGAAAGGGGATTGAGAATAAATCCAAGAAAGATCAAAGGTGTTAGAAGTAGCAGAAATGAGAACAGCGAGAAACTTAACATTACAATCCGGAATCACAAAGTAGACAAAGTTACCGAATTCTGCATGGATGGAGAAAATACACTCCTGGAAATTGAAATAAGAACACCGTGAATTCATTGTCCCAGGAAGGGGAAACTTTATTGACACATTCCTGGGGTCAGATACATCACATGGTCACACTGACAGAACCACAGGCACATAGACACAGGCAACAGAGCATGCACAATGTCGGCACTAGTACAGTGTATATCCACCTTTCGCAGCAATGCAGGCTGCTATTCTCCCATGGAGACGATCGTAGAGATGCTGGATGTAGTCCTGTGGAACGGCTTGCCATGCCATTTCCACCTGGCGCCTCAGTTGGACCAGCGTTCGTGCTGGACGTGCAGACCGCGTGAGACGACGCTTCATCCAGTCCCAAACATGCTCAATGGGGGACAGATCCGGAGATCTTGCTGGCCAGGGTAGTTGACTTACACCTTCTAGAGCACGTTGGGTGGCACGGGATACATGCGGACGTGCATTGTCCTGTTGGAACAGCAAGTTCCCTTGCCGGTCTAGGAATGGTAGAACGATGGGTTCGATGACGGTTTGGATGTACCGTGCACTATTCAGTGTCCCCTCGACGATCACCAGTGGTGTACGGCCAGTGTAGGAGATCGCTCCCCACACCATGATGCCGGGTGTTGGCCCTGTGTGCCTCGGTCGTATGCAGTCCTGATTGTGGCGCTCACCTGCACGGCGCCAAACACGCATACGACCATCATTGGCACCAAGGCAGAAGCAACTCTCATCGCTGAAGACGACACGTCTCCATTCGTCCCTCCATTCACGCCTGTCGCGACACCACCGGAGGCGGGCTGCACGATGTTGGGGCGTGAGCGGAAGACGGCCTAACGGTGTGCGGGACCGTAGCCCAGCTTCATGGAGACGGTTGCGAATGGTCCTCGCCGATACCCCAGGAGCAACAGTGTCCCTAATTTGCTGGGAAGTGGCGGTGCGGTCCCCTACGGCACTGCGTAGGATCCTACGGTCTTGGCGTGCATCCGTGCGTCGCTGCGGTCCGGTCCCAGGTCGACGGGCACGTGCACCTTCCGCCGACCACTGGCGACAACATCGATGTACTGTGGAGACCTCACGCCCCACGTGTTGAGCCATTCGGCGGTACGTCCACCCGGCCTCCCGCATGCCCACTGTACGCCCTCGCTCAAGGTCCGTCAACTGCACATACGGTTCACGTCCACGCTGTCGCGGCATGCTACCAGTGTTAAAGACTGCGATGGAGCTCCGTATGCCACGGCAAACTGGCTGACACTGACGGCGGCGGTGCACAAATGCTGCGCAGCTAGCGCCATTCGACGGCCAACACCGCGGTTCCTGGTGTGTCCGCTGTGCCGTGCGTGTGATCATTGCTTGTACAGCCCTCTCGCAGTGTCCGGAGCAAGTATGGTGGGTCTGACACACCGGTGTCAATGTGTTCTTTTTTCCATTTCCAGGAGTGTAGATCATAAAATGCAGACTACCACTAGCGAGAAAGGAATTCCTGGGCAAGAGAAGTCTGCTGGTATCAAACATAGATTTAACTTCAGGAAGGAATTTCTGAGATTGTACGTTTGGAGCACAGCAATGTATAATAGTTAGGCATTGACTGTGGGACAACCATAGCAGAAGAGAATCGAACCACTGTAGATGAAGAATATTGAAAATTAGGTGGACTGATATGGTAAGGAATGACGAGTTTCTCTGCAGAATCGGCGAAGAAAGGAACACAAGGAAAACACTGAAAGGAAAAAGGGACAGGATGACAGGACATCTGTTAAGGCATCCGTGGATAATTTCCGTGATACTAGATGGAAATGTAGATTGTAAAAACTGTAGAGGATGACAGAGATTGCAGTACACCCAGCAAATATTTGATGACGTAGGCTGCAAATGCAGCTCTGAGATGAAAGAATTGGTCAAGGAGAGAAATTCATGGTGTGCCGCATCAAACCAATTAGAGGAATGATGACGAACAAACAATAAAAAGTGACTTTTTTCCTGTTTTAAGACAGTCAGTAACGTGATTGTAGGAAGAGAAAAGATGGGGTAGCCGCTTTATCACCAACTGGCTGTGCTAGATCGTTTGCACAACATACACGCAGAAAAGGAGACGTATCAAGAGAAAATTATTTTATTCAATATCTTCACAGCGCAGTTGGATGTGAGGTGGGTCACCAATTACCCTTAATATACAAGGGCAGCTCTTTTCATATGACACGACTTTTCCCCACATTCTAGCGTTTAATAATTCCATCATTATAAAACTTCAACCATCGATATATAGCTGTACAACACAAGAATAATATCTTCTTTCTTTCTTTGCTACCCACCCTAACATATTTAACGTGAAAAGAAAAGACGCAACTTCGGCTGATGAACGTATCTCGATAGAAAAAAAAAACAAAAAAAAAACCTTATGTTACGAAAATTTTCACGATTCATTCACTTTGCGAGACGTATGTGGATGGGAGTAATGGCGTATGTGGATGGGAGTAATACGTTCGCTCACAGCATTTGGAAGAAACGGTAAGGGGATCAGCTCTCAGCTCCCCTTGTGTTAGAGTATCGTTTACCTCCCCCCTAACCCCCCTCTCCCCCCATATTCTCGGGAATATTTTTTTCTTCGATGGATAGCGTTTTTCGTCTACCTGATTTTGTTGAGTACAGAAGGATCTTGGTGTCCACAGTAAAGTCACGGTGTCCTGTTAACTCTCGCAAAATCCCTTCTCATTGTGTCAGCAATGTTCCATTATTCAGAAGGCTCTCTAGACCTCTACCTGCCACCGGCTTTGTGGAAGGATATCACAGCGAGACAGAATAGCACACTAATAAACAAGAACAACGTCACCACTACGCGGATGCATAAGCCCAGCAGTTTGGGGTATGTTCACAGTGATTTGTAGTCAAAGACGTATTAGGAGAGTAGCAGGACTGTTCGTCTGTTTTATTCAACTCCAGCTCCCACCACTCCTCAGCCCTCTACAAATCGCTATAGCCTGATGGTGTCACAACACTTCTATAGACAGGAACATGCACCTAAATACATCATCCTTAAACCTCAGTAAAGTGACAGGGTAGACTGTATCACAGCAGCATTATCGATTATTAGTTCCCATTTCACTCACATGCGTAATGATCGAGTAAAACGACCGTATACCTCTGTATATACCCTAATGTCATCTATGAACGCATCGACAGTTACAGGTTTCTTAATGACCAAGGAAGTCTTACTGCTGCAACTTTAGTACACAAGGACTGCACAAAAAAATTGAGAGGCATAAAAACTGCAGTTTATCGATATCAAACGGTTGTTTATAAATGTGTTCCTGTACGTGCCCTAATCTCCTTTGCCATACTCCTGTGATCACTACGCTGGATTTATAATGGCTTAATGGTATCAGAGTCTTAATTGAATACATTGCGTTTTGTGAGAAATAAACAGTCTTTTTTCAAATAGAATATACCGACATAATGCGATTCTGACAGAATCACAAAGCTTCCAACACACACTATCCACACATTTGTTCATTCCGCCCACCCCCCATCCCCTCGTGACGCGCTTTTCGATAGTGGTCTGCTGACCATGATGTCATATTCCGGATAGAGCAGTGAGAAGTGCGCATAAGTGTAGCGGTGCCTACTTCTTTTTCTTTAAGTTGTAATATTAGGTAACATGCGGACGAGACGCCTGCCACACGAAACTCTGCAAACGAGCACAAGTCTGAAGTATGCATTCTACTTCAGCTCGCTTCCGATGCTTACTGCTAAGCATTTTCTTTAATGCTTCCAATGACAGTGTGAAAGATTACTAGTCCTATTAATGTGCATTAGATTTAGTTGCGTCAGGTCAACTAGAAGGTCTTCCCGTCTATTTGTAGATAATCCCATCACATGCGAACATCCTACATCTAATAAAAATTTACCGCAAGCCGCTGCACAGTGCTTGGTATATAGCACTAGTATTATCAATTATCCTTCCACCACACTCTCACAAGCATGACAGAGTGAGAAATGGCTGTCTATATGCCTCCATTCGTACCCTAAACAACACTCATATTTAAGGGAGAAATACTGTAGGTCGTGTCTCTCATAGATTTTTATTTTTCCGTAACTTATTTCAAATGGAGCATGCCTTCGTATAAACAAAATTTTCTCGATACAGTATCTTTGCGAGACGTGTGTGGGCGGCAGTAATACGATTGCTCACAACAATTAAAAGTAGCGGTAAGGAGATCAGCTCTCAGCCCGCCGTTGTGTCACAGTATCGTTTACTCCCCCACGCACACAATATTCTGACGAATAATCCGGTCTTCGATGTACGGCATTTTCCGTCTGCTTCATTCTGATGAGTACGGGTGGCTCTAGTTATCCACAGCTAAGTCACAGAGCCCTGCTAACTCTGTCAATACGATTCTAGCAGCATCTACATGATGCTTTTGTTATGCAGATCAGCCGCATAACATGAATAGATGTGCACTCAAATGTTTGGTACACAGCGAATATGTAGTACCCGCTTAGCACCCTTTGCTTCGCTCGCGTAGACTGTCCCGTCTGTGGAGATTTTTTTTTATTTAATAAAATTTTTATGTTGTTCACAAACAGCAACACCTTCTAAGCTTTCCACGCCAATTATGCCCATATAAGGATGGTCTTTTCCTAACGTCCTTCTGACCAGAAAGGAATTCTGGTAGCTGAGTCAAAAGTTTTTGTAAATCGCGCCTTTTGGGTTCTTGTGGAGATATTTCCATAGCTACTTTCATCCGATAACAAATGTTTCTTTATGACTAACTGAGAAGTAACTATCGTACACTTAGCTTTAAAATTTTTGAATGCACCGAAATATTCTCTCAGAAATTTTCATCCGCTGTTGCACTCCTTTAGGAACTGAATTTCCAGACACACTGAAACCTTTTTTCTTATTTCTAACGGATAAGTCAAATACCAGTTGTCATAGAATTGAAAATCCTTTAGTAGTTCTTGACCAGTTATTTATTTTCAAGAAACTGTCACCGACTTCCTTGCCGCTTATTGGTTTAATTTCCAAAGATGTAGGAACACGCAATTTATTTCTGACTGAGAAGGCAAATACAAGTTTTCGCAGTTCTAGTTTCAAAATTCCCTTAATAGCGACATACTTTCCAGCCGTTCATCCCCTGTTATACCCCATTAGGAGTGGGATTTCGGCCAATGTCTTCTTAAATGATTCCTACAGCATAAGGTCCATACCCTCTCCACACTTCAGGTTTCTAGCCTTAGAGGTTTGGGGTGGGCGATAGTAAGTCAGTGAATCAGTCTGACCCTATTCCCTATTACACCCCTTAGAGGTTGAGTTTTCGAAAACAGTGAATCACGTATTTTATTATTTCCAACCGAGACACCCAACACTAATTTTCAAAGACTTAGTTCTAAAAATGCTTTTGCAATTAAATATTGTCATAAAAGTTTCAGTCCCCATTTCAACTCCTTAGCGGTTGATTTTCCAAACACAATGAGGTGCAGATTATTTCTAACAGAAACACAAAATACAAATTTTCATAGCCTTAGTTTCAGAAATATTTACACCCGGAAATATTTCCTTGCTACTGTCATCCTCCGTTCACTGGAGAGGGGTTGACTTTCCAGAAACGGTGAAAACCCTAAAAACTCTATTGTTTCATTTCTAACTGAGAAGCCATATTGAAATTTTCGTATAGTTAGATTTAAAATTGCCTTCACAATAGAATATTTTCTAAAAAAATCTCATCTAATGGTTCATCCCCTTTGGTTTGGAATAGGATCCACACCTCCTCCAAATTTCAAAAGCTTCTATCCTTGGCGGTTTCGGCTGGGTGATGATGAGTCAATCAGTCATTCAGTCAGTCAGTGAGTCAGAACATTGTCTTTTATATATGATGATTGAGCTGTCGAACTGATGCTACCATTCTCAATTACATACCATTTAACCACAAACGGGTCTATGTGTGTCAGTTCTCGGAGAGCACCTGACATTGAGTTCAGAGATATAGTGTGAGAATGTACATAGGTGGTGCTCTTGCAAGTAGAGTAGGAGAAGCTACGCAGCAGACTGACGTATATTGATGGGCAGCTGACGGCCAGGTACGACACATTCTCCGCTTTCTTGTCTTGTACAGCAGCAGCGTTAATCCACCTATACTCAATGTGTTGGGTGTTGCTATATTAGAATAGACATCTCGAGAAACATCGCAGAATGTCGCGAACATATAAAGTTTGCAGGAAGCGGTATGTGCTACAGAGGAGTGAGAGTGTGATTGTCTTGCTTAAGATAGGAGCACTGAGTGGGAGATGTGCTGTTTGTTATTTCGACCACTTAATGATTCTAAGATCAACTAAAGCTCAATGCAAGGTGGTATGCCCACTCCAACAGTTTCTGGCTGCAATACATGTTGAAATCAAAATATACAAAAAAAGTTATTTGCGAAATGCCATCACAGTATTTCGAAATGTCTCTCGGGGTTATTTAAGTGCAGTAATCTAGTATGAGGTGATCTCTGCCATCATTAACAAGTGTTCCTTTAAAACTATAGTCCTCCGCACCATATACATCACACACTGACATTCTCAAATGTACTTCCGTATCGCTAGCATTTAAAACATTTTCACAGAATCAAACTCGAACTGTCCATTTCTATAGTTATAAATCAGAGCTTAAAAGCCATGTTCCGTCTAGTGGATAAAGAGGCAAACGTTTCTGCTACACTTTAGGAATTCACACATATTCCCTCTTTTAAGAAAAATCTCGCATTTTAATCTAATTCATAACATGGCAGCCATATATAGAAGGCCTTGCAATAGTACTTCAACGTCAAGCAGTCCTGCCTCAGATGAATGTCGTACATTACCGCTGCAATCATACCAATTTTAATACCTTCTGCTCCTGACTGTGGGAAATTATACAATGTCTCTAGAGTGCATAGACCTCCTCCTAATGATGTTCTGATATGTGGCATCATTCATCTGTCCAACATATGGAGCATACATTAAGAAACCTAGCACCTTCCACCGTCATTTCCGATTACATCTATAGTGTAATGCTTTTTACTAATGTAATACGACACATGTTGTAATGGCGACCGGAACGGTGGCAGGGTTATAGTGACAGAAACGCAGCAGGACCCACAGAGTGGCCTGCGAACAACAACACAACGGGTGAGGATGGACACGACCAACGGAGGACTTTACGACACAACAAGGACAACAGAGTCACGAACCAAACAAGACAACCACGTCCACTCGTAAAGAAAACACGAAAGTCAATACGCTGTCTAATGCGAGGCGATATGTCCTGAGACGCACGCGATGTTAAACTGACAGGCTGAGCTTTTTTTTTTCTTTATTGTGATTTCATTCCCCGGCCCCATATGGGCTGTCAGTGGCACAATCCACCGCTCTTCAGCCGAGTGACGTGACAACTAAATCAAGAATAAAATGTTACATATATAATGGCGATAGAAAAGGGGAAGATAAAACTGATTAAGGGATGATAATGGAGGTAAATATACACTTACAGGGAGATGTACGTGGGGGGACAATTAAAAAAGTCAGCATAATGTTAAAAACGCAGTTGGCGATTCTTAAAACACAAAGAAGTCACTGAATGCACATGCACAGGTTAAAAGTTGGCCAAAATATTAAAAACACTCCAGAATAACACACTTAAAACCCACTTGGAGCACACACGGTGAAGTATAAAACTGCCATGGGGACCTGCTGAGGGAAAGGTCAGAGAGGATGGAAAAGGAGGGGAGAGCAAGGGGCAGCAGGGGAGGCGGCGGGATTAAGGGAGGAGGGGCGTCAGTAGGTACACAGAGGGGCAGGAGACTGGTGGGGCAGGAGATGAAGAGGAAAGACAAGGCAGGAGGGACTGCAGAGACACTGAAGGGGAGCACAAGAGAGGGGGCCGAGTAGGAGGGGGAAGCCACAGGAGAAGGGAGGGGGAAGAGAGGGAGCCCTGAGGAGGAGGCAGGATGATGGGGTTAGAGTAGGTTGGAAGGGTAGATGTCAGGGCGAAGCTCATCATCCAGGAGGGCTAGATGGTGGAAGTTGTGCTGGGAAAGGAGGCAGAGGATGTGGAGATGGAGAGAGGGTGGGACACAGCAGTAAAGGTGCGGCAACAGGTTGGGAGTAGAGAGGAAGGGAGACACCAGAGGGTGAGGGGGATGAAGGTGGCGGACAATATATAGTGTGCAGATATGTTCTAGGAAAAGCAGAAGGTGAGGGAAGGGGATGAGGTTGTAGAGGATATGCGTGGGGGACGGAAGGCGGATGTGGAAGGATAGTTGGAGCGCATGGCGTTCGAGTATTTTGAGGGCTTTATAGAACCTGCGAGGGGCGGAAATCCAAACTACACTGGCATAACAGAGGATGGGACGGATCAACGATTTGTAGATGCGAAGGATGGTCGAAGGACGCAGTCCCCACGTCCTGTGGGACAGGAGTTTCCAGAGGCGGAGTCTGTTGTCAGCTTCGTTTTGGATTGGTAAGGAGATGGGGAGTCCAGGTGAGGTGGCAGTCGAGGGTGAGGCCAAGGTATTTGAGGGTAGGAGTGAGCTGGATAGGATGGCCATAAATGGTGAGGTAGAAATCATGGAGACGGAAGGAGCAGGTGGTGTGGCCTCTGATGATCGCCTGGGTCTTGGAGGAGTTGATATGGAGGAATCACATGGTTGCACCAAGTGGTGAATTGGTCAAGGTGGGTTTGGATGGTACGTTGGGACCGTTGAAGGGTAGGATAAAGTGCTAGGAAGGTGGTGTCATCAGAAAACTGGCAAAGATGAACAGGTGGGGGAGGTTTGGGCATATCAGCAGTGTACAGGAGACAGAGGAGAGGGCAAAGGACAGAGCCTTGGGGCATGCAGGAAGAGGGAGAGAAAGTACAGGTGTTTGAATCGTAGATAGTCACATAGGAGGGACGATGGGAGAAGGAGGAAGCAATGAGGCAGACGAAGTTGATGGGGAGAGCATAGATCTGTAGTTTGAAGAGGAACCTGGGATACCAGACACGGTCATAGGTGTTCTGGAGATCAAGTGAAACAAAAATAGCGGAAGAGGGAGTAATCAAAATGGGGATCGCTAGGAATGCAGAAGACGTCAGAGAGGTGGGATGCAAAATGGTTAGCCTTACTGAGGTTGTCAGGAAAGGGTCGATCGTCATGGAGGATTGGGTAATGTGGGGTGGGATGACTACTAGTAAGGCAGTGGAAGGCTGACCAGTACTTGGAGGAGTTGACAGGGAGGGTGGAGTTGAGGCATATGAATGTCTGGCGCCAGTCCCAGCGTTTCTTTGCTGTAAGGAGGTTCCGGATGTGTTGCTGTAATTGCTGGTGGCAGGTGCAGAGGAAGGACCGGTAGAGCCTGCGGGATTCGCACAGAAGGATGACGGCTTGTGGAGGAAGTGTAGGGCAGTGAGGGTGGATGAGTTTGGTAGGGACATGAGCCTTCACACAGTCAGTAATAGACTTCTGAAGGAAGGAAGAGGCATTGGTGACATCAGCAGGGTGGTGAAAGGTGAGGGGGTGGCTTTCGAACTGTAAGGCAATGAAGTCCTGCTAAGCATCCCAATCGGCACGGCGGTAGTCATGGACAGACTTTGGATGGACAGTTGGGCAGGTGGCTGTAGGGGTGGGATGGGCAGAGGAGATGGTGAGAAGGACAGAGAGATAGTCACTAAGAATGGGATCGAGGACGTCAACGGCGATGCGACCAAGGAAGTTGAGGAAAGCGAGAATAACATCGGGGGTGGAGTTACTTTTAGGACGAGTGTGCTGTGGGAGAGGAAAAAGGTCACCATGGAGGGTTGCAAGGACCTCATACCACCGCCGAAGGATGGCAGGGTCACGGCTGTGGATGTTGAGGTCAGTGGTGATCTCATAGATGGAGAAGGTATGGTCAACATGGGAAATGAAGTCGAAAGGGAGGGGAGCTGCAGGGTGGATATAGATAGTGGCACAGGTTATGGTGAGGGAGGGAAAAAATGGGCTAAGAGGAAGGTGTTCATTGAGGAGGGGTTGTGGCCAGACAAGATGCTTGAGGTGGCCAATAGCGACCACACCTCGGGCTAGGGGAAGGGGATTATCAGTATGTTGAAGGAGATGGAGGAGGTGCGGACAATGTGGAGGGGTTGGAGGAAGGTTTCATTAAGGATGAAGGAGTCAACCTGTTGCTGGGATAGGGTATACATGTGGAGGTATTTCTTTGCACGGAGGGAGCGAATGTTGAGGTAGAGGAGATGATACTGTTGATGTGCCAGAAGGTTGGAGGTGGGAAGGATGTGGGAAGGGGACAGAGGGGCTTAAACGAGGGTGTTGAGGCAGGTGAAGGTAAACTGGGCCTGGTGGTGGGAGTAGGTGGCGTTGGTGTTTAAGTGGAAAACAGAACAGGTAGCAAGGGAAAACTGCTGGAATGTCTGGGGGGCGCAGGAAGGGGTGGATGTTCTGCAGGATGACGGTGAGGAACTGGATGATGTCTTCTGCTGTAGGGGGAGGGCGGAGGGAATTGTTTTCAATGGGGCGAATGGGGACAATGAGCTCATGGTTGGAGGGACGGGGTTTGGCTTTGCATTTGGAGGAATAGGTGGGGTGAGGTTCGTAGCAGGTGTTGCAGGGGGAAGGTGAAGTTGGGACACTGTTAAGGAACTTGGAGGCTTTACAATGGGGGCAGGTGGGGGGGGGCCTTCTTGCAGCTTTGGGTAAGGTGGTCATTGTGCAGGAGACAGCACTGGCAGCAGTAGGATTGGAGGGGAACTGGACGGGTCTACAGGGTAGCAGCAGTTGAAAATCAGGGCTCCCTGCATGAGGAGGTGGGCGTTGGAGGAGGCAAAAAATGGTTCAAATGGCTCTGAGCACTATGCGACTTAACTTCTTAGGTCATCAGTCGCCTAGAACTTAGAACTAATTAAACCTAACTAACCTAAGGACATCACACACATCCATGCCCGAGGCAGTATTCGAACCTGCGACCATAGCGGTCGCTCGGCTCCAGGCTGCAGCGCCTAGAACCGCACGGCCACTCAGGCCGGCTTGGAGGAGGCAGACTCTGTAAATATATGCATGAGGAAAGTAGGGCCAGAGGAGTTGTAAATACAGCGGGTCGAGCGGATGTTCAGGGTGGGGGGGGGGGGGGGGGTCGTTCAGTTCCGCCAACATCTCAGACAGGCTGAGCGACAGGCAGGTGCTTAAGTACTTGATTGGGGACGCTGCTATTGGCCACTGCAACTACATGTTCCACGGTGGCCCCCTCACACTAAATGCAGCCAGGAGGTGCGCGCTGCCACAGCTTATGGCGCGATGGTATAAACACCTCTATGGATCTTTAACGTTCATGACGTCTGGCGGGGATGCAAATTCCGCGGAGTGCGGTACCAGAACACATGGCAGTAGGCAGAAATGTACAACTTTTATGATACGGTTTTGTGCGTTGACAAAATCTGATTTTCTTTTTCTCCATGTAGTACATCCTAAAACAGAGTCCAAATGCTACTAACTTACTGAGGTGTATATGTCGTGAAGTACTTGTTACCAGATCGCAGGGAACTGTGTAGCAACGGTCCTAGCAACAGTACTCTTCTGGGGAACGAAATTATGATATTTTAGTTGCAAGGAAGACTACACACATTGACAGATCAATGGTATGTTTAGACACATTAAAAAAAAATCACCATTCTTCAACGCAGATCAGGAGGTGGTAATATCCGATGTAGGAGAAAACAAGAAAGGAATTCATTTTAATTAAATTTTTTATTCTTTGCAATGTCTGTTAGCAATATATAAGGAATACACCAGAAATTAATAGTATTTTTACAACTTCACTGTTTTCGTCAAAAACGCTCTTACTGTAGCTAAAACCGCTCTCTCTCACACAGCTTGTGAGGAAAGGAGACGTCCACATTTAACAAAAGCAGCAGAATGTCAGCAGAGAAAGAATAGTACTCACACTTGTTCCGGAGAGGAGAGTTTACACAGTTGAGCATTGGCAAAACTGTCACAGTAACATGGTGTTCTGATGCTGTTTTCAGAAGAATTGATGGAGGTTTAATATTACTTGCATCCACTGCAGTATTTTTGCGTTTTTGTTTTGATGAATATTATTCACAAAATCCTTACCATTCTCCAGAAACGCCAAAAAAGCAATTGGAAAACCACACAGAATGTTCATCTCTAAATAAAAAACACATGATTTCCCCTCCGTCACTGGTATAAAGAAATGCAGCTTCACTTAGTTTGTCAGCTCGCCCGGCTAGCCGCGCGATCTAACGCACTGCTTCCCGGGCGGGAGGGCGTGCCCCTTTCCGGCACGAATCAGTCTGGCGAATTAGTGTAGAGGTATGGTGTGCCAGCCAGCCTGTGGATGGTTTTTAAGGCGGTTTTCCTTCTACCTCGGCGAATGCGGGCAGGTTCCCTTTATTCCGCCTCAGTTACACTGTGTTAGCAAATACCGTTTCCACGTACGCGTACACCATTATTATACTACCACGCAAACATTTGGGGTTACACTCGTAATGTATGAGACGTTCCTGGCAAGGGGGGGGGGGGAAGGGGGGGGGGCCGAACAATACAATATCCCAGGGTTCGGTGTGGGGCGACGGTGAGGGTCGCTGGACTGCTGTGGCCTGTTGTTGGGTTGTGAACCACTGAGGGCTACGGCGGGACGAAGCCTCTCCGTCGGTTCTAGGCTCCCAGTTTAATACAATATAATAAAATACAATAGTTTATCTGGTTTTTGCTTAATAGCTAAAGACCAGCTATCAAAAGGCGTCAGTCTCCCACCATATGTTCTGTATTGAGGCCGAACAAGTTCCCACACATCACATGTTGAACTGCCCAACGATGCTGAAAGAGGAGATGAATGTGGGAATATTTCCATTCTGCACAGGTTACAAGTATGGTACAAAAAAAAAAAAAAACAGTTTGACCCATCACAGATATACTTTCACAGATATAACCCCCCCTCCCCCAACATCCTCCGACATCCACTACGTAATAGAAAGACGTGCTTTCCAAGCTCCCCATTTGTATAGCCTACTTCAAAGATCCAAAATGCCGACATTTCCGCTCACGTGATCATGATGTCACTTCTGGTCGCATTTGCTACGTTTTCTTGTAAATGCAAGACAACTGTAATAATCATTTTTCTGCTAATGTGTATTGGTTTCTCGCTGAGGTGCCAGACTCTACCCACGGAGCTACTGCTGCTGGATCCACCTTCAGACATTCACCAGAGGTATCGCGGGTGAATCCAAGCTATAACGCTATCCTGGACATAACGCATGGTGGATACACCTTCGAGTCCGGTGTGTAACAGAACTGAATTTACCGGGTCAGTTAACATAAAGAAAGGTAACAGTGATCATAAGGCTGTGACAGCATCTTTGACAACCAGTTTGACAAGGAATGTTAAATAGGATAGGATGATAATTTTGCTTAGCAAGAGTGACAAGCTGCTAATTTCATTGTATGTGAGCAGACAGTATCAAATATACTCTGACTGGGACGAAGATATGGGAAAAAAGTGGAAAAATTTCAAAATAATCGTGCAATATGCTCTAGTCAAATATGTTCAGAGTAATGTCTTAAGGGATGAGAAAGACCCACCTTTGTATAATAGCCGCGTTAAAAGGCTGCTACATAAACAAAGTGAACCTCACCTACCATTCAAGAATATTAAGAACCTAGCTCACAAACATAAGCGGAACGAAACGAAAATGAGCGTAAGGAGAGCGATAAGAGAAGCATTCCATAGCCAGGTGACAATCATAAATTTAAATGGTAATATTATATAACTTTTTTATATTCGGGAAATTACTTTTAACCCAGGCTTAAATTGGCACGCCTCAGGAGTTTAAAGTGCAGTTGAAATATATGGTCAGAGCATCTAGAATGCTCCAAAAAGGGGTTTCAGTTTAAAAATTTTTCAATTTTTTTTAAGACGTCTCCTTTTAGACTTTCAGAACCCTTGCGAACTTGCGAACTACACACTATTCATTCAGCCCCCTCCCAGTAAATTAGTTCTGGTGGCCACACTGGCTGTGTGCAAAACATCACCACGTACCTGTGGAACAAGAAGAAGAAGAGTGAAGTAAACAACGAAAAATCTGAGTACTGAAGGTGCTTTAGAATAAGTGAAATGCGTATTCTCTTAAAAAGACTTCCATCACATTTGCAAAAGGAAGTAATTAACCTATGCGACTATAAAAATGAAAAATGTAAAAGTATTTTGTTCCTGAGTGTTCAGTGCTTGGTGGATTTGTATGGATGTTTAAAACTTATTGATCATTGATTGGAATATTTAAGTGAAGTGTTCTGTTGTGTCTTCTTCATCATCATCATTCATCCCCATTACGGCCGGAGGAAGGCAATGACAAACCACCTCCACTAGGACCTTGCCTAGTACGGCAGTGCGGGTCTCCCGTAGCGTCTGCTACGCTCCACCGAGTATAGGACCTCATCATCATCAAACGAATGAAAACAATATATCGTTTTGGTGAGGGGAAATCTTCGATTTTCAAATTAGTAAGCTGAACGGGCATTATGAAACGGATACCCGATCACGAATATTGTATCGAGTTCGGAATAAATTACAAATGCGAACCAAGTGGAAATACGGGAACAAAATTTGATTGAATGATTTATTGTGCGATCGACGCTTCAACGCAGGATCGGGGACTTCGTTTCCTCCACATGTAACAGGTTACACGCTAACCCTCACACCCCAGTGGTGTCTTGCTAACATACGAATCCATGCTAATTAATCCTGCTACAATAGCAGACGAAGCCTCCAAAAACTTCAGAGAACTGCCAATCATTACTGTTCTTACCGAAATCGGTGCTACCGTCATTGTTGCTACGAGAGTAGCGGGTACCACCATCCGAACCCTTCTCAGACATTGATTGACTGAAGCTGAAATTAATTGCAGCGATATTCTCCTCGTAGTGGGCGCCGGAAGCATAGTTCCACGAAAGAAAAATAAGGATGAATCGGTGCCTTTAGGTATTCACTGCACGGTATAAGAATTAGGGCGCACAGTCGACACTAAAAACTCTACTGAAAAGCAAACAAAGTGATTAATATTTCAATAAGTGATTATGAGCATCAAACACTGAGTAGATGATGACAGACGTTGGGGCACACGAAAATATTTCTTCCACGGCTTGAGCTCCCCCTACAGTCGACAGGTGGGGTGCCGCTGGACTGCGAGTACCGTTATCTGGTGGGCTCCTATTGACTGAATCGTTATTGATGCCCGCCCATCGCAATGGCCACAAACAGCTGAGAGCAAACGCTAACAGTTACACGGATTATATGAGTGCGTGGTGTCTGTTCTTTCGGACACCTCTGAAAGAACAGACGCCATGCACTCATGTAATAGATTCGCCTCGATGGGTAATGAATACCAATCATCAGTGCGGACGCACAATTACGTTCCACTTCCTGCAGGAATCTCAAAACAGCGAGGACATGGAAAGGGACTGCGGATAGGTGGCGCTAGGTGGGAATGTGGTTCGGCTGTGAGGTGTGCTGAGGTACCCCACTCAGCTGATGTAAATACAGTGTCGGGAAAGCGCAATGGTTAAGGCAACTGCCTAGTAGGCACGAGATTTTGAATTCCGGTCTGGTTCACATTTTCAGTCGTCGCGTTTATTCTGCGTAAGTCCCGAAGCGGCTGGCATCAGTAGTTCGTTACCATTCCTTTCCTTTCTCTCCTGCGAACCTTAGTTTACATAAGCGTACACTAGATCAGGTCACTGACGTTTGAGCTGTCTACATATCCGTTCAGGCATCTAAGGTGTAATGGTCACTGTATATGTGTATCCAAAGAGTATAAAAATTACACAGAAATTAAATTCATGTCTGATCAACTACGCAGCGAGCAGATGGTCTCTCCACTAGCTCATATCGTCACCTGATAATCACCGGCAAAAAGGCGTAGGCATAATAGGCAGTCACTCCTTATAACTAGGGCAAATATTTCGCACTTCGCGTTTGTCAGAACAAAAGAAAATGCATTCTGTGTAAGTAGGCTGTTTATGTTTTCTTATTGGCAACGTTACGTAGCGCTCAATATGAAAATCACTGGCTGTGCTGTGTGCAGTCTGTGGCTAGTTTGCATTGTTGTCTGCCATTGTAGTGTTGGGCAGCGGCAGCTGGATGTGAACAGCGCGTAGCGTTGCGCAGTTGGAGGTGAGCCGCCAGCAGTGGTGGATGTGGGGAGAGAGATGGCGGAGTTTTGAAATTTGTCATGAACTGCTATAGTTATATATGATGATATCAAGGTAAATACATTGTTTGTTCTCTATTAATATCTTTCATTTGCTAACTATCCCTATCAGTAGTTAGTGCCTTCAGTAGTTTGAATCTTTTATTTAGCTGGCAGTAGTGGCGCTCGCTGTATTGCAGTAGCTTGAGCAGCGAAGATTTTTGTGAGGTAAGTGATTTGTGAAAGGTATAGTTTAATGTTAGTCAGGGCCATTCTTTTGTAGGGAATTTTCAGTCAGATTGCGCTGCGCTAAAAGTATTGTGTGTCAGGTTAAGGACAGTCTTGTATAATTGTTCAAAGGGGACGTTTCATATCTGTTGTAAAAGTGGTTTATTCTTGATAGCTATTATTTACTTATAAAACTACCAATTTCACGTTAACATTACTCATAAACTAGCATAGTTAAGAATTTGCACGTTAAAGCTTCAACCCGTAAATCGCAACATCAAGAACTTTCCGTATGGCAGTGTATAATGAGCTACAAAAATCTTCATCAAATGTAACGCAAAGCTATTCAGTATTTCATGTATTGGCGTGAGGTATTTTTCCTTTCCAAAAGAATCTAAATCTTCATGTGTAACGCATTAAACTCGTGTTGATGTGGAGTAGAAGCACCTTCACATTACCTTTTACGTGGCAACAGAATTTTGCAACAGAACTTAAATAACCTCTTACTAAACCCTTGTCCGTTATAAGGTAACATTGCGCCTTATTGTTTAAAAGCAACTCATTCAGCTTTCTATGCAACTTAAAATACAGCATTGCGCCACACAGTAAGGCAGTGCATGCAACCTCTACAAAATAAACCCCAAAATGGCTGTCCTTAAAAACTCCAGTAAAATCCATTACATTTCATTTACCACAAGTCAAGTTCGATAAATATGACTTGACAGGACATCAGTCTTCTTAGTAACTCTTCAGAGGACGACGTACGAGATGGTGGCATACATTGGATAAATTGGGGTTGCAGTAAGGTATCCAGCTTGCTGTGTCATTATTACGACCTTCACCAGTTCCTAATCAAGAGTTAACAAAGATTTCGGAGCGGTCCTGTGCCAGAAATCCATTAACTTGTATGTACATGTTATCACCACTGCCTGTTGGGGATAGATACTGCGTGTACCACTGTATCTTATATCTTTAATGGTGTTTTAGGATTGTTTTTATCAAGCAATTTTTAAGCAGGTATGATTGTATAACGCTTCTACCTCTCAGACAATGGCAGAAGTCATGGGGCAGCGATATAGACATATACAGATGACGGTAGTATCGCATACACAAGGCATAAAAGGGAAGAGAATTGGCGGAGCTGTCGTTTGTACTCAAATGATTAATATGAATAGGTTTCCGACGTGATTATGACCTCACAATAGTAATTAACACTTTGAACGTGGCAAGTAGATGGAGATAAGTGCATGGGACATTTCATTTCGCAAATCGTTACGGAATTCAATATTCCGAGATCCCCAGTGTCAAGAGTGTGCCGGGAATACCACATTTCAGACATTACATCTCACCACGGACAACGCAGTGGCCGACGGCCATGACTTAACGAACGAAATCATCGGCGTTTGCGTAGAGTTGTCAGTGCTAACAGAGAGACAACACTGCGTGAAATGACAGCAGTAATCAATGCGGTACGTGCGACATACGTACCCATTAGGACAATGGGGTGAAATTATGCGTTAATGGGTTAGACAGAGACAGAGCCTTTGCTAACAGCATGCCTGGTCATATCATTCCCAATTCAATGGTAACAGCTGATGGTAGTCATCAAATATGGCGCAGACACCACCATGGATGGAATTTTTGTGGAAGACAATGCAACATGTCTCCGGGCAACGTTATGGACAGTTCGAGCTCATGATCTGGCCACCCAAGTCGCCCGCCATGAATCCCATCGAAGATTTGTGAGACGTAATCGTGAGGTAAGTTCGTGGAAAATATCTTGCAACGGAAACACATCCTCAATTACGGAAGGCTGTAGAGGCAGAATTGCACATTTCTTCTCCAGGGGACTTCGGACGACTTATTTAGTCCATGCCACGACGAGCTGCTGCACTATTCCGGGTGAAAGGAGGTCCGACACGATATTGTGAGGTATACCACGAATTCTGTCACCTCAAGTAGATTATGGTTTTGTAGAGCAAAGCAGCTGCTACACAAATTCTAAAATACAATTGAATATGCATTGCCAATTGTGTATATTTGCATAGGCGATTCTGACATAACAGCACAATGCAAGTATGAACTGAACTGTTCCTCTATTTTAATCTCCCTTGTCAAAGGTCTTTCGGATCTACCTTGTAGCATCCCAAAGGGTTGTGCGTATATCAATCGTGATTTAATGGCTAGCACACTACCCCACATTTGATGCCTATACTACTCATAGTAGAGGTTTCCATGATGATCGACAAACTTCATTTCGGCAGCTAATTAAGTGCGGTTTTTTTACGTTGACGTATCTACCACTAAAGTACACTTTTTTTCCGTACTCAAAATGCAGAACTCGAGGTTACCATCAAGGGCACAAAACTATCAGTCACAAGAACATTGTCACTGACAGACAGAATCATAATCTCGTGAGTGACAATGACGGGTAAACGGATGCATGGGAATGACACGAGCTATATTATCACTCTCCATGTGATGTAAATCCACAATGCATGCGCGGATGCTTGTCAGTATCGGCTTGTACCTGCTATATTGTAAAGTCTTCGCTATCCTCCACAACTCTCATTTCATCTTGGGAAAATATTCCCTCACGTAGGCTTCTTCCTGTTTAAATTGTATTAATTCTTGCACGGGGCACCCTCTAACGGGCTTGACTGCCTGTGGACCACTTCCCCGGTTAGCAGGCACTAGTGGTGGAGAACCATTTTCCTTACTTTTTTTGCCTTGGATTGCTTCATGTGCCAGTGGACCAACAATTGGTAGAGGTGTGGTTTTCTTCTGACCATACCGCTTCCTTCGGACACCCCTACGATTTTTCTTGCGAGAAGAACTTTCTGCCTTGGCGCACGTCGTTGTAGGGTGGAGCGGGGCAGGGTTGGTCATCCGGGGTTTTTTACGTCTCCTGTTGCCGAGGCGTATGGTGACCGACACTTTGTCGACATTGCATCTGTGGGGAAAAATTTTTCAAATGTCGCACTTGACACCAGTGCGGATAATAAAGGGCCTGACAGCGATCAATGATAGGACCAGACAAACCACACGAGTGGCATTTTTCTGTCTCTGTGGACACATGCCGTAGTTCAATCCTCTGTAGGAGCAAGGCCACAAATCTATATGCCTCGTCTTAAAGAAAGGCAACTCTGACGGCTTGATTCAAGGACGATGAGGAGGCAACCTTAACATGCACACTTTCCTGAGGGTTTATTCCTCGTATAAAAGTGTTAGTTGCTCGATTTTCTGCTTTCTCTTCTAGTACGTCATTAAGTGTGGCATTTTGCACCACTACGTATAATCTGCACGGCACGGTCAGAACCCGTTTGGAAAATGTTTCAAAACCTTCATCGTTCTCTTGTCACAAAGCAGACAAGTGTTCTCTATAATGGATGTTAACTTGAAGTTGCGTGGAGATGTCCTAACATGCAAATTAGAACCAGAGTGAAACTCTGATGCCACCATTCCACAATCATAAGAGTCCACATCCATTACAAGCAAGTAAAGATGATGAGTTAATGAGGCACCAGCGTGACCCATCTCGAGCCACCTTAACTTCACATAAATTAAATTAAAAAAGTGATCATTATTTCCGATCCAAAATTAATGACGGGTGGGAATGCAGGAGAACTGTGTAGTTCAATAGAGAAATTATGACCTAGAGTAGAACAATAAGATTTATTGACTCAAAGATCAACATGAGAATGAAATTCAAAGACGATTTGTATGAGAATCATAGCGCTGTGAGTTATTGACAGATTTAGGGACAAAAATAGATAGAAGTACTGGCAAAGTGCAGCAGCAGACTTAGCTGAACAGACTGGTTCAAATGGCTTTGAGCACTATGCGACTTAACTTCTGAGGTAATCAGTCGCCTAGAACTTAGAACTAATTAAACCTAACTAACCTAAGGACATCACACACATCCATGCCCGAGGCAGGATTCGAACCAGCGACCGTAGAGGTTTTCTCGGCTCCAGACCGTAGCGCCTAGAAACGGACGGCCACTCCGGCCGGCCTGAACAGACTGCTTTGAGGCAATTACATATGATGACTGGGGAGGCAATGAGATACAATTCATTATTTATAATTGCAGCTAATGTGTTAGTGGTCGAACATTTTGCTACCCTGCTGCTGATAAGAGGAAAGTGGTACTAAGTGCATCCACTGTGAAGACAAGGCTACTTCATTTGGGGGGAGGGAGGGGGGGGGGGGGTAAAATCGATTGACAATGCGCTGTTAGCCTGAGCTCCTCGTATTACCAGAAACAGCAGATTTTGGAGAGTAGACAACAGCTGCGATTCGTTGCCAAATGTAGTGCAATGAGGCTGATAGACACCAAACTCGACTACGAAACTATTTGTCCGGATGACTGGACGCCGGCCGGGGTGGCCGAATGGTTCTAGGCGTTACAGTCTGAAACCGCGCGACCGTTACGGTCGCAGGTTCGAATCCTGACTCGAGCATGATTGTGTGCGATGTCCTTAGATTAGTTAGGTTTAACTAGTTCTAAGTTCTAGGGGACTGATGGCCTCAGATGTTAAGTCCCATAGTGCTCAGAGCCATTTGAACCATTTTGATGATTGGACAGGTAAGACTCTAAAAAACCACTTTCTGACAAAGTGTAGAAACGTAAGTACCCAGCGACTCCTGCGAACATCAGGACCGCTCTCTTGTGCTTTCCTCGTCACCGTTCCGCCAGAGCCCCAGCTCCACTGCGATAGTGACCAGCCGATCGCGGCCAACTAACAATTTTTCCGCCTGTCATGGTTACTAACTGTAACGGCAAATCTGATACAAAATGACGTCACCGTAGGCGTCAACGACTGCTCTTCCCATCAGTTTCCACAGATGACGTAAGCGTTAACCTTCCGATCACACCGAGATGACTGCGTCGACGCCAACGGCCTACGCTAATTACTTTGTCTATTTGAGGCTCTTCAGTGCCCTACCCCTCGTCGAAACGGATGCCCACATCCGCGAAACCACAGCAATCAGTGCCGTAAGCTGTGGCGTCTGTCCTCCGACCTCTCTCTCAAAATACACCGCTCTGGGCAACAAAGTTTGCCCACGTAAAAACGGTGTCCGGAGCTTCGGCTAGACGCCGATTGTTGACATCAAAAGGCGAGCCGCACGCAACAGTCTGAGCCGCCTGTCATACGGCTGGTATCCACGCCCGCCCGCAGTATATTCATAGCTGGGCCGGCGCGGTTACTGTTTAAGCCGGCCGGATTTCTGGGAATCCGTCTGCTTTGTCCCCTCGCAGGTCACAAGCAAGTTGGCAGCTGAAAACTCCACATTAGTCGCATGGTGGAGGTAGTAGTAGTAGTAGTAGTACTAGTAATAATGCTTAAAATAAAAATGCAAATTATTACCCTTAAATTCCGATACAGAGCTTCCGATCTCTGACTTAAATAACGAACTATGTCCATCGCTTACTAAAAGAAATTTGCGAATTTGTGGAATCAAACTTAATAATGGAAGCGGGACTGATGTCATAGGTGTTACTACCATGTGTCGGAAGTCCGGAAGGCCTGCCATCCTAAAATAATAGCTAACTCCTCTCCTGTTGGAGTAGCGCTCTGTTAACCCCTTTGCTAGGGTTTCAACAAAGTGCGCGCGTCAACGGACAGTATTAGATGGTTTCATTCAGTGGGAAGCTGTCTGGCCAAAAGCTTGTGAATCCTACATCTCGGATAAAGCAATCACGTTCCCATTACGTTCACCAGTAAAAGCATCAATGAGTAAGACGGGCCGGCCGAAGTGGCCGAGCGGTTCTAGGCGCTACAGTCTGGAACCGCGAGACCACTACGCTCGCAGGTTCGAATCCTGCCTCGGGCATGGATGTGTGTGATGTCCTTAGGTTAGTTAGGTTTAAGTAGTTCTAAGTTCTAGGGACTTATGACCACAGCAGTTGAGTCCCATAGTGCTCAGAGCCATTTGAACCATTTTGATTGAGTAAGACGGCAATGAAAACAGGTAACCGTGAGAGCTTGGTTGTGGCAGGGACGTGGCTGCAAGAACTACAGTGTGGTCGAGTAAAGCGCCCAAGCTAATCTGAGCTGTTGGCCTCACCAACGGCGTCGGAAGCAAGGGCACTGCTCAGCCCCACTTCAGCTAGCGGAGTGGTTCTATCAACAGCAGCCGGCCGGAGTGGTCGAGCGGTTAAAGGCGCTACAGTCTGGAACCGCACGACCGCTACGGTGGCAGGTTCGAATCCTGCCTCGGGCATGGATGTGTGTGATGTCCTTAGGTTAGTTAGGTTTAAGTAGTTCTAAGTTCTAGGGACTTATGACCACAGCAGTTGAGTCCCATAGTGCTCAGAGCCATTTGAACCATTTTTTTCTATCAACAGCACAGGCCATTTGCGTTTCCTCCTCAACACACCGTGGAGCAGAAGCCTGGTGCCGCATCCGTTCCATGCGTCTAATCCATTCTCTCTGGAGACTCATTCTCTTCTAGACCAGTCTGCCCATACATATATGTGAGCGCCTCTGGAACGCCTTTGAAGGGCTTAATCGTCCAGTCTCTAACACAGTTTCAGCTCAATTTCTTGTTTTACAAAGCGTGGTCAGAAAATGGGATAATTTGTAACTCAGATGAGAAAGATTTGAACGAGGAATCTACATCTACATCTAAATCCACATCTATGCTCCGCAAGCCACCTGATGGTGTGTGGCGGAGGGTACTTTGAATACCTCTATCGGTTTTCCCTTCTATTCAAGTCTCGTATCGTTCGTGGGAAGGATTGTCGGTATGCCTCTGGGTAGCCTCTAATCTCACTGATTTTATCCTCATGGTCTCTTCGCGAGATATACTTATGAGGGAGCAATATACTGTTTAACTCCTCGATGAAGGTAAATTCTCGAAACTTCAACAAAAGCCCGTACCGAGCTACTGAGCGTCTCTCCTGCAGAGTCTTCCACTGGAGTGTATCTATCATCTCCGTAACGCTTTCGCGATTACAAAATGATTTTGTAAGGAAGCGCGCTGCTCCCCGTTGGATCTTCTCTATCTCTTCTATCAACCCTATCTGATACGGATTCCACACTGCTAACCAGTATTCAGGCAGGGGGCGAACAAGCGTACCGTAACGTACTTCCTTTGTTTTCGGATGCATTTCCTTATGATTCTTCCAATGAATCTCAGAATACGGGATATTTTGAAGATAAACTACGCTTAGGTGACAAAAGTCATAGGAAAGCGAAATGCACAAATACCGTGGACGGTAGTATAGTGTACACTAGGTGTAAAAGGGCAGTACGTTTGCTGAACTCTCACGTGTACTCAGGTGATTCATGTGAAAAGCTTTCCGACATGACTGCGGCCGCACGAGGGGAATTAACAGAACGTGAACGTGCAATGGCAGTTGAAGTTGGAGCCAAATGACATCTATTTAGGAAATCGTTAGGGAATTCAATATTCCGCGATCAACCGTGTCAAGAGTGTGCCCAGAATACGACATTTCAGGCATTATCTTCCAGCATGTATAACGCTGCCTTCCTATAACGGCCGATGGCAGCGGTGTTTGTGTAGAGTTCACAGTGCTAACCGACAACAAACACTGTGAAATAGCCGCAGAACGCAACATGCTACGTACGTCGAAAGTATGCCTTAGGACAATGCGGTGAAATTTGGCGTTAATGAGCACAATATCATCTACAGCATCTCTCCTAGGCTCGTTCTGGCTGGACTCTTCGACTGGACAATCTTGGCCTGGCTGAATGAGTCCCGATTTCTGTTGGTAAGAGCTGATGCTAAGGTTCGAGTGAAGCGCAGACTCCACGATGCCACTGTCCCAAGTTGTCAACAAGGCGCTGTGCAAGCTGGTCGTAGCTCAATAATAGTCTGTGCTGTGTTTAGATGGAAAAGGACTCAGTCCTCTGTTGTTTCAGCTACTTAGGAACCATTTGCAGCCATTCATGGACACAACGACGGAATTTAGACGGATGACAATGCACCATTTCACCGGTCCAATGTCGTTCGCAGTTTGTTTGAAGAACATTCGAACAATTCAAGCGAATTACTTGAATAATGATGATAAAACCAGCGGCTGTATTTGAACCTACGACGTTCATTCTTTTTAACATGTGAAAGGTGGCTACACTGAGCCACAGCGCCAGAGATTGCGCCAAATAATATTATTCAGCCGCCTCCACTGGCAGTGCTGGGGGAGAACTCGTAGTAGTCAGTGCTGGGGGAGAACTCGTAGTAGTGAGTGCTTGTTGAGATGTGCTAGTGAAAAGTGCTTGTTGAGAACTCGTAGCAGGGAGTGTTTGCTGAGATGTGGTACTGAAAAGTTCTTGTTGAGATGTGGTAATAGCGAGTCGGTGTGGAGATATATTGTAATGATTAGAGTGATTTTCGTCAATATATGAAGGTAAAAGAAAAAAAATAATTTTTCCTTTTCTTTTTATTATCTCAGTGTCCTAAATAATGCATCATTACAGGTTCAGTCAACAAAGCATCTGGCTTGTGTTCTGTATTAGAGTGTAATTCTGCTTTTCTTACGCAACGATAGTATTTCAAATTTTTTTAATTACTTCAGTATAAATGGTATTTGAAATTTCTTGTCTTATTGAAGAAGAACCGTGCCAGATGTGTACGTTGAGTCATACTTCCACACACAGAACAGTTATACTTGTGCTTTGTCTTCATAGGTTTTATAGTTGCTGGGGCCTTAATTAATTAATTGTGTTAACGAAAATTTTCATTTCATTCTTTGTTGTTGTTCCATGCAGTCAGATTGCGGACAAAAATTAGTCAGGGCCAACCGTTTACGAAACACAGCGTAATCGGATATACGGCTACCAAAAATTAAAATTATTTTCAAAGTTAATAATTAAGCCCCCATGCACGTGGCGACCGCTGCTTCGGATCGTCCCTTGGAATTCTTCTGATTGTAAAAATAGTAGACAGTAGTATTGTTGTAGTAATTTCTAGTTTAGTAATTGTAGTCTATATTGCATGTGTAGATTTGGTAATTGGCATTCTTCTAATGGTATTTTTCAAAATTTAATTTTTATTGTCAAGTCTATGGGTTTGACAATTTAGGGCAATTATTTCAATTGTTCGATTAATCGTGTTTGAGGGAAACATTTCATGTGAATGATATTGTTGATGATAAAGTGTAATTGTGTGTAATTTTCATATAGTGACGAGTTTTGTATATTTTGTAAATGATTACGCAGTCAATGAAACAGGCAAAAATGATGAATAGTCAAAATAACGAAATTGTTGACATGGCGAACTCGCCAACAGAGGACAACAGTATGATGAATAATGGTGTTGAAAACAATTTAATAAGCAGGGAAAATAGTCCGGAAACCGTTCAAAATTTTTCACAATCCAAAAATTTTTCAGAATATGAGATTAACGACAGAAGAGATGGAGCAGTTGATGAGTGCAGTATTAAATTTGAGATGTGAATTAAAAACAGTGACAACACGGTTAGACTTACAAATGGGAACAATGGAGCAGTTTCGATCTGAATTAAAAACACATAGGGGAACAATGGAAACACGGTTAGACTCACTGGGATCACAAATAGGAACAATTAAAACAGAGATTGGAACAATTAAAATAGAGATGGGAACTTTGGGATCTGAATTAAAAAGTGATATGGGAACACTGGAAACACGGTTAGACTCACGAATAGGGACATGTTTCAAAAATATGAAAGATGAGTTATAGAAAGAAATCATAGAAGAAGTTCAACCGATTTTGAATTCTCACAATAATAGATTAATTGCAGTAGAGATTAGACAAAGGGAACAGGATAGAGAACAGGAGGAAAGAGATCGCGTGATAGTACAGAAATTTTCAGAGTTAAATTTACAACGTGCACACGATAAGAAAGAAATATTAGAGAGAATCGAGTAATCCATACCAAACGACAGAATATATAATCTAACACAACAATATGAACAGTTAACTACCAAATGTGTCACTACTGAAACCCGAGTCGCGACACTTACGGAAGACGTAAATAAACAGAAAGAAAAAATAGGCGATTTAGCGGAAAGAGTTGAGGAGATTTCAGATAAATTGACAAATCTTAGTTTAAATGGGGACAGAGATTCGGATGATACAGCTCCATTTCCATTTGCAGTAACCGAAGAGTACCAGAATATAAATAAGCATGTTGAAAATCAGGGAAAATTTAATGAACGCGTCAAAGTGAATTTGAGACATTACGAAAGCAAGTCAAACAAATTGAAGGCGAAATCGTAGGAAAAGACAGCAGAAGAAATTTAGAATCACAGATATCAGAGGGCTTTGAAGAAAATAATTTGTTTCATTTACGGGATGCAACATGAGAGCGCCAGGCGCGTGAACTTGACAATAATCGACATTCGGACTGGAACAGTCGCGGTAGGTCTTTGTCGCCACGAGGCGAAAACTTTGACTATAAACACTTTTTGACTGTTCGGAGATTTAAGATCTTTCGTAATTCTAAGAATGACATACATCCATGTTCATGGTTAGATCAATCTGTGTACGCACTTCCACTAAATTGGCCATTAAGTCACAAACTAGAAATTATGTGCGGCTATTAATGTCCTCAGGGGATTCACTACACTAAGTGAATAAGTGCCGTAGCGTGCATAGGGCCCCGAGCTGTAGTGGTCCTATTTCCCTTTTAGTTTTCTGCACCGCTGCCTACTCTTTTACTATTCTTTGCATCTGTCAAAACAACTCTACGACTATCAATCTATCTAGAGAGTAAGTAAACAATAACCTGATATGACTATTTTACCTAAAAGTGATTTCGGAAATTACCGTTTGGATTTACTGTATCTTCAGCAGCATTCATTCGTAGCTTAAATGAAATTTTACCTGTTTATCTTCGTAACAATATTACTTAATATGTTGACGACATTCTTATTGCTAAACGTTCTTGGAGTGAGCACAACAAAACTTTGGATTCATTATTACGTATTTTTGCAAGAGTTGGCATTACAGTGAACTTGGAAAAATCTGAATTTGGACGTTCACAGGTGAAATTTCTCGGTCACATTATTTCTACAGAAGGTATTCTTCCTGATCCAGAGAAACTAGATGCTATTCGTAATTATGCTGTTCCTACCACAAAACGTGGTGTTCGTAGTTTCCTTGGTGTCTGTAATTTTCTTAGACGCTTTGTTAGATTGGACGATTTGGCCACACCTCGTTTATGTGAACCATCCGGAAAGAATTCTAATTGGTGTTGGGATGAGGAAGCTCAATCAGAATTTGAACAACTTCGTGATGCTTTAGTTGCTGCTCCACTTCTTTCACATCCGGATCTATCTAAGGATTTTTGTTTGGCGACGGACTTAGAAACTAACAGCTAGATGTAAACATGCGGAGAGTACAAGGATACCGCGCTGTGTTTTGGCGGCGGCATATACTCAAAGCAACAGCAAGTCTGCGCGCCGCACAAGGCAGTCGTTGACCGCGAACAATTGCGTCCTACGTCACGCGCCTACAGCTGATCGAGCGCTCAGTGCGAATGCACTGACAGCCGTAAACAAATACACAGTCTAATTTCTCGTACTAAATTCAATATAAAGCTATAGTGACTTGATGAATTATATTATTAACGTTCAGTATTTTTCAGGATACGGTTGTATAAGATACACTCCTGGAAATGGAAAAAAGAACACATTGACACCGGTGTGTCAGACCCACCATACTTGCTCCGGACACTGCGAGAGGGCTGTACAAGCAATGATCACACGCACGGCACAGCGGACACACCAGGAACCGCGGTGTTGGCCGTCGAATGGCGCTAGCTCCGCAGCATTTGTGCACCGCCGCCGTCAGTGTCAGGCAGTTTGCCGTGGCATACGGAGCTCCATCGCAGTCTTTAACACTGGCAGCATGCCGCGACAGCGTGGACGTGAACCGTATGTGCACTTGACGGACTTTGAGCGAGGGCGTATAGTGGGCATGCGGGAGGCCGGGTGGACGTACCGCCGAATTGCTCAACACGTGGGGCGTGAGGTCTCCACTGTACATCGATGTTTTCGCCAGTGGTCGGCGGAAGGTGCACGTGCCCGTCGACCTGGGACCGGACCGCAGCGACGCACGGATGCACGCCAAGACCGTAGGATCCTACGCAGTGCCGTAGGGGACCGCACCGCCACTTCCCAGCAAATTAGGGACACTGTTGCTCCTGGGGTATCGGCGAGGACCATTCGCAACCGTCTCCATGTAGCTGGGCTACGGTCCCGCACACCGTTAGGCCGTCTTCCGCTCACGCCCCAACATCGTGCAGCCCGCCTCCAGTGGTGTCGCGACAGGCGTGAATGGAGGGACGAATGTACACGTGTCGTCTTCAGCGATGAGAGTCGCTTCTGCCTTGGTGCCAATGATGGTCGTATGCGTGTTTGGCGCCGTGCAGGTGAGCGCCACAATCAGGACTGCATACGACCGAGGCACACAGGGCCAACACCCGGCATCATGGTGTGGGGAGCGATCTCCTACACTGGCCGTACACCACTGGTGATCGTCGAGGGGACACTGAATAGTGCACGGTACATCCAAACCGTCATCGAACCCATCGTTCTACCATTCCTAGACCGGCAAGGGAACTTGCTGTTCCAACAGGACAATGCACGTCCGCATGTATCCCGTGCCACCCAACGTGCTCTAGAAGGTGTAAGTCAACTACCCTGGCCAGCAAGATCTCCGGATCTGTCCCCCATTGAGCATGTTTGGGACTGGATGAAGCGTCGTCTCACGCGGTCTGCACGTCCAGCACGAACGCTGGTCCAACTGAGGCGCCAGGTGGAAATGGCATGGCAAGCCGTTCCACAGGACTACATCCAGCATCTCTACGATCGTCTCCATGGGAGAATAACAGCCTGCATTGCTGCGAAAGGTGGATATACACTGTACTAGTGCCGACATTGTGCATGCTCTGTTGCCTGTGTCTATGTGCCTGTGGTTCTGTCAGTGTGATCATGTGATGTATCTGACCCCAGGAATGTGTCAATAAAGTTTTCCCTTCCTGGGACAATGAATTCACGGTGTTCTTATTTCAATTTCCAGGAGTGTATTTAAGAACTTCAGGTAAATTCTGTGTGTCTCCGACGTTAAGACGACTTGCTATCGAGAAATTTTCAGGAAGAATGTCATTTCGAAGAAGAAACTAATAAACTAAAAAGGTAGCTATTAATGGAGTTCATTTTTCAGGTAACATATTTCCACTTTGGTACGTACTTTAGACGTAATTTGCTGCTCTCGATTACGTGATTCATACTTTGTGCTAATTTCATGTTCTATGAAATTACTTGTGAAGCGACGTGCTTGCGTACATTTGCTGATTTTTGTCAATGTTTTATTACTGAACAGGGTTGTTATTTGTATATACTATGCATCGCTTGGCTGCTATGCTTTTTCACTGATGTCATATTTTTCTATTATGTGCATGCTGTGCTTATTTGTTTAAATTATAATTGTCACCTGATTAGTTGTGCTGATATGTATGTAAGTTATACTTTGTGATTTATCTGCTTGCGCCTTCATGTTTACTTATTAAAATGACATATGAACATTTATTTGCTTATGCTGATATGATGCTAATGACCTGTTTATTATGTTAGATAACATATTTGCTGTCTTGCTTATGGATTGCATATTTACACATTTCTGTTTTGTTGTCATAACTACTCTTTAATTTGGTATATAGAAATGCTGATATACTGTGTATGAACATAGAGTTTAGGTCACATTATTGTATTAATTATAGATTGTTCGCTTGGCAGAGCCTCGTTGTGAGAATTGTGCTGCATCCACTTGTTGACATTCTGTTCTCTACTGGCATATTTACTCGGTATTGCATGTTTTGCTTACGCTCAGTGCCTTATATTTTTAAGATAGGAAAATGAACTGCTATAATTCGACATAAACGACATTAGTACAAGAAATTTCATAGAAGTCACATGAGCTGAGGTTTTATGGAAGCTGTATAAATTTATGCTAATAGGAAGGAAGCTAACGACACGACATACCAAAACTAGGTTTAGACCATTGACAGTTATTACACAGCATTTTTCGTGAGCAATTGAAATAGGAAGTGACACTTGACACAAGAAATACTCCACATGTTTGCTTCTGTTTGCCATAACTCTTGAAGTGTTGTACACACTGTGAAATATTATGATCATTCACACTCCGTAATCGTACTTAATTACTGAGAGTTATTCGAACTAAGTCTGTTAGAGGTCATGTGTGCATTCTTTTGTTTATAATTCATAATGAGTAGAAGATTTGGGTCAGATGGATTACACAGAGGTTGTGTGTTGACAATGTGTCTTCGGATTGTATGGGATGATGAGGTTTGCATTAGGATTTTATCTTACTTGTTCGAGGAGACTGACTAGAGGTAAGAGTTGTTATGGAAGTGAAATGATATTGATAATAAGGTTTATATGTATCGATGTATTGAAGAGGTATTATTGAGGTATTATTGAGATTATGTGATGCTGATGATTATTGGAGTTTTGGTGGACAAGAGGTAAGGTAAATGCTATTAATGATAAGGTTTATATGTATCGATGTAAGAGGTATTATTGAAGTATTGAGATTATGTGATGCTGATGATTATTGGAGTTTTGGTGTATAAGAGGTAAAGTAAGTGAGGAGCATATTTTTTTTGTTGGTCTATGTGGAACAAGGAGAATGAAGATAGCAGACTAGAACACTCAAGTAGAAGGAAGATAGTCTATACACCCACTCTGTTAAATCAATAAGCAGTACATAATTTTTTTTTTTTGGAGAGAGGAAGTATTTGCATATCTTGGCTCACTGACAGTTGTTCAGCAACAGTACATTTGATTTGGCTTGGCAAACATTGGTCTTGACGTGATGACTATGACGTTCACTAACTATTATTGACTGTTATACATTGCTGCTACTACTACTTGATACACAAGATGAACATCAAATCTTGGACAGAGTTACATTTACACAGTTAACACTATTCAATTACACAGTAGTACTTAATGTGGATGAAAGATGAGTGAGTGTATTTTGTGTGTTTTCCTTTCCTAATCCTACCCACCTATCTCCTAAATATTATTTTATTTGTTTATAGTGGCTTGCACTGACACCCATAAATATTATAGGTTTACTGATATTTGAGTATTTGTAATAGTTAATATGACAATTATCTGATATCATTTGTGTGTTTATTAGAATTTGTATGTAACTGTTACCAGCACTTGTTCAACATTGATGTGTGGCACTTAGAAATGTTTAAATTCTGCTGATGAACTGTGTGATTAGTGATGGTGAATATTATGAACTGTTACCTGCACTTTTTCAACATAATGGGTGCCACTTAGAAATGATTAATTTCTGCTGATGATCTGAGTGATTAGGATAGTGAATATTATGGACTGTTACTTGTACTTTTTCTACATGATTGGTGCCACTAGGACATGTTGAATTTCTGCTACTAAACTCAGATGAACAGTGTGATCAGTGATAGTGAATATTATGGACTGCTCTCTGGACCTGCTATCCATTTCTAGGTGCAACTGATGGACTACTTCTACTGAAATAATGTCACTTGTTGGTGTCTGCACCTGTTCAAAAATGCTGGGTGCCACTGATGGACTGCTTCTACTGAAATAATGTCACTTGTTGGTGTCAGCACCTGTTCAACATTACTGGGTGCCACTGATGAACTGCTTCTACTGAAATAATGTCACTTGTTGCTGTCTGCACCTGCTCAACATTGCTGGGTGCCACTAATGGAACTGCTTCTGCTGAGAAATGTGACTTGATGCTGTCTGCACCTGTTCAATATTGCTGGGTGCCACTGATGGACTGCTTCTACTGAGATAATGTCACCTGTTGGTGTCTGCACTTGTTCAACTTTGCTGGGTGCCACTGATGGACTGCTTCTACTGAAATGATGTTGATTCTTGCTGTCTGCAAATGCTCAACATTGCTGGGTGCCACTGATGGGCTGTTTTTTTACTGAAATAATGTGACTTGTTGCTGTGTGTACCTACTCAACATTGCTGGGTGCCACTGATGGATTGCTTCTATTGAAATAATGTCACTTGTTGGTGTCTGCACCTGTTCAACAATGCTGGGTGCCACTGATGGAATGCTTCTACTGAAAAGATGGCACCTGTTGGTGTCTGTACTTGCTCAACATTGCTGAGTGCCACTAATGGAACTGCTTCTGCTGAATGATGTCACTTGTTGGTGTCTGCACCTGTTGACCATTGCTGGGTGCTACTGTTGGAACTAATCATTGAAAGCATTTTATGTGAACATTTGTATAAACTGATTTTTTGTGTATTGTGTAAACTACTATGTAAAGCAACATGCATGAAAGAATTTGTATTGCCTACTGTATTTTATATATTAGGTTATTGAAAGGTCAGTGCAAAGCCAAAATTTTAACTAATTATGTGATATTTAGGTATTAATATTCTCTTTTGTTTTTGTCTGTATTTTTGTGGACGAATTTGGTGGTATTTTCACCACCAATGATGGCAAAAATACCATCAAATTCTGGCCCGTGGAAGAGGGGCATATGAAAGGTGGCTACACTGAGCCACAGCGCCAGAGATTGCGCCAAAGAGTATTATTCAGCCGCCTTCACTGGCAGTGCTGGGGGAGAACTCGTAGTAGTCAGTGCTGGGGGAGAACTCGTAATAGTCAGTGCTTGGGGAGAACTCGTAGTAGTCAGTGCTTGGGGAGATCTCGTAGTAGTGAGTGCTTGTTGAGATGTGCTAGTGAAAAGTGCTTGTTGAGAACTCGTAGCAGGGAGTGTTTGCTGAGATGTGGTACTGAAAAGTTCTTGTTGAGATGTGGTAATAGCGAGTCGGTGTGGAGATATATTGTAATGATTAGAGTGATTTTCGTCAATATATGAAGGTAAAAGAAAAAAAATAATTTTTCCTTTTCTTTTTATTATCTCAGTGTCCTAAATAATGCATCATTACAGGTTCAGTCAACAAAGCATCTGGCTTGTGTTCTGTATTAGAGTGTAATTCTGCTTTTCTTACGCAACTATAGTATTTCAAATTTTTTTTAATTACTTCAGTATAAATGGTATTTGAAATTTCTTGTCTTATTGAAGAAGAACCGTGCCAGATGTGTACGTTGAGTCATACTTCCACACACAGAACAGTTATACTTGTGCTTTGTCTTCGTAGGTTTTATAGTTGCTGGGGCCTTAATTAATTAATTGTGTTAACGAAAATTTTCATTTCATTCTTTGTTGTTGTTTCATGCAGTCAGATTGCGGACAAAAATTAGTCAGGTCCAACCGTTTACGAGACACAGCGTAATCGGATATACAGCTACCAAAAATTAAAATTATTTTCAAAGTTAATAATTAAGCCCCCATGCACGTGGCGACCGCTGCTTCGGATCGTCCCTTGGAATTCTTCTGATTGTAAAAATAGTAGACAGTAGTATTGTTGTAGTAATTTCTAGTTTAGTAATTGTAGTCTATTTTGCATGTGTAGATTTGGTAATTGGCATTCTTCTAATGCTCGTAGTAGTCAGTGCTTGTTGAGATGTGCTAGCGAAAAGTGCTTGTTGAGAACTCGTAGCAGGGAGTGTTTGCTGATATGTGGTACTGAAAAGTGCTTGTTGAGATGTGCTAGTGAAAAGTGCTTGTTGAGAACTCGTAGCAGGGAGTGTTTGCTGAGATGTGGTACTGAAGAGTGCTTGTTGAGATGTGCTAGTGAAAAGTGTTTGTTGAGAACTCGTAGCAGGGAATGTTTGCTGAGATGTGGTACTGAAAAGTTCTTGTAGAGATGTGGTAATAGCGAGTCGGTGTGGAGATATATTGTAATGATTAGAGTGATTTTCGTCAATATATGAAGGTAAAAGAAAAAAAAAAATTCCTTTTCTTTTTATTATCTCAGTGTCCTAAATAATGCATCATTACAGGTTCAGTCAACAAAGCATCTGGCTTGTGTTCTGTATTAGAGTGTAATTCTGATTTTCTTACGCAATTACAGTATTTCTATTTTTTTAATGACTTCAGTATAAATGATATTTAAAATTTCTTGTCTTAGTGAAGAAGAACCGTGCCAGATGTGTACGTTGAATCACACTTCCACACACAGAACAGCTACACTTGTGCTTTGTTGGTTTCATAGGTTTTATAGTTGCTGGGGACTTAATTAATTAATTGTATTAACGGAAATTTTCATTTCATTTTTTGTTGTTGTTCTATGCAGTCAGATTGCGTACTAAAACTAGTCAAGGCCAACCGTTTACGAGATACAGAGTAATCGGACTTACAGCTACGAAAAATAAAAATTATTTTCAAATTTAATAATAATTAAGCCCCCATGCACATGTGCCACTAGTTTCGACAGCAACTGATGTCATCCCCAAATCCCTGCGTATGGAAAATAAACCATTACCCTACCACTACAATCATTTGGTGTCGATACTGGTAGCATGTGTTAAAACGAATAAATAACGTAGATTCAAATAGAGCAGCTGGTTTTGTTACATTATTCGAGTATTTCGAGTATCAGCTGCTGACCCACTTTCCTTGATGGGTTGCAAAACAATCGAGCGAATAATTTGGCCACCTAGATAACCGTTATGAATACTATCCAACGTTATTGGACATACTCGAGAGGCCGGTGCAGGCACGAACACTGGTAAGACTTCCGCAATTATAGAGGGATACAGAGGTAGCATAGCACAACATTTCTACAGGGGACTTCCAGCGACTTGCTGAGACTATGCCAAGTCGAGTTGCTACACTAGGCGTGGCACAAGGGAATCCGTCACGATATTAGGACGTATACCATGACTATACGGCGATGTCGGCGAGCTCGGCAGCACGGCGCATTGCGGTGGGGTCGATGGTCGATGTGGATGGCGGCAGCGACGACGCGTGGAGGCGGCGTTGTGTGCTCGTCGTGCAGAGGCGAGGCTGCGGCGCGTTGGCGGGTGTAGTCAATGTCAGGCGGGGCGAGGCAGCGTCGGCGGTAGCTGCGGCAGGACTATGCTCTCAGACATACAACGGCGCCGCGGCCGGCAGGAATTGCCTACGGGGCGGGAAGGTCGTCTGTGACCGGACACAGCGCATACAAGCACATCTAAGAGCCAATAACTTGAGCAGACAGCTTCTCCCCTTGAGGTCATGACCTACAACCATTCACAGCTAAAAGGTCTGCTCAGATGATCTATTCATGTCAATTGAGCTGAATAGGTCGTGATATCCAGTCATACCCAGTTTTATGTCGACTGGCATACAGCCACAGTTCTTCAAAGAAACCTTTTTACGTTCTACAACGAAAGAAAGTTGAAAAAATAAAATAAAAAAGTATTTCAAACCTTGAATGAAATTCCCTTTCCACTCTGTCTACCATATATATATATATAGATAGAGAGAGAGAGAGAGAGTGAGAGAGAGAGAGAGAGCGAACATCAACAAAAGCGACAAACAAACCGCAGGGACGAATGAATGTCCTTCTGAACAAATGCCGTGTGTTGCAAATTGGGTGGCGGACCCAGCGTACTGTATGCAGCATAACGATCCGTTATTCAGTGATGGTGTTTGTGTATGACGAAGGAGATGGAAGCAATCGAGAGGTGGCAAGGCTGTATTACGACGAGTATTCTCACAGTCACCAACCACATCATGCAACATTACAAGCCCATTTTGGGCGTTTGTGTGATCAAGTTTCCTTCCAGACAGACAAACGTGCAGGGAGGCGGGGGACTGTACGTGCACCAAATTTGGGAGGCCGTATTATACGCAATATGCTGCCTTTCGACCGTTCCCACCTGCTTTTCCGCTCACAAACACCATCATGGTTTGTTCCCGACTTGGCCGGCCGAAGTAGCCGTGCGGTTAAAGGCGCTACAGTCTGGAACCGCAAGGCCGCTACGGTCGCAGGTTCGAATCCTGCCTCGGGCATGGATGTTTGTGATGTCCTTAGGTTAGTTAGGTTTAACTGGTTCTAAGTTCTAGGGGACTAATGACCTCAGCAGTTGAGTCCCATACTGCTCAGAGCCATTTTGTTCCCGACTTGAATATCGGACCACTGATCTGCGTCAGTCACACATCTTGCAAAACGCAAGCAACACACTGCACTTGGTCACAGTAACTTCCATTCGTCAGCGCCATCTACCGATGCAACGATTAATTTCCCGACACTGGTTCACAGGACCTTTTCTCCTCCATTTACAATCGTATGGCCTGAAAATTAATGAAACCGACAAATTGTAGGGACTGATTCCTGACTGGAAATGGAGGATCAAAGGTTCTATGAACACGTGTCCGTAAATGGAAGGCGTGCCCGCATCGACAAAAAATTGACCCACAACACAGTACAGAACAGCAGAACCACGTCACCACAAATGTCAAATGTGACTTCTATGGGATGTTGAGGACGCGTTCATACGTCGAATCATGGATTGCCACGCTCTTACGCATGTCCTGGCCTCTCCTCGAATGCTTTACGGGCGTTGTGAATATGCTACTGAAGGATTGCACGTCAGGAACTGGTTCAGTATAAACAACGCTTTTCAAATGTCCCTAGAGATAGAAGTCCAGGGGGTTCAAAACCAGGGATCTAGCAGGCCTTGCTGCAGAATCTCCACGTCCCATCTAATGTCAGGGGGAAGATATTGTTGAGATGTCGACGAACTGTAATGTGGAAGTGGAATGGTGCTTCGTCATGCAGAAATCACATAACCTGCCGTATTGCTAAAACCACATTCTCAAGCAGCCCAGGCAGAGTATTCCACAACAGTCCAGGTACGTCCTTTGATCAAGATGTTGTGGCATAATAACCGGTCCAAGTATGTGGTCCACAGGAATCTCAGCTCACACATTCTGTCTGAACTCATGCTGATGAGACTCCTCGTAGTTGAATGGTGTTACAGGCATCGTGAATATGCTGTTGAAGGGTTGCACATCAGGATCGTGTTCAGTATACACAACTCTTTCCAAATGCCCTAGAAATAAAATTCCAGGCGGTTTAAAACCGGTGATCTACCAGGCCATGCTACAGAGTCACCACGTCCCATCTAATGTCAGGGGAAAATGTAGTTGAGGTGTCCACAGATGACGATTATGTGACTTGAGGATTTCAATTCATGTAAAGGTTGTTTCGTTGCTAATGAAGACTGATGACAGAAATCTCATAATTGTGAGGGTCTGGTGTCAAATCCATCGGCAAAAATCTTCCTATGGAGGGAAAACAGCTGCTGAGAATCAAAAAATGGTTCAAATGACTCTAAGCACTATGTGACTTAACTTCTGAGGTCATCAGTCGCCTAGAACTTAGAACTAATTAAACCTAACTAACCTAAGGACATCACACACATCCATGCCCGAGGCAGGATTCGAACCTGCGACCGTAGCGGTCGCTCGGTTCCAGACTGTAGCGCCTAGAACCACACGGCCACTCCGGCCGGCTACTGAGAATCCTTGCACACGTTGCAAGTGATAGAGATAGTAGGGTTGTCGTTCGGGATACACATAATCGTATTTAGCAACACAACATGTCGGGTAGCCACTTGCCTGAGCTTGCACAACGGTTCGTCTCAATATCCTGTATAACCGGGTCCTCCATATCTCATGCACACACAGTCTGCCGTCACCCTGCACGTTCGTCAGTCTGAAAGACGTTGTTGTGTGATGTGATTGGTGTCTGTAAGCGTGCTTGTTTTGTTGTAGCCGCGATCCCTGTCGACCGTTTCCAACTGCTTGGCCGCACACAAACAACATTTGGGTTTATTTTCGACGCGAATACCTGACCATTCTGCTGCTTACAGTAAGCTGCGTCAGTCACATAGCCTCTAACACACAAGGAACATGTGGAAAGTAATAAGAGGAACTTTCATTCCTCAACAGCATCTAATGTGGCAACGATGAGTGTGAGTGTGTGTGTGTGTGTGTGTGTGTGTGTATGTGTGTGTGTGTGTGCATGTGTGCCCATAATATAAGGTGACAAATGGTGACAAATGTCATGAGATATCTTATGATATTGTTCGGACCTTTTTACCAGGTGTAGTGCAGCAGCTTAATGTGACATGGGGTAAACAAGTCGTTGAAAGCACCCAGCGTAAATTTTGGGCCATACTGCCTCTACAGCCGTCCGTAATTGTGAAGTTGTTGCCTATGCAGGATTCTGTGCACGGGATGACCTCTCGATTCTGTATCATAAATATTCGATGGTATTCATGTCGATCAGTCTGGGTGACCTTATCAGGCGCTGTAATTGTCCAGAACGTTCTTTAAACAAATGGTGAATGATTATACCCAGTGATATGGCGAACTGCCATCCGTAAAAATTTCTTCGCTATTTGGGAACACGAAGTCCATGAATGGCTTCAAGCAGCTGAATATAACTATACCCAACGAACGATCTGTTCAGTTTGACCAGAAGACCCAGTCCATTCCATGTAAACACAGCCTATACCGTTATGTATAGATCATAAGCTTGCACAGTGCCCTGTGGATAACTTGCAGGCATGGCTTCACGAATTCTGCACCACACTTGAACCCTACCGTCAGCTCTTACCAACTGAAATCGGGACTCAGCTGAGTAGGAAAGGGTTTTACAGTCGTCTCGGGCCCAGCCGAAATGCTCACGTGGGCGAGGACGGGAACTAAAGGCGATGCCGTGCTGTTAGCAAAGACACTCGCGTCTTTCATTTGCTGCCACAGCCTAGTAACGCCAAGTTTCTTCGATTTAGGCTAAGGGGTACGTTCGTCGTACGTCCCACATTGATTTCTGCGGCTATTTCAAGCAGTGTTGCTTGTCTGTTAGTACTGACAACTCTATGTAAACACCACTGCTCTCGGTCTTGTGTGAAAGCCGTTGGTCACAGCGTTGTCGGTAGCGAGTGATAATTCCTGAAATTTGGTATTCTCGGGACCATCTTTGCACTGTGGGTTTCTAAATATTGAATTCCCTAACGATTTCTGAAATGATGTGTCCCATGTGCATAGCACCAAGTACCATTCCGCTTTCAGAGTCTGTTAATTCCGGTCATGTGGCCATAGTCATGTCGGAAACCTTTCCACGTGAATGACCTGTATGTGTGCACACCGCTGTCGCATCACATTTGTCACCATAGAGCATGTATCTATGTGTGTGCATTTTTATTTTTCAGCTTCAACTTTTTTTAGTGCTCACCCAACAATATTGTTTGAATGACTGTAGAACATACCTCTACCAAATTTTGTTGTAATCCCGTTTCGACATGAGCGTGAACTCTCGTGATGAACATGATGCATTACATTATTCGCAGATACCACTCTGACGTCACCTCAATTATCAGTACGTGCACGTGGAGCGCAGGTAGTAGTTAATGGGTTATGGATCGTGTCGCACGTATTTTCCAGTCCTATGTAATATATCACATGAGTATAAAGCACCAAATATCTGCACACAATATACCATCAAACAGACAAGTGCTGAAAGTTTAATTTTGTAACACACAGGAAGTAAAGTTAATCGTTAGTGAAAGTGCTAATCCTGTGTTTCACGAGTACATTATCTTTAGGAAGAAAACAAGAGTTCCGACAAGAAATATTCAGCGTTATTCACAATAACCTCCAGTCTGGCATTCGAGTGAAAAACAAGAACGCAAAAACCTCTCAAGCCGTGTTTAAGCGCCACAAAAAAAAGTTTATAAACGATTTGGACTATTTATTTGATATCGTACATGCCAATTCTCTATAAAGAATCAAACTGAAAGAATACTGGATGTTCTTACTTCGACAGAGAGAGAGAGTCAGGGCATTGAGATTGCATGGCAGGAGCAGCCTGACTGCTTGTGCATAACCAAAAGAAAAGCAAGGCAGATAAAATCGGAAAAGCAGCAGAGACAAGAGAAACAAATGTGCACGTCATTAGTTATGCATCTTCTATTGTAGTTTCATCTTTATCATCTGAAGAATCAGAAAGGGCATTTACAAGTTCAGAAGAATTCGATGTTGGTGAAACTGAGTTCTTAGAACGCACTTTGGATAGATCTCAACTGAGTGTAAGAGACGCTCTGTATATTCTTCAAGCGTCAGCACAGGCACTTGATGGACAATATCGAAGAGCTCTATCGTCACGAACGTGAACTTATTTTGAAAAATGTATTTGAATGTAAAATGCTTCGTATAACAAGCAAAGCAGAACTTTCAGGTTTTACACCACTGGCAGAAAACCGGAGAAGTTTCAGTGTCAGTAATTATTTCACTAGCAAAGAGATTATCGAACAATTTTTCGATAAATCAGACTACAGGAGATCTTAGATATTTGTGGATCTGAATTAGATAAACCAACACTGAGCTCTGAGTAATACCCTTAGGAGGGGACTGAAAAAAATCTGAAAGAACATCCTCTTGGAGCAATGCATCAAGCATGATGGATGGCAAGAGATATTTATTGCTTAAAATGTTTCTGCTAAGATTACAACGATCTATTCAAGATGAAAAAAAAATACATCGAGAGAAGTATGCCTTTCCATTGTATGTGTCTGTGTAAAAGCATGGTCTCAGTACAGTGGAGCTGTAAGACTGCCTCATCTGGATCTGTGCTTCGTTAAAAATCTGAAATCAAAGTAAAGGTAGATTTCAAGATTTCAAAAGCAGCTATAAGGGAATTTAGTCATGATTTGTGTTACGTATAAGAACAGTTGTCTCTCTTATAGCCCTTTGATGTACGTGCAAACCAATATCTAAAGGGTAGCAAAGTTGGGCAGAGAGAATCTACAAATGGGAAAGACATACTGGATAACTGGATGGAACATTATAGGACAAGATTAAAGTCATTCTAATTATCGTCTATTATTGGTTTTACCTCGTTAGTTTATACCTTCCATTCTAATTATCGTCTATTATTGGTTTTACTTCGTTGGTTTATGCCTTCCAAATCACTCTCGTCGTTATTTCATCGAAAACTTGAGTCAACTATGTGTCAAGCAGAACAGAGATCAGTTATTTTGCGTGAAGACTATGAACGCTAGTTTCATTCAAGAATGTCTTTCGATATGGATGAGCAGTACTTCACATTTAGAGACTAAACGTATAGCTAAGGAGCTAAAACCTATTAATGACTCTGCGAAAATCGTGCCAAATAAGTGCAAGATTTTTTAGGACTGTTGACCATGGATGAGGTGCAAAAGAAATTGCACTGCCTTGTACCAAAGAACAATGTTGACTGAACCGGACTGCAAGAAAAAAACACTGAAAAATGTATTCTCAAGAACAGTAAACGCATCGAATAGGTACTTAATTTTGTTTTTATGTAGGTATCGTTAACTTCAAACAGGCTAAAAACTATAAAACCTAGCATACCCAATATTAAAGTTTGTCGCTCGAGTTTGCACGGGTTAATGTTGTCCTATTAAGATGAAATCTTTTTCCCATGTGAATCTAACCAAACAGAAATCATTTAAGGGGCAGTGTTATATTTTTGGAAAAAGGAAATTATTCAACCAAAATAAGGGACACCGAAATGTAAATACACTTATAAGAAACTTTGAAAGCAGGTCGCTCTGTACCGTAATTGATGTCTGATGGCGTTGGGGAGGTATATCTGTGAAAGAATGCATCGTTGTTCTACTTTACGATACTTGTAACCTGTGCAGAATGGAAATAATTCTATATTCATATCTTAAATCAGCGCCATTGTGCAGTTCAACGAGTGATATGTGGAAAATGAAGTTATCTACTCCAAATACAGAAGTCACGGACGGAACTGGCGTCTTTCAGTTGTTGGCCTTAGTTATTTAGCAACGTCCTGACAAACTAAGTTATAGGGCATCCCTTTTCACTAGCGATGGAGATGAAACCGTGTGTTTCCATTGTGGTGACGGGTTAAAACATTGTAACGAAACGTACAAATCACGGGCTGGTCAAACTGCATGATTTCCATATGCTCCTTGTTTGCTTATCAGAACACAAATTCAAAAATTACTGCAAACGACGCAGCTAATACTAAACTTCCATCAAATCTTCTGAAAGTAGCACCAGAACACCATGTGGCTGTGACAGCTTCTCACAATGATCAACTGTGCAAAATCTGCTTCAACGAAGAAATGGAAGTACTGCTCTTTCCCTGCTCACATATGGCTGCGTGCGTTAAATATGAATATTACCTTTGATCGTGTGCTGTGTGACAGAGACCAATTTTAAAAACAGCAAGAGCATTTTTAACGAAAATAGCGATGTTGTAGGAAATAATATTGTTTTATGATGCAGCTTTTTATACACTGTTCATATTCACTCTGAAAAGTAAGGCACTGTCATTAAGAAGCAATCCTTTCTTGTTTTTTCCTACATCATTCACACTTTGGTCTGTTCTTAATATGATAGTTACGATTACACATTGATCTTTGCACCTGCCGTTCTGAGCTGAAGAAATGTGACATTTTCCTTTTATTGCGTTAACATAGAATTGGCTGACGGTACCAAGTTCTTTCAACGTATGCAGTCTTCCATTGGGTAAAAGAAAGAATCATTTCGTCTCTCAACAGAGTACTGTTGTTAAGATCTGTGCTACACAGTTACGTAAGATCCTGGAACCAGCGCTTTACGACATGTACTCTCTAGCTACTACCGACTAGACTCTGTACTGGAGTGTACTTTTTATGCAGGAAATGGAAATCTGATACTGTCGATGCTCAAAAATATACGTAGTATATAAATTATAGAGTGGTGCCTGAAGCCATGTTTCATATTACCTCAGTAACAAATACTGCACAGCAGGTGAAATCGGAAATGGCAGTGGAATTTAATGTATGCACTATATGATGGATAGAACGATGATGACACATATCAATACTTCAAAAAAGAGAAATCTATGCACTGTAGAGGCATTTTACCAATACCCACATGCGGGAGCTCGAGGCATATCAGCAGAAACTGGTATGGAGACAGGGGGAACAAAAGAAATCGAGCCAAAACAGAACTGCTTGACGTTGAAATGGACCATCAGCCTATACTATTGCAATGGCCTTCTTTAGACGACTCGTACCTTGTGGATCAGGAGAAGCACGATTTTTTTTTAAAGAATGGATACGTGTGAAAAACTAATGTCTGACTGAAACGTTTACATCTGTTTTCACTAAAAAGGACGTGGATTGTAAGCTACTTTATAACTTTGTAAATGGACTGTTCGAGTGTGAACCTGTCTAAACGTATTACATGCTAGCGGTGAGGAAGTGCTTTTCAAAACACATGTATGGTATGTACATGTTGCAGAAGAATAGGACAAATGGGAAATTTGTTAACGATGGCAGGGAACACCCCACACAGTATCACTGTAATTAAATAACCCTGACCGACATTTGGAAGCTACGTTACACACGTCTGATTTCACTGCTCTGCTTGATAAGCAGGCATTTTCTTCATAGCCAATTACAATTGAAATAAGACGAAATCTATATGCACATATCTGGCGTGGAAGACTGTAGTTTCAATGGAACGGTTGTTAATGGTGGGAGCGAGTACTACTCTCAGCAACACTGTAGTTAAATAACCCTGACAGATGTATGGAAACAATTTTACACACATCTCATTCCACTGCTCTGCTGGAGGAGTGGGTATTTTCCTCATAAACATGTAACATTTTCAAATCAGGAAGGAGGCTATATTACATAGAAGACTGTAGGAATCAGTGGGTAAATGACTTACTGATTTACGAAATCCGTATGGCATGTATAATCAAATACATAGCGTGGAAGGCTGTAGTTTTAATGGGACATCGGTTAATGGTGTGAGGGAGTACACACACACACACACACACACACACACACACACACACACACACACACAGCATTACTGTACTTAAACAGAACTGAAGATATCTGAAAACTATGTTACATTATTTCGCAAATTATTGATTTTTCTATCTTCTGAATTCCACATTTATAGCATACAAAACCTGTTGGAGTAGTTATACCATCTTGCATTGAACTTTCGTTGATCTTAGAATGACTGAATGACCAAATCACAAACAACACCTCTCCGTCTCAATGCTCCTAATATCTTGAGCAAGACAATACCACAGACCTAGTTCTACCAAGCACATATCGTTTCCCGCAAACAACTTACTTCACGACACTTTGATGCTTAAAAATACGCTCTAAGATGACTCTCAAGCTCTTATTTTTAGCGTAGCAACACCAAATACACTGAGTATCGATGCACTAACACTGCTGCTGTCCTGCTGTTGAAGACAGGAAAGACCAGACAGAAAGGGCTATACGTAGCGAACAACCGCCCCTCGATATGCCAGTTTGCCACACAGCTTCTGCCATTCTCTGAAAGAGCACACCTTCGTACCTCACCATACATCCTCATTTTTCACTATAGCTTTGAGGTCATTGTCAGCTACTATTCCGACGTTAACAGGTATAGACTCGTTAGTGGTTAAATGATACGTACTGTGAACAGTAACATTCATTCTACAGCTCAGTGCTACATAGTCACCATCTACCAAACACGTGAGTCCACATGCATTCGTGTTACATGGCTGATATACGTAGCGAAAGCGTCATGTGGATGCTGCTAGAATCGCATGAGTTCACATACTCCATTAGAAAAAAAGTGTCTAGGAAATACGAGGCAATTGTCCTGGAAATATAACGGTAATTTAGAGCATATATGGAAGTATGGAAACAATCGATTTTTACTATACCAGCGAGTGAGAGTGGGGTGAAAGGACAGTTGATAATAGTGGTGCAATGTACCTTCCACCATGCACTATTCTGCGGCTTGCGGAGTATTTATTTTAGGTGTAGAATGATGGCAGGCGATGAAGTTTTTTTACAAGCAGGCAGGAAGACCTGTAGTGGGGCTGAATGCAACAAAATCTATTGCACATTAATAGGGTTAGGAATATTCTACACTGTCATCGGAAGCATTAACTGCAATAGAATGCTCATCGCTAAGTATAAGGAGCTCAGTGAAGTTGAATTCTTTTGTCGGGCTCAGATTCATTTCCAGAAAACTTACGAAGAATTACCTAAAGACTACGAACTGAGAGATTGACTTACGAGTGACAGGCGAACAGTCGTAAATCCCGTCCGCATGTCGCCTAACAGTACGACACGTAGTAACGTTTGCGTACTGTTGTGGCAGAGCACCTGAAGGATAATTTGGAAAATATTTCGAGTAGATTTCCCCACCATGTTATAGTTGTGGGAAACTCAAACGTTTATAACGGGTGGCAGGGACAAGGAATCCAGTGAAATTTTTTTAAGTGCATTATCTGAAAACTACCTTCAGCAGTTTAACAGAGAACCGACTCGTGGCGATAACATATTAAACCTTCTGGTGACAAACAGACCACAATTATTTGAAACAGTAAAGGCAGAATAGGGAATCAGCGATCATAAAGCGGTTACTGCATCGATGATTTCAGCCGTAAATAGAAATATTAAAAAAGGTAGGAAGATTTCGCTGTTTAGCAAAACTGGCAAAAAACAGATTTCAGAGTATTTGACGGCTCAACACAAAAATTTTGTCTCAAGTACAGATAGTGTTGAGGATCAGGACAACGTTCAAAACTATCATGCAATATGCATTATATGAGGATGTGCCAGGCAAGATCGTAAGAGATGGAAAACAGCCACCGTGGTACAACAACAAAATTAAAAATCTGCTGGGGAAGCAAAGGGAGCTTCACAGCAAACATAAACATAGTCAAAGCCTAGCAGACAAACAAAAATTAGACGAAGCGAGATGTAGTGTGAGGAGGGCTATGCGAGAGGCGTTCAATGAAATCGAAAGTAAATTTCTATGTACTGACTTGGCAGAAAATCCTAAGAAATTTTGGTCTTATGTCAAAGCGGTAAGTGGATCAAAACAAAATGTCCAGACACTCTATGACCAAATTGGTATTGCAGCAGAGGATGACAGACTAAAGGTGGAAATATTAAATGTCTTTTCCCAAAGCTGTTTCACAGAGGAAGACTGCGCTGTAATTCCTTCTCTAGATTCTCGCACAGAAGACAAAATGGTACATATCGAAATAGTTGGCAGAGAGATAGCAAACAATTAAAATCACTCAAAAGAGGAAAGGCCGCTGGACCTGATGGGACACCAGTTCGATTTCACACAGACTACGAGAAGGAACTAGCCCCCCTTCTTGCAGCGGTGTACCGTAGGTCTCTAGAAGAGCGTAGCGTTCCTAAGGTTTGGAAACGGGCACAGGTCATCCCAGTTTTCAAGAAGGGGCGTCGAATAGATGTGCAGAACTATAGACCTATATCTCTAACGTCGATCAGTTGTAGAATTTTGGTTCAAAAATGGCTCTGAGCACTATGGGACTAAGCATCTATGGTCATCAGTCCCCTAGAACTTAGAACTACTTAAACCTAACTAGCCTAAGGACATCACACAACACCCAACCATCACGAGGCAGAGAAAATCCCTGACCCCGCCGGGAATCGAACCCGGGAACCCGGGCGTGGGAAGCGAGAACGCTACCGCACGACCACGAGATGCGGGCTGTAGACTTTTGGAACAAGTATTATGTTCGAGTATAATGAATTTTCTGGAGACTAGAAATCTACCCTGTAGGAATCAGCATGGGTTTCGAAAAAGACGATCGTGTGAAACCCAGCTCGCGCTATACATCCAAGAGACTCAGAGGGCCATAGACACGGGATCTCAGGTAGATTCCGTGTTTCTTGACTTCCGCAAGGCGTTTGATACAGTTCCCCACAGTCGTTTAATGAACTAATTGTGTGATTGTTTTGAAGAGTTCCTAGATAACAGAATGCAACATGTCATTCTCAATGGAGAGAAATCTTCCGAAGTAAGAGTGATTTCGGGTGTGGCGCAGGGGAGTCTCGTAAGACCGTTGGTATTCACAATATACATAAATGACCTTGTGGATAACATCGGAAGTTCAGTGAGTCTTTTTGTGGATGATGCTGCGGTATATCGAGATGTTGTAACAATTGAAAATTGTACAGATATGCCGGAGGGTCTGCAACGAATTGACGCATGGTGCAGGGAATGGCAATTGAATCTCAATGTAGTCAAGTGTAATTTGCTGCGAGTACACAGAAAGAAAGATCCTTTATTATTTAGCTACAATATAGCAGGTCAGCAACTGGAATCAGTTAATTCCATAAATTATCTAGGAGCAGGCATTAGGAGTGATTTAAAATGGAATGACCATAAAAAATTAATCGTCGGTAAAGCAGATGCCAGACTGAGATTCATTGGAAGAATCCTAAGGAAATGCAATCCGAAAACAAAGGAAGCAGGTTACAGTACACTTGTTCATCCACTGCTTGAATACTGCTTACCAGTGTGGGACCCGTACCAGATAGGATTGATAGAAGAGATAGAGAAGATCCAACGAATAACAGCGCGCTTCGTTACAGGATCATTTAGTAATCACGAAAGCGTTACAGAGATGATGGATAAACTCCAGTGGAAGACTCTGCAAGAGAGACGCTCAGTGGCTCGGTACGGGCTTTTGTTGAAGTTTCGAGAATTTACCTTCATCGAGGAGTCGAGCGGTATATTGCTCCCTCCTACGTATATCTCGCGAAGAGACAATGTGGATAAAATCAGAGAGATTAGAACCCACACACAGGCATACCGACAATCTTTGTTTCCACGAACGATACGAGACTGGTATAGAAGGGAGAACCGATTGAGGTACTCCACGTACCCTCCGCCACACACTTTCAGGTGGCTTGCAGAGTATGAATGTAGATGTAGATTTGTTTCCCAAAATAGTAATTATCAGTACCGCTACATCTATGAGCACTGCGCACTGCTGTAGCCGGAAAACAGTGTCATGGCCAGGATTCTCCCGAGAAGCGCTTAGGGAAAAATGATCGACGCTGTGATGAAACGCTAATTATTTAACCTACTCTTACGGAAGCTCTGAATTGTACTTCATTTGAACAGAGCATACGCACCAATGTAAATGATTCAACGTATAGTGTGTGCTGATAGCTCTGTGACGCTGTTTGAATCGCATTACGTCGGCATATCTCATTTGAAGAAAGACCATGTATTTTTTAGAAAACGGTATGCACTGAACGACTATTCTGATACCATTACATAATCACATACATAGCGTAGCAATCATAGGAATATGATAAAAGGAAATCAGGGCACTTACAGGGACATATTTTTAGACAGTCATTCGATATCGACGATTTGCAGGTATTATGCATCTCAATTTTTTGTACAGTCCTCGTACAATTACGGCGCATCAGTAAGGCTTTCTTGGTCATTAGGGAAACATTTGGCATAGTGATCACAGTGGAGATTTAGCATGTTTGAAGAGGCATAAAGAAAATCATTATTACTCGATCGTTTTGCACCTGAAGGGTATAGGAAATGAAAATCAACAATACTGCAGCGATATATGCCATAGTGCAGTTAATTACGGAATATGTGTTTAGATGTAGGTTTCTGTCTATAGTAGGTTTGCAAAACCGGTTGGCTATAACTCATTTTAGCGGATTGAAATGATGTCAGAGTTGGAGAAGAATATGGATAAATGTAACTCTTTAATCTGAAATAACCTAACACACCTGCTACTTTTCTTTTACATGGTAGCGAATTTCTTCCTGTACGTCAGTGTGCTACCTTTTTCTTAATTGTGGTAACTGTCTATACAGCCAGTGGCGGGTAGAGAGCTACACAGCGAGAGAGCTACACAGCGATATAACTAATGTAACAGTTCTATCGCAATTTGATAGAATTTCGAGAGAATTCGTAGGGTTCTGTCACTTTGCTGGGGCACCTACAGCCAGCGGTACTCGCCAAAATCAGGTAGATGCCAACGCTGTATGTCTAAGACCGTAAAATTCGTGATAATGTGGGTGTAAGCGATACTCTGACAAGGGTGGGTGGTGGATGGCTATTTCCAAGAGTTATGAGCAAACTTATTACTCCCTCCGACATACATGTAGCGAAGTGACTGTACCGAGAGGACTTGGTGTAATACGAAGCAGTTTCATGGAGAGACATTCATCAGAAAATGTTTCGTTTTTTGTGATTTTGATAAACATGTTAGGGTGGATAGGAAACAAAGAAATATTACAGCTGCACTATTCATCTATATATACCGGATGATCAAAAAGTCAGTATAAATTTGAAAACTTAATAAACCACGGAATAATGTAGATAGATAAGTGAAAATTGACAATGACTTTTTGATCACTCGGTAGATGGTTGAGCTTTACCGATGGAACCGTGTCACCCGAAAAAGAGCAGCCCTCCTGTTAAACTACGCTGTGAAGATATCGAATAATATCATTAGTTTTAATACATCTCTTTATCTTCATGTAAAATAGGAAACCTATTTAGCACAACCAGTTGGTGGTTAAGACGTCACTTCCTTTCCTCTCTTACAGAGACACGCTAGTGACCGAGCTAAAGCAGGAACAACGTCATTGAACATTTTAAATTAGATGCAAATCATGCAGGAAGAGACAACAGTCTTCAGTAAGCTTATGCATGCCTATAGATGGATGGTCTGTCATTTTAATTGGTAGACTAAATTACATTGATGACTTATAGATAAAGTCTTGTGTTGTGACATTGCTCTTCGGCTCAAAAAATTTTTCCAAAACACAGATGTACTCTCTGTGTGCAATTCATGAATAGTGTTAATTGCAGACGAGAAAAACAAATTTGCTTGACGACACCCAGGAGTGATAAAGCTTAGTAGTCTCAAGTCATGTGTAATACATCCATCAATGTTCACTGTGCTGGACTGGCGGAAAAAGTACTAGAACTGCCAAACAGTAATAGAACGTGACGTGTCGTAAGACAGTTGAACTCACATGCCTCTGGAAACTCACACAAGCTTACAGGAGAGTCGCAAATTCATGCCTACAGTGCACTCGAATAAATAAGGAGAAAGAAAAGTGGTCAAAGCAAATCTTTTATACGTGATAAGTGTAGGAGGCTCCCATAGAGTCGGACAGAGGCATGCCGCCTCGCACTTGAAGGCAAAGGGACAGAGCATCCGTACTCGACGAGTCTCAACAGCCCACACAAAGCGACTGTGTCTTGTGTCTTGACGCACACTGCTTGTGGTGGGGGGGGGGGGGGGGGGGTGCGGCTGCTGCTGGCAGCCTGTGGAGTCACATAACACACACACATACACAAGCACACACACAAACACACGCTCTGAGACGTGCAATGTGGTGGGTGAAAACACTGTATATTCTGCGGTGTGATAGGGTCACTGTGCGGAGAAGTGAAATTTGTTATTGCGCATTTTTAAGGGGTACTGCTGTCTGATGTAATTGTTTAAGTACACACATTGTAAGTGTTTTCGCACAATCCTGGCAGCTATCGCAGGGCAGCACTAAAATGTGAAGCAGCGGCGGAATTTGCGAACTAGGACTGACGGTTAGATACGGTGATACGGTAGTCAGCAGAAGAAGAATGACGCCCCGTCGGTCTAGTTCGGAGTTCGCAATTGGAAGATATTTCTTTCTCTGTAGACGTCTTTCAGTCGTCGTTTTAACAAGTTCGGTACAATCATGTAGTGTTATGGGAGCTGATAGTCCCACCACACACTAAAAATGCAGGGGGATGATATTTTATAAGTGAAGCGTAGACATGCTGCGCATTTCTTGTTGTATTATGTTTTTCTGAAAAACTATTTGCAGAGAAAACCAACAAAATTCTTACGAACTGAAAATCGTGTCATGTGTTGGTGTATTCGCTGGATGAGCAATATCGTGTTAATTGATACCGCTTTAAAATTCCATATTTAAATGCGTCTTCCTGAAAAAAGTTGGTATTTGGATGAATATCGTGGGGAAGATCGACAAACTTCTAACGAACTGTCTAAAAATCGTAAATAGTGTCGTTTTATGGTTGTGGTACAAGACATTTAAATCTACGTATTTCTCAGTATGTTTCCTAAAAACCGATAAAGTAGCCCTGAACCCATATTTACGTGCGTCTTCTTTAAAATCGGTCAAAAATTATTCACAAAACCGTTATTTAAATGTATCTTGTTAAAGAGTAGGGGAACGGCGCGTCGAAACCCATATTTCTACATGAACGTGGATACTCCGCAAGCCACCGTACGGCGCGTGGCGGACCGTGTCCTGTGCCACCTCTTGTCATCTCCTTTCCTTTCCCACTCGCAAGTAAAGCGAGGAAAAAACGACTCTCTATGTGCCTCCGAATGAGTCCTGATTTCTCGCATCTTACCTTCGTGGTCCTTACGCGCAGTGTTTGTTGGCGTCAGTAGAAACACTCGGCAGCCAACTTGGAATGCCGGTTCTCTAAATTTTCTGAGCAGTGTTCCTCGAAAAGGACTTCTTCTTCCAACCAAGGATTCCAGTTTGAGATATCGAAGCATCTCCGTAACACTTGGGTCTTGTTCAATCCTACTGGTAACAAACCCAGCAGCCCACCTCTGAACGCTTTCGGTGTCTTCGTTCAATCCGACTTGGCACAGACAGCAAGCACTCGAGCAGTAGTCAAGAATAGGTGGTACCAGCGTCCTTCGTGCGGTCTCCTTTAGAGATGAACCACATTTTCCTAATATTCTCGGAATAAACCGAAGTGGACCATGCACCTTCCCTACCACGGTCATCACATAATCGCTACATTCCGTATCACTTTGTAACGTTATGCCTGGATATTTATATATAGTGACTGTGCGAAGCGGGACACTACTAATGCTGTATCTCAACAATGAGGGTGGTTTTCCCTACTCATACGCACTAACTTACAGTTTTTCACAGTGAGAGCTAGTTGTCACATATCACATGAACTAGAAATTTTGTCTAAGTCATTTTGTATCATCTTACAGTTATAAATTTCGACACCTTACCGTACACCACAGCATTATTAGCAAACAACCGCTGCCCACTCTGTCCGCCAAATCATTTATGTATATAAAAAACAACAGTGGACCTGTAACACCTCCCTGGGGCAACCTTGACGATACTCTTGTCTCCGACGGACACTCGCCTTCGAGAACAACGTATTGGTTTCTGTAACTTAAAACGTCTTCAGACCTGTAACATGTCTGTGAATCTTTTCCACTAGTACCTTCGTTAACAGCCTGCAATCGGGCACCACGCCAAATGCTTTCCGAAAGTGTATGGAATCTTCCTGTTGCCCAGTGTATCATTGAAGAAAAGGTCAAACTGATTTTTGCACGAGCGATGCTTTCTAAAACTACGGTGATTCGTGTACATAAGATTCTCGATCTCAAAAAAACTAAAAATTTATTATATTCGAAATGAGAAAATGTTCAAATATTCTGAAGAGAATCGGAGTTACTGGTCTTTAATTTTGTGACTCCACTCTTTCACCCTTCTTATACACAGGAGTCACCTGCTCTTTATCCAGTCACTTGGGACTTTTATCTGCGCAAAAGTTTCGCCATAGTTACAAAGTAGGTAAGAGGCCAATGCCGTAGGGTCCTCTTTTTTAAACCGAATTATGGCTCCACCCAGTCCTGGCTACTTATTTGCATTCAAACCGTTCAGTACCCCAGGGATGCTTATTAGTATGTCGTCCATACTGGAATTTGTCCGATGGTGAAATGACGATATGATTTAAACGATTCTGCTTCGCGAACGTTTTCTCGAACGTGAAATTAGGAACTTCGGCTTTCGTTTTGCTATCTTCAGTTGTTACGCAAGACTGGTCAACGAGGGACTGGATGGAAGCCGTCGTCACCAGCGCGTTCTGTTTGAACCGAGAGTGCAATAGCCTCGGCATCCTTTGCATTTACCCATATCCGTAGTTAAACCACAGTGGGTTTTTTCCAATCCTTAATCCACTTACTAGGCACATAAGTTTCCGGACCACGATTTAGAATATGCTTAAACTTCGCACATAATTCCACAACTCATATCATACTAGAAGTACGTAATGACAGTTCACTGTGAGTTGCTAACAACTGTTTATCTGCTATATGTAGCAAAAACGCAGTCCTAGCACTTTTGACTGATTTATTAACTTTCGTAAGTGTACTTGCTGTAACGACACCATGACGCTAATCCCCGTGCCTATAACGACGTTGTCGCTAAGGTCCAGCCTTCTTGTAGCTACAAGGCCTATGATATTTCCATTCCGTGTATGATGCCAAACTAGTTGCTGAATACAGCGTTCAGAAAACGTTTTCTAAAGTACGTCGCGCGATTGTTTGTCTGCACTCCCTCCATGAATCCATAGGCATCTGAGTCTACTCGGTAGTCTACGTTCCCTCTAACTATTATTGCAAGATCTGGGAATTTATGTTCTACTGACCGTAGACTTTTTGTAAATTACTCTACAGCTGTCACAGTGGAATCAGGTGGCAAATAAAAGCGTCCAACGATTAACTCGGTTTCATCTACACATGTTATACGCGACGAGATAAGTTCACTGCCACCCTCAACTTCGACCTCACTAAATATCTTAGAGTTTTCCACTTCGGGTTTCAGGCAATTCTCGGTCCAAGAATAATTTGGGAGCGAGTATTTGCACTGTGGCGAAATTGCTGCCAGTGAATGTCAGAGTAATCTGTGCTGTTTAGATGTTTGGGCACAGCCTCGTCCCAGCATAAGATGAAATCGAGAAAAAATAAAATAACATTTATGTGCTAAATACTAGTGAAGGAATGCGGCAGAGACGTATCTGATTTATCAGAGGTACACAGGAAAGGATAAAGCAGATTCAATATGTACCTTGTATTGGCGCCTGGTAATGGAAAAAAGTACTAAATAAATATATCCTTGTCTCTGAATAGACACGATATGACATAAGCACCAAATCTAATGAACTAGTATAATAGTCGTATATGAGATGCAACAAAATCAAGGAAAATACAGTAATCATTGTTAACACCAATTGTGTAATGACTGTAATATTATCAACACTTACGTCTGTTCGATTACTTGGAAAAATCACACGGAAACTTTTACGGTAACGTTTTATTACGTGATGGGAAGGTCAGTTTTGTAATAATTCCTGTTTGCTACCTCAGAATGTAACTAATTTTCGTGAACATAATGCAAATGACTTTTTTCAATGCTCATATGTGTGTAAAGTACTCTTCCTCCGAGTTATTGGCAGGTCAGTTTTGTAATAATTCCTGTTTGCTACCTCAGAACGTAACTAATTTTTGTGAACGTAATGTAACTGACTTTATTTAATGCTCATATGTGTGTAGAGTACTCTTCCTCCGAGTTATTGGCATTTTCTGTGCTGCACATTTACGTTAATTTTTAGCAGTCATTCCTGTAACAGTCTCTAAATTCACCTAAAGCTGGACATGCCACCCATATAATCGATAAAACTGGCATCATTAGTCAAGAGAAATAAAATATACCACAAACGGTGCAGTAGGGTAATTGGTTAGTCGTCTTACCTATATATACTGTTTGTAGTCGAGTTTCTGGTCTGAAATTCGTATGTGACGGACCCGCCCAGTATGCACCCAATGTCGTAGCTGTGCAGTAGTCTTCCCGTTCTGGCAGGAAAGAGATACACACAAACATTTTACACAGAGTCCTGACCTAAACGGTCGCCAATTCCACTTTCCTTCCTTTCCCCTCATTAAATTGAAGATCAATTACTACGACTCAATAATATCAAGTTACTTGACTGGAAACTCTTGGGCGAGAGAAGTCGCTTCGCCCATGTTCGCTCAAATGGCTCTGAGCACTATGGGACTTAACATCTGAGGTCATCAGTCCCCTATAAAACTACTTAAACCTAACTAATCTTACGACGTTACACACATCCACGCCCGAGGGAGGATTCGAACCTGCGACCGTAGTGGTCGCACGGTTCCAGACTGAAGCGCCTAAAACCGCTCGACCACAGTGACCGACCTTCCCCATTGTCTTTAAACAAATGTCTGCCAGACTTCCAGGTATAAAATTAATTCCTTTTGAGTTCTCAAGTCCACAAAAGAAAACGATTAGACAGTTACACTTCTTAATCATACTCTGTCTGCCTCTCAATGTCGAAGTCAGCACCTGAAATAAAATTTCTGTGTCTTTGCAGAATTCCAACGATTGTCGTCCCTGAAAATTCTCAAAACAGTCAGAGTCACAGTCGTACACCGTGGGTAAGCCGTCTTGGTTTCTATGACCCACTCACTCAGCAGCATGGGAATCAGTGTCCAAGTAGTGTATTAATTTCTATAAAAGTCCAGAAATTAATGACTCAAAATAGAGCATAAATATCTTTACTGATTTCCCACGATGCAATGTTCCCTACGATTTACGACACACCAATTAATGTTCCGAGCCACAGAGAAGGTAGAAATTAAAATAACCAAAGAACTGAACGTTCCTTTTCCATTTATGAAATTGTATTTGTCCACAAATGATCTTCGTAGCTACATTTGAGGTTACGTTAACCTCTTGCATGAGATGAAATACCGTCATAACTAATCAAATTACATTCCGTATTCAAAATGGCAGCTTACAACAACGCCACTAATTACATATCCACAGCGATCCTACTCTAAGCAGTTGGCAAATATCAGAAGTAAGTCCATAGTACAAGTAATGTTCCACATTCTAGCCACAGAGTTTTTATATCACGCGTCAGAGATAATCTCTTTCTCTATCGTAATCGTAATTAGTCTTAGGTCCATATATATCACTTGCCCAGTTACGAATAAACATTTGCACTAGAAGATAGAAAGTATCAGGGAAAGGGTGATACCACAAATGTCGCTCGTCGTAGCAACAAACTTTAAATGCTAATTACATTTGTTTGCTATCAATTTTTAGGGATTGCATGGTTTTATAAATTTACTGAGTATGAATAACTATTAATCGTGTTCATTTGCAAACATACCAAAATTTGGTATCTCAACCATTTTTTACAAAATTTCTATACATGCTCTCTAGCTTAGCATAGGATTACGGAAAAGCTACCTCGTTTGGTACAATGCTCCTGCCTTTCACACGTGGGGAGGCGTGTATGTCACTCTACCACACATCCATGGATGATCACAATAAATTCAGGTCTACCCACTAGGGAGCTGTATCGCAGAGGGAAATCTTGGAAAACACCGGAATATAACCTCGTAACCTTGACGTATTCGTGATATGTAGATAAAATGGATATTAAAATTTCGAAATTTACACACAAAAATAGAAAACTGTAATAGCATATACAAATCGCCTTGGCTATTTTAAAACGTTAACTAATGTCGTTAGGTACTGTGTTTGAAAGTTGTTAGGTACACTGTTTGAATGTTTAGATTACTAATAGGGTATAAACTACAGTTCGCATGTTTAAAACAGTTCAGTGAACAATTCAAAATAACACTCGGTTGGTTTGAATAGACAGAGTCGACCGAGGTTGATGCTGATGGATGGAGCTGGTCGTCAGATGAATTGCTGGATGCTGGAGGCTGACTGGAACTGTTGGAGGTAGACGTAGGACGAACATTGCGGGAACCAGGTTGTAGAAATTGGGATTATCTTGAACCTCACGGCACCAGACAGGAGCTACAGGACATGAATTTCAAACACTGGATTAGGACGATATCTTTACCTTCGACATTGCAAATGAACGAGTTAGTAGTACATTTCTCCATCGGATAATTGATGAGTTCAGCAGAAAATGGTATAACAGGTGTAGGATTCGTTATGAATAGGAAGGTAGGGCAGAGGGTGTGTTACTGTGAACAGTTCAGTGACCGGGTTGTTCTAATCAGAATCGACAGCAGACCAACACCGACAACGATGGTTCAGGTATACATGCCGACGTCGCAAGCTGAAGATGAACAGATAGAGAAAGTGTATGAGGATATTGAAAGGGTAATGCACTATGTAAAGGGGGACGAAAATCTGATAGTTATGGGCGACTGGAATGCAGTTGTAGGGGAAGGAGTAGAAGAAAAAGTTACAGGAGAAATGGGCTTGGGACAAGGAATGAAAGAGGAGAAAGACTAATTGAGTTCTGTAACAAGTTTCAGCTAGTAATAGCGAATACCCTGTTCAAGTATCACAAGAGGAGGAGGCATACTTGGAAAACGCCGGGAGATACGGGAAGATTTCAATTAGATTACATCATGGTCAGACAGAGATTCTGAAATCAGATACTGGATAGTAAGGCGTACCCAAGAGCAGATATAGACTCAGATCACAATATAATAGTGATGAACAGTAGGCTGAAGTTCAAGGCATTAGCTAGGAAGAATCAATACGCAAAGAAGTGGGATTCGGAAGTACTAAGGAATGACGAGATACGTTTGAAGTTCTCTAACGCTACAGACACAGCAATAAGGAATAGCGCAATAGGCAGTACAGATGAAGAGGAATGGAAATCTCTAAATAGGCCATCACAGAAGTTGGGAAGGAAAACATAGGTACAAAGAAGGTAGGTGCGAAGAAACCATGGGTAGCAGAAGAAATACGAGGCCTGTTTAGAAAGTAAGCTCCGATTGATTGCCAAATTGAAACCACAGTGAACATCAGAAATGTTTTACTTGTAACAATTAGCTACACCTTTCAGCTACTTCTCTACGTAGTCGCCGTTCTGAATTAGACTTTTGTCATAGCGTTGTACCAACTTTTCAATAGCCTCATCATAGAAGGCAGCCGCCAGTGCTTTCCGCCAATTCTCAACGCTGGCCTACACCTCGTTGTCTGTGTCAAAATGTTGTCTTCAAAGACAGCGGTTCATGTGACCAGAGATGAAACTCAGGGGGAGACAATCGCGGACTGTATTGTGGGTAATCTAACATTTCCATTTGAAAGCGATGCAGGAGCATCTTCATTGCCCCTGCAGAATGCGGCTGAGAATTGTCGTGAAGACGAAACAGCACGACAGTTATGTAATGTTAGCTGCATAGCTTCAGGCGAAATTTCTCACCAGGCCCTCGTACTTGGCAGCAGACACTATTTTCTAGATATCTTTACGCACTCACTGCGAGCTCAGAAATGAGAAGAGCGACGTGATGCTAACTGGGGTTATACTAGAGACTCTACCCAACACATCTGTGCAAAGCTTTATCGGATTTTCATAGTCGTTTCCATTTCGCGACCGATCGGAGCTTACTTTCTGAACGCCCCTCGTACTTCAGTTGATTGATGAAAGGAGGAAGTACAAACATGTTCCGGGAAAATCAGGAATACGGAAATACAAGTCGCTGAGGAATGAAATAAATAGGAAGTGCAGGGAAGCTAAGACGAAATGGCTGCAAGAAAAATGTGAAGACATCGAAAAAGATATGGTTGTCGGAAGGACAGACTCAGCATACAGGAAAGTCAAAACAACCTTTGGTGACATTAAAAGCAACGGTGGTAACATTAAGACTGCAACGGGAATTCCACTGTTAAATGCAGAGGAGAGAGCAGATAGGTGGAAAGAATACATTGAAAGCCTCTGTGAGGGTGGAAATTTGTCTGATGTGATAGAAGAAGAAACAGGAGTCGATTTAGAAGAGATAGGGGATCCAGTATTAGAATCGGAATTGAAAAGAGCTTTGGAGGACTTACGGTCGAATAAGGCAGAAGGGATAGATAACATTCCATCAGAATTTCTAAAATCATTGGGGGAAGTGGCAACAAAACGAGTATTCACGTTGCTGTGTAGAATAGATGAGTCTGGCGACATACCATCTGACTTTCGGAAAAGCATCATCCACACAATTCCGAGGACGGCAAGAGCTGAAAAGTGCGAGAATTATCGCACAATCAGCTTAACAGCTCATGCATCGAAGCTGCTTACAAGAATAATATACAGAAGAATGGAAAAGAAAGTTAAGAATGCGCTAGGTGACGATCAGTTTGGCTTTAGGAAAATGAAAGGGACGAGAGAGGCAATTGTGACGTTACGGCTAATAATGGAAGCAAGGCTAAAGAAAAATTAAGACACGTTCATAGGATTTGTCGACCTGGAAATAGCGTTCGACAATATAAAATGGTGCAAGCTAAACAGTGGTGACTAGTGAAGACCCCGACAAAAGGCAGTGAGAAGAGGTACTTGTGCTGTCGCTTGGCTTAAATCTGAGAAATTAAACGTTAAATTTGAGAGCCTTTCTGCAACTGAGGTAACTCTTTCCCATTGAAGGCTTCTGTAAGCATCAACTACTTTTCATGCCGTTGTCTAATTATGCTGTTAACCATTATTTGATACTGTGAGGGCTGAGGTATAAGACTGTGTAATATCAGACACAGTGGGCTTATAGTGGTGTTGTATAGGACGTTCGCCATCTCTGAGAGGTGTGTGTGATTTAAGGTGACACTGCTGTAAAAAGGTTTAATCCGAACCTGTAACATTTTCAGTTGCTTACTGCTCTGTCTGCAGTAGAGGGACAAAATGTGAACGATATTCCTTAATAAAATTGCTACAGACCTTAAACAAGAACATTACTGATGTCGACAGGGTACACGAAGCAAAATACAATTCAAGCAAGAAGCAAAAAAATTGATCAAACTTTGGGTTTTAATAACGAAATAAAAGGTTTCCCCACAAGTCTCTCGCTCGAGAAAGTCCACCAAAGAAATGACGGAAACAAAACTAATAGAGAGTGGTCGACACAGCACTACCACAAAGCTGTTCTGGGAAGCCCTGACACTCTTCAGTCTCAGTCGGAAGCTACCACTGCTCACGATCCGGAATTACTAGCAGACGAGGAGCGAGGATGTTGTGGCTGGGCTGGCAGATCCCTACAATTCCGGGTTGCGTGACGAACTGCCCCCTGGCCGGCGGTGCACCGGCTTATGCCGGTGGGTGGGTGGATCTTCTGGGACTAGTTTAGATCACGTGAGTGGCTTGGGAAAATAGTCCGCTTGTTGATCGCGACCTGTGACACTGCTGTCGATCCGCGGCGCTCAGGTAGCGAGCCTTAGCGGTCGTTGGCTGAGACACGAGTCTGTTTTCGTCTCTGGCAGCGGGCTTTGTTGTACCGTAGACATCTGCTTTGTTCTCACATGCTGTGATGAAGAAATTCCGCGTCTCTGTTCTGTCATACGGAATGCCGATTTCTCACGAAACCTTGGCACTACGTTCAAAATATCACAGAAATCTCTAGAGCTATCGATATTTGGATAGACTGTATCGTTCAAATGGTTCAAATGGCTCTGAGCACTATGGGACTCAACATCTCAGGTCATAAGTCCCCTAGAACTTAGAACTACTTAAACCTAACTAACCTAAGGACATCACACACATCCTTGCCCGAGGCAGGATTCGAACCTGCGACCGTAGCAGTCGCACGGTTACGGACTGCGCGCCTAGAACCGCGAGACCACCGCGGCCGGCTAAACTGTATCGACACAGTTGGCACAAAGTCAACATTTATCATAAGGAAGTGATTCTAATTAGGGATTTACGATACTGGCATAACTTTGATTCTGATTTCGATTTTTACATCCAAATCTGCCCTCGATGGCTGACAACAATAGACGAAAGACATCGATTTTAAACAATGATTTTTGAGAATGGCGTACAAAGAAATATACAAATGCATCTAATACATTAGTTTATTAGTAAATATAACTATAATTTTCATTATAATTCCACAAATTTTAGCGTACAGATTATAACAACAATATTTTTGAGAGAAAAGCCCTCTTTAGTTTATCGTATTGGAAGAATATACTTTTCCAAACGGACTTTCAGAAGCGCCAATCATTTAATTTCATACTTGTGATGGACTTTTAATATCTAGAAGGCAATTCTTCAGTTAATATCTGAGCTGTGATGATAGGTCTCCCCATGTTCAAGTTCGGAAACTACTCATTGCCTAAAATATTTCTTAATAATCACTCCAAAAATGGAACTTTCTTACTACATTTTACTGTGATGTATCGACGTATTGCACACACTCACTGATACTCCTTTCAACAGCTCCAAGCAAATCTTTGATTTGACTGCTTTGTATATTCCAGGCATCTTGTGAGTGTCTGTCCTTAAGTCATCTGCCGAACAACGTTGTAATGACAAATAAGTCAACATGTTCAGCTGATAGTAAGCGCTTTTTGATTTCTGTTTTCACGTAACTCTACTGAATCCGTTCAAAAAGGGTGTACTGGCTGGATACCACATGCCTTGATTTTCAGCTGCTCGTTATTATGGGTACTTTGCTGCTTAGAAAGTAATTTTCTGGGCAAATTGCGCGACTGGCCACTTCTTTAGTCCACAGACTGGCACAAAAATCCATCAGATCTTGAAAATCCGTAATTATCAGCATGAGTGGAGCAACAACTTGGCACTTTGTGACACTGTACAATACTCCTTTGATCAGTGTGCATCGAGCGACGTAGTGATGAATTGCTGAGACTCACCGTAATATACACTTAGGTGACAAAAAGCCGTGGTATAGCGATATCCACGTATAAAGATGGCAATAGTACCACGCACACAAGGTATATAAGGGCTGTACATTGGCGAGGCTGTCATTTACAACTAGGTGATCCATGTGAAAATGTCTCCGACGTGCTATGGCCTCAACACGGGATTTAAGAGGCATTGACTGCGAAATGGTACTTGGAGGTAGACGCATTGATCATTTCATTTCGGAAATCGGTAGGAAATTAAGTTTTCCGAGATCCTCAGTGTCAAGAACGTACCGAGAGTATCACATTTAAGGCATTACTCCTTACCACGGACAACGCAGAGGCAGATGGTCTTCACTTAACCACCGGAGCAGCGGCGGGGGTTTGCGTAGAGTTGTAAGTGCTGATAGACAAGCAACACTGCGTGAAATAATGGCAGAAATCAATGAAGGACATACGACGAAAGTGTCCGTTACAGTTGTGTGACGAAATTTGGTGTTAATTTTCTACGGCTGTGGCCCTTGTTGACAGCACATCTCCTGTGCTGCAATGGTGCAAGTAATTTAAATGCAAATCCAGTATGTCGTATGTGTTTCAATATGTTTGTGAGTGTGCGTTTGCTTGAGACATGGCGGGAGCTCTCTTGCCAATCATAGCGCTCGTTACTACGGTGTGCGACTACCGAAGTCAATGGAGAGACTGTATGCAAGTGGCGGAGGTGCATAGGGTGACACAGGACACGGGAGTGTGGGACGGGAAGGCGCGACGGACGGTCGCAGGTAAGACATGGAGAGTGTTGAGCAGTTTGCGCATGGGCGCGGAAGATAGAAATATTTCGTAGTTCCGCCTTGTGCACTTGTGAGATTTGCGTGACTTCTGCAGTGAATATCGCGCGAGCTGTATTGTGGCACATAACTAATTACGTGAAGTAGCTATCTATTGGTTCACTGTTACGCAACTTATATTTTATGTAATTGCGGACCATCGACACCAATAAGTGTTTTGCAGTAATAAATCTCATTCATAAGGGTACTTCTGCTATCGTACTCATCATTTAAGGTCGTTAAAATAGTACCTGCAGGTATTATTTAATTGCAATCTTTCATTTATAAATTTCTATGTTACATTCCTAATTCGCAATTGCTGAGTGATAGGAACCTTCCACCATTCGATTCGTGCGTGTATTCATATTGTATACTGTAGACTCAGCAGTATTTGGCATGTAATGTGGCAACTATATATCCCAGCCCCTAGACAACGAAACCAGCCAAAACTCTTAATATTTCAACTCTGAGTCTTAGGGTATGTAGTTGAGGCCACAGTTTCTATGAGAAAGTCCGCAGCACTAAAATACTACCTTCATCGACGATTATAGGTGCATTTTTTTCAGTCTCAAGTGTAGAATCTAGCGAATACAACAGATTCAGAAGATGATATGACCACTCAGTACAGCTAGCGGTCGACATCTCGCTGCAAACAATATGTGGGACGCCAGCAGGCCACGGGAGACCACAGCTGAGGCTGACCCGGCCGCCGAAGCAAAGGTGGTCTAGAGAAGCCCGCGGGAAACTCAACTTCTCCAGTTCATTGCCTAAGGTCCTCTTGCATTATCTGGACACTTGGTGTCTGCAGTGTATTATTGAAGGAGCGAGACAAAAGGCTGAAAGCAGACCAGCACATATCAGACAGCCATACGAGTGAACTCATGCCCTATCATGGTGAGCGCCATTCATCGGTGCCTCAGGCACCCAGGTATTTGATCTGCCACAACACATTCAGCCCCGTTCTCGTTTTCCACCAGCTGCATGCCCACCCGTAATTAATTAATGTTTACGTGGTTTGTGTCAGGTCATCTGTGCCAATCTTCATCGGATTTTTATTGTGGTTTATATTTCGCACCTAATTGGACCTTACTTTCCGAATAGCAGTCGTATGTGCTGTAGAATGACTGTAGAATGATATAATTTATTGTTTGATACTGTCCGCAAAATGTGTTGCTAATGGAGTTAGTAGTAAAGAAGTTATAAATGCTGAAGTTTATTGCATGTACAGCAAAAACGGTTAATTGTTTTGTCGGAGTTATCAGCGGGAAAAGGTTTCGGAAAGGTTTGAAATTATGTGTGCAGGTTCGCTGGAAGTCGTTAGGTGCTCTCATTTTCAAATACATGATAAATGTAGTCTGGATAATTTGCGCTCCATGTGTTACGCTGCCTCAACATGTACCACAGGATATGAGTGGTGTAGGGCTTAGTCTAAGGTTTCTGCAGTCCTTGGCTTACTTCGTCAAACAAGCCAAATATATCTTCCTAGACAACAGACAAAGGCAATTTGACAAACTGAATTTAAATATGTTTCTAGAACATAGGCATTAGAACAAGACAACAAATGAATTAAACGATCTTCGTTGTAAAGATAAAACATTTAAAAATAAACACCACCGCAGTAACACTAAAACTGGGGGAGGGGGAAGGGGGGGGGGCTACAAGAAGAATGCGGCCCCTTCACAATGTTCGGCGTCTGGCCAAATATAAACAGTAACGCTAAAATGAAGATAGCTTCCAACTGAAACAACTTAATCCAATAATAAACCAGAAAGCGTCCCACAGTTATAATTGGGGTTTCATATGTTTGAACATAAACTAAATCTTAGACTTACTGACCACTCACTTCTTCAGCTACTCTCCACAAACAACGCTACTACCAGTCAACTAAAATGCAGCCTACACAAAATAGCTGTGGCAATTCTCTACACGATTTTATAGTTCTGGGTACACTCACAGTGTAATAATAACGATCAGAATTAAGATAACTCTGTTTTCGAGTAAAAAAACACAAAAGCAGAACAAAAACGCAAGACAATATTCATAGGTCCTTCCACGTCGAATACGACAGTTAAATTGTTTCACTCAGTGCATTCCAGTGGTGCCCTTTACTTTACCATAAACAAAACCTAAATCAACAGAGCCGTCCAATTTTTTTATATATGACTCCTAAGAACACTAAAATATGATATAATTTAAAACTACAGTACAATATTAATTACAGAGAATGTCACACATTAAGAGTCCAACGTTTAGCTGCCAGGTTGCTACGGTTTTCGCTGCAAACAAGACTTCCAGGTCACAAGGTTCGCTCAGTGTACTGCAAACCAGAAAGCCTTCAGAGTCCTACCTGCCACACGTTCACAACAGCCATCATCACTTATACTCCACTCCCAAAAATTAATCTTGCATCTTGTCATCCGTGTTCTCAACCCGTTGAGGGCCTTCCAAGTCCCGAATTTGAGATTACAGCCTGATATTAGCTTCTCTTTCGCCATCCATAATCCTCGAGGAGACTTTGTCCTCTACAGCACAGTTCTGCGGGATTCTTCTGAAGTTAGAATTGGCACCGTAAGCAGTAATATTTTCCATAATTTCAGTCATGGTGGATAAGCTTGAACTCTGAACAATGGATGTCTTGAATATATTACATGTCTCTTGCCTTCATTCTCTGTTGTTATTTGTCTTCTTACATCTAGAGTACTACTCCAGTGAGTGGAAAGATGTTGATTGCATTTGATGTTAAGCACCTGACGACTGCGTACATGAAACATACCCAAAAGTTTTTTTTTTTTTTTTTTTTTTTTTTTTTTTTATCCGGATTAGGTCTCAGGTGGTTGTCGTCATAATACGAGGGTGTTCAATAAATAATGAAACACATTCTTTTTTCATAGCCAATCTCGCTTGAAAAAATGTGGTGTTTGTTGTGGGTCGTCGTGAAACATTTACGCTGCAATTTCAATAATTTCATGAAGTTTCAATAAATGTTGGTGCTATATGTAGACCTCAAAGTGGCGCCTGTAATGGAGGTGGGTTCAAAGCAGAGAATTGTCTTGGAGTTTCCTTTTTTGCGGAAAACTAGAGCATCGCATATATTCGTATGTGCTTGCAGAGTCTCTAAGGAGACATGGAAGTGAACAAAAGCATGGTGAGTCGTAGGGCGTGGCATCTGTCAACAACGCAACAAGGTCGCCCAAACCTGTCCGATCTCCCATGTGCCGGCCGACAGCACACATCTGTGCCTCCCATAGTGTTGGAACGTGAAGAGACTCTCATTCGAGGTGATCGACGGATCACAATCAAATACCTCGTGGCTCAACTGGACGTCTCCGTTGGCAGTGCTGACACACTAGTCCATCATTTGGGGTATTCAAAACTTTATGCTCATTGGGTTCCTCGTCATCTCACAGAAGACCATGAAGAGCAATGATCTGTGCAGAAATGCTTGAGCGTTACGAGGCTGATCGTGAGACATTTTTGTAGAACATCGACACACGTGATCAAACATTGGTTCATCACTTCGAGCCGGAAACAAAGCGCCGATCCATGGAGTGGTGCCACACCACCTCTCCTCCGAAGAAAAGTTCTTCTCAAATTGTGAAATGGTTATTCTGTTTGATGTTTTTCTTCATGGTTCAAAGATCAGTTCCGAAGACTATTCTGCTACCCTCAGAAAATTGAAGAAATGACTTCAGCGGATTCATCGTCAAAAAATGCAAAAGAACGTCTTCTTTCCCGTGACAACGCAAGCCCTCACACAAATCTCTGCCTCCGAGAGAAGCTCACTAGATACCATTGGAATGTTCTTCCTCGTGCGCCCTACAGCCTCGATCTCGCACCTTCCATCTGTTTTTCACAATGAAAGATGCATGTGTATTGAAGCTGTACGTGGATGATGGGGATGTTATTGATGGAGCAAGACGTTGACTTCGATGTGGAACAGTAGTGTATCATGCTGGCCTATAGGCCCTTTCAGTAAGGTGGCGTAAGGCCGTCACGTTGAACAGAGATTATGTTGAACAACAGGATGTTGAAGCCAAACGACTGGGGAATAATATGGTATATTGGAATCATGCGCAAAACCAACCAGCTTTCAGAAAATAATGTGTTGCGTGGATTCTGCTACTTCAAATGTCGCTCCCTGTGCAGCCACGGCTGTGTCATCTGTATACCTCAAGGACCAGAATCCAGTGGTGAGTGGCTTATGATGGTGTATGTACAGGGTGTTTCAAAAATGACCGGTATATTTGAAACGGCAATAAAAACTAAATGAGCAGCGATAGAAATACACCGTTTGTTGCAATATGCTTGGGACAACAGTACATTTTCAGGCGGACAAACTTTCGAAATTACAGTAGTTACAATTTTCAACAACAGATGGCGCTGCAAGTGATGTGAAAGATATAGAAGACAAAGCAGTCTGTGGGTGCGCCATTCTGTACGTCGTCCTTCTGCTGTAAGCGTGTGCTATTCACAACGTGCAAATGTGCTGTAGACAACATGGTTAATTCCTTAGAACAGAGGATTTTTCTGGCGTTGGAATTCCACCGCTTAGAACACAGTGTTGTTGCAACAAGACGAAGTTTTCAACGGAGGTTTAATGTAACCAAAGGACCGAAAAGCGATACAATAAAGGATCTGTTTGAAAAATTTCAATGGACTGACGGATGAACGTGCTGGAAAGGTAGGACGACCGCGTACGGCAACCACAGAGGGCAACGCGCAGCTAGTGCAGCAGGTGATCCAACAGCGGCCTCTGGTTTCCGTTCGCCGTGTTGCAGCTGCGGTCCAAATGACGCCAACGTCCACGTATCGTCTCATGCGCCAGAGTTTACACCTCTATCCGTACAAAATTCAAACGCGGCAACCCCTCAGCGCTGCTACCATTGCTGCACGAGAAACATTCGCTAACGATATAGTGCACAGGATTGATGACGGCGATATGCATGTGGGCAGCATTTGGTTCACTGACGAAGCTTATTTTTACCTGGACGGCTTCGTCAATAAACAGAACTGGCGCATATGGGGAACCGAAAAGCCCCATGTTGCAGTCCCATCGTCCCTGCATCCTCAAAAAGTACTGGTCTGGGCCGCCATTTCTTCCAAGGGAATCATTGGCCCATTTTTCATATCCGAAACGATTACTGCATCACGCTATCTGGACCTTCTTCGTGAATTTGTGGCGGTACAAACTGCCTTAGACGACACTGCGAACACCTCCTGGTTTATGGAAGATGGTGCCCGGCCACATCGCACGGCGGACGTCTTTAATTTCCTGAATGAATATTTCGATGATGGTGTGATTGCTTTGGGCTATCCGAAACATGCAGGAGGCGGCGTGGATTGGCCTCCCTATTCGCCAGACATGAGCCCCTGTGACTTCTTTCTGTGGGGACACTTGAAAGACCAGGCGTACCGCCAGAATCCAGAAACAATTGAACAGCTGAAGCAGTACATCTCATCTGCATGTGAAGCCATTCCGCCAGACACGTTGTCAAAGGTTTCGGGTAATTTCATTCAGAGACTACGCCATATTATTGCTACGCATGGTGGATATGTAGAAAATATCGTACTATAGAGCTTCCCAGACCGCAGCGCCATCTGTTGTTGAAAATTGTAACTACTGTAACTTCGAAAGTTTGTCTGACTGAAAATGTACTGTTGTCCCAAGCATATTGCCACAAACGGTGTATTTCTATCGCTGCTCGTTTAGTTTTTATTGCCGTTTCAAATATACCGGTCATTTTTGAAACACCCTGTATTACCCAACAGAGTTCCCAGCACTCTCGCCATTCTTCTACATTCTTCAACGACACTTTTTCCCATTTAGAGGACGAAATGTCATTTGTTTTGCAGCAGACCATGAATAAACTGCGTCACTCAGTATCCTCAGCTGTTGTCTACAGCCGACGACTATTCCGGTGTCAGTCACTAAAGCGCACTGTTGGTGTTCCTCTTGTAAGAGATGCCCCTGATGTGTAACTTCTGGAATAGCAGTCCTCTAGCTCGGGAGAGACGCCAACCACCCATATGGCCTGTCGTGCCCACACACGGCGACCACGCCGCACCTGGACCGTTAGTGACACCCGAGCCTGGACGCCTCAGCACACTAGTCCGCCAACAGGATTAGTACATCTTGGCTGTCAACCAACTGGCTAAGTTGAGTCCTTCCGTCCTCGCATCTTTGACTCCTACCACTGCGACACCTTAGACCTGCTACGCTACTTTAGACTAGTCAAGCAGACGCTGAAGGAGGACGCTCTCCTCTATGTCGGCGTATCTCCCACTCCGCTAGTCACACCTCCGAACGCAGCCCGCTACATAAACTGCACCTGCCAGCCCCAGCATTGTCACACCTCGCGCTCACCATTGTCGACCTCACAGCCTTCTCGGCCACACCACTGGCCTCTCGGAGAAGCTTTCACTTTTTGAGCAGAACACATGACTGGCCTCCCATTACCTCTGGTCCCATCAGGTAATTTCGGGGCATCTGTAGATACAGCACATGAGGCCACGGATTGCGCCCTCCAACCAAACACTTGCTTCAGATCAATCCCAACACGGTCAGCTAATGGGCAAGAAGACCGATGCGTCCCGAATATCAAGTTCACTTCTACTTATGTCACCCGCATATTTTTCGAAATTTCTTAGGCTCATAATTCTATTGCATATAAGATACTATTAAATGGCCTGGAAGTATTAGGAATAAGATTGGGAGCTTGTGACTAGTTCCGATCATAATTCGCAGATACAGCACAAAGAGTGGAGATAGCACATACCTCAAATAAGTCAAAACTTGTAGTAAACACCTATTATAGCCCAAATAAATTTCTCAGGTTTGCATTTTAGGACCTATACTGTTCCTCAAACACGTCAAGGACGTTTCCAGTAGTAATAGTCATAGGGGAAGAATTCTGTTTTCTTGTGACAGTAAAATAACAGTCACTGAAGTAACAGGAGAACCGTTGAAGAAAAACAACTAAAACCGTCGCAGAAGTTAACATTGACCAAGAAAGTGGCAGTGAACGTGAAGAAAACAAATGCCGTGATTTGTAGTTTGAAGAGGGAAAATGACACTCTTACATTAAATGTAAGTTTCAGTTTTATGGACTGCATAACAAACGAAAAATTTCTAGAAATGAACACCCATTCTCAGTCGAAGTGGTTTGAGTAAAATGTACTTAAAAAACAGAGTGTCTCCAGCACCTTTGTCCTCAGAGTCTTTTCAGTGTGTAACAGCCAGTGCCATCTAGTTACATACTATTCATATATACACTCAGTTATCGCCTATGGAATTCTATTCTGGGGTACAAATGCACAAAATATGAATAAAAGAGGGGCCCCTCCCACCAGAGGTGCGACTCCTCACGTGGGAATGGGTGTGTGGGTTGTTCTTAGCATAAGTTAGTTTACGTTTTCTTTTTTTTAAGTAGCGTGTAAGTTTAGGGACTGATGACCTTAGCGGTTTGGTCCCTTAGGAATTTACACACATTTGAACAATTATGAATAAAATTTTCAAATTCCAGGAAAGGCATATGAGGATAATGACCAAAACCAGTAGAGCTCATTGTAAAAAAGAACGGTTCAAACACTGGGGATTTTAACTTTACCTTAGAATACCTTTACGAGTCAGCTGTACACATCAAAGTAAAATTGATAATAATTACTGCACAAACAGCTATGACCATGACGATGAAACAAAATCAAGACTGAACTGACATTTACAAATAAAGAACAAACATAAAATTCAAAACAGCATTATCTGTCAACTAATAAAACTATACAATAAGTCAATGGAGAGGGTAGAAATTGCTAAAACTAGTTTATTTAAAAGGTAGTTAAATAGTGCTTGTTAAGCCAAACGTTTTATACATTGGAGCATTACTTAGACGACACAGAGTAGGTGCTTCTAAAACAAGTAAAACCCGTAAAAAAGTAACACAAATAATAACAACTATAACAAAACATATAAACTTCAACGTAACACTTTCACACTATGGTTTTTACTTCCTTTGTAATTTTTAGGAAAAACTTGTTCCTAGAACTATACAATGTACGATTCGAACACCTTGTCCTGTTTCTGAGCTTAATACCTCATTCGTTACAGAGGGACGTTTATTCAGATTTCAGACCAGCAAATGGGAAGTTGTTGTGAAGAAAATGGTTCTTATATCAGACCATAGTATATATAGTGTTGAAAACAATATATGTGTAGTGTGTGTAGTGTGAGCATTGAGTGAGAGCGGAAAATGAATGATCAGTGTAGCATTAGCTTTTTTCATCATTAAATAACTTATTGGGCAACGGTATTGTAGATCAGACGTAAACCAAGTGAGGTAGAACTGTTGTAAACGGAGTGTCTTTGTATTCGGGAGAGTAGTTCACATTACTATTAATGTGAAATCTTATGTATAATATAACGAGTCCTTGAGAAGTGTAACTAATCTCTCCATTGAGCTCAGATCATAATTAAATTTTACAGTCCAACTTAGCTCTTTGTAAGAAACGTAGGAAGCCGAAACCAATTAATGTCGAAGATGTACAGTTCCCGCAGATGCTGCATTAGAATAAGTTATGGGTTTTGATTAGTAGGAACATGTAACAGTTATAAACATGAAAAAGGTTTTTACAAAAGTTACACATGTTTCAGCATACATGCTGTACAATAAATAGAAGCGTAAAAACTAAATGGAAAGAGGGAACACTCATGAAGTTCTATAAAGTAATGGCTGTGTCTGCTTTTTTCTATTGATCTGAAGCATGAGCGTTGAGAAATATCGATAAAAACAGGATAGTGGCTGCCGAAGTTAGATTCTTAAGAACAGCATGAGAATGTACCCTTTGAGGTAAAATGCACTCCGTCTTCAGGCCAAAAGTGGCCCATCGGACCATCCGAATGTCATGTCATCCTCAGCTGAGGATGTGGGTAGGAGGGGCGTGTGGTCAGCACACAGCTCTCCCAGTCGTTAAGATGGTTTTCTGTGACGGAGCCGCTTCTATTCGGTCGAGTAACTCCTTAATTGGCATCAAATTGAATTAAAATGGCAAATTAAAAGGAAGAAAAAGTGAGAAACTATTTGGAAGATAAAATTGTAAACTGTAGAGATGATTAGTGAAAGCATGTTGACAGAGTGCCGAAGGAGAACATCCCAAAAGAGAGTTGTATGATAGGCCTAAGGGAACAAGATACTCGAGAAAATCAAGGAGATGATGGTCAAACATGTTATGAAGCCGGAAAAGGCCACTTTGCTCAATCCATAGACTGCAGAAGAAGAAGAAGATCTAGCGAAAATGAGCATTTGAGCAACCTCTCATCTTGGTGGCACAAGCGGCTCTGTGTGTTGCTTGGGCCTTAAACCCGTGCAGATAACAGCATGCACACGGTAAAGAATGCAAGTATCAATGCAGGTGACAGTTGCTATTCGTTTGGTTTTCGCCGCCCCACATGCAGTATGTCGCCACAGACATACACGACTGTTCTGCCTCTGACTGACAGGGCACAGTGACATAAGAACACCGAATGGCAGTGTAGAGGACAAGGGGTAATTGTTAGGAAAAATGGTGCAAAATTGTGATTCAGTGTGTTACACTGCGCGATAAGCCAGCCTCACAGCAAACAGCAGACGAAGGCCGGCCAGCGCGTTACACAGGTGACACAGTTTAGCAACGAGCATCGGTATGTGTGTACATGCGCGGCAGCCATAAGAACGCAGCATTAGCAGAATTACGCAGGTGCAGGCCAACTCATCGAGAACCCTCTAATAAACACGTTGCCGCGTAACGGGCGGATTCAGCAGCGGTCTGCAATATTTAAGGGCATCAGAGGTGGGCGTCAGCATTCGGTTCGACTGATTAGGCGTTCAGTTGATGTCACGTCGTCGTCATCAGTGACGCTGTCTCCGAGGACTGGCCGGCGGAGGGCGTTGCCTGCTGCTGCACCGGCGACTCCCAGCATCGTCACGAGCTGCCACATCTGCAGGAGGCGCGCTGGGCCGGGCCTCGTGCCACTAACCTCCTACCGCCTGCGCAGCCACTTACTGAGTGCGGCGCCACATTCCCCGGACTGCACGCATCAGCATGTCTCCACCACGACACGAGTGGTGGGGCTGAGGTACCGGAAAACGTATTGGAAGAACTTACAATAAAGAGGAAGATTGCTAAAAATAGCCACCTTCTTCTACCCAGCCACACCCTACAACCCCGACCACGTCACCCGCTCTGGTCATCCTATTACAAGTAGTGTCATTCGGGCAACCAGCGCATCACACACTCCTGCTACAATCGGTGACGGTAGTGGTCTTCTCCCTGGATTTGGAGGAAATTGTGGCTGGTAATCGATGAGTGTATGTGGCACCTGGAAAGGCAACAATGGATCAGCAACTCCTGCAACATGACAAGTAAGTGTCAATTATTCGTTAGGTGGTTTGGCTGAACCTGTAGCATAGTCCGTCTTCCCTTCCTGTTCTTCTTTCTGGGCTTCCTGCAGTCTTGATTCGACAGCTGGTAGTGATGGAGCAGTCTGTGTCAGCCGAGGTGTCTATTCAGCAGCTACTTGAGCGAGTGTCAGAATTGGAGATAGAGCTTGCTCGGTCTAAAGAAGCGAACAAAGAACGGTTTCCCATTAATGCAGTAATTCTTGACACTAACGCTGCGTCTTTGGTCACCCTTTTATCAGAAAATGCTGGGGAGGATGTTATGATTCTTTTTGGGACCTTAGCACGGCCGCTAAATTGGGAAATAGGGTTGAGAAACACTTTTCCATGTGGCTAAGTTGAAAGTAACTGAGGATGCCAGAGCATACGTCACGTGCCATGAAGAATTAAGTGACATTTGAAGTATCCAAAAAAGGGTTGCTGAAAAGATGTCGGAGGAAAGATACGTCTAGATAATATCGGGAACAATTGAATAGAATGTAACAAGGGAATGCGGAATCAATAGAAGCTTTTGTAGATCGAATTCGAAAAATTAATATTAATACCTATGAGCTAATGGATTCCGATAGGGTTAATGAAGCAATTCTGCAGGAAGCTGAGCAGAGGGCACTAGACGCATTTTTGCAGGGAATACAACCTGAAACCTCCTGCAAGATTAGGATGGAATTCCCTAAGACTCTCAGTGAGATAGTCGGAATCACTGTGGTGTTAGAGGAAGTAGAAGCAGTAACAAAGACGTGGGACAGGAAAACAGTGTTTCATGCAGAAATAAAATGTTTCAAATGTGGTCGGATGGGACACATTAGACGCAATTGCAAGGAAGTGCAGTGGAGGAAATGCAGACGTTGGGGTCATATGGAGCGTAATTGCAAGGGGTCTTGGCAGAAACACGACTGGAAACCGCAAGATGGGCCTCACCCCCCTCAGTTAAACGGGGCATGGGGTGGTGTGACCACTGTGCAACACCCCCGGTAAGGATTAATGCTTGTGCAGAATCAGTGGCAGTTTTTTTTCTGGCCGCTTTGGTGAGGGGAAGACGGTGCAAATTTTTATTGGATACAGGGTCTCCAGTATCAGTGGCGAGTAGAAATGTACTCGGTAAAGTAGAAGTAAAACCACCACACTGGGCGTTAAGTGGCTTGGCTGGGGGACAGCTTAAGTCACTGGGGCCAGCGATGTTAAACTTCCGAGTGGAAATGAGGAACTTCCAGGTGAAGGTTGAAGTTCTTCCAGTTGTTGGCAGCAGCTCTGATATCATACTCGGACTGGATTTCCTGGTTGGTCATCACGTAAAAGTTAACGTGGAACGGCATACAGTAGAACTGGATGGAATATAATTTCGCCTATGTTCTGCAGCCGAAAAACCATTACTGTCGCAAGGAATCGCCCAGACGTCGGGTGGGCAACCTAAACTGCGTATAAGGTCCCATAGGGTTAACTCGCAGGATACTATACCGAAGGGTATAGGGAAAATAATCTGGGCAGATGTTGGAGCTAGCGTGCCGGTGAATTCGTTGTGTGTCGTTGAACCTCTGTCTGAGAATGAGCCGCTGGATAAAGTGAAGTGTTTTACGAGCCGTAGCGTGTCCTACGTGCGGGTCAGTATTTATAATTTTGGCCTTGAAGAGGTGCAGTTAGGACGGGGTACCGTAATAGCGAATCTGGAGATAATAGGGGAAGATGAACTGGATTAGGATTTCGCAGCAGTTTACACACTGCCGGAGAGTCAGGTCGGCTGGTCCGCACTGAGGGGTAGAGTAGCACATTTAGAAGAGCAAGACAGAGAAGTCATGGAGAACCTTTGATGGAATATAAAGAGTTATTTAATTCTCATTGTCCACTGCCCGCCACACTGTTAGTTGAGCATTACATCCGCACAGGGAATGAAGCACCGGTGTATAAACGTCCGTATCGTCTTCCAAAAAGTTTGCAGCCTGTCGTGGAAGAATTTATTAATCAGCAGCTTAGGGATGGGATAATAGAAACCAGTAGTAGTCCCTGATCCGCTCCTGTCGTAATAGTGGGTAAAAAATCACCTGATGGAGGCAAGGCATATTGTTTTTGTTGTGATTATCGTTTCCTGAATCAAAAAACTATATCGGATGCATGCCCAATGCCTAATATCACTGAAACTCTGGATAATTTGGGTCAGTGTCGGTACTTCACGACCTTGGATCTTCGAAGCGGGTGCCACCAGTTTGAGGTCGCCCCGGAAGGCCGACTGAAGACAGCATTTTCAACACCTACAGGTCATTTTCAGTATCGAAGAATGCCTTTCGGACTCAAAAATGCTCCGGCAACCTTCCAACGGTTACTAGATAGCGTGTTACTAAGGCTGAAACCACATCAGTGAATGGTATATTTGGACGACATTATAGTTTGCTCAAAGTATGTGCAAGAACATGTGTGCCGTTTGCGAGAAGTTTTCGATCGTCTGAAAGCAGTGTGATTAACTCTTCACATGGAAAAATGTCATTTTTTGTTGCAAGAAGTCCGTTATTTAGGTCAAATTATTGGCCAGGAGGGTGTCTGCATGGATCCAAAACATGTAGACGCGGTAATGAATTTTCCGGCACCTACAAAAGTAAAAGAGTTGCAGTCTTATTTAGGTCTCGTCAATTTTTACCGGAGGTGTATTCCAAAATCTGCGGAAATTGCAAGGCCCCTCTTGCAGTTGTTGAAGAAGGGAGCAAAATTTCACTGGTCAGCAGAATCCAAAGAGGCTTTTCAAAAGTTACAAAATTTGTTAACATCTAGTCCGGTTTTGGCTTTTCGAGATTTTAGTAAACAGTTTATATTATCTTGCACCTCTAGCAATTTTCCTTTGGGTATTGTATTATCTCAGGAAATAGATGGGCAGGAACACCCTATAGCATATGCTTCCAGACAGCTAGACAGTGCAGAAAAAAATTACTCAAAAACCGAGAAGGAGTTATTGACATTAATTTTCGGAATAACCTATTTTTGTTGTTATATGTATGGACGACGTTTCCATGTGATTACTGACCATGCAGCACTTAAGTGGTTATTAGGGCTTAAAGACCCAACGACTAGATTAACTGTGGGCTTTGCGTCTTAATGAGTACGATTTTGAAGTCATTCATCGACCGGGTAAATCGCATGGAAACGCGGATGGTGTGAGTCGTAAAGTATGCGCCATGGAATGCACAGGAATAAATGAGAACGAATGGGTGGAGGCACAAACCGCCGACACAGATTGTCAACGATTTACTGCGCAGCGACAGTTCGTCGTGGAAGACGGGATATTGTACTGTAAAACTTGGAAAGGTCCACGCATAGTCGTACCAGAAAAACTGCGAAGCGAAATTTTAAGGCGAGCACATGATTCAATGTTTTCTGGCCATTCAAGTCGAAGAGCAAGGGAAAGGAGGGTAGCACAGAGTTATTGATGGTCAACGCGTAGGTAGATGTCGATCAGTACATGAAGAATTGCATTCCGTGTGCTCAACGGGCGGAACTGAGTCATCAGAAAATTGTGTTGCAACGACTACCGGAAGCGGATAGACCTCTACAATTACTGGCTGTAGACGTCTTAGGACCGTTTGTGCAAACACCAGCTGGTAGTCGCTATGTTTTAAAAATAATAGACCATATTTCGCGCTATGTGTCTGTGACAGCTATTCCGGACCAGAGAGCCGAAACAGTGGCTCACGCTATGGTACATCAATGGATATTGAAATTCGGAACACCTTAAACTATAATTACAGATCAAGGGACATACTTTATGTTCGATTTGTTGAAACAGTTATGCAAGTTGTTGCATGTAAAGAAATTGTGAACGCGCGCGTTATACCCACAGGCTAATGGTCGGCCCGAGAGAGTTCATCGTACAATAGCTAAGATGTTAAGTTATTATGTATATTCGCAACACAAGAATTGGGATAACCTATTGACGTTTGTAAACGCGGCGTATAACTCAAAATTGCATGAAAGTACAGGATTGTCTCCGTATGAAATACTGTTTGGTCAGAAAATGTCATCTCCGTTTGAATTGCTCAAGACCCCTCCAGGAACCGACATTCCGGATGTTACGGATTTATCCACAAAGTTGAAAACAATCTGGCGGCAGGTGAAAAACATGAACACTAAAGCGTTAGAGAGGCAGGACAAAGTTCACAATAGAATGGCGGCTTTACCCAAATATCATGTAGGACAATGGGTGATGATGACTAATCCGTACGTGCCAAAAGCCAAAACGAAAAAATTTGTATCCCGTTATCAAGGTCGTTTCCAGGTGATCGAGATGACATCGCCGGTGAATGCAAAATTACAGCTTCCAACTCGCCCTACTATTGTGCATGTGAGCCGAATTAGGCCTTTCAAGGGGAATTTTGAGGATATTCCTTCACTGTCTGCAGTAACTTCTAGTAGAGAGAAAGATGAATCTAAGAAAACGAATAAGAAAGGAGTAGATAAACAAGAGAAGCATGTTAATTGTGTAAGCGATCAGACATGCTATTATGCACTTAGGCCACGCGTAAAATGGAAGAGCCTATGTGAGTTATTTTGATTCTCAGGAGACGTGACGTTCTGGTAAGACCAGCAGGTCCAGCGTCATGGGTTGCGCTGAAGAGGGAAAAGGGAAGGTGTGCACTATCTCTCAGGATAGTTATTCGGTTTTGCTGTTGCAACTTAGCTGTAGCCTTGAAGGTACACCATGTATCAAGTGGTGTTTTGTTCTCGCGACAAGCGGACGTGCTTATATCCGGACAACAATGGGCCTTACTGGTGGACTGTAATATTTGTGCGGTTGAAGACGAAATCTGTAAATTAGAGGATACATTTAATGAACTTCATTCCATGGTGGCTAAACAGTCAAGGTTTAATGACACACAGGGTAAATATCAGCTACTACAATCAGCTTTTGCACGCTTACAAGCTCAGTTACGGCAAACTGCAGGGTTAATACAGCACGTCCGTAGGAGAAGAGAATGGTTAGACGTAGGTGGCCGTATCCCAAAAACTGTTATTTTGACCGCTGAGGCGGAAGATACTAAAAGTATTAATGAAACACTACAGCAGGTGCAGGATAATGTGAATAGCAACCATGGAATGCTAGATCTTCACACAACCCAATTAGAGAGTTCGGAGAATGATGTAGTTAATAATACGCGCCTACTGCGAGCTTTGGCCGCGACCTTGATGTCCCACATTAAGACCACAGCCGACACAACCAATCGCGACTTGGGTATAATCATATATCAGTTGGATAACATCGATTCACAGCTGATAATCGCTAAGCGGCTCCGATTTCTTGCTGATAGTATTAAGGAAGCACACACAGAAGCCACGGAATTGCAGGAGGCTTTGTTGCATGCAATGCGCGGGCATCTAACCCCGGTACTGTTACGTTCGGAACAACTTCGGGAGGATTACGGAAAGTTCAGTCGGAATTGCCCACATCCCTGGAGCTACTGACGACATTAACAGACGAACACTTATATCTGTACTACAAAATGGCCACTGTTACCACTAGGCGGACGGGTATCCTGCTGAGATTTCATATCATAATACCATTAACATGTAAGGATTGCAAATTTGAATGTTACACCTTGCATACGTATCCAGTGAAGTGAGAAATTTTGCAGAAATTCGTGCAATTAACCGTATGGGAAATACTGTTAGTGGCACGTAACAGATAATCTCATGCGTTCCTCACTGCACAAGACTTGCTGCGTTCTCGAACAGGTCCAGCTACCGTCTGCCCCGCGAAATTGTTACACACTGTTCCCAAATCTTGTGAGTATTCTCTACTCCGCTCTCAAGAACCAGTCGTTGAGTGCCCTAAGGAAATTATAGCAGACATGGTGCAGTTCTTTCAGCAAGTGGGTCCACATTGGGTATTTCCAGTAATGGAAAACACGGTCGTTATTTGCGTTTCTTACGAGCAGGGTAAGCAAGGGAGTACGCAAAGAATACAATTGCAGGGGCAGGGACTGTTAATTAATGGCACACAGTGTGGCATTTCAGGGCCAACTTTTCGTTTACTAGCCGTGATTACTCGATCTACAATCATGAACATAACACGTACATTGATCTATGCACCCGACCAATCGGTGCAATTCGTCACGAAAGAAAATCTCACTTCTTTGAATAGCACATTAGACCCGACTATGCTCACCTATTTGGACCGGATACTAGCAGCTCAGGATGGATGTATAACTATGGAACATCTTTTTCAATGATTACATGAGTACCGTAATGAGCATAAGCAACGCTTACTAGCTATTGGATCATCATACACCGCCACCTGTATTTTTATCTTTGTCGTAGGATTAGTGTACTATCGGCTCAAGAGGAAGGTAGCCCAAATCCTGCCCCTTACAACCTTTAACCTAAGGGTCCAGACAAAATCACTGAAAAATTGTGGGGCACTGCAGCAGAACGTTGAGTAATGTTCATGAACAAAGATTAGACTGAGGATAGAAGTGAATGAACACAGTGTAAATAGTGAATAAATCGCATTTTCTGGTGTTTGTGAAGTGAACTGTACTTGTTTTGACTTTTTGGTTGAATACGGGGACGAATTATTTTCGTAGGAGGGAGGAATTGTAGAGGACAAGGGGTAATTGTTAGGAAATATGGTGGAAAATGGTGATTTAGTGTGATTTAGTGCGTGATAGACCAGCCTCACAGTAAACGGAGGACGAAGGACGGCCAGTGCGTTACATAGGTGAACACAGTTTTGCAACGAGCATCGGTGTGTGTGTACGTGCGCGGCAGCCATCAGAACGCAGCATTAGCAGAATTATGCAGACACGGGCCTCGTGTGATGCGGTTGCGTTAGCCAACTCATCGAGAACCTTCTGATAAACGCCACCGCGTAACCGGCGGATTCAGCAGCGGTCTGCACTATTTAAGGGCATCAGAGGTGGGCGTCGGCATTTGGTTCGACTGATTGGCCGTTCAGTTGCTGTCACGTCGTCATCATTAGTGACGCTGTCCCCGAGGACCGGCCGGCGGGGGCATTGCCCGCTGCTGAAGCGGCGACTCCCGGCGTCGTCATGAGCCACTGCATCTGCAGGAGGCACGCTGGGCCGGGCCTCGTGCCGCTAACCTCCTACTGCTTGCGCAGTTGCTGACCGAGCGCGGCGTCACGTTCCACAGACTGCGCTCATCAGCCCGTCTCCACCACGACACGAGCGGTGGGGCTGAGCTACTGGAAAATATATTGGAAGAACTAACAATAAAGAGGAAAATTGCTAAAAACAGCCACCATCTTCTACCCATCCACGCCCTACAACCCCGACCACGTCATCCGCTCCAGTCATACTATTACAGCAGGTACTGTGTCCTGGACACTTGCCATCGTCTGAAAACCGCGATTTATCGGTGTGCGCTGTAAGAAAGCCGGAAATTTGCTGTGTGACGGAAGGCATTGGGCATGAAACAAGACAGCTCTTGAAACGAAAGTGAGAGGAAAGGACTCGAGATTTACTAACAGAACTGACGCGACCCAGTTTTTTTTTTTTTTTTTGGTCATCCTTCTACTGACAGGTTTGATGCGGCCCGCCACGAATTCCTTTCCTGTGCTAACCTCTCCATCTCAGAGTAGCACTTGAAACTTACGTCCTCAATTATTTGCTTGACGTATTCCAATCTCCGTCTTCTTCTACAGTTTTTGCCCTCTACAGCTCCCTCTACTACCATGGAAGTCATTCCCTCATGTCTTAGCAGATGTCCTATGATCCTGTCCCTTCTCGTTATCAGTGTTTTCCAATATTCCTTTCCTCTCCGATTCTGCGTAGAACCTCCTCATTCCTTACTTTCGTCTTTCTCCGATTTACTCTCAAACAATACTGTGTACTCATTAGACTGTTCATTCCGTTCAGCAGATCATTTAATTCTTCTTCACTTTCACTCAGAATAGCAATATCATCATCGAATCGTATCATTGATATCCTTTCACCTTGTATTTTAATTCCACTCCTGAACCTTTCTTTTATTTCCACCATTGCTTCCTCGATGTACAGATTGAAGAGTAGGGGCGAAAGGTACAGCCTTGTCTTACACCCATCTTAATACGAGCACTTCGTTCTTGATCGTCCACTCTTATTATTCCCTCTTGGTTGTTGTACATATTGTATATGACCTGTCTCTCCCTATAGCTTACCCCTACTTTTTTCAGAATCTCGAACAGCTTGCACCATTTTATATTGTCGAACGCTTTTTCCAGGTCGACAACTCCTGTGAAATTGTCCTGATTTCTCTTTAGCCTTGCTTCCATTATTAGCCGTAACGTCAGAATTGCCTCTCTCGTCCCTTTACTTTTCCTAAAGCCAAACTGATCGTCACCTAGCGCATTCTCAATTTTCTTTTCCATTCTTCTGTATATTATTCTTGTACGCAGCATCGATGCATGGGCTGTTAAGCTGATTGTGCGACAATTCTCGCACTTTTCAGCTCTAGCCGTCTTCGGAATTGTGTGGATGATGCTTTTCCGAAAGTCAGATGGTATATCTCCAGACTCATATATTCTACACACTAACGTGAATAGTCGTTTTGTGGCCACTTCCCCCAATGATTTTAGAAATTCTGATGGAATGTTATCTATCCCTTCTGCCTTATTTGACCGTAAGTCCTCCAAAGCTCTTTTAAATTCCGATTCTAATACTGGATACCCTATCTCTTCTAAATCGACTGCTGTTTCTTCACCCTCATAGAGGCTTTCAATGTATTCTTTCCACCTATCTGCTCTCTCCGCTGCATGTAACACTGGAATTCCCGATGCACTCTCAATGTTACCACCGTTGCTTTTAACGTCACCAAAGGTTGTTTTGACTTTCCTGTATGCTGAGTCTGTCCTTCCGACAGTCATATCTTTTTCGATGTCTTCACATTTTTCCTGCAGCCATTTCGTCTTAGCGTCATGTACATGTTTGTACTTCCTCCTTTCATCAATCAACTGAAGTATTTCTTCTGTTACCCATGGTTTCTTCGCACTTACCTTCTTTGTACCTATGTTTTCCTTTCCAACTTCTGTGATGGCCCTTTTTAGAGATGTCCATTCCTCTTCAACTGTACTGCCTAATGCACTATTCCTTATTGCTGTATCTATAGCGTTAGAGAACTTCAAAAGTATCTCGTCATTCCTTAGTACCTCCGTATCCCACTTCTTTGCGTATTGATTCTTCCTGACTAATGTCTTTATCTTCAGCCTACTCTTCATCACTACTGTGTTGTGATCTGAGTCTATATCTGCTCCTGGGTACGCCTTACAATCCAGTATCTGATTTCGGAATCTCTGTCTGACCATGATGTAATTTAATTGAAATCTTCCCGTATCTCCCGGCCTTTTCCAAGTATACCTCCTCCTCTTGTGATTCTTGAACAGGGTATTCGCTATTACTAGCTGAAACTTGTTACAGAACTCAATTAGTCTTTCTCCTCTTTCATTCCTTGTCCCAAGCCCATATTCTCCTCTAACCTTTACTTCTACTCCTTCCCCTACAACAGCATTCCAGTCGCCCATGACTATTAGACTTTCGTCCCCCTTTACATAGTGTATTACCCTTTCAATATCCTCATACACTTTCTCTATCTGTTCATCTTCAGCTTGCGACGTCGGCATGTATACCTGAACTATCGTTGTCGTTGTTGGTCTGCTGTCGATTCTCATTAGAACAACCCGGTCACTGAACTGTTCACAGTAACACACCCTCTGCCCTACCTTCCCATTCATAACGAATCCTACACCTGTTATACAATTTTCTGCTGCTGTTGATATTACCCGATACACATCTGACCAGAAATCCTTGTCTTCCTTCCACTTCACTTCACTGACCCCTACTATATCTAGATTGAGCCATTGCATTCCACTTTTCAGATTTTCTAGTTTCCCTACCACGTTCAAGCTTCTCACATTCCACGCCCCGACTCGTAGAACGTTATCCTTTCGTAGATTATTTAATCTTTTTCTCATGGTAACCTCCCCCTTGGCAGTCCCCTCCCGGAGATCCGAATGGGGGACTATTCCGGAATCTTTTGCCAATGGAGAGATCGTCATGACACTTCTTCAATTACAGGCCACATTTCCTGTGGATACACGTTAGGTGTCTTTAATGCAGTGGTTTCCATTGCGTTCTGCATCCTCATGTCGTTGATCATTGCTGATTCTTCCGCCTTTGTGGGCAATTTCCCACGCCTAGGACAAGAGCGTGCCCTGAACCTCTATCCGCTTCTCCGCCCTCTTTGACCAGGCCGTTGGCAGAATGAGGCTGACTTCTTATGCCGAAGCCTTCGGCCGCCAATGCTGATTATATATCAAAATTTAGGCAGTGGCGGGGATCGAACCCGTGACCGAAGATGTTTTGATTATGAATCAAAGACGCTATCCCTCTTTTTTTTCTAATTTTTCGTTTAAGTTCGTTGTTGACCGATTTACTCAGTTTTTTATTATAGAGGGAAACTAACCCTCTCACCGAACACGCTGAGCTACCGTGCCGGCGACCCCTAGACCACGGACCCAGATAGTCGGACACAAACTGCATACTGGACAGCGAGTGACAAAATGTGTTCGGTTTCTCCGTGCCGCAACCGACATTGTCAACTGATGATGAGAAACTGGAGCAATGGGAAAAGTAGCGAGTCGGCTCGGGGAAGAAGACACCCGAGTAACAACGAATCCATTGAGGGTAAAGAATTGGAGGAATACGGAAACTACCGACTCGACCTGTGTCGTGCGTGACCTGCATGTGAGGATTAATACACGCAAGTAACGAAATGTTTCAGTCAATGACGAAATGGTATCTCGAGACTCGCAGTACATTCATTACTCAGTGTCGAACACATATGGTATCCTACAGAACTACTTCCCACCCTGCGGTTGCAAAAAGCAGGTTTACTCGTTCATATATGATGCATAATTAATTAATCGAAAATTCTGCAGCCAAAGTTACCTCGGACAGGTGTAGAACATTTTTAAAGCATAGATATGGTTTATTAATTTATAGATTAGTTTTCTAAAATATGTTTGGTAATGTACTCTCTTACGAAGAAGTAACCCAACGAACTGAATTTCGTTTCGCCTGATTTGTATACAGCCCACATTATGTAAGTGTCTTGCAGGTATTCTAATCTGTTTGCAGTATAGTCAAAAATGTCTCTGAGCGCTATGGGACTTAACGTCTGAGGTCATCAGTCCCCTAGAACTTAGAACTGCTTAAACCTAACTAACCTAAGGACATCACACACATCCATGCCCGAAGCGGGAATCGAACCTGCGACCGTAGCGGTTGCCCGATTCCCAACTGAAGCGCCTAGAACCGGTTGACCACCACGGCCGGCGCAGTATAGTCGTTTGACTGTACAAGACTGATACCACAAGAGACCACTAGAATACACTGTTCTTTAAGGTACTCAATCCAGATTTAAATCAACACAACGAAACTCTAAATACTAAGCAACACGGCATTATAGAGGAGACATTCCTTAACCTTGCAAATCCAATTTTATTAGAGTGACATTTCAAAATTGTCTCCGTCACGTAATTCATTCCAGCAATCTTCAGGCAAAATGAAATATTTTTAAGAGCAAGAGGTTTTGAGACGATATTTGAACTCGTAAAGTTTTGACAGTTCGAAGTATTTTTGCTCTTTAAAGGTATTTCCATAACTGTGAAACGGTTTTTCTGATACGATCGATTTTTCATAAAATGGATGATGAAATAACCATTTAAAAACAACGTTATTAACAGCGTCAAACAGTCTATGGAGACCTCAAATTTAAAGTAGTATCAACAGTAATCTCTCTGTACTTTTGCATTTGTTTGAACTTAAAAAGACACGATGATTTTTTTTTCTCGATCTCGATTGAAACCAATCACCTAAAGGCACTCTAATTAACCAGAGTTTTCGTGCCTGACAGAGACTTGATCACAGCAAGGTATGCCATAGGTGGCTAGGCATAAAGAGTCGTGAAATGCACAAATTCTCACCAGTGTCAGTTAGCAAATCTGAACATGCAAATTTCTGTGCTCTGCCTGGAATCCTGTGAAGACACTTACCTCCTGTTAACTAACCATGAAAATCGTTTAACGCAGTTTCAGATGGCAAAGTTTGCACGCGTCTAAAGCGAAATACCGTGATGCTTCATGCAGGGTTCTCAATTCATCCGGAAATTTGTTATCTGACACCGAAAGTTTGTGCTTTCCAGGGGTTGAAATTTTGTAATTATTCCGCGAGCTGTGCCGACAGAAGATAAAACAGACATCGTTGAAGGAGGCATTCGTAGTGTGGACACGGATACAACTGAAGAAATAGAAACTATAGGAGTGTTGGCCTACGGAAAGTCACAAAATATTATTTAACTGTGGGTGAGAGGAACGCCATAAAACACGTGAGTGAGGACGGTACTTCTATCATTCTCCCCGCAGACAACGGAAATGCAGTGTTGGTTTGGAATGTGACCGACTATCACATTAAGGCCAACGGCGTGGTAAAGATATAGGAAACTGAGCAAAGACCTAACCTACAAAGCTCTTACAACTTTTCCACGGTTGACAAAAGTCCTCTACCGAATAGGGCGTTCATAAAATTCTGTTCGCTTTACCTTTGCTACCGCCATGATTTTATGGGCTGCTGAAGGCGTACTAAGAACATGTTCCTCTAAGGCCTAGAGTGAGTACTATTGGTTCGCCCACTTGATCGTTTGCCATGTTCTTGACCAAGTTATTACATCCGCATGTGAGGCGATCTAATTTGTACATCAAGAATACTTTATCAGTAAACTAACGCCATACTAGTCCGACCGTAGGTCATATTAGTTAGTTTTGATGTGGTGTCTCTATTTAACATGATCCCGATCAATGAAATGTTGCAACAGCTGAATCGGATTTTTCCTCCTGATGTTGAAAATTGTTAAAATATCGCCTCACAGTCACTTGTTTCAAACGGAAAAATGAGTCCTTCGAAAAGACATGGCTGTGGGATGCACCTTAACTGATTGGAAACTATTTTATGGAAAAATTCGAGGGCAGGCGCTGGAAACTACCAAAAAGGAAACGAATGTTTGGTTCCGGTAATTGGATGGTACGTTGGTTTTGTGGAGGCATGGCAGAGAGAAACAAGGTCGTTTTCACAAACATGTCAATGGGATTAATCCGAAGATTCAGTTTACAGGGAAGGAGGAGGAAGTAGGAGGTAGGTTAAAGTTTCTTGATATGCTAGATTTCAAGAAATAAGACGGTGGTTTAGGTGTCACAGTTTACCAAAAGTCCACGCACATAGACCGTTATCTACACCAAGATTCGTACCAGCAGCCACGATAAAAGCTTGGCAGCATGGGGACGTTAGCAGACATAGCAAGGAACATCTGCGAACCAGAGCTGCTAGACGCAGAATTAGAACATCTCACCAATGCGTTGCTGAAGAATGGTTATTCTTCCACTGAGGTAGAAATACCGTTAAGAGCTTCAGCAGAAATCTTAACGATGCACAAACGCCTGTGAAGGAGAAGGCTTTCTTGCCTTTCATTATGGACATAACCGACTACATAGGAAAACTACTGAAAAAAGAAAAAGAAAACAGAACATTGCGGTGATCTACAAACCTACCCTGAAGATCACATAAAATTGGCCAAGGATGCTCGCCAACCACTGCAAAAAAGAAAAAGAAAGGAACTTATAGGACTCCGCGTGGTTTTGGGGAGATGTACGTAAGTACTACAAAATGAATGATCAAACAATGACTAGAAGAGCACAACTGCAGTTACAGAAGGAGGGAAACTACGGATCAGCTATTACGGAGCATGCTTTGCACCTAGAGGACCGCAATATTCATCGTCATAGGACTCAAATACCGGCAGCTACAAGCAGATATCATGGAAGGGTATTCAGAGAGGGCATAGATATTTCAAAACACCCAGGAATTTCAATGGGATGGAGGAGGACGCTAAATTGAATGAAATCTGGTTTCCGGTGCTGGAGAAGACGTGTACCAGTCTTCCATCATGGAGTGACAGCAAAAGGGGACGACGGCAGTCGACAACGGCTAATTGTGATCCGCTATACAAAACATGTGACGTCACACCACTGTGCGGAAGCACGCGCAAACGACATTTTGGTTCAAATGGCTCTGAGCACTAAGCGACTTAACTTCTGAGGTCATCAGTCGCCTAGAACTTAGAACTAATTAAACCTAACCAGCCTAAGGACATCCCACACATCCATGCCCGAGGCAGGATTCGAACCTGCGACCGTAGCGGTCGCTCGGTTCCAGACTGCAGCGCCTAGAACCGCACGGCCACTCCGGCCGGCAAACGATATTTTGCTGCTCTTAGTAGTGAGTCAGGGTGCGAATCGGACACTCAAAGAAGGTCCCGCTTCAAAATGTCCTCCTCTGTTGGGGACGAAACGTTGGGTTTAAATGGGAAATCTATCCGACCATGACACACTAAGGAGGAAAAGTTTATTAAGTGTGAGAGTATGAAGTTATGAAACAGTTCGATTATTACCGCCGTTACCGCTATCAGCTTCTTCGTTCTGCTTCTGCTACACATATGCTTCAAGGAAATATTTAATGCTTCTTGGTCATTTTAGAAGCAGCTGCCAAAAGCAGGTAAATATTTAATTCGAAGCAAATGGCGGCTGCCTTCTGTGTGAACTCGATCATAAGAAGTAGTTATTTAGTTCTTTACATGTCTAGGGAACACTTTTCAAGTTATTATCGATCATGTTTTAACATAGGTTTCGTTAAAACTAACATAACTGATAAAGACAATATTTCATAACAGAAATTGCGTTGCGTTACTTTATTTACTTGCGCTTAGCAACGACTCTTATAAAATCCTGAAACTGACAGTATAGGCCCCTTTCAAAGCCAGAGGACGTCAATGTCTTCTATTAAATGTCACAATCATTATCTCCAGACGACCTGGTCGACGTCACCTCTTTGAAGTAGTGCTAACAAGAAAATATTGCAGAAGATCAATTGTTTTCCGTTGTAATAAAATCATTCTACGTGGTCCCAGTTCAGATTTTGGTGGAATTACTCTGTGGTATCCATTTCAACAATATACAAAAATACTTCAACGTTGTAAAACTTACATCCGATTCAGAAGTCTTACAATTAGACGCCATGCAGAAATGCTAACTCTGTGGAACAACATTTTCAGTAAACTGATACACCCCTGAAGACTGTTTACCACTGCTCTTTTCCACTGGAGACTACTCCGTTGACTTATTGGGCTCTGTAACTAAACTGCAAATGTAACATTGAGAACGAGAAATCCTTATGAATTGCAGTATTTAATAGTGCCGTGGCTTCGAGTACTGTACATTCATGACCTAAACTGCATGTACATCATGTTAGGCCCCAGATACAGTAACGTCATACTTACAACAATTGTGTGCTCATACTGAGAACTTCATTGTTAGTTTCACTTGATTTTCGTAATCACTGAAAAAAAGTCACATGAATTCATAACATGAGAGGTTTCATCTCGTTGCTCTTGTCCTTCTGGCATATTAGTTATCTGGTCAGTAAGTTTTTTTCTTCCAACGAGCGAAATGCGGCCAGCAATCGCTCCACAAGCCGCTATTTAGTGCTGTTAAGATTTCTTTTAACACTGTCGTAAGTCAAGGAATTTTGCTTAATCTTAAAATATCTTAAGTAGTAACATCCACAGATTTACGGAATACGAAATTTTTACTGTTCAGGCAGGAAAAGATTTAAAAATAAAGTCTGCACCGTCTGGGTCAGGTAGATCTTTTCGTTTGATAGCGCTGCATTTTCATTTGCCTAAGCGGTATCACACGTTGCATATCTGTAGCAATGGAAATCATTATTTGAATCCGAGTAAAATATCTAAGGTATCTAAGACTGATATACTACTAAAAATATAAACCGGTTAACAACTGAAGGCTGAGTTCATCGTCGAACTGACGTGTATTTGTTTAGCAGGAAAACCAGAGGAGACTGTATGTCCTGGCTTCCGCCAACGGTCATTGCACTCCATATTCTCAAATGTTGACAGTACCACGATTACATTGAACGTTACAATTGTTGTTTTTCCCATGCACTAAAAATTATTTATTTACAAGTAATTTACATTTGTTGAAGCGGCAGGATTCGATACCGATAACAAGACATTACTATCCTACCACTTTCTCTACTCTACTAGCCTATCACTTATGTGGAGCACTCCTACAGACGTCTCTGATTTATCATGTGACGTAACGCAATTGACCAAAATGTGATAGCCGGAGAAACATAGCACGCATTATAACTGAATCTACATTATACATGTAGATTATACATGCGTTCAGGATTTCAATATTGTCACTACATAGGGTGTTTAGAGATAAAATATATTTACACGATAACCTAAACAATATTCACAAGGAACTAATTTTGTATATCTTTTTTCCAAAGCATGTAATAGAGAATTAATTTGATCTCTGAGGCGAAGGAAGTGCTCTCCACCTTGCATCGCATTTCGTTTCCTCCTACTTTGTCAGTAAGTTCTTACTTGCGAAATATCCCTGCTCAAGGAATTTGATAAAGGACGCATTCCTGCACTTCATGACGACTATGTAATCTATCAGCATCGTTTCCCGTACCTTACAGAAGCTCTATGACACATATCTTGGTGCCAGCTAAGCATAAAGGCAGACCATTCGTCGTCGTCTGAACAAGGAAGGAATCTATGGACGAAAATCGACGTTTAGGCAGATGAAGGTACACCGTAAGGCTGCCCGATTAATCTTCGCAATGGCGTTCAGAAGGAAAATAATTTCGTACTGTGAGCAAGTTATGTTACGGACAAATGTGTTTTCTGCGGCATCAGTTACTTCAGTCCATGCTTATCGAGCAAGTGGAGCGAGATGCGACCGCAAATACGTCCCTCAGAGACCAAAGGTGTGGCCGAACTGCTGTCACGATTTGGGGATGGATATCAGCAAGTGTGTTCGGCGTTTTGTGGCAGCTGGGCCGTCCATTTCCCAGTTTATTTTTTTTTTCGTCAATCTTCTGACTGGTTTGATGCGGCTGTCGACGAATTCCTCTCCTGTGTCATCCTCCTCATCTCAGAGTATAATTTGCACACTGTGTCCTCAATTATTTTCAGGATGCGTAATAATCTCTGTCTTCCTCTACAGTTTCTGTCCTCCGCAGCTTCCTCCAAGTACCATAAAAGTCATTACCTCATGTGCTGACAGAGGAAACCTTTCTTTTATTTCCACCACTGCCTCTTCGATGTACAGTTTGAACAGTATGGGAGAAAGACTTCACCCCTGTGTTACACCCTTCTTAACCGAGCACTTCGTTCTTGGTTTTCACTCTTGTTATTCCCTCTTGGCTCTTGTACATACTCTATCATACATTACCGTCTCTCTTTACAGCTTTTCCCTATTTTTCTCAGAATTTCGAATATTTTGCACCACTTGACATTATGAAAGACTTTTACCAGAGCGACACATCCGATGAACGTGTCTTGATTAATCTTCAGTCTTGCTTCCATTGTCAACCGCAACGTCAGAATTGCCGCACTGTTGCCTTTACCTTAACTAAAGCCAAATTGATCATTATCTAACACATCCTCCATTTTTTTCCATTCTCCTGTATGTTATTCTTGTCAGCCACTTCCATGCATGATCTGGTAAGCTGACTGTACGATAGTTGTCGCACTTGCCACCTCTTTCAGTCTTCGAATTAGTGAGGGTGGTATTTTTATGAAGATCATATGGGATGTCGCCAACTCATACATTCTACCCACCAATGTGAATAGTCGTTTTGTAGTTACCAATGATTTTAGAAATTCTGATGGAATCCCGTCTGCATTATTGGACCATAAGTTCTCCAGAGTTCTCTGAAATTATGAATCTAATATTTGACCCCCCATCTCTTCTAAATCGACTCCTGTTTCTTCTATAACGTAGGACAAATCTTATCCCTCATAGAGGCTTTCAGCGTACTCTTTCCAACTAACCACTCCCTTTTCTGCATTTATCAGTGGAATTCCCGCTGCACTCTTGATGTTACCACCCTTGCTTTTAATTTCACCGATGGTTGTTTCGGCTTTCCGATATGCTGAGTCAGTGCTTCACCAATCAATTATTTTTCATTTTCTTCACATTTTCCGTGCAGCAATTTCGTCTTAGCTTACCTGCACTTCCTATTTACTTCACTCCTCAGAGACTTGTATTTCTGTATCCCTGAATTTCCCTGAACATTTTTGTACTTCTTTCTTTCATCGATCAACTGAAGTATATCTCAAGTTACTCATGGTTTATTCGCTGTTACCTCCTGTGTACCTATGTCTTTCTTTGCAGTTTCTGTGACTGCCCTTTTCAGAGATGTCCATTCCTCTTCAACTGCACTGCCTCTGCCTTCGGAGCTATCTGATTTCGAAATCTATGTCTGACCATGATGTAATCTAAGTGAAATCTTCCCGAACCAGCTGGCCTTTCTCAAATGTACTTTCTTCTATTGCGCTTCTTGAACTGTGTATTCGTTGTTGTTAGCTGAAATTTATTATAGAACTCAAGCAGTCTTGCTTCTCTTTCATTCCTTGTCCCAAGCCCATATTCTTCTGCAACCTTTCCGTCTACTACTTCCCGTGTTACTGCATTCCAGTCCCCAATGACTATTAGATTTTCATCTCCCCTTAAGTACTGTATTACCCTTTCAATATCCTCATATGTTTCCTCTACCTCTCTTGTTTGCGACCTCAGTATGTATATCTGGGCTATTGTTGCCGGTGTTGGTTTGCTGTCGATTGCGATAAGAACATCCCTATCACTGAACGCTTCGCAGTAACACACTCTCTGCCTTCCCTTCCTATTCATGACGAATACTATTCCCGATATACTGTTTTCTGCTACTGTTGATGTTATCCTACACTCGTCTTTCCAGCAATCTTTGTCTTCTTTCCACTTCACATCACTGACTACTACTGTACTTAGACTGAGCCTTTTCATTTTCCGTTTCAGATATTCTTACTTCCCTACCACGTTCAAGCTTCGGAGACACCACGTCTCGACTCGTAGAACGATATCCTTTCGTTGGTTGTTCAGTCTTTTTCTCATGGTCACCTCCCATTTGGAAGTAACCTCCTGGAGACCTGAATGGGGGACTACTGCGAAATAAGGAGAACGTAATGCCTCCAACGGGCCGTCAGGGATTTTCGATAGGCAGAATAATCTTCATACATGATCGTTTTCTTGTCCACATACCGAACTGTGTAAAACACTGGCTTAAAATGAGTGGAGAAGCTGCGCTGTTGGGCTGGTCTGCCAAAGGTGCTGATCTCATTCCCATAGAGTGCGTGTGGGCAGACCACCACCTGCAACAAAGCCAGAGCTGTCCAAAACATGGGAAGAGCTTTCACACAGTAAAAAATTCATCCGGAAAGTCGTTGCCTCTATTCCCGGGAGCTAAATGCAGATGTAGAGAACCATGGAAATTGGACACGATATGAACTATTGTGTTGTTATGAAGAAAATTTGGTGTATGACAAATGAACACTTTGTTTGCTCTCAAAGAAATGAAAAATTCGTTTGTCTTTGTTTTATTTTATTTTCTTTAAAAGAGAAGCTGATTACATATAATAACTAGGCTGCCGATTGTACTCTTTTCAGTCGTTCAATTAAATTTTGGTTTAAAACTACTTTTCGACCATTCATCAAAGGGAATGAGAAAAACATTAAACATATTTTTTTTGGCACATGGCGCATGACTTCAATACCGACGAAGGCATCAAAGAGAAAGTATTTAGTTTTTTTACATCGATAATATGCCTCATATTAATTTGTGTTCTCTTTATTTACTAGCAGGCAGGATGCCAATATCGAAAAAACCACAAAGGAGCCATTAATTTCTCTTAGTGCCAAGCATAAATCACAATACGTAAAGAGAAAAAGCGTAGACGTAGTGTTGAGCGTTTTATTCCACTACATTCTCAGTTATTTACTTATAAATAGTTTAAAATTATGGATACGTAATAAATGTCATTGTCCCCACAAAGTAATAACCGACAATAAATTAAAATTCATAAGTGATCGGTTTCGAGCACCCTGCCAAGAGAATAGAAACCTACCACATTAATCACTACGCCACTCTACCAACCGCCTGCGCATCGATTTCATAGTAGTATGATACGTTCCGTGATGTCACAACTTTTCCAAGAAAAAGAAACTGTATGCTAAATATAAGCGGTGGAGTGCGTCTTCAACGGAAGAGCAGGCAGTCCATCTGACTTTGAATTCCTTGAACGTTGTTATGAAGAACAGAAGGTTGCTGAAAGTGGCACAGTAGGTATCCTAATAGGTTTTATTAGATCTGCTTGTTTTGGACATGCTGTGTGTGGGAGAGTGTGTGAACGTAATGGCTGCTAAGACAAGTGTCATAAAATTTCCTCACAGTGATGGGAAACTTACTCATATGGCAACTGCTCGTACAGAAAATGGCTTGAGAGTCTTGAAGCACATATTCTAACACGATAATTGAAATGAATCAGAAAATGTACCTAAATTATACAGTTATCGTAGCAAACTTACGATGAATGTTTTATGTAATGAAAGAAAACTGTTTCAGTCACAGTTGTGCAATGATTCAAATATATCACACAATAATCGAAATGTATATTTAGAAGAAAAGTTTGTCCCTACTGATGCAGATACAAAAAGAAAGACATGAAAAAGGATTGCAATTCTGCTATTTAACACGTTTTTTATCTCCGTATTTGCCTCAGCATATGCACTGCTTCCTTAACGTTTGTCTTGGTCGATGTCTCCCTAAATGACAAACAACACACAAATTACCATTATTAATGGTTCCGTGTAGCCGTTTAGGAGCCATTCTTGAGAAGTAAGTAAGTATTTCCGAAACAGACTATTCCTGTTCAGTCCTACAGTGGCGGCTCAAAATGTGTACTGTGCATTATGAAAAACTCCCAAGGGGTGAATACACCACAGCTGGAATGTTTTGCCAACAAGTAAGACATGTATCAGCCACAGTGTGAGAAAAGCGACGTACAAAACTTCGTCACATTTTGATAATAATGATGGTGAATTTTGGTTTGTGGGGCGCTCAACTGCGCAGTTATCAGCGCCCGGAAAAAATTCCCAATCTGCACACAGTCCAATCTAGCCACTTTCACGAATGATGATTGAATGATGACGACAACAGAAACAGCCAGTGCCCGAGTAGAGAGAATCCCCAACCCGACCGGGAATCTAGCCCGGGACCCCGTGAGCCAGAGGTAGCAACGATAGCCACTAGATCACGAGCTGCGGACAATATATTAAACGATAATACACTATGCATACTTCATTAGCAAAACTATCGACGAGTTTGAAAAGTCTTCCCTTATTTCTCTGACCTTATGCCATCAAATTTTTCTTTTTAAACTCCGTATTTTTTTAAAAAAAGCAAGACAATTCCTGTCGTTACCAAAACGCACTTCTAACCTGTTTTGACAACATCTGTAACTCAGATCCAGTAGGTTTATACAGGCTTGGAATCAGTAAACTATGTGAGCGCGTCAGACTCTTTTAGGTAATGCGAGAGAATACACTGCTGGTGAGCAATTTCTCTCTGCTGTTTACTGCTGTGTTCGATAAAATAATGGATATCACTAGTAAAATATGCACTGTACTCATTCAAATGAAATTGAAACGGCCGTAATGTCCATACAGCGAAAGTCTACTGTAATATAGGTGAGGTATCTATAAAAGGGGTATGCTTATATCGGCACAAATTTGTAAGATATTACTCATTCCAAAATGATCTATGTTTACTTAATGTCATGTGTCAGAATGAAGCAGTGTGAAAATGTGGCGCTTCACAAATAAAATTAAAATAAAGGAATTTTCCTTTATGATCTTCGAGCTAACTGTTTCTAGCTCTGTCATGGAAAGACCAATAATAAATCTTTCACCGAGATGAAACCGCAAACCAAATCAGCGATCACTTTATAGGCGACTACGTTGTCTCATAACTAGCTGAATACTGTATCCCTTACTGTTCCTTAACTTCACAACATAAAAGACCAGACTAATTGTAATTTACACATCGTATGACTTTTCTGGACTAAAAACGATAAATTGATATCTCTATTTCTCACCTCAGACGAAAATCACCCGGATTATTTAATGAAAATGATATTAATGTAGCAAGTGATGACCCTCTGCCAGGCACTTAAATATTGTTGGGAGAGTAGCCATGCAGAGGTAGTGAGTTTTGTATGGTAGTTCGGTGCCATCCAAGAAGTAACTCGTTGTCACAGGGTTGACAAAAATATCTTGCATTGTTGCAAAATTTCACTTACGCTTGTAGCATGCAGAACACAATCCTTGAGCTGTCTAGGATGTGCTACAGTTCGTGTCTTAAAGATGAGGCAGCACGGAGCTAAAATATCAACATTATAAGTAAATGAATATTATTTCAATTTCGGTAACAGGGTTTACGGACTAGAGCGTTGTCACCAATAATAATCAGACGTGTCAACTGAAAAACTAAACAACACAAATCATGACCTCTCATAATTATTTGTATTTTTCTGTCTTAAGCTCACTGAAACTAAAACGCCCATCGCCTGACATGTTTCACGTTTACAGAACATCTCCGCTAGTTACACTGCAAGTATTATGAGTAGACAACAAATCCTTTTTATAATAATAGAATTGGGAAATATTTTTCTTGACATCAGTGTCAGTGGCACTATCCATAAAAGACAGGCACACAAATGAAGAGCCAAGAACACAGCATCGATTGCAAAAAGTAAGACGCACAAGAAGACTTCGTGAACTATGAGTAGTATGAAGTTCCAAATCAAGAAAGGCTGCTATGCATGACAGAAAATGTAAGCACAGAATTTCGTTGAATAATAGATAGCGAATGTATGCTTCGCATCTTCGTTTCCAGCTTCTACTAAGGTGAAAGAAGAAGCAATTATCAGAAAGTGGAGCAAGGAACACAAAATGCTCACAGTAATGTCTAGAATAAGTCATCCCTGAAAGCTGTCATTCAGCCTTAAATACGTAAAGAAAGATATGTATCAGCTATTCATTATGATTAAAATGTATCAGCTGCTGATGCTTCGTTAATAAAAGCGAAAAGCGCCTATGATGAAGAGCTTTTCGCGTGCAGGACAGCCCTAAATTATTTTCACTATCTTCATAACACAGAATAATTTTACCATCTCCCATTTATCAATATCTATTTTGGCTGGTTTGTTTTTCATCCCAATACAGTCCTAAAAATACACTCGCAAGAGACAAAATATCAAACAAACATTAATGACAAATACAGTAAATGGAATTTAAAAAGCAATATGCCTTACTGTCGACAGCTGATCTCTCCTGTAACAGCTTGTGACTATATTTTGGTCCATCGAAATTCTGAAATTATTCCATTATTTTCAATAAAGCACTAGTAAGCAGAATATATATATATATATATATATATATATATATATATATATATATATATATATATATATAAACAGTAAAACGAGTATCATGATATATATATATATATATATATATATATATATATATATATATATATGTGTGTGTGTGTGTGTGTGTGTGTGTGTGTAATGATACTCGTTTTACTGTTTTTTGGCTCATACTCAGTCTTTCATTGTATTTCAGGATATTTCTACGTCAGGCGAGCATTGTACCGTCTGGTCATCTGTCATGTCTCGCTCAGGGAACGGTGGGGACGTTCTAGTCCATTTAGGGGGCGGCTCCTCATTCAACTGCTTGGTAGAACTTGAGGGAAATAGGTATCTATGGAGTTATCGGTAGCAAGTTGTTCGTAGCCACTATGCATATCTTCTTATTTCTTTCTCATGGGATATCTACTGATACAGTATACAGACTGCAAGTATTTGGAACATTTCTGATTTGAAACATTACTAGATTTGTAAATGAACAAATTGTTACAAGGTTACCCATCAAAATTCGTTGCTTAAAAAACCCGTGTACTCCTACCATCTTTCATCGCCCTTTCTGACAATATCACCTATAGAATTAGAACCAAAGAGCAATTCTTCATCGTCTTTGCCATTAAGAGGAAAGATTTTACGTTATCTTAGAGATTTCTTCTCCCACTATTTGGCTACGAGCGTCATTTCCCGACACTTTCTGCGAGCTGCTAGAAGACTTCATTGCTGTAACTGTTTCCCTTGGGTATTTTCTGCAATACAGGATTTTTCGATTTGGTCTTTTCTTGCAACAGGTTAAATGTATCTGGTGGAAATACGTGTTTATTCAACATTCCAGTTCTTTCTAAAGGCTAAGAAGTGAAAACCTAATGAAATCTTCAGGAATCATTGAGGGTGGAAGAACAGCAATAGCTATAATTGAGGGTCTCTTACGGGTAACTCTCCAATGTTTAGCATTTAAGGTCTTGAACTGGAGGAATGCTGATGATCTATCTTCCTAGTATCTGTGGTCTACCTTAACCTTCATTCCAAACAAAATAAATTGACACATCCTACAGAACTTTACCGATACAAATGCAACTCTTGCGCAATCATTTGTACTATCCGTATTAGAACAGTAACCATGGGACACTACTTCCTTAAAAGTGCTCACTGTTATCTAACTCTCTCAGGAACTCTGAAAAAAAGTTTTAAAGACGTACTTACGACCTTTCCCTTTGGGTGTGCACCTTCCTCTCGTTGATGCTTTTTGTCTTTATTCTATGAACTTCTATAGATTTATTGTTTTGTGAAGGCCCATAGTCTCTTTTTTGACGGAATCTACCAATTAATAGTTGTGGTCAGCTACAAGCATTTCTATTTCCCACAGTGCAAGAACGGAGAATCATGAAGGGCGCAGAAAGTAGCATGGAAACTTTAGACAATCAGTTCACACATCCTTAGTATATATAGTACTAAAATGGTTCCCAAATAATCTTTCTTTCGTATAAATGAAGAGTGTGTTAGTAAATGAAAGCTGCTGAAAGGGGAGAATTGTAGAGGCAGCCCGGACGTTGCGATTTTTGGTGGGCTGTTTGGGCAGTGGCATAATTTTATAACGCACCATTAAAGAAACCCTATCTCTAGTGCATACTCGGAGATAGTAATATGATGGACTTTCGCGACATGAAACAGCGCAGTCACGCAACTAAACCACAAAGCTCAGAGATGAAACGACGATTCACATCTAATATAAATCCTTGCTCAGCAGCGTTATTGTTCGCTCGGAACGCCACTATAGGTGTGTTTTTAAAGTAAGTACCGTTTTATAATTCTGCCGCTACAGGGCAGTGGTCGGCATTTGGCGCACGCACGCTGTGTACCACACTGCTGGCAGGCAACTGACGCTTTTACAGAGTAACTCGCCGGGTTTTCGTTTGTTTGTGGGTATCTGAAAAGCCTCTTTCAAATGAGAATCCCGCCAACTGTGGAATACGTGCAGTGATTCGTTTTTTTAGTTCTAAAGGCGTGAAAGCGACTGACTCATCGTCAGATCAAAGAAGTGCAAAGAGAAAACAGAATGAGCCATGGGATGGTACAGAAATTGGTGAGAGCTTTCAAAGAGGCTCGTACAAATGTGGGTGATGAAGAATAAAGTGGATGTCCTTCTGTCATTACTCACGATTTGGTGTAGAAAGTTGATCAAAAAAGGAGAGCTAATAGACGCATTATGGTTTCGACATAATGTGATGTGTTTCCTGAAGTGTCAAGAATTGTGTTCTACGTAGTTGTTACAGAAAAGCTAAATTACCAAAAGTTACGCTCACGTTCGGTACAGAAAATGCTGACTAAGGTGCACAAAAAGCAAACGTTTAGCAAATTATTCGACTTTCCCAGAGCAGAACCGTGATGAAGGTGGATAGTTTCTAAGCCAACATGTCACAACAGACTGAACATGTATGACTTCCGTTACACCTGGATCAAAGTAGTAATCCATAGAAATGCGGCATTCAGCATCACCTGATAAAGTGAAGCCTGCAAATTCGGTGCGGAAAAACATGTGAACTGTTTTTTGGGACAGAAAGGGGGAATTTTTCTTGGACATTTTACCTCATGGTGACACCATAAACTGTGCGATTTATTGTGAGACCTTAAAGAACTGCGGCGTCCGATCCAAAAAGAAGGTGTGACATGCCGCGTAAGGGGATCGTTTTGCTACAAGACAGGGCCCATCCATATGCGGAGAATCGAATTGGAGAACTGACCGTATCATTTGTCTGGGAACAGCTTGAACACCCTCCGTACAGCCCTGATATAGTGTGCAAAGAAAACGTGTTCCTGCATCTGAAGTAGAATTTGCATGACGAGCGGCATGATGTCGATGAAGACTGTCTTGTAATGGTTGTCTAATCCGGCGGTACATTTCTATGAGGATGGTATTTAAAAGCTGGTTGGAAGAGATAATAGTGCGTTAATGTTAATAGTATAAGAGCACTTTGAGGGCACTATGGGGAAAAATCATAACCAAACTTTTAAGTTGTTGTTGCTGTTGTCTTCAGTCCTGAGACTGCTTTGATGCAGCTCTCCATGCTACTCTATCCTGTGCAGGATGCTTCATCTCCGAGTACATAGTGCACCCTGCATCCTTCTGAATCTGCTTAGTGTATTCATCCCTTGGTCTCCCTCTACGATTTTGCCCTCCACTCTGCCCTCCAATACTAAATTGGTGATCCCTTAATGTCTCAGAACATGTCCTACCAACCGATGCCTTCTTCTAGTCAAGTTGTGCCACAAACTCCTCTTCTCCCCAATTCTATTCAATAACTCCTCATTAGTTATGTGATCTCCCAGTCAAATCTTCAGCATTCTTCTGTAGCACCACATTTCGAAAGCTTCTATTCTCTTCTGGTGTAAACTATTTATCGTCCATGTTCCACTTTCATACACGGCTAAACTCCACACAAATACTTTCAGAAATGACTTCCTGACACTTCAATCTATTCTCGATGTTAACAAATCTCTCTTCTTGAGAAACGCTTTCCGTGCCATTGCCAGTTTACATTTTATATCATCTCTACTTCGACCATTAACCGTTATTTTGCTCCGAAAACAGCAAATCTTCTCCACTACTTTAAGTGTCTCATTTCATAATCTAATTCCCTCAGCATCACCCGATTTAAATCGACTACATTCCATTATCCTCGATTTGCTATTGTTGATGTTCATCTCATAGCCTCCTTTCAAGACCCTGTCCATTCCGTTCAGCTGCTCTTGCAGGTACTTTGCTGTCTCTGACAGAATTACAATGTCATCGGCGAACCTCAAAGTTTTTATTTCTTCTCCATGGATTTTAATACCTACTCCGAATTTTTCTTTTGTTTCCTTTACTGCTTCCTCAATGTACAGATTGAATAACATCGGGGAGAGGCTACAACCCTGTCTCACTCCTTTCCCAACTACTGCTTCCCTTTCATGCCCCTCGACTCTTATAACTGCCATCTGGTTTCTGTACAAATTGTAAATAGCCTTTCGCTCCCTGTATTTTACCCCTGTCACCTTCAGAATTTGAAAGAGAGTATTCTAGTCAAAGTTGTCAAAAGCTTTCTCTAAGTCTACAAATACTAGAAACGTAGATTTGCCTTTTCTTAATCTAGCTTCTAAGATAAGTCGTAGGGTCAGTATTGCCTTTCGTGTTCCAATATTTCTACGGAATCCAAACTGATCTTCCCCGAGGTCGCCTTCTACCAGTTTTCCAGTCGTCTGTAAAGAATTCGCGTTAGTATTTTGCAGCTGTGACTTATTAAACTGATAGTTCGGTAATTTTCACATCTGTCAACACCTGCTTTCTTTGGGATTGTCAGCACAAATACACAGGACATAAATTACAAATAGAAGTATACAAATTTTTACATGTATGTCTATTGTGTATTGACCCTGGAATCCAGAAACGACGGAGAGGCTTCGTACTGCCGTAGCACTCAGTGGTTCACAACCCCACAACAGGCCACAGCAGTCCACTCGCTCCACCGCCGCCCCACACCGAACCCAGGGTTATTGCGGTGTTCGGCCACCAATGGACGTCCCAGCTAACGTCTTATGCTAGACCAGTGTAATCCAAAATGTTTGCGTAGTAGAGTTATTATGGTGTAAGCGTTATTAACAAGCGGCTACAGCGTGGCGCGGAGTGCTCCGTCTCGGAATCCTACCACCGACTCTCAAGTTCGGCGTTTTCAGGTTCACAGGTCACCCATTTGGTGAGGCCACAGTCCGCTAGTCCTCACCAGCCAATGGGGTAATTACCACACGAACTGCTTTCTGGTGACATCTGGAAAGGACATCTTCTGCTTTGACTTTTAAGCGCTATAAGTCGTTGCAGTGAAGTATGACCTCCGCTGGTTAATCGTCGATTCATCCCTCCTGGTGGCGTTTCTTCATCTCTTCTTTCTCCCCTCAAAGGGCCACCTCATGCCCATTTGTCGGAGGGATGTATTCGGTGTTTTTGCCAATGTCGAGAAGTTTCAGTGGCAGCGACTGACTCTGCGGTCGTTGATCTATGCTTCTCACATTGGGCAGAAACGTGACCAATGTCGACACACATGCCGGCTTCAGTTGTGTTACCTCTACGATTGCATGGTCGGGCATTGGCCTGTCGTTCTCCTCCGCATCGGCAGATAGGTGACGCACGTGCGTTCATATGCCTACAGTTCCTGGAGCATCCTCCACTGATGTGCGAACTGTGCTGGTAGTTATTCTCCGTGGAAGCATTGCCGATGTGCTCTGTCGTTGCTCTGTCGCAGTGCTGACTGCTGCTTCGCTAACTCTGTTGGTTATCGGCCTCCATGATAGACTGCTGCCGCTTCCAAATGTTGTGGCTTAATGTATAAAAGTGTCTGCAATGTTCACTTAGTCTTTGCGAATTTGCTGCCGGATCTATGATTTGAGCAAGCATAAATATCACATAATTCTTATACACAACGATAAATTACACATAATTATTATTCACCCTACAACCTCACACTGGGCGACTTGTGTGTTGGTGATGATGATGAAAACAACACAGCACCCCGTCCATGAGCGGAGAAAATCTCCATCCATGGGATTGAACCGGGGCCCACTGCATGGTAGGCAGACACATTACCACTCAGCTTATCACGTGGACTATTCTTACAAAGGAAATACGAAGTACTTAAAAGAAATAATAGAAATCTTAAAAATCACTGCACGAAGTTTATAAGTCTAGAATGAATATTTATACAGCAGTTTTAACTTTGTTCGAAAAGTATTAAGTGCTTACTGAAGCTATATATATATTAAAAATTTCTTTTTCAGGTTCCTCACTTCGTGATTATGATTTTGATATACTATTATTCTCAAAGTTATGAATTAAATAAGAAATGTAGACAGGAACAGGAATTAGAAAACAGGGAATAAATAAAAGAAAACAGTTATTGGATTTGTAAAATTTGTTTAAAGAAATTTCATTTTTGCATTAGACGATATGGGAAATATATTTTATTATTATTATTTTTTGAACTTTTCCTCATTACAGAGGCTTATCTCCAACGTAATAATTTACTCGGAAATTACAATAAAAAGAATGAATGTTCTTAAGTTATGTTTTCAAAATATTCCTCCAGGTGTTTCGATCTTGTATGTCCTCTTCCTTTGCGCCCATTCTCATCATTGCGAGCTGTACATTTTGGAGCTAGGTGGTCTTAGGTCATCCTCTTCTTCTTCTCCCCTCCGGTTCCCACTCCAGTATCAACTTTGTTATTCTGTATTTCTCCATTCGCCGTAAATGCCCGTACCATTGTAATTTCTTCCTATCCGTTACGTCATATATTCATTCTTTAATTTCCATTCTCCTCATTATTTCGGTGTTCCTTATCTTTTCTTTCGTGGAGATTCTTGCCGATCTTCTCCAGAAGTCCATCTCTAGAACTTGTAATTTTTAAATGTGCTTCAGGTTAATTGTCCATGTCCCCGTTCCATATAGAACCACACTCTCTAATATGGATTTGTATATTATATGTTTAGTTCTGCTCATTACATTCCTGCTCCATAAGACTGAATTAAGCATCCTAATGACCTTCCTTCTGCTACTAATTCTTTTATTGATTTCTGACTCTGATTTTCCCTCGATTTTTAAAATGGATCCCTAATAACAGAAAGTGGTTATCTTTTTGATTTTACTTTCTTCAGTGTACAGCTCATCTGAATCAGTAGTCAAGTATTCTGTTTTTTGGTAATTAATCTTCAAACCCCAAGTTTTGTATGCTACTGTTAGTTGATTGCGTATATAGTTAGCATCCTCCCCATCTTGTGCTACGACTACTTGATCTTCAGCAAACAATAAATGATGTAGGTAAACTCCATCACTTATTTCTAATCCCATACTATTACATTTACGAGACCATGTTCTTATATGTGTGTGTGTGTGTGTGTGTGTGTTTGTGTGTGTGTGTATGTATTAAATAATGACAATGACATGGGATAGCCCTGAAAAAGGCCTTTGCTTTTTCCTAAATTGCTGTGAAAGTTTATTACCAACTTTCACTTAGCAAATGTTATCTTTATACATCTTTTGTATTATTTTAGTCAAGGTAGGGTTTATTTCACCCATATGTAGTGCTGTCCAAAGTAATATCCTTGGAACAGTATCACACGCTTTTTCTAGATCTATGAAAATTAATCCTATGTTTTTTGATTTTTCCCTATGTTTCTCCAAAATCTGTCATAATGTTAAAATATGATCTCCCAGCCGTGAATCCACATTGTTCTTCATGGGTTCTAAAATTTTTTTCCAGTTTGTTTTTAACTACTTTCGCAAGAATTCACTTTAATTTCTTTGTAACACAAATTCCTCGATAGTTTGAACAAATTTTGCGATCTCCTTTCTTAAATATGGTGTTAATGTAACCTAGCTTCATCTCTTTGGGTATTGAATCTCCATGTATTATTTTCTTGCAGAGTTATACTATCAGTTGTAGAATTTTGTCACCACCACTCCGATTTGATATTGCCTGGTCCCTGTGATTTACCATTCTTTCCTGTTCTCAATGCCTGAAGTACTTCACTTTCTAAAATCAGAGTCTCTTAATCTTCATGTCCTTTTTCTTCCACCGTTCCTTCTTATAGATATTCTTCTCTGTCCTCATTTAATAATTTTAGGAAATATTCTTCCGATTGCTTTTGTGTTATGAGTTGGAGATTGGTTTTGCTTTTTGTATCCTGTCGAAGCCCATTTAATACTGACCATGCTTCTTTTGTTCTCCCAAATCCTAATTTGCTATTCACTTTGCACATGTACTTTCCCAAGTTTCATTTTCTGCCATCCATATTTTTTTCATCACTTCATTTTTCTTTTCCTTGCATATTGCTCTTGTTTCTTCTGATTTATCATTCAACCACTGAAGGAACGCATTTCGTTTTTCTCTAATGAAGATCTCTATTTCCTCTGACCACCACTCTGCTGCACGGTTGTGGTTGCTATGTTTTTTACCCAACACCTCTGTTTCTATGATTTTAACATTAATTTTTATATAGTCATATATTTCCTCTGTACTTCCTTCAAATGATTCAACCAGTTTCCTTTCCATCCTGCCCGCCAAGAGTGTTCTGATAGTTTCGTCTTGTAGGCTGTCAGTATTAAAAGGTAAATTTTCATCTTTCTCAGTCTGGTTGGTTTTATTTATGTTACTTGTACCATTCCTTGCATTCTTCCATGGCCAAAAAGATTTCGTTTTTGCTAGATAGTGGTCTGATCCACACTGGGCTCCTCTATATGATCTGATGTCTACTGCCTTAAAACTACTTGTTTGCCTAATGATAATATAATCTATTATAAAATGAAGTTCTTTAGTGTTCTGTTGCCAATTATACTTATGAATGTCCTTTTTTTGAAAAATGTGTTGGTAATTTTTAGATCAAATTGTTCACAAATTGCAATCAATCGCTCCCCATTGTCATTATATTAGTCCTCTCCATGTTTTAATTTTAATATAAATAAAGTGCTGTCATAATTTTCTAGAACTATTCTTTCATCATAATGAAATAAGAATTCTTTTGTACTTCCTCCAGATTACATGTTTTGTATTACTATCGCTGGGTATCTGATTGTTTTGTGATTTTTTTTTATTTTTTCCTACTTCACTCTCAGTCAGCATTATCATATATTACCTCAACTTTCGAATATTCGTTTGGTTCAAAATAAAATCCTTTATCTTTATTTCAGTGCTTTTGTCATTTTTCTCAAAATAGTTTGTAGTCCATTCGACGCCAAATCTTCAATCCAGTTGTTTCCTAGCCCATCCATCAAACAGCCTGTTTCCATACGATTTTTGAGATCATCAGTATATCCTGTGAAATGAGCAGTAACAGTACAAAAATATACAACACATTCTTCGTTTTGTAATGTATAATACAGGTTCCAAATGTGTCCTAACAAATGAGTCTATTCATCCATCATACAGCCTGTTTCCATAGTGTTTTTACCATCATCAGTATATACTGTAGAATCAGTAGCGAAATATACAGCGGATCCTCCTAGCTTATCTAACATATCATGCAGACTAAGCCTTTTGTTTGATGTAGTGAAATCTCCTGTAAATATATTTGTGGACATAACTGTAGCTGATAAAAATTATATGTTGATTGATTTCATTGGTGCTAATGTAACAACTGTTTTATAAATGTCTTAATAAATTTTAATCTTTATAAAGGAACTAGATCAGAAACTATCAGTATTACTCGTTCTTAGTGAATTAAAGGACCAAAAATATCCTAAATCTTCCCTACAAAGACATGTAAATTAACCTAAAGATTGGAGATGCTAGAGTTCATCCTGATCATGCCCAACTGTAAATAAGCTTCAGTATGATTGGGACTGATAAAGCATATTATCCAACATATTAAGGAAAATGCCACAAAAAATTGATTAAGAGCTATGTGTCAAAACAATTTCTTGTTACCACCATAAAGAAAGTAAGAAATATTTGGTCTAGAATGGAAAAATCTTTTATTTCTTCATGTGTCTGTATATGATTGACTTCGTCTCTAGCTAATAAGTTGACTGTAGAAAACCATATCTTCAAGAACAGAAAGATAAAATGTAAGAAAGCAAAATTATTTCTTCAGTGGGTTTTTCAGGGAATGGAAAGAAGTTTTGTTGTTTTTACGAGGATTTCTAGAGCAAACAATGCAATTCTTTAATGGGGTGACTATAATAAAGGTAACGAAGGCAAAATTGTTGTGGATTCAACGTATATTTTTTAACCTCAAATTATATATGAACCAAAATATTCACTCGAGCTGGAGTATGAGAGAGAAGAAACTGCCAGGAACTTATAGCAACAAAAGATAACAGACTAACTCTGGCATTTCTATGTCATAATGACTTTCACATTTGCTAATTTTTATCTCTTGGACACAGCCATTTACGACTATGTGCAGCTGTGCACAATGATTTCTTTGTTTTGTATGCACTGCTATTATTGGATTATTAAATCCGCAGTTCGATTCCCGCCGGGTTGGAGATTTTCATCGCTCGTGGACTGGGTGTTGTGTTGCCCGCATCATCATTTCATCCTCATCACCGGCACGTGAGTCGCCCAATGTGGCGTCGACTGCAATAAGACTCGTACTTGGCGACCGAACTTTCCCGGGTGGGACCTCCCGGCCAGCAATGCCATACGATTATTTCATTTCATTAGATTATTTGAATTTATGTATTTTTACAATTGTAGTATCTAGTCAGAAAATTTTAACTTCGTTGACATATTTTGCAGGTTAATCTTCGTCAGCTACATATCTCATGAAGCAAAATTCTGGCTGGGGAGGTCGAGGGATTGCGATAGGGGATTGAAGCTGAATTCACGCACATGTCTCTAGTATTCGGATGTCATTAACGCGTAAGAGCCTTTGTACTGTTCGAAAGTGTATGCTGGCAGTGTCATCAGAGATGTTGTGTCGCCTGGAGGCTTGCACGGGCCATCTCTGCTTTGCAAGATGCGCGGCAGATGATGCGCACTGTTAATTGTGAGATTAGGAGACACAGTGGTCGGCAGCAATGAGGCATGAGTACGGCTTAGGCTGAGTGGCACTGTTTCAGTTATATTCTGAGGAGGTGGAACATGTTGATTTACTGATTAATTATTTGAGATGAGGTAAGAGACTGAAGCATTTTAAAAGCATTATTTTATTATGATTATTTTGGTGGTAATGGGAGAGGATTTAATTTAAGGTAATTGATTTTGTACTTTATTGCCGCAGCTTGTAGTTACGCATTCTTAGTTCATACATCCAGAAGCTTGAGTATACGGAAAGACAAACGTTTATGCATAATTTTCAGTTTCAATTTTGGGGATAGTAATAAATGTTGAATACTTAATGCCATTTTTGCGAGATGCGTTTTTGAAAAGTTCTCAATTGATGTTGAAGCCTACGTAAGATTACTCATTCAGTAATCGTAATTTTTTCTGTATTAATCCCTTTGAAGCAAAGGAAGATATAATTTTTAATTTTTCAATATAGAAATTATCTAATAAGAAAACTAATTATATTTGATGTTATGATTTATCCCAGGTCATCGCCCACGTCCAAAGTCCATGTCAGAATATGAGTTATCATTTTTACTTATTCGGATTTGATATAGCCAAGTATGCTTTAGGCCTCTTTTTTTTTTTTTTTTTTTTTTTTTTTTTAGATAGCGCAGGGCATCGGATGCATTTCCATTGTTAGTTGCTGCTCAGCAATAGCGACGCGCCTTCAAGACAAAGGCAGTGTCACGGTGTTTCCATTGTACAGCACGTAAGCCAAAACTAAATATTGAAAATACGCAACATTGAGCTTCTGCCGGTCCATTTTATCAGTTTAAAAGTATAATGATTCAGATTGTTTAGTAGAGACAGGACACTTGCTATTAAGATTATTTAAACAGATAGGGAACCTGACAGGCACTTAAAGTTTCTTTCTCGCAGTCAGATTTTACAATACGGTCTCGCACTACAGATCTTTCAACATAGGAATTCATGACCTTTGAACAACTACACGGATACTCAGTAAATGCCCATACGTGTGATTTCAGAAAACGCATGCAATGTAGATGTTCGTTGAAAGTTTACGTAAGCTAACATACAGCTTAACTGCCAGCAAGTAAAACTTTTAATAAATAACAACAATCATAAAATTATTGTATCGATAACTTTCATCCAGTGCCCTTTCCTTAGTATGCTGTTACCTTCGTCCATTTTCACTGTTATTCGAAACGGCATCCCAGGAAAATCCAGCTACAACGAGCCATCAGCTGCGGATTCCATCACTGAATTGCGTTCATTAATATGGAAATTTAAATACTTCTCATGAGGGAAATCGAAATACATATTTTTTTATGAATTTCTAGATTGTACGCTTACTTTATGTTATTTGTTTCAAGCCTTACAGTATGTTTCGCCCTTATTGTGTAATAGTTTCCGTAACAAAAATGTAATATGTGGAATTGCCTGTATAATGTACTTAAGATGATTTGAGATACTTAAAAAGGAAAAAAAAGCACTTAAAAGAAGTTTCTTTGCCGTATATGTTTAAGCCGAAATGATGAGTTCAGTCCTTTGGTGTCCACGTTTGTCCTTTCCGCTCCTGTTCTGATATGTAGGTCCTTCTTTATTCTTCATCATCCATCCCTCTCAAGCCCCAGAATTCTTCATTCCGAGCGAATCGCGTACGTGAAACCGCTCCTTTCAGCAGCGTCTTCAAACGAGCGGTATTTTCAGAAGAGACGTATTTCTTTCTTTTTTTTTTTTTTTTTTTTTGCCTTCATACACCGTCATTTATGTCGAGGGAACTCTCCCGTCATGATTTATCTGAGGCAGAGGGAAAAAAAAGAAAAAGAAAAGAAACGCGGAGACGACGTCTGCGCTTGCTTTGAGGTGACGTTAGCAGACACAGGATGTACGGTGCAATGTGCGCGTCGGCAGCACTTGGTGAAGGGGGCGGGGGTTGGAACGGAGAGTGCGGGGAAATGTTATTTCAGGGGTGTGGGGAGGTTATCCTGTAGCGCGGCCTACCGCGGGCGCTTGTCCGTCATTTAATATTCAGCAGGCCGGCGGCCGTGCGGTATGCGACGGCGCCGGTTAGCGCGGTTGCGCTCCGCAGCCGCTGCGCGCCCACGTACGCAAAATACCCACGCGTGCACACGTTGTGTACACGAGTGTACACGACAGCCACGCAGAAAAAGAGAGCGAGAGACGGGAGCCGCACTGCCTCGGCTGAGCTACGCCGCGCAGGAAGCCGCAGCGCCGCGCTGTGGTCTCGGCGCGCCTCGCGCAGTCCCGCCCTCGTGTGTGCGTGGCGGTGGGCGCCACTGTGTGTTCTTTGGGGGCCGGATTTGTTGCCGGTGCTGGCTGTAAATCTTGGCGGAGCTCGGCGAGCGGGAGCTGTCGGCTCGGCGAGATTCGGCGCCACCGCACCGCGCCGCGCCGTCCCAAGTGGCCCTCTAGGCCGCGGAAGGCGCTGCCGGTTTTGCATGTAACGCACGCGCTCATGCTCACGAACAACCAGGCCCTCTTCCCTCCCGAGTATATCCGATCAATGCCGCCTGATTTATGGAATCCCGTATTCGTCCGGACAGAGTGAGCATGGCAGTTGCTTCGAGGAATAGTGTGCCGTAAACACTATACAAACCAGTCATCTTCTAGCAAACCCTAGAATTTGCATTCCGGCTACTTATGAAATCACAGATAATGACTTATTTTGTTACGTTTTGGAATTTACTATCTTACGAAATTAACATATTTAGTCCATAGTTGCCGGCCGAAGTGGCCGTGCGGTTAAAGGTGCTGCAGTCTGGAACCGCGAGACCGCTACGGTCGCAGGTTCGAATCCTGCCTCGGGCATGGATGTTTGTGATGTCCTTAGGTTAGTTAGGTTTAACTAGTTCTAAGTTCTAGGGGACTAATGACCTCAGCAGTTGAGTCCCATAGTGCTCAGAGCCATTTGAACCATTTAGTACATAGTTCAAAACAGTTATTCTCCTTTTAGGACTCCGTACCTTAGTCAATTCAAACGGAATTCTTTTATTATCACTTTGTTGTTGGCCGGTCTGTGTGTGCGACAATTCTAAACCAGTTGGTACATGAACGGGCAGACACATCAACTTAAAATTTCTGTCACATTCTAGCTTCCACGATTCCTTGGCGATGTAAAAAGTGAAGCTTGTAAGTCAGTGAAATCAAAAGTTATGGCCATGTATACGGCATACTTTGAGACTCTCAGACTCACTCATGAAAACCTACTGCGTATTTTTCGTTGACCTGGAGCCATCAAATCTGGCAAGAAGCTGGGATTCACAATACAACGAAAGCAAAAAATTCGAAAAATATTAATTTCCGATTATATCAGACAAAAAAGACAAGACAGAAGCGAGAACAGCGAGAAACTTAACATCAGGATTGTTGGTCACGAAAAAATCAGAATAACCAATGACGGTCGGAGCAAGGAGGAAACCGAAAGCAGATTAGCACTGGCCAAAAAGACATTCGTGTCCTAGAGAAATCTACTGGCATCCAACGTAGGCCTTAATCTGAGGAAGGAATTCCTGAGAATGTACGTATCGAGCACAGCACTCTATTCTAGTGAAAAATGGACTGTTGGAAAACAAGAACAGAAGATCATCGAAGCATTTGAGATGTGGTGCTATAGATGGATGTTGATAATTACGTGGACTCGTAAGGTAAAGAATGAGGAGGTGCTGCGCAGAATCGGAGAGGAAAGAAGTATGTGGAAAATACTGACAAGGAGAAGGTTCACGATGATAGGACATCTGTTAAGACATCAGGGTATGAGTCCCATAATACTAGAGGGAGTTGTAGAAGGCAAAACTGTAGAGGATGACAGAGATTGGAATACATCCAACAAATAACTTAGGACGTAGGTTGCAAGTCACACCCTGAGGTGGCAAGCGCCATCAAACCAGTTAGAAGTTTGAAGACTACCAAATAATAATAATAATAATAATAATAATAATAATTGACGCAAAAAAGATTGTTGTAATTGGTTATGAGTCAATCGCTTTGTCCGTCTTTCTGTTATGCCCCGTTTTCTGAGCAACGACTTGACGTATCCACTTAAAATTCGTGTCACATACTAAGGTGTATGATCCCTTGGCGGCATAATAAACCTTAGGCCCTAGGATAATGCAGTCTGAAGATACGGCCACTTATGTTACACATTGTGATAGCCACAAACAAAGTCATCAGAACCTATATGGTACATCCTGTTGACCTAGAATCATGAAATTTGGCATGAAACAAGACATCACACTAAAACCGAAGGGAAAAATCCTCATATAATTAGTTTGTAATTCTATCACAATGATTGTTTCGTCTTTTGTTATACGATGGTCTGTCCGTCTCTCTGTCTGTTGAGTCCACTTTTTCTCAGGAATGGGTATAAGTATGAAATTAAACTTTATGTCAGGTATTGTGGTACATAGTCTTTTGGTGGTGTACAAAATGTTAACGTACTAAGTCAATGCAATTAAAAGATACGGCCATTTACACCACATTCCTTGCTACTTGGAAACTCATTAAACACTATATGGTACATTCCTTGATTTAGAATGATGAAATTTGTCAAGAAGAAAGTTTTCGCAATCCAAATCAAGGAAAAATCAGAAAATTGTTAATTTATAATGACATCACAGCAAAAATATTTTCTTGTGTCATCTGTTATCCAACCCCGAACTTGAAAATAAAGCATTCTCGAATGTCTTGCAACCCCTGGGACCGATATCTTCTCAGTATTAATGTAGATAACAGGAGACAATCGTCTAGGTCCTAGATTCTCGGAATGGATGCACTGACTTTATACATGATTGAGTTTGTTAGAACCCGTCGGAAGTGTGCCAGGCTTACTAGCACTTAGCAGTTTTTATCATTTTCGTGTCTAGCAAACGAATTCTTTCAGAGCGGGTCGGTTTGGGAAAACGTAAATTGCCAGAATAGCACCTTACACCTCTTACAAGGATCCTAAAAAGACGAACTTCATGACACAACTTACATTCTCAAAATAGTTGTCGTTTAACTTTAGTGATATTGGTATAAGAGATAAATTCGTTAAATAACTCAACAATCTTCAAACCTTTATTCATAAATACCAGTCTTGATTGCGTGTAACAATATAATTAACAGTGACCAGTTTCGGGTTACTGCCGCATCAGATCTCCTACAAAACAGAAAAACGCTGAGGTGCCAATAATAAGATGAAACAGCTGAAGGAAACTATATACAGAAAACTTAAGAATATATAAAGAGTATAATCTCTAGGAATGTATAAGGTATTGGCTGACAGCAACACAATACCGCTACACATGCTTGTCCATAAGAAGTGCTAGTGATGGACTGAGGGTGTTCTATAGATATACATGTAGACATACAGGCTACAGCTGGTACAAAGCGTTAATGAGGAGGTTTGTAAGTAATTCGCACCATATATTTAGTACCTTAAAATTTCAATTAATGAAAATAAATGATAAGCTTTAAGTTATTAAACCTATAATATAGATTAGTTATGCAGCTTTGTCTTAGCTGTCTCTAAAAACTGTCGCTTGTGTATGTATATCACCCCACAGGTCATCGATAGCACTTGTTATGTACCACGTGTTCAGATTAGACGTCGACGATTGTATCGGAATACTTTTAAGGATGTGTCATGTCTGGCAACCATGACTTTTTTGTTAATATATTCTTAGATTTTATGTTCTTTATGTATTCACATATTCTGTGTCTGTTTTTCCTACAGCTATTTGAACTTGTTATTCCCACGTCAGTGTTTCTTGTTTTTATTTTGTAACGGATCTGATGTTGAACATTTTCTTCAAATGATTGTCAACAACGCAATTATGTTTCACAAAATTCGTAGCACGAAGCTTCGTTGGGTTCTTCTATTGTACTACCGGTTTCACCTACAAATCATTGTCTGGTACCTGTATCAGCGTTACTGAAGCAAGAATCACAAAGGTAACTAGAATCAGAAAAATAAAATGTAAACGACGTGACAATATACTGTAGTACTTACGAAACTCAAAGAAAAGCACTTTACATATTACGAAAATGGAAACTCAGGAATGTAACTATTGATGCATTCATTAACAAAAGAACGTCAGTCAGGTGCAAGTTGAGAAACAGCACTACAAGGTATCATGAACCCACAAGAAGAGCTGCATACGAATAGGGGCCTTTTAAAAGGTCAACTCCATAGAAGTGTGAGCAAAACACTCAAAATACAGAGCCAGCAGTGGAATTTAGAGATCGATACCATCAAGATACATGAGCTATAGTACAATATAAAACTATTTCGCCACTGCGACGAAGTAATAAAAATTTAGTAAAAATGGGACGTCACAGAGTTGAATGTTTTAGTAGCTATAAATATAAAATATGGATTAGAAAGTCTTTTAAAGGCAATCAGTGTTCGAATATCAACAGCATAAGAGCTGTATAAAAGGCAGACAAACGTTACTCTAAATTAGATCAACAAATCAACGTGCCAACACGTACGCATTCCACACCAGCCGAATTATGGAACTGCCAAATGTGTGTTCAGGAAAATTAATGGAATTTCGTTCATGAAGGGAAATAATATCATGCTCGTGCATAAGTACGTAGCGTTTTTGTTTTCGTGTTGGTACTTCGGTTATTATGGGTTTCCTTGCCGATTATCACTTTTTATTAGCAGTTCATCGTCATTAATTGAGTTTACATACAGTTATTATATCATTTGCAGATAGTGAGTGTAGCTGTAGACGCCAGAAGATGGAGTGCCAAGTAAGGAAATCGGAATATTTCCGATGTATGCTTTTTTTTGTGTTTAGTAGAGAGGTGACAGCAGCCGAAGCAGCCAGAAACATTTGCGCCATGTATAGGGATAATGCCATTGGTGAACAAAACGAAGATAGTTTTCTCTTTTTAAGGAGGATCGTTTTGATATTGGTGACCCGACAACTTTAAAATGAATTTCAGGCTTTGATGAAGATCGTTTAAACGCATTTTCCTGATAATTGTACTTGAGAACGATAAAATGATGAACAGCGATCATTTCATCACGTTGCGTCATTTTCATGCCATGGGAAAGGTTCAAGAATCGGATGTGTGGGCACCGCATGCTCGAAGCCAAAATCACAAAAATCTGAGATTAGCCACACGAATATGTGGACTTCTGCTTCGTCGTCATCAATTCACTCCTGAACAACACCGACCATTCTTATCCCGCACCGTTACTGGTGTTTTTATGCAAATTAAGGAAAAGGAAGGAATGGTTTAGCTCAAAGAAAGCAGCAACTCCCCACACAAATATCTGCTCACATTCACAAAAGATAATGTTTTGCGTCTGGTAGAGCAGCAACGGTGTGATTTAATACGAACTGCCTAGCCGAGTGGAATGGAAAAGTTGTTTGCAGTGTTGGAAGACTATTGTAAATACTAAAATAGAATATATTATTGATGACTAAATTCTCTGTTAAGTGTATCTCTAGTGTTTATGGATAGACGTATAAATATGGGGGATTTGAAACAAAAATAAATATTTTCGTGAGGTGCATCCATCTTAGTGATCACACCAGTTGAGTACAAAACAAACATCAGTAGACATGATACTGTTACAGAAAACTCACAAACTGAAATGAAAAGTAGAAAAGTACCATAAGTTCTAGCTTATGTCAATCTGTCAAAGATAGCCTACAATTTAATATGGTATTAACACAAATACGTCATTCTACAATATCAATAAATTTATTTATATGTTCCAGTGATCATTGTCCACCAAAGATCGTAATAATGTGGAACTAGTCATTGCATTTTAATTCGTACATATGGTAACATTCTTCCACAAACATAAAAAATGGATTACAGGTGGTACATCGTAACTGCTATCCATCTTCTACTGCACGTTACAGTAATATAAATTCCTCTGTGCAACAGAAGGAGTTGTCAAGAAGAAACTTTCTCCGTTTGTTTTCAAGTTTTACTGTGCTGTTTGTCAATAATTTTATACTCCTGGGTAAGCGATAAATTTGTGTTGTTGTAGCATTGTGCACTCATTTTAGGGCTAAAGACAACCTTAATGGGAGTAATGGATGTCATTTTCCTTTCTGATACTGTAATTATGTACACCATTGTTCCACTTGAACAGTAGTGGAGTATTTACAACATACTTCAGAAAAGAAAAAAAATTACTGTGGAGCAGTAGTCTGAAGCCCAACTCCTTAAACAACGTGTACAAGTTGATTGTGGGTGAGCACCATATATTATTCTTACAGCGCGTTTTTGGCCGGTGAAGATTTTCATTCTTAAAGAAGACTTAGCCAGAACATTATTCCATATAACACTACTAAATGAAAATATGAAAAATATGTGAAATTACTCGTTTGCCTCTCCCCACGATTTTCAGTGATTCTAAGAGCAAATTTGGCACAACTAATTTATTTTAGAAGTTACAAAATGTGTGTTTCCAATTTAAATTGTCATTAATATTGACCCTAAGAATTATGAAGATTCCATCCTATTTATTATCTCCTCACTACGTGTTACGCTTGGTGTAGTAGCTATAGATGTGCAGAACCGAATCTGTTGTGTCTTTCTGAAAGATTGAACCTTGTGTTTTCCATATGTGATTTCCCCTCCGTCAGAATTATGTCCCTGAACTATACACCTTGAATTACTAAGTACATCTTGCAGCATTCTCTTGGTTACATTTGACATTTTCCATTGATTGGCTATACAGCCTGTCCTATGAAACGGCAATTTATCTTGGAGAATACTCTGATTCACACAGTCCAGTGCCTTAGAGTGGTGGAAGAAAATACCAAGCCGCGCTGGTTTACTGTTTAGTGCTTGTAAAATCTGGTGAGTGAAGGTGTAAATGACACTCTCAACAAAACAACACTTTTGGAACCCGAACTGTATTTTGCTACCTTTACTATCTTTGAAAAGGTGAGATAATATTCGAAAATAAATATCCTTCTCACAACCTTTGGAGAATGATGTCAACAGTGAAACAGGCCGGTAGTTATTGACATCTCTGTTATCACCTTTCTCAAATAGGAGTTCAACAGTGGACAGTTCATCTTCCTGAAAAAATGCCTTGAGTTACTGATACGTTATATATTTCAGAAGAGAGTGGTCTTATTACATGCGAACAAATGTTTAGTAGTCTACTGGAAGCGCCATCAAAATCAGATGAGTTTTATTTTTGAAAGAATGTATAATGTACTTAATTTCTCAAGGAGAAGTTGGTTATTCATTTATACTACTGAATTTTATGAAAGTTACGTTTTTAGCATACTGCTGTGGTGTTGCTGTTGAACTGTTTTCCCCATGCTTCCTACAATATTTAAGAAAGAATTATTAAGTGAATTTGATACTCATGACTCATCACTTACAGCTCTTCCATTCAGTTCAGTAGTGATGTTGTCTTTTTGTGTGGCTAATTGTCCTGTCACTTGTTTCACTGCATTTCATGTAGCCTTAAGTCTGTTATCAGAGGTACTGATTTCTTACATTATGTGCATATTCGTTTTATTTTTAATAAACTTTCTTAGTAATTTTGAGTAGTTTTTGTAGTGTGCAGGTACTGTAGGATCTCTAGCTGTTCCTGCCAAAAGACAGATTTACTTTTTCCTTTAACAAGACACTTTAATGCATCTAGTAGTCCATGGTCTTTTTACATGGCAATTTAGTCTCCTTTCTGATTAGCTTAAAATAATTCTGATTAGTGATAATGACTTGAATTTATCATGGAACAAATTAAATTTTATCTTATGATTTGGTTCATTATCAATTACATCCAGTGTCACCTCCCGTAAATTACTCTTAAAAATTTTTCATGGAGTCACTAATTATTGTAGATGAATTTCACTTAGGAGTGTCCATACTGTAAGGTACTACGGTATTTATCACAACCAAATGTGCATCATGGACAGAGAGAGCATTTGGTATTGGGTAATAGGTAATAACTGGTGATGAGTCGTTACTGAAGAAATATAAGAATGGAAGTATATGAAGGTGACATGGCACTTCCTGAAGATGCAGCCATAAAGAATGTGTAAAAAAATGTGATCTGATGTGACAAAAAGTCGAAACCAGTCATTGTGGAATGTACTGTTACATGAGGTACACACGGACGTTAAAGAATCAAGTGGTAGACTAGTTTACATGTTTTATGTCTTCCATTGAGGATGATATTGATGAAGTTAGAAAAATAAAGCCACAAAGTTCACTTAATTAATCTTCACATCAAAACTTGAATCTCCAGAGTCGAAGTGTGGCACTGAACTATGTTTTAGGAGCACTAAATTCTGTTCTTATGTTGGCAGTAGCAAAAACCTCACAATAAATCAAATTATATTAATAGTTTGAGGTGATATTTACCGAAAATAGCGTTGATATTGCATAAAATTTTGAACAGGGATGTTGCAAAATTTTATAAAGTACCGTTAAGCATATTACAATAATGGTAGAGATATCAGAGAACTTTATATTACTTTTCTAGCAACTGTGCAACTGTGTGTCCGGCAATCGTGATTTAGATTCTTCGCGATTCCCTTAAGTCGTTTTGGGCAAATGCCGGGATGGTTGCTTTGAAAGAGCGCGGACGGCTACTTTTCTCCATGCTTCCCTCATCCGATGGGACCGATGACCCCACTGTTTAGTCCCCTCCCCCAAATTAGCCAATCAACCAACCAACCAACCAACCAACCAACTAACCGAAGAAATAAACAAAAATTACATTTATGGTGATCTTTACGATGAAACTTGTTACCAAACTAAATATTGTTTTCTAGTTATCTACCTTTAGAAAACAGTAACGTAACCAACAGCCAAAAACATAGAGAAACTAATCACTTGGTAAAATCTTTATGCAGTCGAAGGCCGCTTTTTATTAGTGCACTCTCTGTCTGTCTGTTTAAAAGCAGTACCAACGTCATGTATCATAAGTATCCTTTCTCCAAGGTCTGAGTGGGGGTTTCTATTGGTTTCTCTTTTTTTATATAGAAAATGAAACGTATTCTTTTGACAGATTGATAACAGCAGCTAACCTATTCTCCAGGTAAAGCTTCGGAATTGTGAGAAATTTTGAATGTTAAGGAGAGATTCGCTTCCTGGCTCTCGAGTGGTGCACAGTCTCTCTCCTGAGCAGATCTTATTTAACGCGTTTGGCTATGAACTTTCCATAGTTACCTGTGTGAAATATTAGTGCCATTTATCTTGATTTTGAGAGCTGCTGGGACGCTGTAGTCTTACTGATTTTGCATTCTTCAGCTCTCCACTTAAATGTGACTCCAAAGGTGTTTAGATACATTTTATCTTAGTTTTCTACTGTTTTCAGGATATTTCACTATAGGTTGTTCATTTGCTCAGATTGAATAAAGGTATTGTATTCTGAATCCGACCTCGATTTTGAGAACCCTAATGTGCTGCTACGTCCCTATGATTAGATGATGATGTATAATAAATGTAATCAGATGCATTTTTAAACTGTTTCTTTATTGTGAGCAGTGCCCAAGCTCTATTTTCAAAGTCTTAAGAGATACACAGATAGTAACAAATATCAAACTAGTATTCATAGCAGGAGCAGGTTTTAAACAAGCTATTCAGCACCATTTAGAACTTTTGCAGGTCTGTTAATTGTGTCAGTATTCGTGTCAATAGTGTCATGCATCCTGCGTAGGCACCTTTTGCATTTAATTTCCACACGCACTAAATCAGCTAATTATATGTCTCCTTCCATTACAAAGAGGCTGGTAACTTCCATCATGAGATAAAATGTGTTATGTACTGTTGTTTTTTAGTCAGCACAGTAGTTACCACTTCTTTGTGTCACTGAAGAAGCAACGCTGCATTTCTTTCCAACTCGTGGTAGCTGGACGGACCGCAGAAAAACCTCGTTGTATTCAGGCAGCTATGTCAGCAGGTTGTGAATCCGGCAGAGGGACTTCTAATTTCTGTATTCGCATAATGAGCAAGACGAACCACCTTTGCGGTATTTCGATTTCTTTATTTCTATGGTGGTGTTAGCCATTGATCCAGGGAAAAACTGCAAATTTGTGTATGTGTGTGTGCATGTGAGATGACGCGTTGTTTTTAGAATTCTACTCCCTGTCAGGCAGTCCCATGCTCATACACGATGTAAACGACTTCGGTTTACAACGTACCACGGTGATAGAGCTGAAGCCGCGATGAACAAAAGGGCCTTTTGTTACTCACCTCTCCAGAAATGTAGTGGGGCTGCAAAGACGTACCTTAGTGCTGCGTATGTACTGGGAATCAGATCTCTGATGCTGCAATAATCTCTCCGTCTTGTGCTGAAGTTGCAAGAGATGGCGTTCTACCACAGTGACGAATTATTTGTCGCTGTATTGTGATTAATAATGCATGAAATTCAAAATTTGACCTTCCGGTCCGCAACGACGTTAATTTCGATCTTCCGCTCATGGCGAGATTTTTGAAGAAACAGAAATTACGTGTCACTATATTGTGATTAATAATGCATGAAATTCAAAAGCAAGGACGTTAATTTCGTTCCCTCAGATTTTTGCAGTAACAGGATGTATTCGGTTGGGAGTTATAAGTCCGAAATGCAGACGAAACAGTGTAGGTGTATCCACGGTGTGTACATGTCCGCTTCCGGTTTGTTTTTTCGTGATGCATTAGTTTATATCTGTCTTTCATTACAACATAATTTGGGAATGGCCTTGGAAATTTCTTTAATAATGTTTGTCTGCTGCAGCCTTGCTCGTACTCAGTTTCGTTTGCGTCTTCCACTGTCCTACGTTAAAGTCAGTCGAACGTCGTACCAGAGCTCCAAGAGCTTATAGAAAGCACTGATGTTCAAACCATTATCGACAATGAAAGATGGCTGAAGACGGAGATAAGTTATGCGGAAATTTTTGTGAAGAACCTAACAGTGTTCCGAAACGATGGACCAAACATACACTCCTGGAAATGGAAAAAAGAACACATTGACACCGGTGTGTCAGACCCACCACACTTGCTCCGGACACTGCGAGAGGGCTGTACAAGCAATGATCACACGCACGGCACAGCGGACACACCAGGAACCGCGGTGTTGGCCGTCGAATGGCGCTAGCTGCACAGCATTTGTGCACCGCCGCCGTCAGTGTCAGCCAGTTTGCCGTGGCATACGGAGCTCCATCGCAGTCTTTAACACTGGTAGCATGCCGCGACAGCGTGGACGTGAACCGTACGAGCAGTTGACGGACTATGAGCGAGGGCGTATAGTGGGCATGCGGGAGGCCGGGTGGACGTACCGCCGAATTGCTCAACACGTGGGGCGTGAGGTCTCCACAGTACATCGATGTGGTCGCCAGTGGTCGGCGAAAGGTGCACGTGCCCGTCGACCTGGGACCGGACCGCAGCGACGCACGGATGCACGCCAATACCGTAGGATCCTACGCAGTGCCGTAGGGGACAGCACCGCCACTTCCCAGCAAATTAGGGACACTGTTGCTCCTGGGGTATCGGCGAGGACCATTCGCAACCGTCTGCATGAAGCTGGGCTACAGTCCCGCACACCGTTAGGCCGTCTTCCGCTCACGCCCCAACATCGTGCAGCCCGCCTCCAGTGATGTCGCGACAGGCGTGAATGGAGGGACGAATGGAGACGTGTCGTCTTCAGCGATGAGAGTCGCTTCTGCCTTGGTGCCAATGATGGTCGTATGCGTGTTTGGCGCCGTGCAGGTGAGCGCCACAATCAGGACTGCATACGACCGAGGCACACAGGGCCAACACCCGGCATCATGGTGTGGGGAGCGATCTCCTACACTGGCCGTACACCACTGGTGATCGTCGAGGAGACACTGAATAGTGCACGGTACATCCAAACCGTCATCGAACCCATCGTTCTACCATTCCTAGACCGGCAAGGGAACTTGCTGTTCCAACAGGACAATGCACGTCCGCATGTATCCCGTGCCACCCAACGTGCTCTAGAAGGTGTAAGTCAACTACCCTGACCAGCAAGATCTCCGGATCTGTCCCCCATTGAGCATGTTTGGGACTGGATGAAGCGTCGTCTCACGCGGTCTGCACGTCCAGCACGAACGCTGGTCCAACTGAGGCGCCAGGTGGAAATGGCATGGCAAGCCGTTCCACAGGACTACATCCAGCATCTCTACGATCGTCTCCATGGGAGAATAGCAGCCTGCATTGCTGCGAAAGGTGGATATACACTGTACTAGTGCCGAAATTATGCATGCTCTGTTGCCTGTGTCTATGTGCCTGTGGTTCTGTCAGTGTGATCATTTGATGTATCTGACCCCAGGAATGTGTCAATAAAGTTTCCCCTTCCTGGGACAATGAATTCACGGTGTTCTTATTTCAATTTCCGGGAGTGTAGTTGGTGGTGGCGTATTTGTTGCTGTTAAAAGTAGTTTATCTCGTCGCGAAATTGAAGTAGACGGTTCCTGTGAGTTACTATGGGCAGAGGTCATTCTTGGCAACCGGAAAAAATAATAAGTGAATTTTTTACCAGCCCCCCAACTCAGATGTTACAATTGCTGATAGGTTCGAAGAAAACATGAGTTTAATTTCAAACACGTACCCGGCTTATACAATTATTGTTATAGGTGACTTTAATTTACCCTCGAAATGTTGGCGAAAATACGTGCTTGATTCCGAAGGAACGTATAAAACATGATTCGAAATTGTGCTAAACGCATTCTACGAACATTATATTAAGCCGTTAGTTCATGCGCCCACGCGAGTAGTAAACGGTTGTGAAAACACACTTGACCTCTTAGCAATAAATAATCCTGAACTATTAACGAGCATCAAAACGTATGCAGGGAATAGTGAACACAGGGTTGTCGTTGCGAGACTGAATACTGTAACCTCCAAAGCTTCCAAAAAATTAACGAAAAATATACCTATTCATATAAAGTAGACACTAATTCACTTGACGCCTTCCCGAGAGACAGTCTCCACTTCCAAATTAAATTGGAAAGTGATGGTAACGTCCTATGGGACCAAACTGCTTAGGTCATCGGTCCCTAGGCTTACACACTACTTAATCTAACTTAAACTAACTTACGCTAAGTACAACACATACACCCATGCTCGAGGAAGGACTCGAGCCATCGATGGGGAGAGTCGCGCGAACCGTAGCAAAGCGCGTAAGACCGCACGGCTACATTGCGCGGCTTCCCAATTAACAATTTAAGTGTAGACCAGAGGTGGCTTGGATTCAAGGAATTAGTATCCACAGCAATTGAGAGATTTATATCAAATAAATTAACAAACTGCGGAGCTGATTTTGCTTAGTAAACAAGAAGGGTCAGAACGCTGTTGCAGAAACAACGAAAAGAACATGCCAGATTCAAACGGACGCAAAATTCCAAGATTGGCGATCTTTTACAGAAACTGGAAGTTTAGAACAGACTTCAATGCGACATGCTTATGATAGTTTCCACAACGAGACCTTGTCTAGAAACCTGGCAGAAAATTTAAAGTGTTTCTGGCTGTATGTCAAGTGTGCTAACGCCATGACACATTCAATGCACTCTCTGCGTGATAGCAATTGAAATACTGTTGACGACAGTGCCGACAAAGCAGCGTTACTAAACACAGCCTTCCGATTTCCTTCACCAAAGAAGACGAAGTACATGTTCTAGAATTCGGATCAAGAACAGCTGCCAACATAAGTAACGTAGAAGTAGAGATAATCGGAGTAGTGAAGTAACTTAAGTCACTCGTAAAAGCAAGTCTTCCGGTCCAGACTGTATACTGGTTAGCTTCCTTTCAGAGCAGGCTGATACAATAGCTTCATACCTAACAATCACATGCAACCGTACGCTCGACGAAAGATCTGTACAAGTTGACTGGAAAGTGGCACAGGTCACACCAATATTCAAGAAAGGTAGTAGGAGTACTCCACTAGATGAACATCAAAATGCATCAGGATTTTGGATCATATATAGTGTTCGAACATTATGAATTACCTCCAAGAAAACGGTATATTGAAAAACAGTCAGCAAGGATTTTAAATACATCGCTCTTGTGAAACACAACCAGCTCTTTACTCACACGAAATGTTCCATGGTATTGACAAGGGATTTCAAATTTATTCCGTATTTCTAGATTTACAGGAGGATTTTTGATACTGTTGCACACAAGCAGCTTGTAGTGAAATTCTGTGCTTATAAAATATCGTCTCAGTTATGTGACTGGATTCATGATTTCTTGTCAGAAGTGATATCTGGCGTTCCCCAAGGTAGTGTTATACCCCCTTTGCTGTTCCTCATCTATGTAAACAATTTAGGAGATAATCTGAGCTGTCGTCTTACGTTGTTTGTAGATGATGCTGTCGTTTATCGACTAGTAAAGTAATCAGAAGATCAAAACAAATTGCAAAACCATTTAGAAATGATATCTGTCTAGTGCGATAATTGGCAATTGACCCCATGTAACAAAATGCCTGAGGTCATCCAGATGAGTGCTAAAAGGAATCCCTTAAACTTCAGTTACACGATAAATCAGTCAAATCTAAAGGCTGTGAATTCAAGTAAATACCTAATAATTACAATTACTAACATAATAATCTGGAAAGAGCACATAGAAAATTTTGTGGAGAAGGCGAATCACAGACTGCGTTTTATTGCCAGGACACTTAGAAAATTTAACGGATCTACTAAAGAGACTGCCTACCCTACACTTATGCGTCCTCTTTTAAAATACTGCTGCGGGGTATGGGATCTGTACCAGATATGGTTGACGGATTACATCGAGAAAGTTAAAAGAAGAGCAGCACGTTTTTGCATTATCGCGAAATAGGGGAGGGAGTACCGGTGACATGATACAGGATTTGGGATGGGTACGATTAAAACAAAGCCGTTTTTCGTCGCGCTGGAATCTTCTCACGAATTTTCGATCACCAACTTTCTCGTCCGAATGTCAAAATATTTTGTTGACGCCTACCTAGATAGGGATAAACAATCACCATGATAAAATAAGGGATCAGAACTCGCACTGGAAGATATAGGTGTTTGCTTTTTCCACGCGCTGTACGAGATCGGAATAATGAAGAATCATTGTGACGGTGGTTCGATGAAACCTCTGCCTGGCACTTAAATATGATTTACAGAGTATCCATGTAGATGTAGATGTGGACGTACAAAGCAACTATATCATATTTCACACTATTCATCTGGTCCTTTATCTATTTGGTTTCCTTCTTCTCTCTAAGTCCAAATCCTATGTTATGACTGTTGGTCTGCATAAACAGAAAACAGCCAGTTGCTTAAAGATACCTCACACTGAATCGCGTTTCTACAGTCTCAAAATCTAAATCATTCACGACAATACTTTCCAGCCCTTGTCTTCAGAATTTCCTAAAATAGTTACCAGCTCTTTCAAATTTCACGCAATAGCATTAAGATTTATAAAATTAACGCCAACCGTTACACTCTCGTATCCACGCGCCACCTCGGCTACTCACAAACTCTTGTTTTAAAAAAGTAAATTCCCACTTTAGTGAAATCCTACAGACATTATTAATGTAGCTGACTGGGCTATACATTAAATACGGAGTAGTTCTAATAGAATTTACGTAAATATATGCAGGTTGTTAAACAGTACTCCAGATTTTGAGGGGTTGAACACAAAACAGGGAAAACAAGTCCTGTCAACAGGGATTCTAAAAAGCATACGTCCTGAACTATGAACGCCTATTCATCTTCGATAATGTGATACACATGCCTTTTACTGCAAGAACTTTGACAATACAAACAAACGACAGAACGCAGAAAATGAATAAGTAAAGAAATGAGAACAAACTGTTCTGTCACTATGAAACAGCTGAAGAGACCACATTTCTGATATAATCTGCATTCTATTACATACAATCTGCACTTATGAGTCATTGCCAAAGGAGATACTCAATATGGTGTCCATTTATAGCAATGCAAAGTTCTGACTAACGTCTTAGGGAATCACTCAGCGTCAGAAAAAAAAAGCGTTTCACAAATTAACCTAGAAACTGATCGGTTTCATTGGAAGTAGTGTATGTTTTGCACTTACCCAGAACTGTGAATAGGATTTACAGTACTAATACTATTCTGTGTTTACTGCATTCATGGAGTATAACACAGCAGTTGGTCCTAATTTGTGTGCTGTATTCTGCTGGTCTTTCCTAATAGCAAAGAGTTTGCGCTGGAAGAGTTGAATCTCGTAGTAGCGAAGATGAAATCCTGGTTACAATACTTAAGGCAAACATTTTAGAGCCCAAGCTTACTGGAGATTATTTTTTTGTTTTGGTCCTTTAGTAAATTTTTTTTCTGCTCATTCGTACCTGGATCGAGGCAATACAATAAATTATATTAATGAATATCAAAAAATTTCGTACAAACTCACGACGCTTGAGCATAGCTTCCTTTCTTTTTTGTTAAAGGTCCGTTCATGTATTTTTACCCGTGTTTCTGCTCCCTGTGGTAAATCGGACTCCGTGAAAAATAAACAGCACCCGAAGACGACGGTGGATCGAGCTGGACGATTTTTTGCTCAAAAGTACGGAGCCTTTTGCCATGCCAAGTCACCCAACAATCTTGCAATGACTACAGATACAAAATGAAACATATACAGGTTAGTAATAACAGAATATTCTGAAATAAAAGCACAGTTCAAAGTAGGGCACTTAAATTATACAATTACGAGAGCCGTTTGGTTCCAACTCGTGAATAAAATAACGAAACAATGTAGTATTAAGCAGTGTGCCACATATGTCCGATCAGGACAAGAACTAGAAATCAAAAGGTGACTCTTCTTCTTTCGCTAATAATATAACGATCAAATAACTTCAAATGTTTCCAGCGGCAGCATTAAATATTTATACAGCCGTGTACTATACCTATGGCTCATTTTATTTCTTTATTTTATTTCTTATAATTACGTATTCTGCTAAGAAAAGATCAGCATGCAAATGTGGCTTTAAAGTCCATACTACCAACCTTCCAAATATGTTACGTTTTACCACTCTGTATAAACTACAGAATGAATTTTTACAGTTGGAGATCTATTACGGACAGTAACGTTTGTAATCGCTGATTACAGTTACAGATACTGAACGATGGCGGCGCCTTCGGGGCAGGCCACTGCCGTGGTGAACTCGTCAGGCACTTCCCCTTTCATTTTGTTTCGGTAATTATCATACAATTTCACTCGCCTTCACTGTATCTAAATTTTCCACGATTAATATTAATCTGATGGACTATCAGGGTTAGGGTAAACGACTGATTGATCGCACAGAGCTTGCATATATCGAGTACGTGTGAAGTTGGGTTCCTGAAGCAAAGTGGGCAAAGTAGTGGGCTCCTCAATAGAAACAAACATATTAGACGGTGATTATGAAATAAAATTTAGTTAGACGAGCGTGATATCCAGGACATCGCATTATTGTGCATGCATGTACAGAGAAGCTACAGAGATTCAGAAACACCACAATAATTTAGAAAGAAAAGTGGAAGGCTTAAATCTAGATGGCGGTCGACTTTGCAGCAACGATGTGACAATCGATTACCTTCAACCGAGAATAATCACATTAGTCAGACTTACAGTATGCTCCACGTAACGCATGGTGGTGCCCTCTATGTGCTCTATATAAACGGGATCTCTACGGCCTGACAGCCAGTCGCTGACTCACCTCGGAAGATGTAGCGTGCAGTTTGCGTCAGGAAGAAGACTTTTACAGATCCACCAGGGTCTCTCAACCCGGAAGTATTAACTAATGATATTGTATTGTAAATATGTGCTGGAAGATCTGTGGGGAAACGTAATGTGTTCGAACAGGGACAGTCTGCATCATATCGTCCATATTTGAATATAGTAACAAAAGATAATATCAGACATTTCCAAGAATCTTTGTACATCTCTTAAAAATGGTTATACTGCTTTAAGGAGACACAAAAATTGTACTGTGTGACCTGAGTTTCTCACGGCGTGTACAATGTTCAGATAACTTAAGGAAATGGAGCCGAGTGAGGTCGTCGACAACCGCCGATATTTCGATAGTAGCCCACCGTGCCGTTTTGAAGGCAAAACTGCAGCAAGTAAGTGCCAAAACCTCGGTTTTCACAGAAGCGACGTAAGGATAAAACACACACATATACGTACACTGCAAACACTAGCACCATCACAAACCACAGAAGCCAGACGTCAGAAATTATCGATAGTGAAATTAATGACAAAAGGGTGAGGTAGCATTAAATCTCTCTCTCTCTCTCTCCCTCTGTTTTTTGATAAGGGAGAGGCCACGAACCTGTGCATAGTTCAAATAAAAACCGCCATCTCCATTACTTGCTAATTTAATCTCAACAGCTTCCTTAATCTCTCCATATAGCTGCAAGTGCATGCCAGAATCTCCGTGTTGTTGTATTATCGTTTTAATTCTACATTTCTAATTCTCTCACTCGTCAGAAAACAGAGGGACACAGTTTATGCTGCTTCACTCGTTGGTTATTAATTTCACTATCGGTAATTTCTGACTTCGGCCATCTTTATTTTGTGATGGCGTTAGTGCTTAGTGTGTGTGTGTGTGTGTGTGTGTGTGTGTGTGTGTGTGTGTATTTGGTGGGTGGTTGAGTGTGTGTGTTATCTTTACGGAGTTTCTATGATAATCGAGATTTTAAATTCCCTTCCACAGCTCTTACTTTCTGCAGTTTTGCCTTGAAAGTCTCAGAGTGTTCTTTTGCCGAGATATCGGCGGTTGTCGAGGACGCCATGCCGCAGCATTCCCGTAAGTTATTTGAAAAATTTTACTGTTTGCCAAGTGTTTTGTTTCCTTCCGATCTGTCTCGGACAAGAAATGGTATTAGTGTCACGAGCCATCTGAGTAACTTCAGGAAACCGTACGTAAAGTTCAAGGACCGCATTACGTCTGTATGGATACTCATTAAATTTGTCATTACAAGAACAGCTTTTTGTTTGAATAATGCCTAGATATTTACTCTACGGAAGGATAACTAACAAGCGAATTAAAGTAGACACATTTTGAGCTGTTTAATTGTCACACGTTTCCTAGCTGCACAAGAACTTCCTTTCAGAGGACACAACGAAACACTGAACAGTGACAGTCAGGATAATACTGTAGAACATTTACACTTACTGACACAAAAAGATTAATGTTTGTCTGTTCACTGGGACATTTTAACTGATTTCGAAGGTATCTCACGTGACGTCGTGACATACAAAATAATCTCATCGATTCCATTTCTGATATCATTCGTATAGAAATTACGAAAGAACTGAAAGAAACGCCATTTGTAGAGGTTATTATTGTTGTAGAGGGAGAAATTTCAAGCCGGCTCCAGCACTCAACTATTTTTCGTTACGTATTATCCACTGTTCGAGTGTGTGAGAGATTTCTGAGAATAGTTGATCTCAGCGATAATCGAAGTGTTGATAGCTTAACGGAGCATGTGTCTGGCTGCAAAAGGGAATTTGATTGCTGTAGAAAACCTGCAGCTCAGACATATGATGGCTGCACCGTCATGGTTGGACAACGTGATGGGGTATAAAACCTTAAAGGGCGTAATACTCCTCAGCAATCGTCCTACAGTTTTATGCCCATAAATTGAATTTAGTAGTGAAATACGACATTATTCAGTGTAACACTAGGGCGTGTCGCGACGCAGTAACGGGTAACGGTAAACAATAACATATTATTAATAGCATCAACAATAATAATAGAAACAACAATAATGGTACTTGATTAATCTGAAAAATAGCATTATAATAATGACAATGACAATAATGATAATACTTCCAACAATAACACAGATACTTTTAACATTTTTTAAAACTAATTACAATAAAAATAATGCATGCCTCGTCAGTGATTTCGGAGCAATGTATAAAATGCTGAATACAGTAAAACGACTTACTTATGCAGATTAAACATTAATGAAACCCATATTCAGCGAAAATATTTCTCCACCACCTTTTTTACGGCTCGTTAAAATAAATTACTTCCCCTCAAGTTTACAGGGAATTCTTCTCCGCTCCTAGAATTTAAGATTTCAACTTGCCATATAAAGGAATTTGATGTAAACAAATTTCGTAGGCTCCAAGACGTTATGTGCTTTTCCCATAAACATAGCTGCATCCAGTGTTACATAACGCTACATAATGCTGCTGTGTGAACCTACACTACGATATCATTTCCACTGTCCAAATACGTATTAGCAACGAATGCAGCGGTGATAAGAAATGAGATTTCTCGTATTTTCAGTGCTTTGTGAGATTAGCACCAATCACGAACCGAATAACAAACATTCGTGATGGATGATTTTATGTTCACCTCGATGAAGGAAATTTAGAGACGGATTTTTGTCTGCCTAAATGAAATCGGGCTTCAGAAAACAATGTAAATTCCAGGACTTAACCGCACTAAATACGTGAACGAAGGAAACCTAATTACTACTCTTACACAATATATTTTTCTTCAGCTGAAATTTTCCCATGCTTCATATTTTCTCTGAAACATAAATTACACAAAATGGTCTCGTAAGCTGTTATCCTTCATCACACGGTGTGCATATTCTAGGGATAAGAGAACGTCCTAACCGGGACTCCACATTTTAAAAACGTAGCTGACTGTAGCATTATCATATCTCAGTAAAATGGTGACGTAACAAAACAATATTCGGAAATCCACCAAGTGACCAGAAATTTACAATGGCCTTGAGTCTTCTGCACAGAAAGAGGATTTATTTGATGTCATATTGTAAGCGGGTGTGATTTATCAAAATAGCCGTAGTTCACATTCACGACTCGAGTTCCCGAGCGGCTATACATATAAAAACTGTCTATCGGCCGTGATATTTCAACCGTTCCATGTCCGATATTTCCGATAGGTCACTGGCAAATTGACACCCAGTCAGCCCGATATCATGTCAAACAATTCCCGTAGTATCAATACAGCAAGAATTCCTTGAGGTCTTTCTATAATATGCGACCATATCTATTTGACGTATATTTCCATACATTATACAGGTGTAATCGCGTCTTAAATTTTACAGAATGAAGCTTTTATTGGGACAACAGCAAAGTACGATGTACAGATTTCATTGCGTATTCTTCAAATTTTCCTCTTGTGGGTCACTAGCGTGTATTGGTTTTTTTTTGTGAAAATTTCATTTCAATAGTATTCCTTCCAGCGTTTGTAGGAACCAGTTATATAGTGCTGACAGATGATTACTTTTTGTGAATCAACGATATACAGCAATGGACCTTCTTCAAACATGGAATGCACAGTAGTAAGAGGATTAAATACATAGCTTTATATTATGTCCTTACTCTTCCCCCAAGGCTATTGCGATATAGAATAGAAATAAATTTATGCAACTCACAGCACTTTGTCAAATTATGTACTTTCCTTTCGAAGTGAAATGGTGAAAGTTCATCTCACGAATGACATATTGCGAATTGTTTATAGCGTTGCAAAACTGAATATATGTCTTTTAAAGTGTGTGTTAAGTATAATTTTGCAGTGCCTGTCAACTGATGACTAGGGAGGATCTGTGTACATTGCCTTAATAATAGTAAATTTTTTCTGCAACTTATTTTTACTCTGAAAATCATACCCATTTACTTACGTTTTCTTATATCTAGTTCATGTGTGAGTACCTCCCTAGCTTATAGTGTAACATTTAAATTTAGCATACTAATTTACATAACTTTTACAGGAATATTTTTCATATATTCGAGGAAGATTTTAAGATACTGAAGGATGCCATAATAACATTTCATTTGTTCCCTCCATAATACTTCTCAAGATCTGTCTACACCTAGTAGAATATCAAATATCTTCTCTAATTTGACAGTTGTTCAAGCAAACTGTATGTTGCTAAATTGAGATAATGTTAAGGAAATCTATATTTTATATGCAGTTTTATCATTAACACAAGCGACAATTAAGTAAAAAATGTGTTAAAAGTTGTCAGAAAAACAGCTTTACATGTGATACACACTATACAGCATATTTTCTGTTTTTGCCAATAAATCAGGAGAAATTTGTAACAAGTCTGCAAAATTAAGGAAACAAGTGGTTATCAAGATGTCTGACACTTCTCATTACCTATTGAAAACTGTAGAATGGAACTAGTTTCATGTAATGTAATTGTTTAGGATAGAAGGTAACGTAAGGTAGTTTTACAGTGTAAGATGTCCAACAGTGATAAGGAACTGAAAATCACTTGCTCTTGAAGGAATGCAAAATCCACACACAAAGTAAAATTCTTTTAAGGTAGCTGAAAAGTGATCTTATTCAGAGCAGTGCTTACAATAATGTGAACTAGTATAGCATTAGACAGGGTGACGGAACTACACCTCAGTATTAATAATCCATAAGTTTTGCATAATATTACACAGTCAACACAATCAAATCAAATTTATCTGAAGTTCAAACTGAACAATAAGAGTGTTTACCTTGTGTTATAATATCACCATTAATTTCTGAAAGCGATGATTTAGAAAGAATAAAACTTTCTGGATATGTATTATAATTTGCTCATTTTACATCCACTCCTGTAAAAGCCTTTTATGTGTGCAATCTTCTTTAGCCTAACGAGTCTATGTTGTTCCAGAATACTTTCAAAATTCAGCATGTTATATCATCATTTTTTGTTGTCTTAGTAATTCGGCAAAGAATTTCCTTGATTCACCTTAAAGTTTTTCATATCAGTAAGTGTCTTCCTCTCCTTTATTTAATTATCAGTCAGAATTAAGTCTCCTGTGTCTTATCCAATTCAACTGCTTGTTTTCATGTCTTTTGTAGTGATTACCTATTACCATTCTGCTTCATTCACTGACCCCCTCAGTTTTTTTAGTCTATCAGTGAAACTAAATGTGCAATTCAGTAAGTCTGAACTGAATGAAACCACAACTTTTCAGCAGAAGCACTCCAGGACTTTGTTACTGCTGAGTCTGTTTCCTCTTCTGGCCATCCATTCATTGCCATCACCTGCCAAAACACTAAACCTAGTCAATGTATTATGGTTCTTGATTGTTGTCTGCTACAGATTCCTCCAATATGTTGATAAAATTTTCCTTTTCTTTAGTTTAACTTGCCATTGCGGTAATTTATATGAGAAAAACAAAACGAAAGAATAACCTCAGAAAAACGAAGTTTGTTTAGGTATCTTCCTTGAAATGTTTTCCTTCTTCTTTTTCCAGATAAAAAAATGAAATTTCCTTCAAAACTACATAGAATATCTGAGTCATAAGGAATTCCTGACTCCTTTTTCTATTCTGAATGTAATGTTATCCTTATGAGGTCTAACGAGAAAATTAAAACTAAAACCCACATTACTATATGTGTTAACATAGATTTAGTCCACAGTTTGGTTCTTAATAACATTTCTACAAGAAACTATTATTGTAGCATGTGCTGAATTATAAATGTTTGGTGCTCCTAATTCTACTCTTGATTAAAAATTACAATACCTTTTCTCTCTGAATAAAATCGAATGCCATATTTTACAATTATACCATTAGTCCAGTGTAATAAGTCGTTTCGAAAATCATAATCAGGAAGTATTTGTCTACAACTATCTTGGTACGAGATGCTTTGGACAAAATAGTACTTTAACACTACGTTTTGCTAAATCACTTGGTGCACATTCATCTGCAAAAGTTCTGAAGTGGTACATCTGTATGTATACTATTTTGGTTCCTCTATAAAAATGCTGCCTATTTTACTGGTCTCTATTGGGTGATATAATACTTTATACATTATTATCCAGACCCATATATCCAAAGTCGTGTTTAAAAGACACCTCAGCCTCTGATAGAGCACTAAATAAAATGTTTATCCATTTTGGCTGTGAAGCGTTGCGATTGTGATGAATTTAGAGTTCCAGAAATAACTGCTGTGAGTCACCTATTGTGAAACTTCAATTTTAATTTACCATGACCAGTTTCGAATCGTCTACTGATTTATGGACAGATCTCAGACACTTCTAATGGGTGTTTCGACAACTGAGAGGGACATGTAGCTGTGCCAAGATAGTAAAATGATAAAAGTAAGCACTGTACGTAGCCAGAGCTACTTAAGCTACAAGATCGACTTAAAGGCCTTTCTTACAGTTGTTAGCAGCCTATTGTACACATTACTCTGCAAAATGTAATATATGTTTTACAATTACGTTAAATTTGTATCACTACACAAATGGTGAGAAGGCAGCTACTCCCTTGTCCATCACAGAATATTAAAATACCAAAGTGGCAGAATGAGATTTTCACTCTGCAGCGGAGTGTGCGCTGATATGAAACTTCCTGGCAGATTAAAACTGTGTGGACGACCGAGACTCGAACTCGGGACCTTTGCCTTTCGCGGGCAAGTGCCCTACCAAATGAGCTACCGAAGCACGACTCACGCCCGGTACTCACAGCTTTACTTCTGCCAGTACCTCGTCTCCTACCTTCCAAACTTTACAGAAGCTCTCCTGTGAACCTTGCGGAACTTGCACTCCTGAAAGAAAGGATAGTGCGGGGACATGGCTTAGCCACAGCCTGGGGGATGTTTCCAGAATGAGAATTTCACCCTGCAGCGGAGTGTGCGCTGATGTGAAACTTCCTGGCAGATTAAAACTGTGTGCCCGACCGAGACTCGAACTCGGGAACTTTGCCTTTCGCGGGCAAGTGCTCTACCAACTGAGCTACCGAAGCACGACTCACGCCCGGTTCTCACTGCTTTACTTCTGCCAGTACCTCGTCTCCTACCTTCCAAACTTTACAGAAGCTCTCCTGCGAACCTTGCAGAACTAGCACTCCTGAAAGAAAGGATATTGCGGAGACATGGCTTATCCACAGCCTGGGGGATGTTTCCAGAATGAGAATTTCACCCTGCAGCGGAGTGTGCGCTGATGTGAAACTTCCTGGCAGATTAAAACTGTGTGCCCGACCGAGACTCGAACTCGGGAACTTTGCCTTTCGCGGGCAAATGCTCTACTAACTGCAGAGCGAAAATCCGCTGCAGAGTGAAAATCTCATTCTGGAAACATCCCCCAGGCTGTGGCTAAGCCGTGTCTCCGCAATATCCTTTCTTTCAGGAGTGCTAGTTCTGCAAGGTTCGCAGGAGAGCTTCTGTAAAGAATGGAAGGTAGGAGACGAGGTACTGGCAGAAGTAAAGCTGTGAGTACCGGGGGTGAGTCGTGCTTCGGTAGCTCAGTTGGCAGTCTGCGTTCGGCATGGCAGCAGTGCGCGCCGCTCTCGGCCGTCCACACCGCTGCGCGCATGGAGTGTTTTGTTTACTTCCACGTCACCGCGCTTCTCAGTCGAAGAAGCTGTGATGGCCAACTCTTACAGAAAGAACACTCTTAAGTTCACGTTCTCAAACAAATACGCACGACCCAAAGCACTGGCCGTCGAACGCTTCCTACGGGAAGACGTGAAGATCCCGCGTGACGAACTCATCGGCATACACCTATCGATCATTAGCAGCGTCGTTTATGTTGAGATGACTTCCGACGCTGCCTGCAACGAGATCATTCAAAGGACGCGACATGGACTAAAATTTCGGCACTCCGACGGGAACGTCGGGCCTGTGGATGTCGACCATGCAAGACTTGGCCTTCGGACGATTCGTGTATTCGAACTGCCTTTCGAGGTGACTGAAGATGAAGTCATCGCGGCGCTAAGCCCGTTCGGGAAAGTCCAGAGCCACGTAACCGAGACATGGGCACAGTTTACGACGTATCCGGTGCTTAATGGTGTGCGACAAGTCCGAATCGATCTCAAACGGCACGTTCCATTGTACATTTCTATCAGCGGCTGCCGTGCGGTGGTCATTTACGACGGACAACCTCGAACATGTTCCGGTTGTGGTAAAGAAGGCCATGTCCGTAATGAATGCCTGCAACGCCGCATGACACAACTAAGGCCTGACGATACGAACACCGACAGAATCACGACAACCCTTCCAGTCACCTATGTGGCGACACTGCACGTCCAGCCCTCACAAGGCGCCGTTCACGAGCGTCTCTCTGGTCCGATACACCCGGAGGCGTCCCAGCACCTTGACACCGGCGATGCCGCCCGTGAACATGTCCAACAGCCGGACACACCCACGCTAGAAGATCACAAGGATACCAATGAGAGTGTTCTGGAGAATGAAGACCGCATCATAGCACCCGCGGCTTTTGTACCGGAACGACGTGAATCTCTTCCTTCCTCAGACACCGAAACTCATTGCCGAAAGCAGAAGTCGCCCAAACGACGAAAAAAACGCCGCAAGACATCAGACTCGACCATTGAGCCCCCTCCGCAGGACGAAGAGATGCCACATCACTCCGACGGAGAACACGATAACACTTTCTCCTCTGCCACGGAGACGCGTCATCCACAAGACGGTGAACCGTCCAACAGAGATCGTGCGCAAGCCCTGCGCCCAGAAGCCATGGAACATAGCCCGCCTGTTGTCACCGACGCCATTGAGCCGACTCGGCCAGCGCTGCCACCTCTCGCCGATGTCAAACCTGTCGGACACCTTTCATGGGCGGATGACACGGATTTCCCACCTCCATCTCATGCGGAAATGAGATCTGTTTCTCCGTTAGACCAAAACTAAAATGGGGGAAGTTTCTACGGCGAATCCTGCGACTTCTTTGGACTTCCAGCATCCACCACAACAATCTTCACCAGCTACGACCCAATCAGTAGCACGGATTTCCCATCAAGTGTACCGAATAGCTACTATCAATACTAATAATATCGGCTCCCACGCTAAACTTCAACTGCTCCGTGACACGCTAAGATCAGCGGACATCGACATCGCCCTGTTACAAGAACTGTGGACAGCGACTTGGACTGGGTGTTATGGATATGAGACGTACGCCGCCCCTGCAGCTATGGAACACACAGGCACAGCCATCCTCCTCCGAGAAGGAATTGCAGTTTCCCATGTCGCATACCTCCCAACAGCGCGAGGGGTGGCCTTAACAGTTGAAGGACTCAAAATCATAAATCTCTACGCCCCATCGGGCACTGATAAACGGAGGGATCGCTCCCAGTTCTACGCAGAAGATATCACGCCTTTATTCCTCGGTCGATACAATCATCTCATCGTAGGTGGAGATTTCAACTGTGTTCTCGAGCGCACAGACCAATACCCCCATTTCACCACATGTCCCGAACTTCGCTTCCTCGTCCGCCGCCTTCGTCTCCTCGACACTTGGCGAGTGGTACACGGCGACCGCCCGGGGTATACACACATCACGAGCCACTCCACCAGCCGACTTGATAGAATATACATCTCTCACGCTCTAAAATCAGTTCTCCTCGACACGGAACGTTGGCCGTCTGCCTTTTCGGATCATGACATCTATATCTGTACCATGAACCTACGTCGACAATCTATATGGCGCAGTGCAGGACCTTGAAAACTCAATGTCGCGCTACTGCGGGACCCTGAATGTCGACAACAGGTCACCGACACGTGGCACACCTGTGTTCAACGCATTATGCGTTACGAGACCACACTGAAGTGGTGGTTGCTGTGCGCCAAACCGGCCATCCGACGCACATTGACACACTATGGCAGAGCCAAAGCCAGGTGGATTCACCATACAACTGATTTCTACTATAGCGCTCTACGTGAACTCATGGATCATCCTCCATCCCCGGATCGCCTCAAAGAAGCTCAACGCATCAAGGCAAAGACTTTATCCTTGACCAGATGCCGTCTAGAGGGAGCCATTGTACGAGCCCGCAGCCAAGACAGAGTTAATGGTGAAGAACCTTCTATGCATCATATTGTTCAAAATGTTCGTCGACGCCGACAGGCTTTAATGACAACTTTAAACTTACCTGATGGACGACGGCTGACTCCGCAAGCTACCATTGCGGATGCATTCACAACGCACTATAGACTTTTCTATCAAGAAGTACCTGCCGGTGCAGAGGCCATTGCTGAGGTTGCCCATGAGAGACTTGGTACTCTAAACGCAGCAGCTGCAACCCTCCTGACTGCTGAAGTGACCACCGACGACGTCCAGGGCGCTGTGGCCAAGGGGTCTCTGAATCGATCTCCCGGCCCGGATGGTTTACCTCTCGAATTTTACAGAACCTTCCAAGATTTGATGATGCCACGATGGAGGGACATGTACTGGGAACTTTTGTCCTGCGCGGCGAACCCGCCACCAATGTTCATGGAAGGCTTACTTGTACCAGTCCCGAAACCCCCAGGAGGAACGCGACTCGACAGTTGTCAGCCGATCACGTTACTCAATTCGGACATCAAGATTTTCACACGCCTTCTGGCAGTGCGACTCAAACATGTCTTACGGGGCATTGTTTCCCACGAACAAACATCCTTAGGCGGCGATCGTAATATACAGACGGCCCTCAGTGAATATCGAGATGTGATCGCTGTGGCAACACACTCGCGACTGCCAGGCGCTTTAATCTCCATCGACTTCAAACAAGCGTTTGACCGCGTCAATCATGCATTCCTCAACGCAGTGATGGACCGAATGGCAATTCCCCCGACGTTCACGCAAGTGATTATGCGGCTCCTTCGTGGAGCAACGTCCAGACTTCTCGTCAACGGCAGACTTACAGAACCTATACGGATTGAACGCTCAGTACGGCAGGGTTGCCCTTTGTCGACGGTACTTTATGCCATTGCGATGGAACCACTCATTTGCGGATTACGGCGACATTTGACAGGTATTCCAGTCTGGGATCATATGTTCCGCTGCCGAGCTTACGCGGACGACTTGGCCCTCGTCGTACGTTCAGCGGCTGAAGTACAAGCTGCGATGCAGTGGATTACCCGTTACAGTGCAGGGGCAGGGAGCGCTATGAACGTGGCAAAATCATGCGCCATGAAGATCGGCAGCGGCCTTCCCGCAGACAGCGTAGTTCCATTTCAACTGGTGGGCGACATTCGTTGTCTCGGATTGGTGTACACGCGAGACATTCGCCGCACCTCGGCGATCAATTTTCGGGCGCTGCTGCAACGCATCCGGGCCAACATACAAAATCACATACTACGCCCGCTGAATATGTGCCAGAGAGTCACCTTCGTCAATACCCATCTGGCAGCTCGGATACCCCATATAGCGCAGATTATGTCCATCACTTCGACAATGGCGGCCAGGTTACAGGCGGCATTCGGCTATTTTATTTGTTCTGGACACATCTTCAAAGTCCAGTATGAAGCTCTCACCTTACCGAAGCGGGATGGTGGCCTCGAACTGGTTAATGTGAGAGCCAGGACAACGGCACTTTACACCAATACTATGCTCCGGTTATGGAAAAGCCAAAATGCTAGTTTTACTGGAATGTTGACCACCGAGCTCGCGCCTGTTTCGAGACGCCCACCGACGTCTTTGGCACAAATCCCACCTCCGATGTCACATATCGGCCGTTTCTTTTTGGAGTACAGCTACATATGCACCGAGCTCCCCAGGACCAGTTAGACGACCACCCGCGACATCTCCACCCCGCAACCCCGTCGAAACACGTCACCCCCAGGTTTCATGGCCTACAGTTTGGAAAACGATCCACCAACCAAATCACACCACTGACACCACCTCTATGTGGCACCTTCTCGTCAACGGCAAGTATACTACAAGACAGAAACTGCATCGCATCGCACTGGTGGACTCACCCTTGTGCCTCAAGTGCAATGTCGAAGATACAGATTTACATCGTGTTGAGTGTGGACCAGCAGCAGCTGTCTGGACCCTCGTACAGAAGATAGTGGCTTTCTACCTCCGAGTACCATCACATCACGTTTCTCCCACTATGATGATATATCCCGACACGACCTACTTTCCATCGGCTAAGTGGCGCGCCATCACATGGATCAGTGGCATGGCTGTCAACTACCTTTTCCGGGACGACATCGTCGATCCGGCGGACTTTTGGACACGCCTCCAAGTACATCACCACACCCTTCGCCGGCATCGACACTATCGGGCCTCTTTCGCGAACTATTTACAGAGCATTTTCACCAACCCGCCTCAAAGCTGGAATCACAACGAACCGTGCCAGCCAAGGCTGGACGATCCCACGTTCCCCTTCAATGGTCAATGATAGAATGCATTTTGTTCTGCTGGCGCGCCAAAGTGGAGCATAGCGCGGAAAGTATTCCTATTTTATTTCAGTTCTCTTTTCTCGTCCTCTTCTAAGTTTTTTTTCTCCGTACACATGTTTATCCTTTTCATACATAGCTCTCTATCTGCAGCCTATTTGTTTTCTTTCTCTTGTGCTCCCCCCCCCCCCCCCCCAAAAAAAAAAAATGCTGCTGATGGTGAGACTGTACACTCATTTATGTTAACAAAACCCATACAAATACAAAACAAGGCCGTTTCGGAAATATGGCTACCTTTTATGTTCTACATTTTCAAAGGATATTGTGTTCTTTATGAAGAACGTCGTCTTTTATTTTCATACACAAAAGGCTTTTATTTGTTTTCTTAAAAAAAAAAGGTGGTAGACCACTTTAAAAAAAAAAGTTTGTAGAGCACTTGCCGGCGAAAGGCAAAGGTCCCGAGTTCGAGTCTCGGTCGGGCACACAGTTTTAATCTGCCAGGAAGTTTCATATCAGCGCACACTCCGCTGCAGAGTGAAAATCTCATTCTGGAAACATCCCCCAGGCTGTGGATAAGCCATGTCTCCGCAATATCATTTCTTTCAGGAGTGCTAGTTCCGCAAGGTTCGCAGGAGAGCTTCTGTAAAGTTTGGAAGGTAGGAGACGAGGTACTGGCAGTTGTAAACCTGTGAGTACCAGGCGTGAGTCGTGCTTCGGTAGCTCAGTTGGTAGAGCACTTGCCCGCGAAAGGCAAAGGTCCCGAGTTCGAGTCTCGGACGGGCTCACAGTTTTAATCTGCCAGGAAGTTTCATATCAGCGCACACTCCGCTGCAGAGTGAAAATCTCATTCTGGAAACATCCCCCAGGCTGTGGCTAAGCCATGTCTCCGCAATATCCTTTCTTTCAGGAGTGCTAGTTCTGCAAGGTTCGCAGGAGAGCTTCTGTAAAGTATGGAAGGTAGGAGACGAGGTACTGGCAGAAGTAAAGCTGTGAGTACCGGGCGTGAGTCGTGCTTCGGTAGCTCAGTTGGTAGAGCACTTGCCCGCGAAAGGCAAAGGTCCCGAGTTCCAGTCTCGGTCGGGCACACAGTTTTAATCTGCCAGGAAGTTTCACCAAAGAGGCAGACTAAAGTTAATATTGAAATAATTTCTTTTGGCGACGAGATTTTCCTTAATTAACACTTGCATCATCGAATATTGCATCCTAACGACAACAGAAAATGCTATATAGATTTATGTCACATTCAATATTCAGTAGTAGCATGTATTCACTATATTGAAAATAACATATACTATTTATAAAGTGTGCCAAATTGAGAGTTCAGGATAATATTTCATCTATGACTATATTACTGAAATTACATTTTATTTGCTTATCTTTGCCTAACAAACATTGATAATTGACTAAGAATATGAACTTAGTATGTGGTTGGTTTCGTTTAGTGATAATGTCAAGTATTAGTTGTATTTCTGATCTTGGTATGTGGTAGGAGGGTTCTGAGCATTTGTGTGTGTGTGTTTGTGTGTGTGTGTGTGTGTGTGTGTGTGTGTGTGAGGGTGGGAGGATCGGTGGGTGGGTGGGTGTGGGTGAATTGGTGGGTGGGTGGCTGGGTGTGGGTGGGTGGGTATGCAGAAAAAGAGAATGTGACTGCTAGGTAGATTTGCTTTTGTGTATATGTGTTGGTCGTGGGTATTTAAATTCAGGTTAACTGTTTCCTTTTTCAAGGTGAAGATTCTTAAAAGTTCTGAATGCGTGGATTACTTACTAAAACTATTTGTCCATCTAGGATGGTGTGGGGTGATTTTAATTGGTGACAATTTCTATTTGTTTGGAAGATCCATTCGTATACCTTTGTCTATAGTGGAAGTTTATGGTGGTTGGTTTTTATGTCTGTAACTGAATGTGCACCCTTTGTATCGAATTTGCAAGTTTCTTCCAGTTTGCTCTGTGTAGCACTAAGAGCAGCAATCACAAGTTAATGTATATGCAAGAGCATTGTGAAACTCTGCGTTGGGTGTTTTAATCTTATGAACTCTTTTGTACTTTATTTTCACTCTTAGTGATTTAAACACCTTTGTAAGATTATATGAAAAGCTATCAAGAAAAGGCATAGAGACTTATTTAGGTTATTTGGATAATGAGGACTGGGTTATTGATGCTCTTTGTTTCATTTTTAAATTTAATTTTTCAACTATGGATTGACTGTAAGCATTGTTGTAGGATATTATTTTTAAAGTGTTTCGTGTTTTGGTTTTTACAGCAGGTGCAGTATGAATTCAACTTATATTATTGAGTGCTATATAAAGAAAGCTAGTTTGTGCTGATTTGGGTGACCTGATGTGTTATTTATGATCACATATCATGTGGCGAGTTTCCTATAAATCTGGAATTTATGCTTGTTGTTATGGCATGTAATGTTCCTTTTAACAAAATTAATTTCATGTGGTGTATGGTATTCAACTGTAAATTGTACTCTGGAGTGCACATTTTTAGGTTTCTAAGCTAAACTTTCTATTTATGCGATTGACCCACACTATAACATCAAAGTAGGTGATTTGGTTTTCCTGATGTTGAGCCAAAATCATTCAGCGACCTACCAAGGCCTCATTGCTTCCATGTCACAATGTGTTGCTCTTATCTGTGCCAAACGTCGACATACCGGCTATTAGGTACTTGGTTGTAATGTTCTGGCTGATCACTGTAAGTCTGGTGTTGGAGTCAATGGACTCACCTCTGGATCATATAGCCACCAGCCATCACAGAATACTTGACACTGATTTATATTCTGAGTGATAAAGGGAATAATATTGAAGATAGTTTTATTGCATCTGACAAAACAGTAGGGGTTTCCAGTTCAGCAGTGGCCAATCCCTACAATTGGTGTCAGAAGTGCTCCAACCCAGCGCCAGTAGGAGTTAGAGGGCAACGATTCCTCACACCAACATCAACGGCAGTCACAGAGGGTGAGTCAAACGGAAGACACTCCTGTTTGTTCTCAAAAGAAAAAACTGTATTGTTCACTATGTCCAGGTTAGGACTTAAAGACTCTAGGATAAATTTTTTAGGCCTACAGAACCGGCAGCGTTATCATAGTTGAAGGCTATTATTTTTAAAGAGTATATTATTCCGATAATTTGTACAGCTTATAATTGAACGTGGCATAGTGCATCATGTGACAGATTTGTATATGTAGAAAATATAGCCACTTGCAGATAATTGTTGGTTAATGATTAGGTTTAGGAACCACTTGCAGTTGTTTTATATTTGCAACTCCAGCTATTGAGTTGTTGTCAGATTTATTACTAGTTTGAGCCATGTGAAAGAGATAAAGGTAAATTGCACAAAAATGGCATAGACACTGTCAGATAGTACAAACAAAACGATAGAAGCTCTTATGGGGCAAGTTCATAACTGGTAAAAGATAATGAACAGTGGAAAACAATTAATGCAGCTAAGAAAGTAATTCCAGTAATTATTGGAAAAACAGCAGCACAGCCATAATCAGGTATCAATGAAGTTGGAACTGTAATAAATGTTCCCCTTCGTATGTTGATCCTTTAGCCACAAATGTAATAAGATCCTTCTCCAGGAAGTCAACAGAGCACGTTACTGTCTTTAGAGCTATGCCCACATTAAGTAGCTGACCAGATGAAATTTGCTTCCGAATGGCGAAATTATGGCTCATGGCCGAGGCAGAAACCGATGTCTCGTATCTTCAAGTGCTTAATATGATACCTACATTCAGTGACTTACGGGAGAGTTTTCATCAGTGGTGTAGAAAACAAAAGAATGCACCGTTTTTCTGTGAGTAGACTAATAGACTAGCACAGGAGGCGAAAGAGTGGAATTATATCCTGACAGGTTAAGTAAAATAAGTGCACAGACTTATGCGGTGAAACAGAAGCCAGACGAAGACAGAATCTTACTCTGTGAAACGGAAAACCTGTTTCTCATAGGGATCATTCTAGATTTTTCACTATAGTTGCGAATGGAAAGTCTTCAAATCACGTTGTTACGAATTTGCAAGAAGTGAATAGTGACACTAGGTTGTGTACTGAACGGAAGATATTCGTATGTTGCAGAGAAGTTACCGTTGTCGTCAGCAGGAAGATATAAAGGCGCTGTGTCACCTACCTTAATGTTACAATTGCCAACAGTTCAGGCGTAAAACTCAGGATCGTGAATTTAGAAAACGTGGCAAGTACAGCGCAAATAATAACGTCGAACGCCAATGGGAATGTTCCACTCTTCAAGAAGTCTTCCCAGTAGATAGCAGTACTGTAAAAACGTAAACAGAGACGGATTCGTGCTTGACAGCTTGGATAAATAGAAGGGAATATAAATTTTTGGAAGGGATTGGTTGTTACACAGGACCTCTTGGACAAGAGGAGACTGTTAACACCGATATAGATATTGCACCCAATAAGGGATAACAAAAAAGATTCAGTGGGGACAGCCTATCCCAAATTTAGGGCAGGAAACATATGATTCCAGGTGCAAATAGAGGTGTTGCTAACTGTGGGGCAGGGATTTTCGAGGTACTCAGATTAGACTTTTGGTAGTGCCACGAACAGTTGAACTCAACAGGTATTCGTTTTCGACGGGCACAGCAGCTGAAGGTCTTTCTGTGTTGCAGGGTACACCCATTTCTAAGGAAGTATCAACTATGTTGTATACATGTACATTAGAAGTCGTCTTACATAACATATACCTGTCGATACAGGATAGTTAATTTGGGTTATGACAAACAACGATCACCCATAATAAGCCTTACGTTTAATAGAAACTCTGTCGAGTAATGACATCTTGGATGAATATCATTCTTTCATACGAAGAAGCATAGACATTCTAGGGAAATAAATGGCCAGGTTGTGGTGCCAGTAAGCCTCGATAATTTCGGAATGAGCAAAGTAAGTCTTTTGAAGGAACTGATAGTAGATACCCTATGTGTAGTCGATAGAGAAGACATCGAAGGGTCAAAGACAGAGCACAATATCAAGCAAACCTTCAACACATCTGCATAATGTAGTCACATAAAGGCTAATGACCGAGCAATCAAGGAGCCACTGTAATTTTAGTACAAAGATCTGTTAGATTCTGAAGGTCCTTTAGCTGCCATACCCACAACACACCATCGTATTCCAACAGATAGTCACACACCAATGTGTTGAATGCAATGTAGGCTACCAAAATATGCCCAGCCACTAGTGGAACTGATCATAGGTCAACATCTTGAAAAGAAGATGCAACAGAGCACAGCGATAATCCTTGGTCAGCAAGAATATTAATCATGCCAAAGAACTCACCACATGAGACACGAAAATAGGGATTCTATTGCGATTATAGTCTTCTAATCAGACATACAGAAACTGGTGTAACTCTGTTTACAAATATAACTGAAACTCTGGTAGCCTGGAACGTGTAAATTCCTTTTAGCTATATAATTGTATAATTAAGGTGGGCATATCACCAGCTTGACGACAGTCCAGAAGGTGGGACAGAAACAGCTTTTACTTTGTCCCAACACTACCAATATCACAGAAGGCCATTCAGGTTAAAAACGCACCTGAAACATTTCACCACTTATTAAATTGAGTCCTATGAAGTTTAAAGCAATAAATAGGCCTTATATCTTGGATGCAAAAAATAGATTTAAAATAGAGCCTGTAGGAACTTGTAGAGGGCTTAAGCGAAATATTTGATGGAATGAAAACTGCTCATCTCATTAGGCAATGAAAAATGTCATTTTGGCTACTCACAAGTTACTTAGGATCCTCGCCTCAGTTCAGTTGTACGTGATTTTTCAGGTCCACAAACAGTTGACAAATTATGGTCATCTCCTGGATTGCCAAATTATTGCAAAAATTCATCAAAGGCATTCCATAAATTTTGCAAGCATTGAATAGCTTAATGAGAAAAGGGATCATGTGTCAATGGGTACCAGAATGTCAAGCAGCGTTTCAGATTCTGTATTAAATATTCCCGATTTTACTAAAAAGTTTATATTACCTTGTGATGCAATAAATACATCTATTTGTGCCATTTTATGTCATACTATGCATAGACGAGAACATCTGGTAGCTTATGCATCACACCAGCTTAACAAGACTGAATGCAGTTATTCTATCGCAGAAAGTGAGATGTTAGCTTTTATATTCGGAATTTCGTATTTCCATTTCTACCTATATATCCATAAAATGAAAGTTATTATGGATCATGCATTCTTGAAGTGACCAAAAAACCCATGAAACCGATAAACAGTATGAGTACTAAAATTGAGTGACTTTCAGTGCTAAATAGTTCACAAGCTTGATGCCAGGCACAAAAACACCGATATGATCAGTAGAAAAACTATAGTTTTTTAAGTATCACGACTGAATCTAGTAGTTTTGATAAAAGCGCAAGCACTGAATATATAACGCCAAGTGTACAGGAAATAACCACAGTTTCTTATTCAAGAAGGCGTACTGTGAAAGTCAATTAATGGTGGAACATGCATCGTCATTCACACAGCACTACAAACTGATGTGTTACAAGGACATGACCATGTACTGTCAGTACATAAAGGTAGGAGAGCTACTGACAGATGAGTTGTGAAAAAATTTGTGGTTGATACTATGATGTGGGGATGTGAAGCCATATGTAACGAATTTGCACTGCATATGCTCAACAAACAGATTTGAGTCACCTAAAGAATATCAGAATAACAGAATTGGAAGGACCTTTTCAGTTGATAGTAAGTGATGAACTGGGACCATTTCATGGGCGCTTAGTTGTTAACAAGTACACTCCTGGAAATGGAAAAAAGAACACATTGACACCGGTGTGTCAGACCCACCATACTTGCTCCGGACACTGCGAGAGGGCTGTAAAAGCAATGATCATACGCACGGCACAGCGGATACACCAGGAACCGCGGTGTTGGCCGTCGAATGGCGCTAGCTGCGCAGCATTTGTGCACCACCGCCGTCAGTGTCAGCCAGTTTGCCGTGGCACACGGAGCTCCATCGCAGTCTTTAACACTGGTAGCATGCCGCGACAGCGTGGACGTGAACCGTATGTGCAGTTGACGGACTTTGAGCGAGGGCGTATAGTGGGCATGCGGGAGGCCGGGTGGACGTACCGCCGAATTGCTCAACACGTGGGGCGTGAGGTTTCCACAGTACATCGATGTTGTCGCCAGTGGTCGGCGGAAGGTGCACGTGCCCGTCGACCTGGGACCGGACCGCAGCGACGCACGGATGCACGCCAAGACCGTAGGATCCTACGCAGTGCCGTAGGGGACCGCACCGCCACTTCCCAGCAAATAAGGGACACTGTTGCTCCTGGGGTATCGGCGAGGACCATTCGCAACCGTCTCCATGAAGCTGGGCTACGGTCCCGCACACCGTTAGGCCGTCTTCCGCTCACGCCCCAACAGCGTGCAGCCCGCCTCCAGTGGTGTCGCGACAGGCGTGAATGGAGGGACGAATGGAGACGTGTCGTCTTCAGCGATGAGAGTCGCTTCTGCCTTGGTGCCAATGATGGTCGTATGCGTGTTTGGCGCCGTGCAGGTGAGCGCCACAATCAGGACTGCATACGACCGAGGCACACAGGGCCAACACCCGGCATTATGGTGTGGGGAGCGATCTCCTACACTGGCCGTACACCACTGGTGATCGTCGAGGGGACACTGAACAGTGCACGGTACATCCAAACCGTCATCGAACCCATCGTTCTACCATTCCTAGACCGGCAAGGGAACTTGCTGTTCCAACAGGACAATGCACGTCCGCATGTATCCCGTGCCACCCAACGTGCTCTAGAAGGTGTAAGTCAACTACCCTGGCCAGCAAGATCTCCGGATCTGTCCCCCATTGAGCATGTTTGGCACTGGATGAAGCGTCGTCTCACGCGGTCTGCACGTCCAGCACGAACGCTGGTCCAACTGAGGCGCCAGGTGGAAATGGCATGGCAAGCCGTTCCACAGGACTACATCCAGCATCTCTACGATCGTCTCCATGGGAGAATAGCAGCCTGCATTGCTGCGAAAGGTGGATATACACTGTACTAGTGCCGACATTGTGCATGCTCTGTTGCCTGTGTCTATGTGCCTGTGGTTCTGTCAGTGTGATCATGTGATGTATCTGACCCCAGGAATGTGTCAATAAAGTTTCCCCTTCCTGGGACAATGAATTCACGGTGTTCTTATTTCCATTTCCAGGAGTGTATGTACAGAGAGAGGATGATAGACCATCTTTCAAGATAGCTTCTAATGAGAGAAATACCAGATCAAAATGCGAGCACTATAGCTCAAGCCATAGCTAGTAAATGGTTGAGTAATTTTGGTGTACCAGAAACTATAGTCAAAAATCAAGGAAGTAACTTTATGTCTGATCAGATGAAACAGTTATGTCACCTACTGAAAGTTAAGATATTGCACATGAGTCCTTTCCACCCACAAATTCACAGTGATTCAGAATAAGACCATGTTAAGTCACTATACCATTAGTAACATTTTAGATTGAAACGCTTATCTAGCTTTGTTGTAAGCGCATACAACTCAGAAAAACCGCACAGGGACAGGTGTTTCACAGTAGGAAGTAGAGTGTGGTTGAAAGATGCTGTCAGCTTTTGATTTTGTGCAGTCAACGACAGGAATGCAGGGCCAACATGTGAAGCAATTAGCGAAAACATTCAAGAAATTGGACAATGGATGAAAGGGGCAAATACAGAAGAACCGGAGTACCTAGAGGGAACTGGGCATTCTATAAGTAAATTAACTCATTATAGAGTACGAAAATGGTTTCTACTAGCAAATCTATGTACCAAAAAGACGGAAAATCGTAAAATTGTTGCTGTAGTTTCAAGGACTGCAGCAGGTAGTGGAGATGACTTCGCTGATCAATGTCTAGTCCCAATTACTAGCGAAATGTACATGTTTGTCAGACCAGACTCTTTAATGGATGCATTCGATGCGTTACCGCAAATGCATTCATCATAAGCGCAAAAAAATAAATTACCATGCAGAACAAGAGTTTCACAGAGGGTACCTTATGAGCCTAGGTAAGGGATAAACAATGAAATTGCGTTGTATTGCCTTTAATTCTGTGTACCGTTACCTATATTAATCCCATGGTTTTAGTTTGCTATAACAGTTTTCTGTGATGTATGCTGCTTTCCTGAGGAAGGAAGCAATTCATGATAGTTCATTTCTTCTACACAGTGTTTAAGATAACATCGAAATATGCTATTAAGGGTGCAATATTCTTGCATGTGTATGAAACAGAGGTTATAAAAATCTAGCCGTTGTAGTGTGTTAATCTTGTTCTCAGGATCTATGCTTATCTGGTCGAACGGAAAATGGTTGATATGTGGCCACAGGTACAAACTAATAAAATGTTACATGTGTCAGACCAAAGGGGTACACATGTTGATACATCAGTAGTATATTTTAACAATTGTGTCAATGAGATAGTCACTGTTTGTCCAGCGCAATTGCTACAAACTGACAACCTCTCATGTGAAAATTAGTGGTTCCTAGTAAATATGAGGCCACCTGAGTGCAAAGAAGTAGTATTAATGCAATAACAACTTTTTCGACGTGTTACCAGGTACTGGTTACACTACAGGTTTTTTGCAGGGGACTGTAATAGCGAATTCCTGCAATAATAACATATTTACAGGGGTGAGAGAATAAGTGGTAGATTTAAGTGGATCATTAATGAATGGAAGGAGTTGTGATATAGATGACAAAACTTTTGCCTTCGTGCTATTGTAGCAGATACTATGATAAGTACAAGAACTCGGCCAATATTGTATTAGCCAGAGAAAGTCTTTAGTATGTTACACATGTGAGACCTGACCTTCCTGAATATAACTCAGATCCCACTTCACTATGAGCAACAGATGAATTGGTTGTTACAGAAAAGCGACGAATTACAGGAGATCAAATTTTACGGAATGTGTGGAAATATCAAGAGAAGTGTAAACAAAATAACGTTATAATCGATGCAACAACCTCTAGCCTTATGGTGATAATTGGTTTTTGTGCAATTTGCTTTTGTCTCAGGAAGAGAATAAATCATGCAAACTGAAAAACCATCCGTGGAATAACTTTGGAATGGATTCATGCTGGAAAGTAGGACAGCTTAGAGTAAAATTTAAAATGAAAAAAGCTAGAAAAATAATGTTAGGGTATTATAATATTTTATTTGTGCTCAAAGGAATATAAGGTTCAAAGTAGACGTAAATGTGAAACATTTATAATCAAAATCGCATTATGTGGGAGGAATTTTATTGAAATGATGGAGAATGTTAGGTGAGAAATTAGTATGGAAATAATAGAGTAAAAATGACTCAGTTCGACTACCCAGCACTAATCAGTCATGTGGAATTATCAACAGCTGGCAGCAGGGAAGCTTGAACATTTCAACACTGTGGAGGAACTGTCGATTGCTGATGGTAAGAAAAGGGCAATACTAATTCTGACAATATGAATGACAGTGTAGTACAGAACCCCTCCTTGACGACAAAAATACTCCATATCTGCTAGACTAAAGCACTCATCAGTGTAACATATGGTGTTCATATTGCTGCTCTTAATTCTCTCACTACGGTATGGTAACATCTTGTATGCGAGATTGTTCCAGTTTTTGTCTTATACTTGCTGCCTTACAAGAAGGGACCCCTTACCAATGGATAATGAAATCGAGCATCCAGTACTGAACCAAGAGGAGTGGCCAGGACCGAAGGACAGTCCAGAGGTCTACCAGCACAGCTCTGGTCCAGGGAAGAACCGGCCATAAATCTCGAGCATGTCAATGGACTAATAACCCACCACACCGGCAGACCAAGTTCAGCATCCATCACGACATCATGGCATTCAGCATCACGGTCCGCATGATGGGGCAACATGGCAGTGATTTGGGAGGCACTGCGTAGTCCCCAAAACTGCTTATCAATCAAAACACACCTGTCGCAGTCCATGCCATTTCCAATAAGGGTTAACGAGACGTCGTGCCTTCCTGGACAGTGGTCGGTAAATCTCGCGCCAGGGTGTCACCGACTACTTCTCCAAGCTGATGCAGCGTCTCCAGCATCATTGAGCCCTTTGTTGGATTCAGCGGATTCTTCTCTGGATTACATGGTCAGCAACTGTCACAGAAGACACGGCAACAACTCGTACTCTGAGTAACATCGTAAGTAATCTTGAACATTATTGTGATTCCAACAAACGACGCCACACAGGCCATCGGTCTGCACCCTGACAAACCAGTTGGGGTTTCGAGTGTGGCAGTGGGCTACCCCTACACTACTCTGTCAAAGAATTTATGTTCTCCAACAGCTAAATGAGACTCTTGACAGGTAGATTTTCTTGCAAAAAGGAGTGAGAGCATTAAATTTTATTTGGATGAAATTTTTAATATCTGTTTACACACTGATTGTTGAACTGTTGACAACTGTTTCGTGAGATGGCTTATCATTAAGTAGCCACTTAACTGTAGTAATAACAAGCTGAAGTCTCTAATGATTAAGGTTTTCCATTTATACTACCTCGTTCGAAATTTCTTGTTATAAATACTTGGTAAATTGATGCAGACTCATGGAATGGTATAAAAATAAAAGAAAAAGGTAATAATGACTTTTTGCGCAGTGCAATAGCACAGCAGCCGTTAAAGTGAATGTAGGTTCTAAGCCAACATTTTAATACCTGTCTGCTTAAACTTCGTTATAATAATTTAATCTTCTCAAATCAACCAGAGTGACTAAGAAGCTAGGCTAGTGAAGGAAAGGCAGGGAAAGTGTGCTTGGCAACATCCCCTATTGTATAACTGATGAATAGCTGCGTTTAGGTAACATAACATGCAAAAATATCAATAAAGCGTTAAATAAACCGAAGAGAAAGAGCAACATTATTGTGTTCTATGATCATTATGGAAACAGAGGCACGTGTATTTTAATGCATTGGAGTAAATTTAGTTAATTATGTGATTTGTAAATTGCTTGCAAAATGAGAGTTCGACATTGAGAGATGGTTGAGTTCATTTAAACATCTCTAATGTGTAAATGCTACAAAACCCTGACGTGAAACTGACAGATGTGTGTACCTTAACAATCAGCCATAGTTGAGAGAACTTAATACCAACTTGTGACTCACGGTAGCTGAATGTGGTGACAAGAGTTGCTCCAGCAATAAAGGTACTTACAAAACACACTTGTAATTCTACCTCATGGTATCTCGCTGGTGGCGGGTATCCACTGTATGGTGGGAATATAAGGGCTGATTTGACGCGCTTTGAATGTTATGCTTTTGAATGGCGCGCTGACAACAGATAGACGGTATTATGACGTGCTAGGCATGTGACACATCGAGCTGTTTCATTCGCCGTAGCTCTCTCTCCTTCTGTCCGCACAGCCCCTAACACTCTGTCCCTGTTTCTCTTCCGCAAAGTTGCGCTGTCAATAGTATTTACACAGAAATGTGCATGAATTTTCGAGTTATGGGAGTAACACTTCATCTCGATAACCCTGCTTGGATTACACACAGAATAAGTAGACAGATCTGTTATGTTCGCCTTCGCCAGTTTATTGGGTTTTCAGGACACAGTCTAAAATTAACGTTCACTTTGCTTAGTCATAAAACATTCTGGTCCTCAAAAACACCAGGGAGAATGTTTGTTCAGCCTGCTGCAAGTCTTTCTAGCTCACACCATTTAAGCGTCCAGTGTTTCGTGTTCGCGAACTGTCTTCACATGTAACGACGGCTATGAACTGCACAGGCAAGTTATAAAACCGGGGTAGTATACAATTCCCTTTGTATCGGAGCACACCGTCCCACGAGCAAGTTATTGAAATTCGAACATTAATTTCCCAATACATGTCGGGCACTACAAGTACTTTGTAATCGAAGAAGCATTCGAGACCCGACTATGACCTGGTAAATTCAGCGGCCACTACGGAATTACCGCCACTGCAAACTCGGAATGGGACACTAATGGAGCAACGGCCGCAGAAAATACCATAAAAGAAGTACAGACTTGTAACCTAAACCAGAAACAGATGGAGTTTTCAGCCATTTAATGTTGACTGTTCGCTGTTCAAGGCACCTTTACGAGTTGCTACTATTTCAGTCGTGTCTCAGGTTGCCTTGGTCCATTGTGGACCACAAGTAGGAGGAAATTTTTGAGACTGTGGTTTTGGAGGAATGTTTGTGGTGATGTAGAAGCAAGGAGGTTTATCATGTAATGGGCGAGAAGAAATATGTGTGCAAAATATTGAGAAGTATAAGATATCGGGTGTTGGGATATGTATTAAGACATCAGGCAATAACGTCCATGATACATCAGGTAGCTGTATAGGGCGGAACCTGTAGAGGAAGACAGAGGTCGGCTTATATCCAATAAATAATTGAGGACCTTTGGTGTAATGGCTTCTCTGAGGTAATGTTCGCACAGGATAGGAATTCCTGACGGGCCGCATCAAACTAGTGAGAAAACCAGTCCTCGGAATGCGACAGCCAAGTAACTGGCTGCTGGACTGCTGGAGAACCAGACACACACCGTACTATTTGTGTTTAGTAGCTACGAGATAAAAATTAGTAACCAGCGTTGTATTTTCTCAGGACAGAAACATCAGCAATGATCTTCTAGATCCTTATTTTCAACTTGAATTTGAATTCAATTAAATTATTTTTGCATTGCATAGAACATATCTATTCGTCACTCTCAGTATCATATTCCAAAGAATAACTGATACACGGAAATTCAAAAATATTTCAGAAAAGTCAAAATAAAGTGCGGATGAACAGTATCTCACAAATTGTAAGTAAATAATTATTCCACAGGTTCAACGCGTTCCACTAACATCTATATCGATCTGTTTCCACAAGACACTGACCACTTCACATATCACTCATTGGGTATCTCATGTGTGAGCACTATTGGCCAGCTAATATGGTAGTATGCTAAGTGTTATGTACTGACAATGACATCATTGTAAATGTTGATCAGATATTTAAAGGCGCTAAAACACTGAACTAAGTTACACAAAGAGGAACTCATCATATTGATAAACCTTATCAGAAACAAGAGCAATGGAAAGAAACGAAAGTAATGTGTAGCATAATAAATAAAGAGACTCATATTATGTTACATAACAGCTTTTCGCGGAAGTATAATTAATTGAAGGGGATTCCAGTGCATTTATCCTGTACCTTTCATTTATACGCCCTTGGCTTTGGACCGCTATTAAACTAAGACGTCATTACACTGTGTGTAAATAAAATGTTTCACTTACCACAGTCTTTATTATCAGTAATAATAAAACACAGGATGTTACGTACTTGTTGAGCAATAATGCTACGTTTAATGAAAATGAATAATGTTGACTTTATCCGAACTTTTATTTCTTCATAAGAACTTGAAAAGCGTTTAATTAACTTCATTTCCATTTCTACTTGTTGACCGTGAAACAAAGAATTTTGCACAACAAAATGAGAAAAGCTTTTCATTATGCAGTCCGCGGTGTAAGCAGTGGAGCATCCCAGTGTGAGAAAGCGGAGCCTGTAAAGCACGGTACACTTTCTCCTGCATTCATTTCTCTCAGATTGCCACTACCAGCGACTTGGGAATATTACTGCTCTTCTGGCAACAGTCTGCACACCCCTTACGGATTTAGAACCTAAGCGGTCGCAGCTAAACATAATGTATCTAATTAATAAAATCTTTCCTGTGAAGGACACATAATATACATACTTTCCAAAATATCTTTTGAAGAGTCTCTACTGCACTCAAGATTACCATGCAATGCAAAGATGACACCTAAGCAACTTTAGTAGAGATACTGATATTAACATTTTCTTTGTGGCTTATCCTTATTGGAAGCACAAAATTCCTTAGGATTAATGTGACTGACACGAAAACATACTATTAAATACCAAAATATGGTTGTTCAACGAAATTCTGAATTTCAGAACTCTCTCATTAACCTTGTCTTCCTTTTTTCCATTCAACATGGGAAAGTCAGTGTTTGTAACAGTTGCTTTTTTTTACTCCGATGTAGAGGGCAACCGACTGCGAGGTATCAAACGTAATGTTCAAGGTCACCTGTGCAAGTCATCGATGCATTTCACAATGTTTGAAACTGTTTTTATAAATCGATTTTTCTTATTTACAGCTGCAGATTTTTGATTCAGTATGACTAGTTTCTGTCTAACCAGATAATTTCAAGTTCTATATGGTCGCGTCAGCAGCCCGTCTCATCTCTATCGGAACACTGTCTCTCACCGTCGCACGGTGTGACTTCTACTCATGTTCATGACGACAAGGGTGCAAATAAATGCTGTCACAGCAAAAACTGCTGTCGCATTTCCACACACGAAATCCTGAGTAAGTACCACATTGCAGGAGCATCGAGGTTGAAATTACAGTGATTCTTAAAAAAATGGTGAGCGCCAGATGCAAGAAAATTACATGAATCCATTCTATTGTTAACTGAAACTTCTAGTAAATGTAACAACGTTATATTACTAACTATGATAAATGAAATTCAATTTGAAAATATCTGCACTGACATAGAATGGTTGTCCATTACACAATGTGATAAAACAATATATTTCTCGTATAAATATACCCATTCATTGCAATAACCAGTGATAGTTGTCCTATAACATGTCTCTTGAATTGTTATAAGCGCTGAGTGATAGTAGTACCATAGTCAGTCTAAACAAATTGAGTCTTCCATTGTTGTGTCAGAGCGATGAGAACTGCTGGAGAAAGAGGACTACCGACTTTCTTATTTTCAAACATGATCGTATTTACATTCACCTGAATGTCTTCTACATCTACATCTACATCCATACTCCGCAAGCCACCTGACGGTGTGTGGCGGAGGGTACCTTGAGTACCTCTATCGGTTCTCACTTCTCTTCCAGTTTCGTATTGTTCGTGTAAACAAGGATTGTCGGTATGCCCCTGTGTGTGCTCTAACCGATTTTCTGATTATCAAACATGATCGTATTTACATTCACCTAAATGTCTTCTACGTCTACATCTACAACCATACTCCGCAAGCCACCTGACGGTGTGTGGCGGAGGGTACCTTCAGTACCTCTATCGGTTCTCACTTCTCTTCCAGTCTCGTATTGTTCGTGTAAAGAACGATTGTCGGTATGCCTCTGTGTGGGCTCTGATCTCTCCGATTTTATCCTCATGGTCTCTTCGTGAGATGTACGTAGGAGGGAGCAATACACTGCTTGACTCTTCGGTGAAGGTATGTTCTCGAAACTTCAACAAAAGCCCGTACCGAGCTACTGAGCGTGTCTCTTGCAGAGTCTTCCACTGGAGATTATCTATCATCTCTCTAACGCTTTCGCGATTACTAAATGATACTGTAACGAAGCGCTCTGCTCTCCGTTGGATCTTCTCTACCTCTCCTATCAATTATATCTGGTATGGATCCCACACTGCTGAGCAGTATTCAAGCTGTGGGAGAACAAGCGTACTGCAACCTACTTCCTTTGTTTTCGGATTGCATTTCCTTAGGATTCTTCCAATGAATCTCAGTCTGGCATCTGCTTTACCGACGATCAACTTTATATGATCATTCCATTTTAAATCAATCCTAATGCTCAAGGTAGTTCTCAGATAGAGCACTTAAAAAATATCAGTGGATTCTTTGTTATGAACGTTTGAGCCTTCCAGTCTATATCCGGCAAATTAAAATCTCCACCCAGAACTATAACATGGTGGGGAAATCTACTCGAAATATTTTCCAAATTATCCTTCAGGTGCTCCGGCACAACAGCTGCTGAGCCAGGGGCCTATAGAGACATCCAATTACCATGTCTGAGCCTGCTTTAACCGTGACCTTCACCCAAATTATTTCACATTTCGGATCTCCGTCAATTTCCTTCGATACTATTGCACTTCTTATCGCTATAAACACGCCTCCCCTTTCACTGTCCAGCCTGTCTCTGCGGTATACATTCCAATCTGAGTTTAGGATTTCATTACTGTTTTACGTCTGGTTTCAGCCATCTTTCTGTCCCTAGTACTATGTGGGCATTGTGACCGTTTATTAATGAGAGCAGTTCTGGGATCTTCCTATAGACGCTCCTGAAGTTTACTATTAGCACACTAATATTGTTATTCCCTGTTGCATTTTGCCTACTCCTACCTTGCCGCGTCTCAGAAGGCGTCTTGTCGGGCCAAGGGAGGGAATTCTCTAACCTGAAAACCCCACATGTGCACTCCACACGTTACCCTTGTAGCCACTTCCTGTGTGTAGTGCATGCCTGACCTATTCAGGGGGACCCTACATTTCTCCACCCGTTAGCGAAGGTCGAGAAATTTGCACCCCCAGATCTCCGCAGAATCGTCTGAGCCTCTGGTTTAAGCCTTCTACTCGGCTCCAAACCAGAGGACCGCGATGGGTTCTGGGAACGATACTACAAATACTCATAGTTGGCTCAGATTCCACCCCGCGTCTTCAATATGACGAAATGTTTTAAACAGTTTTGATGAGTAAAGATATTTATGGGAATTGCTTTCATGTATTGAATCACTTCATAATTTTTACGCGGAAGAATAAGGCAGCCATCTCTTCTATAACTCCAGTTCAGACAAGTTCGCATCGTGGATTAACATACTGGTGAACATTGTGTCATAAGAGCCAAAGTGTCTTTCACTTGTGTTTTTTTTTTATCGGTTGACGTATGTTAACTAGTTTTAGGTTGACTTTCATAGTACGTTATCCATGAGAAATTTTAAACGCAAGCCTGAAAGCCCGAAGCTATAATATCAGAATCCCAGGTCGCTTGATGTGAAATAGTTTATTTCATGACCAGTTACAACAGCAGCTAGCTGTCATCCTCATATCCTAACATCTACAATGAACGGATAGGTATTCCATCTGTACTTTGTAGATCTGAGAATCTGAAGATGATAGCTAATTCCCGGAAAAAATGATCGTGTAATAATCTGTTTCACATCAAGCGATCTTAGCTCATAATATCAATTACAAATTAGATCGCCCCAGAAACAAGCGTAAATTATATGAAGGAATTGGGAATTCTGTGTATGTACTGTGGCTGGTCCACAGCCTCATTACAGTCCTTCCTTCTCCTTTCCTAGTGATTCACATATTCCAAGTATGCCAACATCGAGACGAACTATAATACCAGTAGATATTCTTCTGTTTCCCAAACGTAGGATACGAAAAGAAGCACGCAGATATGTTGTCACACACTCGTAGAAAGACCCACACGACATAGAACAATCTGAAAGAAGGAAGCTGCCGTTTATCAGTAACGTTTCAGGAGAAAGATTCATTGGACTGCAGTCGTCGAGAAGAGCAATCTCTCACAGAAAAGTAATTCCGAAATCAGAGAATCGCAAGATGACATGAATGGTTCCGTGGCTTCTGCTGAGTCTAAATTTAATTTCAGTTTCCCATTATGCACAGACACTGAATAGGAATTGGAACCAAACCTTAAGGACCTCGACAACGTCGAACCACACCAATTCCATAGGAGAACATCATGAAAGCAGTTGTGGAGATAATCCAGAGCGCTACTACATGGATGTCTTCGTGGTGGTCATTTATGACTGTCCGTCAGACCCTATAAATGTAATGGAAGTCGATGGAGGTAAATTATTTGTTTCGACAACGATGACACATAATCATTGGCGATGTCCAGGATATCCTGTCACTATCTGTTGAACGTACAACAAAACTAATCGATCTTTTCTAACACGTTCTGTGGATGGCAAATTTACATCTTATCTTACCGACATATTGGTCAATAGTACGTGATGAATGTGAAAATATCCTTCCCTTGAATTTTTCTTCACAAATTTCTTCATAGACATAGACATTAAGCTGTGATTTATTAAATGTAACTTTCTCTCGTGTATCTTTTTTCTTTCTTTAACACTCAAGCAGGCGCGCCCGTTTTTTTAACACAAGAGGGCGCGCGGCGCACTTTGTACAGGTGTAGCCAAAATCTGTTATTATGCTACCAAGATAAACATGCATGAGCTAAATCACAGTTTCATTCTAGTTTATTTAAACAACAATACAAGAAACTTGTATTACATCGCTAATTTACTGTTTAATTAAACAAATAACAAACTTTCATATCATTCTACTGCCGCAGGTGACGTATCAATTTTTTCCAACACTTTTTAAAGCACAAACTGAACAAAAACACTCTTTCATTACAGTATAAAAGGACAATGTCTGTGAGTCTGCAGGAAGCGTGGCATCCGCGCGATGTTTCGGTGAAGCGTGACACACAACTGTGATATGGTCCGTTCTGCTGCAAGTAGTGCACCTCGCTTGCAGGTGGGGGCGCTTTGACCGTTGGTGAGTCCGAAAACAATCCGGACGTGATGGAAAACGTGCGAAAGACTTTCTGTCACGGGTTGAACGAATGGACTGGCGAGACTCCCACTCGGCGCTAGGCAACCGGCGAGCCGCGAAAACAGCCGGATCAAAACGCGGGGCCTGTAGCTTGTGAGATTGTTCAAACGCATGGATGATCGGCAGACATGTGTCGAGGGACGGGACCTGTAAGTTCAAAATATCAGCCCGAAGACCCTCTTCTGGTGTGTGAAACACCACGATATCGCGAATCAACGATGAGGCATACGACTGCTTGCAAAAAACGTTGGCGCACCGGAAATTGCAGGCGCTTAAGATATCCTGGAGCGTCGTAATCCATTCACGATATGTATGACCTGGGGACTTTCGACAAGATAAGAAATCCTGACGAGCCGAGGTGAAGTGTATTTGTGCGTCAAAATACTCGAAAAGGCAGCCCTTAATATGGGTCAACGAGAGATCTCTAAGTGACTGCTTACTGTTCAGTTGTTGAACTGAACGATACACCTGTGGACCGACTGTTGCTAGAAAAAACCTTGACTTAGATTTTCGTCGTGGACCCTATGTTTTAGTAAATGCACTTCCAGGCGTTCGACATAATCTGACCATGGTACGACAGACCTATCGAAAGACAGAAAAGATGGTGGAGTCACGTGCTAAGTGTTCAGTTTACCCGCGATGGAATCAACTCTATGATCTACATCATGAAACGCTGGGGAGTGAAAGCGATGTTCTGATTTTGTGAGCGCTGCCTGAATCCACTGTAGAGCTTCTGTGGACTGGAGAAATTCCACTAAGTTAGCCATATCGAACGAAAATGAAAACTTTGTTCTCGTCGCCAATAACTGTAGTCTCCTGCTGTCGGCAGGATAGAACTACCGATCAAGTTTGAACATTCTTTATTTAACTAGAATGCCTTCTTGTCTTGTACTAATTTCCAGGCTCAAGAACAACAAGATAGACAATAATGCTTGTGGTGGCGAAAGCCAGATATAAGTTACAACAACGAACAGAAATAATAACAACCCAAATACTATGCTACACAATTCCAAAGTGGCGTTACGCCCAAGAAAATACAAATTACTGCAGAAGACTACAGCGAGTGTCTACTGTGCTAGAGCTGGCATAGGTGCCGGCCAGAGCTGTCCTAGCTGTAGATAGACACTCCCGATCTGACTGTACTGGCGTGCTTGTAACACCAATTCTGTTGAGTGCTATACTTACTCATGTTAGTTCCAATAGGCGAATTTCTGTAACATGGGTTTTCACGAAGTAGTGCCATGTTTATGCGGAAGTTCTGTTGATGTTTATATTCACTGGCGATGTTTTGATATGAGCTCTGGAAGGAAGCCCACCTTGTTTGGCTGTTGTGCGGGCCTTCTAACAGATAAGGGCCTCTAGGAAAGGTAGGCTCCTCAGTTCTTTCAACACGTCGATCTTTGTATTTTACGAGGAAAGTGGCAATGTCGACAAATTTCCACTATTTGAGACTTCATGAGAGACAGTACTAAATCTTTCAAAGAATATTCTTCTCTTCTTTTTGGGATTTGCCTTATTTGCATGAAAAATTATTTGAGAATTGATTCCTGCAATATCCATTAGAGCATAGAATACAACCAATGACCATCTTCTTGTCACCCGTGCGATGGAATATATACCTATCAGTTGATCGACAGTGTTGACTCCTTCCTTAGTTATACTGTAATACAAAACTATCTCTGGTTTACTTGTAACTTCGTCAATGATTCCAAAATCGTGCATAGTTCAATGTATTATAACCGCCTTGTTCTGTTTCGGCACATTATCCATTGCAACGTATCTTCCTGATCCTTGTGTGTGAGTAACTTGCCTTGCTACAATGCCACAGGGAGGATTAGAAACATCGTATGGTCCTTCAGGTGGTTTTCCGCAATATACTTCAATATTACTAGTGATGAATGTTTCAGGATCTGCTAAAACAAAAATCTTTATCGCGTACTTCGCTACTTTCTTCGGGGTATACTGAACAAAATAACAGCGACACCGGAAAGCTTGCAACTTTTCGTCAACTGTCTCAAATTGTCCTATACTACAGCGTTCTTGCAGTTGACCGCAAAGGCATCTAATGTTGGCCTTATCGTAGGAAGTTTATAAATTAATCTTCTTTTACCTTGTACTTCTTTCGTCAAAACGGATACATCGTAAAAAGAACAGAAATGCTTTCCTAGCACATCGCATCTCTCGTAATATCCATACCAAATTATTTCACACCTTGTAGGTTCCTTAACTTCCCTTTCTCTGGAGTATTCTACTCATCCTTTCTTAGACTGGAAGTATATGTTGGTGTACCTCACACTTTCATCAATCATTTACAGGCTAAGTATTGCTCACTGATATTGATGTAAACATTTTTAGTTTTTAAACGATATTTATTTGAAATATTCAATTGAACTCGACTAATGCAGTGCAACAGACCATTTGTAGTTTTAAGAATATTCAGTGGCAAGCATTCTTTCCACTTTGACAAACTGGGAAATAGTGGTCATTAACTGTTAAAAGCAGAGGTTGAATAAGTAATACCCTACATTTAAATAAAAAAGGCTTTAAAATACATAGACAATCGTCCGTGTTCATGCTTCACAACTGATGTTTTCTGTGCGCCAGTGCAGTTTCAAACCGTTCTGGCAGATGGCAGAGCCGCAGTACACCATCAAAACGACGTCTACATACGACTCACGCTACAAGCAGCGTGCTGTTATTGAATTCTTGTGTGTGGGAAAACAAACCGTGGTGAACATCCACAAACGTTTGTGTGCTGTGTATGGCGATGCTCCAATTTATTGGAGTACAGTTGGGCGATGGGTAATAAAGTTACAGCCTCAGAAATGCAGAAACAGAGCTCCATGATTAGCCACGCCCAGGAAGTCCTGTCACAGCTTCTGCTTCAGACATCCTGAATCATGCGGATGCCATTTTTCGTGCCGACCGGCACATCACAACTCTACAATTGACTCTACAATCGTCGATCAGCATTGGAATTGCGTCTGCAATTGTCGAAACTCTCCGATATTCAAAGAGATGCTCACGATGGATTCCACGAAGGCCCACAGCGGACCACAAGATTGAAAGAGAGGCCATTTCATCTGAATTTTTGTAGTGTTTTGATACCGACGTAGAGGCCTTTCTGTCACGGATCGTTACGGGGGACGAAAGCTGGGTGCACCACCTTTCGCCGGAAACAAAAAGGCATCATATCTATTCTCCACAAAAGAAGAAATTCAAAACAACCCCCTCTGCCGGATACGTCTTGGTAAGAGTCTTCTAGGATTGTGACAGCGTTATTCTCGTGGTTGTGATGCCAAAAGGGTCAACCATCAATACAGAAGAATACGCGGAGACTCTGAATAAACTCAAGAACCGTTTCCGACGTGTTCGATAAAAAAAGAATCCAGCAGAAATATTGCTCCTACTCGATAATACACGCCAACACACAAGTCTGAGCACCCGGGAACACATCGCCAAATTGGGTCGGGCAACATTGCCTCATCCACCCAGAAGACCAGACTTGGCACCCTCGGACTTCCATCTCTGTGGGCCACTTAAAGATTCTCGACGGAGAACACACTTTGAAGATGACGAGAGTGTCAGTCATACAGTGACAAAATGGCTACGCCTCCAGGATAAGAGCTTTTACCAGCGGGGAATACAAGCTGCTCTTCTGACTTATTAACAATAAATACATTCTGAGAAAAAAATGTTGCTTATGCAACGACCGTCGTAGTAGCGAAAAGGTAATATTATCAGCACCAGCGAACATATATAAAATCTGTGTACAGGAAATAACAAAAACTATAGCAGCTAGCCCTGGTCACCCACCCATACATTTTGTGTCGACACATCAGTAATTAAAGCAAATCTTCTTTAACTATTTTCATTTCCAACAGTCAGTTCTCACAAAACTAAAAAAAATATTCATTATAATATTGGCATTTATAATCAATAAAGAATTCTTAACTGTAACAAAACTGCCGGGATAAAGGAAGCCACTATGCAGTAAAACAGACCATTTGTAGTTTTAAGAATATTCAATGACAAGTATTGTGTTCAGTTTGACAAACTGAGAAGTATTGATCATTATCTATTAAAAACAGTCTTATTCAGGTAATCACTCAGAATGAATTAATTACTGTAAAGTAGAAATGAGGAGAACCTTAAACGTTGTGTATCACGTTTTCGAATTCTGGTGCTGTTGCTGCTATAACTAGTACGGCGAAAGCTGTGATGAATCAAACGATTAACTGGATCGCTAGATATGAGTCTCGTGCACCCGATAAGCACGTGTCAAGCTGTCGCATCGACAGTTAGCATGCTGCTCTGCTGTCCATCATGGCTGGCGTCCGGCATTAACTGGCATACCCACGGGACCGTAATCAACTGGATGCAAATTATGAACACACGAGCCCTGCGTTCTGGTGATGACGTACTTCACTAAGCGATTTCGCGTGTCACCGTTATACTCTCATCTAGGTTGAACCCAATATCGAAAGAGAGTGACGCTGATACACATATCCACTTTTAAAGTGCGATGCAAGTGTATGAAAATTAGTTTTCCATTAAAGTATCCATGTTGAAGGCTGTGTAGCTCAGCGGCTACGGACGTAATCATTTGAATAAATTTTGTAGCCATTCATTTATTAACTGCTTAATTTATGCTAAGAACCGTTTCGCACTTTCGTCTACCTTCAACTGGTGCAACATTTTCGTATGTATAACGTTTTTATGGACTGCACTTTGAATGTTGTAGATGCCTATTGTTTTGCAGTTTTGGGCATTTTTCCTCTCCTACAACAATAGCACAAACATTTTCGGATTCACTTATATATTGAGAGCAGCGTACTGTCGCCGTATGGGTGACGTAAACAGGTAAAAAAAGTAGCCACAAAACGAGAGAACCAAAGCCAGTTGTAGCATGAAAAACGCGATTGATATAAAAGTTATACTACCGAAGACATAAATTTGTAGCACCAACTAATCCTGGGCGTAAATCTGAACAATTTTTACATATGTAAAGAACTACAAAAAGCAGCAATTGGCTGTATTGTTTGTAGTAACTGAAACAGGTAAATTTGCTTTGCTACTATAATCCACGTTTACAGCAAGGTGCTGAACACCAGAAAGCGTTGTATATACAGTGGCATTTAGCAAATGTCTTTGAAACCAGTTTTTGTATCAGTTCTGTTTGAAGTAAGTCACACTCATTAGCACTTAAACAAATTGAACACCGTACCATTAGAACTGTGAAAAACACATGATAGATCTCTATCACACAGTGATGTTGCTTTTGACGAAGAAGCCAATGACTACACTCACAATAGACACACAAAAGGCTGAATGGTTCTGAAACCTTAACGTTCGTTGTTACACCATAATAGTGGGGTGAAGACAGCTCTACGCCACTTTCAGTTTACTGAAGGTGGTGGGCATCCCAAACTCTCCTCCCTCCTCATCTAGATGTAGCAATGTGGCAGTTTTGGTACCAAATTAATTAATTAAATAAATTAATCAATTATTTTCTGTTTCCTCTCTGAAAAATTTCCAGTACTCCCATTTGGGAGATCAAACTTCTGTGCTGGACCATAGCTCAAACATGAGACATTTGCCTTTGAAGTCTGAAACGTAAGAGAAGACACTATAGTGCAGTTCTGGCACCAAATTAATTGACTTATTACTGAAGTTGATCAATTAATGACTCCCACCCATTTGCCTCCCACCCTTGAAAAGGGGTAGGATATTCAAAATTCGTGAGAAATTCAAAATCGACCTGAAATCCAAAATTTCGTGGTATATTAGAATTTTTGGAGTAAATTCAAATGCTGAGTACACTTCAATGCAGAGGACATAATAATAATAAAAATAACAATAATAGTAATAGTAATAATTACTATTAACATTATGTTGGTGATTTATAAAAATTCAATTGGTACATCGCTACTGTGGAAGGATGTAGTATTTCATCATATTTATAATACTTAAAGTCTAACGAAACATTGCAGTACAAGCTGCTGACCCAGAATATTGGCACAGTCTAACCCCCCTCCTCCTATTGGTGAAAAATTCCGAAATTGGCAGGAAGTTTAAAAGCCAGGGGGAAATTAATTTTTTTTTCCTCTGACTGTGAAGCATGGGATATGGGGATTGCTTGTAGCCATTGATTGAGTGCTAAACAGAAGCTCTAGCCAATCTCATCAGTAACTGCTCGATGTATAGAAGATATTTTCGCTATTAGTCTAGCAGCAGAGAGTTACGAGGGCTATCCACAAAGTGCATAACCTTTTGGAATTAAAAATAAATAAAGTATTGGAAATTTTTTTAATTATATACAGATGAAAGCCGCACTTCAATACTACTTTTATACATCGTTGCCATTTAAATTAAGGCACTTATCGTAGCGATGGACGAGCTTGGAAATTCCTTCGTTGTAAAATTCGGCCGCCTGCGCCTTCAACCACGTGGTTACCTCTTCTTGAAGCTGTGCGTCGTCATCAAAACGCTGCATAGCCAACCACTGCTTCATTGCTGGGAATAAGTGGAAGTCGCTCGGTGCCAGGTCGGGACTGTACGGCGGATGAGGAAACAACTCCCACTTAAAACATTCGAGAACTTCACGAGTGGCATTGGCCGTGTGGGCCCGAGCGTTGTCGTGAATCGGCAAGACCTTTGAGCCCAACTTTCCCCTGCGCTTGTTTTGTATTGCTCTTCTGAGGTTGTGCAGAGTTTGGCAATACCTTTGAGAGTTTATTGTAGTGCCTCTTTCCAGGAAATCCACAAAAATCACACCTTTTCTGTCCCGAAAGACAGTCGCCATCACCTTCCTTGCCGACATTGTCTGGATGCATTTCCTGTGTTTTTGGGGGGAATTTGTGTGCCCCCACAGCATTGACTGCAATTTTGTCTCGCAGTTCACATGCTTAATCCATGTTTCGTCACCAGTAACGATGTGATCGAGTAATGAGTCGCCATCTTTCTCGTAATCGTCCAAAAACGTTAACGCTGCAGCCATTCGCTGATTTTTGTGAATCTCTGTCAAGATTTTTGGTATCCATCTTGCACAAAACTTGTGGTAACCAAGCTTTTCGGTAATGATTTGGTGCAACAAATTTCGTGAAATTTGTGGAAAACTCATAGATAGTTCCGTTATTGTGAAATTACGGTTTTCACGGACCGCGGCATCGACTTTTTCGACAAGTTCGGCAGTCACTATGCTGGGTCTTCCACTTCGCTCTTCGTCGTGAACGTTAGTTCGGCCATTTTAAAATTTTATGACCCATTGACCCTCTCCACCTTCAGTTATTATGTTGTCCCCATACACTTCACAAAGCTGCCTATAGATTTCTATCGGTGTACAGTTTTTTGCAGTCAGAAACCTTACTAAAGCACGCACTTCGCACTTCGCGGCATTTTCAATTAACACTGACATTTCAAACTGTCACAGTAACACAACAGAGTACAGCACGAACCTCTCACTAGCACGGCAGGATGCCGACTGAGCGGCGGAATGCCATGACACCAGGATGGCCGCGCTAGCCCCGCCCCTAACGGACACAAACGAAAACATGATGTACTTTGTGGATAGCCCTCGCACTTTAGTCAGTCTAGCTTATAGCCTTATTTTGGAAGGAACAGTAATAATAACAGGACAGTAAACTATCAGTGAAGTGCCTGCCTACAAGTGAGTAGAATTTGGGAGAGAGATGAGGATGTTTAATAATGTTAGGAAAGCGGTTCATTGTCCCAGTGCTGCTATATTTCATCCCTATCGCCCCATATGGGCAGGGAAGAGGATTGTCAGCAGTACAATTCTCAGCTTGTCAGCCAAGCAAATTACAGAAAGAATGACAATCAGAGTTATAATAAAAAATTGGGGTTTCTCTTTTTTAAATTAAAAGAAAGACAGAAAGTTAAAAAAGGAAATATATACATTTTAAAAACGCATCATAAGAAGGTGAAATTCCTCTCATAAAGACACTGAAGCTCTGAACTTTACCTTAAAAACCTCAAGCACTTACACTAGGGAGAGATGTATTGGTGGAGGAGAGAGTGTGTTCCGTAGGATTGAGAGGTGTGAGTAGGAAGACAGAGGTCTGTTAGATATGGAGAACTATAGATATTAGAGATAGAAGCAGACATGGGTAGTAGTAAATGCAGTTGGTCGAAAGACAGAGAGTGACGAGCTGTGTGGCAGGTGGATGTGGCAATGGTTGTAGGAGAAAGGGATGGGATTGGATGGAGAGGGAAAGGAGAGAGGAGCCCTGATGTGAGGTGAGAACGGTTATAAGAAGGGACTAAATCAGAGCAGATTTTATTGTCTGGGAGAGAAAGTTAGTCGAAGTTGTGATGGTATAGGATAAGGAGTGGATGTAAGTATAGGGATTGAGGCTTGTGTTTGTGGTGGTGTGGCAGCATTCCAGGGTTGATGAATAGAGGGGAGACTATAAAGTGATTGTAATCTAGTTTGTCGACAGTACAAGAGACACAGAAGTGTTTGATGTGGGTTAGGATGGGTGGTATATGATGAGGTGGTAGAGAATCCAGGTGGGAATAGGTAAATGGATGCAGAAAGCCAGATAGAGTTCTTGGCGTTCAAGGATTTTAAGTAACTTATAGAACTTTTTTGAGACGGAGATCCATGCAAAATTTATATAGCAAAGATGAGTGAGATCACGGCTTTGCAGGTGGGGAGAATAGTAGAGGGTTGCAAACACCACATTCCTCCAGTTAGTAGTTTCAATAGTTTTAATAATATTGCAGGTTTTCTGTTAATTGGTTAGTAGGAGAGGTTCCCATGTTAGTTACTAGTCAAGGGGCAGTCCAGGATATTTTAATGAGTTAGTCGACTAGATAGGATGGTTGTAAATGGTATGTTAGAACTCATGGAGGCTGAAAGTGTGGGTGGTTCATGCTACTTTTACTGCCTGGTTTTCTGAGGGTTTCATCTTTAGGAGCCATTGGTGACACCAGAAAGCAAACTGATTGAGGCGAATTAGGAGGCACTGATGGGATTTATGGAATGTAGGGTAGAAAACGAGGAAATCGTTGTAATAACCTTAGTGAAGGAGGCTGACTCGTATGGGTGGTCTGGGTGTATCGACAGTGCAGAGGTGATAAAGGAGACCAGAGAGAACAGAGCCTTGGGGCATTCCTACAGTGGGATGGAATGTACAAGAGTTGGTATTATTAATAGTAGCAAATGAGGGGTGATTACATAGGAAGGAGTTGCATCGGTGGGATAGGAGGTGGGCGAGGTGACGAGGCTAGTCATTAGAGGAGAGATTGGGACAGAAGCTACGCTGCTTAGCGAGAAGAAGATGATGTTGGTTCAAGTGTTATGCATTGGGAGAGGACAGATTCGAAGACATTGGTAAAGAATGAGGTGAAGCTAGTGGACTGGTAGGAGGACAGATCAGTAGGAGGTCTGTGAAATTGGAAGAAAAGTAGGATTCTGGATGTTTTCCATTGCTGAGCATTGTAACCTGTGGAGCAGATAGTGGTGTAAAGGATTGTAAGTAGGACGAGACAGGAGAAGGGGCATTCTTTTAGGTGGAAATAGGTAATGGACTTGTGTTGGGGTAGGTGGAGTACTTACTTTATGTCACTCATTATGAATGGTGAGAAAAAGTGAGTAATCAATACATGGGTCATCAGGAACGGAGATATCGGATAGATAGGATGTAAAATGGTTAATGTGCTCACGTTGTGATGTTAAGGATGGTTATCACGGTGAAGCAGGTAGTAAGGCATAAAGTTATTGCCAGTGAGTCCATGGGATGCTTTCGAGAACTTCAAAGAGTTATTGGGAATTTAGTGCTGTGTTTGCTTTATATCTGCTTCTGGTCCTAGTGTCTTTCTGCATGTAATAAATTCCTAATATGTCTGTGTATTTGCTGGCGGCATGTGAATATATACCAAGCGCAGATCTGCAAGATGAAGCAGTATGTATGATGAGATGCTCAGAGGAGTAGCAGAGCTTTTGGGAGGATGGCGGGATGATTAGGATATATGGTATTGGTAGGAATGTGGGTGGTTATAGTGTCTGATATGATCTGCTGCACAAACGATGTGGCCTGAGGCATATCTTCGGGCTGCAGGAAGGACAGGGGTTAGTTACACCCTGGGTGTCTATGGATTCCTGATACACATTCCTATTCATGTGGGGTAGTCTTCAAAAATTCTTGGATGGGGATGAATTTGGATGTAGGCAGTTGCTTCCAGTCATATCAAGGACTTCTGTAGTACGGCATCCAAGGCAGACACTAGGATGACATCAGGGGTGGTGTTGTTTTCACGATATGTATGGTGTAGGAATCTGAACAACAATCCTCTGCTAGAAATCAGTAAACTAATGCCACCACTGAAGTTATGATGGGGATCTACTATGGATGTTGAGATCTGTGGGAATAAAATAGGTAGAAAAGGTATGATCTATCTGGGTGAGCAGGTTATAGCGGATATGATGATTAGGTCAGAAGTAGATGGTGGCACTAGTAATGATTTGAAAAAGAGGATAAGGATAAGATGTTTAGTGAGAAAATTGTGTAAGGGTTGTGGCCAAACAGGGTTCTTCTTGTTGTATCCAACTGCAGCTCTGCTTCTGTCCAGGGAAAAGGGGTTATCTGTGTGGTGAACAATATGGGTTGAGATTTGGATACTGTGATAGGGTTGGAGGAATGTGTCATTAAGGATGAATGTATGAACTTTATGTTAGGACAGGGTATACATTAAAAGATATTTCTTGGTGGAATCAGAGTGCATGTTGTGGTTCAGGATTTTCTAATGTTGTCATGCCATTATAATGGATAAGACTGGTTAGTATAGGTTAGGTCTGAGGAGGTCTTAGGAGGGGTAGCAAGGATGTCGAGGAAGATGAAGGTGAAGTGGACCTAGCTGTGAGAATAGGTAGCTAGGGTGCTGGGACGGATAATTGGGCAGAGATTCGTTGGTGGCTGTGTGGCCATTGGAATGGAAGTATGTTTTTGTTGACGAGTAACATGAAGTTGATAATATCTTCAGCAGAGGGAACTGGGAGGAAGGAATTGTTTAGGTGAGTGATGACACCAATTCGATGGATAGGTTTCGAAGGTTCTGGCTTAGTTTTGTTCTTGGCAGAGCGGGTGGGGTGGGCTGAGATGGGAATCATTGCAGATGTTGCTATTGCCAGGGCTGCTAGGTTTAAGTGGAATGGTTCAAATGGCTCTGAGTACTATGGGAATTAACTTCTGAGGTCATCAGTCCCTAGAACGTAGAACTACTTATACCTAACTAACCTAAAGACATCACACACACCCACGTCCGAGGCAGGATTCGAACCTGCGACCGTTGTGGTCGCGCGGTTCCTGACTATAACGCCTAGAAGAGCTCGGCCACCCCGGCCGGCGGTTTAAGTTAAACAGTGGTTTAAGTTAGGTAAACAGTGCTTCACCACTGTTTACGCTATACAGTATTTTAAGAAAATCGGAGTCTGTGCAGTGTAAACTGATAGGTGGGTGTTTACAGTTTGTACTGTGGTGGTCATTGTAATGAAGACTTTTGGACTAGGACTGAGGATGGGATTTTGAAGATTCGACCTTGTGGTGGTAGCAATAGATCAGGACTCCCTCTTGAAGGAGAAGATCTATGTTGACGACAAATTCAGAGAAAGCACAGTGGAGACGAGTGGGGTCAACATCGTTATTGATCTGAAGGGCTTTTCGGACACGTAAATCCGTGTGGTTTTTCATTTCAGATGCCTCTTTCTGATCCGAGATTTCAACATCGACAGTTGTGATCGCTGCGGTGAGAGTGGGAGAACTGTGCAGAAGTTGAGTTTCTTTGGCTGTGGGAGTTTTGGTGAGAGGCTTTCGGACCAAAGATAATGTAGGGGATTTTGGAGATGAGGACAGTATGGAAAGTGAGGTTTAGGAACTTAACATTTTCGCCGCACACTTATTGTAACAGCTCAGTGAAGATAAGATTTTGCCATCCCGTTAGAATTGTATTCAGCTGACTATATTTAATTTTTGATAACTTTATTCTTGTAATTTAGGAGCAAAAACTATGGTGCTACATATATCGCCATGGGTAAGGTATTAAAACATCGGTGGTTAACAGATTTCCCACTTCCCTTTTGTGAGCTGTTATGTGTTGCCACTACATGTAAAACGTGGTGAGGAGAGTTTTCTCTTTTTATTTTAGGTTATCTTTTATTTTGTTTGAAAATATTTATTACCGATTTTAAACATTACTTAGCACTATCTAAAGACAGTCCTAGAAACTTCATCACACAGTAAAGGTATGAGCTGATATAGGTCACAATAATGTATTTAGCAGAAGCGAAGCAATGTGTTCCAAAAACGGTAGTGATCACCCAACTAACGGAAACTGATTGTTGTAGGGGTTTTCATACACCTGGTGCAGCGTACTACCACAAGATGTCAGGCATAGACACAGGTGGTGAGACGTATTTCCAAAAGCTTTCAGATACCTATGAGTTGGAGGCAAGTATGCTTCCCAAGGACCACAAATGACAGGTTAAATTATTTTGTAAGATACTCCTTCCAGAAACTACTTTGGTGGTAACCATACACCCCGATAGACATTAAAATAGCTGTTTCTGGTTGGATATACACTTCCCTTAGTCCTCACGGCTAAATTTCACAACAAACAGAAACTACAGCTGGTGCGGGGGCAGTCCGCACTGCCATTAGATGCCAGCAGCGTACAGAAGTAGTAACACATATTCCCTTCAACGCTGTACAGGAATACATTTAGCGCGAAATAACCATTATAGAGTCGTCTGTGGCGCTCTGGCAGCGTCTCAGGGGCTAAACAGTCATTTCTGCCGAAATGAAAATCGGTGGTAAGGGTCGATAGCCAGCTGAAGATATCCAATGCCAATTACGTCCTTTCTATTAGTTGCCTTGCCATACGTGTGGAAGTAAGTCTCTTACAGTTCGGTTCTACTACCTCCGAATTAATACTGTTGAGATCTGTCGGTCTACGGGGTACTAGGATGCTTGACTCTCATCTCCACCCCATACGATGCCTCCACACCAGTTTTTGGAGCTGCCAACGGGTCGCGTGTGAACAGCTGCGAACACCGCCTCTGGATCACGATCGTCCGCTCGCACGTCATGACTATACCACTCCTGGCCGAAAATCCACTGCTCGCCATGCCTGACAGCTCTTAATGATTCCAGAATCACTGTCTCATCCTTCTCAGCAGGAGTGGGTGCTTATATGTCGCTGGGGTACATACCAGAATGTTGCGTTTCAAGATATGCTTTAAAGGCTGAGCCAGTGAAAAATAACGTACTAAATAAATGTTAACCACCCCCTGAAAAACGTATATGAGCTCAGAAAACTGGGTTTTACTTAGAACACAGTCCTGTTGAAGCATCCTTATTTTCTCCTGCCAAATAAGTGGCTGCACGCTTTTAAAAATCAACTGGGAATCTCTAGTGGAAGGGGATGTTCTTTTCGAGGAACACTCTTCAGAAAATTTAGAAAACCGACATTTGAAGGTGGATACAGATGGATTCCACTGTGACCAACATACATTTCGCGTAATGGGCACGAAGATAAGCTAAGAGATATTACAGCTAATATGAGACCCATATAGTCTTCTTTTGCCCTATTCTGTTTTCGACTGGAATACGAAAGGATATGACTAGTAGTGGTACAGGGTACTCTGCGCAACGCGCCGTTGATGGCTTGCCGAGGTATATCAACGTATATATATATATATATATATATATATATATATATATATATATATATATATATATGTGTGTGTGTGTGTGTGTGTGTGTGTGTGTGTGTGTGTGTGTGTGTGTGTGTAGATGTATATCTATTCTACCTTTAAATATGTCATACCATCCATTTACAGGCACACGTAGCTCACAGAAGGATATTGTCTCTTATCTCTCCAGATAACAAAACACTGAAGCCTGATTGTGTCACTGCACTCACTTCGCGGACTTATACGAGAGGCTGTAATATGTTTGAGCACTACACTTAGAAGAAGCGGTAGAGAGCTCACCCTCAGGACCCCTTTCGTCGGAGTAACACTTACCCGCCACCTTCCCACGAATCTTCAAGTCTCTGATATATAGCATTTGAATCCACCTGATTTTGACGAGTAAGAGATGTCCCGCAGAAGTCACAAACCTCCGCCATTCCTCTCGAAGCCATATCACGTGCCGGCAGCGCTGTTCCATTACTAAGAAGGCTGCCTAGTACCACACCCGCCACCAAATGGAGAAAAATAACACACTAAGGTACAGGTAGAAATTCTCTACTATGCAGAGTATACGAGGAGTACACAAAACACTTCAGAAGGATAACACTTACAGTACAGCGATATCGAAAGATTGACTACAAATAGCCCCCTGTACATGTCCTAATCTCCTTCAGGCAATTCCTCTGAATTCTACGCAAGAAATACAACACTGTAAAGCTGTGAGAGTCTACGTTGACAGCGTAGTGTTTCGTGGGAAATGCATCACATCTTTTATCAATTATAGCATACCTGCAATGTGCGAATCTAACAGTGTCAAAGTTGCCAATACACTATCCATTGAATCATTTACATTGGTACAGAAACCTCACACTTTCGGACATATTTCAGAGGTACAACATAAGTAGAGGGCGGGAGGGAAGAGGGTGTTGTTTCGGGACGTAATCATAACATTGCTCATCTAAACCCCCAGACGCTATTCGATTGTGGGCCGACCCTGAGACTGTAATCCGTCTAGAGGAGAGTATATCCAACTAAACCTCCTGGAAGATTAAAAGTGTGTGCCGGACACAGACTCGAACTCGGGACCATAGCCTTTCGCGGCAAGTGCTTTACCAATTGACCTACCCAAGCACGAGTCGCACCCGTCCTCACAGCTTTACTTCTGCCAGTACCTCGTCTCCTACCTTCCAAACATCACAGAAGCTCTCCTGCGAACCTTGCAGAACTAGCACTCCTGAAAGAAAGGACATTGCGGAGACATGGCTTTGCCACACCCTGGGGGATGTTTCCAGAATAAAATTTTCTCTCTGCAGCGGAGTGTGCGCTGATATGAAACTTCCTGGCAGAAACTGTGCCGGACCGAAACTCGAACTCGGAACCTTTGTCTTTCTTCCAGGAGTGCTAGGTCTGCAAGGTTCGCAGGAGAGCAACTATGAAGTTTGGAAGGTAGGAGACGAGGTACTGGCGGAATTAAATCTGTGAGGACTGGTCGTGGGTCGTACTTGGGTGGCTCAGCTGGTAGAGCACTTGCCCGTGAAAGCAAAGGTCCTTACTTCGAATGTCGGTCCCGCACACAGTTTTAATACGTCAAAAAGTTTTATATCAACGCACACTTCGCAGCAGACTGAAAATTTTATTCTGGCTATATCCACATAGGTAGTACGCACATGCGTTTTAATAGTCATTTATTTAGAAGCAAATCCAATAACGCATATCAAATCATCGTACGTTGAGATCCAATTAATCAACCCGTTTAGGACAGGCCAAATATATGTCAGTGTTTCCTCCAGAAACAGCAGTCATCTTAGTACCTCTTACACCTCAAAGCGAAATGTGGTGTCACAGCCTCGCTTTCTGGATCGTCACTTCTAAATGTGCGGATAACAGCCCCCTTAAAATAACAATGAAAATGAATTTGAGCCAAACATATCCTCCAGCTTTAGCTCACCGATTATTTATTTCTTAGCCGGCTGGTGTGGCCGAGCGGTTCTAGGCGCTACAGCCTGGAACCGCGCGACCGCTAAGGTCGCAAGATCGAATCCTGCCTTGGGCATGGATGTGTGTGACGTCTTTAGGTTAGTTAGGTTTAAGTAGTTCTAAGTTCTTAGGGACTGATGACCTCAGAAATTAAGTCCCATAGTGCTCAGGGCGATTTGAACCATTTATTTATTTCTTAGAGCTTGGATTGCTTCGCCTAAGATTCTAGCAAATGAATCCGAACCCGACATAAGCGTGCTTCATTAGCTATCTACTGATAGCTACAGTTAACGATTACAATGAGAGTCCATTGGATTTCTGGTCCTGTTAATGTGCAATAAACTCAGTTATGTTCAGGTCTACTACAATGTGCAATAGACTAACGTTCAAGCCAACTACCAACCCTACCATAGTTCTTCCCGCTTGCTTGCATAATACTCTGTCACGTGCAAACATTCTAAAGCAAATACGCTGCAAGCAGCTATACAGTTCATGATAAAGGGTACATCGTACCAGTATTATCGATGACCCATCCATCCAAACCTCACCCTCGGATCGAGCAAAAAATGATTTGATACATACGTTCACACGTGACCACACACAAACCAAGTACTGACAAGTCGGAGAGCTGAATCAGAAGAATATGTCGGGCTGAAATTCATTTGAATATATGTTTTTACGGGGGTGTATTCCACATATTAAGAAGTGACAGTGTAGGAGGGTATTGATACGTAGCACGGCTAGCACCAGTACCCCTTTCTTGTGGTGTTATCACTTTGGCCGGAGACGGCGGAACGGTTGTGGGTACGGCACGAGGCGTAGTATTTGTCTTTTCGCGCCACGCAGCGCATGTTGAGAAAAAGAGGTTGTCGGAGCGTCGTCTGGCATTAACCGTTCGCCTGGACGTATGTGACGAGTTTCACATGTCAAAGTTATGTCACACGTGACATGATAACAGGGCTTGGGCTTTCCATCACCATTTGATGAGGCGTCTGCAGCTATACGTAAAGAAACCCGGTTAGCTCCTCATTATTGAATGATGGTGTACCTAAAATTGTTGTAACCATGGTGATTAAGTACCAAAATTTGCCCCTTAATTAACGAATAACGAAATGCATTGTATAAAACTACATCAAAATCCATGAAAGTGTAATTCTGGCGGGCTCTTTCCCGGTTAAAGCAATACACAGCTGTTGGTATTACGTTTCAAGGAACAATCTTATTTACGAGAGTATTGCTGCGCTTAAATCAGTTCTTAAGGGTTGAGTCTAAAAGGAAAAAAAAATTTTGACGAGCCTCCCTGTTTTAATGTTATGCTTCATTCTTTAAGGTAATATGAAAGGGCAATTGCAAGTGTGCTGTTCTAGTTAATTTATGTTTCAGTTGGGCGGAGCGCAGTGCATTTCCACCGATACGGTGGGATGTGGCACCGGGGCTTGACGAATTGGCCGTTGCCAGTGGAACTGTGTTTCGTTAGACAGGGCTCCATATTCCTGGCCTTCTGTCTCGATCTCTTCCTTAAGTAGAGTATTAGTGTTCTCTTTGTTACTGGCGGAGTCAGATCGTTAAGCTTCGTAGCTCGTTCCTTCGCCGCCTCTGCGGATCCACCTTTCGTTCGAAATACGAATTTAAACTTGTAGAGTTGGGTCACTCTGTCATTAGTGCCCGATCAGATTACTCGAGGTTCCGCTTTATTAATTCTGTATTCCCTTGCCAGCCGTTTGTATCGAATTTGCTCCTTGTATGCTTACTGTGAGGTATAGTTCTTATCAAGGAGGATTTCATGTGCTTATGACCTCAGGGAATAATTAGATGCTAAGGCGCTGTTTTTCATTAGTTGTTTGTAATTTAATTAGTGCCTACATGTCTTGGATCGATTGCATTATTCCTTAGTTAGAAGTGCGTGTGCTCGGTGTCTTCATTGCCGAACGTTCAAGTGTTTTGAAGTTGCCTTATTGTTACCTGTTTGCACTGTGTTATGCCTTAATGTTATACCTTGGTATGAATTTATATTGCAAAGAGAGAAAGTCTTGCGGCTTTCAGAGTTTGCCAAGTTTTGATTGCATTAACTGTTTACACCAACAGAAATTTTCTTAATGTTTTATGTACTTGTTATGCAGACTTCACACGGGCTTAAGAGAAAGCTCTTTTGATCTTGCTAAATTTATCGATTTTATTGTATTTAAATTGTGCAAGCCAATAATGTAATAATAGACAAGCTGTATATGTTTGGTGATTTTGGAAGAATAAGTTGTGGTCTGTGGCAAGGCGGGGACATCTTATACTCGTGAATACAAGGTAGATTCAAATGCTACATATCGAACACTGGAATATAGCAGGTAAGAGATACTCTGACGAATAGGATGTTAAGATGGGCTCAAATGGCTCTAAGCACTGTGGGACTTAACATCTGAGGTCATCAGTCCCCAAGACTTAGAACTACTTAAACCTAACCTAAGGACATCACACACATCCATGCCGGAGGCAGGATTCGAAACTGCGACCGTAGCAGCAGCGCGGTTCAGGACTAAAGCGCCTAGAACCGCTTGGTCACAGCGGCCGGCGGGTGTTAACACGTGAGCTCTTTAGCCCTTCTTCTATTGTGGGCAAACATATTACAGCCTCTCGCTTACGTCTCGCGAAGTGACTGCAATGAGATAATGGGGGCTAATATGAAGGTTTTTACTTAGAGACAATCAGCAGCAGAAGTTCCTTCTTTTGTTTGCTCGATAAATAAGAGGCAACATTCTTCAGTGAATTTTGTGTGCCTATAAATTGGTGGGCTGACATCTTAACGGGTCGATTAAATTTACACCTATATATATAATTCGCAGACTATCGTAAGGTGTGTGGCAGAGGGCACCATGTACCACTACAAGTCATTTTCCTTCCTGTTCCACTCGCAAATAGAGCGAGGGAAAAACGATTATCTATATGCCGCCTCATGAGCCCTAATTTTTCATACCGTTCCGTCGTGGTCATTATGGAAAACGTATGTTCGCAGCAGCAGAATCCTTCTGCAGTCAGCGTAAAATATCGCTTCTCTAAATTTTCTCAACAGTGCTCCTTGAAAAGAACATCGTCCGCCTTCCAGGGATTCCCATTGGACTTCTCGAAGCTCTCGAAGCATCCAGTCACTAATTTGGTGGGAAATAATAAGAATGCTTCTACAGGCCTGTATTCTGAGGAAAACCCAGGTCAGCGATCCCACACACTTTTTTGATAGGGAAATCAAGGTCTGTAGTTTCATGCTACGGCAAGTCTAAAGAGGGTTAGAGAGAGTGATATATACCTGTGTATAAAAAACCTCTCCCATTAAAAAGATTTCACGTCTTCAAGCCACCTCAGTGTTATCACAAATGACGTGCCACTGATGTCATTTGGACTAAGATTGCTTCCACCGCCCTGAGTGGAATGCATAAGTTCTCATAAAAGTTCACCAACCTGCAGTCTTCAACAGTTGTTGACCCCTGCGCCGAAAACAGCACGTAGGTAGTGAATCCGTAATCCTGAGGTTGTAACCAACTCTTCGTGGGAAACTGTTATTTTAGAAACAATTAAATTTCCAACCAGTTCGTTTATACGATATCCAACCGCTTTTTATTGCAACAACACGAGAAACCGCACAGTTATATTCCTTTACAGAGTCACAAATGATTTTTATTCTTCAACAAATTAATAATAGAAGACTGCCACTTCGGCGCGCAACTTCCGAACGCAGCAGCCACTCGCTGAGAACGACCACAATTTAGTCGGTCTTTCTCACGATATCCACACTTGCAACCCATCTGTCATCGGTACCTCACACAACATTACGTCATCTTTCCACAGCTGCCTCCTCAACTGCTCTGAGAAGAGCTTCTAGTACCTTAATATGATGTCTGCAAAGCCAGAAATATTACAATGCATGTTAGGAAAGGTGCGCTACGTGGAAAGGAATTTTCCAACAAAACCCATCTCAGAATGTTTCGGATTGCTCGTGCGAGGAGGGGAAGCACATTGTTCAACATCCTGGTATTTTACCTAGTGCCATTTAAGCGTCCAGTGCTTCTCAGAAGGATAGGCCATCTATTGTGGCTCTGGAATTGTTAATCTGTCCATCACAGCGAATTGTGACTTTCCAGCCAGAGGCCCCATTCTACATCGTTCATACCGATCGGTGCAGTAGGTTAGCCTCGATTGTGATGTCATTTTTGGTTCTTTTTCCGAAGTTCCTTTTCAGTAAGCTTCGGACGCCTGTTACCGATCGGTCCTCCTGCCGATTTGTCGACAACTGTACCGAGAGGTTTGGGAATTCGCTATGGTGCATCGTTTTGGTGTGGTGTATTTACATCTAGAATTTGTTATTTTAAACATATTGAACAGTTTTAGCTTCGGATGTAGTGATTGTGTTACTGAAGAATCACCAGAGTATGGCCGTGTAGAAAGTAAGCTCATAATAGTCTATTTTAATCTGTTAGAAATATGGTTTGTATTGTTGTTACTGTGAATGATTATAACATATAAATAGAGTTTCGGTCAATATTCTCCAAAATGACTGTTACTTTTACGTAATTAAGTGTTTTAAAATCGATTAAATTTCAAAAGGTCTGCTCTGCTTACTTTTTATCACACGAGTGTTGGCTGAAATTACCAGTGACTTCGCAAACATTTTTCCGCAAATGGTTTACTTATTCACTATCGAAACGTGTTTAATACTTTTTAATAACAAAGCAAAAGAATTTTGTGAAGTCTGATAGAGGAAACCTTCCAAAATTTCATGCATTTACTGCTAACGCCTGCATTATTCGGCAACGAAGTCAGCCTGCGTCTTTATCGACTGGAATTACGTGGAATAAAGCACTAAATCCACACGAATTGTAGTAGCCAAGTTGAATGCTGGCACAGTAGGTCAGAGTGTTCGGTCAGAGGGTTAGCTACCCTCTGTCATAAAAGAACTGAGTTAATGGATGAACGCCGAACTTCAACAAGCATCATGGGACGTCTGCCCCAGACAAATAGAACGAACAATAACGAACGAAATAAGATCAACAACAAAAATTAGTAAGGCAAAGAACTGCCGTGTCGTAGGTCAAAGGTTCGAGTACTGCTGGGAACTAAAATACATTGTTCCTCTTCGTGTTTGTAAGACATTCTGAGACTTCGTTAAACGTCAAAATTACGCATTTCTCTGAAATATTCGTTGTTATTTACACTAAGAACGCACTTTCTCAGTAACGAGTATCTTCGATTTCATGAATTCCACATGCTAAAGAAATGAAAGATGACATTTCTGTGTGTGAAACAACTGACAATGACATTTATATATTTCCTTGTCACAAATAATTCACCATTTTTTCTGAATAAATTACGATTTCTGAGAGTGTGGTAAGACAGGAATCCAAGCGCTCTTGTTAAATTACTGCGAATGAAACTAGCAGTAATCGTCTTTATTCTCTACTCGTCGCAAGTAGTGATCTGTGATCGAATCCTTAATAAGAGTAGACAGAAATAAAAGATATCCGCCACAGTATTTTCAGTCTGTACCGTGTCAGCACCCGCAGCCCGCTGAGTGTTGAACAGGAGTGTGGACCCCAAAAGGCCCTATTGCTCGCTTCCACACTGAAGTTCAGTGCTGCCAACACTCTGCATTGTGGTTTCGAACACAGACAGTCAGTTTCTCCATCAGTAGACGGTAGGCAATGAGCAGCATTAAGTACATCAGATGGAGACCATAATCTCGACTACAACTGTGGCTATTTCATAAACTGTGCTTTAGCTTTTGGACATAGATCCACTGCAGTATCATAGTTAGTCAGCCGAGTGCTATTGCTGTAAATGCCATCGATCCTAATGATCAACTCATAATGACAGAGTATGTAAGGGAGCTAGTGTGAGAATATTACACAACGCTTTGTTTATAATGATGGCATGCGTCCTCCTTTTTCTGTTTTATTAACGTAGGGTTCATTAACTGCTGTGTCAGTTCCACCTGTGTGCTCTTGAGAGAGCTAGAATTTCTTGCAACATATTTTAAAAGGTAACGAATATGCTTCTCTCACTTTCCTTGGTTTCCTGGCGCACTCTTCTTTCTGCTGAATGCGTGTTCTCACTCGGCAGACTGTGTTGTAATGTGGTGACGACCCGATCCTCTTACAGCAGTCACCACGAAATCGAAGTTTTCGAGTACTATCAACTGTCTTTTCATGTACAATAATAATATTTGCTGGCCACGGGTTATCGGTAAGCACGATGATTCCCTGAGGTAATTGATGATCTATAAATTCGTCTACTAATGGCTTCAGGTTCTTTATTTTATATGGTTTCCTATAGAACGGTGGATTATAGCGAGTTGGTATGTATTGTTGTTTGAAAGAAGTTTCTGATAGACCATATGACCTGAATAAATCTAAATGTCATAACATAGTTTCCATGGCTTCCCACTCAGTCTTACAAGTGACGAACGCTGGTATGTAGTACAGCTGCACTGATGGTTTGGTTCAAGCTTAGATCACCTCGTGGTCTATCAGTATTCTCATCCTCGAGTATCTCTAAACTCCCTTTGGAAGATTCCCTTCATCTGTCACAAGGTTATCAAGACTTACCATAATCTTGCCTTCCCCATGAAAGTTGGTTAGGTGCACAAAACTTCATTGTACAAAACAATGGAATACACTTCAGGCTTCATTGTTTCGCAGAGCCTCAATGGCAGATGACCTCTGCTGTGGCACTTCGGCATCTATAGACACCCAAACCATCATCTCAGTATCAGCAGATACTTTGCCACGCATAATTATCTTTAACGTAAGTGTACACAGTTCAGTTGGCGACTCCTTAGCAGCCGGTGTACCATGCGACGTTGAAATAATCATAGTTGTTGGACCCATTAGGAAGAAGATCCCACAAAGTTCAAATGTGTGCATAAATTGTTTTTACTTTTGTGAAAATGCAAGTCTAAGGAGATTCTCACGATTTCGTTCAGCGAGGATCGAAAAAATTTTCTGAACCCAGTTTGCTCAAATGTGGTTCAATATTGAAATATTGATTACTTTTATTGTTGCAAAGGAAGAACCACTAATCAAGAAAAAACTCTTACATTTACATTTATTTTTACTTGTCAAAATTAGAGAATAATAAAATATTTATTACGACTCTGAGCTGTTATCATTTACAACAATGGCGCTGACTTCTAAACCAATGTTCCCCTATAAAATTAGCATAAAGAAATTAATTTTGCCACCTCCTGAGTATAGGAGCTGGTGCACATAAAAATTGACAACTTACTCGTTTTCGTGCATCGTCACAAAACGGCTTCCTACACTATGACAAAAAAAGGCGAAGACAACGAATCTTTTTGCAAACAAAAACAGAAAAAAACAGATTTCAATTACATTCGCAGATCATATTGACTGATTACAGGGTATTTGTTATTTTTCTGAGAAGAGGTAACATTTATATCTCTGGCAGTTTACTCAATAATATGTTTCGTTACGACGTCAGTTTTAGTAGATTTGCGAAGTTACTTAATATCATATTTATCACATTATGTGGCGCAACGCTACATCACGAAACTCATTAGTTCCAGTCCTAAAAGCGATTTGTATTGCCCTCAAGGAAACTGAATCGTTATTTCCTCTTTCAGGCAGTTTGTACCTCGGAACTGTATTCTCCCACCCACGAGGATATACAAATGCAGATGCATCAGTATTTACTAAAATTTTATATTCTTTACCATTTACAAGGACCATCAAACAACAATCTGTCTCTGTAGTGGTGTCTACGGTATTCTGACTCACTGGAGATGTCCTCCAACGTACAAAAGACCGATGTTTGTTTTTAGTGTCTTCCTTTACTTATTTCCGTTACTCTTCTTTCTATTTTCCACACTTATCTGCCTTGTGCCTGAAACTCCCACATCTCTAGCACTGTGTCTCACTGCATTGTGCTTTCAAATGGACTTTCGTTGCGTCCTCGTGTAATACAGGGTGTCCCACTCAAACCTCCCTGACTTCAAAGACCCAGGGAAAAAACCACAATAGATGCGTCAATGAAAAATGCACCACATTGTAGAGCATCTCAAAGAATTTATTTACTTATCATCAATACACCTCCACATGTGAACCATTTGTAGCATGAAGAATGTCGATTGTATATTAATTTTCTTGCTAAGTTCTTTGTAACATTTCCTCTGTTATGGCTGCAATCGCATTAATGATACGATGTCAGAACGTAGGAATATCGCCCACTTTGGTCGCATGTACGCCGTCCATCATGAATGGCCACATGAAGAAATCAATGGCGTAATTTCGGGTGAACGTGATGGCTAGGCAATGGGTCATCCGAGTACGATCCAATGACTGGGAAATTTCCTATCCAGGAACTTGCGAACAGCCGTTGACCAATGCGGCGGATCTCCATGTTGTTGAAAAATGTTAGGTTGCAAGTCTTGTATCTGAGGGTACACAAACTGCTCCAACATGTCCAGGTACACTAACCCATTCACTGTTTGTGCCACAAAGAAGAACGGGCCTACAGTCCTGTCGTGAATTAGCCCGCACCACACGTTTTGTTTAGGGCTATCACGAACATGTTCAGTGACAACGTACGGATTTTGCGAACCCAAATCCGAACACTATACCTATTATCCCTTCGTGATAGATGAAAGGTTGCCTTATCTGAGAATAAACATCTTTCCAGGAAGCTGGCATCCATATCAATACGCTGCAGCATATCCGCAGGAAATTGTTGTCGGCATGGTTTGTCGTTCGGCGTCAGATGTTGCAGAATTTGCACTTCGTAAGCACACATACGAGGATGCTGATGAATTACACGATGCAATATTGGTCGAGGAACATCAAGTTGCCTAGATGCTTGATGAATTGACTATCGTGGGCTTCTGAGAAACGTTTGCCTGGTTTCCTCCACTGACTCTTCTGAAACTCCGTAACGTGCACCGCCAGCATGTTTTAGGACACTTCCTGTTGCCAGAAACTTCGTATACCATTCCTTAAATGTTTTCACATCAGGTGGATCACAGTCATACACGCGACGATACTTTCTTTACACAGTAATCGGCGATTTTAATTCTGCAAACCACAGTACTGCTTGCCTGCGCTGATGTGGAGTCGCCATTTCCACATCATGCGACCATACTGCACTCTGGTGACGATACTGGGCACTTCTGACTCGGGAACATAATTTCTTTGAGATGCTCTACAATGTTGTGTTTTTCACTGTCGTACCTACTGTGGTTTTCCTCTCCAGGGTCCTTGAAATCAGGCAGGTTTGAGTGGCACTCCCTGTAATGTCCATTTCCTGCAAACGCGTGGCAACAGGTAGTGCTGTAACCACATCCTCTGGATTTTCCATTCGTACTCTTCGCGAAAACTCAGCAGTCATTCCTCGCAAAAACACATCGGGAGCTCTGTGTTCTGCCTCCCTGAGTTTGACGCGATCCGCTTCTGGACTCCCTGTCAACTCATATGTCTAACCGTTTACTTAAAGATTCTGTCCTAAGAGGTAACCTCAACCTCATTTTCCTGCTATGTCAAACCACTCAACTTGTCCCTTCCGCAAATTGTTCAAATGTACTTGCCTTGTTCAGCGTTTCCTCATACATCACGCATGTTTTGGCTTCACCCGTAAGACGTAAACTGGCCCTTTGCAGAGCGGTTTCTTTTTACCCGTTCCGGCTGCGGCCAAAAAATCATTAATAGCTAACGTTACGTCGTCTGTTGTTTTGCAGGCAAAGGGTGTGAATAGGCTAGCTACTGAAGGTTATACTGAAAAGTGTCGCATTGCTACTAGCGACTTCAATTCCCCCGAACCCAACTTATGGCACTCACATAGTAAGCAACAATTCTTATTGAACCATCAATTCATCATGGCGTAATATCCGTTGAGCATTTCCCTCCAACAATTGTGACACATTCTATGCCAGAGCGGCCATGCCAACCCTAGTAGTAGTTGACCTTGGACCTAGCAGTTTTGTGCAATTTAACACTATATCATATTTACTCTAAAAATACGTGCTTCCAACAAAGCAACAGGTAGCAAACTCGAAATATACCACTCACACTTTACGAAACTAGACTCAACAACTTAATTTGCCTGATCGTCGCCCATCGACAACCGCTATACTCATGGGCTGCATAACCATACCGTCTACAAATAGAATAAGTTTCTGGTACGAACTTCATGCATGATTCACTGTGTATCGTTCACAACGACCTACTTTATTACAATCAGTACATCTATTCTGAAACATCTACAGGTTCCGTAGGTTTTCACAGAAAGTATTATGGACGTAGCAAGCACTTCGAAGCCACTTAACTTTGCCATATCAAAAACAAACAAAGAGACGAAATTCGTTCGAGATTACCGCATTGCAGTTACAGCTGTGATGTCGTAGGTAGAGCACATTACTTCTGAATTCCAGTGGTTGGAGTGGAACACTTTCGATGGCGAACCTCTGATGACGGAGTCAGAGTGCACGCTTCTGGCACCAGTTTAAAGAGAGCCGAGAGGGACACCACAGCCGAAAGTCAAAAAAGCGTCTTCGACGGTAGTAAAACTTTATTAGTTTTCCCATAGTTTTAGATATGGCTGACAGCAAAACCCATCAATAAATCTCCAATATATTAAGTTCACAGCCAACAGGTTTCATAAGTGTAATACAAAAAGCTTAAGGAGGTTTCGATACCACTAAGCGCATCGTCTTCGGAAGCCAATCACATAAATTACACGACGTTATAAAGAAGATGAAATGTGTGGCTAGGGCCTTCAGTCGGGTAGATCGGTCGCCGGGTGCAACTCTTCTTAGTTGACGCCACTTTGGAAGCTTGCGTGTCGATGAGGATGATGTTGTTGTTGTTGTGGTCTTCAGTCCTGAGACTGGTTTGATGCAGCTCTCCATGCTACTCTATCCTGTGCAAGCTTTTTCATCTCCCAGTACCTACTGCAACCTACATCCTTCTGAATCTGCTTAGTGTATTCATCTCTTGGTCTCCCTCTACGATTTTTACCCTCCACGCTGCCCTCCAATACTAAATTGGTGATCCCTTGATGCCTCAGAACATGTCCTACCAACCGATCCCTTCTTCTGGTCAAGTTGTGCCACAAACTTCTCTTCTCCCCAATCCTATTCAATACTTCCTCATTAGTTATGTGATCTACCCATCTAATCTTCAGCATTCTTCTGTAGCACCACATTTCGAAAGCTTCTACTCTCTTCTTGTCCAAACTATTTATCGTCCATGTTTCACTTCCATACATGGCTACACTCCATACGAATACTTTCAGAAATGACTTCCTGACGCTTAAATCAATACTGGATGTTAACAAATCTCTCTTCTTCAGAAACGCTTTCCTTTCCATTGCCAGCCTACATTTCATATCCTCTCTACTTCGACCATCATCAGTTATTTTGCTCCCCAAATAGCAAAACTCCTTTACTACTTTAAGTGCCTCATTTCCTAATCTAATTCCCTCAGCATCACCCGACTTAATTAGACTACATTCCATTATCCTTGTTTTGCTTTTGTTGATGTTCATCTTATATCCTCCTTTCAAGACACTGTCCATTCCATTCAACTGCTCTTCCAAGTCCTTTGCTGTCTCTGACAGAATTACAATGTCATCAGCGAATCTCAAAGTTTTTATTTCTTCTCTATGAATTTTAATACCTACTCCGAATTTTTCTTTTGTTTCCTTTACTGCTTGCTCAATATACAGATTGAACAACATCGGGGAGAGGCTACAACCCTGTCTTACTCCCTTCCCAACCACTGCTTCCCTTTCATGTCCCTCGACTCTTATAACTGCCATCTGGTTTCTGTACAAATTGTAAATAGCCTTTCGCTCCCTGTATTTTACCCCTGCCACCTTTAGAATTTGAAAGAGAGTATTCCAGTCAACATTGTCAAAAGCTTTCTCTAAGTCTACAAATGCTAGAAACGTAGGTTTGCCTTTCCTTAATCTTTCTTCTAAGATAAGTCGTAAGGTCAGTATTGCCTCACGTGTTCCAGTGTTTCTACGGAATCCAAACTGATCTTCCCCGAGGTTGGCTTCTACTAGTTTTTCCATTCGTCTGTAGAGAATTCGTGTTAGTATTTTGCAGCTGTGACTTATTAAGCTGATAGTTCGGTAATTTTCACATCTGTCAACACCTGCTTTCTTTGGGATTGGAATTATTATATTCTTCTTGAAGTCTGAGGGTATTTCGCCTGTTTCATACATCTTGCTCACCAGATGGTAGAGTCTTGTCAGGACTGGCTCTCCCACGGCCGTCAGTAGTTCCAATGGAATATTGTCTACTCCGGGGGCCTTGTTTCGACTCAGGTCTTTCAGTGCTCTGTCAAACTCTTCACGCAGTATCATGTCTCCCATTTCATCTTCATCTACATCCTCTTCCATTTCCATAATTTTGTCCTCAAGTACATCGTTCTTGTATAGACCCTCTATATACTCCTTCCACCTTTCTGCTTTCCCTTCTTTGCTTAGAACTGGGTTTCCATCTGAGCTCTTGATATTCATGCACGTGGTTCTCTTATCTCCAAAGGTCTCTTTAATTTTCCTGTAGGCGGTATCTATCTTACCCCTAGTGAGATAGGCCTCTACATCCTTACATTTGTCCTCTAACCATCCCTGCTTAGCCATTTTGCACTTCCTGTCGATCTCATTTTTGAGACGTTTGTATTCCTTTTTGCCTGTTTCACTTACTGCATTTTTATATTTTCTCCTTTCATCAAATAAATTCAATATTTCTTCTGTTACCCAGGGATTTCTACTAGCCCTCGTCTTTTTACCTACTTGATCCTCTGCTGCCTTCACTACTTCATCCCTCAAAGCTACCCATTCTTCTTCTACTGTATTTATTTCCCCCATTCCTGTCAATTGTTCCCTTATGCTCTCCCTGAATCTCTGTACAACCTCTGGTTCTTTTAGTTTATCCAGGTCCCATCTCCTTAAATTCCCACCTTTTTGCAGTTTCTTCAGTTTTAATCTACAGGTCATAACCAATAGATTGTGGTCAGAGTCCACATCTGCCCCTGGAAATGTCTTACAATTTAAAACCTGGTTCCTAAATCTCTGTCTTACCATTATATAATCTATCTGAAACCTTTTAGTATCTCCAGGGTTCTTCCATGTATACAACCTTCTTTCATGATTCTTAAACCAAGTGTTAGTTATGATTATGTTGTGCTCTGTGCAAAATTCGACCAGGCGGCTTCCTCTTTCATTTCTGTCCCCCAATCCATATTCACCTACTATGTTTCCTTCTCTCCCTTTTCCTACACTCGAATTCCAGTCACCCATGACTATTAAATTTTCGTCTCCCTTCACAATCTGAATAATTTCTTTTATTTCATCACACATTTCTTCAATTTCTTCGTCATCTGCAGAGCTAGTTGGCATATAAACTTGTACTACTGTAGTAGGCGTGGGCTTCGTATCTATCTTGGCCACAATAATGCGTTCACTATGCTGTTTGTAGTAGCTTACCCGCATTCCTATTTTCCTATTCATTATTAAACCTACTCCTGCATTACCCCTATTTGATTTTGTGTTTATAACCCTGTAGTCACCTGACCAGAAGTCTTGTTCCTCCTGCCACCGAACTTCACTAATTCCCACTATATCTAACTTCAACCTATCCATTTCCCTTTTTAAATTTTCTAACCTACCTGCCCGATTAAGGGATCTGACATTCCACGCTCCGATCCGTAGAACGCCAGTTTTCTTTCTCCTGATAACGACATCCTCTTGAGTAGTCCCCGCCCGGAGATCCGAATGGGTGACTATTTTACCTCCGGAATATTTTACCCAAGAGGACGCCATCATCATATAATCATACAGTAAAGCTGCATGCCCTCGGGAAAAATTACGGCTGTAGTTTCCCCTTGCTTTCAGCCGTTCGCAGTACCAGCACAGCAAGGCCGTTTTGGTTATTGTTACAAGGCCAGATCAGTCAATCATCCAGACTGTTGCCCTTGCAACTACTGAAAAGGCTGCTGCCCCTCTTCAGGAACCACAGGTTTGTCTGGCCTCTCAACAGATACCCCTCCGTTGTGGTTGCACCTACGGTACGGCTATCTGTATCGCTGAGGCACGCAAGCCTCCCCACCAACGGCAAGGTCCATGGTTCATGGGGGGGATGAGGATGATAGGATGATGAATACAACACAACACCCAATCCGCGTGTGAAGGAAATCTCCGACCCAGGCATGAATCGAAGCCGGGCCTCTCACATTACACTTTGCCGCGCTGACCACTCAGCTATGGAGGCTGACACTACGTTTTGATTGTAAATATACAGGTCGACTACGCTACAGACCTTACATTAAACAATAGAAAATAAGAAATAAAACCATCCATCGGACCAGTTAAAATTGTTACTATTTTTAAGTGCAGTTTGTCAAAAGAGCAGACATTAGACTCCAGAGTCAGAGTTCAGGTCATTTATTTACTTTTCTTACAAGTCGTCGTTCTTCCGCACTAGCAACGGCTGTCGATCATTCAGCTGTATGTCGGTTTCTAACTGACGTTTGTCCACTCGCTTCAGCAGTTGCGCGCCCAGGAGAAGACATCAGCTACCCCGGTGCGGCTGAGGATTGACGGCAAGCAGTCATGACAACGCTCAGTCTGGTCTCGGGCTGGCTGCTTGAGTGTCCTCAGTGCCACTCCGAATTCTACGATGACCTTTGAAGACCCACCCAAGATGTACCTCGTGTCGGTAGTCGTGGGGTCGTTTGATTTGTTCCTACCCATGGTAGGTTCCAGCACCTGAAAGCACCTGATTGTTGAACAGGAAAGTGGACACAGAGAGGCCTGCATTGAAGTTCAGTGGGATGCAGCATCCTGCGATCTGGTGTTGTCGAAGGACAGTTTCTTCTGCTGTAGGTAGTCGTCGCAATGGCGGCCGAAGACGTCCGTCTTAAGAGGTCCCACTAGTACCGCCAACTGTCTTGTCAAAGAGGGCGGAGGAGCGGATAGAGATTCAGGGCACTCTCTTGCTCTTGGGAGTGGGAAAGTGCTACTAAAAGGCGGAAGAATCAGTAATGATCAACGGCATGAGGATGCTTGAAGCAATTGAAATCACTGCATTAAGGCCACATTATGCGTATCGACAGAACATGAGCCTGTAATTGTTATCTGTCATTAAAAATTTCTCATTATGATCTCTCCATTGGCCAAAGATTCCGGATTGGTCCCCCATTAGGATACACGGGAGAGGACTGCCAAAGGGAATAATGAGGAAAAGATGGAATAACTAACGAGGACATAACATTCCACGAATTGGAGCACTGACTGTCGGACATTTGAACGTTGCAGGAAAGCTAGAAAATGTGAAAGGGGAAATGCAAAGGCTCAGTCTTGTTACAATAGGGTTCAGTGAAGTAAACTGGTCTGCAGATAAGGATATCTGGTCAAATGAATATACGATAATATCAGCAGCAGCAGCAGAAAATTGCATGATGAGATTAGGGTAAGTTATGATATTGACATACGGTAGATAATAAGCTACTGTGAACAGTTAACGATAGCGACGTTCACATGTAATTCGACAGCAAACTAACCCCGACAACCATAATCCAAGCATACACGCCGACGTCGCAAGCAGAAAGTGAAAAAGAAGAGAAGGTGTGTTACGACATTGATCAGGTAATTCAATATAGAGAGAATGATTATCTAATAATCATCTGAGTTTGGAACTTGGTTGTAGGGAGGCATGAGAAGATAGGCTTTCAGGAAAATATGGTCTAGGTAGTAGGAATGAGATCGACTGAGTAACTTCTGCAATAAATTTTGAGATAGTAATAGCGAATGATCTGTTCAAGAAATAGCTTAAGAGGAGGTATACTTTGAGGCTCAACAAGAATCCTGCTCGATAAATGATGGTCAGACAGAGATTCCGAAATCAGATACTGGATTATAGGACGTGTCCAGGGACAGATATAGATTTGGATCATAATATAGCAGTGATGAAGAGAATACTGAAATTTAAGAGAATCGTGCAGGGGAATCGCCGTGGAAGCAAGTTGGATATTGAAACACTGTAGAATGACGAGAAGCGCTTGAAGTTCGCTAAAGATGTGGATACTGCGATACTAAGGCATATCACAGTAGGCACTTCAGCTGAAGTTGAATGGCCATCTCTAAGAAGTGCAACCACAGAAGTTGGACAGTGAGCCATAGGTAAAAAGAAAGGCTGCTCTGAAGCTCCTTGGGTATCCGAAGAATCACTTAAGTCGATCAACGAAAGGAAGAAGTACAAAAGCGTTCAGGTGAAGACAGGGATATAGTGACACAAATCGCTTAGGAGTGACTGCATGTTTAGATATCAGAGAATTTTAAAGTCTGACATATGCTGAAGCAAAATCTTTAGCAGTACCTCCTGATAATAGCACTCGGGCTGAAATTCCAATTGCAAAATAAATAATTTCTACAGTCAACAGCGAACATGACATCCTTCGAAGAGTTCTATGTCACTCTAAACAGTCACTATGAGAAGTCATTTGCTTAGGGACTAAATTAACAGGAATTGCAAGGCAGGCAGGAAAAAATGGCTGCAGGAGAAATGTGAAGAAATTGAAAAAGGAATAATGATGGAAGGACAGACTCACAACACACACAAGTAAAAACTTTCGGTGAAATTAAAGAAAGAGTGGAAACATTAACAGCGCAGTAGGAAGACCACTGTCAAACGCAGAGGAGAGAGTGTGCAAGCGGAAAGTGTACACTGAAGCCTCTATGAGGAAGTGTGCTCCTCTGATGACTTAATAGAAGAATAAAATGGAGTCGATAAGGGTCTAGTATTAGTTAGAATTTAGTGCAGCTGTGGGAGACTTGAGATAAGATAAAGGAAGAAGGACAGATAACGCTCTACCGATACTTCTGAAATCATTGAGGAAAATGGCAACCAAATGACTAATGAAACTGCTGTTGAGAATCTATGAGACTTCCGACATAGGCCGGCCGGAGTGGCCTAGCGGTTCTGGGCGCTACAGTCTGGAACCGCGCGACCATTGCGGTCGCAGGTTCGAATCGTGCCTCGGGCATGGATGTGTGTGATGTCCTTAGGTTAGTTAGGCTTAAGTAGTTCTAAGTTCTAGGGGACTGATAACCTTAGAAGTTAAGTCCCATAGTGCTCAGAGCCAGCCAGACTTCCAACATAGCTAAATGGCAAAGAAGTCAGAGGATCTGTTAGATGACAATAAGTTTGACTTTAGAGAAGGTAAAGGCACCTGATGAAGTTCTTATACACTTGGTAAAGTAAGCAAGACAAAAGATAAAATAAGGTACGCTGACAGGATGTATCGATATACGTACAAAAAACTTTGGACAATGTGATTCGCTGAAAGATTTTCGAAAGTCTCAGAAAAATGGAAGTAAGCTACATGGAAATACAGGTGATATACAATGTGTACAAGAAGAAAGAGAGAACAAGAAGAGTGGAAGACTAAAAACGAAATGGTTAGATTAAATAAAAGGTGTAACAGAGAGATGTTGTGTCTCGTTGTACTGTTCACTTTCTACATCGAAGGGCCAATGACACATATATAATCAAGGTTCAAGAGTGGGATTAAAATTGAAGGTGAAAAGATATAAATGACACGATTCGCTGATGGCTTTACTATTCTCAGTGACAGTGAAGAATATATACAGGACACTTTGAACAGAATGAACATTCTCATGACTACAGAATTGGAACTGAGAGTAAAACGAAGAAAAAAAAAATGACAATTATGAAAAATGAGAACAGCGAGAAACGTACCATCAGAATTGGTGATCACGAAGGAGTTGAAGTGATTCTGTTACATAGGCAGCAAAATAACGCATGGCGAGCGGAGCAAGGAGGACATCAAAAGCAGACTATCTCTGGCAAAAAGGGCATTCCAGGTGAAGAGATGTCTGCTGGTATCAAACAGAGGCCTTAATTTGCGGAAGGAATTTCTCAGAATGTACGTTTGAAGGACAGGATTCTATGGTTCAGAGAGATGGACTGTGGAAAAACCAGAACAGCAAACGAGAGAAGCATTTGAGATTTGGCGCTATAGAAGAATGGTGAAACGTAGATGTGCTGATAAGGTACGGAATGAGGAGGTTCTCTGCAGAATCGGCGATCAAAGGAAAATATGGAAAACGCGGACAAGAAGAAGGGACGAATGATAGAACATGTGTTAAGGCGTCAGGGAATAACGTCCATTGGCGGCCGTGCTTGCGGAGCGGTTCTAGGCGCTACAGTCCGGAACCGCGTGTCCGCTACGGTCGCAGGTTCGAATCCTGCCTCGGGCATGGATGTGTGTGATGTCCTTAGGTTAGTTAGGTTTCAGTAGTTCTAAGTTCTAGGGGACTGATGACCTTAGAAGTCAGTCCCATAGTGCTCAGAGCCATTTGAATAACGTCCATTGTTCTAGGGGATACAGCAGGGGGAAGGACAGTGATGGGAATACATCCAATAAATAATTGGGGACATATGGTGCAATTGCTACTGTGAAATGAAAATATTGGCGCAGGAGTTATATTTGTGGCGGGATACATGAAGCAAGTCACAAAACTGTTGCCAGAACAAAAAAAGAAAATAGTGAAGAGCTTTCAACCATTCCTTTAACTCCCTACCTACTCTAATGGTAGCCCTTGGAGATTCCTCACACGTATCATGCGCTCCTAGACAACCACTCCCCGCAATGCTCGTCGGTCGCCGTCCACCAGACCATGAAGTCTGCTTAGTCTTGGTTCAGTTGTGGTTGTTGTTTCGCATTTCCATTTCACAAGCATATAATCAAAAAAAATGGTTCAAATGGCTCTGAGCACTATGGGACTCAACTGCTGTGGTCATAAGTCCCCTAGAACTTAGAACTACTTAAACCTAACTAACCTAAGGACAGCACACAACACCCAGCCATCACGAGGCAGAGAAAAGCATATAATCAACAATAGTTTTGGGCAGTCTTAAGTTTGAAATATCCCTGATGGATTTGTTGATCAGGTGACAAGCAGTGACCAGTAAGCATTCGAAGTTCTGCAGTCAGTGCTTCCCTAACACCATACAATGCTACCGCGCCTCCTTTTATACTGGCTACGCCGTATCTCGTGACATTTGGCAGGAAATTCCACATTACATATGCGTATCCGGATACTTTTGATCAAATAGTGTACATCACGACATGCCAAGGACATTACCGACCGCTTCTGTAATGATTTCCGAAGGTAAATCAATGTGCTATTAAACAAGATGTAAATCTATTGTGGCCCCACAGTGTACCTGGCATACTTCCTACAATCTAAAAGAGCTTAAGTGCTTTAGCAAGAGACATTTCTCCTCTTAAGTTTCGAAATTGGCTAACCGCACATTTGTCAGTAATCAGATATCCACTGGAAGAAAATGTATAAAATTTTTTCGGTATTGTTCTGGAGTTATTGATTATCCGCGATTAGAGTAGCATACAGCAGCAAGACGTGCACATTTTGTAAATTTTCGTTCACAGTCTATCAAATAATAGTACGTACTAGATACAGAAGTTAATATAATAAATAATAGATAGAGCGATTATTGTTAATATATCTGTCAAGAAGGACAAGAAACAAAAGGTGTAAAAGGCAAGACACACACTCAAGTTCGTAGAGTCTTCTCCCGTAGGCGAAAACAGCGTCGTGAAGTATCTACAATAGTTTTGATATGCTCAAGACTACTGCAGCAGACTGCGTGCTGAAAGTAAAGCGTCGACTTTTCTTTTCCTTGATTAGCTATGTCAGTATATTTTAACTTTGACTGTATATTATGTTTTACAATTGACGTCAGTTTCTCAAGATGGCTTATACATTACATTATGCAGCTGTGAGAATATTGTGAGTAGTATTGGTGCAATATAACTTCCACTTATGCTGTACGCTTCTTGCCGATTTGAGGATGTGGAGATGGATGTAGATATTAGTATCTTTCTTTAAATGTCTGCTAAAACAGATTGACAGCGTCTCCCGCTACAGGAACTGGAGCATGCCTTCGCTCCCATCACGATATACGAATAATGTCCTTGGCTTGTCAGATGTACGCAACAGGCATGAGCCGCAGACCCTAGTATGAGCCAGAAATGTGTTGCCTGACATATGTTTTCGTAGAGAAACAGTAGGCTTCCAGCAACTTATAGTCCACGACGTTTTTACTGTACTGCTATTAAGCAATGTGATTTTCCACTTCTAGTCCCAACTTTGTACAGGGATAAGTTGATACCAGCTGTGAATTAAGTGCTACTTAGGTAAAAGTTGATATTTCATTTAAATATCGAGCAATTAAGTGCTAGTTCAGCTCTGCACGAAGTCCGTAATTCTTAAGACCCTACTCGAGATTTTAGAAATCGTTTATATTTCGGATGGACCCTCTCATACGTCGAATTAGATACAGAAATATCTTAAAATTTTTGTGTGGTTCAGTTCTTTCTCATCACCCCGGTCTGTATTAATTTAGCCGGCCGCGGTGGTCTCGCGGTTCTAGGCGCGCAGTCCGGCACCGCGCGACTACTACGGTCGCAGGTTCGAATCCTGCCTCGGGCATGGATGTGTGTGATGTCCTTAGGTTAGTTAGGTTTAAGCACTTCTCAGTTCTAGGGGACTGATGACCACAGCTGTTAAGTCCCATAGTGCTCAGAGCCATTTGCACCATTTGTATTAATTTAAATAATGCGGGTGGTTTTGCTGGCTCACTGATAATAAACACTACGTCGCTTGCGAATTAGTACGCCACGGAAAATTTGCCATAACGAAGTTCTGTGCAGCTTGCAGTCTGCCACGCTGCCACGAAAGTTGGATCTCCACGGAGTACCTAATGCCCTCGGCCGAATTGTTTCGAGGCACAGAGGCGGTAGCTTTAAATGCCCACGCCGTAGCCTTTTATATACTCCAGTTTGGTACGCACAGAATTGTGGGCATTGTTCGAAGGCTTACCGTCATTCGTCTCTGAGGACACAAAAGTCGACATGGATTTCAGTGTAAATAAAAGCAACCATTACCTAGATGTGGAGTTCCATTTCAATCTTCATGCCAAGAGTTGTTCAGAAGAGGTTCTATTCTATTAGATGTTTGTTGGTAACCGGTGACTCTACAAAATAGGTTCACCTCCAATATCAAACTATAAAGTGCTTATCAAGCACGATTATTATTTTTTAACATTTTTAGTAGTCTTGAAGGCAAAAAAATTACACTTTGTTGATTTCGCGTTTCGGCTGACTAACAACCAACTCAAATCATGCTTACTAAAGAATCAGTGCCAATGTAAAATATTACTAAGTGTAACACAAAGCAATGGAACATACGGTACTTATTAAAGAATTAGTACCTAGTGCAATGTTAGCCTTAGCACCATCATTGCTAAATGAAACTCAGACGAAGTTTACTAATGAATTAGTACCAAAGTACAATTTTAGCCACATCATCGTTACGGTATTTGGTCATCACGTGTGTCGAGGATTAATCTGAAGTCCGATTTCACTATATTCTCTCTTAAGAGGGACGTGAGCAGATATTAAGCAGCCAAGAACATACGTTACGTTTAATACAGTCTGTCATAAACATACATGAAAATAAAATTCCATGTTCATGAAAACGAAGTGTAAAGTTCAGTTACCGAAACAAAAATCTTTGCAGACGAAACCAAGAAAATTTGGAACACTTCAATATATATGAACAACGCTACGTAATTTTGCAGGTCTTTTTCACTATAACAATCTTCTAAGCTCTCAACGAAACACAATTTAATTGAACTGTATTACTGTAAAGAAAGATTCAATTAGTCAATCAGCCGATGTGTCGACATTTCTTACGTCTTTATTGAATCATCCGCATTACACCTGGCGACTAATTATGCTTTACTGTTCTGCATCATCTTAATTATTATAGTCGCAAAATGCAGGGGCAACCTTCTGCTAGTTATGACAAACGTATTCATCTTTCAGAACAATTACATATGCACAGTAATTGTTCTATCTACCTAGTGAATGTGAAAGTGAAGCGTCTATACCAGCAACCATAATACACTTTACGGTATTGCAGTGCCTGGGTTATTCTTCTTACGATGCAAGGTTCCTTTGGACATCCAATCATGCCCAAAGAAACGGTACTGCGGTGACTAGAGCCGTTATGAAATACATGAAATTAATTCGCAATTGTGTATAACGACAACCATCATCTGTAGATTCAATAAAGACCAATAAATGTATGTCTGTTAGCTTCTAATCCAAAGTTCCCGGAAGCAATCGCAAATTGCGGTACAGAAGAGGACAGTGTTTTAGTATGCCCAAGGTAATGGAAATCATTAGATTAGAGACACAAGAATTGTGTCACATAAAATGAAAATGTATCGGGACGATCTCGCCGTTGGTAAATGATTTCAGTATAATCACTGTACGAGATAAGGCGTTTAACAATTTTACTTTCTCCGTCGTCTCTCTTGCACTGATCCAGCCATTGGCAAATTATTCCGGAATAGCCACTGTTGGAGATATGGTGAGTAAGACTTTTACAGTCTCCGCCCTCTCTTTTCCACTGAGGCGGTATGAATATGATATGAGAGATATTTGTGTTGGGGGGAAGGGGATATTAATCTTGCGAAAAGTTTGACGTGCTTAGCCACGATTACCTCACCTCCGCCAATATTCATCTCAGGGTAGTACTTGCAAACAAACACCTTCAAGTATGTGCTGTATGTGGTACTTTATACATTTTCTGATACAGGGTAGAGCAATTAAAAGTGGCTCGGAGAACAAACATCCAGGGTACTAACAAACACGACAGAGGAAACGAAATACAGTGCTAACCTGATTACAGCGAATGTTTAAAGCGACTACCATTCGTATCTTGGCACTTTAGAGACATGGTCAGTTGCCGAAGGCGGATCGAAGATGGACTCTTTGAATAGCAGCAGTCTCTTCCGAAATGTGTCAAAAGCAACCTCCTCTTTACTCACACGAAGTGTTGAGTGCTATTGACAATGGATTTTTAAACGATTCCGTATTTCTAGATTTCTAGAAGACTTCTCACATTGTAGCACATAAGCGGCTTCTAAAGAGTTTGCATGCTTGTGGAATATAGTCATAGTTATGTAACTGGATCCGTGATTTCCTGCCTGAGAGGTCACAGTTCGTAGTAACTGACGGAAAGTCATCGAGAAAAACAGAAGTGATTTCTGTCGTTCCCCAAGATAGTGTTATAGGCCATCTGCGGTTCCCTACCTATATTAATGATTTAGGAGCCAATCTGAGCAGCCGTCCAAGGTTCTTTGTAGGTGATGCTGTCGTTTATCGTCTAGTATAGTCATCAGAAGAGCAAAACGAATTGCGAAAATTTGCAGCTGACCCTGAGTAATGAAATGTGGTGGGCTATCCACATGAGTGCTAAAAGGAATCCGTTAAACTTCGGTTACACGATAAATCAATTAAATATAAAGGCCTTAAATTCAACTAAATACCTAGGAATTAAAATTACAAAGATCTTAGTCAGGAAAGAACACAAAGAAAATATTGTGTGAAGGAGAACCGAAGACTGCATCTTGATGACTAAACACAGATTTTCTAAAAATACAACCTACAGTACTCTTGTCCGTCCTCTTTTGAAGTACTGCTGCGCGAAGTGGGATACTTACCAGTAGGTGTTAACGGAGTACATCGAGAAAGTTCAGAGAAGAACAGCACGTTTTCTATTATTGAGAAATACGCCAGAGAGTGAAACTGACATGACACAGGATTAGGGGTGGACCTCATTAAAAAAAAAAGAAAAGGCGTTTTTCGTTGCGACGGAATCTTCCCAAGTAATTTCAATCATCAACTATTTCCTCTGAAAGCGAAAATACCTTGTTGACGCCGACCTACATAGGGACCAACGTTCATTATATTAAGGGAAATCAGAGCTCGCAGGGAAGGATGTAGGTGTTCGTATCTTCCGTGTGCTGTTAGACATTGGAATAACAGAATTATGATGAATGTTGTTCGATGACTTGAGTGGCCAGTCAGGGTCGCGACCACTGCTGAGCTCTGCTGACAACTCTGTCAAAGGAGGGTTGTGTGAATGTGCCTCCAAGGTTTTACCGGCTGCTGTGCACGTCACGGAGTGGGGTTGTATGCACACGTTCGCCTCCAATCGTATCCAGTCCTCCAGTTTATTTGTCCGACCCCTTGCCTTACTACCTCTATAATCGAACATCCTATTCCTTAATTTTCCATTCTTACATTCATCACTTAATTATTGTACATGTTATCTGCTCTGTGGCCAGCAACAATCCTAAAGCTGACACAAGCCGATCGTAATTTAGTGAAAAACGATTGCCGGCTCCTCTCATTCAAAAAGTAAACCGTCGTTCGCCAAGTATAATTCTATGGAAGCTGGGCTGCCATATGTCCGGATTCTCCGGGTCTGACTGAGTTTTGCGTGCGTCCGCGGACGTTTAGATTTTAATGAATCTCAGCTAAATTCACTAAATGAGGACTAACGCGCAAGTAGTTTCGTTCGTTTTATATTAACGAGTAGGCACGCTTAGATGCTCTCCTGTAAATTTATCTTTCAGATTTCTTTGCTGAGTACCATGATAAGCAGATGATCTCATGTACCGCGACGCCTGCCAGACAGTTCTACACGTTCAACCCAACTATGGGAGTGGACGTGTCACTAAACCGGTCCGTGCAGCAGAAATACACGGTCCAGTCAAACTAACGTGGCGACAGCCGATGATCGACGTCAACGTGCGAAAACCACTTACTGACAGCAGGTGGCACGATTAGCAGAAGAGGGTATATAAAACATATCGAGGTGGGGGAGAGCACGAATCAATGCAGCAATTATCTTAATGCGGAAACGGAGCAAATCATCCTACGTCCAAATGGGCATGGACATGGGGTTTCGTGCCAAGGTTGGAAGCATTTCCGAAACGGCCAAATTTTTAAACTTTTCCCGTGCAGCCGTGGTTAAAGTACGCCTTACATTCCAAAATGGCGCTATCCAAAATTGACGCCGAGACAGTTGTGATGCCCCCTAATCCATTGATGACAGGTGTGAATGGCTGCTGAGCGGAGGTGTACAGGCGAATAGACGCGAGACTGTCGACCAACTGTCGGTCAGATGAACCAAAGGGCTACCCACAGTGTCTGCTCAACGACGGTTTAGCAGTCATTGCTGCATGTGGGCCTCCGCAGCAGGCGTTTGGTTCATGCAGCCATGCTGACTGGTGATCATCGGCAACGAAGTCTAGTATTTACATGCCAATATCAGAACTGGACATCCACTGACAGGACGCCTTTTGAGATGTTCACGTTTGGTGCTCAGTCGGGCAGACGTCCATTGGTATGTCCTCCGTGAACCATCGGAATATAAACACCTTGCAACAAACATCGCAAGGATTCCGGTTGAAGGAGGGAGCTTTATGGTCTGACGAATGTTTTCGTCGCGTACCATGTCCACCGCTACATGCAGTTTCCTCGGTACGATGGTTTCCACCCGCAGGACAACACAACGTGTCACACAGCCTGCAGAGCATTTGCGTTGGACCAATAGCCATGGGAATTTACCATACTCCCACGGCCACCGTAGTCCCCCGATTTATACCAAACGATAATATGTGGAACCATCTGGCTGTTCGTGGCATGGAAAATGACTCTAAGCACCATGGGACTTAACATCTGAGGTCATCAGTCCCCTAGACTTAGAATTACTTAACCCTAAGTAACCTAAGGACATCACACACATACATGCCAGAGGCAGGATATCAACCTGCGACCGTAGCATCAGCGCGGTTCCTCACGGAAGCGCCTAGAACAGCTCGGCCACAGCGGCCGGCCGTGGCATGGATCCTCAGTCACGGAACCTAGCGCTGCTGGCCAAGGTACTGGAGCCGGCAGGGCTCCGCGTGCTGCGGGTTCCTTCCAGAACGTGTTTGACTCTCATCGTGCGCGTCACTTAGCTGTTCGCGCTGAAGAAGGTGGTTATTCAGGCTTTTGGCAGATGGTCACATTAATGTGACAGGACAGCGTAACATTTCGACAAATTTGTTTTGGTCAAAGTATCGTCAACAGACTGCATGTGTACGCAAAAAAAATCCGACTTCACCACTGTGTCCTCGGTTTTGGGTCGGCTATTCAGGAGACGGTAGGCCTACGCGAAGGTGACATGACTCCCATTTTCAAATAACTGTAGTCGTTCTGTGAGATGATTACTCGTGTGGGAGTCTCAGACACATTGACCACACACCCTAGATACTAATGACCTTGGAAACCCGAATCATCGTGTAAACTCCGATACGCTAGGACCCAATCATCTTGTGGTGATTATTGCTCTACGCTGAATTCACTTGTCTCAGAAATGCTTCCATGTTCACAACACGGGAGTCTGAGACAGTCTGTTTCTGGTTTTTGGGGGCTCATTCGATGTTACTCGAATTTTCCTGTAGAGTATACCGGCTGTTCTGAAGCTTTTCAACGTCTTACAATACTTTACATTACCGAACTCCTTTTGTGGTTGGACTAATTCTATGAAAGCAGCTTAACGTTTCTGATTTTTTCTTTGCTTTATGAAGTAAAATGTCAGAAATGACTCTGATGCAGTTGCGTTGCCTGAAGCTAAAGCGACCGTCGCCGAAGAGATCTCTCTGTCTCTTTTTCCAGTGTTCCGTATGTTATTTTTACCAGCAACGTGGATGCGTTAGCTGTGAAGCTGACTGTGCAGTAATGCTTTGATTCATCTGGTCTTGCTATCTTCCGGATTGTGCTGACGCTATCTGCTACCGTCCCGGAACACAGAACTCGGAACCTGTTATCAGTTACGGTTGTCTAACGGCTTCCAGAGTGAACAGAATATTAATTTTCAATACTTCGCATAATTATTTACCCAGTTTAGAATGCTGTCATTGTCTACTCATTAGGAGGTATAATTTTAATGTTAAGAGTTTTCAAGAGCAACCCACTTGTGCTAAACCTCCAGCATGTCTGAGTCAAAATGGTTCAAATGGCTCTGAGCACTGTGGGACTTAACATCTGAGGTCACCAGTCCCCTATAAATTAGAGCTACTTAAACCTAACTAACCTAAGGATATCACACACATCCATGCTCGCGGCAGGATTCAAACCTGCGACCGTAGTGGTCACGCGGTTCCAGACTGTAGCGCCTAGAACCGCTAGGCCACATCGGCCGGAAGTCTCAGTCAAGCGAGTGAATCAGCGGAGGATTGTTTAAGAGACGGACAGTATGAGTGGCGGTGCTTTTCCATCCATGTCATGCGGAGATTAGGACAATCGACGCTTAGATTCTTTCTACATTTTTCGCCGAGAAGTTCTCGAAGTTTATATCCGTCGCAGGAGCAATATCAGAACCGTCGGGAGCACTGTAAAGTGCAGTTCTACTTAATGTGATACTAACTGACGAAGTAGGAAGCTATATTTTTCGGAATAACGTTTCAAAAGGGGTGCCATTACTAATGTATATATTTACTAAACACCGTAAGCTGATAATACAATGATTAACTGAAAGCAATCAGATTTCTGAGAGCATGGTCGTGCGACAGGATTAGATGGAAGTCCTCCTATGTGCTACTAATGACTATGCTGCGCAGCTCAAAAATGGTTGTAATGTCACTAATAACTATGGGACTTAACATCTGAGGACATCAGTCCCCTAAACTTAGAACTACTTAAACCTAACTAACCTAAGGACATCACACACATTAATGCCCGAGGCAGGATTTGAACCTGGAACCGTAGCAGCAGCGCGGTTGCGGACTGTAGCGCCTATAACTGCTCGGCCACGGCGGCCGACGTCGCGCAGCCTGTAACTCGTACCTACACTCATGATATTTCGTAGCCGTTAGTAAATTTTCGTTGGCGTAAACACTATTCATTTATTTATTAACACAATCGATTTACGATGGTTGATTGTTGAAAGGAAGTGCTCATGAATTGCAAGTGTCTCCTAATATCAATATTGAAAAAGAAACAAACTTTTACTAGCAAATATTTATTAAGCCATGATACTTGCTTCGCGCCTGAATAACTGTGCTTTCCCAACATACAGTACCTCGCTGCTGAAGAAACGGACGTTCTCATGCGTACGCACAGTGCCTCACACCACCGTCCGCTGACAGCGCCAATGGATCCACCAGTCCATCCGGCCTGCAGGCAGTGTGCGTTCTGCAGTACCGCTTCATTCACTGAATGCTACCTTATATCAGGAAACGCGATGCAAAATCATAAAACTGAAAATATAAGGAAATAAAATTTTGTTTGAACGTAACACAATAACAGCGTAACTGACGACCCGCGAATAAATAGAATTCATTCGTTCGGTATCTGAGAATGAGGGCACTTAGTGATTTCCAGCAAACTTTAGAAACAATTTCAAAGCCTTACGAAATTTTCTGACGCTGGTACCTCCAAAAAATGCAGAAAGAAAAGAAAAGTGAACCTTTCACTGCATTTTCGCTTTTCTTGCTGTAAAACTTCAGTTGTTGTTATTGTGGTCTTCAGCCCAGAGACTGGTTTGATGCAGCTCTCCATGCTACTCTATCCTTCATCTCCCAGTAGCTACTGCAACCTATATCCTTCTGAATCTGATTATTGTATTCATCTCTTGGTCTCCCTCGAGGATTTTTCCCTCCACGCTGCCCTCCAATACTAAATTGGTGATCCCTTGATGCCTCAGAACATATCCTATCCACCGGCCGGAGTGGCCGAGCGGTTCAACGCGCTACAGTCTGGAAGCGAGCGACCGCTACGGTCGCAGGTTCGAATCCTGCCTCGGGCATGGATGTGTGTAATATCCTTAGGCTAGGTAGGTGTAAGTAGTTCTAAGTTCTAGAGGATTGATGACCTCAGAAGTTAAGTCCTATAGTGCTCAGAGCCATTTGAACCATTCTTGAACATGTCCTATCAACCGATCCCTTCTTCTAGTCAAGTTGTGCCACAAATTTCTCTCCTCCCCAATTCTAGTCAATACCTCCTCATTAGTTATGTGATCTACCCATCTAATCTTCAGCATTCTTGTGTAGCACCACATTTCGAAAGCTTGTATTCTCTTCTTGTCCAAGCTATTTATCGTCCATGTTTCACTACCATACATGGCTACACTCCATACAAACACTCTCACATACGACTTCCTGACAAATATATACTCGATGTTAACAAATTTCTCGTCTTCAGAAACGCTTTCCTTGCCATAGCCAGTCTACTTTTTATATCCTCTCTACTTCGACCATCATCAGTTACTCTGCTCCCCAAATAGCAAAATTCCTTTACTACTTTAAGTGTCTCATTTCCTAATCTAATTCCCTCAGCATCACCTGATTTAATTCAACTACATTCCGTTATCCTCGTCTTGCTTTTGTTGATGTCCATCTTATAACCTCCTTTCAAGACACTGTCCATTCCGTTCATCTGCTCTTCCAGGTACTTTGCTGTCTCTGACGGAATTACAGTGTCATCGGCGAACCTCAAGGTTTTGATTTCTTCTCCATGGATTTTGATACCTGCTCCGAAATTTTCTTTTGTTTCCTTTACTGCTTACTCAGTGTATTGACTGAATAACATCATGGATAATCTACAACCCTGCTTCACTCCCTTCTCAACCACTGCTTCCCTTTCCTGGCCCTCGACTCTTATAACTGCTATCTGGTTTCTGTACAAATTGTAAATAGCCTTTCGCTCCCTGTATTTGACCCCTGCCACCTTCAGAATTTCAAATAGTGTATTCCAGTCAACATTGTCATATGCTTTCTCTAAGTCTACAAATGCTAGAAACGTATTTGCCTTTCCTTAATCTATTTTCTAAGCTAAGTCGTTTAGTACCACACATGATATTTTAATTTATTGTCGCATCACTACTGATTCTATTTGCAACATGTTTTGCAGAAAACACTGATATAAAAACTGTTCATTTTCACTAAAGACATTGAAAAATCTCGAAAACTACACATCGAATCAAAATAAGTTATAATTTCAAATTGTTTGTCTCGGAGGGGGACATCTAATGACACCACAATTAACCACCCATCCCACCTCATCCCGTCCTTGGTTGCGAGGGCAACTTTGAAATATTCAATGGGAGCCCTTGTTTTTTTGTTGCAGAACACGATTCTAAGGCAAGACCTACATTCGTTTTGTCTGAAACGTTTGCTTCGTTCTGCTAAATACGGCGTTGTAATCAGAGTAATAGAAATTGGTACACAAACGTAATTTACGACATGCTACTCAATATCCTTTGGCACGTGGAACTCCATCACCTTACTGCGAGGGTAGAACAGGCCAGTATTCCATAACATTTAATTGGAAACCACTATTCACAATGTTGTATTTCTGCGACATATCGAATAGGGGACTACGGTACGCAAAATTGTAGCCGTAGCTCGAGACGAACGATACTGTACTTTCGCAATTAGACTAAGTATTCAAACGTAGCACAGAAGCATGTCTGAGGGAATGTCAGCAAAGTTCTTTCTGATGCGGTTGACCAAGTCTTCACGGCCTGTTGGTACTTGCCGGTAAACCTTATCTTTTAAGTATCCCCTCAGAAAAAACCCGGCGGCGGAGTGGTCCAATTAATACGCAGCCTCTACCAATCCATCGACCAGTGGAATCACGGATTAATAACTCCCGTGTTTCAATTGTGTAATGTGCTGGGAAACCGTCGAGCTGAAACCACATACGTTGTCGAACATCCAGGACAACATCCTGCAGTAGTACCGATATATCCTGTCCCAAAAACATTAGATTTTAGCGTCTATACAATGTGCCGTATATAAGATACGCACCAGTGAGTTCTTTCCGTATGATGCCACATCATACGTTAGCTGATCAAGGATTTTGATGGTCAACTTGTCGTAACCAGTGGGGATTGTCTACACTTCAATAACGCATATTATGCGGATTAACTCTAGCATGGTTTGCGAATGTAGACGCTTCGGAAAATAGTACATCGCTAGAGATCATTAATGGTGGTTTTTGCATTTAAGGAGCCCAGTCACAAAGCACTACCTGGATATGGAAATCGGCACCATGAAGTTCTTGCTGTGACACCTAGTATGGATGATATTTAGTGATAACCAAACGCTCAGTAATTGGTTAGCGATCTTTATGTACAGACAGCAAATAATTTTGGAAGAATTTGTGCATATAGTTTTCTTATGGCCCTCTTGTAAGAGTCTGACATATCTTAAATACTATACACAATTTTCTGTGTGCAGTTAACATCTAGATAAGCAAACAAACAAATAGCTACAAAGATGTTTTTGGATGTAGTCAATAAAGATAATGTTATAGTTCTACCACAGAACGTGATTTTGTACAGAGCGAATTTACATTAAAAATATGGATCATAGTTTCCTTGTATCTGTTTCAGTTGTGCTTACTTCCATGTGTATCTGTACCACAGTTGACGTATACTACCTGGACCTATGTATTACAAGACACAACAACAAATCCACACTCAAAATGTATAGGTAAAATACAATGACCTACCCGACAATTCCTGAAACCTCCTGTAAGCTAAATATACAGGTAAATGATACATAGGGCAACTTAAATACCGTTGAACGAAGCCGACTTGCAACACGAAACAAACATAATGAAATTCTGCAGTTGTCAAGGATTGTAATGCTTCCATGGTCGACACCACCCTAGACAAAGTGAAGAAAGACCCAGACACAAACGCACCACAGAAGAAAAAGATAGCCGGCCGAGGTGGCCGAGCGGTTCTAGGTGCTACTGTCTGGAGCCGCGCGACCGCTACGGTCGCATGTTCGAATCCTGCCTCGGGCATGGATGTGTGTGACGTCCTTAGATTAGTTAGGTTTAAGTAGTTCTAAGTTCTAGGGGACTGATGACCTCAGCAGTTAAGTGCTATAATGCTCAGAGCCATTTGAACCATCCAAGATAAGGATAAAAAAATAAAATAAAATGTAAATCGGCCATCCCGTAAACTGGCAATATAGCACACAAGATTGTAAATATTTTCAAGACCTAAAACGAAAAAACTGGATTACCTAAATCTAACAAATAACAACAAAAAATAATATATAATGTAGAGTGTAATCATGGTCCATACTCAGGTTCTGGTATATTCGAAGTAACATGCCAGGAATGATGCATGCTCTACCTAGGACAAACAGGCCGAGATTTGAACACCATGCATACAAAGCACATTAAAGCCTACACACACATAAGCTATAGCCACACACATACACAATACAGGACATCCATTTAGAATAGTAGAGCAAACGTTTTCAAAGTAGTGCTTTGACTAAGTAAAGGACATAAAACGGATCTATTAGAATTACTCGAGATATAATGTCATTACAAAAAATATGCAGGTACAATATTGAAAGGAAAACTTGAAAATAAATCAGTGAATTTCAGAACATCCTCCGACAATATACTTAAATAACAACAGTAACACACAGAAATAAGCACCATCGTATATGGATATAAGCAAATTATGACCAGATTTTTAACATAAATACCCTGTGTGCCAGAGTATATCATACTCTATGCATGCCTTAAAACAGTATCTCAGTTCACTACATCTAAAAGCATATTAGTAACTGTTTGTTTTGAAAGTTTATTATTCTCAGTGTATAGTGTGCACAGAAAATTGTGTGATATTTAATATGTGTGAGATTTCAGAAATGAATCATAAGAAAACTGTAAGTACACGTTCTTCAAAATTTGTCCACTAAATATGTATAAAGATCGATAACCAACCAAAAATTGCGTGTTTTTTATGTGTTGCGGAACAGTCAACAGAACAATGGAGAACCTGACACATCAAAAGCATTACGGAAAAGGTGGTAGCAGACAGACATATACGGAGTTTCCAGAAACTCATAGTGCAACATATAAATAAAAGGAAATCGTCACTGGAAGCAGAAGAAAGAAACAAGGTCAGCTAAATGTCAACGAATTAATTACAATCGTAGTTTCGTGTATAGCGTGAGTTGAGAGCTGAAATTGAATTATGTGTCACCTTGTCACTTCGTAAAGCTGAGCTATCCGTCACTAAATAACACCGGAATCAGACAGATGAAATGAGATGTGTGCAAGGCTTGTAGTGCGTTAAGGCATTATGACTGACAGTCAAATCCCACTACCATGTGTTACGCTTCGGTTGCTTGGCTTGAAGCGAGATTCACAGCGCTTTGAATATCTCGAAATCCTTGCGAATCAGTAACGCCTTATAGTCAATGGCTCTGAGCACTATGGGACTTAACATCTGTGGTCATCAGTCCCCTAGAACTTAGAACTACTTAAACCTAACTAACCTAAGGACATCACACACATCCATGCCCGAGGCAGGATTCGAACCTGCGACCGTAGCAGTCGCGCGGTTCCGGGCTGCGCGCCTAGAAGCGCTAGACCACAGCGGCCGGCCTTGTAGTCAATGACGCTATGAAACACCAGTAGCATACGCAGCCCGAACTTCAGGGCTCAGACTCACTCATAATTAAGCCGCGAGAATGGCAGCAAATTCGTAATCCCAGCGCGACAGTATACGAGAGACTCTCCATTCCACGGTGACATCCGCTCGTTAATATATCGGTTAAGACAATCCGGCACCCTGTCTCTTTACTGTCTCAGTCAGATGCTATCTAGGGTGTGTCTGTGTGGTCCAGCAGTGCTGAAGACTAAAAATTTTCTGGTCTATACTCCTGTTAATGGTGTTATTGAATCTGCTATTTGTCACTACCTTAAGCCAGTCGTTTCATTTCTATATAGATCTTCATGTGAATCGCGACATGCTTGCAAAACTACCACGGTAATATTTTATTACCAGTGTCTTGAAAATGTTCACTAACGTGCATTTTACAACTCTTTTCATAGATAAATTATCAGATATAATTTCAATGTCTGTTTTATTCGGTCTATTTTCAGCACCCTTACATTCAGAAGAGAATACTGACGTTCCATTATATCTCATATGGCAGTAGCTATACCAGAGGCACACTAGCCTACCTTGTCCAGACGAACTTAGCGAAATGCTTGAATCTCTTTGGGGTCTTCAGGTTGAACCATCTCGGCTACAGTTGATGAGAAACAGGTATGTTGTATGGGAAACATGGTAAGTGATGTTTTTATGCATATAAAGTTGTAGCTCCACGATAAACCGTAAAGTGGCAGTTGTGTCCCTAGCTTCATTATCTCGCTAATATCAGCCTTTTGAGGATGTGTGCTTGTAAACAGTGGTGTACGCCAGAAACACTGACGCCAGTAACAGAAACGCGCGTAGCGTTCCTGACAAGATAATGTTTTTCTGGAGCGTTTTGTGCAATATGAGAATGATGTGGAAAACAATGATTCACAAAACGATCATATATATGTTCCCGGATGTAAATGGTCTTCGAAAGCTCTTGTTAATCATGTTAACGTTAATAGCTATTTACGTAAGTATCTCTTACTATGGTTAACGTTAATTTACATGACTAGGTGATGGTACAAACGGTAAGGGCCAGTCTTAACATTGCTTACGTGTTGTACTGAAGAGCTTGCTAAAATAAATTTTACATAGTTCTGAATTATAGATTAATGTTTGAGACTGTTATAGTTTAATCAAATTTTTAATGCGGTTCTTAATACGAAAGAGTAACAGTTTGGATGATTTGAAGTTGAATTTTTCAGAGATTTTGCTATAATATTTCGTCAGTTCGCCTACCAAGTATACAGTGTTAAGTCAATTCTAACCCCTGTGCGCAAGTAATTGTATGCTGATTACCCTTTGATGAAATTTAGGGAATAAAATTGTTTAGAGAATTTACCAATTTAAGAATATGTCTTCAGTGTGAACATATTTGAAAATAGTGAATTATCTGAATAAAACAATCACAATGTATGTACTTGACATGTCCTATTTAAGAGATCTCATTGAAAGTTTAGAAATTCTCTAAACAACTAACATAATCCTTACCATTCTTTACATCCAAGCTCTTCGTATGGGTTTTATTTGCTTTCGAAAAGCTTTCCCAGATTAGAAAGTGTTTACATACAGGCAACTGTGTGATGGAGCTAAAAGGATACGTGCAAAGTCTGTGGTTTTTAATAGAATTTGAAAGCGATCTATTTTAATTTTCTTTTCTTTTTATCATTTATCTTGCTTGTTATTACGTTTATGAATTGGACAGTAGTTTTCTGTGCTACATTGGAAATGGAATGTGGAAGGGGCGATCATGATTATCTGGATAAACGGTTATCTATTCCCATCCTCACCTTGTTTATAAATGATATCTGTAAATGACAACGTATGAGTGAGTTTTACAATATGCCAGTTGTGGGATAGAGTCTTCCCTTTCTCTACTGTTGAGTAGTGTCACCTTTTTAGAGCTCCGCCAAAGATGGCTGGAAAAGTAGTTACCTCTCTATCCTGAGCTCTACCACTCTATTCGTATGAGTAAAAGGCTAGAGAAACGTCACAACCTGCCTGAAAAACAAAAAACAAATCATAGGGAACGACTGTGGCCGGCGCTTTTTATAAGTTACTCTGGCACTCGGCACCGAGATGTGAGTATGTGCTTTTACTCTGGACATGGCTTGGTATAATTTCCTTTCAGTTAGTCAGGATTAGCGGTTACTTCCCGTTAGGGGACCACTCAGATATTTTAAGTGCGTTTTTGAATATGTTTTCGATTTCATTCGCAGTGAAACTCCGATGCATTAACTGCGAAACGAATTAACTTAACAGCCACGTGCCTAAAGAACCACTGCCTCTTAACGTGACCTGCCTCGAGATGACTGGGTGTTTGTGCCGTCCTCATCATTTCATCATCATTCATGAAAGAGGCAAGATTGGACTGAGCAAAGTTTGGAAATTTGTACGGCGCTTATAACCGCGCAGTTGAACGCCCCACAGACCAAACATGATGATGATGATCATCATCATCATCTTAAGTTGGATCTCTTCATGTGTCTCGAAGAATTAAAATCTGTCAAGTCCGAAAATCACATTCATTGGATCACGCATTTCAAATAGAATTTTAGGGGCGGAAGTAAGTTAGTGATCTTGAGCGTTGAATTTCCGTGCAATAATCCTGTTGGGTAGTCTGTAACTGTCAAGGTGACTACTCATGTTCAGCGATCTACCCAGAGTTCTCTTTTGTGTTCCCGTTAACATTACAGCGAATATGTTAATAGTTACCCAAGCGTTATGTTCCAAACTTCGTGTCGTTCAGTCGTCACTTGTGATGAAAGTAGCTATTCCATGCTTATGGGGAGTACCAGTCAACTGAAAGAATTATGCTAAGCAGAACGAAGCACTCTTTGTATGTCGGGAATCTGATTTAAATGAAGTTATTCAAATTATTGAATTTCGTCGTAAAGTTCTGATGTCGAAATCAGCCCCATTAAAGTTTAATATTTTATGTGTATGCTTTCGTGATAATGGATGTTCCTGTTATCTTTATGAGTGATTTATTGCATGTATTCATAACCGAGTCATTCTCCCTTTTGTGACGTTTCCCAGTATCATATCGACACCCTCACAAGACGCGTATGCCAGAGTTAACGCTGTCATGAGGATTATACATTACACAGTATACAGGGTGAGTCACTATCTATTGCCACCAAGAAAAACTCCTAAAGTATGATAGGAGCATAAAAGTTTGTGGGACCAAAGTCCCGTGGGAAAACGGGGGCCTTAATATGACCATATTTTTGTTGCTGGGTGGGGTCGCGTAAGAGATATGAAGATCAACTTTGTTTTTTTAAATGGGATTCTATGGTTTTGTGCTTATTTTCTGAAAACGGCTATCGAGACCAATCCTGATCGTTTAGCTGGCGAGAGAGCGTTACGGAGATGCTAAACGAACTCCACTCGCAGTTACAAGAGAGACGTTGTGCATCACGGGGAGTTTTACTATTGAAATTTCGGGATAGCACTTTCCAGGAGGAGTCAAACAACATATTACTCCCCTCCCCCCCCCCCCCCCCCCCCCACATACATCTCGCGTATTGACCACACGGAGAAAATTCGAGAAAATAGAGGCAATACAGAGGTTTTTCGAGAATAATTTTTCCCACGCACTACTCGCGAGTGGAACAGGGCTGAAGGGATCAGATAGTGCTACCAAAAGAATCCTCCGCCACATACCATTAGGTGGCTTCAGGAGTATGATGTAGATGTAGATATGTATCAGTAAGGTTTTTGAAGGTCAACAAAGGTCAAAAATGTGGCATGAAAGTTCTTATACAGAAGGTGTCCAAGGTGATGACCATGGTATCAATGCAGGGCTGCAATCGGAGCACATGACAATTCTCTCTTGAATATCTTTAGGTCCAGCTGAAACTTCTTTATAAACAATGTCGTTTATTAATCCCCATACGAAAAAATCCAGAAGCGTAAGTCTGACAAACGAATTGGCCACGACACTTCTCATCCGCGTCCAATCCAACGATGCAATTGTCACTGCTACTCATTTCTAGCTATCAGCGAAAAATGTGCCAGACACCCATCTTGTTGATACCACATTCTGTTCCTTGTTGCTAAAGGCAATTCTTCCAATAACCGACCTAATGTTTCTTGCAGTAATGTGGTGTACTTCCTACCATTAAGATTTCGCTCGATGAAATAGGGGCCTATCATTCCGTCCTCCAGAAACGCCCACCGTACATACACCAACCACGGTCTTTTGTGTGCAACGTGCCGCAGCCAACATGAATTTTCAGTTGCCCAATAATGCATGTTATGCAAATTAACATTTCCCTGGTTAGTGAACGCAGCGCCGTCAGTAAGTAACACCAAATAAATAAATGTGTCACCCCTCTGAATCTGAAGTTGATCCCAGTGGCAGAATACAATGCGGCTTATACTATCCGTACCAGTTAATTCTTCGTGGAGACTCATATGGTAGGGATGATATTTATAGCGATGCAGAACACGAACAACACTACTCTGGCTCATGCCAGATTCCCTTGCGATTTGACGCGAACTAACACAAGGGTCTTCAACCGAAGAGGCAAGAGTACCAATTTCCGTTTCCTCGTTAGTAAGTTTCCTTTTCCGAATATGTGTCCGATGCGTTAAAGATGTAATTGTTCTCAGTTTATCATAGACACATTTAAATGTATTACGTGTAGGGTAAGTATCTTTCAGCGTATACATCTCTAGCTCTCACTGAATTTCATTGTCATCCTCCGTAAATAAGAAGCATATCGACTTGTGCTTCGAAGGAATACATCATTCACATTCGCTTGAGTCGACGATACTGGTCTTAACGTTCCAGTTAGTGTTGTAAAGCGAAAACGTCAAGTGGTGTTTCCACGTCAATCGCATGTTAGATGGAGGCGCCATATTCGGCGAATATTTATTAGCTGCACGATATACGAGACAATTATCAGAGCACGTGCTTCAATAAGCGCAGAAGTTATAAGGAATACCACTCAATCCATGATAGGAAGACCGCTGCACTGCATTGATACCAATGGTCATCACTTCTAAAACCGTCTGTAAATGAAAGTTCGTGCCACCTTTCTGACCTTCATTGACCTAAAAAGACTTTACTGTTACACATTATTGGTTTCGTCTGGATACCGGCTATCAGAAAATAAGTAGCAAAATATGGTATATCATAAAAAGAAGCAATGTTGACTTTCATATCTCTGACGCGACCCCACCTATCAACAAAAAACCAACGTTATATTATGGCTCCCGTTATCCCATGCAACTTTTGTTTCACAAACTTTTCAGCTAGTGTCATATTTTCGGAGTTATTCTAGGTGGCAGTAGTTAGTGACCCATCCTGTATAATACATGCCACACAGTATGTTAAGAAACCAATTATATTTCAACGTCGATTCGATAATGTTTGACATACTTTGTGTGGGATATTCTCATTATCGTAATAAGCCTCTGTTTTAATTGTAACAGACATCGAATGTTGAAGGTCGTACATTTGCACTTGCTATGAAATCCCCATAAAAGTCAATGACCGATCATTTTCGAGGGATAACATAATAGATTGTCAAATGTTGCTCAACGTGAATAAAACCGGCTGTTGGATGTGAACAGCGACTTCGCGTGTTCATACGGTATCCGTAGTATCGCTCGATTTAACAATCTAAATTCAGTGCTTAGTAAAGAACTTGTGCCACCTGCACCGTACACGTGAGATGTATGCAAGAAAGAAGTAAATTAACTTTCCCACCTTTCGAGTCCTTGGGGAACATAACACCTATGGTGCAGTGTAAAATCTGTATCTGCAGTGGTAATGGCGAATTAGATAACAATAAATTTGGAGCACATAATCGGAGATTGTGGCATAAGGCTTTTATTGGCCAAAGTCTATGCGGAGTGTTTGCAATCAAACCTAGTAGACGCCATTTAAGCTCACTGTCTTTAGTAGTCGAAAAAGAAACAACATGACTCGCGTGTATTGTTCACTCTGTCCCAAACGCATGATAGGACACTTAAGGCTCAAATTTTCGTCTGGTGGCGCTTTACGGAAACACAATTGCCAGCTAAGGAGGTAGTCTATCTAACATGGGACCATGACAGCAACGTCGTTCGAAATTTGTTCCCTACCATCAGATTCAGTGCACTGAGAATTCTTCTCGAAGTGGGCCGCCGTAGTCCACAACACCAGCGGCTGACCTCAACCTGCAAATTATTGTTTATACACCCGAAAAGGAGCTAGAGAACTGCGTGCTCCATGTTTCGAGACAACTGAAAGAACCCCTCGTGTCAGCTATCAATAGCCACCCCAGTGCCGTCGTAGGCGAAGTACGTGGGTAAGGGAGCACAAGAATTAAGTGTACGACAGTGACGCCTGGTTCGAGCAAACACTAAAACCTCCTCAGGCATGCGGTCGCACAGGTTCAGTAGGAATGAGGGCCTTTAATGCTTAGGACCATTATTATAATGGGATATTTCTCGCCTCTTGTCGCTATCTAGTGTAACTGGAGGTGTGTGCATTATTAATTGGCCTTACAGTTAACATGTTGAGGATGGGTTCGTTTCCGAAGAGAAATATGTACGAACTCACCACAATCATCTCGCTAACACCTTCCTCCTGACTGACAAATCACAGGGACGAAAGTTCCTCTTGTATTTTGTGTTACCAATGAGATACAGCATTAATACTCGTCTGGGCCCGAAAGACGTATATATCATACAAGAACATTATACACCGATGAGCCAAAACATTATAACCATTTGGTTAGTAGCGCGTTGTTCCAAGTTTCAAACGCAATGCAACAAGGATTCTGTTTGGCAAAGATTCTACAAGCCCTTGACAGGACTCCAGAGGTCTGTGGCACCAGTCGTCTACGTGCAGGCCAAGCAATCCCCTCAAACTACAGGATAGTAGTTTACGGGCACGCAGCTGGCGATCGAAATGTGTTCCAGTGGGTACAGATCAGGCACATTTTTTGGCAAAAATATTAATGTGAGTTCACTAAAATGCCCCGCAAACCATTCTGATCTTGCAAAACGAACATTTCCTTGCTTGAAGATGTCACCGCCACAGAGAGACGGGAGGGGTGGGGGGTGGGGTGACTTCCAGCGTGAAGCTATACAGGTACTGCGCAATAGTGTTCAAGTATTTCACCGCTGTCATGATGCCTTCGATTACCACCAAAGACCACATGGATGTGCCACTCAGTGTTGCCCATAGCATAATTCTGTCCTCACCGGCCTGCATCTGTGTTGCGGTGCATGTTTAGTGCAGCCTTTCGCCCGGATGACGGCGTGAAAGGACTGAACCATCGACCTGGTGTAATAAGAAGTACTGTTCATTCGACAGGTGACACACTTGTATTCACCCACGTTGAGAGCTCAGTGCTTTGACTGTAGTCATAACAGACGATGTCGTTTGATCAACATAGGAATACATAAGGGTCGTGTGACGTCGATCTCCATGTTCAACAATGACCCTTGAACGGTGTGCCCCGAAACACTTGTGCCTCCACGAGCTTTGTACTCTGTGCCACAGATCGCTGCCAGTCCTAGTTTACACAGCCTTTTTGTGATGAGACGCGGGCGTCCAATACTATACGGCCTACTCGTTATTTGACCATTCTTCAACCACTTTCCATTGGTGTTCGTGACAGTAGAAGCCACTAGCTCCGTCGTTTCAGTGATTCGCTTTTTCAGACGCAGGGCCATAACGATCATCCATTTGTCAAAAGCGCTTACATCAGTAGGTTTCCTCATATGCGGCCTGTATCTTCGCTATAATGACTGCCCATTCGTCTCTCTTCCTCATACATTCTTTCCTTACTGCATCCCTAGCCCGAAGCACCACCAGCAGACATTCACCATCGCGATGGGCAGTGGTCATAAACTTTTGGCTTATCGGCGTACATTATGCTATGAGGCCAAAACGCTGCTGTGTTCGATTATATTTTTTATTACAATAGGTCTATTTCGACCTGACTGCCACGGCCAGGTTATGTAATGTGTTCTTGATGTCCACATGATGTGTCTGAATACAGCGTAATACATACCATAGGTCCACTAATATCAAAGCAGCAAACTCATACAGTATTCAGAGCAACGAAGAGAGTGATGTCATATAGACATTAAGATCACGTAATCTGATGATGGCAATCACACCGAAATTGGCCTATTGCTATAAAAACTTTTATCGGACACAACAGCGTTTTGGTCTCTTTTCATAATATGCAATATAAAGCACGTTTGGGATAAATTTCAGTGACCCTCCGAATGAACATTCCGCATACAGTGTTATATCAGGAAGACGAACACTGATGAATCTAAGGAGTCTTAGCATCAACAGCCAAGGAGTATCTAGGGAAGTTTCAACGAAGTGTAGTTCAACACGGTATGAGCGTTATGTAGCAGTTAATTTTAATTTCACAGCTGTACGAAAACATACACCGTGAAAGTAAGTACGATTACTTTTGATATCGTTTTGTCAGCATTGCACGGCAAAGCTTTTTTTAATGAGGCTTATTCTTACATTTCCTGATTCCGTTGGTCCTATGTTGACACACGTTCGCAAATATATAAGTTTTGTAGAAAGTATTTCTGCAATTTTTTAAACGTGGAATACATCGGACGATTCAGTTAAGCTATTTACCCCAAAAATATCTCCGTAACGATTTAAGACCTCATAATTCGATTTTCTTTACGATTATTTGTGAGAAAGGTCTCACTAAAAGACGTATAAAGTATCTTTTCTTAGCTACATTAATTACAGAGATGTAGTTAACATCTTCGCTTTTTTTTAAAAAATAGGACTAGTACCGTGGCTCAAATTCAAGATCGTTTAATTCTTCTAAATCCGATTAGTAATTTCGGAGACATGGCAATATTTACAATTTCGGCTTTCAATGTTTTGAATATGAAACCGATAGGTGTACATGGGGAAGTATGTGATTTCATACCCAAATAAGAAATTATGTCACCTTACCACGAGGTAAGACAGTGTTGCACCGCCATGTTACAGGAATAAAAAGGGACGGAAAAATATTTAAGATTTATTTTACTTATGTTGTTCACGGGAGTCTAGTGCCGGTTAATTTCCCCTATATGATGCGGCATTGACCACTAAATGTCACGAGACAGGATCCGCCAGTGTAAAAAGAGGTGGAGGGTATTGTATCGTCAGTAGAGAAACAGTAACAGCAGAATGCGTAATTCAGGAGAACTCAGTGACTTCGCACTTGAACTAATCAGCTGAGTAATAAATCCATCACGGGCATTTCAATCTGTCTAAAGCTGGTCAAATCGGCTGTTGGTGATGTGACTGCGCATTGGAAACGCGAAAGAATATCGACATTTAAACCTGAACCAGACTAACCTCGCGTTCTGAAGGACAGGGATCGTCGTGTTAAGCGGACGGCAGTTGTAAAATATCGCATAAAACCAGCGGAATGAATCACTCGTCAGTTCCAAACAGCTACCAACGGTCCAGCTAGCACATTACGCTCAGGGAGTTCAAAATAATGCGTCACGAAAGTCAAGCAGCTCTTCAGAGGCCACACATCTCTGTTGTCAACGGCAAGTGTCATGTAAGATGGAGTAAACTGCAACGGCATTGCACAGTGGATAACTGGATACGATTGATTTGAGCGATGGACCTTGCTATAATGTGTGGCCATCAGAAGGCAGAGTTTCGGTTTGGGGAATGGCTGGAGGACTATGCCTGTCACCAGCGTAGAGCGAACCCTGAAGTACAGAGAAGGTGATGTGGTCCGCTTACTGCGCTGAAGAAAACGCTGTAAGTGGAAGGACATGGACGCCTTTCGCAGTGTTGTGTATTGCGTAAATCAGAAGAGGATTTCGGCGACGATGACTGTCACCAGCATGATAATGCACCCTGTCATAAAGCAGGACTTGTGAGGCAATGGATGTGAACGATACAAGTTCGAATCCTGCCTCGAGTGTGTGCTGTCCTTAGTTAGGTTGAAGTAGTTCTACGTTCTAGGGGACTGATGACCTCAGATGTTAAGTCCTATAGTGCTCAAGGCCATTTGAACCATTTGTGAACGATAACGTTGCTGAAGTGGGGTGATCTGCCCAGTACCTCGATCTGATTCCAGTGGAAGAAATGGTTCAAATGGCTCTGAGAACTATGGGACTTAACTTCTGAGGTCATCAGTCCCCTAGAACTTAGAACTACTTAAACCTAACTAACCTAAGGACATCACACACATCCATGCCCGAGGCAGGATTCGAACCTGCGACCGTAGCGGTCACGCGGTTCCAAACTGAAGTGCTTAGAACCGCACGGCCACAACGGCCGGCCCAGTGGAAGACATTCAGGATGAGTTATAAAGTCGAAGCACATACATAAATAGTCCCATTGTGCTCAGAGCCATTTGAACCATTTGTGAACGATAACATTGCTGAAATGGGGTGATCTGCCCAGAGCCTTGATCTGATTCCAGTGGAACACATTCAGGATGAGTTATAATGTCGAAGGACCTACATAACTATCTTCTCTGGTTTAGACTCTTAAGAAAAAAAGGGCTGCCATTTCTCCTCAGGCATTCAGATAACTAACTGAAAGTGTCCCTGGCAGATGTCAATCCGTCATAAAGGCGAATGGTGGCCACACCCCATATTAATCTTCTACTAATAGGTGTACTGATACCTTTGATTGGATAGTATACATAAGATATTACTTTCATAATGACATTATTAGCACTGTTACCTCACTTCCTAAGTCATCTGTTGTTTTATAGAAACGTTTAACGAAACATCTATCATTTTTGCAACTATTTCTCAGTTGTCAGTTACTGTTTAATCTATATTAAATGATGAAATGTTTGTATACATTAATATCAACCTTTTCCCTCACTGCGCTTTCAGTTTCAATTGTTTCCCTTTTCAGATTAATATTCTTCTCAATTCATATACCAGAGTACTTCAGTTAACTTCATAATTTTCTGTCGCTATATTATTATTGTTTTATTGAATCTCTAGCCGTATCTTTAACTGTTGGCTCGTCCTTACTAATATTATTTTTTTCACTTATGTTCGCCACATATTGTACACGGTCCAGTCACATCATCTTACCACAGTCTGTGTTTGACGTCAGCGTACAAAAACCACTGGCAGCCCTAGCAGTCTAGCGTATATAAAGTGTCTCGGGGATGGACGCGAAACAGTGCAGTCGTTGTAGTAATGCGAAAACAGAGTGATTTATATGACGTCCAAAAGGGTATGATTACTGGGTTTCGGGCCAAGGGTGGAAACATTTCTGAAATGGCTAAGTTTGCAAACTCTTCGCGTGCGACTCTGGTTAAAGTATGTAGTGCATGCCAAAACGGTGCTACCCAAAACCGCCACCGTAGCAACTGTTTTACAACATGGGCCATAGAAGACCAGGGCGAACAACAGTTGGAGAGATGTGTACCGGCGAATAGACGTGCAACTGTTGAGCACATTACCATCTGAAGGCACCAAAAACACCCTCTCAATAACCGTTCAGAGAAAAATGGCTTTCGCAGCGGTGGCCTGATTCATGCACCCACGCTGCCTGCTGTCATCGACGATGAAGGTAGAAACTAGCATGCCAGCACCGAACGGAACGTCCACTAAGTGGTGACAAGCGGCCTGTTCAGATGAATCACGTTTTATGTTCCATCCAAAGAATGGCCGTTGGCATGTAGGGCGTTAGTGTTATTCCCTGGGTGATCTTGCGATTCTGGAAGGCGCAATGGATCATCACAAGTATGCATCTATCCTACATGCACTTGGCTTCTCCCTAGCACGATGGCGTCTACCGGGAGGTCAGTGTAACATGTCACACAGCTCGCAATGCGTGGTTTGTGTAACACCGGATGAGTTTACCGTGCTTCCCTGGCCACCAAACTCCCCCAGCTTACACCGAACCGAGTATCTACAGGACTACTTCGGTTGGCCTGTACATGCCATGGATCCTCAGACAAGAGACCTAACTGAACTGACCACGGTACTGGAGTCGACATGGCTTCACTTTACTGTCAGTACCATTCAGAACCTCCCTGACTCTCTTCCTGCGGGTCTCGCAACAGTCGGCGCTGGGGGTTATTCAGGCTTTTGACAGGTGATCACAGACGGGCCTGTATTCTAATTTTTACTCTTCTTTAACAATTTTTCTTTCTTCTCCTAATTTTTTTATGATTAATTGATTAATTCTGTGTAAATTGTGACTGGATAGTGTACCTTCGTTAAATAATGTATTCAATTTACAAGCCATAATACCCATTTTCTGCAAACATGAAACTGTTTTCTAGTCAGTACACTTGTGGTTGGTATCTTCTGTTTCATGAGTTACTTGATTGTCTATCAAATATTATTAGCTGGTGAACACTTGAAGTTCTAAAATGGTTACTTGACGAAAAAAGTAGAATCTTAGGACCTTTTTGCTCTTAACTAACTTCTTTAAGTATTAACGAATGGTTTGTGTGTTTTTTGGGGATCATTAAAGAATTCTGCCTCTAAACGTCCTTTCTTTACTTTTCGTTCTACACTCATAAAAAAAAAGTTGAGCATATTTCTAAATTAACCAACAGCATTCACTATTCATGTTCCTTTTGTGTTTATGTACGAAAGTGTTTGTGTACGTAATGTTGACTCGTCCATCGTAATCTCTCTGCCCCATCAGGGGCCGTGCAACCACAGCTTGTGAAAAAAACGCAGTACACCAGAGCTATTTTCTTGTGAATGCACAGTTGCCGGTTTGTCTCTTAGTGCAGTAAAATGCCTCGGAACAGGATCAAAATCATCATACTGTCGGGACAAAGCATGAGAGTAGCTGACGTCGCGAATATTGTTCTTGTTAATCAAAGTGCAGTGGAAAAAAGTCCATGAAACGTATTCAATAGCATTCGACATCGCGATGACCATCCACACAAAAGTCCATGAAACGTATTCAATAGCATTCGACATCGCGATGACCATCCACACCAGTGTGTAATGTCTGTTCGGAGACGTCCTACAAAGACAGCGAATACTCAGTGCCACTAGTTTCGAGAAGCCACATGGGTTACCGTAGGTACCCAAACTGTGGGCAGCAGACTTCATTATCGGGCGTTGTTCAGCGGAAGACTTATCAAAACTCCACCACACCGTCCCCATCACAGGTGTGCCCGTGTAAGGTGGGCTAGATTACGTGAACATTGTATAACACGCCCAGCGGAACAAGTGGTGAGGGACCCTTAAACTGTTCTCGCTTTGACCGCGTGCCCTGCCGCGCTACATACCTGGTACTCCCGCAGCGGTCGTATTATTTATGCTCCACATTGCTGTTGGCTTGCCTGAAATTATCTATATAAATATGCAAGCAGGTTTAGGTGAGCCACTCAACACAACACGACACTATCCTACGTTTGGTGTGAACAATTATATTGCAGGTTGCACTATTTACACATCAAGTCGTAAGTGTTGATGCCAATTAACTTGCTTGCCAATTTGATGAGAGGTCATAATTTTCATTCCCTTATTACTGTACAGTATTCTTGACGATGTTAATGTGTCACACCGTCATACTAATTTCTTAGTCTTAATCTTGTTGAACCTTCGGTGATAGATACATAGCCAATGGTGATGATTATCTGTCCACAATTATCACTTGGACGAGCGGTCCTGATTGTTGATGATGCGGAAACCGAAATGTCGAACTGAAGTTCTTACGCTCGCCATGTACACACAGATATCTGGTACCAGTCCTTCTTGACACTTGTAGACGTTTGCAAGACAACAACCATCTGCACGAACAGTTCGACGAGATTTGCAGCAGCATGGACTATCAGCTCGGAGACCACGGCTGTGGTTACCCTTGACGCTGCATCACAGACAGGAGCGCCTGCGATGGTGTACTCAACGACGACCCTGGGTGCACGAATGGCAAAACGTAATTTTTTCGGATGAATCCAGGTTCTGTTTTCAGTATCATGATGGTCGCATCCGTGTTTGGCGACATCGCGGTGAACGTACATTGGAAGGGTGTATTCGTCATCGCCATACGGGCGTATCACCCGGCGTGTTGGTATGGGGTGCCATTGGTTACACGTCTCGGTCACCTCTTGTTCGCATTGACGGCACTTTGAACAGTGGACGATAATTTTCAGATGTGTTACGACCAGCGGCTCTACCCATCATTCGATCCCTGCCAAACCCTACATTTCAGCAGGATAATGCGCGACCACATGTTGCAGATCCTGTACGGGCCTTTCTGGATACAGAAAATGTTCGACTGCTGCCCTTGCCAGCACATTCTGCAGATCTCTCACCAACTGAAAACATCTGGTCAATGGTGGCCAAGTAAATGGCTTGTCACAATACGCCAGTCACTACTCTTGATGAACTGTGGTATCGTGTTGAAGCTGCATGGGCAGCTGTGCCTGTACACTCCATCCAAGCTCTGTTTGGCTTAATGCCCAGGCTTATCAAGACCGTTATTAGGGCCAGAAGTGGTTGTTCTGGGTACTGATTTCTCAGGACCAATCCACCTGTCGCCCGGAGTGGCCGTGCGGTTCTAGGCGCCACAGTCTGGAACCGAGCGACCGCTACGGTCGCAGGTTCGAATCCTGCCTCGGGCATGGATGTGTGTGATGTCCTTGGGTTAGTTAGGTTTAACTAGTTCTAAGTTCTAGGTGACTGATGACCTCAGAAGTTAAGTCGCATAGTGCTCAGAGAAATTTGAAAATTTTGAACCAATGCACCCAAATTGCGTGAAAATGTGATCACATGTCAGTTCTAGTGTAATATATCGTATTTGTCCACTGAATAGCCGTTTATCATCTGCATTTCTTCTTGGTGTAGAAATTTTAATGGCCAGTAGTGTAAGTGGTTTTGCAGAGACCGTAGAGGAAGGGTTCACTCTACGGGGTTATGACGCCCGACCTCATCGTGCTGGCAGCGTGTGTCGGTATCTGACAGGACGTAGGGTCTGAAGAATGGATTGGCCAGCATGCTCACCGGATATGAATTACATAGAGTATGCATGGAGCTTGCTCAAAATAGGGATTTCTGCTAATGAACATAATCCATTAACGATTGAGGCCCTCATGAATGCTGTCATTGAGGAGTGGGACAATTTGTTTCAAGACGTGTTAATGAGTAGATACTGAGAATGCCTGAGTGTACGTGTACGACCTACACGCTATTGAACAACACACAGAACTGCTGTTTTATATTTCTTGATGTCAGACAGTGGAACTTTTTTTTATTTTTTCACGTAATGTTCCTTTTTCGTTTCACAATCTGTTCAAAGACTACATGTAGTGAAGTTTTCCTTTGTTTGATATACTGTGTTATGAAAAAATACAGGACGAGAAATCTATCACACTAGACATCTATCATACGAGAACCAATGATATGCTTAACAATTTTTGATTTGTGTAGCTTCTCGAAATAAATCTCACATTATCTCTCAGTTACGTAGTTTTCTATTATCATTTCAGTAGCTGTTGTTCTTTCTATATTTAAAATGAAAGTGTGACATGCTGTTCTATGCAGTTGAATAGTTTCCCTTTCTCTTATCTGCGGAACAGTTACCGGTATTCGGTCACAGATATTTTCAATAATTTTTCAGCGATTTTATTCATTAGAAATCTTTCATACGAATCTCTTTCGTGATTAAAAAAATTATAACTATACGTACGTTATGTAAATACTCGTATTTGGTTCCCTCACTTCGCCTCTGAGAATCCTGTTCTATGTATATGATGTAACGACAGTACGACTGTGGTACTTCATACCTTTCAAACTACATCTAAAGACCAATCAATTCGTCTTAAGTCCTGATTCCTGTGCCACGTTACGTACAATACTTCCATGTCATTGATATTATTTGGAAGATATTGGAATGAATCTCTTGTCATACTAAATTCTTCACTGAACGGAACATACGTTAAAACTGATTCCTACCATAAATGTCCCATATGAATCTGCTCGAGAATATAACGAGCATGCACGAGGTGTCTGTCAACGTGAGAATCTCTAAGTCTCGTCTCGGAAATCTGGCCGCCCAGTTGCACTACATCCTTGGCCGCGCATCACGACTGTCTGCCCAGAATTGTGGTTTGCAAACTTGGATGCATGTCGGCAGGAGCTATCATCTCATCATCGACGCTAATTATCAGACGCTAAAGGCCCGAAATTTGCTTTCTCTGTGTACGAAACAATAGAATCACTTGGGTTTGTACTTATCATGATCCTGCTTAGTCAAACAAATTTCTTGTATCAAGATGAGAACGCAAAATGAGATGGACGTGTTCCATTCCCAAAAAGTATTCGTTGGTCATTACATCCAAAATAATCTACGGAGTCGTAAAATACAGACGTCCCAGGAAGGTACCACTGGCATTTGGGCCACATAAATGCTACTCTTGGTACATTAACTTCCGACAGCTGAGTGTAATCGTGCATTGCTAACCATGCGACATGACTGAGTGGCTGTACATCATGGAACCCGGCAACGACACGACCTATTCAATGCTGACGGCAGGCAAGCATAGCCGTCTAATCATTTGGCAGCCGGCCGAATGCATGCACGGCATACTGTACAGTTCGGACGGTATCAGAGAAAGACCGCGTCTTTTGCTTATGCACTTTTTATTCTAGATCTTCTCCTCTGCGCTATATCTTCCTTTCATTTCACTTCACTGAGAATTATTCCATCTAGTTATAACTTTGCAATTTCTCTCATTGTTATCTAGCTTCCCTTCTAGACTCAGGTCCTCCCATTCCAAAATTATGCTTGTAAAATGCTACCCTTTCACTGAATTTTGAGCCACTGCATTGTGGCAGCCTCAAATGGGATGTCCTCCTACGGTGCTCCTGGTTATTGGCTAATAGGGAATCTTTGGCATTGGGAAGATCATCGGGACACATTTTTAAATAGACGCTACGTTTTCTGTGAATTCTTCCCTCGTTATGGAAAGTTTTTAGCCAGATGAGGGTACTCTAAAATGATATTCGCTTCTAAACCCTCTTTTAGCAAGGCCTTTGGCAGAATGACCGTGACACCTTACACAGCAATCCTCGGCCATCTTAACTGACTTCTATCCAAAATCTAAGCCGTGGCTGCAATCAATCGAGGAACATATGAACATTAAATTAGTAGCCAAAGACCGTAACACCAACACCACAGTGCAGAAGGCTAACAATAAATTACCAATACTATTTAATCTCATCAACGAATAACTCTTGATAATTACTGCTTACGGTTCGAGGCTTCTATACGATGCTTCATTTTTTAAATTTTTTTACGAAATCTCTTCTACATATGTACTTCCATTACCATATAGAAACTGAATATTTAACTATACTTCCTGTATTTATTTGTCTACCTTTCACTAACTACGTTGATATTTCCAATTTAAAGAAACTCTTGCATTTCCCAATGTCATCATCTATAATAAACGTTAGTCCTGTAGTATCTTGTGTTTTGTACATCGCTTCTGTTAATCTGTGGGAGCGGTAGCTCGGCAGGAGTGAAAGCGAACATTTCAAAATGTTTCTCACGCACCGTCTTCCATGCAGAGACTATTTTGTCTTTATTGTATGTGCTGAAGAACATTTTCTTGCGACGAGACCGTTACTTAATCGTAAAGCAATACTCTCGTGTAATCAACGTTGCCTCACGGCTTCCGTCTGTCAGCTTGCTGTAGTTAGCACACAAGGTCTGATGATATATCGTCCCCACCTTTCATGTTCGTCACACGGACACGACAAGTCATGAAATATTCATAGAGAAGTTAGACATACGCCAATAAAGGGCTTGATAATGTACTTGTTAGTTGCAGCTGCGTGCTGTATCAACGAAGACTGAAAGTGTTGCTGGCGCTAAAAGGAAGGTTACGTAAGGAGGTAGGGCTATGGGTAGTTAAACGTGCGTGTTTATGTGGATATTGTTATTCGTTATTCCAAAGAAGTCTAAATATTACTCTGAATAAGTTTCCACATTGCATGTTCATTAATATCTAATTGATTTTATTCATTCAGGTTGGCTACTGTGCCATACTTAACTACACATAAAGTATATGGATATGGTTTACAGATTATGGTTATAACTGATGATATTAATCGCTATTAGTACAGTTCAGTAAGAATTACAGTGAAATATTCTACAATACTGCGAGTGACTAATGGAAGGAATGAAAGGGGGAATGTCGAAGGACAGCGTTATGAATTTTGATTACAAAACTAGAATTCTATTAGTCAAGATTTTTATTTGATTTAATAAGAAACCTGCAGAAAGCAACGCTACGTGTTCGCACAATGGAGAAACATTCCTTATCGAAACGTAAACATTATCTCTACAGTGTACAGTGAGTCTTACTAAGAAGACGTTAGTGATTCAAGATTAATTCCTATTCAACCTGTTCGGTTTTACAGCAAGATGTACTTGATGGCTAGGAAGATTCGGTTGATAAGTATCCCTAAAGCGCACGTTCAGAGTTAAAAAGCTGATACTTCAGTAGTTGCGAGGGCAAGTCAAACATTATCTACGCTTTTGCCATTACGTTTGTTACATGGCGCACGTTGTCTTCTGTTCTCACACATGTCTTTTTTTTTTTTTTTTTTTTTTTTTTGTCATCAGTCTACTGACTAATTTGATGCGGCCCGCCACGAATTCCTTTCCAGTGCTAACCTCTTGATCTCAGAGTAGCACTTGCAACCTACTTCCTCAGTTATTTGCTTGACGTATTCCAATCTCTGTCTCCCTCTACAGATTTTGCCCTCTACAGTTCCCTCTAGTACCATGGAAGTCATTCCCCCATGTCTTAGCAGATGTCCTATCATCCTGTCCCTTCTCTTTATCAGTGTTTTCCACATATTCCATTCCTCTCGGATTCTGCGTAGAACCTCCTCATTCCTTACCTTATCAGTCCACCTAATTTTCAACATTCGTCTATAGCACCACATCTCAAACGCTTCGATTCTCTTCTGTTCCGGTTTTCCCACAGTCCATGTTTCACTACCATACAATGCTGTACTCCAGACGTACATCCTCAGAAACTTCTTCCTCAAATTAAGGCCGTTATTTGATATTAGTAGACTTCTCTTGGCCAGAAATGCCTTTTTTGCCATAGCTAGTCTGCTTTTGATGTCCTCCTTGCTCCGTCCGTCATTGATTATTTTTCCTGCCTAGGTTGTAGAATTCCTTAACTTCATTGACTTCGTGACCATCAATCCTGATGTTAAGATTCTCGCTGTTCTGATTTCTACTACTTCTCATCACCTTCGTCTTTCTCCGATTTATTCTCAAACCATACTGTGTACTCATTAGACCGTTCATTCCGTTCAGCAGATCATTTAATTGTTCTTCACTTTCACTCAGGACAGCAATGTCATCAGCGAATCGTATCATTGATATCCTTTCCCCTTGTATTTTAGCCGGCCGAAGTGGCCGTGCGGTTCTAGGCGCTGCAGTCTGGAACCGCGAGACCGCTACGGTCGCAGGTTCGAATCCTGCCTCGGGCATGGATGTGTGTGATGTCCTTAGGTTAGTTAGGTTTAAGTAGTTCTAAGTTCTAGGGGACTAATGACCTCGAAGTTGAGTCCCATAGTGCTCAGAGCCATTTGAACCATTTGTATTTTAATTCCACTCCTGAACCTTTGTTTTATTTCCATAATTGCTTCCTCGATGTACAGATTGAAGAGTAGTGGCGAAAGGCTACAGCCTTGTCTTACACCCTTCTTAATACGAGCACTTCGTTCTTGATCGTCCACTCTTATTATTCCCTCTTGGTTGTTGTACATATTGTATATGACCCGTCTCTCCCTATAGCTTCCCCTACTTTATTCAGAATCTCGAACAGCTTGCACCATTTTATATTGTCGAACGCTTTTTCCAGGTCGAAAAATCGTATGAAAGTGTCTTGATTTTTCTTCAGCCTTGCTTCCATTATTAGCCGTAACGTCAGAATTGCCCCTCTCGTCCTTTTACTTTCCCTAAAGCCAAACTGATCGTCACCTAGCGCATTCTCAATTTTCTTTTCCATTCTTTTGTATAGTATTCTTGTAAGCAGCTTCGATGCATGAGCTGTTAAGCTGATTGTGCGATAATTCTCGCACTTGTCAGCTCTTGCCGTCTTCGGAATTGAGTGGATGATGCTTTTCCGAAAGTCAGATGGTATATCGCCAGACTCATATATTCTACACACCAACGTGAATAGTCGTTTTGTTGCCACTTCCCCCAATGATTTTAGAAATTCTGATGGAATGTTATCTATCCCTTCTGCCTCATTTGACCGTAAGTCCTCCAAAGCTCTTTTAAATTCCGATTCCAATACTGGATCCCCTATCTCTTCTAAATCGACTCCTGTTTCTTCTTCTATCACATCAGACAAATCTTCACCCTCATAGAGGCTTTCAATGTATTCTTTCCACCTATCTGCTCTCTCCTCTGCATTTAACAGTGGAATTCCCGTTGCACTCTTAATGTTACCACCGTTGCTTTTAATGTCACCAATAGTTGTTTTGACTTTCCTGTATGCTGAGTCAGTCCTTCCGACAATCATATCTTTTTCGATGTCTTCACATTCTTCCTTGTATTTCTGTATTCCTAATTTTCCCGGAACATGTTTGTACTTCCTCCTTTCATCAATCAACTGAAGTATTTCTTCTGTTACCCACGGTTTCTTCCCAGCTACCTTCTTTGTACCTATGTTTTCCTTCCCAACTTCTGTGATGGCCGTTTTTAGTGATGTCCATTCCTCTTGAACTGTACTGCCTACTGTGCTAATCCTTATTGCTGTATCTATAGCGTTAGAAAACTTCAAACGTATCTCGTCATGCCTTAGTTCTTCCGTATCCCACTTCTTTGCGTATTGATTCTTCCTGACTAATGTCTTGAACTTTAGCCTACTCTTCATCACTACTATATTGTCATCTGAGTCTATATCTGCTCCTGGGTACGCCTTACAATCCAGTATCTGATTTCGGAGTCTCTGTCTGACCATGATGTAATCTAATTGCAATCTTCCCGTATCTCCCGGCCTTTTCCAAGTATAACTCCTCCTCTTGTGATTCTTGAACAGGGTATTCGCTATTACTAGCTGAGACTTGTTACAGAACTCAATTAGTCTTTCTCCTCTTTCATTCCTTGTCCCAAGCCCATATTCTCCCGTAACCTTTCCTTCTACTCCTTCCCCTACCACTGCATTCCAGTCGCCCATGATTATTAGATTTTCGTCCCCCTTTACATACTGCATTACCCTTTCAATATCCTCATACACTTTCTCTATCTGTTCATCTTCACCTTGCGACGTCGGCACGTATACCTGAGCTATCGTTGTCGGTGTTGGTCTGCTGTCGATTCTGATTAGAACAACCCGGTCACTGAACTGTTCACAGTAACACACCCTCTGCCCTACTTTCCTATTCATAACGAATCCTACACCTGTTCTACCATTTTCGGCTGCTGTTGATATTACCCGATACTCATCTGACCAGAAATCCTTGTCTTCCTTCCACTTCACTTCACTGACCCCAACTATATCTAGATTGAGCCTTTGCATTTCCCTTTTCAGATTTTCTAGTTTCCCTACCACGTTCAAGCTTCTGACATTCCACGCCCCGACTCGTAGAACGTTATCGTTTCATTGATTATTCAATCTTTGTCTCATGGTAACCTCCCCCTTGGCAGTCCCCTCCCGGAGATCCGAATGGGGGACTATTCCGGAATCTTTTGGCAATTGAGAGATCATCATGATACTTCTTCAATTACAGGCGGCATGTCCTGTGGATACACGTTACGTAGTATCGGTATACATAGCTGAGTTAAAGCCTTATGACAACCTAATTGACACAATGTTGTTCCCAAGGCGGAACGCAATACAGTAATGAATCAGCGTGGCATGGCTTCTACGTATTTCGAGCAGCCTTTCTCCTGGGTAACGGCACATATGCCTACCAGCATTGACGAGGTGTAGCAAGAAATGTGATTCATCCGAACAGATGACTTGATTCCGTTGACCCGTTGTCTAGTCTGATGTTGTCTTGCCAGGGCGCATCAAAATGAATCAACCCATTTGAAAAAATCATAACTATTGTGTTATTTGAGACATGTGCGTGAACAACATACTGCTGGAAAGCCCAAACTCTAGAGTCGGTTCGCACCAAAAAGCACCAGTGTGTGCCCACTTCAGTTCTCGTAAAAATAGTGTCTCGACAACAGAAAGCGTTTTGTCAATATCAATTATGTTAAACTCACTGGCTGGCGGAATTAAAGCTGTGAGGACGGGGCGTGAATTGTGCTTGGGTAGCTCAGATGGTAGAGCACTTGCCCCTGAAAGGCAAAGGCCCCAGTTCGAATCTCGGTCCGGCACACAGTTTTCATCTGCCAGGAAGTTTCATATCAGGGGACACTCCGCTGTAGAGTGAAAATCTCATTCTGGATCAGTTATGTTATCTCAGATATGTGCGCGAACAGCGTACTGCTGGAAAGAGCAAACTCTCGAGTCGGTTCCCGCTAAGTATCACCAATGTGCGCACACTTCACTTGTAGTAAAAATAGTGCCTGGAGAACAAAAAGCGTTTTGTCAATAGCAATGAAATTCTCCAACAGCCGTGTAACTGAGATATTATTTTACTTTATTCTGAAGGCTACCAGTTTCGTCATTTCACTACACCATCTTCAGGCCCCATAGGCATCCCTCTAAATAAACGATAATGTCATATAGTGCCACAAATCTCTGGATGTCATGAACTCAATTGTTTCGCTAGTGCTTTATTCGAAGACTTGATAGCAACTCAAGCAACAATTGAATTCACGACATCCAGTGACTTAATGCCACTATATGACGTTACCATTTATTGGAGAGATGCTTATGGGGCCACAAGATGGCTTAGTGCAATGCTGAAATTGTTAGCCTTCGAAATAAAATAACGTTATGTCTCAGTTACACGTTGTTGGAAAATTTCATTGATATTGACAGTTACTTAATCAGCAGATGTCCCATGTCTATGAAAGATCAACAGAGACTGAAAGCGTTTTGTGTTCAAAGTTTTGCGCCGTGCGGGTTAGTAATAGCCGTTCAGCGTGACTTTCTTAATAGGTATGATGTGCATCCTCTTACAACATAGGGAGTTAGATGCTGGCGTGGACAATTCCGACAAACAGGTTGTTTCTGTAAAGGCAAATCACCGGGACGTCCCAGAGTATCTGACACATACGACGAACGCATCCGCTATAGTTTCACAAGGAATCCGCAGAAATCCGTTCGCCGTGCAGCTTCATAGCTCAATATGCCCCCGATGACCGTCTAGATTTTGTTGCGTCGACGTTTACACATAAAGCCATACAAAATTCTGCTACTGGAAGCAGTTCGTAAAGGTGACAATCAACAGCTTATGGAGTTTTGTAATTTCGTTCTTGGCAAGAAGGAGGACGACAGTTTCCTTCCACTCTTAGTGCTTAATGACGAGGCAACATTCGATTTAAATGAAAAGATGAACCATCATAATGTGAGAATATGGGGGACAGAACAACCACATGAAGATATCAAACATGAGAGGGACTCTCCAAAATTTAAAGTGTTTTGTGCAGTTTCACAAGAAAAGGAGTATGGCCAATTTTTCTTAGCCGAGAACACTGTTACAGGAAGCACATATCTCGACATGCTTGAGAACGTTCTTTTCCCACAGTTGGAGGCTGATTCGAACGACTTCATTTTTACCTACACGCTTTGACAGCGCCACAATGGCATCCCGAAGTGCGGGAAATGTTAAATAAACGATTACTGAATGACAGATTGGTCGCTCTGGACCAAGTGGTTCAGCCATACATTACTGGCCTCCAAGGTCACTGGATCCGACTGGATGTGATTATTTTTTGTAGGGGTTTATAAATGACTCTGTTTATGTGCCTCTGCTACCAACAACAATGAATGAACTGAGGAATCGCGTAACAGCAGCTATGGGAGTTGTAAGTCAAGACATGCTCGCTGCAGTTTGGGAACAACTTGAATATCGCACTGCCATATGCCCTGAGTCTCAAGGGGGGCATATTGAACAGCCATGAAAATGTGTGAAAGAAAAGCTTTTTGAGTTTTCTGTTCATCAAAGACGAGATTCATTGTGTATGTTTATTAGTTTCAGAAACGCACACACACACACACACAACACACACACACACACACACACACACACACACACAGAGAGAGAGAGAGAGAGAGAGAGAGAGAGAGAGAGAGAGACGGAGAAAGGAGAACAGTGAAAGCTTATGTTGCCACTTAGAATGGTGCACTCCTGCGTATCACTTAGATAGCACGTATTCTGAACTAGAAAGTAGTACACGCCGTCAGCATAAATGTCGAGCGCACAGTGGGTAAAATAATCGATGTTGGCTCATGGTATTGCAGGCATATTGTGAGTGCCTAAGGCTAGCGTTTTGCACGTTCTGCCGAGTCAGGGCTCAACCGCACGAACCTCTTTTCGGAGAAATCTGCCACGGCTGTATTTACATTCTGCTAGGAACAACGTATTGATAAGAGAAGCCACCGGCCGTCCATCAAGCATCATAATAACTCAGAGGATGCAAATCCCCGCGTGGGATTAGTCGAGCGGTCTAGGGCGCTTCACTCATGGACTGTGCGGCTGGTTCCGACGGAGGTTCGAGTCCTCCCTCATGCATGGGTGTGTGTGTTTGTCCTTAGGATAATTTAGGTTAAGTAGTGCGTAAGCTTAGGGACTGATGACCTTAGCAGTTAAGTCCCATAAGATTTCACACACATTTTTTGGATGCAAATCAGCCAATTCATTGCTGAACAATAACCCGTGATTCTAACCAGTACAATCTTTAAGATGTAATGTATCGCAGTACGACGGTTGGCTGTCGCAACACACCATACGTGTATTCCCTTGCTCGAAGCAGAGTGCAAACACAGAGATTGGCATGAAGACACAGACATCATATTCGTACTTTCCACCGTGGAGACAGTTTGCATAAGCTCATGTATTACGTACGCTTTGTCTTTTCTCATGCTGATTGGTGGATATTGAAACCAAATGAGACGTTGAGTCTTGTTTGCCAACAGGTATCATTCGAAAAAGTGGTGGAGGTATGTTCGTTTGGTGGGGTCCTACATCGAATGAAAAGGAGCTTGTGACTATATAGCTTTCGGGACGGAAGATGACAGAGAAAAGGCCAAAATGCTGAATTCAGTCTCCCAAAATTGTTTCACCGCAGGACAACGTAGCACGGTCCTTCCCTTCAATCGTCGTACGATAAGGGATCGCGAAAAAGAAAAACAACTACAATCGCTTAATAGTGGAAAGAGGTGAAGACGAGATATGATGCCTATAAGGTTCTCCAGAGATTATGCGAATGAACTTGCTCCCCTTCTAGCAGTAGTTTATCGTAAATCGCTTGAGCAACGAGGGGTACCTAGGGGCTGGAAGAAAGCGCGGGTCATTTCCATTTTTGAAAAGGGGCGTAGGACAGATGCATACAATTATAGACCAATATTGTTGACGTCAGTCTGTTGTAGAATTACGGAATACGTTTTATCTTCAAGAACTATGACTGTTTTGAAGAATTAATATTTCTTCTGTAAAAATCAACATGGATTTCGCAAACAGAGATCCAGCGAAATTTATCTTGTTCTGCTTCTTTATGAGATCGACAGCACCGTAGATGACTGCGTTGAGGCTGATGCCGTTCTCTTTGATTTAACGAAGGCATTTGACACCACCCCGCCTTGTCGTTTGGTGAGGAGAAAAAATACTAGCTTATCGAGTATCGAAGCAGAGAGAACTCAAGACGTCGCTCTTAACGGAGCAGAATCTACAGATTTGAAGGTAGTTTTCTGAGCACCCCAAGAATGTGCGGTAGGACCGTTATGACAAGTTGAAAAAGAGGGAGTGTTAGAGAGAAGTTATATGTACGTACTTATTTTCTCTTCTTCGTGCCTCCTTTGTGTTACCACAGATGACGTGTCACTGATCTGATTTGTGCTAAGACTGCAGTACACGCGAAGTTCCTATTTGCTTCCACTGCCCAGAGTGGAATGCGTAAGTTCCAATAAATGTTCACCAACCTGAAGTCTTCTATAATTGTTGTCCTCTGCGCAGAACACAGCACGTAGGCCGTGAATCGTTAATCTTGAGAGAAGCTCTTTGCGAGGAACTGCTATTCTAGGAATGATAAATTTCCAATCAGTTTTTTTATACGGGATGCCACTCCCTTTTTATTGGCAGGACACGAGAAACTGAACAATTACAATCATTTTCAGAGTTACAAATGATTTTTAATCTTCAGCAAGTTTATGAACCACATATTTCCGTAATTAGTATCACACTGTTCTAAACTAAATGTCCAAAAACAATACATTGCTAGTAAAGTCTTAACTAACACCGTGGCAGACACGTCTGTCCTACGACACTGCCGAAGCAATTCTATTCACAAACTAGACATTACAAATTAACTCTTAACTGATACCACGGAGGACAACATGTCCGTCCTCCGAGACTGCCGGACGAGCTCTCACCTTACAGTCGAACCAGGTTTGGCGCGATCCGAAGATCACTGAAGTGTTTCGTCTGCCTTTTCGTTTTGCAGTTGTTTATTATTCTGCTGTTTATTAACACTTCTGATGTAATGGAATGGTAGCTCGCTATTGAGACATGCTTTAATGTGAAATTAAAGTAAATAAACGGTTTAATTTTTCAAATATTAATAATAGAAGATTACCGTTCTGGTACGCAACTTTCGAACGCAGCAGCTAACTACGGAGAAGGACCGCAATTTAGGAATCTTTCTCACGATATCCGTACCGAACAAACCATCTGTCATCGGTACCTCACACCACATTACGTCATCTGGCCACGGTTGCCTTCTCAACTGCTCTAAAAAGAGCTCTTTGAAGTCGAATATGATGGCTGCAAAGCCAGAAATACCGTTACTGCTAGCAGTGTATCTAAATGATCTAGTAGAAAGCGTCGGATGCTGTTTAAAGCTATTCACAGATAATGTGGTTGTCTGTAACAAAGTAAAGTTGCCACAAGGCTGTAACTATTGGCAGAATGACCTCCGGAAAATTGATGGATCTACATCTACATCTACATCTACATTTATACTCCGCAAGCCACCAAACGATGTGTGGCGGAGGGCACTTTACGTGCCACTGTCATTACCTCCCTTTTCTGTTCCAGTCGCGTATGGTTCGCGGGAAGAACGACTGTCTGAAAGCTGATCCCCCCTTACCTACAATTAATTTTATATGATCAATCCACTTCAAATCGTTCGGCATGCATACTCCCAGATATTTTACAGAAGTAACTGCTACCAGTGTTTGTTCCGCTGTCATATAATCATACAATAAAGGATCCATCTTTCTATGTATTCGGAATACATTACATTTGTCTATGTTAATGGTCAGTTGCCACTCCCTGCACCAAGTGCCTATCCGCTGCAGATCTTCCTGCATTTCGCTACAATTTTCTAATGCTGCAACTTCTCTGTATACTACAGCATCATCCGCGAAAAGCCGCATGGGACTTCCGACACTATCTGCTAGGTCATTTATATATATTGTGAAAAGCAATGGTCCCATAACACTCCCCTGTGGCACGTCAGAGGTTACTTTAACGTCTGTGGACGTCTCTCCATTGAAAACAACATGCTGTGTTCAGTTTGCTAAAAACTCTTCAATCCAGCCACACAGCTGGTCTGATATTCCGTAGGCTCTTACTTTGTTTATCAGGCTACAGTCCGGAACTGTATCGAACGCCTTCCGGAAATCAAGGAAAATAGCATCTACCTGGGAGCCTGTATCAAACATTTTCTGGGTCTCATGAAGAAATAAAGCGAGTTGGGTCTCTCATGATCGCTGTTTCCGGAAACCATTTTCATTCCTACAGAGTAGATTCTGGGTTTCCAAAAACGACATGATACGTGAGCAAAAAACATGTTCTAAAATTCTACAGCAGATCGACGTCAGAGATATAGGTCTATAGTTTTGCGCATGGTGTAGGATCTGGCAATTGACGGTGAACGTAGCATATTTCGCATATATAGGAAAAGGAATCCACTACAGTACAGCTACACTGTTGATGACAAACCTCTGGAAGCAATATCTACCGTACAATATCTACAATAACTTTCCAGAGCGGCCTTAAGTGAAATACCACATAAAACAAATAGCCGGAAAAGCAGATACCGGACTCAGATCCATAGGAAGAATCTTAAGTAAATTTTACTCATCCACGAAGGAACTGCCTTACAGGGCGCTTCTTCAACCGATTCCTGGTTATTGCTCATCTGTCTGGGATGCCTACTATGTAGGACTGATAGAAGAGACAGAAGATCCAACGAAGAGCAGCGCGTTTCATCAGGGGATCGCTTAGCTGGTGCCCCAGCGTTACATAGATGCTTAACAAACTCCATTGCCAAGCGTTACAAGACAGGCGTTGTGCATCATGGAGACATTTGCTAAAAAAATTTCGAGAGCTCCTTTCGGGAAGAGTCGGACAACATATTACTTCACCACACAATACGTCTTCCGTAAGGCTACTCGCAATTTTTTGAGACGTGTATGGTGCGTGCGGCGCGACGAAGCGCAGCGCGCGTTTTTGTAACTTCACAGGTTGAAATGGGACCGAGCAAATTGCGACGCGACGCAACTGGGACGCGACACGCACCTGCGCCAGGTCGCGCGGCGTTGTGGTTGAGGCACAGTTTCTCGCGCCGCGCGTCGCGCGTGCCTCGCTAGCACCGTGGAAAATTTGAGGCGGGGAGCGGAAAAATAGCCGGCCATATGCTCACGTCGGAACAGAGCATTTGAGCAGTGGTAGTATTACCGATACGAAGTTTTGCCTTACTGTGTACCAAATTTTATTACCTTTGGGTTGTGTTTCGTTTTTCGTCATTTAAACACTCCAGCTTTCTTCGTAAGTACGTTATACCTTTCTGTTTTTTATATGTGTATAGTTTTGTTTTGTTTTTCTTCTGTCAAGAAAAATGCATATTTCAGTAACTGATGAGCCATTGGCCGCTGGAATTGTATCATATGCCTCCGCGATGGTTTCAGGTCGCAAGAAGGACAGAGTGTATTGAATAAGGAAGCAAGGAATATTATAATATCATGTGATTAAGAAGCAAGGCAGGAAAGTAAAACAAGAATATATTCTCGCTGCCTAGTATGCGGGCGTATCTGTACGATCTGTTACAAAAATTTAGAAAGGGATAAAGCCGGCTGGTGTGGCCGAGCGGTTCTAGGCGCTTCAGTCTGGAACCGCACGACCGCTACGGTCACAGGTTCGAATCCTGCCTTAGGTTAATTAGGTTTAAGTAGTTCTACGTTCTAGGGGACTGATGACCTCAGATGTTAAGTCCCATAGCGCTCAGAACCACTTTTAGGAAGGGCTAATCTCCAAAGGTGTGATCCCTTTGTGCTCCTGGTAAAAAGCGTCCAAGATCTGAAGTACAGAAGTCTCACTGTGATTACTTGGATATGTATGTAACAATATAATACGACACACTGTACTACATGCATGTGAACATCACATTTCCACTGCAAGCTAGAAACAGTCGAAAAGCAGTCACAAATAACAATGTTCTAATTGGTTCGCCGTGATGAGAGAAAGCATTTCAATTGTTGCACGCACGTAATAAGCATTACTAAACTAATTATAGAACAGGCTACACAAATGAAGAAAATGGTCGGTATTATTACGAAAGTACGAATATCTTAAAAGAGTGTTATGATTATATATATTTAATTTTTTGAAATGTACTGGTAACAAAGGCAGATCTACATTTATCACAATCCTATTCGAACTCCAACTCACTAGGCAGACATGGCTAGCTTGTGTATTCCTGTCGCGTGCATTATCCTCCTCTGCTGACAACACACTGACTATTGTGTTGTGCGACAGATCAATTGTTTATTTTTCTCAATAACAACTATTTTATTCACGATCACTTTTTGTCAGTTTAGCAAGCCGTAGGTGAGTAACCAGTATCTGGCATGTGCCTATCATTCCGCCTGAAGGAACGCTCGTCAGTATTTTGATACTGTTCAGATCAAGAGAAGGAATAAAATCCTTTGATAAACTTCCATTCCAGTTGCTCAGAGTTAAAAATACGATAGATTACGGGGATTTCACCAAAATTCCAACGGAATTGGCAGTCTATTTTTGTGTGAGTTGTTAACCTCTTCTCATTCAAAGAAGCATCACCGTTTGTGAGTAACGGCCACATTTCTCTTGGTGACTGGTTTAATTGTACGTCCTGTGTCACAGTGTAATTTGCCAAATTCATCTCAAAGCAGCTATTGAGACAGAGCTCCGATACGGAGTACCACTTTAAGCAAGCAACTAGCAATCACAGAGCTCAATAGCTTACGAATAACCTCATAGTGTTGGTTTGCAGTAACATAAAAGAAGACATTTGATGTTTATTTTCTTACTAAGAAGCTCTTCCTTCGCTAGCTGTCGATAACTCTTAAAAAATTACAATCACTGGAGTGAAATACACTCCTGGAAATTGAAATAAGAACACCGTGAATTCATTGTCCCAGGAAGGGGAAACTTTATTGACACATTCCTGGGGTCAGGTACATCACATGATCACACTGACAGAACCACAAGCACATAGACACAGGCAACAGAGCATGCACAATGTCGGCACTAGTACAGTGTATATCCACCTTTCGCAGCAATGCAGGCTGCTATTTTCCCATGGAGACGATCGTAGAGATGCTGGATGTAGTCCTGTGGAACGGCTTGCCATGCCATTTCCACCTGGCGCCTCAGTTGGACCAGCGTTCGTGCTGGACGTGCAGACCGCGTGAGACGACGCTTCATCCAGTCCCAAACATGCTCAATGGGGGACAGATCCGGAGATCTTGCTGGCCAGGGTAGTTGACTTACACCTTCTAGAGCACGTTGGGTGGCACGGGATATATGCGGACGTGCATTGTCCTGTTGGAACAGCAAGTTCCCTTGCCGGTCTAGGAATGGTAGAAAGATTGCTACGATGACGGTTTGGATGTACCGTGCACTATTCAGTGTCCCCTCGACGATCACCAGTGGCGTACGGCCAGTGTAGGAGATCGCTCCCCACACCATGATGCCGGGTGTTGGCTCTGTGTGCCTCGGTCGTATGCAGTCCTGATTGTGGCACTCACCTGCACGGCGCCAAACACGCATACGACCATCATTGGCACCAAGGCAGAAGCGACTCTCATCGCTGAAGACGACACGTCTCCATTCGTCCCTCCATTCACGCCTGTCGCGACACCACTGGAGGCGGGCTGCACGATGTTGCGGCGTGAGCGGAAGACGGCCTAACGGTGTGCGAGACCGTAGCCCAGCTTCATGGAGACGGTTGCGAATGGTCCTCGCCGATACCCCAGGAGCAACAGTGTCCCTAATTTGCTGGGAAGTGGCGGTGCGGTCCCCTACGGCACTGCGTAGGATCCTACGGTCTTGGCGTGCATCCGTGCGTCGCTGCGGTCCGGCCCCAGGTCGACGGGCACGTGCACCTTTCGCCGACCACTGGCGACAACATCGATGTACTGTGGAGACCTCACGCCCCACGTGTTGAGCAATTCGGCGGTACGTCCACCCGGCCTCCCGCATGCCCACTATACGCCCTCGCTCAAAGTCCGTCAACTGCACATACGGTTCACGTCCACGCTGTCCCGGCATGCTACCAGTGTTAAAGACTGCGATGGAGCTCCGTATGCCACGGCAAACTGGCTGACACTGACGGCGGCGGTGCACAAATGCTGCGCAGCTAGCGCCATTCGACGGCCAACACCGCGGTTCCTGGTGTGTCCGCTGTGCCGTGCGTGTGATCATTGCTTGTACAGCCCTCTCGCAGTGTCCGGAGCAAGTATGGTGGGTCTGACACACCGGTGTCAATGTGTTCTTTTATCCATTTCCAGGAGTGTAAATAAAAGGGGAAGCATAAGTACTGGTATATCGCAATAGATAAGAAAGTTGCGTGTGTAGAAGAATTGGCAAAACACTCTCCTCCTTGTGTGCTATAATTCGCCAAACTTTCGTTTCGATGTATCGAGCGGATTAGGAGATATGAGAGATGTTGCGAGTATTTGATTCTCGCGCTACATGGGATCCATTTTCTTGAGATCGGAGGCGGATAGAGACCTCATCCCGAGTCTAAACGAAAATTCCACAAGTTAGCTAAATTTCATACGCAGCAACATACGGTGTAATACATACCAAACGCTAAATCGTAGCGCCCCTAATTTTCGTTGCAAACTTTTTGAGTTTTGCGCAGTGTCTTACTAAAATGTGTACGTCACAATAGGAAGGGTCATTAGCGAGATGATGGGCACTTCGACAAGATGCTGATATACAACGCTACAAGTAAGGAAAAATTCCAATAGTTTCTGTAAAATCGTTTGAGAAAGATAACAGGATGCGCGCACTTCGGTTCTGTTAGCGCAGAGCGTCGCCAGTCGGCGCGTGCGAAGTATGTTGTACGCGTCGCAATATGCGCTGGACCCGCTCGACTCGCATGGCACGTGTGTTTCGCGCTGTTGTGTCGTGTCACGTCACACGTGCTATACGCGTCTCAATTTGCGCCCAGCCTAACGGCCACGAGGAGAATACTGAAGAAATTAGAGCCAATACAGAGGCATACCGTCAGTCATTCTTCCCATGCGCCAATTCGCCACTGAAACAGGGTTGGAGGGCTCAATTAGTGGTACAAAAAGTACCTTGCGGAGTATGGTGTAGATGTAGATGCTGTGACTTGTACGAGCAGCAAGACTATATACCACCTCCTTGCTCCCGAGTGGTTCGCAGAAAACGCCTCAGATGTGAGGCGGCTTCCGCGGCCGCACTGGTAATCTGATCGTCAGTCCAATAGGACACACTTGGAGCCTACAGAGTCCTCACATTGGCCGCGGCTCCGATTTAAATCCGTAAATTATAGACTGCTGTTATGTGCTTATGGGTCAGGATGGCTCGCCAGTCCTTCAAGTGTGTTGTGGACTCTACGCTACGACGCGGCATTAGAGCAAAGCAGACCGACACATTGTATTGTGTCGATGACTTCTGGTATGAAAACACGGACGCGAAGATGAGTTGCCGCCACTGGAGTGTACTTTCCAACAAGCTTCCAGAAATACACGTTATGTGAATGAAGAATTTAAACTTGATTCCTTCCTTGCAACTACAGTAAATGCTGTTATTAAATTTTGGTATTTCTGAGTGTAAAGTTCTGTCAGAATTGATTTTGAGCAAATATATCGAAAAAGACAAAATCAAAAACCTCTGCGTTGTGGAATATGATGAAAGGCAGGTGACAGATTTCTTTTTTTCAACAAGTATTTTCAACAAAAGCTTTTAAAGCCGGCCCCAACCTCCAGATTCTGAACAAAACTTTAGGGTAGTTTCCCTTGGTTCCTAGGCTTATGCCGGTTCTGAATATTCAGTCCCGAATATTCCCAATTGGGAACTCCTTTATGATTTGGCTGAAAAATTCTACAATTCTACACTGGTGAAATGAATTATGTAGAACTATTTATGTAAGAGATTTTAAAAGGTTTATATGAGTCATGTTCAGAGAGTGAGTGTACTAGACTTTTCCATTTTTCTGAAAAAGTGTATTTGAAAAAAATTACAGAACATTATTGATATATTTGTTGACTATTTTCCCAGATATCGGCATTCCGTTCAATACATGTGTTGAGCCGCAGCTCCCCCCGCCCCCCAACCCCCCTCCCTCTTTCAGAACATCTTTCTGCACCTTTTCGTAGGGTGGAAAATTAATTACACTCATCTTTGCCATCAGGAAAGTGAAACGATGATAATATTAAGGTGCAAAGTCAGAGGAATACGTAGGATAGGATGGATCAAAATATCAGAACCAAATGAGTCCAAGACTGCCGTGGTGGCTCTGTGTGGGGATGGGCATTGTCGTGCGACATGCACACTCCTATCGTCATTATTCCCCACTTTCAGTTTAGATGCTGCTTTTCAGTTTTTTATGGTCTCGCAATATCGTTGTACATTGACGGTCACCCCCTGACATAGAAATCCAACCAAAATGAATCCTTCCCGTTCGCAAAACAAGGAAGCCATGATTTCTTGTCTTAAAACATGTTTCTAAATTTTTGGCAGATGGGGAATTGGTGCCTTATTGTCTGAGGCGTTAATGAACGATCCATGTTTAATCTCCAGTTAAAATGTAGCTCAGAAAGTTCTCATCTTCCCACTCCAGTCCGTTTAAAACTGGCTGACGCTTTTGACCCGATATTTATTGTGCTTGTCTGTTAGCTGCTTTGCGACTCATCATGCGCACAGTTTCATCCCACCCGCGCAGGTCGCCTAAGTGGCGTCAAATCGAAAGACCTGCACCAGGCGAACGGTCTACCCGACGGGAGGCCCTAGCCACACGGCATTTTTTATCCCACCGTTTCTGTGACTGTCTCATAGAAGAGCGTTCTGGACAACTGCGGGAGCATCGAAGAAGTTTCATCCACTGTCAATCGGTGGTCTTCACGAACAGTTTCCTCGATTTTTAGCACAAACTCATCGGTAAAAATGGAAGGTCTTCCAGTCGTCTGCTCGTCATGAACATTTTTTCTTCTTCCACTAAACTCTCCAAATGACTTAAAGACAATCGTTCTCTTCCTAACGCCTTCGCCGTAAACGGTTTTATTCACGAAAAAAGAATGTTGTTAGTTGTTATTCCCTCCATGAGTAGCAAAAGGATCACAGCGCCAAGCATGCACTTGCTGGGGTTTCTTATCGACGTCTTTCACGCGTATGGACACTACAACAGGATTCTACCTACTTCAGTGTTCCTGCGATATTCTCTCTCGTCAGGATATCCCCTCTACCTTTCAGCCCGCTAAGATCACAGTGCTCTTATTTTCTGAACGTGCATGGCCATTAAATTGCGACACCAGGAGGTATTCAAATAATGAAATTTTTGTTCTTGTGTGTACATCCACGTGAAGCATAAACACTCAAATCTGTAACTGAGTTAGTAGGGTGTGAAATATAGTCCGCAGGGCTACTACCTCGAGAACATAATATTACTAGTCTGTTTTCAGTAGAATATGGTGTCAATCCGGAACACGTAACTGAAAGTCAACGTGAGAACTAAATGAAAAGACAGGGAAAACCATATTTAAAATGTCATAACTCTTCCAAGTGCACTCAGTTCATTAAGAATTAATTTTATACATTATACGCGTTCACTACATGCATTTTCTTTAAGACGCAGAGTGAAATTCAATTGAATGCAGTCGTTCTTTTTTATATTGTCACTGTAGTTTGTCCTTACTCTCTATCGTGCTTGTTCTTTTAATATATGAGGTGCAATAGGAAGAGAGGGTACCCGATAAAATAACTCTGTTTCCAAAGAGCCTGAGTAGCGTTGTAATGTCGCAGGGTCTGTAGGATTGTAATTTGCTCGCAGGTAAACACACAGTCAGTGATGATCTAGTCGTTTAGCTACTTGAGTAATTATAGCGTCAATTAAAAACATAAAATACAACACCGAACACCAGATTCAGTTTATATATGAAACCCGACCTACCTGAAAGAAAACTGACTCGTTTTAATAGTTTTACTCGTACATCCGATCCCTTAAATTTTCACTTCGTCATCACGCAATAGGAACACAGCGAATGTTACGGTGGCTTCAATTTGACATCCTTGTTTCCACCGCTGGTCAGCAAAAATTAAAGACAAAAAAACGATATTCCACTGGAATCTCGTTTCTGCTGAGCGCTTTATTCGTTTATCGGGTTACGGCAACGGTTTGGGACCGTCATAATCATGTTACAGACCAGATTACAACTGAAACTCTGCTCACGCTGGCGAAAAATGATTCATTGGTGTGGGTTGCGTTATTTGATAGAGGTACGTGCTTGGGAAAAGAATGCGCATCTCTCGAGGCTAAACAGTACCAGGGTAAAGAATTAATTCGCAGAACACATTCAGAGTCCGACTGATCCGATGAATGTGAAATGGGAAACTTACAAAATTATTGTGTAATGGCGTTGTCTACAAACAAACGACTCAAAATAATATCAATATTCAGCGTGTATGCTTCAGCATCAAAATGAACTATTACGATACTACCAGAAACGTGAAGCTAACAACGTTGTATTTGAGGAAAAATGCTGTAGAGTTGCTCTTTATTAAACTAAGCTGAATGCTAATGGCCATACTGGCTGAACCAAATCTATTTTCACTAGTCGGTGAGTAGAAAGACTTCGCATGTCCTCAATGCCAACTGATTTCAATTGGTTGTGAAAATGGCGTTCTTCACTAATGTACAAAATATTACCTAAAATTTAGCAAAGAAATAGTACCAGAAATTTCATATCAGGTACTTCATGCCAATTTCAGTGCCTTTCCATTATCTGCTTTTATATCAAACCAGTATTCTTTGTTCTTTACAGGATGGCTTTTTCTTGTTTTGATATCAATCTGTATTTTTTGTAATTGATTATAGCTTGCATACCTTATATCTTCACAACTTCAAAGCTGAAAACCAATCGTACTAATGCTTTTTCTTTTTTCCATCAGTTAAAAATATATTATACTTCTCATAGTCAGCTTACTTTAATACCTTTATCATTATGCATTCTTGGTAGTGGAGTAATAACGTCGTTGCAACGAACAATATCTAAAATAAAGCACCAGTAGTGAATCTAAGGGTTGAATCTCGGCTATGCAAGTTTGGCGATAGAGACGTGGGTGACAATAATCTGTTGGAAACGTTTCGTTTGCGACATGCCGCAAACAACGGCAGTTTGTACACAAGTGATCAAATTTAAGCACAACACTGAGTAGCATAGTTATGTCCTACTTTGTGTTCGTGCTACGATGGTCAATTTGTAATTGAATCGTCAATGAATGTTTGTTGGCCTAGCTCACAATTATTCGTTTTTAACCTATATCAACTTCAATAATTGTTAATCTCGTCCGAACTCCAACCACCAAACAATGTAATATTAGTTACATCAAGAAGTTCAAAGCAGCAAGCTTCTGCTTTCGGATGTTAAATATGCTGCTATATTGTAGTAATAGTCTCGAAATGTTCCTTTTTATTGATCCTATATTTTTTTTGGTTCCGTTACACACATTGCACCGCATAGTGGCATTCTGTATTTCTATGACGTGATTTTATATTATATTGTAACATTTCTTTGTTACTCATTGGAATGCACTGCCACTGCATTTCGTTTAGGGAATTAGTGAGATAAAACTGTCAATCTCAAATTTTGTACAATAGAAGGAATGTAAATGCATCCTAGAATTTAAATTACAGGAAGTATATATGGAGTTCAATTAAGAGAAGTAAATGGGACTTAATGAATAACAGTAATAGAATTTTATTTCACAATACGAAATAAAAGAGAAATATGAATAAGGAGGTAAATTAAACCCTCGTGAGCACAGTATTGTCGACATGACGTTAAAATTTCTTAGTTTGTACTTGCAGTTCTTCAAAGTAAGGCCCATGATTTACTTTTAAAAGTGAAAGGTCAACTAGTGTAGTGACTTCTTTTGGTCTTATGTGTCATCTTGTAGTTTGCAGTTTATCTAGTCCTTGGATCATCCGTCGTGTGATATTTTGGTTCCGAGGTGGTACAATCCCTTCACCTCATCTACTCCTTGTTATGATGCTAAGTTTATCGCTAATCTCACTTTTTCTGCTCATCTTTACTATTGTCTTTCGTTGCACTCCTCTCAACCTGAAATCTGTCTGTATTACACTGTTAACTTCATTCATCAGGGCCTGCAGTTCTTCATCACTTTCATCGAGGTTGGAAATGTCATGAGTCCAACTTATCATTGATATCCTTTCACTCCGAATTTTAATACCACTCTAGAACCTTTCATTTGCTTCCGTCATTCTTTTTGTGCTATACAGATTGGTCAATAGTAGATCAGTTTTCATCCGAGCACATCATTCTTGGTTTCCGTCTTCGGTCTTTGTACGTGTTGTATATCACTCGTCTTTATTTAAAGCTTACGTTTGTTTATCAATTTCATAATCTTTTTTGGATGGACAAATCCTATGAACGTGTCTCGATTGTCATCAAGAGCAACGTCAAACTGCCTCTCTAGTAGCTTAACTTTTCCGAAAGCCAAAATGAAGGACGTATGACAGATAATCATTTTTGTTTTTCGTTCTTCTGTGTAACATTTCTGACACAAACTTGGATGTATGTGCTATTAAGAAGTGTTCTACAATAAATTTCGAATCTATCTTCCCTTGTTATCTTGAGGCTTGTGTAGATGATATTCCTCGGAAAGTCGGACGGTGAATTCCAGTTACATACTTTATGCAAAACAATCTCACTACTATTGTTGTTGTTACTCAAAGCATGATTTTAGATGTACCGAAGGAATTATCTACGGTTTCCGCCTTATATGATCTGAAGTGTTCCTCATCGCAGTTGCTCTAATGTGGGACCCTCTGAGTCTTTCATATCGACTACTGTTTTATTTATGATCTCACCCGCGTAGTGATTTTCAGTGTATTCTTTGTATCTAGCAGCTCTCACCTCCCTCTGCGTTAAACAGGGAAAAGTTCTACCTTTAATGTTGCCGCCCTCGCTTTTCTTTTCACTGAATGTTGTTTAGACTTTTTCATGTGCTTATTCAGTCCTTCCGACGATCATTTCTTCAGATGTTATTTAACCATTTTGCTTTTGTTTTCCTGCACTTCCTGTTCATTACAATCCTAAACGACTTACATTTGTGTTTTCATGTATCTGTATCCAGAACATTGATGTAATTTCTTCTGCCGTCGATCAGTGGAAGTATTTATTCTGTTATTCAAGGTTTCTTCGCAGCTGTCTTCTTTGTATTTAGATTTATCTGTCCAGTTTCTGTGACTGACATTTTAGAGACGTCCATTCTTCTTAAACTGAACTACCTAGAGAGGTAATCAACACTGCAGCATTTACAGCATTAGAGAACTTCAAACGCACATCATTGTTCTTCAGTGGTTTGGTATCCCACACCATTCTGCTTTGATTCTTAAACTTCGGGTTACTCGTTATCTTTATGCATGCTCTGGGTACGCCTTAGTGTCAAGATCTTGCTAATGAATCTGTTTGGGCAGTTGGAATCGCCTCTGTTCCCGGGCCTTTCTCAGGCCGTTTTCAAGTCTGCCTCCTTCCTTTCAGATTTTTAAACAGTCTATTCTCTACTACTAGTGCAGTGCTCATTTAGTCTTTCACTTCTCTCACTCCAACTACCGAGCCAGAATTCTCTTGTAACTCAGTCATCTATTCAGTTTGCTGCTACGGTGAATCCCCCATGATCGTTAGATTCCCATTTCCCTTTACAGACTGTTTCTCTCGTTCAAAACATTTAAATAACTGATTGTGACATCGGCTTATATAATGTTCAATTGTAGTTTGATGTCGACTGTTACTGAATTTTTCCCAGAAAATCGATGGCCTACCTACCTATTGGTGGCGAAAACTACTCTGGTAACATCGTTTTCTAGTTCTGCTGATAAGATGGTATACTCTTCCGAAACAGATACCTTATTTTCTTCGGATCAACTTCATTTTACAGCATTTTAAAAGCCATCAAACGCCTCTATCCTAGATTTTAAGGTTTTAAAATACTGTAATAGGAAAAGGTCTCTGCAGGTTCATCTCACTCGACGCGTGCTTCAGTCTAGCACATAGTCGTTTTATGGTTTCTAATATGCTGGAAAAGGAAAATTTTAAGATAATCTGCAGACACCCCACGAGCGTGAAACGCGTTGGTAATGAAAGAATAAACTGCAAGCAAGACTGTTTTTAAGTTTAAACAAGCTTTAATATATAACGTGAGATTATTAGTTCATATTAAGGGCCGGCCGAAGTGGCTGTGCGGTTAAAGGCGCTGCAGTCTGGAACCGCAAGACCGCTACGGTCGCGGGTTCGAATCCTGCCTCGGGCATGGATGTTTGTGATGTCCTTAGGTTAGTTAGGTTTAACTAGTTCTAAGTTCTAGGGGACTAATGACCTCAGCAGTTGAGTCCCATAGTGCTCAGAGCCATTTTCATATTAAGGAAGGCCAGGATAGTAATCTCATACACAACTGAATTAATTTGATTCAGCCAGTCCTGCCTCTCGAGATCAAACAGCGACGTTAACAGTAAACTATATCTAGTGATATACGTCCCATTATACACCGTCCTAGCACATCCCTTCCAGGGATCTGATACGGATGGTGTAGAAACTTAATTATGTAATTAATAACTTTTCTCACATTTATAAAGTAGTTATAGTGCTTAGTAATTTATTGTGCCTGTAAACTTACTCCATAAGAAATGTGGCTTGCACAGGTGACTGAACAGACATATCTGTGTTTTTTGTGATTTAGTATGTGATTCACTTGGTTCCTTGTTTATATCTGTACCTTCAAGCGACATAGTGGTCCGGGACAATTGATTTTGAAAGTTCTGAGATCTCGCTTATTCCAACAAAAAGCAACAACAACAACATAGCAACAAAAAATCATCAGGAAATGTTTATAAAAGATAGTGTAGGATTCTGATTAAGTATAACAACTTAATTACCCCATTGAAACGTTATACTATGTTGAGCATCCACCACACACAACGATTTTTCAAAACTCATATTTATGCTCCATACGCTGTGTATCGGAAGGTTCCCTAGCGTCATATTTTCTATTTTCCGATTTATCACTGATGACTCCTACTATTGGTGACTACCGTTTTATCAGATTTTTCGTCCTCCATATTGAGCTTTTCGCTCACTGATTTTCCGGTCAGTTTAACTGAGTTATTATCTATGTACTCATGTGTATTTGGCATATTAATGTTTATTCTGCTCAACATTCCTGTTGCTGCTTTGTTCTTGGTTTTCGTCAAACTAGTCGAACACCACATACACCGATCAACAACTTTGTATGACAGCACTTCATTCAGATTTTACATAAACAATACACATACTTCCACCCAAGCTCATACACTCATACATTCAAGATATACGGAATATAGAATAAACAGTAATGAACGGCAACAACGACGACTAACTGTGTAACCCAAAACAGTAGACCTTATTCTCTGTTCGGTTTCTGAATTGAATGCAGTAAACATTACGCAACAGTTTCCATCATGGCCAATCGTTTTGTTAATTTTGTATAATGTGAGACCTGTTTAACATACTACAACCTCAAAATTTAATCATGATAATTTAACATTACTGCATGACCACTAACGCAAAACTAATTGATCGTGAACAGTACTCCTGAAAGAAAGGATATTGCGGAGAGATGGCTTAGCCAGAGCCTGGGGAATGTTTCCAGAATGAGATTTTCACTCTGCAGTGGAGTGTGCGCTGATATAAGTGCTAGTACTGCAAGGTTCGCAGGAGAGCTTCTGCAAAGTTTGGAAGGTAGGAGACGAGGTACTAGCAGAAGTAAAGCTGTGAGGACGGGTGGTGAGTCCTGCCTGGGTAGCTCAGTTGGTAGAGCACTTGCCCACGAAAGGCAAAGTTCCCGAGTTCGAGTCTCGGTCCGGCACATTTTAATCTGCCAGGAAGTTTCATATCAGCCGAGTGAAATTCTCATTCAGGAAACATCCCCCAAGCTGTGGCTAAGCCATGTCTCCGCAATATCCTTTCTTTCAGGAGTGCTAGTTCTGCAAGGTTCTGTTAAGTTTGGAAGGTAGGACACGAGGTACTGGCAGAAGTAAAGCTGTGAGGACGGGTCGTGAGCTGTGCTTGGGTAGCTCAGTTGGTAGAGCACTTGCCCACGAAAGGCAAAGTTCTCGAGTTCGAGTCTCGGTCTGGCACACAGTTTTAATCTGCCAGGAAGTTTCATATCAGCGCACACTCCGCTGCAGGGTGAAAATCTCATTCTGGATTTTGCGAGTTCCTAACAAGGAGAGAATTATATAGTTTCATTTCTGGACTTTGTTAGTTTGGTTTTTTTTATTTCTTCGTGTTAATTTAATATTAAAACACAGCTTCCATGTTTTCGTTTGTGTAGGAAATCAAACCGATTTTGTGTCATGTTACAAGTTCCTAACCCAGAGTGAATTATTTAGTTTCACTTGCGTGGCGCTGGTAGTTTAGTTTTTAAATCTTGGCGTGTTAATCTAATTTATTAGGTACACTACTTTGGTTTCGTCAGTGTCTACAGGAGAGCTCAGCAGAATATGTCGATAGTCCTTTGTTTGTCTTCAGAATGGGATTTCCACTATTTTTAATATGGGTAGGGACTGTGACTTCTATGAGCTGATGCTAGACGAGTTGCGGATACTTCACTCTCAGCTCCAGGCTGTGTGGGTTTCGGTTACACAGCTTTAAGCTGTGGTGGATGGGCATCATTATTGTGGGCCAGCTGCGGGGATTCAATAAACGTCCAGCATGACCCACGAATACGCCGATCGGTCCGCAGCAGTGGCCAGCCCAGTTACTGCTCGCAATGAGGTTGACCCCTCATCCGTAGTCGAGTGAGAGGCCTCTCAGTTAATCTGAATGTAAGGCCTCACCAGCTAGTCTGACAAACAGGTTCCAAATGCTGTCTGTGGCTGACACTGTCCTTCAGCCAGATGCAGTCGCTTGTCCTGTTTCAGTGGAAACCCATCAGCTTGAATAATCCGGCCACTAACAGAGGATGGAATTATTTGTTGTTGTTAGCTTTAATAGGCGCATTATGTGGTCCCTTAGGGACATGTTTGCCGCGGAGGGGAAGGAAGCCTGTGTGTACTCAATTTGCATATCAGATGGAGTCTTTCTGGGAATGGAGCAGGTCCTTCCGGATGTCACGAAGATTACAGGCTGCAGCCATCCGCAAGTAGTGGCTCACAAAGGTATCAATGATGTGTGTCGCTTTGGCTGAAAGAGATTCTCTCTGCTTTCAAGCGGCTATCGCAAGTGCTAAAGGCTGACAGTCTTGTTTGCAAGGTGAAAGCTTAGCTCAATATTTGCAGCATACCTTGAAGGACTGATTGAAGACCTCGAGTATAGAAAGACTAAATCAGACGCTCAGAATGTTCTGCAACGGTGTAAGCTGTAGATCCCTCTACATACGCCATAGGGTGGTGGGGCTTTGGGTTTCACCGAGTAGGTCAGAAGGCCATTTTATGCAAGCTGCGGCTACACGTACAATGGGGGCTGTTTGTCGTGGACTGGGTGAGGTGGTGGTGGTGTGTTGGGGCTTATGGGCGCTCAACATCGAGGTCATCAGCGCCCTGAAACACATTAAAAGGAACGAATGTGGACAGACCTAAGAAAACTAAAGCACACACTCAAAGAAAGCAGGAAAAGAAGGAAAATGCTACATAAGAAAGTAAAACCTAAGGAAAGGGGAAACATAGCAACAAGAATGTCACAGGAAATTGTTATTGGCTGGCCACTTACATAAAATATGGGCGAGCTTGTCACACAGTGAGCAAATTAAAATCCTCTCCCTAAAATCTTTGTAAAAACATTTGACAGGGCACAGAACTTTAAAACATTAACCACATTCGTCCGAGTGTTGCCTAAAAGAGACGGCAGGTCCGCTGGCAAGTCAACCGCGACCCGCTGGTCAGAAGATATAACGCAATCCAATAAAACGTGGCGCACAGTGACCTGGACGCCGCAAGCACCACACATTGGAGGGTCCTCTCGCCGGAGCGGGAAGCCATGCGTCATAGGGCTGTGGCCTATTCGAAGCCGCGTGAGTAGAACCTCGTCCCGTCGTTGGGGCTGAAAGGAAGTACACCACACACGCGTTGTGGGCTTGACTATACGAAGCTTATTGTCAGTCACTTCGAGCCACTCATCCTCCCAGCGACGCATGACCCGTGAGCTCAACAGTGAGGTGAGTGCGTGCAAGGGGATAGCACACTGAGATACTTGTGGGGCGAGACACGCCTCCTTGGCTGCGAGATCTGCCCTTTCATTCCCAGCAATGCCGACATGCCCCGGAACCCAGCAGAAAGCTACAACCTTCCCCAGTCGCTGTAGTCGGAGGAGGGCATCCTGGATGGTCTGGACAATTTTGTCTGCCGGATCCAAACGTTGCAATGAGTGAAGGGCACTGAGTGAATCGGAACAGACAAGAAATTTAGGAGAGGAAGAATGTCTCATGTGCTCCAGTGCCCGCAAGATCGCAAACAATTCTGCATCAAAGACAGTAAAAGTCTGAGGCAGTCGGACCTTGAGGACACGATATGGTAAAACAACTGAGCAACCAACAGAATCCCCTTGTTACGACCCATCCGTAAAAACAGCTACTTAGTCGTGGTGCTCAGATAAAACGGCAGTAGCGAAATGAGTCGGAGTAGCTGTGTTGAGGATGCACAACACTTGAGATGTTAGGAGGCTCTCCAAAATTCTAACTCGAGCGCAAAGAGAAGTGGAGCCCCACAGGACATGATGGGCATTGAAGTCTCCCAGGAGGAGAAATGGGCGGGGGAGTTGGTCGATAAGATCTGAGAGAGCGTTGAAGGTCATTGCATCCAGAGAGGGTAAATAAAGGGAGCAAACGGTAAGCCTCTGAGGTGAATGAATTTCAAATGCAACTGCTTACAGGTCAGAATCCAGGGGGAGAGCAGAGGAGTGGTGGTCATTATTGACAAACACAGCGACTCCGCCTTTGGCCCTTTCTCCAGTCAGGTCATCTTTGCGATATGACGTGTAACCCCTTAGTACAGGAGCATCAGATGGTTTTAAATGCGTTTCCTGTAAACACAAGCACAGGGGGCGTTGCTGTGCTAGGAGGTTCAGTTCCTCCACATGTGCCCGGAATCCTTTCATGTTCCACTGTATAATGGGAGCCATCTATCAGGGTGGGAGTACCTTCATTCTCACTTTCTGTCGGGGAGGAGAGCCCACAACAGGCGGAGGCTCAGTTTTGGGGAGAGGTGATTGCCCCAGTCTGACATCAACCTCCATCGCCTCAGAAGAGGAGTCGAGAGAGACGTCAGAGAGAATGACATCCACATCAGGAGACTGTATAACTGCAGTCTCCTTGAGTGGGAGAGTCTTCACCTTTGTCTTTGGCTTCGATGTTCTGGCCTGTGGTGGCATTGGAGCCTAAACCTCAGAAGCAGTATGGGGTGTAGCAGCGCTGGGCAGTGCACAAGACTGTACCCGGGAAGGGGCAGGAAGTTCCATGATGTCAGCTACCACGGCCTGGCCAGAAGGCCGGGGGGGGGGGGGGGGGGCAGCAGGCTTCACAGGAAAGGCAGCAGCACACGTACATTGACAAGCGCAGGTGATAGTGCTGACAGTAGCAACCTCCGTTTGTGTAGCGGCATCGGTTTTCAAGACTGGTTGTTTGAGAACGGAAGAAAAGGAAGCAGCGAACGTGGGAGGCTGCATGGACTTGTAGATTTTCTTCGCCTCACCATACGGGATGCGTTTTGTATTTATTAGTTCCTGGATCTTCCGTTTCTCAAGGAAAACTCTGCATTCCCTACTCCACACAGGGTGATCCCCAGAGCAGTTGACACACTTGGGAGGAGAGGGGCAACCATCTCCCTCATGGGCGGCTTTACCACAATTCCCGCAAGTGGCTTCCCCTCTACAGCCGAGAGTAGTGTGTCCAAAGTGTTGACATTTAAAACACCGCATGGGGTTGGGGTAATAAGGCCGTACACTGAGACGTAGGAAACCTGCCTTCACATACTCTGGCAATTTGGTGATGTTAAATGTAAGGATAAATGAGTCAGTATTTATGAGAGCACCATCCACCCGTTTCATAATGTGTTGCACGACGACAATTCCTTCCCGGGACCATTCAGCCTTCAGTTCGTCTTGGGGAATGTCAACGAGATCTCTGCAAGTCACAACACCCTTGCTGTAGTTCAAGGTGTTGTGAAATTCAGTCTCTATCGCAAACTCCCCAAGAAATTGTGCCTTCTGAAGGTTCTGGACTTGCTGGAAGCTAGATGTTTCAACCAACAAGTTGCCATTTCGCAAGCGCTCTACAGATTTTAATGTGCCAGCAATACCTTCTAAGCCCTTCTGTATATAAAATGGCGAAACTTTTTCAAAACTCCCATCTTTTCTTTTAATTATGAAAAACACATTCTGCGAAGCAGCATGCGTTCTGTTACTACTACCTGAATCAGGAGGACTGGCTACACGAGCCCACTTGTTGGATTGGGTGTTAGAACCCACCAGCGGTCCACCCTTCCCCCTGGCAGGAGAAGAATAAAAGTTCGAGGGTTCCATCTCGGTCCCACGAGCAGCTAGGGAACTACAAGTCCACCTAGACAGAGCCCCGCGTGCCTAGGTAAGCCTTATACAACTGGGGTGCGGCAGGTGCCCCAGAGGTTGCCCGCTTGCGACTGTTCCACCCCAACAACCATGCATCTTATAGGCGCGCATTTGCTGAAATTTCTTTTCGAGCAATTAGTTAATGAGCTAACTCGAATGATAAACCGCTCTCAAAACACACTTTGCCTCTGAGCAAAAAATAATCCTGAGTCACTAACGAGCACCAAAACGGGTACGAGGATTAGTGTACACAGTGCTGTAGTAGCAAAACCAAATAGCATATTACCCAAATCCTCCAAAAATAAGCGAAATTGTTTCGGTTCAAAAAAGCAGATAAAAATTCGCTTGACATCTTTCTGAGAGACAATTCCTTCCAGATTAACAGTGTAAGTGCACATAAGTTGTGACATGAACTTAAAGAAATAGTATCGACAGCAATTATGAGATTTATACAAAATGACGTAACTAGCGACGGAGCTGACTACCCATGGTGCGGAAGACAGGTCAGAAAACTCTTGAATAAGCACTGAAAAAAGCATACCTAATTGAAACGAACCATAAATCCCCAATATTGGCGGACTTTTACAGAAGCTCGAAATTTAGTGCAGACTGCAATAAATGATTCTTGTAACAGTTTCCACACAGAAACTTAGTCTCGATACCTCGCAGAAGATCCAAAGAGATTCCGGTCGTATGTAAAGTATGCCAAGACACAGTTAATGCCTTCGCTGCTCGACAGCAATGGATCGATGTTAGTGTTGCTAAAACGGAGTTACCAAACAAAGCCTACCGAAATTCCTTCACCAAGGAAGACAAAATATTTCAGAATTCGAATCAAGAGCAGTTGCCAACATTTGGAACTTCCTATATATCCTCAGAGTATTAAAACAATTTCCAGACTGTACACCAATTAGGTTCCTTTCAGAGTATGCTCATGTAGTCCCTCCATACTTTTATACTGGGTGAGTCACCAACTATTGCCACCTAGAATAACTCCGAAAGTATAATAGTAGCTGAAAAGTTTGTGGGACAAATGTTGCATGGGATAACGGGGACCATAATATGACGTTAGTTTTTTGTTGATAGGTGGAGTCGCGTCAGGGATATGAAGGTAAACTTTGTTTTGCTTTAAATGGGATGCTATAGTTTGGTACTTACTTTCTGATAGCGGCTATCAAGATGAATCAAATTATGTGTAACAGTAAGGTCTTTGAAGGTCAACGGAGTTCAAAGAGCTGGCAAGAGCGTCCATTTACAGAAGGTGTTCGAAGTGAAGACCTTTGGTATCAATACGGTGCTGCAATCTTCTTATTATGGACTGAGTGGTATTCCTTATCACTTAGGCACTTATCGAAGCACGTGCTCTGACAATTCTCTCTCGTATATCCTGCAAATAGTAAATACTTGCCCAATACAGAGTATCCATGTAACTTGCCACTGAGATGTAAGCACCATTCGACGAAACCGCAAAACAACACTAATAGGAACGGTAAGACTGGTATCGCCGAATCGAGCGAATGGGAATGTGATGTATTCCTTGGAATATCAAGTCGATATGGATCTCATTCACGGAGAATGACAACGAGTTTCAGTGAGAGCTAGAGACTCATATGCCGAAAGATATCCTCAACGTGCTCACCCTACACGTCGTGCATTTAAATATGTGTATGATAAATTGAGAAAAAGTGGATCTTTAACGCATCGGAAACATATCCGCCAAAGGAAAGTTACTAACACAGAAACAGAAATTGGTACTCTTGCCTATGTGGTTCGAGATCCTTTTGTTAGTTCGCGTCAAATCGTAAGCGAATCTGGTGTGAGCTAGAGTAGTGTTGTTCTTGCTGTGCATCGCCGTAAATATCATCCTTACCATATCAGTCTCCACCAAGAATTAACTGTTACGGATTGTGTGTGTCACATTAAATTCTGCCGATGAGCTCGACATCAGATTCAAAGGGATGAAACATTTATTAATTTGATTTTATTTACTGACGAGGCTACATTCACGAACCATGGAAGTGTTAATTTACGTAACATGCATTATTGGCAACTGAATATCCATGTTGGCTGCGGCAAGTTGCACACCAAAAACCATGGTCCATGAATGTATGATGTGGGATTGTGGAGGACAGATTTATAGGCCCCTATTTCATCGAAGTAGATCTTAATGGTAGGAGGTACACCACATTCCTGCAGGAAACATTAGGTCTGTTATTGGTAGAAATGCCTTTAGGAACAGGGGAAAGAATGTGGTATCAACACGATGGGTGTCCCGCACATTTTTCGTTGATGGCTAGAATGAGTAACAGAGGTAATTCGCAAATAGTGGGACTGGACGCGGAGGAAATGTGTTGTGGCCGGCTCGTTCACCAGACTTGACGTCTCTGGAGTTTTTATTGTGGGTATCCGTAAAAGACATTGTTTATAAAGACGTTCAAGCTACACCTGAAGATATGCGAGAGAGAATTGTCAGAGCATGTGCTTCGATAAGTGCCGATGTGAACAGGAATACTACTGGATCCATGATAAGAAGATTGCAGCACGGCATTGATACCAATGGTCATCACTTCGAACACCTTCTGTAAAGGACGTTCATGCCAACTTCTTGGCCTTCGTTGAGCTTCAAAGACCTTACTGTGACACATCATTGGATTTGTCTCGATAGCCGCTATCAAAAAATAAGTTGACCTTCATATATGTGACGCGACCCCACATAGCAAACAAAAGACCAACGTCATATAATGGCCTTCGTGGGCAACTTTAGTCCCACAAACGTTTCAGCTACTATCATACTTTCGGAGTTAATCTTGGTGGCAACAGTTAGTGGCCGGCCACTGTGGCCTTGTGGTTCTAGGCGCTTCATTCCAGAACCGCGCTGCTGCTACGGTCGCAGGTCCGAATTCTGCCTCGGGCATGGATATATGTGATGTCCTTTGGTTAGTTTGGTTTAAGTAGTTCTAAGTCTACGGGACTGATGACCTCAGATTTTAAGTCCGATAGTGCTTAGAGCCATTGGAACCAATTGAATAGTTAGTTAGTCACCCAGTATACAACTGCTCGAATGACTGAAAAGTCATTCAAGTAAGGCAACAGGAATAATCCACCAAATTCGAGGACAATATCATTAACGTCGATATGCAGCAGGAATTTGGAGCATACATTGTGTCCGCACGTTATTAATTACTTCGAAGAGAATGGTCTATTGCGACACAGTCGACACCGATGTAGGAAACATCGTTCTTGTGAAACACAGCTAGCTTATACTAAAATGTAGACTTTCACGGCCGGAAATATCATGTCCATTATAATTATCGGGGCTGTTATGCCGTGGTCGGTTGATGAATTCTGTGTCGATTCCCAACGTTTCGTCTCCGACTGCGGGAGACATCTTCAAGGGGGTCCGTAGCTCAATGGAAAGTCCAACACACCCACTGGCTCGTTACTGACTGCCGCTAAATTCCGTGTCCGCGCGCTGCCACGCCGCGGCGCGACGTCACGTGTTTTGAAAACGTCAGTGCAATTGGCCACTGTCCGTCGCCGTCGATCGCCGTCGCCATCTCCCAGTAGTGGGCGGATGGTAAACATCTTCTTTAACACCGGCATCCAATGCCGTTTAATTTGACACCCTCCTCCTTACGGTTGAAATTATTTGGGTGTTTAGCGATTTCGATTGCCTCCCTGTAGAGCCTTTCGTAATATCCGCGTGCGGCCGCTAGTACTTGCGTCTCCTCGAAACGAATATTGTGGTTCCCTGGCATGCTCCGCAACAGCTGATCGTTCAGTATCTCCTCTTCTGCAGTTTCCCTTATGCTCTTCCAAACGTTTAGAAACAGTTCTTTCAGTGGTACCCACATAAACATCACCACAGCTGCATGGGATCCTATACACTCCAGCTTTTTCCACTGGTTTGCGAGCGTCCTTGGCAGGCTTAAGGTATTCCTGTATCTTCCTGGGGGGCTTGCAAACTACGGTAATATTCCGCTTCGTCAAGATCCTCCCTATTCTTTCCGTTACATTTTTAACAAACGGCAGAAAAACCTTAGATTTTGCAGTAGCCTGTACGTCAGTATGATTTCTGCGTGGCTGCCTCAACACACGTTTTATTTCGGCGGACGAATATCCGTTCTTCATTAGTGCATTGTGGAGATGTTCCATCTCAGCGTCGAGCAACTCAGGTTCACAAATATTTCTAGCTCTGTCCGCTAACGTCTTGATAACACCCCGCTTCTGTTGTGGGTGGTGGTTCGAATCCCGGTGGAAATAACGGTCCGTTTGCGTGGCGTTTGCGGTGTACTGAGTGGCCCAAACTATGGAGGAGGAGGTAGACGGCAAGTTACACTACCTCGATGTGCTTGTATTTAGAAACGAAAATGGTAGTTTGGGCCACTTTTCTCTTCCGAATGCGAAAGTATTTTTCTGGTGCCGATTTACACGGGAGAAACGATCTACATAATAAAATAAGGAGAGTTCTCTGACGAAGAGATATAGGTGTTCGTTTTTCCCTCGCGCTGTTTCTAGATGGCATAATACAGGATTACTGCGAATATAGTTCGCTCAACCCTATGCCAGGCACCTAAGCGTGATTTGCTGAGTATCCATGTAGATGTAGATGTAGATGCAGATGTACTGCATCACTCTTTACTAAACACGTTGTATTGTATGTTGCCTGCTTTCAGAGGCATATTTTCGAAAATGTCACCTTGGGCTGTCGATGGTCCACTGTCGCTGGGTGCTGCGATAACAAATCACTGGGCCGCGCGGGATTAGGCGAGCGGTCTCAGGCGCTGCAGTCATGGACTGGGCGGCTGGTCCCGGCAGAGGTTCGAGTCCTCCCTTGGGCATGGGTGTTTATGTTTGTCCGCAGTATAATTTAGGTTAAGTAGTGTGTAAGCTGAAGGACTGATGACCTTAGCAGTTAAGTCCCATAAGATTTCACACACATTTTTTTGAACAAATCACTGGACTATTTTTACTCAGCAGGGCTTGAAGGCTGTGGCAAATAGTCAAGCCTTAAATTTTTGTCAAATTAAGATGAAATTGTTTCACATCAAAATACTGTTCCGGAAATCTGTTTCACAAAATAGAAATGTGAAATGAAACCTGGAACCCTCAGGATGGGCTTCGATGTAATGTTCAGACAAAATTCAGTTATTCTCTTAACGGTGTACATATTCATTTAGCGTCACTTTCGAACACTAATGCATACTATATGCCCGCAAAAAACAAACAGATTTGTTCGCAGAATTCCAAATGTTCACTTAAAGATTAATTTCTCCATCAAATACACAGTCTGCGTACCATTTCACAGTTCATACACCTCACTACTCCTTGTTGACCAATAATGTTTCTCATGGCTGTATTTAAGCTCCATTCTTCTTCTACTGCTCCAGACTCCAAACAGTTGCGTATATTCTTAACATGTTTTTATTAGGTCACTCTCTTGACTGTTTGTTCCGCATAGATTTTCTAGTCGACTTTAACTCCCCGATGAGATAGAGCCTTAAGACTTTCAACATAGGACTAGATGGCAAAGTAATATTAAAACGCTTTCTTGTCGGGTGTGTGGTGGAGGGTACTTTGTTTACCACTGTCATTTCCGAATTAGTTAGAGTCTTAAAACTTTCATCATATCTCACAACTAGACGGCAATGCAGTACTAACTGGCCTTTTTTCTGGTATGCGGCGGAAGGTACTTTGTTAACCACTATCATCTCCCGATGAGTTAGAAACGTGAAAGTTTCGAAAGAACTCAATAATGGATATGTTTGCAATATTAACTCGATGTAGCGTGTGGTGTGTAGCGAAGGGTACTTTGAGCATCACAGCTATTTCCTCCTTTTCCTGTTATATGTGATACTATTTCGTTGTGAGGCGGCTAGCAAGTCCCCACGTGAGCTAGATTCTCTCTGAGTTTTATTTCAATGTCTTCTCGTGAGTGAGAGGAAGCAATGTATTGGTTGTCTCAAGTGAAGAGAAACTGAAATAATTATGAAATTTACGTAATGTCTCTGTCGTAATTTCATCGAAATGTTTGAAATCCATTTCAAAATTTGACTCACATAAGATTAAAAAGTAGAAAATAATGTTTAAATAAAATATTTTTAATAAAACAAGTTTTCAAAACGGACTAAAGAGTATAAAATAATTTCTCTTAGCCGCACAAAAAATCATGACCCCATACAGATAACCCAACAGTTAATGATCTTGAATTTTAATACCTTGGAAAATTGTCGTAGAATTTAAAATGAAAGTCGTGTGGCGAGTGGACTACGTAGTTGATGCATGAGTAGTTCATCTCCTTTCTGTTATCTACTGGTTGCGCCGCACGTTTTTCGTTTTAAATTCTGCAAGTATTTTCACGTTGTTGCGATCTTCTGTCCGAGGCCTCCTCTAATGGAGCTCTCCATGCTGCTCTGTCCTGTTGAAGCCTCTTCATCTCCGAATAACTACTGAAACTTACATCATTCTGAATCTGCTTACTTTATTCATGTCTCTACAATTTTTACCCACCAAACTTCCCTAAAATACTAAATTGGTGATCCACTGTTGTGCCATAATGTCTCAACAGATCCATTCTTCTAGTCGAGTTGTAAAACCATTTTATTTTCTCTTCTGTTCTATTCAGTGCCTTCTCATTAGTTAAATGATTTACTAACCTAATCTTCAGGATTCTTCAGCAGCACCACATTTCAAAATCTATTCTCTTCGTGTCTAAACTGTTTAACACACGTGTTTCACTTTCATAAGTGGCTACACTCCAGACAAATAACTTTAGAAAAGACTTTCTAACACTTGAAAGTATATTCGATGTTGACAAACTTCTTTGTTTCAGAAACAGTTTTCTAATCATCGCCGGTCTTCATTTTTATAGCCTTCCTACTTCCACCTTCACAAGTTATTTTCCTGTTCATATTGCAAAACTCGTCTGCTACTTTCAGAGTTTCGTTTCCTAATCTAATTCCTCAAGGATCACCTGATGTAGTTCGCGTGCATTCCATTAACTTTTTTTTTTTTTTTTTTTTTTTACTTCTGTTAAAGTTCATCTTATATTCTCGTTTCAGGACACGGTCATTCCGTTCAATTGATCTTCCAAGTCCTTAGCTGCCTCCAACAGAATTATAGTGCCATTGCCAACCTCAAAGTTATTATTTCTTCTCCGTGAACTTTAATTCCCACTCCAATTTCGTTTTGTTTCCTTTACTGCTAGCACAAAGTACAGATTGTATACTATTGGGGGTAGGCTACAAAGCTCGCCTACTCCCTCCCCAACCCCTAGACCCTCATGACTACCGTTTGGTTTTTGTACGAGCTATAAACAGTATTTCGTTACCTGTATTTTACCCCTTCTACCTTCATAATTTTAGAATATTCCAGTAAACATTGTCGAAAACTTTCTCTAAGTCTGCAAGTGCTGCAAACATAGCTTTGCCTTTCCTTAACCAATATTGTAAGATAATAGTAAGGTCAGTATAACCTCGTGTGCTCATACATTTCTCCAGAATCCAAACAGATTTTTCCTAAGGCCGACTTCTACCAGTTCCTCCATTCCTCTGTAAGGAATTCGTGTTTGTATTTTGCAGCTATGACTTATGAAACCGATATTTCGGTAACAATCACAACACTCAGCACCAGCTTTGTTTGGAATTTGAATTATTACTGGTACATTGTTCCTGATGTATTACGGTATTTCGTCTGTCTCATATCTTGTTCACCAGATGGTTGGCTCTCCCAAGGCTATAAGTATTTCTGACGGAATGTCGTCTACTCTCGCGGCCTTTTTATGACTTAGATCTGTCAGCACTCTGTGAAATTTTTCTGGCAGTATCAAGTCTACCATGTCGTGTTTTTCTATGTCCTTTTTCATTTCTATAATATTCCCTTCATTTTCAATACCTTTGTACAGTCTCTGTATATACTCCACCCAACTTCCAGCTTTTCCTTACTTGCTCAGGTCTGGTTTTCCATCTGAGCTCTTCACATTCATGCAGCTGCTTCTCTTTTGTTCAGTTTTCCTTTAAGTGACATCCACCGTTGCACTAGCGATATACAGTATGTTTCTAATTCCTTACATTTGTCCTCTAGCCTCTCCGCCTTAGCCATTTTACGCTTCCTGTCAGTCCAGTGCTTCAGACGTTTGTATTTACTTTCACCTGCTTCCTATGCAGCATTTTTATATTTTTTCCTTTCATCAATTGATTTCAGTAGTTCCTCTGTTGTAAAAGGATTTCTAATAATCCTTGTCTTTTTACCTACTTGACCATCTGATGCCTTATCTATTTCATTTCACCCAGCTATGCATTCGTCTTTTACTGTATTCCTTTCCCCTACCCTAAGCAAATGTTCTCAAATACTCCCTTTGAAACTCTCAACATCCTCTGATCGTCTCAAGTAATCCATCTCTCAAATCTTTAATTTCCTACCTTCTTGCAATTTCATGTTTTAATCTACATTTCGTAACCAATAAATTGCGGCCAGAGACTACATCTACCAATGAAAATATCTTTGAATTTACAATCTGGTTCCCAAATCTTAGTCTTAGCACCGTATAATCAATCTGAAACCTTCCCGTGTCTCCGGGTCTCTTCTACGTATACAACTTTCTTTCGTGATTCTTAAATGTTAGCGGTGGTTAAATTATGCTGTGCTCAAAGTTCAACCAAGCGTTTACCTCTTTCATTACTTTCCCCCAAGTCCATAATCACCTGCAATATTTCCTTCTCTCTCTTTTCCTACTATCGAATTCCATACTGTTATCATAATTAAATTTTGTCTCTCTTAACTATCCGAATTTCTTTTATCTCATCATACATTTCTTCAATCTTTTCATCATCTACAGAGCTTATTGCCATATTAACTTGCACTACTGGGGTGGTTGTGGATTTAGTGTCGATCCTGTTTACGATAATGCGTCCCCTATGCTTCTCATAGTAACTTACCAGCGTTCCTATTATCTTATTCATTTATAATCCTCTATTCACCTGACCAGAGCCCTGCCCATCCTGCCACAGAAGTTCACTAATTCCGACTACATCTAATTCAAATCTAGCCATTCTCCTTTTAAACTTTCTACTCGATTAAGGTATCTCACATTCCACCCTCCGGTCTATAGAATGCCAGTTTTCTTTCTCCTGATGACGACATTTTTCTGAGTAGTTCTCGTCCGTAGATCCAAATAGGGACTTTTTTTACCTCCAGAACATTGTAACCGAGAGGATGCCTTCATTATTCAAACATACTGGAGAGATACATGCTCTAGGGAAGAAAATTACTGCTTTATTTTACCCTTGCTTTCAGCCGCAGCAGCACCAACACAGCAGGGCCTTTTCGGTTGATGCTATAAGGGCAGATCAGTCAATCTTCCAGACTGCTACCTCTGTAACTACTGAAAAGGCTGCTGCTCCTCTTCAGGAGCAACACTCTGTCAACCCTCTCAACAGATATCCTTCCGTTGTGGTTGCACCTACGGTACAGTTATCTGTATTGCTGAAGCACGCAAGCCACCCCACTAACGGAAAGGTCAACGGTTCATCGGAAGAGTATGTTCATAGCTATTAACAATTCACAAGCACAAACTTTCAGGACCATATGTGTGGGTTTCGGAATGTGCATGGAGCTAGGAGAAATTAGTAATTTTCAGTCCGTTATAAAAAAACGTATTACTGTATATTAAAAAGGCTTCTCATAAGCCCTCCCATTTTTCTTCAACGGAAATTTTAAATTATTTTTCCATCTTTCATTCCTATTCTCTGTTTTATTGATACACCTTCACTTCTGTCAAATACTGTAGATATTTAATAATCTGACGAAACGACCGTTAACCCATTCTATCACGACGCCACTGCACCACATGTCAGCACTTTTCTCTGTTCTGCCGTACTTTCCAAAAACAGACTCGAACTATTCCTTCTTTCGCTTATATATCTTAACCTTTCCTCTCCACAAAAAACGACTGTTCAGATACGCCCCCAAAGAACATTTTTCTTAGTGCTGTATTTCACCGTTCCCACAATAAGGAAGGTCTATCGTATTTTATCTTCTCGCCAAAGGATAAATTTAAGAATGAATCAGGCAGTTAAAATGGTTCAAATGGCTATGAGCACTATAGGACTTAACTGCTGTGGTCAACAGTCCCCTAGAACTTAGAACTACTTAAACTTAATGAATTAAAGGACATCACACACATCCATGCCCGAGGCAGGATTCGAACCTGCGACCGTGGCGGTCACGCGGTTCCAGACTGAAGCTCCTAGAACCCCACGGCCACACCGGCCGGCAATCAGGCACTCGAATGGAATATAATCGGGTACAAATGATTATCAGCAACAGTGTTGCGCCATTGACGATAACACTATAGGCTAGTTACAGCTATGTGATGACTAAGGGAAATACAAAATCGCACTCAATAATGTGATTATATCTGATAACACTCTGCGATATCTACCGACTGCAGGTTGTCTCCCTCTTTATTTGCAGGAGAAAAACCAGGAAGGTAAAAATAAGCGAAGTTGTCTTGACGTAAAAAACCTTAAGCTGACGTCCCCCATTTTATTGAGCCGAGTCATTACCTTCAGGTGTTTGAATTTTCCAGACTTGTGGAAGTTATTTGCTCAAAAGTGCCCTGGGTGTAGGACTCGTTTTGATCGTCCTTTGTTGGAAAGTATTTCGTCGTATGTATGAAATACAGATGTCCCAGAAGAAAAAGAATGAAAACTGAATGAATAAATTGGTAAAGCCTGCTGTACTAAACTTCATTGGTTTAACCATAAATAATGGGGGATTATTCTGACAACAGATAGCACTGATCTTCTGGATTTCAAACGTTCGGAACTTCAATCTCGCGAGACTTCTCTGCTCTCTTCCTATATAGTTCATTTTAAGTGGACGGATGTTTTTCCTCCTTATTCAGAGTTGCACCTTTGTTGTTGTTAATCTATAAATCTGGTTTAGGACAATCAGCTCTACACTTGTCACGCACTAAACGTGTGTCAGTTCTAGGGTACCCAAAGTTTATGTTTTAGTTCGTCAGAAAAATCAGTCGATTTTGTTCGTATGAGAAGGTTTGGAGGGTTTTTCTCTGAATGTATCAGTTGTAACTTCTCGTAAATATAACTGTTTGATATTATGAATGCTACACTGTGATTTTCGGTCTGTGGACTTGCCAGTGACTAAAGCGAATTACACTGCACCCATTCGGTTCCACTTTTTGAGGATGTTTGAGAGAGGACAATGAGACCAGTTGCGCAGGAAAGCTGCCCGTCTGGCGTAATCCCACAGGAGACACCTGGTGGTTGTCCCCAGAGGCGTGGCACACTGACAGGAGGCTCACCAGTCTGAGGTAGCGGACTGAGAGTTCACCCTCACTCTCTGATGACCAACCGCCTCCACAGCTACCCTCGACCTAACTCTCCATCACCAGCTGGTGGCAAGTCTCAATTACTCTTTCCTCTACAAGGGATGTGGCATTCCTATATCCCGAAACACAGCACTCACTGCGACAGGGTACGCCAGGCCTGTCCCAGAACACACCTCCCCCACACACAAACCTTCCAGCTGTTCAGCAGCAAGTAGTGTGCATATTCAGTCTGGGCCCCATAATGGGATCACTGCTACCTGAAGAAATACAGGTAAACATCAAACCTCTGAGAACGTGTCTTAGATCAGAAACTCACTGTTTGTGTCTTGTAGCCTACCTACCAAGCAGCTGTGACTCAGATTTCACCTCGATAATGATAAACACACTAAGATACTTACAATACTGTTATAATAATTACTATGTAATATGAATCCTGAACCAGAAGACAGACTTCTGCAGCTCGTGTGGCGGTATGAAACGGAACATCTTTTCTATGAACAAGCATGATCTGTCTCGAACTGAGGAAAGTTTCTCTTACGACAATGGTTATCGTAGGAACAGCTAAGGCAGCACACATGAATTAAGTCACGTATACTCGTATTTTGGGAAAATAACATCAGGAAGTAGCAACTGAGAAGAAAGTTGCTACAAAGGTTATCTGGTATCTCATTACGAACTACATGTTGGGACACTTCTCAGGCAAACGAAAGGACACTATCTGCAGCTTGAGGCAATCATGCCACTGAACCTATTGAGAAGCCGTATTGAACTATTTTTGTACATACAGCAAGTGTTGGTTGAAAGTGTATGCTCAGTGTATGTATTGGTGTTGTCTGATCCTCCTGAGGATTTGATAAACATTAGAAAAACTAAATGAAAAAGCATAAATGCTACGACTCCAAAAAATAAATTGTATTTTTCACCAGACGAAGTGTTCAGAGCATACCCATTTTAATGGACGTTAGGTCGTCATGCCTGTAAATAGCGACTTACATGTTACTCTTGAAAATTTTCTGTTGCCTATCTTATGCAAATAGGTAACTGTAGAGGAGAAAAGCTAACATAATATTACTGTCCTTCTCCTTTACTGAAAATCATGTGAAATCACTAACTTAGTCAAACAATAAAAAACTAGTGATAAAATCAAATATTTAGACCAAAAATTCAATATTTTTATCAGTACAGAAATTTTTTATATAAAAGAGGTCACTTGTTCGAAATAGATTGAAATTCCAACGACTTACAGAAGAAGAGAAATTGACCAATCCTACCAAATGAAGTAAGGAACAAAAGTCATTTTACATGATATTTTGAAAAACAAATGCTTCCTGCTGTAAGACAAAATTACTTCATATAACATAACATTATTTTCGTTCCTTTTTCATACAACCAACGGTTTTTTGTCTTGCACTGTTTTTAATAGTCATCTTTACTTCTAAATTAATCCTTTCTGACTGTGATTTCCAAGATATATCGGCTCATTCATTTTTCCTTATCAGGCACGTCGAACTTAATGTATGAGACTTTCTTGGTTATCTCTCCTTCTGGGAAACTATACCCAGCAATACTAACTTGAAAATTGAAGACTGCATTTTCTTCTTCCTTGAATTCATCCATTATGTACTGAATTCAACTATTTTCAACTGCAAGATCTAAGAAGTGGAAAACTCTTCTGAGTCGATGTTTCGGTCCTGCTTCAAATTCTGTAATAACTGATCAGTCTATTAATCAAATCGATTCCCTCCCACCATAATTTTTTTGTAAACAGCAGCTGTTCTTCGTCGAGGCACAGTTATGTACTGCTTAACATATTTAACCATCTCCAACACATGCCCTCTGCATGTGTTCCTAATTTGGCGGAAGAAAGCAAAACTGGTTTTTGGACAAACCATTTAACATTGCATATTGCGCCGTCCTGACGCACAGATTTTTCTGTTGACCCTCTTCCAAGTCTGCCCCAAGATTTGACATCCAGCAGATGCACATGTACTAGACTCTTTGACTTTATTATTGTTACATTGTTTGCTACTTTTTTGTCCAAATGGGCCAAATCTGTGAAATGTCAGTAATAAAATATATGAGCTTCTTCACCAAGAGATGCACGCAGTCTGTGTCTGTCCTGCCCTTACGTTTCTCACCATCTCCTGGAAATTTATACGTCAAAATCAAGTACTAGTCCAAAAGGTACAGATAATCCTGTACCTTCCAGACTTGGTGCTGGTCTGAAGAGTCTAGTAAGCAATGTTTAACAGTAGAAAGTCATTTAAATGTGAAATTACAAACATTTCTTGTACAGTAGTTTGAAGCATTTTATTCAACTTCACAAAACATTCGAAGATCATTGTTAAAAGCTCACTTACATGTTACATGTTTCCAAATATGTGTCCTGGAATGTGTTGCTTTGTCACTGCCAGCCTCCAAACTGGCATTGATGTCAATTTGATCATCATTCTATTCTTCCGCACGTGTCTACACGCTCATCTAAAGTTTCTGTGTCTGCAGTTTCTACCTCCTCATTTTCACGGAACTAAAAATCTGACACATCACAAAACTCTCAATTTTAAAGTATTTCCCATATTTCCTTCTCAATGAGCACCTTAGTACCTATGGATAAGAGAACAGTCGTAGCTGAAATGATAATGGTATAAATAGCTTATAAAAAAGGCAACTGTCTTTTACGAGCGTAAAATAACCCGAAGATTAGAGGAAACATGAAGTAAACGTTTTAAGCCATTACGTCCCCATATACATTAGGATGGGCACTGAAATTTTTGATTGAAAGTTAGGAAAATAAACATTCTGTGAACACATGTACTGTTGTTCATCATAGTCTTTGTACATTTGTTTAATGTAATTTCACATAAAATGGAAAATTTTAACTCATAGCAATGAATCTAAACATAAAAATGGATTAACAGTATTGTTTGGTTTCCACAAAGAACGCCCACAGCAACTACAGCAAAATGAAGTAGGACAACGTCATATTGTGTAGCAACACCGAAGTGACCATTTGGTTGTGCAGTGGGTTGGTTTCCTATAGGAGTTATATCTACAATGCTGGACTGAATAATACCTGTGCCGATTTAAATGAGCATTAGATTTCAGAAAGTGATAACAGAAACGAGTTAAGATAGTGATAAAGCAAATTCAAGATTTAATTTCATAATATTGCCCTGGATTTACAGCAGACTGCAAAGCGGAGACGAGATATTCAAGGACTAAAAGATGGGTCCCAGTAATAGTCGCATCATCCGCAATGTTGTCATGGTCATACTTCCCCACACATTCTTCATATACTTTAGGTTTTATCCACCCCAAATATTTTGAACCGTAACTGTGTATGCTTTTCTCGTATGAACAAAGAATGTAGTATGACACCAAAGTCTAGTGTGGAAAACTACATGCTTTGAGTAAGTCGTTTATCTTGTATTCAGTTGCGTTTTCTTTTCAGGTATTCACTTTCATTGATGAGAGGCATTTGTGTTGTATAATTCCTGAATCAATGTTAGATTTTGATTTGTATCACATATTCATTTCAAATGAACCTTAATTTTTTATCTATAAATGTTTGTGAATAATTCTTACGCAGGGCCTACATTTCAACGCCATTGTCGTTAGAATGAGTTTATGTTGTGCCACTAGTGTGATACACTATATTTGCTGTCGTCTTATATTTTAGCTACCAAATGCTCCCCACCTATTACTCGCCCCTTACAATAATGTTGCCACTGAAATACCTAGACAGATATATTTCTGTAATCCTTCGATGTATTTATTACAGTATGACTTAAATTGGAAAAATGAAATTTCATTTTTGTATACATATAATACATGCATACATGCCTTGAACCTAACAAATCGTTTTGTACAGTACTTGGTTAACATAATACTTGTAGATACCGGTTTTTCATGGGTGGTATTAAATCATATTTGTAAGGGCTCTTAGCTCTGTCATATTATGCAGTTTAACTGTCTCCATAATACAAATGATGCTCGAAACATCTTTCTCATTCATGCAAAAAATATTTGATGATTATTTTATACATGACTTCCAATGTAGGCTATCTATGTTTAAATTCATGTCTGTTTTGGTGGAATTGTCTTTTAGAGCATGGACATGAATGAGTACAGATAAGAGAATAATGTTTTCAAGTCATGGATGAATGAGTGTCGGTCAGCAAGAGTGTAGTATGAGTGTAAATGGGTGACGTTACCAAAGAAAAACTGTTGTAAAATTTCCTTAATGAATAGAACATGTAAGCTGATTTCCCACATTTTATTTTTCATACGCCCTGACGTAACGTTTTATGTGTATAAAATAGAATTTCGAATCGTTATATGATATGGCGCTAAAACTGAATGAGTGAATTTTGAGTAGTTTAAAACGTTGCCTTGGCAAAATACCACTTTCCCTGTTTTGCTGGCCAGCTCCTACTGAGATTCGGAGATGTTTAATCAGTCACACAATGAATTGCAACTCATCTGTACAAATTTTTCACAGTGCAGCGAGATTTGGCGTTAAAAGGCTATGGCAGCGGACGACCGATTTGAGTGCCTTATCTAACAGCATGACATCGCATGCAGTTCCTCTCCTATCTTGTGACCATATCGGTTGAATCCTAGACGATTGGGATACTGGGTCAGAAGTGTCCAGGTGCAGCGGGCAGGAGCTGGCGGAAGGATTCGATTGCAGTGCAGACCACACGAAGTCATGGACTCCATTTGTCAACAAGGCACTGGGCAAACTGGTGATGGCTTTGTAGCGGTGTGGGCTATGTTTGCATGGAATGCACTGGTTGCTCTCTGTGTTCGGCTACTTCTATGTCTACATGGTTACTCTGCAAACCACATTTAAGTGCCTGACACCTTCGCACTTCTCTATTATTGCAATATCCTATAGCGCCCAGAAAGAATGAACACCTATATCTTTCCATACGATCTCTGATTTCCCTTATTTTATCGTGGTGATAGTTCCTCCCTATATAGTTCTGTATCAAAAAAGTATTTTCACATTCAGAGTTGAAAGTTGGTGACTGGAATTTCGTGAGATGATCCGTCGCAACGAAAAAGGCTTTTCTTTCAATGATTGCCAGCTCTAATCCTGTATAATTTCTGTGATACTCCCATATTTCGCGACAACACGAAACGTGCTGCCTTTCATTGAACTTTTTCGATGTACTCCGTCAGTCCTATCTGGTAAGGATCCCACACCTCGAAGCAGTTTCTAAAAGAGGACGGACCGGCGTAGTGTAGGCAGTCTCCTTGTCTCCTTAGTAGATCTGTTACATTTTCTAAGTGTCCTGCCAATAACACCCACTCTTTGGTTAGCTTCCCCCAAAACATTCTCTATTTTTTCCTTCCAATTTAACATGTTTGTAACTGTAATACTAAGGTATTTAGTTAAATTTATGGCTTTTAGATTAGATTGATTTACGTGTAACTGACGTTTAACGAGTTCCTTTTAGCACTCATGGATGACTTCATAGATTTCGTTATTTAGGGTCAACTGCCACTTTTCGCACCATTCAGATATTTTTTCTGCATCGTTTTGCAATTTGTTTTGATATTCTGATGACTTTATTAGTCGATAAAGGGCAGTGTCATCTGCAAACAACTGAAGACGGCTGCTCAGATTGTCTCCCAAATCGTTTATATAGATAAGGAACAGCAAAGAGCCTGTAACACTACCTCGGGGAACCGCAGGAATCACTTCTGTTTTAGTCGAAGACTTTCCGTCAATTATTAATAACTGTGACCTCTCTGACAGCAAATCACAAATCCAGTCACATAACAGACGATATTTCATAAGCACGCAATTTCACTATAAGCCACTTGTGTGGTACCGTGTCAAAAGCCTTCCGGAAATCCAGAAACACGGAATCGATCTGAAATCCCTTGTCAATAGCATTCAACACTTCATGTGAACAAAGAGCTAGTTGTGTTTCACAGTAACGATGTTTCCATAACGCATGTTGGCTGTGTGGCAATAGACCGTTTTCTTCGAGGTAATTCATAATGTTCGAACACAACATATGTTCCAAAATCCTGTTGCATATCGACGTTAACGATATGGGACTAAAATTTAGTGGATTACTCATACTAACCTTCTTGAATATTGGTGTGACCTGTGCAACTTTCCAGTCTTTGGGAACCGATCTTTCGTCGAGCAAACGGTTGTATATGTTTGCTAAGCGTTCTCCGAAAGGAACATAATTGGTATACAGTGTAGACCAGAAAACTTGCTTTTATTAAGTGATTTAAGTTGCTTCACTAATCCGAGGATATTTTACTGCTACGTTACTCATATTGGCAGCTGTTCTCAATTCGAATTCTGGAATATTTATTTCGTCTTCTTTTGTGAATGCATTTCGGAAGGCTGTGTTTAATAACTCTGCTTTGGCAACACTGTATTCAATAGTATCGCCGGCCTGTGTGGAAGAGCGGTTCTAGGCGCTTTAGTCTGTAACCGCGCGACCGCTACGGTCGCAGGTTCAAATGCTGCCTCGGGCATGGATGTATGTGATGTCCCTAGGTTAGTTAGGTTTAAGTAGTTTTAAGTTCTAGGGGACTGATGACTTCAGATGTTAAGTCCCATAGTGCTCAGAGCCATTTTTTTTCAATAGTATCTCCACTGCTATCGCTCAGAGAAGGCACTGATTGTTTATTGCCGCTAAAATACTTCACATATGACCAGAATCTCTTTGGAGTTTCTGCCAGTTTTCTAGACAGAGTTCCATTTTGTAAACTGCTGTAAGCATCAGGCATTGAAGTCCGCGTTAAATTTCGAGCTTCTGTTCAAATGGTTCAAATGGCTCTGAGCACTATGGGACTCAACTTCGAGCTTCTGTGAAAGATCGCCAATGTTGGGGATTTTGCGTCTGTTTAAATTTGGCATGTTTGTTTCGTTGTTTCTGCAACAGAATTCTACCCATCTTGTGTACCAAGCACGAACAGCTCCGTCGTTTGTTAATTTATTTGCTATAAATCTCCCAATTGCTTCGATATTATTTCCTTGAATTGAAACTCATCTGGTCTACACTTATTTTATTAATTTAGAATGAGTGGAGATTGTCGCTCAGGAAGGCGTCAAGTGAATTTTTATCTGCTTTTTGAATAGGTATATTTTTCGCTTATTTTGCGAGGATTTGGGAATATTCAATGTCGCTACGACAACCGTGTGTTCACTAGTCTCTTCATCGTTTTTGATGCTCGTTATTAACTCAGGATTATTTGTTGCTAAGAGGTCAAGTGTGTATTCACAACCGTTTACTATTCGCGTGGGCTCATGATCTAACTGCTCGAAATAATTTTCAGAGAATGCGTTTAGCACAATTTCGGATGATATTTTATGCGTACCTCCGGAATTAAACATGTATTTTCAACATATCGAGGGTAAATTAAAGTCACCATCAACTCTTATGGTGTGAGTTGGGTACGTGTTTGAAATCAAATTGTTCCTTTATCAAATGGTTCCTTTATCCTGTATTTATGTTCTTCCTGTGTTCAGCCTGCACCCTTTGTGACTCAAGCCCTTCTTGTGTTTTTCCGAGACCCTCTAACCTAAAAAAACCTCCCAGTCCACAACACACAGATCCTGCTACACGTGTAGCCGCCTCCTGCGTATAATGGACACCTGACCTATTCAGCAGAACCCGAAACCTAACCACCCTTTGGCGCAAGTCGAGGAATATGCAGCCTACATGCTCGCAGAACCGTCTGAGCCTCTGATTCAGATCCTCCACTCGGCTCTGTACCAGAGGTTCGTAATCGGCCCTGTCGACTGTGCTGCAAATGGGCAGCTCTGCTTTCATTCTGCATTCAAGACCGGCAGCCTTTAACACTTCTGTTAGCCGCTCGAAACCTGAGAGAATCTCTTCTGATCCAAAGTTACATATCATTGGTTCCGACGTGAGCAACCACCTGCAGTTGGCTGCACCCTGTGCTGTTCATGTCATCCGTGAGGAACCTTTCCATATCTGGAATGACTCCACTCGGCATGCACAAGGAGTGCACATTGGTTTTCTTACCCTTCTAATCAGCCAAGTCCCTAAGGGGCCCCATAACGCGCCTAACGTTGGAGCTCTCAACTACCAATAATCCCACCCTCTGCAACTGACCGGATCTTGTAGGCTGGGTGGTTTCCTCTGAAACACGACAGGCGACTGCATCTGGTTCAGAGACAGTGTCAGCCACAGACACACCGGGGTGGCCGTACGTGCAGCCTCCTGGGAAGTATTTCGCCACCTGTTTCTCCCAAGTGCGACCTCCCACACGACCACAGGTGAGGGGTCAGCCGCAGTGCGAGCAGTAACTGCGTTGGCCACTGGTGAGGACCGATCAGAGGACTGACGTACTGGACGTCCGTTGGATCCCCTAGACCGGCCCACAAAAGTGGTGGTCATCCACTGCAGCCTCAAGCTGTGTAACCGAAGACGTCACATCCTGAAGCTGAGAGCGAAGTGTCACCAACTCGGCTCACATCCACACAAAAGAAACGGACATTCGGCACGTGCTGCTCAACTCTACTGTAGACCCTGACGAAAACGCACGAACTGTGCCTATTAGTACACAGATACTCATAAACCTAACTACCGGAGCACTCAGGTGAAACTAAATAATTTGGCCCTGATTAGGAACGTTTAATGTGTCACCAAATCGGTTTACTCTCTGACGCAAACGAAAACCCGACAACTGTGGCTATTAGATATTAGATTTACACGCAGAAACTAAACAATTAAAGCACACACATGAGATAATAAAATTGTTTCTTTGTTAGGAACTCGTAAATGTCACAAAAGTGGCTACTTTCCTGTTGCCGAATCTGTCTCGATCGGCTACTACTACCTGACTGGCTTGCTAACGCCAGCATCCGGTCACACTAGTTTTCAAAACAAGCAAACAAACGACCATCTACTCGCGCTACGGATATCTAGTGGATACCCTGACGGAAACGCACGAACTGCGTCTAGTACTACGCAGATATTCAAAACCCTAACTACCGAAACACTCTGGTGAAACTAATTAATTTGGCCCTGATTAGGAACTTTTAATGTGTCACAAAGTCGGTTTACTTTCCGATGCAAACGAAAATAGGAAAACTGAGATAGTAGCTATTAGATTTACACGCAGAAACTATTAAAGCACACAAATGATATAATAAAATTCGCTCCTAGTTACGAAATCGTAAATGTCACAAAAGCGGTTACTTCCCTATTGCTGAGTGTCTCGACTGGCTACTGCTGCCTGATTGCCGGATTAAGGCCAGCAACTGGTCACAATAGTTTTCAAAACAAGCAAACGACTATCTACTGGCGCTACGGAAACCTACAGTAGACCCTGACGGAAACGCATGAACTGTGTCTAGTAATAAGCATATATTCAAAAATCTAATTACCGAAGCACTCAGGTGAAACTAAATAATTTTCCCCTGATTGGTATTTGTAATATGTAACAGATCGTTTTACTTTCCGACGCAAACGAAAACGCGACAACTGTGGCTATTAGATATTAAATATACACGCAGAAAGTCTAGAAACTAAACTATTAAAACACACAGATGATACAATAAAATTCGCTCCTGGTTAGGATCTCGTAAATGTCACAAAAGCGGTTGTTTCCCTGTTGCTGCGTCTGTATCGGTCGGCTACTACTGCCTGACTTGAAGACCATTAGCAGCCATTCATGGCGTCATGTTTCCATACAACGCTGGAAATTTTATAGATGAGAATATGCCTTGGCACCAGGCCATATTTGTTAGTGACAGGTTTGAAAAACGTTCTGGAAAATTCGAGCGAATGGTTTGGACACCAAAATCGCGCGACATGGATTCCACTGAACATTTATGGGACATAATCAAGAGGTCAGTTGGTGCACAAGATCCTGCATCGGCCACACTTTAGCCGTTACGGACGGCTATGGACACCGCATGGCTCAGTATTTCTACAGGGGACTTCCAACGACTTATTGTACATGTCGCACTGCTTTGTGTCACTACCTCGGGCAAAAGAAGGGCCGACACGATATTAGGAGATGTCGATGACTTTTGTCACCACAGTGTATTTTATTACGTTTACTTCAATTCATTTCTAACTCATACACCTGCTGATAAATAAATAGTTGATGCTGATTATGGGAAATAGCGTTAATAGCAAATATTAGGTCTCCCGTAACACTTTCTTCTTCTCCTTCCTCTGCAACCGTACTCCAGCCCCGTATCTATTAGATTGTCAGCAACCTTTAGGTACTGACCGACCTGTTCAGTAATCTTACATTCTTGCTCTATCTCTTCACTCTCTGCTTACCACGTCGGCATGTTATCCTGAAGTATTATTGTCGGTGTTGGTCATCTGTCGAGCCTGGTGAGAAAAGCAATATCACAGAATTGTTCAGAGTAACAAATTAGCTGTCTTACTTTCAGCCGGCAGCTGGTGGCCGAGCGGTTCTAGGCGCTTCAGTCGGGAACTGCGCGACTGCTGCGGTCGCAGGTTCGAATCCTACATCTGGCATGGATGTGTGTGATGTCCTTAGGTTAGTTAGTTTTAAGTAGTTCTAAGTTCTAGGGGACTGATGACCTGAGTCGTTAAGTCCCATAGTGCTCCGAGCCATTTGAACCATTTGTATTACTTTCCTGGTTCCTACTGTTGTTAATATTACCCTATACTCGTCTGACCAGTGTACACCACTTGGGTCTCAACATTTCTCTTGTCAGATTTTCTAGCTTCCCTAACACGTTCAACGTTGTAACATTCCTCACCCCGACTTGTGGCACATTATACTTTCTTTGCTTATACAATCTTTTACTCATTGTTACACTCCCCTAAATAGATCCGAATAGGGTAATAGCTCGGAATCTGTTGCCAATGATGAGACCACCATGACAATTTCTCAGTTATTGGGCACATATTCACGTTACACGTCTTTGGTGCCGTGGTTTCCATCGGCTTCTGCATAACGCCATTGATCACTGCTGATTCGTTCGCCTTCTACAGGCAGTTTCCCACCACAAAGATACGAGAGTACTATGAACCTCAGTCCGTTCCTAGCCCCCCAATTTGGGCAAAGCTGTTGGCAGAATGAGAATGAAATGCCGGAAGTCTTCGGTGGCCATTGCTGGTGATTTTTATTCAAACTCCAAGCAGTGGTGGGGTTCTAACACGGGATCGATTTAGTTTTGGTTACTAAGGAACGACGCATACCACTGGAACATGGAGACCAATAACTTAAGTAAGTTAAATGATGAACGGCGAAGTGAGCCTTACCCATGGCAGAATATTGTTATTTTTCAATCTCACACCTCTAGTAAAAACACAATTCCATTGAAGTATTTTCCTCCAATTGTCAGCTTCCTAAAAGGGAGTGGAGTTGGAGGCCAGTCGTAGGTACGGACCTTTCGTGTCTCGTGGGAAGGGACACAGTTGTGTTTTGTTTAGACAACTTTCCGTTGCCTCCTAAGGGCGATGTGCTTACTTCTCGGTGCCGCTGCACATGCTCTGAACAGCCTCACGTCTAGAAGACAACGGATAGAAATTTCACTGTGCATTCTTCAAAAAGTAAGAAGAGAGAGTGATAGTTATTACGCAAGTTTTTTAGAATTTCAAATGTGTAAAATCAATGTACTGGCTGTATTAATAACTCCACTCAAGCGGGGTGAGGAAGGGGGGGGGGGGGGGCGGAACGAAACATTTAATTATTTAGGAGTGGTACATACCAGATTACAGTCGATCTAACCATCTAAAACGTTATGAAACTTGCCGTTGATGAATGGTTAACTTGTTAAAAATAATATCAATCCCTATCGTTTGTCCTCGCTATATCCGCTCTCGAAGGAGAGCCACGCGAACTTTGCAGAAAGAGCGAGGAGTCTGTTCCTGTACAGTATTGTCAAGTCTGCGTCTTCAGCCTAGGCAATGGTACGGTGTTTTCAACAACGGGACGAGAACGCTGCTAAGAGGATTGCAGACTAATACTTTCCCTTCTGGCTTGAAGGAGTAGAGGGTGATTTGTTGCTCTTTGCAGCCCAGCACATCATTCGCAGCTTCGCACTTGCAGGCATGCCAAATATTGATTGAAATTTATTGACTGTTTGTAGGTGTGTAGTTTTGAGTTGATCAGATTCCGCGTTTTCTACAATTTTGCTTAGATGATTGATGTCTATTTTAGGATTATATTAGGTACGTAATTTGCCTGTGGTGGTCATGCGTCCTACTGGCGAAGTCGGATCGATCAGTGTGCACCCACCCACGTCTTTTCGTTTCATAAATGACAGTTGAGATGATGGTATTCCCATTCGCCTAACCCACTAGGATTTTTCCAAGTCAGTCAGTTGTAGGTTTAAATTATTCCAGAGTTAGTAAGTATTACTGTTCGTGTCACCTGTGCCTTCTGGACCTTAGTGACATGTTCTCAGTAGTTCATCTTCTTTCGTGAGATAATAATGAATACTGTAATAAACTGGGGCTCATTTTGAAACGATTATTCGATTCGTTATTTAGATGATCGCCTTTTCAATTATATATTGCTAGGACCTTCTCTTGTGAAATCGTTATTCCATTGCACGACAGTTTTTCATAACCGCATCTCAGTCTACATGGAGCGAGCTGCCTCTGGTGGTCCAATAAAATCACGATTGTAACTGGGTTAAATGAAAATTTGAGCTATCTGTCGGACAAAATCTGTGTATCATAAATCTTATTGTAACTCAAGTCAAATGAAAAATGAAAATATGTATGAATGTTGTCGCAGCGAGCGCGCTGCTCAGTATTTGTATTTATCTCAGTATTGGTTTGCCTCTCGCTCAGTACGGTGCAGAATTTGTTACACAGTCAAGCCGTTGGTAAGGTACAATATTATACGAGTAGATTAGAACGTAATTTGCAAACTTTTCACTTCGAACAAAAAACAGCAGACTGTAGCCAGTCGTTGTCATTTTATTTCTGTTTTCCTTTTCTTCGGAACCGATGAAATTAAACGTTGACAGGAGTCAGATAACATTTAACATCATTACTTCAAACGATATTTGCTACAAGCATCAGCTAATGGTCCAAATATATTTACTAAAGTAATTAATTTCCTGTGTTATGTGATGGAGTAGTAATATGTTAAAGGCGAATAGTGGAAAACGGATACAGCTGAAGGTAGAAAATCTTGACATTTCAGATACTTGGTGTTGAATCTAGGAACATCTGTCGCAGTGCAATATGTGGTCACCAACCTACAGCTTTAATTTGGAAATAATAGTGTGAGTAAAGAAAATGAATGAAATCATCTTTTCTTTTCGTAGCCTCTATTCATCTGGTAAGCTATAAGTTCCTATGAAGAAACCTGATAACTGATAAGAAAGGTGAGTAATACGGTGGCACTGGTGAAGACCGTAGCCAAAGTAGAAGAGGGACGTGGGGATGCAAGTGATGCAGATCACTGCCATCATCTGAAATTACAAACCACGTTGTTGCAGCGAAGTGAAATTTAAAGGTATTTTGACTTCCAATTAGACGACAGTAAAGGGAAACCACTGCCAATATTCAGATACACAATCTATACATCTACAGTACTATGAGTTACAGCTCATACCTACTTTAGCCAAAACCATTTATTGGTCTTTTTTGAACTCAGTTGTTTCGTTGATCAGTTTTTTGTCTTCCTTGCAGTTCAGTTTCATATAAGTGCTACTATTAACTATTTTAGTGCTATGTGATGCTGTGGCAGTTCCTAATTACAAATGAAGTTTTCGCAAGGAGGAAGAGGAAAATCGATTTTGATAATCCGCTACCGTTACGTTAAATTAAAAATATGTACACTGTTATGTAATAGCCTGATTATATATCTACGGCACTTTAATTTTAGCACTGGATTCGTTACTTGGAGGCTGGCAGAGCTTTGTCTTTGCAATATTAGAGTACTTCGCAAGGCAGCAGAGCGGTAAACAAATCGAAATCCGTGAATGAAAATACACTTAAATATTTATGTGCGCCTAAAAATCCTGTTATGAAGAAATATATCGCCCGAAGGCGATGGTTCCGCTTCTTTAAAAAATATTCTCAGTATTCCATCATTAGTACCTCAAATAGCACAATATTACCTACTCTGGTCCCTGGGGTGGTACTCAATTATGAAAACCAGTTCCGGTACGAAACGACCGGGAGGGGTATGTGGAGAGCGGAATAGGTACTCGATGACAACTCATTCTATAGTTCGTTCAATAGTATTACTTCGTTCAATAGTATAAGATTTTATGAATGGGCCGTTTGGATTCTTCCGAGCCGACTGCGCACTGCATCCTTCTCGACTGTGTACAAGATCCATTTACCCTCTTGTAATACTGGAATAACTAAACCAAGCAATTCCATGCACAATTAAATCTTCAAATATGCATACATCCATGAACTATCAAACGACTAAACATGCACAATTAAAGGAAAAATGCACAGTGACTGAGTTCAGTCTCTTATTGTGATGCATTTTATATTACTTTAAACAATGTAAAAATCACTTTTTACCAAATTCTTCACTGGCTTGGAGTACTCCACGAGTTGGGCCGCAGAGGTATCAATCCCTGGAATAGGGAGACAAGGTGGATTCAGTCCATCAGCCAGCAGTCTTGAAAATGGTTTTCTGTGGTTTCTCATTTTCATTTCATGCAAATGGCAGGGTTCGTCCCTTACAACAGGCCACAGACGATCCCTTCCAAATATCTTCCTTTCCTGAAAGATTCCAAATCGCTTAGAGATACAGCCTATCTGCTTGAATGCAGTGAGCTGCAACGAAGGCGAAGCAAGTATCTCTTCAGATATTTCTGGCTCTAAATGCTGTATTATAAGAAAATAATATTCCAAATTCCCATCTTTTAGGCTCATTCATTTGTCTGCCGGGACATTCTTATGTACAAAACGATCTTTCTTACACTTCTAGAAGTGGCACATGCATGTTTAAATGAGGAGATTAGGGGAAGTGTAATGTTGAATAACTACAAATCCTTTGTATTTTCACTGCCAAAAGTTGTTCTAGCTTCTCTGAAGAACAGAGATCTCTTTACTGCAAATGTCTAGTCAGTAATAATTACGGTGTCCGAAAAAATTTGCCCTCGTCCGTTCCTGATCACTTCCTCTCCTCAAATCCAGACTGAAAGGAAAAGAGTGTAAAACGACCAAGGAGGTTTAAGGGACATGGGGACATTACTACTTCTTAGTGATTTTCCGAAATACAGCACTCTCAAGTATGGATATTATGTCTCTGCTTGGTGAAAACTCCCAGATCACTGCCGAATAAAATTGTTCAGTATTTCCTTATGTAGATTTTCAGAAAAAATTAAAAACATGAGCCTTTTTAATGATTTCTTTAACATATCGGCCCCCCGATCTGACAAAATCCTGGCTACGTCCTTGAACTCGTGCACTACTTGAGGGGAGTTGAGGTTTGGGACGTGGCACAGCACTGTGTAGCGCGGGTTTGCATAGCGGCAGGCGAGTGTCGGGGCGAGTTCCGGCATGTTGTCGGCTGCATACGTAAGCAGGGCAGCGGGGCACGGCCGCCGTGTCCCCACCATCGCCGCCACCCGCCCAGAGTTGGCTGCTGACTTTATTAGCGCACTTGGCGATAACTACTTGCCGGCTGGGCACTGCCTGCGTGCCTGGGCGCACAGGTCGCCAGGTGCGCTGCTTAATTACGGGCGTTTGATCCGCTACTGCCGCCAGAAAGCAGCAACTGTACCGCCTCCACAACCTCGCCCCTCCTCACTCCTAACCCCCACGGGACCATGCATTTTAAGCAGACTAGCGGATATTGCGTAACTTTGTTTCACCGGCGACTTACTTTTTTTTATTTTGTACGACGATTCAGCTCGCCGCTAGAGACGTAGTTCGTTAACGACTTCCGGATGTTTCATGGCTCGAGTAACCGTTTCCTGTTGCTCGTGCCAGTTAACCTCTGGTAGGTTCATATACGGTATAATGTTTTACCCTGTGAACTTTTTTGTTCGTTGAACGCATCTGTAAGCAGCAGTTTTACATTAGTCTTGGTCTCCTGCCGAAATAAAAGAAACTACATTTCATTCAAAGGTTTTCAATTCTGTTTCACTCAGCTTCTTTGATAACGGAATTTCTATCCTTCAGTATAATTGTGTCCCTGTAATTTTCCACTCCACTATTTTTTCCAACGAACTATCAACTCTTCATCTACAAGAATGCGTGAGAAGTTAAAATTGCGTACACGTTATAGCTTGAGAACAAGTCCCAAAACCCTCAAATCTTAATTAGCTCCACACACTTCAGCACGTGTCTAGTACTACGGTGTAGTACCAAATTTTTCTTGACATTTATGAACCTGTTAGTATTCATCTTACCATTAACAGTAAGACCACAGTTTTGACTGTGGTTGATGTGCAGGTCAAAAACGAATATTCATAATCTTGTTACGCTTATTTAAGGATTGTAAAATTTCTGTTCTTTCAGTTTCGTTTTAGATGTTGTCAAGGAGCAGCTCACTGCCGTGAACAATAGGCAACTAAATTTTTATACAGCCAGACGCTAATCACAGCACGGATGAGTGTCATTATAAAAATAAAAATATTTAGTCATATACATTGAAAAACCTTAAATAATTCCTTAATAAACCAACAATCACATGCCATATATTGAAATTTTGTGTAACATTATTTGTATCGCATGGACAAATGCTGCATTTTTAGCGTTACTAAAAGTAATGCTGAGCACTAATGAGAAAACTTTATCATTTTCACTTCTATTTTGACATTTTATTCACAAGCTCGTGTTAGTTAATCTTTTGTCGAGAACATGGTTTTGGGTCACTTGAGACTTTTAGACACCCAATAGCCCTCTCTCAGAGATTAAGAAAATAAAGATGAAACGGGCCATCTTACATGAAATGATTATTTTCAACAAACAATAAGGACATTGGTACGTTATACTTCGTTTCGTTCTAACACAAAATAGTCCTATTTGAATGTGCATCGTCTGTTTCTCCGAAAGAACAGGTACTTCCGCAGATACAGCAGCTGTGAAACACTGTATGTAAATTGAAGGGGGGTCACTGCTATCAGCTGCCGTGCGAAATTTTGCAGAATCAAAGGCGAAGAGGGAAACTGTGTACCGGACACAGGTTCGAAACAGAGGATCTCCGGCTTATTAGGTAGTAGCACTGCACCACCTGGGACACAAGGTTATCGTAAAGCACGGACTATCTCAGTATGCCTCAAGGCCGATCGTCCCTCCCTTCGAGAGCCACTTATCGGCAGTCAATTTTAATAATTGATAAGCCTGACTGGGCAATGGAGCCACTTTCTTCAGCGGGAATGCATAATTATGTCCGACTTGCTATGCGAATCTCTAAGTAATGAACAGGAGAACAATGGACAAAGACTGCGGATACGTGGCGCTCGATGGGAGTCTGGATTGGCCGTGTGGCGTACCGAGATAATGCAGGTGCGAAAACGCTGTGTCCCCGACAGTGCAGTGGTTACCGCACTCGCCTAGTAAGCATGAGTTCCCTGGTCCGTATCCCGGTCCGCTACACATTTTTCCTCGTCGCCGGCGATTCCGCAAAACGTTCCACGACAGCTGATAGCAGTTATCTCCCTTGAATTAACATATAAAAATAATATGTTGCTGTCCAAATATCATGACCAGTCTATTGTTTTTCAAGCATCAAATGCAACTAAACCCAATGTTTAATGATAGAAGAGACTCTCAGCGCTGAGGGAAACACATCGAAGTTCGTCAACCCTCCATCCATACAGATTACAAGAGGTACCTGCGGGAACAGACCGAGTAGTTCGAAATGGGAATGTGTATATGACAAGTATGCATAACAGGAAACGCTATTGGGCTCTTTTGACTTGGTTGTTGGGTACCACTTTACACTATACCGTATACTTCCCTACCGCAAAAATGGAAATGCAATCTCACACGTATATTTTCTTCACACGTATATTTTCTAAGGGAGATTGTGCAGGTGAGTAGTTACGCGACGTCACCGAAAGTATGTGGACGAACACTGCGCACTTGCACTGCAGCAGATGAGCTCTATAATGAGGGATTGAACCATGTGATTGTTAGAATGCAGCAACCAAAAGAAGACAATGTGCTGGAAGTAGCTGTACAAGATCAGCGCATGTTGTACATCAGCACATACTGTCCTAGAAATATAATACGGAACTATGTCTTGAATGTTTATCTGGTTATCACACCAATTATTTTTTTTTATTTATCATTTGCACTCACGTGTAACTTATATCATGCAGCACAAAGATATGTAAACTTTATGCGTAAATTTAAATTTTCTTCTCAGTAGAACATAGCATTACATGTATTTTATAGCATATTATATTAAACCTAGAAAGGTAAAAGTGCTTTTCCGTTTAAATGTACCTTTTTCAGTGAAACACCTACGGTATTGGTAATAAATGTAAAAATATTAACAGAAATTTAATTCAGGTTCTAATGCTTAAGGGTATTTTGTACTGTCGTTGCAACTACAGAAATTTGTGATTCTTCTTCCCACGAGACGCGTTTAACTTTATTGAAGTAAAGCATCATCAGTGCTCTGCAATTAAATTATTTACATTTTGATTTGCTTTTACGTCGCAAAACACTTCGTTAAGACTAAATCGATTTTTACTCACGGTGATTTTCGAGTGATTTCTCGCATACATCTGGAAATGCTGTCAGCTAGCACATCGTCGTCTTTCTGCATTAGGCACTGGTAATTTTGGCCTAATTATTAGTCATTCTGCAACGCTATGCATTTCTTACGATTTTCGCAATACACTTTTATGCACACAACTGCATTCTGTTTGTTTTTGTATTTCTCAGTATGTGTTGTGGTTCGTGTTTGGTAGTGTAGACAACATAATTTTTCCACCACTCTGTATGTGACCTACAACTTTTTTAAATTAGATTATCGTACTCGAGTAATTCTATTTCATTACGTTACTGTGCAATTATGTACTATGTAAGAGTAGGGAAGGAATAGCGATGGAGAGGTTTTGTGTAGAGAAGGGAGAAACCATGACGAGTGGACACAGTTGTATAGCAGTGTGATGGAGTGTGAGTAAGAGGAGAAGGTGACGAGCAAGAAGTAAATGAAATTGTGAGTGTGTGTGTATTGGGGGGGCGTTGTGGGATAGTTGGTGGGGCTGAAAGATGGAAAAAGCTCTTTTCTTATTCTTGTAATTTCACCAATAATTTTATATACAGTCTGGTTCCCAATATTTATTTGATCATTGACCGACAGTTTATTTTGTGTTAATGCTTTATGTATGTGGAAATTTTCTTGGAAAGAGAGTTGGCGTCTGTCTTTACTGGGTTTCATGATATTCATATCTTCTTCAATGTTGCTTGTTCTCTGGTGTTCTCGTAGTACATGATCCGCAAATGTTGAATGATTTGTATCGTATTTAAATAGTGTGATAGGTCCTTTATACCTTGTCTCGATTGTCCTGCCAGTCATTCCAATGTATATCTTCTGAGAATCTCTGCAGCTGGACTCATAGGTACCAGATTGTTGGTATCTGTCTGGTTTTTATTTCAGTTTTGGTATGTGCCTTTTTATTTAAGCATTTACGAGTATTTTGTAGCAATGTTTATGCTTTGTTTTTCTTAAATATTACTTATTTTATGTGTAAAATTTGTTGTACTGGCTCGTTGGATGCCAATTTTCTTGTTGTAGTGCAAGTTATATGAGTTGCGGTGGTTTGGTTATTTTTTCGGTATTTGTATTTTAATTTTTTTGTTTCCTTGTGTCCATTTTTTAATCCTATTTATTTTATAATGGTTAGGTCTAACTGGTAATCAGAAGTGTTTAGTAGGGATTTCCTGTTCAGCCTGTTCAGTACATATTTGATTGCTCCTTGTCTGTGGTTCTGTGGTTGGCTTGAGGTTGCATTTAAGATAATGTTACCTGTTTTGGGTTTTCTGTATATGTCAAATGTGAGTTTATTATTGTCTTTTCCTACGTTTATGTCTAGAAAGCTGAATTAGTTTTCTTTTTCTTCTTCTATTGTGAACTTTATGTACATGTGAACAGTATTTCTGCACTGTGTAGTTGCTGTATTTTATTTTTAGGTTCAGTTACCATGCATATTATGTCATTCATGTGTCTGTACCAGAAGATGACGCAACATTTCTTCGTTATTAAGTCTTCAAGTACTAATTTTTCCATATGATTCATGAAAATGTTGGCTAATGTTCCTGAACTAGGTGAACCGATGGGTAAACCTTCTACATGTAAGTAGCATTCATGATTGAATTCAAAATAACTTTATTATGTTATTAAATGTAATAATTTTATTGTTTCATGTGTGTGTTCATGAGGTAGCTGGTTGTGTGTTTTCAGATCTTCTTCAATTATTTTTATGGTTTCGTTAAAGGGGTGTAAGTGCACATACTTTCTACTTCAAAGGAGAGCAATTTTGCTGTACCTGGAATTTTAGTGTCTACCATATGTTCTACCAGCTGAGTGGTATTTCTGATTGTACTGTCATTTTCCAGTTTATAACGCTGGGTGAGCTTTGACTAAATTTGTTTTGCTAGTAGGTATGTAGGAGCTGCTCTGAAAAATACTCTTGGATGGACTGGATAATTTTCTATATGGGTCTCTCCTTGACATCTCATGTTCAGGCTTCAGCGCTTTTTTGTACAAGTTCTTGTTTCTCTCTGCCTGTATATGTTTACTCTTGTTTTTGAGTGGGTCTCAATATTTGTTTGAAATGCGTTGGTTGGATTTGATTTTAACTTTTTACATTGGTTCTGCTTATGAAATCTTCTGTTTTTTATGTGTTTTTTGTTTTCATGAGGACAAAGCTATTATCTTTGTCAGTTTTTGTTATTTTCAGCTTGCAGTTTTTTATTTAGATTTTTAAGCTTTGTTTCACTGGACTTATATGAGGATTTATTATTTCCTTTTTTAATCTATATTCCTATGTTTTTAATTTCTTCTTTTATTTACTCCCTAGTTAGCCCTGTGTTTACCACCACTCTTTCCGTTATTTTCTTCTACACTTAGAATATATTCAGAGACTATAATGAGACCTTGTATCTGTTTTTCATTTGCTGGTGAGACAATATTGTGTTTTAGACCTTTCTCCGAGAGCTGCTTTTTGTTTTCGTCTAGTGGTATATCTAGTGTTTCATCTAGTGTTATATCTAGGGCTGTGTCTCCCATAGCAGAATACTGCTCCCACCAGGCTGTGTCTGTCACGTTGATGCAGGCGTTTCTGCAGACAACATTCGATAAAGTGTAGCAAAAACGTGATTCACCCAAAGAACTGACATGTTTCCACTGGTCGACGGTCTAATCCCGAAGGTCACGTTCTCACGACAATCAAAATTTCCGGTATAGTAAGGTCAAAATATGAACACGTAAGGGCGATCTGCTGCGGACCTCGACTTTCAGCAATGTACGATGAACGGTATGCTCTGAAACACTTGTGCGTGCAACATTATTGTCCTCTTTTGGCAGAGATGCCACAAATCAGCATCTGTTCAGTTTTACAGAGCAGGCAAGCCTCCGAACCATAAGTTCTGTGTAGAGTCGTGGAGGTCAAACCATTTAGAGTCTAGTGGTAGTTCCAGTGTCCATCTACCTATTTCGATACATGCTCACGACAGGAGCACGTGAACATACAATCCGCTTCGCGTTTTCGACACACTCAATCACTGGCTCTGCGTAACAATAATCCGTAAAAGTCGTTTATCTCAATAGATTTCTCTACCGGCAGCCTATATCTTCGCTAGGGCGATCCCCAGTCCGTGTCTGCTCCGCTTACATACCTCTGTTACCGCGTAACGTGCCCGCATGTCCACCAGGTGACAAGCAACGACGCGGTGGGCAGTGATCACAATATTTTGTCTGATCAGTGTACAGCGGCAGCGCATTCGCGGCGCTGTCATTTGTACCAGGTGATCACGTGAAAAATTTTCCAACGTGGTTACGATCACTCGAAGTGACTCAACATACTATGAACGCGGAATGGCAAATGGAGGTAGACACGTGGGACATACCGTTCAGAAATCATTAGGAAACTCAATATTCTGAGATCCACAGTGTCCGGTGTGTTCCGAGAATACAAATTTTTGGCATTATCTCTCACTACGGACAGCGAAGTGGCCGATCACCTCCACGACCAAGAGATGCGGGTTTTGCGTGAAATAAGCGCAGAAACCAATGTGGGACGTACGACAAATATATCCGTTACAGGTTAGTACGGCGAAATTTGTCGTTAATGGGCCATGGCGCAGGCAACCGACGCCACTGACATTCGTAAAAGCACGACATCGCCTGCAGCGCCTCTCCTGCACTTGTGAGCAATGGGTCGGAAGATAGACGACTGGAACACCGTAGCTTTGTCAGATGAGTCAGAATTTCAGTTGGTTAGATCTAATGGAAGTGTTCGAGTGTTGTGCAAAGTCTAGGAAGCCATGGACCAAAGTTGTCAACAGCGCACTGTGTAAGCTGGTGGTGAATTAATAATGGTGTGGGCTACGTTTACATGCAATGGATCCATCTAATCCTATCATTGACTGGAAATGGCTATGTTCGGCTAGTTGGAGAGTATTTGCAGCCATTCATGGATTTCGTGTTTCCACATAACGATGGAATTTTTATGGATAAAAATGCGCCTTGACATCGGGGAACATTAGTTCGCTATTCATTTTAAGAAAATTCTGGACAGATTGAGCGAATAATTTGGGCATCCAGACAACCCGACATGAATTTTTCGAACATTTATGGGACATAATAGGGAGGTCAGTTTCTGCACAAAATTCTTCATCGACAACACTTTCGCCATTATGGATGGCTTAGAAGCGGCATGGTTCAATATTTCAAATGATTCAAATGGCTCTGAGCACTATGGGACTTAACATCTGAGGTCATCAGTCCCCTAGATCTTAGAACTACTTAAACCAAACTAACCTAAGAACATCACACACATCCATGCCCCAGGCAGGATTCGAATCTGCGGTCGCGGTCGCGTGGTTCAATATTTCTTCAGAGCTTTTTAACGACTTGTTTGGTCCATGCCACGTCAAGACGCTGCACTGCCCCGGAGGTCCGACAAGTTAATAGGAGTTATAAAATGTTCAAAAGTGTGTGAAATCTTATGGGACTTAACTGCTAAGGTCATCAGTCCCTAAGCTTACACACTACTTAACCTTAATTAACCTAAGGACAAATACACACACCCATGCCTGAGGGAGGACTCGAACCTCCGCCGGGACCAGTCGCACAGTCCATGATAGCTCGTAGGAGGTATCCCATGAATTTATTCACGGCAGTGTATATTAGTATTTTGCGACGGTTGCCTGAAGTGTGTATGTTAATTTGCGACCCCCAACTTGAACTGAAGCTCCTACGACGCTGGCACTCATATAGGGTTATTTTAGAGGAATCAGTTGTACGTCACAGTTACATACTTCGATCGGAAGTAAAATTAAAATATTTGCGTAGGGTGTTTTCGTCTGAAAATGTAAGAGAGATTCAAACGTAATGCACAGTAGAAATGAAAAAGTCTATAGTGGATTCAGAAATACTGTACGTCTATCAAATATGATATTCCAGAAAGTGAGTCAAAAAGATGATATCTCTGGATGACCACTGAAGCATCCTTGGGCTCGTGTAGACAGAGGAGCAGACAATGCAGCGGATAACAGTGTGGAATAATAAGCTCACAACGGATTGCAAACATCGTGAGAAGCAGTCACGTCCGATTGCTCCTACGAAACTATAATGAAAGAAAAAACATCACTACCTACTGGTATTGTTTACATATCACATTTGTGTTATAATGACGAAAATGAGAACGATGAACCTTCGCTGTTAATTTAATTAGACATTAATTGACGTAATATAGTGAAAGCTGCTATGACTGATAATTGGAAGGTTGTGATGTTATGTTTTATTTGAAATTCTTATATTTTGGAAGAAATCAGTGTTTAATGACACCCAGCAAAAACAGAGGTTAGCAACTTATTAGGTATGTTCATAAACTTAACGGTATAAATCTGTACATATAGGATTTTGAAAAGAGCCCGCAGTACACGAACGAATGTCATTTAAGAGAGTTTGAATATCATCTACCAAAGAAATGTATTGTTTACTGCTGATCACTACACGTGTAGCTGAGCATTGATGTCACCTTCCCATTTACGCATTGAAAGAAGTCTGTGACCTGCGTATCAGGTACTTTGCCCTCGCGATAACTTCATCCTTTGAATGCTGTTTTTTTTTTTTTTTTTAGATTAGATTTACTTTCATTCCAATTGATCCGTAGTGAGGAGGTCCTCCAGGATGTGGAACATGTCAGAAAAACAACAATACATGACAAATATTTAAGCTAAAACAAATAAGCTAATGTACCATTCCACAGGTCCCAAGTGGAATGATCGTCATTTTTTAATGAACACTAAGAGTCATTTTACAAATACTATTGCACTGAATTTAAAATAAAAAAGTTTTATATTTATTTATAAGGTAAGAAACATGTAATACAACTACTGTAATACTTATTTACAATGAACACATTACTGCACTGAAATGGTGCAGAAGTTAGATTATACTTACACACACACACACACACACACACACACACACACACAAATTTTCAGTGAACACATTACTGCACTGAAATTGTGCAGAAGTTATGTTGTACTTATATACAAATCAGTTGGTTTTCCTCAGAAATTCATCAATGGAGTAGAAGGAGTTGGCCACCAATAAATCCTTTAGGCTTCTCTTAAACTGAATTTCATTGGTTGTTAAGCTTTTTATGGCTGCTGGCAAGTTATTGAAAATGTGTGTTCCTGAATAATGCACACCTTTTTGTACAAGACTAAGTGACTTTAAATCCTTGTGAAGATTATTCTTATTTCTAGTATTGATTCCATGAATTGAGCTGTTGGTTTGAAAAAGTGATATATTTTTAATGACAAATTTCATTAAGGAATAAATATATTGGGAAGCTGTAGTTAGTATCCCTAGTTCCCTAAACAGGCTTCTGCAGGATGTTCTTGAGTTCACACCACATATAATTCTTACTGCACGTTTTTGTGCCCGGAAAACTTTAGCTTGGCTTGATGAATTACCCCAGAAAATAATCCCATATGACATTATGGAATGAAAGTAAGCATAGTATGCCAGCTTTTTCATTTTTATATCCCCTATGTCTGACAAAATTCGCATTGCAAACAGAGATTTGTTAAGACGCTTCAGCAGTTCTGTGGTGTGCTCCTCCCAGTTGAATTTACTATCAAGCTGTAATCCCAAGAATTTAACACCGTCCACTTCTTCTATCTTCTTGTCATCATATGTTAGACATATACTCTTGGGACACCCCTTACAAGTTCTGAACTGCATGTAGTGTGTTTTTTCAAAGTTTAGTGACAAAGAATTGGCTAGGAACCAGTGATTAATGTCTACAAATATTTTATTGGCTGATCTTTCTAAGACTACACTTGATTTGCTATTTATTGCAATGTTTGTATCATCAGCAAACAAAACAAACTTGGCATCTGGTAATGTTACTGATGAAAGGTCATTGATATACACAAGAAAAAGTAAGGGCCCCAAAATGGAACCTTGTGGGACCCCACATGTAATTAGTTCCCAGTTGGATGATGCCTGATAGCTTGATACATGTCTCTTTCCTAATAACACCCTTTGTTTCCTGCCAGAGATATAAGATTTGAACCATTTTGCAGCATTTCCTGTTACACTATAATATTCTAGTTTACTTAAAAGGATATTGTGATTTACACAGTCAAATGCCTTTGACAGATCAGAAAATATACCAGTTGCCTGCAATTTTTTGTCTAATGAATTAAGTACATTTTCACTGTAAGTGTAGATAGCCTTCTCAATATCAGAACCTTTTAGAAATCCAAACTGTGACTTTGACAGTATGTTATTTGAGATAAGATGGTTATAAAGACGACTGTACATTACTTTTTCGAAAATTTTTGAGAATGCTGGCAACAGTGAAATTGGACGGAAATTTGATGCTATTTCTTTATCTCCCTTCTTAAACAGTGGCTTAACTTCAGCATATTTCAGCCATTCGGGAAATATTCCACCGATAAACGACTGGTTACACAGATAGCTTAATATGTTACTTAGCTCAGAATCACATTCTTTAATTAACTTTGTTGATATTTCATCATACCCACTAGATGTTTTTGATTTTAAAGATTTTATGATGGACATTATTTCTGTTGGGGTAGTGAGGGTCAAATTCATATTATGGAAGTTACTTGAAATGTCTGGTCTAAGGTAATCCATAGCAGCATCTACCGAACCTGACAACCCCATCTTTTCAGTAACAGTTATAAAATGTTTGTTAAAAAGTTCTGCAACACTATACACATCTGTCACCAATGCATCATTTACTCTTAATGCTATTTGTTCCTCTTCATGTCTGGTTCTACCGGTCTCCTCCTTCACTATATCCCATATTGTCTTTATTTTGTTATCTGATATGACTATCTTTTCCTTGTAATATATTTGCTTTGACATCCGTATTACAGTCTTTAATATTTTGCAGTATTTCTTATAATGTGCTATAGCATCAGCATTGGAAATGTTTCGGATTGACAGATACAGTTTTCTTTTTGTTTTACAAGATACCCCTATTCCTCGAGTAATCCATGGCTTCTTTGTAGACTTTGCTCTAACCTTGGTAAGTTTTGGGGGAAAGCAGTGTTCAAATAAGGTAAGCACTTTATTAGCAAAAATGTTATATTTTTCATTCATGCCATGAGCACTGTAAACATCAGTCCAGTGAATGTCTCTGAGGAGTGTCCTAAAATAATCAATTTTTGGCTTACTGATTACCCTCTTGAGCTCAGATTTAACAGATTTTATATCCTGTTCAGTATTAACATTTAACAGAAGGAACTGCATGTCATGGTCTGAGAGGCCATTGACTATTGGTTTTGTAATATAATTTTGTTCATTTGACTTTTCTATAAAGATATTATCAATGGCTGTTTGTGAGCAAGTGGTTATCCTAGTGGGGAACTTTACTGTGGGAATGAAGTTGAATGATAGTGTTACTAACTCAAATAGGTTCTTATTGGGAGAGTCTTTAAGGAAATCTACATTGAAATCACCAGCAACCACTATTTCTTTGTTTTTGGTTGTTAAATGGGCCAGTACAGCTTCAAGGTGGTTTACAAACAGATTAAAGTTACCTGCAGGTGCTCAATATACACTTAATATTATGAAAGATTTTTTGTGAAAATCTAATTCTGTTGCACATGCTTCCATATGCTGTTCTAGGCAAAATTTATGAATGTCTATGTTCTTAAATTTATGACAGTTCCTGATGAATGTGGCAACTCCTCCTTTCTCCATTTCTGATCTACAATAGTGAGATGCTAACCTAAACCCTGTAACACTTAAAAGTTCTATACCAGTGGTCACATGATGTTCAGAGAGGCAGATTATGTCAGCTGGGTTTGAAGACTCTAATTCATCTATGCAGATAGTTAATTCATTAATTTTATTTCTCAGTCCTCGAATATTTTGATGCAATAAAGATAGCTGACATTTCACATTGACTGACTTAAAATTGGATGGAGTTAAAGTATCTGCTGACAATTGAAAATTCTTAACCAATGGCTGTTTATGTTGATGTAATAAGCTGGAATTATGTTTTTTGATTTCTTTCTCAAACTGAAGGTTTGTCTCAGTTCTAACCTCTCTTAAAATTTGTTTTCTTTCTGTCCTCCCTACCCTAAAAAAGGGTCTTTTCTGAATCCTATAACCACTGGTATTTTACCACTCATGACAGTGCCTCCCCCCTTTAACTTTCCTGCTATTTCCCCAGCCAATTTACCCTTCCCCTTCCTGTTGAGGTGAAGGCCATGCCTAGTGTAATCCCACCTACTGACAGAATCAACATGAACCACACCAATGTGTGACCCCGCACCCGACATGAGCAGCCGTTCCAGCTCCAAATTAACTCTCTTGACAGAAGAGTTCAAATGAGGTCGGTCATGGCGCCCAAGAACAGATACAAACTCAACACTGGTATGCCTCGATGCTGATGCAATCTTCGCCAGGTCACACTCCATGCTGTACCCAGGATCTCTGTCAATACTGTTACCTGCCCCACCCACTATAACCACGGTGTCTTCCTTAGTGAAATCTTTGCAAAGTGATCCTAAATCCTCTGTCACCTGCTCCAGACCAGCACTAGGTTTAAAAAAATTGGTGACCTGGTATTCTAATCCTAGTTCATCCTGCAAGAGTTGGCCAACACCTCTTCCATGGGAACTACCTAACAACAACACTTTCTTTCTCTTTACTGATTTCCCTACATTCTTACTTTTCAATTTGCTGCTGAAAGTTTGTTGTGCCCTGTCTACACCTGTAACTGCTTGAGGCTCACCAGCTTCTAACTGAAGCAACAGGTCAAATCTATTTTCCACATTCACCATAAAGCTGTCAGACAAAGTTCTAGGCCTGTTCCTCCTGTTGCCTGTTGCCACTTCCCACCTCTCTTTACCCTTCTCCCTCCTTAACCTGTCAAGATCTCCCCTGGCCTTGTCTAACTCAGCCTGAAGGGCAGCAATTTTCCCCTCCTGTTCCAGTATCTTCCTATCTCTACTACAAATCCTACAAAACCACTGATGAGTCTCATTTACTTCCCCTATTCCCACGCCACTACAGTCACCCACATGGAAAAAACTACAGCACCCATCACACCAAAGCCCCGACCTAACAATTCTACGGCAAGTTTTCTCACTCCACACGCTGCAGTGTGTTTCACAGACGACTGTATGTCTCAGAAGTTGAAGCCTCCCTCTGCCTGGAGGTATTCACTTCTCAAACGCAGTAAGTTCGTAGTTTTGTGCTCAAACTGCTCACTCCGATTCTAATACGTAAGGCCAAAAGAGAGTAACCTACATTATGAGAGTCAAATTCCAGCCTCAAGCACTGAAAACGAGGAAAATACTATCTAAACGCTGTAACTGGGATCTCAACCTCCTAGGGTCACAATAGGAGATACAGAGACTCTCACTGCAATGTCACCTCACATGAGATTTCCCCAAGTTTTGTGTCCGTATAAAGGAATTCCACTTTTAAAACCTGTAGGCGAGGCGTTAATACAGAGTGGACGAACAAGAGGACGCTAATATTTTCGATCCAGAAAGACATTGACACTGGAGAATCCAAGATATTTTGCTGAACTACACATAACTCTAGAAAGGAATACATTTAAACCGAAGACTCTTGGTCATGAATGTTTCTTTTAATGTGACCGATAACGTTATACACCAGCAACAGAAGATCCCGAAGACACACACACACGCACGCACACACACACACACACACACACACACACACACACACACACACAAGCCCACACACACAAACGTGCGCACAGGAACAGGGACGAAAATAAGATAAAGGAACAGATAATAGTTTGATGTCAGTCTTTTAAACAAAAAACGAAAGACAGATGAACTGAAGAGTTCTTCCACAGAGCTCTTAAGTAATTGACAGACCATCACTGAAGTACTTTACCATAAATTGTACAAACAAAAAAACTTGTAAAAACAAGAAAAGAACGTCTTTAGTGGGAATATACGACGAAGCTTCTGACATGGAGCAGAGGTACGTTTTTATCCTGCGGTATTATGTAGAAAAGTAAAATCAGAAATTGTCCCGACATGCAAAATATTGTTTGAGCAACGTTCTGCTTCAGAAAAATCACTGACTGAACTCTTTCAAATCTGTAAGTAACATAAGTATAATTGAAAAACTGTACTTCTGAAACATCTACTAAACATGATTTTAATACATGAGATGAAACGCGTCTGGCATTCAGAAACAAACAAAGCATAAAAGCACTTATTTTCTAAAATGATTATTTATATACAGCTTACGGAGGATAGTCGCAGGAACTTCAATATCCCGATGCTCTATCCATATGCTAACCGACCTGGAAACTGGCTTCTACGGTATCTGTGTGGCAAATAGTTCCGCTTGGTACGTCACACGCTTCACATGGAGAGAGTAGCCTACTATATGTATATGCTTCAAATAAATACTTTTGGAGTATGAGTACTTCTTCATCTACGATGGCGTGAAAGAAATCTCTTGTATTACAGCTTCTTTGCTTTCCATATTTTAAGAGTTGTTGGTATGGCCCGAAACAAGAAAATAAAAGTCCTATAAACGTGTGCTCTGAAGTGTGTACCTTAGTGCTAGCTCCCGAGGTATGTATTTTGTAGCATTTTATTCACACCTGCTATGTTGTTAATATTGTTATCAGGGTTTACAGGAAGTTGTGAATCACCTATGCATATCACTTTTACTAATAGTATTGATATCCGAGGTAGATTTATGAACCTATCTGTATATGTATTAGACTTTGACATTTTCCGCTAAAGAAATTCTTTAGCATATAAACATAACGGAAATGTACAACGAGCATGTTAGAAATATATGAAATGGTCATTAGTACAGCTAGTGATTTCTCAGACACAATGTTAACTCTTCTTAGTGGTGTAGGAACCAAATTTTCCATAATGCGGAAATGCGCTTGAAATTCGGTCTGCAGCTCCGTATCTAACGTTCTATCGTGGTAATGGCTTTTCATCATAAATTTTTTGGATATTCCGCGTAGTTGTAGCAACTACTGGAATATCATTATTATTCAGACACTGTTTTAAATTTCTGAACTGAGTGACTTTTTCATTACATAGTGTCGAAATTAGGTTATTTCCAACCTCTGGCTTGTTAACGAATGTTGGTGGTATCTTCCTCTTTGGGCATTATAGTACATCGGATTGAATTTAAAATATATTTTCTACGTATTCAAGACACTTCTGAAATGTAACATCGGTGTGAACCATGTGGGAGACTCAATACATCGAATCTGTCCAGAAACAACCATGAAAAATCGAAGAATTGCATCATGCTCAGCTTTATAGATAATTAACGACAAGGTAATAGATTAATTGTTATTTTCAGCGTAATCGGGTGTAAAATTGTGTAAGTAGTGAACGATAGCACATCTAATGTCACACTCAACAAACTGTAATTATAATTGTGTAAGGGCGCAGGATCCTGTTGCTATGTTCTGAGGCAGAGCACACAGAAATTTTGAATGTTATCGACCGATTGCAAAATTTTAATTTTCAGACATTAGTCGCAGTAGTCTTCTAATGCCCTCTAGTTAAATAAACACCACACCATTCAGCTGTACGAAAATCATATTCTATGACTTTGTTTCGCCAGTCAGCAAGCTTCTGAAAGGTTCAGTTAACAGAAGCTGTTCATCCAGCAATATGTCAGTAATATACTGAATGGAAACACGCCTTGTTTATTATTCTAATTCAGCTGTTCTCTATCAAGGAAACACTTTCTTGTTATTTTCAGATCATTAGGATACAAATGTGAGAAATAGTTTTTGGAGAACAGGTCAGAAATTGAAGGAATCTATCAACCGAAATTTCGTTTCGCAGTGTTGTTCCACTACTTTAGATTTAGAAATTATGTTACACTTTTAAATTTTTGTAGCAATCACATGAACATGGCGTGGATTTATTTTTGGCATTGAATTATGCTAAGTAAGAGTTTCATACAGCTACATAATTATGAAATGGGCATTGTATTTCCTAAGATTGTGAAACACTACTGGCACTGCAAATTGGGTCTATAAATAACTTAAGTAGGAGCTGCCATGTGCTGCTCCTCGAAATCTGCCGGTAAAATGACAGACACCACTATATACCATAGCAGCTCGTATGAAGCATTTCTTGGAAATGTGTCATTATTTCTCTGTTCCAGACATACCTTTTCTGTTTTAAACACTTATTTCTCGTTAAGGCTAACAACAATCTGCTTGCATAGTGACAAGTGTTTTTCCCTGTATTCGCCAATGCAGCTGTTTGTTAAACCACACATCACAGTCAATAGCTTGCTACAGCTGGAATTCTCCACATTCCTTACCGCAACCACAGTGGAAATAAAACATGATTATATGCTCTGTGGTTATAATTTCATCGCTAACATCCACTAGTATTACACCTTTGATATCCACATATATGACCATCTGTTGCTTTGATTGCCTGCTGTAAGAATCGAACTCTAGTATTTGTCTCCTTCGGGCATGACATTGTTGTCTGGACTGAACGGCGAACAACCAACTAAAAGTGCATCCAACTTCGATTTAGACTGAAAACAGACAACTGAATGATGATGAGCAGTAATAGTACCACGTGCTAGCTGCGATAAGCATTTTTTGTAACAGAAATGATATATCTCACTATTTTTAGCAGGCAGCATTAAGAAGTTCACATGTGTCTCAATATTACCATGTTTAGAGACACCCAGTGGAACCACTTCTTTTCCTTCATATTCTTTTGTGCGTACCATAATCATCAGTTTATGCCCAGCACACTGAAAACCATACATAATAATTGTTATGTGTTCTTTAGGACACTGTGTGCTTCTATAGTGGATACGGGAGCAACGAACAGATGCAGTTCATGAACAGAGAATTCAGGTACTAATTTATTCTACATAAATTTATTCTGTATCTAATATCTAATAGTAAAAATAATACGGAACTTTGTTGCTAACAGTAGCTTCGAATGTTTCATCTTATACAGATATAAAAGATCTATATATACGTCACTCTTCAACACCATTACTAATCGGAGGATTCGAACCCTAGCCACTATGAAAGTCTGTAAGTGTTATTCAACTGCAAACACACAAAGTGGTGTCAGTGCATGAATATTCGAACTTAAGTACACCCGCCGCTTGAGCCCCGGAGGGGGGATGTTTGCATCTCGTTGGCAGCGGCGTAATCGTTCGTGGCAGTGCGCTGGCGACAGTAAGAAACGCTGCGGATTAACTGCCGGCGTGCGTATTTGAATGTGCGACTAACGGAATGGCGGCCGATACCGCATTAACAGATATTTTCTCAAATATTTCCATATGCTTCAAATCGCTAGCAAACGAAATCTTTACAGAGTTTAATGACTCTGAATAAGAAAGTTCATTAGAAATCGGGCTCATTGTAATTTGCTAGGTACAAGCTGTAATACTATCGTTCTTTGAATTGGCATTTGTAATAGCTTGTCAGATTTCAATAACTCTAGTTAATTATCATCGAGTACACACATAAAATTCTTTATTTATTTTCAGTTTAATGCAAGTTTAAAAATATCTTAACTCGAAACTACAAATATGGATCTGGAATAGTACCAGCTTTTCTTTAAATGTCTGTCTGCGGAATTACTTGGGAACCACCCGTTGATATTATCAGACAGTGACATAGATGTGCTCTTGCGGTCCACGCACGTTTCACAAAATTCACCTGACTTGGGAAGAAAGAATTTACAGAGAAGGGAGACTTCTAACTGGCGCACTATGCTCGATGAAGAAGCTGTTGTATGAAACCCAGAAACGGCGGAGAGACTTCGTCCCCGCCGTAGTCCGCAGTGGGCTACAGGCTACAGCGCTCCACTCAACCCATCGCCGCCCCATTGCGAACCCAGGGTTATTGTGCGGTTCGGCCCCCAGTGGACCCCTCTCCACCCCCGGGAACGTCACACATCAGACGAGTACAGCCCCAAATGTTAGCCTGGTAGAGTATTTATGGTTTACGCTTACATGGAGACTGCGTTTGCACAGAAATCACCGGCATTGTGTAACTGAGGTGCGATAAGGGGAACCAGCCCGCATTCGCCGAGGAAGATGGAAAACCGCCTTTAAAACCATCCACAGACTGGTCGGCACACCGGACGGCAACACCGTCCGCCGAGCGGATACGTATCGGGGACCCGCACGACTTCCCACCCGAAAAGCAGTGCGTTAGACCGCACGGCTAGCCGGGCGGGCGATGTAGAAGTGAAGTAACATCTGGTGGAAGTTGAAACTCTTTCCCCCTACTCAATCATTGCTTCCACTTCAGGTCACTCCTTTCCTTGTTCTTTCATGTCTTTTCGTTCTCTACATTTTATTCCGGCTACCTTCAGAATATCAAAGAGTGTCGTCCAGTCAACATTGTCGAAAGCTTCTTCTATGTATCTCGTTCTTCTGTACATAACGCATGCCTGGATTTTTCAGCCTTAAGTTGTTAAACTAATTCTTCGGTAATATACACATCCGTTAGCAGCTTTTGGCCTTTCAGTGCCGTGTAAAATTTTTATCTCAGCGCTATATCCTCCATTGCGTCTTCATGTACTTCCCTTTCCATAATATTATCTTCTGATTTGTTTCCCTTATATTGAGCTTCCATATATTCGTTCCAGATTTCAGGATTACCCTCTTGGCTTGCTGGGGTTTACCAACTGAGGCCCCAATGTTCACAAATGTCATATATTTCTTATAATCGCTAATTTCTTCACGAGCACGTTTTCTACTTCCCGGTGCTCAGTTATTCAACATATACCCTATGTGATCGAAAGTATCCGCACACCCCCAAAATCATACGTTTTTCATATTAGGTGCACTGTGCTGCCACTTACTGCCAGCTACTCCATATCAGCAATCTCATTTAGACATCGTAAGAGAGCAGAATGGAGCGCTCCGTAGAACTCAGGACTTCGAACGTGGTCAAGTGGTAGGGTGTCACATGTGACATACGTCTGTAAACAATATTTCCACATTCCTATGTCTACTGTTTCCGATGCGATAGTTAAGTGGAAACGTGAAGGGACACGTACAACACAAAAGCGTACAGGCCGACCTCGTTTGCTGACCGACGGATACCGTCGATAGTTTAAGAGGGACGTAATGTGTAACAGGTAGACATCTATCAAGACCACATCATAGTAATTCCAAACTGCATCAGGATCCACTGCAATTACTATGTCAGTTAGGAGGGAGGTGAGAAAACTTGTATTTCATGGTCGAATGGCTGCTCGTAAGTCACACGTCACGCCGGGTAATGCCAAGCGACGGCTCGCTTGGTGTAAGGAGCGTAAGCATTTGACAATTGAACAGTGGAAAAAACGTTGTGTGAAGAGACAAATCACGGTACACAATGTGGTGATCCGATGGCAGGGTGTGGGTATGGCGAATTCCCGGTGACTGTAATCTGCTAGGGTGTGTGCAAAATTGGGAGGCGGTGATGTTATGGTGTGGTCGTGTTTTTGATGGAGGGGGCTTGCACCACTTGTTGTTTTGCGTGGCAGTGTCACAGCGCAGGCCTACATTCATGTTTTTAAGCACCATCTTGCTTCCTACTGTTAAAGAGCAATTCGGGGAAGGCGACCGAGCACCTATTCATAATGCACGACCTGTGGCGGAGTGTTTACACGACAGTAACATCTTTGTAATGGACAGGCCCGCACATAGTACTGAGCTGAACCCTACGGAACACCTTTGGGATGTTTTGGAACGCCGACTTCGTGGCACTATTCACCGACCGACATCGATACTGTCCTCAGCGCAGCACTCCGTGAATAATGCCCTGCCATTCCCCAAAAAAACCTTCCATTAACTGACTGCGAGAGTGGAAGCTGTCATCAAGGCTAAAGGTGGACCAACACCATATTTAATTCCAGCATTACCTATGAAGGGCGCAACGAACTTGTAAGTCATTTTCAGACGGGTATCCGGATACTTTTGATCACGGAGTGTACATTCATATACATTACGACCGCAGTAATAATCATGTACAACGAACAGAATTGGGCCGAAATTAAGTACACCATTGCTGATATATCTTAACATTACCCTTATGCTAAGATTAATGTCACATTTTATTTTAATGAAAATTTAGAGGAATTGATACCTAGAAAATTAAACGAATTTCAACAGACTAGTTACTCACAAATATATACTTTATAAATTACTGCCAGTTGTAATCCCCACATTACATTTCAGAGAATTCCATTTCCTCACCATTTTCCACAAGCGTTTACTTTCTTATTCTGAATACGTTTTTATGTTGCATATGGCATAAAAGATAGTAGTTATACAAAGCTGCGCCACTATGTCAGCAGAAGCCATTTACGTCGTTTGTTTGAGAGTATGGAACTGGCAGCTCTCCAATTTAAACTTCGCAGTCTGTTCCTCTGCATTAGATCGTCAGGTATCAATACTCCAAAGACGGGTAAAATTAGCGACTATCCTGTACGGGAAACTAAAAGCGATCTAATCTTCCCCGTGAATCAAATGGATACAATGAGGTGGATGTTAATTTCAATGTACAGAAAATAATTTTGTGTTACGGTAGTTGGTATTTAGCTCTTTCCCTTGCGAAATTTGAGGCACACTAATACCAGATCTTGCAGTGTCTCTTGGGAAAGTGTATTCCTATTGGGCATCATGTTCTTCTAGACCTGATAGAATTTTAGTTGCTATTTCTGTCACTAGACCTTCAGAATATGTATTTTTATGTGTCAGTAGTAGTTATTTAATTAGTAGGTTGCTGACCTTTTACAGATGTTATCAAGGATTCATTTTGCTATGTATTAGTCTGGGCAGTGAGAACACTGCTTACCCACGCACAGGTACATTCCGTCAAGCTGCAGAGACACTGGTGTAAAAGTAGCTTCGCTGAATCTGTCCCCAACCTAGCTTATTCCAAATTATTTACCGATAGACCACTTGCCCGCAAAAGGCGAAGGTCCCGAGTTTGAGTCTCGGTCCGGTATACAGTTTTAGTCTGCAAGGAAGTTTCATATCAGCGCACACTCCGCTAGTGAAAATCTCATTTTACATTATTCCAGTTTCTTATAAACCCACGAGACGCAAGGTTTTGGGCAGATATTGGTACACTGTCATCTAAACCTTTAACGGTGGACGATAATATCTGTATTCTACTGGGCCCTCGTTGGTAACGGGCATATGCGTTGTATTTAAGTATTAGACACACCTTAAGCGAACATACGGCGAAAATATGAGTTTTGTACCGATCTTCACTTTTGAACAGTATCGTATTATACAGATAGGATAACAGATATAATTAAAAGAGGCAGTAGTTGTAACGTACACGAAATGCTAGTAGTACTTGAGGCGAACGTTCTGTCTAAATGGCATGTGAATATTACGCAAGACGAATCTGATTTGGCCGGCAGCTGTGGCTCAGCGGTTCTAGGCGCTTCAGTCCGGAACCGCACTGCTGCTAATGTCGCAGGTTCGAATTCTGCGTCGGTCATGAATGCGTGTGATGTCCTTAGGTTGGTTAAATTTAAATAGTTATGAGTTTAGGGGACTGATCAGCTCAGATGTTAAGTCCCATGGTGCTTAGAGCCATTTGAACCATTTGAACTATTTTGAAACTGATTTGGAAATAATGGGTGTGAAACTAGCACGACAAATTATTGCTGCCGTTAAACATTTTGTTAGTGTATAGTAGGGCGTGACTTAGGTACCTAGACGATCGCGACACTGCCACAGCGCCGAATGATGAGTAGACCATGTGGCGAGTGAGGCGCGTGTAGAAGAGCAGCTGGGGTGATGGACTACACAGGCATGTAGCTGCCAGCTCAGTGTGCCAGGCGGGACAGTGATGGATCGGCGCGATGCCGTAGCGTACGTGTTCCATTTTTCCGCTACAGAAGGAGGAAAGGCGTGGAGTCTCTAAGCTTTAAGTACAGACAAAATTCGGGTGAAGAAAGAAACACGGCATGGTTAAAGATTATCACCACTACATTTGAAGTTGATTATCAAAGGTAAAATGAAAAACGTGAATCAGAATTTATTCAAGGGAATAAAAGAACTTGTGAAACACTGTGCGAAGTTTCGCCGAAGACTTGGCTGAGAAAGTGAGAGCTCTGAAGAATGGTCTGGATAGCACTTCCCAAATAATATGCGTTATGAATGAAGAACGCCCGGATGGAAATCATAAGTGAAAGTACAAAGTAACAGCATATTTAGCCTAATACCAGAACTGGTAAGGGTAATAGATAACGGGAAAAGTATTCCTACCAGGAAGATGGATACCATCGAACTGATCGAACACGTTTATTAGGGTGCTTTTCAAGCTCAATATTAAAGGTTTTTCTTTTATTTGGGTATTATTCCAGTAATCGCGGAAAGTTCGTTTTGGTTACATTCGGCTGTTTAGGCCTAATTTTTGAACGTGCATATTTAGCGTTATACCACAGATTTAAGTGCATTTGCTAATAGTTTACTTACATATTAGTTTCCAAAATATATTTAGTGTCCTTTTACATCTGTATTTAATATATTATCGTTATCACTTAGTAAATCTCTTAACTAATTTCCAAACTGCCATGGATACTAAGTGTGTGAGCTGCAGTAGGAAAGATAGTTCAGGGATTTTGTGCAGCTGTTGTGACAGGTGGTTTCGTTGGGGAAATTGTACCGGCGTTAGAACTGCTGAAGCAAACGAGACTCTTCCATTCTTTTGCAGGGTTTGCTCAAGAGATAGGGTTAGAGCTGAACAGGAGGTGAAAATTAGAGCCCTTTAGGCTGGTTTGAACAGAGTGAGGGAGGAACTGAAGAGGTTAAGGGGGGAGGAGGGTAAACAGTGGTGGGAAGTGGTAGCTGGGGGCAGGGGCCACAGAAAGAGAACAGTGTCTGGCAGTTTCCCAATTGGCACAACCAATAGATTTGCCTTGCTGCTACAGTTAGGTAAGGAAGAGGCTCCAGCAGAAGTAGATGTAGTTAAGATGCAACAGAATCTCACTAGGAAACCAACTGTTACAAAAAAGTAGAAAGTAATAGGAAAGTTCTGTTGCTAGGTAGCAGCCATGGAAGAGGTGTGGGACAGATTTTGCAGGAAAAATTAGATACCAGGTCACAAACTTTTTCAAGCCAAGTGCATGTCTTAGCCAGATGGTAGAGGATATAGGTTCGTTGTGCAAGGGTTTCTCAAAGCAGGATCATTTGATAATAGTGGGTGGAGTGGGAAACATTATTGATAGGGATCAGGGCTACAGAATTGAGTGTGACCTGGTGAAAATAGCCTCTGCAACGAACCATACCAATGTTGGGCTGGTGCCTGCTTTTGTGTGGCATGATCTGCCCCCAGTTCAACCGCTCTGTCAGGAGGGTAAATATGGAGTAGGATCAGTTGCATAGGGCGGCCACTCTGTCAGATGTTGGATTGGTTCCTGTAGGGCTATTGATAGAGGGGATTTCACAAGGCATGGCCTACGCCTCAGTAGGAAAGGGAAGGGTAAACTGGCAGGGTTGTTAGCGAAATACAATAGGGGGGACACTAGTACTCATGGATGAACTTCATTTTTAGACTAATATCAGTGTCCAATGAGAAGTTCAGGCAGGCCGGTGCTAAAGAGGTCGAGAATTCACAAGATTTTCACAACAGTAAAGTTAATAATAATGTTACCATATTTAATCAAAATATTGGTGGATTAAAGAAAAAAGTAGATTCCCATAAAAGTAAAGCAAAAAATAAAGTTATCATTTTTCACCAACATATTCCGGGATTGAAGAATAAAGCAGATGAGCTCCTGGGTAGTTTAGATGACATAGAATCCGATAATGTAATAGAAGTACTATGCCTATCCGGGCATCACATTGTGTCTGATATGGAAAAGGTAAATAACAGTGGTTATAAACTAGCTGCACAAATGAGTAGAGAGAGTAAAGTGAGAGGACGAGTTCCCATATACGTCAAAAGTTATCACTGTGTAAAAAGCTTAGAGAGAAAAAAAAATTTCTAGAGCAACATATAAAAGCATGTGCCTGTCAACTTAAACTGAGGAGGGCTCTTTTATAATTGTAACAGTATATAGGTCCCCTTCAGGAAACTTTCATTTATTCCTGGAAAACTTGAATGCCTTGTTGTGCTATGTGTCAGATAGGGGAAAGCAAATTATTATTTGTCAGGATTTCAATGTTGATTCACTGAAAGAGTATAATAGGACGAATGATTTTTAAGTCTTGCTTGGTTCTTCCAATTTGGTATCTCTCATTAACTTTCCTACTCAGGTAGTAAAGGACAGCAGCACATTGAGAGATAACACTTTTATAGACCAAAATATGGTTAAAATCATAAATTTTTGTCCTATTGAGAATGGCTTTTATGATCGTGGTGCTCAGCTAGTTACAGTATATGACATAGCTCCATTCAGTAATTCAAAACTACCCTCCAAAAATGTGCACTCAATTAATGACTTAACAATTAGAAGTTTTGGGGAAAATCTTCAGCAGTTAGGCTGGGATGAGGTACACAAGGAACCTGATGCTAATTTAAAAAATAACTTATTTCATGATAAACTTGAGAGAAATTGAAAACTGCTTGCCCAAGAAAGTAGTTAAATCTAATAATAAGAAAGCATGCAAAAACCTTAGCTTACCAAGGAATAAACACATCTTGTAACCACTGAAAGGAACTGTATCCAACAACAAGAAAGAGTAATGACATAGAAAAAGCCATACATTATAATAACTACAGTGCTACATTTGAAAGGTTATTAAAAAGTCCAGAAGCATGTGCATAATATCTGAGATTAATACCTCTGATAACAAAATCAAAACCATTTGGAATATTATTACAAGGGAGACAGGGCAGCCAAGAGTACAGGGTGACGGCATTACCATCAGAGCGAATAGAAACTTGACAAACAACAAGACGTAAGTCAAAAACATTTTGAATAATCATTTTTTTAAATGTTGTAGAGAACATAGGATCTAAATGGTCATTAGATGAAGCAGGGCAGTTAATGGAAGAGGCCTTACCCACACCATTTGACACAACTGAAATACCACCCAACTCTCCCTCTGAAATTAGGACGATAATAAACTCTCCCAAGAATAAAAGCTCACATGGAATTGATGGCATTTCCAGCAGGATAATAAAAGCTTGTTCCCAAACGATAAGTGGGATTCCTAGCCACATATGTAATAGCTCTCTGAAGCAGGGTACTTTCCAAGATAGACTGAAGCATGCCGTTGTTAAACCACTCCATGAAAAAGAGGATACGTCTGATGTCAATGACTATGCCCAACCTCTCTTCTGACTGCCTTATCCAAAATTCTTGAAAAAGTAAAGTATTGTATAATAGCTTCACACCTTTGTAAAAATAAAGTTTTAACAAAATGTCAGTTTAGTTTCCATAAAGGGTTTTCAACGCAAAATGCTATATATACTTTCAGTAATGAAATATTAAAGTCTGTGAGTAACCATAAGTCACCCATTGGGATTTTTTGTGATCTTTCAAAGACTTATGATTGTGTAAATCTTGGAATACTTCTAGATAAGCTCAATTATTGTGGTATGAATGGGACAGCGCTCAAATGGTTTAAATCATACCTTAATGGGAAGACTGCAGGAAGTTGAAATAAAGAGTTCGCTTAATATGCAAAAAACAGGTGATTTCTCAAACTGGGGAACAATCATGAATGGGTGCCGCAAGGTTCGGTCCTGGGTCCTCTGCTGTTTTTAATATATATGAATGATATACCATTCTATATTCACGAAGATGCAAAGCTGGTATTTTTTGTCGTTGTCGATGATACAAGTATAGCTATCAGACCCAACAGATATGAATGAAATTGTAAACGATGAAATTGTAAACTCTGTTTTTCAGAAAATCATTAAGTGGTCCTTTGCAAATGGGCTCACATTAAACTTTGACAAAACACAGTAAATACAGCTACACACAGTAAATGGAATGACACCATTAATAAATATAGACTTCGATCAGATATCGGTAGCTAAGGTAGAATATTCAAAATTTCTAGGTGTATGCATTGATGAGGGATTGAACTGGAAAGAGACACACTGATGATTCGCTGAAACGTTTGAGTTCAGCTACTCATGATATTAGGGTCATTGCAAAATTTGGCAATATACATCAAAGTAAATTAGCTTGCCACGCCAACTTTCATTTTCTGTTTTCTTATGGCGTCATATTCTGGGGTAACTCATCATTGAGTAAAAGAGTGTTCATTGCACAAAAGCGTGTAATCAGAATAAAATGCTGAAGCTCATCCAAGATCATCCTGCAGACACTTATTTAAATAGCTAGGGATCTTCACTGTAGCCTCACAATATATATTTTACTAATGAAATTTGTTATTAACAATCCGAAAGAACTCAAAAGTAACAGCGTTGTACATGCCTACAACACTACGAGAAAGGATGATCTTCACTACTCAAGGTTAAATTTAAATTTGGCTCAGAACGGCGTAAATTATGCTACCACAGAAATCTTTGGTCACTTACCTAATAGCATGAAAGGTCTGACTGATAGCCATATAGTATTTAAAATGACATTAAAAGAATTTCTGAATGGCAACTCCTTCTATTAATTAGATGAATTTTGGATATAGTAAGTGGGTAATTTCCCCACCACCCACCCAAAAAAAAAGGATTGAGTGTCATGTGATATTTTCTGTAATGAAATATCTTGTATAGACACCTTTTACTAACCAGACACGTTCCACATCATTACGAAGTGTCGTATTCATGATCTATGGAACAAGTACTAATCTAATCTAATCCAACTGCCGAAGAAAAAGTTATACTGGGAGGCCATGTAAGTGCAGCAGTTGACAGAGGTTCAGTGTGGGCTGTAATTATCGTATGCCTGCGGAACTTGGTTGATATGCTAATGAGTTAATGCGGGACCGATTTACGTTAGAAATAATTAGTTTCAGTTCTGTACACCAGGTGCAAATCTGCGCTACACATCATCTCACCGACATCTCCAATGCCCGTATTCAGCAAATTGTAATGGCAGTGGCTGATAATAAAACTGATATTTTTTCCTGCCCATATCACTTTCCTGGCCCACTGCATATGGAAACATTGCTATATGTCTTTCTTGCATTGACATCATTACATTTATACCTAGATGCCAATATTGGAACTAATTTTTTCCAGAATAAATCGAATCCACAATAACGCATTAGAATATCTACCTAGCTTCACTGTCATACGATAGTTACAGCCTTCACTGGACCCCTGTGAGAAGCTACTCTGTAATTATAATCATTTGCTATCTAAAGGAGCTTAACTCACACAAAAGGCTAAGTCTCCCAGTTTTCATATAATCTTCACCACAGAGACTATTTTGATGCAGCTCTCCTCTAGCCATTACAAGATTCTCCTTTTAAGGCGAACTACATTCTACACCCGTTTCAGTCTGTGTACTACAATCAAGATTTTGTTTCTGTCTAGCAACCTTACCCCTCAAACTTTGGTTACGAAATTATTGCTTGATACCATGGCGCTCTGTACCGCCGACTATTCCTGTAATTTACGCGAGCTGAGCCACAAAATATTTTCTCCAGCTTCGATTGAGCGACTCATCAGGAGTATACGATGTTTCGGCAATATCTTCAGTATTTTTGCGTAGCAACAAATTTTAATCGCTTGTATTTTGTTAGTGGCTAAGAATTTTTTGATCCAACTTCCATTATCATATAGCACTACGAACCACACAGATACATTTTGAATCAGACTTACTTATATTTCATTTCATGCTCAATGTCAACATAAAGTGCTGACAAAAAGGAAAACATTATGGCCATCTCCCTTAATAGTGTACTGGTCCGGCTATGGAATCCAATACAGAATCTCTTCTGATTGGCGTGTATTCGACGAGTCCTTGGTAAGTTTCTGGACGTATGTGGCAACAAATGTCTACACAGAGGTCTCGCAAATTACTTGCCGGCCGTTTGTTATCGCGGAGCCTGTTAGCATCTCAGCTGTATTCCAAGGCGTTTATCAGTTCCGGTGCATTTTGAGGCCTCAGTTCTCCATCGCTCTCCTAAAACCACTGTCGCTCGATTCTGATCTTAGATACTTATTCTGTAGGAATGGGGCAGTCTCGTTGTGGACATATCGCCACCCATTATTTTCACAGAGAGTTCTATTGAGTGGTATAGACGTTGACGCTTACTCGTAGTTCCACTTACGAACTATTTGCCTTAGGTGTTCATGACAGTAGCACAATAACAGCCGACCAGATCAGTCGTTTCCGACATTCTCGTTCACAGAGATGGGCTAATTCTATTGTTCCGGCATCTGTCACAATTCGCTCAAGAGTCTTGAAGGAATTGTGATGGAAGCCTGGCCAACAGGGGACTGATGTACTAGGGCATGCATTGGTACCATGAAATAGTCCATCGATAATGGCTAGACACTAGCCTAAATCAAGATTTGCTAAATGAAATCTGAAAGAAAAGGACGACTGATAGCTGTGTGCTATCATATTACAGTCGGTAACTGCACTCACATTCCTAATGGAAAGCAACTGGATAACAGAGAATAATTAAGATATTTAGAACGTAGGATGTAGCTGTTTTAAAGTAAAACCAATTGCTGACATATAAGGACGTTACCACGAGGGCGAGTCAATTGAAAACCTGAAATATTTTTAAATATTATTTATTGTTCATAAATGGTACAAAGCTGTATCACTTTTCAACATAATCTCCCCCACGCCAAATAAAAGTCCTCCAGCTCTCATAAAGTGTAAAAATTCCTTTAGAAAAAAATTCATTTGGTAGTCCGCGCAACCACTCATGCACCGCGTGGAGTGCCTATTCATCAGAATGGAACTTCTTTCCTCCCATTGCGTCTTTGAGTGGTCCAAACATACGGAAATCACTTGGTTCAAGGTCTGGTGAGTATGGTGGATGAGGAAGATACTCATAATGCAGGTCTGTGATTGTCGAAACCGTTGTACGGGCAGTGTGGGGCCTTACATTGTCATGTTGCAAAAGGACACCTGCTGACAGCAATCCACGTTGCTTTCATTGGATTGCAGGCAGTAGACGATTCTTTAGGAGATCTGTGGTCCCTCTAGGCATGTAATGTTCCAAAATGACGCCTTTTTCGTCCCAAAGAGAGTCAGCATAACCTTCCCTGCTGAAGGTTCTGTTCAATACTTCTTCGGTTTTGGTGATGCGGAATGGTGCCATTCCTTGCTCACTCTTTTCGTTTCCGGTTGGTGGAAGTGAACTCAGGTTTCGTCCCCAGTAACGATTCTTGCTAGGAAGCTGTTACCTTCACGTTAAAAGCACAGAAGAAGTTCTTCACAAGCATCAGCATGTCTTTCACTCATTTCAGGAGTGAGCTGCCGTGGCACCCATTTTGCAGACCCATTTTGAAACTGTAGCACATCATGCATAATGTGGTGTGCTAACCCATGACTAATCCGTAAACATGCTGCAATGTCATTCAGTGTCACTCTGCGGTTTTCCTTCAGTATGGTTTCAACTGCTGCAATGTTCCCTTGAGTCACAACTCGTTGTGCCTGACCTGGACGAGGAACATCTTCCACTGAAGTCACACCATTCGCGAACTACCTACTCCATTCGTAGACTTGTTGCTGTGACAAACATGCATCACCGTACTGAACCTTCATTCGTCGATAAATTTCAATAGGTTTCACACCTTCACTTCGCAAAAACCGAGTAACCGAAAGCTGTTCTTCCCTGGTGCAAGTCGCTAGTGGGCCATCTTTACACTGATACTGCGACGGTGTGGGTGCATCTGCACAATGTTGATACCTGCAGGCCATTCTGCACGCTGTTTGTAGCACGCTTACCAACTTACAGGTAAAAGCACGTAACTTAGATTTGCTATTACAAATTTAAGCTTTCCATTTGACTCACCCTCGTAATTTTACACCTGTATACAGCACGATTATAATTAAACTTTCTCTACTTGATGGAATGTAGACGGGTTAGTATTTACTGTATGAGTACCCAAACCCACAGGAGTAAAGTCCACAGCTAGTGGTCTAGTGGCTAGCGTTGCTGCCTCTGGAGCAAGGGGTCCCGAGTTCGATTCACAGTCGGTTTGTGAATTTTCTCTGCCCAGGAACTGGGTGTGGTATTCTCATCAGTTCATCATCACCACCATCATGCGTAACAGTGGATACACTTGGACTATGTAAAAAAAAATTGGACTGTGTTGTGACTTGGCAAGACAGCCAAGCCACTAGGAGATAGCCAAAAGGCTCGCGTTTAAGATCACGCAGGCTGGCGTGAGGTCTGCAACAGTTAAGAGAATTTATAGTAGCAAAGAACGTAAGTAACTACTGGAATACTTAACTTTAATTCATAATTGGTGAACATCGGTCTGACGGTACATGCATCACAAGATAAATAGCAAATGATAATGGCGCCTTGCTAGGTCGTAGCAAATGACGTAGCTGAAGGCTATACTAACTATCGTCTCGGCAAATGAGAGCGTAATTTGCCAGTGAACCATCGCTAGCAAAGTCGGCTATACAACTGGGGCGAGTGCTAGGACGTCTCTCTAGACCTGCCGTGTGGCGGCGCTCGGTCTGCAATCACTGATAGTGGCGACACGCGGGCCCGACGTACACTACCGGACCGCGGCCGATTTAAAGGCTACCACCTAGCAAATGTGGTGTCTGGCGGTGACACCACAGACTGTGTAAAAACTGGGCGCCGGCTGCGGTGGCCAAGCGGTTCTAGGGGCTTCAGTCTGGAAACGCGCGTCTGCTATGGTCACCGGTTCTAATCCTGCCTCGGGCATGGATGTGTGTGAAGTCCTTAGGTTAGTTCGGTTTAAGTAGTTCTATGTTCTAGGGGACTGATGACCTCAGATGTTAAGTCCCATAGTGGTTCAAAAATGTTCAAATGGCTCTGAGCACTATGGGACTCAACTGCTGAGGTCATAAGTCCCCTAGAACTTAGAACTACTTAAACCTAACTAACCTAAGGACAACACGCACATCCATGCCCGAGGCAGGATTCGAACCTGCGACCGTAGCTGTCGCGCGGTTCCAGACTGTAGCGCCAGAACCCCTCGGCCACCAGCGGCCGGCTCCCATAGTGATCAGAGGCATTTGAACCATTTGAAAATTGAGCCCTTGCATGATGACCCCGCAGTTGAGCGCCCCACACACCAAACATGATCATCATAAAAGAAATAGTGTTCAGACTGTGCGGTGCTGTCTTTGCGTCGTTAGTAACGTAGTGTTATGATCTACCTTTAAATGCCTCTATTGGTATGGCGACGTAGGGTTAAAGACAGTCATCAGTGTTCACTACAACTTCTGAGAGTGAAGATGGGTAGGATCAGATGAGCAGGGTTTTACTTGCGAAGCTGTTGTATAAAAACAAAAGCCATATTACTGCTGTTCTTCGCGAGTATCGACGCATTGAAGGAATATGGAAAGGTCCTCTTTCGGCACCGAGATTGAGGAACATCATGGTCTAGTTCAAATTAACTGGCACCTGAGAACTGTTCCTAGAAGGGACCGACTTCCAGTTGCACTCACATGTTGAAGCAATCAATGTGCGATCTTCAAGCAGTGCACCGAGTTATCGGATTGCGTCACGGCTGCTTGGCATTCCATGGTTCACCGTTCGAAATGTGCTGCGAACAATTATGAAATGGTGTCTCTAATGCGGTCCCAGGCTGTCGTGTATATAGGTGGTCGTCACACAGAGGAAATCTTGTAACGTGGAACGTAAAATTGGTATATAATTAACAATTGTTTCCCTCTCCTGACTAATTAATATGTGATTATTTCAACGGTACATTTGTTATTTCCTCTTCGAATGCCCTTATAAAAGTTTCCATTAAATTTCATCGTCCTACGATCACTCTTTCATCTGAGGGACCATATCAAGGAAATATGACACACCAGACTAAAAAACCACCCCTTAACTCCACCCGAAAACGCCATGAAGGCCACCGTGTCATCCTCAGCCCAGCGTCACTCGATACGGATATGGAGGGGCATGTGATCAGCGCACCGCTCTCCCGGCCGTATATCACCTTAGAAAGCCGCTACTTCTCAGTCAAGTAGCTCCTCAGTTTACCTCACAAGGGCTGCATTCCACGTGGCTCCACGGAAATGACTAGTACCTTTCGAATAAGTCATCCCAGCGCCGTTCGCATTTCACACACAAACAGCTTCAGCCTACATCAAGTGTCACTACACCAGCAGGTTAACCAGCAGGACTGTAGAAGAAGCATGGACTTCTGGAACTTGGTTTTGAGTGGCATCAGAATAACACGTTCTTTTTTCAAAGGGTTTTATTTACCCATGAAGCTACGTTACAAATAATGGAAAACCGTGTAGGAGAATTAAGCACTATTCGATCATGGAGAATCCACACTGGTTGTGCCAGTTCAACATCAGAGGCTGCCGAATGTGAGCGTTTGGCCCAGGATTATCAGAGACTACGTGATTTTTCCTTTCTTCATTGACGAAGACTTACGAGAAAGATGCGCACAGTATGTAACAGAAATACTGCTGACTCTCATTCAGGTAGTAAGACTTCAAGTACCGGTACGTAGATGAAAGTGGTAACCATGCTAAATAGTGCCAGGCTCACTACTTGCTTGTTGTAAGGAAGGCCCTGAAGTTGCTATTTCTTGTTCGCAGGAAGGAACTTGAAGTTATTATCAGTTGGCCTGCAAGTTCGCGTGACAGACGCCATTTGACTTCTTTACTGGGTAGTATCGAGATGAAGTGAAAGCCCACGTTCCGGCGAGTACTGTGCGTCGTTTGGCGAGTATGTTTATAGATGCTGAGGCGGGATCATATGACGTGCGTGAAAAACAAATAGTTGTACGTCCTGTGACAGCAACCACCAAATTTCACAATGTTGTCAGATCGGTTCAGGGCTATCGTCGTATCGCTCAGAAACGAACTGCAAGCAGAATCGGCGTTTCACAAGAACGTGTGAATCACATTATTGGTTTGCTTGGCTATCGGAAGATCTGTGAACGATGAGTACCCCGGATGCTGACTCATGAAATGAAAGAGCACAGACTTGAAATTTACAAGGGACTCCTCTCGCGTTACGAGTCGCACAGTACTCACATCCACACAATCAACATAATGTGCTTTCAATCTCTGATGAATCTCCTTTGGGGTGACACCTTCTGCTGACAAGAATTCAATGACTGCATGTTGCTTACATCGCATTGACCGACCGTTTGCGCAGGGTTCCACACTTCACACTGTAACAACACAGATCTTCAATGCAAAGGCTTCCCTCCAACTGGAGCTATAGAGAAGAGGCTACGGAGTAAGCCAGGACCTGCCACACACCAATGCTGTCAACTGTTGAAGAGTTATGAACGTGGAGGCATTACTGTTCAGGCAACCCTCGTATTTTCATCCCAGGTCCCTATGTTGCAAATACATTCGATTGTAGACGTGCTTCTTTCTTTCAGTGTAATGGCAGAAATCAGAACAAAAATGTGAAAATAGTTGACTCGTGAAACATCCGTAGATACCACGTCCTTTGCTTTCCAGTTGATGTGTCAGGCGTACCAAAAGTAGCCGAGTATGATTCATAGCAGTTTCAAAAAACTTTTGAATTTCTTCAGAGTTTGTAAGTACACTCTCACATAACTGCGTTAAGCTGGTAGCCGCTATCAGCATTATGCGACATTTCGGTATAATACGAAATTCCACGAAAGAGATAAATACGCATAACGCTCAAAACAATAAACCTTATAAAATATAAGTATTGTAGTTTCTACGAAATACTTATTGAATTTTAACAAGTGAAATAAAGTCGAATTCGTCTCTTTTGGAACTAAAATATTAACAGCAGAAATTGAAACCTGGTTAGTCAAGAGAAGGCAGGATTCGGTTATGACTGTGGACGGGGCCGTAATCAATTACTACTGGTTGCCTTTTACAGTTACACACATTTATTTTTAGAACAGTAAATCCAAACTCAACAATAAATAAAAAATACCACACGTCATTAATGAAGGAAGAAACAACTGTGTAAATGATAGTGTTTTCAGTGTATTACAATGTAGCACTTCACCATAACATACAGATTCAGATAACGTAAAAAAAAAAGAAGCCACTGTGATCACGGCTGTAGGGGCATAACACGCCAAGGATGGCAATATATATTAAGAATGTTTAAGAAGTAGCTACAGTTGCATCTTACTGGTATTGAAATATTAAAAGGTAAGTGGCCACAAACCTAGCAGAATGTATCAGACGCCAGGAATGGCAGTAAATAAAGTTTTAATTTAAGGCTTACTGCTAAAATACCAATATCGAATTATTTTTTCAAAGCAAATGACTACAAACACGGCTGAAGGCCTTACACGCCAGGAACGGCAATTATATATACAAAAATTAGAAACCTGCTGTAAAACAGGAAACACAAGCAAAGGGTAATTAAAAGAAACAAGCAACTGACCACCTAACGGGAGAAATAAGATGATGGTAACCTTGTAACACAACTCTTATACTGCTAGATTTATTCCAGAAGGCGACCGGAACTATTAACTAGACATTTAATGTAGGTATGGTAGGTATGGTAATAAATAATACTAAAATATCACACAAGGACCGGTCACAGACGGTGCTCTGTGAATCGACCTCTGAGAGGGTCGGGCAACAAACACATTTGCGAGCGATGAGATAGGCAGCCAGGAGTTTCATTCACATCACAAGATAGTAACTCAGACTAGTGGCAGTCTAATGAATGACTAATGATAATCTTGCTGAAGCTACCTGACGTCCGATAAACCAAGTGCAACGACGGAAAAATACGCCAAAGCCGGAACCGGCGGTCTGGTCTACGTCCTCAGAATACTATGTTTAGAGCGCCTGGAACGAGAAAGGAATCACTTCCAGATTTCCCTCCGATACCACAAACCCGAAAATCTGAACAAACAAGTCATAGTACAGAACCCCATAGAAACTAACAGTAACTAAAACTCGTTTCGTCGAAATGTAACCAACGAGATCAGCAACCACACGTCATTGCAGAAACAATCACTAAGCGAGTAAAAAAAAAAGTACCAAATGAGTGTCATCAAATTCATTAGGCACACAAACACACAGTGAACTCACTGTGACAACTCCGATGACTGTTGGAAGAACTAAAGAAATCTCTTCACTGCTTTATTGATTCACAGTTGAGTAATCACACCGTCTAATCACTGAGCCAAGTGTTTTTAACGCAGTAGGTTTTTCAAGTACTAAGTGATACGCAGATCCACCAAACTGCTCATGACGGCGCGATGATAGTCTGTCACAACATCACATACATACTACTGGGACCACACGGCTGACTGACTCCTCTCTACTTGGAACTCATCTTAAGGCTTGCTGATCCGGTTCACGACGAAGTCGTGCACCATTGTGACCACAGTCCATGCATGCCGCCAGCGGTCCCAGCGTGTTCTTGCACTGTGGAGACCTCGCTCTTCCTGGGTCCCCAACCGAACTGATACACTCGTAGGACCCGGACAAACAATGACGCCGCCCCAAGACAGGGCAACAATTACTACATATCGATAACCGCCGCTGCTGCCACTAGCGGACAGGCAACGCTTGCAAAACCGAGTAGCGTCAGTCAACACGAGAAGAAGACAAACTACCGCAACCACGCCAACTAAACTATACCATCTGGCCTCCAACAGTGAGCGGAAACCTACAAACAGCACCAAGGCGAGCTGCAGCATGGCTCAGAAATCACTTTAGCTCCATTCGAAGACGATGATAAAGATATCTCTGTAATTAAAGTAGCTATGAGAGGAGACTGTATGTTATTTGATGAGAACTTCTTTGTAGTTCATTCGACTGAGAACAGAATTACGATTGAAACGTCCCCTTTCAACAATTTATATACGACTGTGCTTAAACTGACACACAATATTTTGTTAGCGCAACGCAATCTGACTTTCAAAATTCCCTACATAAGAATGGCCCTGACTAACATTAAACTATACCTTTCACAAATCACTTACCTCACAAAAATCTTCGCTGCTCAAGCTACTGCAATACAGCGAGCGCCACTACTGCCAGCTAAATAAAAGATTCAAACTACTGAAGGCACTAACTACTGATAGGGATAGTTAGCAAATGAAAGATATTAATAGAGAACAAACAATGTATTTACCTTGATATCATCATATATAAATATAGCAGTTCATGACAAATTTCAAAACTCCGCCATCTCTCTCCCCACATCCACCACTGCTGGCGGCTCACCTCCAACTGCCAACGCTACCCGCTGTTCACATCGAGCTGCCGCTGCCCAACACTACAATGGCGAGTATTACAGCAATGCAAAGCAGCCACAGACTGCACACAGCACAGCCAGTGATTTTCATATTGAGCGCTACGTAACTTTGCCAATAAGAAAACATAAACAGCCTACTTACATAGAGAAAACATAAACAGCCTACTTACATAGAGAAAACATGAACAGCCTACTTACATAGCCCCCATGCTCACCACAAAAAATTTTACAAATTGGTTTGGGCAGTGCCCAATACAGATTTGAAAAAATTTTTCATAATTACAATAACAAAGATATCAAAGGCACACACTTATTGATACAACGTTGGTCAAAAGCTAAAACTTTGTCACAGTCCATAAAGACAGTCTTGATCATTCATTAGGGTAAAATATAGTGTTTTTCTCAAAGTCTGACCAGTAGAAGAAAATGCACACGGAAGTAGTGGATTTCCATGCAGTCTTGAAGAAGTAGTGTTGTCCTTCCAACGGAAAGACAGTGCTGACTCTCGACATGCAGACAAGTATTGGGTCACAACAGAGCAAACCCACTGCAGAGTCAGTCGAAGTTTTGATGAATATTGGTAGGTCATCACAGAGCAGACCCACTGTAGTCCTGGTAGAGATTACGATATTGGTGGGCCACCAGAGGCGCAGACCCACTGCAGTCCTTGTAGAAATAATGGTACTGATGGATCATCAAAGATGTAGACCCACAGTAGTCCTTGTAGAGATAATGGTATTGGTGGGCCACCAGAGGTGCAGACCCACTGTAGTACTTGTAGAGATAATGGTATTGGTGGGCCACCAGAGGTGCAGACCCACTGTAGTCCTTGTAGAGATAATGGTATTGGTGGGCCACCAGAGGTGCAGACCCACTGTAGTCCTTGTAGAGATAATGGTATTGGTGGGCCACCAGAGGTGCAGACCCACTGTAGTCCTTGTAGAGATGACCAGCAGCCATCTGTTGCGATTGTGCAGGTGCACATTCACCATCGAAGAGTCTTGCGGAGAATATAGCAAGTCCATAAACCACCACTTGTGCACTCACAAAGTTTTTGGAATTGTCCTTAGAACCAGCAATGCTGTTATCCAGTCCCTTGCTGAATTAGTAACACACGTGCAAACACTAACAGTCCCTACTTCTCACATATTGTCCATACACTATGACCAACAGAAACGTGTGCAGTGAAATGTAACTCACAAGTTACTTAATTTGATGAACTGGTGTCAAGTACAATTTGATAACATGAGAATACAATTACAAAGATACAGAAAACATCATTGAAACATAATAATACAGATAACATTTGTAGATAATAGGGGCTTTACAAAAGAATAGAAATAAACATATACATCAGTGTTACAGGAATTATGACATAAGTAAATACATAAAAGATCAGAATAACTTTTGAAACATCAACTTTACACATGAGCATTAAAACAAAACAGAATTAATAATGTCTAACATCTTTACAAAGTAAATAACATATTATTAGAAAAATTCTACAACATAAGTCTGATGAGGTAAACATATAAAGACAGGAAGAACATATATACACAAGGGTACTCAAACACATAGTGGGATAACACAAAAGGAAAGGACAGGGTTTGTTTCATTGCAGTATTTTGCAAACAAAACTTTCTTTGCTTCTTGGAGATCTCCCTTCATTCATCATTATTCCCAAAAGTCCTATCAAAGCCTGCCTTCTGTATTTTGTTCACATCCTCTGTCAAAAATAGTTTTTCTCTCTGCTTTCTGTATTCTGTTCACATCCTCTGTCAATAATAGTTTTTCTCCACTGTACAGTATCCTTTTTATTTTGCCAGACCGTTTTCTGATAGCTTCTCAATGCATTTCTTATAAATTTATAATAGTTAGTTTCCTATATAGTCTCCTCTTAAGCTAACTTAAATCTACTGAGCTCAGATGTAAACTAAGGGACGAGGCAATGCAGCAGCACATAACAAATTAACACAAACAGCAATGCAAAAAAAAAATGGAAAATTGCAAAGCAAGCTACAGTAAATATAAATTACCAAGCAATGCAACATTACAACTAATATGAGCCAATGTACAGTAGCAAGAAAAATAAGTCAGTAGTAAAATTAGCTTAACAGAGTAACACAATTTAAAATTCAGTAGCACTATGCCTGGCAAACAGCAGCAGCAAATATAAAAAATATAAAAAATATAAAACTTATATCTATACATGACAAAGCTCAAGCAGAAAAAATATTACAGTAAAAACAACAATGCAGATAAGGGAAATGTATATTCACATCTTAATATCTATGTAATTAAAGTGGTGCACCACAACAACTGATTGTAAAGAGAAATATTACCATGTACTTGAAAAGAAAATTATGTGTTACTGTTACTAGTTCCTTCTTATTGTTCTTTCCTTTCCAAGTGCTCCTTTTTTAAAGAATGTGGATCATAAAATAATTATTTAATTGATCTGTTGACAGAAAGTGTTCACATTAGCAAATGCATTTTATGTTATAAAAGCAATGCTGCAACACAGCAGGAAACCAGATATCAAGTGAAATAAGCAACTACGAAAAGCAAAGTATAAAAATATCATTCAATAGTCATGTGGCATTTCGTAAGTCAGTAGCTCTCAACTCTCATAGAAAGACACTTGTCATAATCAGGTGTGCAGATGTACGAATATTTCCCATCAATTCATAAGCATTGCAGTAATTAGCACAAAGTACGAGTAATCATATGTTTTCAGGTAATGAGCGTGTAATATTTGCGATGCTTTCTACAAAGGAATGTCAATAGCAAGGTTAATGGAAGTAATGAGGGTGTCGCATTTGCAATATTTTCTCTAAAGGAATGCCAATGGCGAGGATAAAAGCCTGCCTTTTTTCTTTTTTTTTTCTACCTGTGCTTCCGGAAAGGCACACCCTAATGGCTTGTTCTCCAGGTGTTTGACACAGCTGCGTGCCCACGACGCATTACGTGCAGGTGGTCACTTAACTTTCTTACGGAAATATTTACGACAGCAGTTTCCGCTACAGTGACAGTCTCACATAAAAATATTTCACAGGTCAAGAATTAGCGTTGCAAATCTGTAGAAAGAAAATCCTATAAATATAAGTGTCCAAAAAAATTTTCGCCGGCATTGTGATACAGTCACGCATTTACACACACATTTCATAACTCTTAAAGTACGATTCTTGGTTTCCAACAACCTTTTCCACAAATCAGAGTCCCTAATCACTACTCATTATTCCTTACCTTACTCGTCGACACTTCTTCAATATTTCATCATAACAGATGCGTAGCATATTCAAATAACTCATATAGCATCAGCTTATTGATCATAACCATACCGCAACAGCATAATACACATAGTCATCGTAATAATAACATCATAACACCTCAGTCAACTCTCAAAATCGTCGTAGCTTTCTCCAATAATTTCAAAACCTAAAGAAAATTCTCTGCTCATTTCAGTAGTGTCATCTACCTCAAACGTACTTTAAAAATCATGCTCCCTTACCAAATACATCATTCAAAGCTCTCGTAGTATCACAATGGTTCCGAAAAAATATAAGCATTTCACAAAGTACAGACAAAATACAATTTCATAAGTGTGAAGTTATCCAACTGTGTATTGCGTAAACATGTGTCACTGATGTAGTAAAAAAAATGTTTATCTCTCAGTTAAATGATCAGATAGCTGGGTAATTTGTGTGTTAGAGAAATATGGTACCGATGTGTAAAGTTGTATAAGCAAATACCATATTAGCTAGGGTTCCTTGTGGTTGCCACACACATGGTACACAAAGTAAGCGTGTACCCCCCTCAGGATTAATGTAATTATACCCTCAGGTGTTACAGATTACACCAATGGAATGAAATATATCACGGAAAACTTTCTTTGTAATTCAAAAATCTTTAAAAATAAATGTTTTAAGTATAAAATTGATCACTCAAATACGTGTACTGTAGCGCTAAACTGTGCGTCTTGTAACATAATCTCTGTGGAAGTGTCGTAGTTATCGTCCTCCGAAAGCTAAGTTCTGCAGAAGTCAATGTACTTACCTCATGATAAACAAAAGTGAAATGCTTTGCGTATAGATATCGTAGTTATTATGCTTATTGGCGTGATGAAGAAAGTACTGTACAGTAACGTATTGTTGTGCCAAGCATCGTGAAAGCTTAAGATTGCTTTGTATTCATTCAAAAAGTCTACTCCCAGTATAATTTCCGTCGACAATAATGGAACAATAAGAGAGCTCATAGAGAAGCTGTGGCTTTGACAAAAGAATTCTAAGTTGGTTTATTGGCGTACATCTACACTTTTTCCAAAGATTGCACCTTGTAATTTAATCTTACGTAACGGAAGTGTGGGACAATCATTCGATTTGTTGCATTTGCTAAAGGCTGTTTCAGTAATTACTGAAATGGGACTGCCAGAGTCAAGTACTGCCGTAAATTTTACATCATTTACTGTAATGTGAATCACAGGATATGCAATGTTGTTATGTTTTATGTCGTGTTCCTGGAGTAAGATGTCCCTAATGTCTTCCATTTTTACGTAATTACTAGCTACGGCAGCGGCGTCGTCAGTTTCATAAGTATGTTTTGTGGCTGCCAGCGGTGTGAGTCATTGCCTATTGTCTCTTTGTTGGCGCGCGTCGTTATTGGGGTTTGGAGACCTAACTTCTACAAATTCACCGTGACGAGAGGGCCCTGCTCTGTTTGAATCCCGCCAGTTCTGATGCAATTCAGGTCTGTCGTTACGATCACATCGTCTGTCGTCATGTCGGTAGTTCCTGTAGTTTCTTTCTTGTCGGTTAAGTGGTGGAGAATTTCTCCCTGAATCGTAACTGCGCGCTGGACCGTTGCGTCTCAAGTTATTCTGTCTCCCGTAATAATAATTGTTTTGGTTCCCATATTGTCTGTTTCTCTGATTGTCTCTGTGATAGTCATTACCACGGAGAGGTGATCTTTCCCTGTAATTATTACTACTCTGCCAACGGTTGTAATACGGGTGGTGTCTGTTTCGGTCACGATTTGTGTTGTGAGAATAGCCTTGTCGCGTCCAGTTATTATTTCTTTCATCGCGGAATTGTGACTGATGTGATCTGTAATTGTTGTGCTCCTGCGTTCCGCGATTGTCAGTGTCAATTTCCAATTCTTGTAACAGTCCCTGAAAAGCTTCAATGTCGTCTTTGCAACGTCCTGCCAAAATAATGTGTCGTAAATGTTCAGGCAATTTGATTAAGCAAATGCGGATAAGTTCTGAGGGGCTGTATGGGTTTGACAGGTACTGATTCTTGTGCAACATGTCTTCAAAATATTTCATAAGACTGGAAAATTCAGATTGTTCGAAACGTTTCATCATTATGATGCTTTGTTTTACTCGGTCTTGCGTGGCCTGAGACCAATATGCTGAGAGGAAGGCATGGTAAAACTCTCCTTCACTGTGGCAATCGTGAATGACCGACCGCATTCTTACAGCTGGTTCATTCTCTAAGTAGCCACACATAAATTCTAATCTGTGCTCTAATGACCAGTTGGGAGGAAAACAATGAGAGAATTGATGGAGCCATGCTTGTGGATGAATGTCGTTGCCAGAATTCTTAAATGTTTTGAATTTACGTGCAGTAATGAACAGCTTATAGTCAAAGTCATCATGTCGGCGAATCGCATATCGGTCATTGTTACGTCGTTTCGGCGGTTCCATTTCAAAATTCGGTGCAACTTGCCAATTTCTTTCATAACTTCCGAAGTGTCCTGTGTTATTATTTTGTGGTTGTTCCATATTTCTATGTCCCTCTTCCCGTATTGGAACGCGAGTGTCCTCTGAAATACGTAATTCTTGTATTACCTGTGTCAGCTGATCTTGTACTTCCCGGATTTCTCTTTGATGTTGCGTATCAATTTCATTCAGATTTTGTTTCAGTTTCCTAATTTGTTCACTCTCTTCTGTGTCATTAAAGACTACCGGTTTTGCGTCATTCAGATTATCATCTACCTTCGTAGATAAATTATTTTGCTGATCCGAAAGTTCAACTACTTTCTCTGTTAATGAACACATTTCCTCAGTGTGTTTTTCTGAACCAAGCTTCAGAGTGTCCATTTGTGTTGAAATCGAATCAACTGTGTCCTTTAAGTTTTCCTGAGTTTTTGCAAGTTGTGTAACCGAATCCGTAGATGCAACTGAGTCAATTTTAGCCCACAAGGTCTCATGATTTTCATGAACAATGGTTTGCAGTTCTTTTATGGCTGCTTCGTGATTCTGTAATGCATTTTCATGCCGCGAAAAAATAGGTTGAAAATGCTCACAAATTTGTGTTTTTACGTCATTACACACTTTCTGATATTTCGATTCAATGTTATGTAACTCAGTGGTTAAATCTTCACGTGTTTGTTCAAGTGTAGTGTCTAACTTTTGAAGATTTTGTTCCATTGTGTCTAACTTTTTGAGATTTTGTTCCATTGTGTCTAACTTTTGAAGCTTTTGCTGTGTTTGTCTCTGATTTTGTTCCATTGTGTCTAACTTTTGAAGCTTTTGCTGTGTTTGTCCCATTTGTTGTATTAACTGTAATAACAATGCATTGGTGTCTGAAATATGTTCCTCAGTGCTTTTCGGCAGTGAATTTGCACCGGAAACATTCACATTTTGACAAGCAGAAAATGTGTCTTGACTTATTTGAGAAAACGGTGAGGATCCAAAACCTGAATCTACAGTATTTGCGAAATCGTGTCGTGTCATTTCGGCTTCCTGAGGCGAGCTATTGCCGGCCGATCGATCGATAATGCTTCCCTCTTCACTAATTGTTTCACTGTCCACGCCATTGTTTGCCGCCCGCACCATTTCCCTATGCACAATTATCAAATTACTACTTTGAACATCAGTTAATTCATTACTCTGCGGCGCTAACACACTGCTTTCGTCTTCACTGTCATTTCTCAGTTTACTTTGGAGCCTAGTATTACGTTTTTCACACGCCATAATTGTCACAATATTTCACACGATAACACAGAAAAGCACAATTTGAAGAGCAAAATAAAATAACATAGCAATGGAAATAATGTCTACTTAATTGCCAGCGCAGCTGCGAAATACTTGGTGCAAATCTACATGCATGCCACAACTGTTTTACTGTACAACAATGAAAAACTACAACTACAAAGGAAATTCTCTCTATGATTACGCGCTATCAATAAACAAAATCTACACTAATTACACAAACTACAAGAAAAAAAAATCAGAAGATTCCAGTGAGGTATCCTCGGCTAAGGGTCGACATATGAAACGACCCCTTTCAACAATTTATATACGACTGTGCTTAAACTGACACACAATATTTTGTTAGCGCAACGCAATCTGACTTTCCAAATTCCCTACATAAGAATGGCCCTGACTAACATTAAACTATACCTTTCACAAATCACTTACCTCACAAAAATCTTCGCTGCTCAAGCTACTGCAATACAGCGAACGCCACTACTGCCAGCTAAATAAAAGATTCAAACTACTGAAGGCACTAACTACTGATAGGGATAGTTAGCAAATGAAAGATATTAATAGAGAACAAACAATGTATTTACCTTGATATCATCATATATAAATATAGCAGTTCATGACAAATTTCAAAACTCCGCCACCTCTCTCCCCACATCCACCACTGCTGGCGGCTCACCTCCAACTGCCAACGCTACGCGCTGTTCACATCGAGCTGCCGCTGCCCAACACTACAATGGCGAGTATTACAACAATGCAAAGCAGCCACAGACTGCACACAGCACAGCCAGTGATTTTCATATTGAGCGCTACGTAACTTTGCCAATAAGAAAACATAAACAGCCTACTTACATAGAGAAAACATAAACAGCCTACTTACATAGAGAAAACATGAACAGCCTACTTACACGATATTGTAGCAGCCAGAGTATGGTGGAGAGGTCACTGTGGTAAGTCAGTATGTCTGTGAATCATCATACCGGGCGTGGCTTCAGTCGTACGATGACAGCGTCATACAGTGATGCATCATGGAAACAGTACTGATTGGAAAAGTTATTTATAGTTGCAGCAATGAATACGTGAGAAATCTCAAACGCTTTTAAATTATCATTTCTCAGTTATTGTCTCTAATTGCCTCTTGGAGGATGTCATTAAAAAGGTGTTTTGTATGAAGTGCTTTACTTACTCGTTGCTCCAATTAAATGTCTGTGGGGAACATTACGCGTGAGAGAAGACGTGGGACAAGTGGGCTGCGTGCGGCTGCCCCCGCCAATTTCCTGGAAGGTCGAGCCCAAGTGACAATGGCTGTGGCCAGGGGCGGTCCTCTTTCAAAGGCGTCCTCGGCATCGGATGAAAGGCCACAAGGCTTGCGCAGACCACTGAATGTAGGCGCCATATTAATAGCTTTTCAGCCAGAGACTGGTGCCCCAAACGAGCGTGGCATCAGAGAGCAAGACGCCGTGGTGCCTGTGCTGGGACGGTCGGGTGTTGTGTCGATGCGTTCCTAGAATCACCCGTCGGTGATAGTGTTGTGTCCTACAAGCCAGCGCCTCACGTAGGCACAGAATCGTGCAATGTCAGATATTCTTCGCACACCACAGTCTTTCCAGACATGCCTTAAAGAGGAAGCTGATTGGCAGACAGTTGGCGACACTTGTAAGAAGGTGCCGAGATTTTTCGGATGTCAAACTTCGCGACTGGAATTGGAATTTTTTGCGGTTTTCGGGAGGAGTGGTTGTACGTCAGTTTTTACATGTGTGACTGGCGCTAAGATATTTGATTGGCCGCTATTTATAGCCATGCAGCTTGATTGGGAGGGCGCATCTTAATTTTCTGATGCTTGTGAGGGGAACTGAATCGCTTTCATGACTGTATTCCAGACCGTGTGAGAGTGAAGATGTGGAACAGAGTTTTCACTGTATCGGTAGCGCGGATGGAGTTTTGGTAGAGTTGATCCAGACCACCGTTTAGCATAACTGGAACACAGTCCATGGCCTCAATTAGTTGTGGAGGTCAGCTATCGTGATTGCAAGCCTACAGTGCAGCCAATCGCCGATTGCTGACTCCACGCAAATGTGGAACGACGTTTGGTAAAGTACTTCGCAGCTCCAGCAAAGCGTGGACTCAATAAATTGTTTTTGACACCCCAGCATCGTGCCTTCATGCACAGTGCCCACAGCGGATCTCATTCACTTGTTGGATTCTACTGAAGAGTTCTGTTACTCGATCAGTGTTCCCCAAGTTAGGAATGAACGGTCAGTTAGGATAATCAGCCCACACACTTCAGAGGAAAGGGACCTACAATCACTTGACAGGTTCCCATCTCAACTCTGACAACTAATTACTCACTGCAACTTGTTCTCCTTGTCATGTATTACAGTTACCACGAATTGTCACAATATTTGAAGACGAAGTTTATTTATTCTCTGACAGCTAATTACTCATTGAAACTTGTTCGCCTTGTCATGTATTTCAGTTGGAACGAATTGTCGTAATATCTGAAGACGGAGTTTATTTATTCTTTAAATTTAAGAAATCTGTGATACTAAATTCCGCTATCATTTCAGTAGCTGTAGTACCTTATTTGAACTTCCTGTATTTAATCACAAATTGTTGGCGGATATTATTCAATATACTGTCACTTACGTAAACGATTCAATACGTGGATTGCCATCAAAAACACGGCACATAGATTATTTAGCATTCAGATATCCTTGTACAGAATAAGGAGAGTGACAGTTCTTGGGGGAGTTGTGTATCTCCAAAGCGCTGAGATAAAGCTAGGATCGGGTTCCCTCCTTCCAAATCAATCAGCCAACCAAACGAAGGCATCCTTTCAGACGTTACTGGGGATTCGGCCACCGCCGTCTCTGACGTAGGCTGGTCTCAGACGACGAAGAGTGCTGGCGTCAGGAGTGGTCCAGTGAATAGACAGCGCATGGCGTCTTCCCACAGGTGCAAATGGTGGCAACTGGGAAGGTGATTTTGACAGCCCCAACTCAGAATCAGTGCATTAGGCAGCACACAGTCCTTGCAGCAGCAGGTATTGCCCCACCAGTCAGCACTAACTGTGCCGGGTGAGGTGAGATGAGACAATGGCTCCTAGCATGTATGACGGGGGTAGTATGTGACGGTGCAAGGCAGTAGCGAACAGCAACAGTCTGTGCATCTACAGAGCGATGAATAGCAACAGTGCTTTTTGAGTCAGGTGGTGAAGGCTGGGCAGCAAGGTGCAACAAGCTTCAACCCAGTTCATTAGGAAGGCAGTGGACAGCAAATGATACTAGGGGGTGTCCCGCAAATGGAAAGACGTCAAGTCGGCAGCATCCAACCTCAACACAGCCAGTGGCGTAAGGCTACTGAGACAGCGTCTGCAGTGGCAGCTCGCTTACTCCCCTCAGCTCGAAGACTGTTATGGTGTTCCTCTTGTGGCTAGTAGGTGGCGATAACTATTACCAAGTGTCGGAATTTGGTGATAAACATGCTAGTCTGTTCCACTACGGGTGTAAGTAGGCTGTTTATGTTTTCTTATTGGCAACGTTACGTAGCGCTCTGTATGAAAATCACTGGCTGTGCTGCGTGCAGTCTGTGGCTAGTTTGCATTGTAGTCTGCCATTGTAGTGTTGGGCAGCTGGATGTGAACAGCGCGTAGCGTTGCGCAGTTGGAGGTGAGCCGCCAGCAGTGCTAGATGTGGGGAGTGAAATGCCGGAGTTTTGAAATTTCTAAGACTGGATGTCATGAACTGCTATGTATATTATGATTTTTCAGCACTATTAAGGTAAATACATTGTTTGTTCTCTAAAAAAATTTTTCATTTGCTAACTATGCCTATCAGTAGTTAGTGCCTTCCGTAGTTTGAATCTTTTATTTAGCTGGCAGTAGTGGCGCTCAGCGTATTGCAGTAGTTCGAGTAACAAAGATTTTTGTGAGGTAAGTGATTTGTGAAAGGTTAATGTTAGTCAGGGCCATTCTTTTGTAGGGATTATTGAAAGTCAGATTGCGTTGCGCTAAAAATACTGTGTGTCACTTTAGTGAATGTTTGAGTACGTTCAGTTTTGCTCAGCTGTTTCAAAAGGAAACAATGTAAGAGGTTTATCAGCACAGTAATTCATAAATTTATCCAAGGGGACGTTTCACATGTCGACCCTTAGTCGAGGATACCTCATTGGAATCGTCTGATTTTTTTCTTGTTGTTTGTGTAATTAGTGTAGCTATTGTTTATTGCTAGAGCGTAATTGTAGAGATAATCTCCTTTGTAGTTGCAGTCTTTCATTGCTGTTGTGGCATGCATGTAGAGTTGCACCAAGTATTTCGCAGCTGCGCTTGCAATTAACTAGATATTATTTTCAGTGATATATTAATGTGTTTTCTTATTTTGCTCATCGAATTGTGCTTTTCTGTGTTGTCGTGTGAAATATTGTGGCAATAATGGCGTGTGAAAAACGTAATACTAGGCTCCAAAGTAAACTGAGAAATGACAGTGGAGACGAAAGCAGTGTGTTAGCGCCACCGTGTGATGAATTAACTAATGTTGAAACTAGTGATTTGGTAATTGTGCATAGGGAAATGGAGCGGGGGTTAAATAGTGGCGTAGACAGTGAAACATTTAGTGAACAGGGAAGCATTATCGATCGATCAGTCGGCAATAGCTCACCTCAGGAATCCGAAATGACAGGACACAATCTCGCAAATACTGTAGATTAATGTTTTGGGTCCTAACGGCTTTCTCAAATAAGTCAAGACACATTTTCTGCCTGTCAAAATGTGAATGTTGCCGGTGCAAATTCACTGCCGTAAAGCACTGAGGAACATGTTTCAGACACCAGTGCATTGTTATTACAATTAATACAACAAATGGGACAAACACAGCAAAAGCCTCAAAAGTTAGTCACAATGGAACAAAATCTTCGAAAGTCGGACACAATGGAACAAAATCTTCAAAAGTTAGACACAATGGAACCAAATAATAGACAAACACAGCAAAAGCTTCAAAAGTTAGACACAATGGAACAAAATCTTCGGAAGTTAGACACCACGCTTGAACAATCATGTGACGATTTAACTACTGAGTTACATAACACTGAATCGAAATGTCAAAAAATCTGTAATGACGTAAAAACACAAATTTGTGAGCATTTTCAACCTATTTTTTCGCAGCATGAAAAAGCATTACTGAATGATGAAGCAGCCATAAAGGAACTGCAAACTATTGTTCATGAAAATCATGAGATCTTGCGAGATAAAATTGGCTCAGTTGCATCTACCGATTCGGTTACGCAACTTGAAAAAACTCAGGAAAACTTAAAGGACACAGTAGATACTCTGAAAATTGGTTCAGAAAGACACATGGAGGAAATTAGTTCATTATCAGAGAAAGTAGTTGAACTTTCGGATCAGCAAATAATTTATCTACAAAGGTACATGATAGTCTGAAAGACACAAAACCCGTAGTCTTTAATGACACAGAAGAGTGCGAACAAATTAGGAAATTCAAACAAAATCAGAACCAATTAATACGCAACACCAAAGAGACAGCCGGGAAGGACAAGATCAGCTGGCACAAGTAATACAAAAATTAACTATTTCAGAGGACACTCGCGCCCCAATACGGGAAGAGGGACATGGAAATACGGAACAGCCACAAATAATAACACAGCGCATTTCGGAAATTATGAAAGAAATTGGGAAGGTGCACCGAATTTTGAAATGGAACCGCCGAAACGACATAATAATGACCGATTTGCGACTCGCCGACATGATGATTTTGACTGTAAGCTGTTCATTACTACACGTAAATTTAAAACATTTAAGAATTCTGGCAATGACATTCATCCACAAGCGTGGCTCCATCAATTCTCTCATTGTTTTCCTCCCAACTGGACATTAGAGCACAGATTAGAATTTATGTGTGGCTATTTAGAGAATGAACAAGCTGTAAGAAAACGATCGATCATTCACGATTGCCATAGTGAAGGAGAATTTTACCATGCCTTCCTCTTAGCATATTGGTCTAAAGCTACACAAGACCGAGTAAAACGTAGCATCATAATGATAAAACATTTCGAACAATCTGAATTTTCCAGTCTTGTGAAATACTTTGAAGACATGTTGCACAAGAGTCAGTACCTGTCAAACCCATACAGCTCCTCCCCTCAGAACTCATCCGCATTTGCTTAATCAAATTGCCTGAACATTTACGACATATTATTTTGGCAGGACGTTGCAAAGACAACATTGAAGCTTTTCAGGGACTGTTACAAGAATTAGAAATTGACACTGACAATCGCGGAACGCGAAAACAGGAACACAACTATTACAGGTCACATCCGTCGCAATTCCGTGACGACAGAAACAATAACTGGACACGACAAGTCTATTATTACAACGTAAATCGTGAACAAAACAGACACCACCCATATGACAACCACCGGCAAAGTAATAGTTACAGAGAAAGATCGCATTTACGTAGTAATGAATATGACAGAGAAAACCATAGAAACAGGCAATATGGGAACGAAAATAATTATTATCAAGGGAGACAGAATAACTTCAGACGCAACGGTCCACCACGCAGTTACGATTCCAGGAGAAATTCTCCACCACATGATCGACAAACAAGAAAATATATAAACTACTGACAAAATGACACACCTGAATTCCATCAGAACTGGCCAGCTTAAAACAGGGCAGGGTCTTCTCGAAAAGGTGAATTTGCAAAATTTAGGTCTCCTAATCCTAATAACGACGTGCGCCAACAGAGAGACAGACAATGACTCGCACCGCAGGCAGCCGCGTGCGCCGGCTAGTTCAGAGAAAAATAACATTGACGCTACCCTTGAGAAGAATATCAGTATTCCTTATCGACGTATACCGCATGATAATTGCGTTCAGGTTGAAACTCTGCATTCTAGGAAGAGTAAAGGCTTACACCACATTTCACATGTAAAACCGTTTATTGAAAGATAATCTGCTTTTTAACTTTGACTTTGCCATAAAACTTTTCACTTCACATTTCTAGTATGCATTGTCAGACTTAGTAACTGTTACCATGCAACAATGTTTGAAGGTAAATATCCAATCAAGGACCAGGAGAACTTATTTAAACAAAAATTACGAATGCATTGTTATAGTGAACAGACGTCACAGTGTTATTGTGTGTGTACATTCTTGCTTGTTAGTTGCACGATTACGTAACGACTATAAGGCTTACATACTTAGAACATATACTGATACTGCTAATGAGATTTTAATGCAACATTTTGGTTTACTTGAAAATACATTCTGGATTTAAAGTACTTTCAATGAGATACCAGATGACACAGTGGTTAGTTTATGTGACAGCTACACGATTTTATCACGACGCTACTAATGGGTGACAATTTACAATGTCGCTTTTTCAGTGTTTCTGTTTTATATCTCCACAGTTTTTCTGAATTATTCTGGAAAGTAAAATATGTTTTAGTAGTAACTTTTGTGGTATAGCTACAATGAGACAGTCTTTTCCGTAGCATAACAAGATATTACAGCACAGTACTTTCTTCATCACGGCAATAAGCGTAATAATTAAGGTATCTATTCACAAAACATTTCACTTTTGTTTATCATGAGGTAAGTACATTGCCTTCTGCAGAACTTAGCTTTCGGAGGACGATAACTACGACACTTCCACAGAGATTGTCTTACAACAAGGCGCACAGTTTAGCGCTATGGTACACGTATTTGAGTGATTAATTTTGTACTTAAAACATTTATTTTTAAAGATATTTGAAGTACAAAGATACAAAGGTTTTCTGTGATACATTTCATTCCTTTTCTGTAATCTGTAACACCTGAGGGTACAATTACATTAATACTCAGGGGGTACACGCTTACTTTGTGTACCTTGTGTTTGGCAAGCACAAGCAGCCCTAGCTAATATGGTATTTGCTTATACAACTTTACCCATAGGTACCATATTTCTCTAACACACAAATTACACAGTTATCTGATCATTTAACTGAGAGATAAAAATTTTTTTTACTACATCAGTGACACATGTTTAAGAAATTACACAGTTGGGTAACTGCACACTTACGAAATTGAATTTGGCTGCACTGTGTGAACTGTTCATATTTTTTCAGAACCATTATGATACTATGAGAGCTTTGAATGTCGTATTTGGTTAGGGAGCATGATTTTAAAGTACGTTTTAGGTAGATGACACTATTGAAAAGAGCAGAGAATTTTTTAAAGTGTTTGAAATTATGCAGAAAGATACGACGTTTTTGAGATTTGGCTGAGTTTTTATGGTGTTATTATTACGATGATAATGTGTATTATGCTGTTGAGGTATGTTTATGATCAATAAGCTAATGCTATATGAGGAATTTGATTATGCTACATATTTATTATGACGATATATTGAAAAAGTGTCGACATATATATATATATGTGTAATAAGGCAAGGAATAATGAATAGTAGTTAGGGACTCTCACTTGTGAAAAAGGATGTTGGAAACCAAGAATCGTACTTTAAGAGTTATCGAATGTGTGTAAATGCGTGAATGTATCACAAAGCCGGCGAAAATTTATTTGTCACTGTTATATTCATAGAATTTTGTTTCTACACATTTGCATCGCAAATTCTCGATGTGTGAAATTTTTTATATGAGACTGTCACTCTAATGCAAAGTGGTGTCGTAAATATTTCAGTAAGAAAATTAAGTGACCACCTTCACGTAATGAGTCGTGGGCACCCAGCTGCGCGACAGTCGCCTGGAGAAAAGCCATTAGTGTGTGCCTTTCAGAGGCACAGGTGGAGAAAAAAAAAAGGGGCCATTATCCTCGCTATTGAAATTCCTTTGTAGAAAGCATCGCAAATACGACACGCTCATACTTGAAAACATATGATTACGCTGTGGATCTCTTAATTTATAATATTTACTAAAATGCCTAATGAAATGATGAGAAACATTTACATCTATTGTCTTTCTAGTTGAGAGACTTTTTTTGCCTTTGGGGACGCCATTTGCCTAGTGAAGGACGTTTCATATGTTGCATTATATATATATATATTTCCTCATTTTGTTTAATATCAAGTTTCTAGCTGCACTGCAGCATTGGTTATAATAAAATTTAATAGATGTGCTAATATCACTATTTTCTGTCTACAGACCCAGTAAAGAATACGTTTATGATGTACTTTCTTAGAAAAAAGAGCACAAATAATCATTTCCCTTCACAGGATTTTCATACATAATTTTCTTTTCAACTACTTGGTAATATTTCTCGTAGAATAGGTTGTGGCGTACCACTTTAATTACATAGACATTAAGATGTGAATATATACATTTCCTTGTCTGCATTGTTGTCTTAAGTGTAATGTTTTTTCTGCTTAAGCTATGTCATGTTTAGATATAAGTTATTGCATTTGCTGCTGATGTTTACCAGGCATAGTGCTACTAAATTTCACTTTACATTACTCTGTTAAACCAGTTTTACTACTGATTTATTTTTCTTGTTTGCTGCTCATTGCCTTATTTTAGTTGTAATATTGCTGCTTGCTTTGCCAATTTGCATTTTTTTGTCATTGCTGTTTGTGTTAATTGTTTTGTGCTGCTGCATTGCCTCGTCCCTTAGTTTGGCATCTGAGCTCAGTAGATTTAAGTTAGCTTAAGATGGAGTAGGCCATATAAGAGAAGAAGTTGTAATGAATCGGAAGAAATGCATTGAGAAGCTATAAGAAAATGGTTTGGCCAAAAAAGTATTTTGAAAAAGGATGTGAACAAAAAAAAACTATGGTTTAGGGACAACAGAAAGCATGCTCAGATAGAATTTTTTTGGTGGAAACAAATGTTGCAATAAGAGGAAAGATATATGGAATGAAGTTTTGGGGTGGACTGCAGTATCAAATGTCTCACTGAAAACAAACCCTGTCCCTGTATTTTTGTGGTATTACACTATGTGAATTTGTGTTTTTCCCGTCTTTATGTGTTTAGCTAATAAGAGTTATGTTGCAGAATTTTTCTGATAATATGTTATTTTCTTTGTAAGGATGTTTAGACATTATTTATTCTGTTCTGTTTTAATGCTCATGTGTGAAGTAGATGTGTCGAATGGTATTCTGATCTTTTATGTATGTACTCATGTCATAATTCCTGTAACACTGATGCATATGTTATTTCGATTCTTTTGTAAAGCCTGTACCAAATGCTATCTGTATTGTTATGTTCTTTAATTACGTATTTTGTACCTTTGTAATTATATTCTTAAGTTATAAAATTGTAATTGACACCAGTTCATCATATTATTAACTTGTAAGTTCCATTTCACTGCACACATTTCTGTCGGTCATAGTATATGGACCCGATATGAGAAGTAGGGACTGTTAGTGTTTGCACGTGTGTTAATAATTCAGCAAGGGACTGGATAACAGCATTGCTCATTCTAAGGACAATTCCAAAAACTTTGTGAGTGCACGAGTGGTGGTTATGGACTTGCTATATTATCCGCAAGACTCTTCAATGGTCATTGTGCACCTGCACAGTCACAACAGATGGCTGCTGGCCATCTCTACAAGGATTACAGTGGGTCTGCATCTTTGATGACCCACCAATACCATTATTTCTACACGGACTACAGTGGGTCTACACCTTTGCTGACTCACCAGTACCATTATTTCTACAAGGAATGCAGTGGGTCTGCACCTCTGGTGGCCCACCAATACCACAATCTCTACCAGGCCTACAGTGGGTCTGCACCTGTTGTGGCCCACCAATAATCTCTACCAGGACTACAGTGGGTGTACTCTGTGATGACCTACCTACCAATATTCTTCAAAACTTCGACTGACTCTGCTGTGGGTTTCCTCTGTTGTGGCCCATTACCTGTCTGCATGTCGAGAGTCAGCACTGTCTTTCCGTTGGAAGGACAACACTACTCCTTCAAGACTTCATGGAAATCCACTACTTCCGTGTGCATTTTCTTTTACTGCTCACACTTTGAGAAAAACACTGAAATTTTACTGTGATGAATGATCAGGACTGTCTTTATGGACTGTGAGAAAATTTTAGCTTATGACCAACATTGTATCAATAAGTGTGTGCATTTGATACCTTTGTTATTGTAATTATGAAAATTTTTATCAAATCATTATTGGCCACTGCCCAAAACATTTTGTAAAATTTTTTGTGGGGCGCATGGGGGCTATGTAAGTAGGCTGTTTATGTTATCTTATTAGCAATGTTACGTAGCGCTCTGTATGAAAATCACTGGCTGTGCTGTGTGCAGTCTGTGGCTAGTTTGCGTTGTTGTCTGCCATTGTAGTGTTGGGCAGCTGGATGTGAACAGAGCGTAGCGTTGCGCAGTTGGAGGTGAGCCGCCAGCAATGGTAGATGTGGGGAGTGAAATGCCGGAGTTTTGAAATTTGTAAGACAGGATGTCATGAACTGCTATGTATATTACGATTTTTCAGCACTGTTAAGGTAAATACATTGTTTGTTCTTTAAAAAAATCTTTCATCTGCTAACTATGCCTATCAGTAGTTACTGCCTTCCGTCGTTTGAATCTTTTATTTAGCTGGCAGTAGTGGAGCTCACTGTATAGCAGTAGTTCGAGTAACAAAGATTTTTGTGAGGTAAGTGATTTGTGAAAGGTTGATGTTAGTCAGGGCCAATCTTTTGTAGGGATTATTGAAAGTCAGATTGCGTTGCGCTAAAAATATTGTGTATCAGTTTAAGGACAGTCATGTATAATTGTTCAAAGGGGGCGTTTCACGGGTAGCGATTTTCCCTTCAAATTCTAGGTGCTACGCTCAACTTCTGAGTTGCCATGACATTATCACCCCATTTTACCGTCGTAACAGCCACTGCACTATGGCTTGCTGCCTTCACCATGGAATGGGTCTTTACTATGCCTGTCAAAGATAAATTGATTTTTGATTTTTTGTGACTCAGTTGTTCATATTGTAGCAGAAAATTTATAAAAATCATCATTGGTGGCTTTTCAAGTCATCGCAGTGTGTCTTGATCTCCTACCTACCTGTTGGGAGACGTCAACACCTGGAGGCGCCTTGGTGTTGAATAAAAACGTGGGCCACTGGCTTCGACGTTGAAGTACAGTTCTGGCAGCTACCTGAGATTTGTTGGAAGACAGTTCGCCCTCAGTAGAAGGTATGTGCTAAGTAGCATGAAGTTCATCAGGTGAGGACCATCATCTAGAGTACATCTTTGGCTAGTCCGTACGCTGTGCTGGAACATATAGGACGTACACTCACTACAGTATCATAATCATGCCGGCCGCTGTGGCCGACGGTTCTAAACGCTTCAGTCCGGAACCGAGCTGCTGCTACGGTCGAAGGTTCGGATCCTGCCTCGGGCATGGATGTGTGTGATGTTCTTAGGTTAGATCTAAGTCTAAGGGACTGATGACCTGAAATGCTAAGTCCCACTGTGCTTACATCCATTTGAACCATCATAATCATGGAATCGATTGCTATTACTGTGAATGCAATCGATTCCAGTAGTCCTTGATAACAGCTGGAACGCTGGAATATTGCACGAGTATACGATGCAATCTCGGTTTTTAATCACTGCATGCGTCCTTCTTATTCTACTGTAGCCACTCAACACGATGCATAACTGTTGTGTCAGTTCCACGCTTTGTGCTCTTCTGAAAGGCACTGTTTCTGGCAGCATGTCTTACGAGCTAACGAATATCCTTATCTCGCTTCCTTTGCACCATTCTGCTGAACACATATCCTCACCCGACAGATGGTGTCATAATCTGCCACGAACTGCCCCTTTTGCGGCATACTGGCTTGCTTATTCCTTCTCTCTCTCTCTCTCTGGCATGACTGGAGTTTTAATGTTTTTTTCTAATTTGTACTCCCTATGATTCAATACCGTAAGAATAAGATGCAAGTCTCTGTCATCTGTAGCATGATGCCGGTGGTATGCGACACGTGGCATAGCGAGATCTCAACCGCGATTCCAGTAATCAGTTCCTGATCATTAATAGTGACACACTGCCTGTAATCTTAAAGTGGGTTTCAACTGTTATCATCCGTCTATTTATAGGAACCATTCGAACAATCCTACAGTCTGCACACATTCATCTGACACAGTTGTTACTATATCTTTGCGTAAGATGGATGACTCATTTATTTATGTTTATGGGTCTTATAATACATTCAGTCATTTTCGTGTTACATTATGCAATGTTCAGTCCCCTCTGTGATACCAGAGGATCTTGTGAACAGCTGATAGCCAACGTTAAGCATCTTAGAGAGGGCAGAAATAAGAGACGTCCGCTATTCAGAACATTCTTTCTTCCCGTGGTATATACGGTGACAGTAGAACAGCAAGACTGTGGTTAGGAACTTTGGGTCAGGTATTACAGTCCTTTGGAAGCCCTTGCGCCTATTCTTCTCGTCACATTTATGTCCAGAGTCCATCTCGTCATGAATAGCATTCTAGGTTTCATGTCTCATATGCCAACGGTTTCACCTTTCTCAGAATCCAAAGTATGGTGATATGTTGTAGATGCACATTCTTTCTATATCTCTGCCAGAAATTCTCGATATACCTTAGGCACGCCTATTAACCATCACGTTCTAGCGGAATTCCTCATTTGTGTGAATGACTTTTCCTATCAACTGAAAATTAACTGGAGTAATATGAAAGTTTTTTTTTCAGTTTCGTCGCTATATTAGTTTCTGATTATACATTGGACTTGCATCCTAGACGAAACTGAAATGACACAGCATCTGTGGCGCTCGGGCCGCGCGGGATTAGCCGAACGGTCTTGGGCGCTGCAGTCATGGACTGTGCGGCTGGTCCCGGCGGAGGTTCGAGTCCTCCCTCAGGTATGGATGTGTGTATGTTTGTCCTTAGGATAATTTAGGTTAAGTAGTGCGTAAGCTTAGGGACTGACGACCTTAGCAGTTCAGTCCCATGAGATTTCACACACATTTGAACATTTTGTGGCGCTCCGTGTTCGTTTCGTAGGGTGAGCTCTCCATCTTTCCTGCAGAAAATCTCACTGATCGACCGGATTGTCAATGTGTTCCTGTCTTTGTCTTGCGCTTCATATCCTGTGGACATATATCTCACTTTGCTTGCTTTGGCTGGGATTGCACAAAGCCCGTACAGCTGGTTCACATTGGGGACTCGAGGGCGCGGTCTCTTGATGTTGATGCTAAATGTAGAGTGAACCGTTTTTGTTTGATGTTAATGATTAATGAAAACTACCTCAGCTGTATTATTACACGTTTACTATGTTAAAACAGATTTTTTCGTTGAACGCAATAAATGTCTATTAGTAGAGCTGGGATAGTTTTCATTAATGATTGACATTAGTATCAGCTATGCTGTTCAACAGCATCAAGGTTACTTTTTGTTGGACATTACCTAATTACATCTTCTTTTCTTCAAGTCCTCGTCCACTCTGAAATTAATTATTGTTACTTACTCCTATAATATGTGCATGGATTTGCATTACACCACACGTAACGTTTGTGCGGTTTCATACAGTATAGGACTTCTTCGTATATCCCTGCGTCTACTGAGAGCTTGTGATCAAGGCACTACAACATGAGGTGTTTTTCTTAGTTTGGTGTATTTTCAAAATTATCTTTTACATGTCAATATTCAGCATGCCTGCCACATACAAATGTGTATAGGTCCTTTGGATATAGTCCAAGTAATACCGACGTACAATAGGCACCACAGATTCATACAAATCCTTTGCAATATTAAGAACAAGTCTCACTTGTTGGCTTCTGAATGTCAACATGATTGGACGAAAACTTGTTATAGAGCTAAGTGCAAGGTTTAATTAGATTCAGTCGTATCCTAAAATATTTTGTTGCTACTGGTAAGGTGGCTGTTTTCTGTGTGAACATAGAACCGTCTTGACAGACATAAAATGTGTGAATTTCATGTCCTAATCTAACACAGACGTGGTCCGCCTTTGTAACTGACTGGACAGGACCTAGTTAGATTCATGACATTGTATTCATGACATTGTCAGAGAATTTACCTTGGTGGTGCACTGGGCCTCTTGACGCCAATTGCGGAGCTATTGGACGGAGTGCAGGCAGCTCCACGTCACGATAACTGGCAACAGCTGGGAGAGCGATGTGCTGAACCCACGCCCCTCCATACCGCACCCACTGACTCCGCTGGCAAAGTATGACACCGACTGGCCAGCCAGGACCGGTGGATCACGTTTACGTACACTTGTCACTCTCGTATGTCCGCAAACGCCTCTTTGTTACATTACTGCTAATTGGAACACGATTTATTACAATACACGGGTTCCTGGTTCGACACAACTTTCTCTTTAGCAGAATGCTGACTTGTTCGCAGCAATCATCAAATTTGTTTGCTACCACCAGAGCTGAATCGAAGATAGAGCTGCGCTACACTTTGTCTGTGAGATCTCGAAATTCCAGTAAGTACAGAACATCAGACGACGAGTGATCATAGCACTCTCCTCTATCATTCCCAGCACTAACTCGGTTAGCACATCCCAGACGCTATGTCGGCAGAAAGACTACTGAGAGCATCCTTTTATTGTTTCTCCTTTCATCATATGTCCATGTCACTACCTCATAGTGACTGTATTCCTTGACAGATTTTCATAAGCTTAAGTTATCACATCGAACAAATAAGATAACGTAAATAATTTTTCCTCTGTTAGCTGGCGCGTCTCAATGCCCCGTCGTGTGGCACAGTCGCTAGATGATAGTGTCTCCGCACTTATCCGAAATACTGCGATTGTTGTGGTAGGGCATCTCTTTGTGAGAATCACAAGAACAGTGCAGGTCCTCGTTCTTAATTATCGGTGTATCATAATCGAAGCGGTATTTGGAAAAGCTTAAAATAAGTAACAGATCAGTTTTCAAGACATTCCACAAAATTTCGATTCAGACAGAATTCATAACCCAATACATTTCGAGATTGCTCATGTCCATTAAAAGTTGTAAGACGTCGTGGTCTCCTGACCTTCATTGTTTACATATTCCGCCCTCACAATCATATATCAAGACGCTTCATCAAACCCGAACTCGATAAGATGAAGTCAAAGTTGTATGAATTCATGTAAACTATATGCAAATAACAAGTGCTCACTGGGGTTGAAATACTCGAGTCTGGCGTATACACATACATTCCAGACACGACGGTCACAGGAGCTTTTAGTTCGAGAGAGGCAGACCACACACAGGGAGCCAGGTCCCTTCAGAGGACGAGTCAACCTTGGCCACCCGTGGAGCCTGAGTGAGAGGGGGAATGACCCTGTGTTTGGCTTAAAAGCAAATTCCGCTACATTGTGTGGGATCGTCCAACCTACACATTCTTTGCACATAGCACGCTGTTTCAGAGATTTTCACAGGGAGACAGCAAACGCCAAACGTCGATACTACAGATTTCCGCATTGGTCGCCTTAAATGGAACGCCATTCTCCCGTTTTAGAAGAGCAATGCTGATTGGCACACGATATTTCTGACGTCTTGAGCTGACGAGGAATGGAAGAGACTGAAAGATGTACCCCTTCACGTCTGGCGTGGAGAGGCGCCGTTCCATTGTCACTCTTGAAGCGAGGGACAAGTCTCTCCTCAGTACTTCACTGGGAGAGCACCTCTGTCGAGAGCGAATCGAATGCGACTCTAGATTGAGACCTTGCGATTAAGCGTTGTTCACTGTGTTGGCCAACACACTTATTGTGTGGTGTGAACGTACATAGTTATAGTTAAACGCCTGCGAGCCAAATTTTGAGTGGCATCACGGTGGACTGGTTATCTGACTGGTGTACCACGCCAAAAGTTAGACTAGGGGCGAATAGGAATCCTTGACTTCATCAAGGTGTAGGGAGAATTTGATTGGCGATGGTCAATCCAGATAAAACGAGAGTTATCTTATTTGTCAGCAACGTGTGGCACAGACAGCAGTCATCGCAGCTTACGGTATTGTACGCTACAGCTATTGCGAACCCCATATTTACTCCACAACAGTACACTTCACCGCATTTCACACGTGACAGCCTCGACCGTACCTAGCAACATTCTAAAGGATAACTATTCAAGATGAGTAGGCGCGCCTCCCAGCCATTCTGCCAAGTCAATAACAACCTTAACCTTTGTATAGAAATTTCATTAGCGAATCCTATCCTTGAGAGGTAACTTCACATTGCGAAAAGAACTAGGATATAACTTGTTCAATTCATAACTAAAAGTGCCATTGTGATTTCTCAGAATTTTTGCAAAATAAATAATAAGTTTCGTCAGTTTCATGTTTTCCTAACACTAACTAGCACTACAAGAGTACCCAAGTATCCCACTAGTTATGTAATAAATTTTGTGAAGTTTTGTGTCATTTCCATACAGCAGACAACTCCAGAAGATATTTATTCCTGAAAGTTTTTAAGGCATTTCCCTTTAGAACGTTAGGAGCGTCTGTCTGACTTCTGCAGCAGTGTGGGTGTGGAAATTGCATCTTGCAGGAGCCACAGGGTTAAGAGTACATGTCCAATTAATCCGTTGCGCAGAATAACAGAATAGCAGATCAATCCCACGCTTACAAAATTTCCATTAAAAAGGTGTTTGAGCTGAAAGAATTCTGCCGTTCCATACCACTCCGTATGGCTTCTTTAACTGCTTATCGACTTGAATGCTTTCTGAGTGTATGATCGCCAGGCAAAGGGGTAAAGCAAGCTGTGTTATCATTGAGTTTCACCACCGCCGGAAAAAGCGAAGACCTCACCTGATGCTGAGTGCTTTTTGTGGCTGCCATAGTCTTATTACATTCGTACGAGGCTAACTGTCACAGGATCGTAATTCAGTATTTTCTTTCAGTCGATCAGTTGTGATATATACCTACAATATTTCAATAATTTTTGACAATTCTCTGCTGCAGACCGACTCACGAATGATGGCTGGTAACACAGGACGGGAATGCATTTTTGTCAGTTCCATGCTATAATTGCAGTACGTGTATAGAGGTGCTTTGTGCTTGGAGAAAGCGTGTGCTGCACAAGGTATGTTTCTCTCTTGCTCATGTTGATTTTCTCGTGCTGGCCGAAGTGGCCATGCGGTTAAAGGCGCTGCAGTCTGGAACCGTAAGACCGCTACGGTCGCAGGTTTGAATCCTGCCTCGGGCATGGATGTTTGTAATGTCCTTAGGTTAGTTAGGTTTAACTAGTTCTAAGTTCTAGGGGACTAATGACCTCAGCAGTTGAGTTCCATAATGCTCAGAGCCATTTGAACCATTTTGATTTTCTCGTTTGCTTCAAACATCGTCCATGACAACCAGCAACAAATGGTATACAAATTCACTAAATAACTCGCTACGATCACTTTTAATACGCGCAGAAGCTACAATGCTCACAACAGGGCGTACAGAACGGTACTGAACGCTCATTGGCTGTCGGAAGATGATGGCAGATGCGTAGAAACAACCTAAATTCGACTGCCATTGTTCCTGACTTATGCTGTAGCAGATACATCGTGAGAGGCTTAGAAGACTGGCGGGATAGTGCACATTATTCTGTGAGTTTTGGCTGTCAATAAACGGATGGACGAGTGTCTTAATAAGCAGACTATATTTACGTTTCTGAATCGTAGATAAGTACTGTGATTTAAATTATGAATTACTGTACAGCACTAAAATTCTCACCGATAGACAGACATTCTAACCATGCACAAATCCCAAATGCTTCTAGTTAGAGACTAAAAACAAACGTTTGGCGATCCTTAAGGTTGACACAGTGTAGTAAGACTTATCGCAGTCGTTTTGGATGTGAAGAGAGATATCCTCAGTTACTGGAACAGATTCTTTCGGAGTGAGAGAAAATAAATACTGAAAGGGTCAAAGGCAATTTAAAGTGAATTTCGTAAAACATTTGGAGTCACATACTTATACAAACGTATACAACCATTGTGTCATGTAGAACTGCGGATGTATTCTGTATAAATTGCGCTTTTGAGGTGTATGCTGTGCATTACCACAATGAAATTAGCAGTAAAAAAGACTTTAAAAAAGACTACTGCACTTAACTTTCCGTGGAGAAAAACTGTGTGACCGTTACGAGGTATTCATAAAGTCCCATTTTTGGAATAGGAGACACGTTGCATTAAGACACAGGGTATGCACACTTATAGGCTGGTAACTGACCTGCTGTGCGAGACAGTAGTGACCCGTGAAGGGAGATACGTGTCATCTGCCAGCTCTGGACCTGCAGCAGAGCCGAAATCACGCAGACGTTCTGCTCCAATACGTAGCGAGAAATCTGGGAGACTGTCATAGAGTCGGAAACAGGCTAATCACCCCTCACGTGAAGGAAGAGGGACATGGCATAGAAAAGCTATCAATTGCACCATGTCATACTCGTACGAAACCCCCCTCTCTCTGTCATACAGGGTGTTTCAAAAATGACCGGTATATTTGAAACGGCAATAAAAACTAAACGAGCAGCGATAGAAATACACCGTTTGTTGCAATATGCTTGGGACAACAGTACATTTTCAGGCGGACAAACTTTCGAAATTACAGTAGTTACAATTTTCAACAACAGATGGTGCTGCAAGTGATGTGAAAGATATAGAAGACAACGCAGTCTGTGGGTGCGCCATTCTGTACGTCGTCTTTCTGCTGTAAGCGTGTGCTGTTCACAACGTGCAAGTGTGCTGTAGACAACATGGTTTATTCCTTAGAACAGAGGATTTTTCTGGTGTTGGAATTCCACCGCCTAGAACACAGTGTTGTTGCAACAAGACAACGTTTTCAACGGAGGTTTAATGTAACCAAAGGACCGAAAAGCGATACAATAAAGGATCTGTTTGAAAAATTTCAACGGACTGGGAACGTGACGGATGAACGTGCTGGAAAGGTAGGGCGACCGCGTACGGCAACCACAGAGGGCAACGCTCAGCTAGTGCAGCAGGTGATCCAACAGCGGCCTCGGGTTTCCGCTCGCCGTGTTGCAGCTGCGGTCCAAATGACGCCATCGTCCACGTATCGTCTCATGCGCCAGAGTTTACACCTCTATCCATACAAAATTCAAATGCGGCAACCCCTCAGCGCCGCTGCCATTGCTGCATGAGAGACATTCGCTAACGATATAGTGCACAGGATTGATGACGGCGATATGCATGTGGGCAGCATTTGGTTTACTGACGAAGCTTATTTTTACCTGGACGGCTTCGTCAATAAACAGAACTGGCGCATATGGGGAACCGAAAAGCCCCATGTTGCAGTCCCATCGTCCCTGCATCCTCATAAAGTACTAGTCTGGGCCGCCATTTCTCCCAAAGGAATCATCAGCCCATTTTTCAGATCCGAAACGATTACTGCATCACGCTATCTGGACATTCTTCGTGAATTTGTGGCGGTACAAACTGCCTTAGACGACACTGCGAACACCTCGTGGTTTATGCAAGATGGTGCCCGGCCACATCACACGGCCGACGTTTTTCATTTCCTGAATGAATATTTCGATGATCGTGTGATTGCTTTGGGCTATACATACAGGAGGCGGCGTGGATTGGCCTCCCTATTCGCCAGACATGATCCCCTGTGACTTCTTTCTGTGGGGACACTTGAAAGACCAGGTGTACCGCCAGAATCCAGAAACAATTGAACAGCTGAAGCAGTACATCTCATCTGCATCTGAAGCTATTCCGCCAGACACGTTGTCAAAGGTTTCGGGTAATTTCATTCAGAGAGTACGCCATATTATTGCTACGCGTGGTGGATATGTGGAAAATATCGTACTATAGAGTTTCCCAGACCTCAGTGCCATCTGTTGTTGAAAATTGTAACTACTGTAATTTCGAAAGTTTGTCTGCCTGAAAATGTACTGTTGCCCAAGCATATTGCAACAAACGGTGTATTTCTATCGCTGCTCGTTTAGTTTTTGTTGCCGTTTCAAATATACCGGTCATTTTTGAAACACCCTGTAGCTACACGTGCAATCACTTTTACCATGTCACACAAAGCGCCCCTGTCTTTATGATAGCTACACGCGCAGGATGAGAGAGGGCAGTGTTCCTGCAAGTACCCGTTGATCGAGGCGACGTCTCGTTACACACCCGCTCTGGGACATGCAGTGGGTTGCGGTGAAGACATAACGTGTTCCGCAGAACTAAAGGGGTCACTTTGCCGGCTAAGGGAATGTGTCTTTATTTCTTTTTTACGTGGGGGAGAGTGTCACTGCACTGTGCGGTATTTGTTTAATATAGATACTGTAATTATTCGCATGCTGCCCTGGCTGATAACTCGCGACAGTACAAAATGTGAAGCAGAGGCGTCACATCTGAACTGGGGGTGAAAGTTAGGTAAGGTAGACGGCCACAAAAACATAACGCTCCGCTGGTCTAGCGCAAGCTTTGCGAATCGATTTGACGTCGACACTAAACATCAATTCTTGGTCCGTAACACGCATTTCCTTTAGGAGAGACACAAAGTGAGTGGAATCCTTAACGTAGGACTCGGTTTGATGCACTAGGTGTCGGAGCCTAGGTGCCAGTTCTTTCGCTAGGTAGTATGTCGTCGAATTTATACTGTTTACAATGGGCCTTAAGGGGAAGTCGGTTTTGTGTACCTTCGGTACACCATATATCTTTGGTGCCTGTGTCACTTGCGGGATGAATCTTCTGGCCTTGTCGAAGTTAATTCTAGAGTGCTTGAGCAGTGCCTGCGTCGTTTTGATTACCTCGGCCGTCAGATCTCCCTGAAGTTTCTTGTAGATAGGTTCTGCGAGAATATCTTCCATTCGTTTGTTGTAATCAGTTGTGTCCAAGACTACAGTGGCGTTGCCCTTATCTGCCTGTACCACTACTAAATGGGGGTTGTCCCTGAGTTCCTTGATGACATGGTATTCCTCAGCGTTGATGTTTTGCTTCGGTGGCTTTGCTTTATTCAGAACTCTGACCGTTTCCTGCCGGATCTTCTCCGCCTCGGCCTGTGGCAGATGACGTACCGAAGCCTCTACGGATTCTATGATATCTTCTTTTGGAACTCGCTTAGGTGCGACTGCGAAATTCATCCCCTTGGCCAGAATTGCTGTGGTTGCTTCGCTCAAGGTGTGGCTAGAGAGGTTGACCACTGTCCGTCGCCTGTCCAGCGTCAATGTTTCGTCCGTGGCTTTCTGTTGTAGTTTGTCGTACTTTCTCATCTGGCGGTTAGTAATACTATTGCTGTTCCTTGATGCTTGCTGAAAGGTTAACCTGTCGACTTTATCCCAGTCTTCCATCTGAAGTTTTCCGGCCAGAAATAGGTGCAGATCACACAAATTCCTGTTGTGAGCATCGAGACTTATGCGGATGTGGCGGATCCTTTCCCGTAGCAATGCTTTACTGGCTTTAGCACAGATATTCCTCGCCTTGTTCGTTTTTATGTGAGACGTCAACCGCAAAGAATACGGCGCAACAGTCGTGTCTCTGCATCTCTTCAAAAAAGCAAGGTCATTCAGCAGTTTACTTGTTTTCAAACGCAGTGCTTCTAACTTCTTGATGTTTCCGTGGATTTCCTGCCCATACAGGTTGGTTAAATGTAAGCGTAGGCTGCCGCGGCCGTTGTCATCTTCCATAAAATTCTTCAGGGTATCAGACCGCATTGTCATAATTTAAAATGCGCCAACATTTCGGCCAGCGTTGCAGCTAGCCTTCATCAGGGCCTTACGTTAACTGCTAAATGAAACACACTTGGTTCCATAAATAGCTGCATGAGAAAACCGTGTCGTTACTTGATTGGCTGTAAAAGGAGGAGGAGGAGGGGTGAAAGGTATGCTTTATTGGTGTTTCCTTAATTATTAGTCATTGGCTGAAATAGCTGTTTTCTATTGGTCTTTATATTAACCCACCCCATTGGAGGAGATGGACGAATAGCGAACAGGTGATGGCTGTGACGTCACGCTGTTAACTTGCTGTCCAGAAGCTGGCTGCGGCGTGCCATTGCTTTGTGTGCTCGCGACCACTACTGCGGCTCTCCGCGTGTCTGCATGGGCCCCCACGGCTCTGCCGCCGCTCCGTAGCCCTGCTATTGCAGGCAGCCAAGACCTCGGGAGCTTGTACCCGTCCTCTCTATTCATGTTGGCGGGTCTTTTGGCTATTTCTATCGCCTCTCTAATCTTTCTTTTAAAAGTGAGAGGCTGTTTCGCAAGGACGCGAGCTTCTTGAAAAATTATTGGTTTCCTGCACTCGCCTCGATGTTCTGCCACTGCTGACTTAGTGTGTTGTTGCAGGCGGATATATCTTTCATGTTCCGAGAGCCTTGTGCTAATCGGACGTCCCGTCTCACCTATGTAGACTAATCCACACGCACAACCAATTTCATGCACGCCAGCTGTGTGTAGTTTGTCAACTGCATCCTTGGTAGAACGGAGCATATCTGATATTTTGTTTCTGCTTCGGAAAATTGGTTTGATATCAGCTTTTCGTAGAATTTTGCCAATACGTTCGGTGACCCCTTGTACATATGGTAACACAGCAATGCTCTGTGCCTCTTTCTCCTCTTTCCTATTAGTCTTCTCCCTTGTCGACATGGTGCTGTCTATCATCTGCTTCCCATAGCCATTAGTTCCGAAGATGGACCTGAGGCATTCAAGTTCTGTCTTCAGATGTTCTTCGTCGCTAATCCTGTACGCTCTCTTCGTTAGCGTGTGCAGGACGGACTTCTTCTGTGTGGGGAGATGGTGGGAGGAGGCGTGGAGATACCTGTCCGTACTGGTAGGTTTTCTGTACACTTTGTGGGTAAGTTTACCATCAGGTTTTCGATAAACTTCCACGTCGAGAAAAGGCAGCACCCCATTCTTCTCTGTTTCCATTGTAAACTGAATTTTCCTATGCTGTTGGTTAAGGTGCTTGTGGAAGTTCTGTAACTCCTCTTCTCCGTGGGGCCAGATGATGAAAGTATCATCGACATAGCGAAGCCAACAATTTGGACGTAATGGTGCGGACTGGAGGGCTGTTTCCTCAAATGCCTCCATGAAGATTTCTGCTGCGATGGGCGATAGGGGTGAGACCATTGCTACACCGTCAGTTTGTTCATAAAATTGACCTCCCCACTTCAAGTATGTGGTCGTCAGACAGTGGCACACAAGCTCACATATATCAGGTGCCACGCGTTCTTCTAGGATGTTCACAGTATCTGACACTGGGACGTTCGTGAATAGGAATTTGACGTCGAAACTAACCATCAGATCTTGGTCCGTAACACGCATTTCCTTTAGGAGAGACACAAAGTGAGTGGAATCCTTAACGTAGGACTCGGTTTGATGCACTAGGTGTCGGAGCCTAGGTGCCAGTTCTTTCGCTAGGTAGTATGTCGGCGAATTTATACTGTTTACTATGGGCCTTAAGGGGAAGTCGGTTTTGTGTACCTTCGGTACACCATATATCCTTGGTGCCTGTGTCACTTGCGGGATGAATCTTCTGGCCTTGTCGAAGTTGATTCTAGAGTGCTGGACCAGTGCCTGCGTCGTTTAGATTACCTTGGCCGTCAGATCTCCCTGAAGTTTCTTGTAGATAGGTTCTGCGAGAATATCTTCCATTCGTTTGTTTTAATCAGTTGTGTCCAAGACTACAGTGGCGTTGCCCTTATCTGCCTGTACCACTACTAAATGGGGGTTGTCCCTGAGTTCCTTGATGGCATGGTATTCCTCAGCGTTGATTTTTGCTTCGGTGGCTTTGCTTTATTCAGAACTCTGACCGTTTCCTGCCGGATCTTCTCCGCCTCGGCCTGTGGCAGATGACGTACCGAAGCCTCAACGGATTTAGCAGTTAACGTAAGGCCCTGATGAAGGCTAGCTGAAACGCTGGCCGAAACGTCGGCGCATTTTTAATTATGACGATGCGGTCTGATACCCTGAAGAATTTTATTGAAGATGACAACGGCCGCTTAAGCCTATGCTTACAATTTATCCCCGTGTCTCTCATTCATAGTGAACTAATCCTTCAAAGAAAACTATCAGCATGGCTTTGACATTTGATCTGACCTGACGACCTCATTTGGTAATGGAGAATCTTTCCCAAGCCACTCTAAAGATTGAACCTTAGTGTCAACATCATAACCATGGACCCACTTCTCATCATCAGATTTTTTTTTGAGTCATCAGTCTTCTGACAGGTGGTAATGCGGCCCGCCACGAATTCTTATCCTGGGCCGACCGCTTCATCTCGCAAGGGGAAGGCTTCAGACACGGCCAACCGATTCGGCTAAAATTTGGCAGGTCGCTTGTGTACAACTTAGAATGAAGTACTCTAATATATTTTGGGTCAACAACCCCGCAATTTTGAGGAAATCACCCCTAAAATTTATGACGAGCCATCGACTCAAAATTCGAGGGATCGATAGATAATTGTAAATAGAGCATTTTTCAATACCAGGTATGGGGTCCGCAAACGCAAACTTTTTCAGAAATCGAGGAAAGAAACTTTTATAGCTGCCGATTCTGTACCCACATGCTAAACGCTTTTCGCCGACTCTTCGGAAGCAGTGTAGCTGTCGAAAGATTGCATTCATTAGATGTTCTTGGTGCCGTGAGTTTATTTGTTTCGAATGTTTATATGACAAGTCCCATCCATCTAGTTGTAGGAAGAAAAGTGAGGAAACGTATCAGTGACTGGAAGAGCAATTGTAAAATGACCTGGAGTAACATTTTAGTTGTTGACTATCTCAAGAGATTTGAGAAATTTATTTTGCCTACCTTATTATGATCATTCCTTATTGATTTACTTACCTTATGAACCCTCCTATCCCAGTCAATTGAGATATGGAAAAATACAAACGAAAAGAAGAACATCTGCTAGGTTTATTCGAGATTCGAGCGCGGGTTCTCCATTTCCCAGCCACTTACCTTGACTGTTGCGCTATCTTTGTTTTTAATCTCATTTTTTCGCTTTCGTTCGTTGCATCTGCTCGGGGCAGACGTCGTAAGACATGCGTTGAAGCTCGTTGTTGATCGATTAATTCAGTTTCTTTACTGCAGAGGGCAGCTAACCCTCTGACCAAACACGCTGAGGTAGCGTGCTGGCGATATCGGTGATGTCGGCGAGAAGCGTTTACCATGTGGTTACAGAACGGCAGTTGTAAAAGATTCTTACCTCGATTTCTGGAAAAGTATGCGTTTGCAGACCCATACCTGATGATGAAAATTTCTCTATTTACAATTATCTATCGATCCCGCCAATTTTGAGTCGATTGCTCGTCGCATCCTTTAGGGGTGATTTTCTAAAAATGCGGGGATGTTCAACCAAAATATCTTAGATTCCTTCGTTTTAAGTTGTACACAAGCCACCTGCTAAATTTGAGCCGAATTGGTTGCCCGTGTCTGAGGCCTTCCCCTTGTCAGAGTACCACTTGCAGCATATGTCCTCAATTATTTGCTGGATGTATTCCACGCTCTGTCTTCCTCGTCTACAGTTTTTGCCCTCTATAGCTCCTCCTAGCACTATGGAAGGAGATGTCCGGCCATCCTGTCCCTTCTCCTTGTCAGTGTTTTCCACATATTTCTTTCCTCTCTGATTATGCGCTAAACCTCCACATTTCTTACCTTACCAGTCAACATAACTATCAACATTTGTCTGTAGCACAACATATCCAATGCTTCCATTCTCTTCTGTTCCGGTTTTCCCAAAGTCCAGGTTTCACTACTATACGGTGACGTGAACCAAACGTACATTCTCAGTAACTTCTTCCTCAAATTAATGCCTATGTTTGATACTAGTAGACTTCTCTTGGCCAGGAATACCCTTTTTGCTAGTGCTATCCTGCTTTTGATGACATCCTTGCGCGGAACGTAACTGGTTATTTTGCTGCCTAGGTGGCGAAATTCCTCAAATTCCTCTACTTTGTGACCATCAATCCCGATGTTAAGTTCCGCGCTGTTCTCATTTTTGTAACTTCTCATTACATTAGTTTTTTCGATTTACTCTCAATCCATATTCTGTGCAATTACACCATTTCATTCAGCAGATTAAGTAATTCCTCTTCACTTTCATCCAGGATAGCAATGCCATTAGCGATTCATATCACCGATATTCTTTCACCCTGAATTTTAATTCCACTCCTGAACCTTTGCTTAATTGTACAGGAATGTTTTTGTAAAACTCCAAATCCTGTAAATATTTCTTAAGCTCTTGCCCATTAATGCTGAAACCCCCTGTTTGAAAATTATGCACTGGGTGAATAAGCTCATCGGTATTTTTACTTTTTTTTATTTTTTCAAATTTACGTTATTCTGCAACCTGTTAATAATTTTTCGAGCATCACGTCGAAGAATTCTGCCTCTAAAACTTCAATATCTTCGGGGTATTGTAGAAGGTGCCATCAATGGGCCAACAGTGGCTTCTTCGTCACTCATTTCGTTATTTAAACGCCACACAACAGAATTATTCTTCATCACGCAAGTATAGTGCAGGGCAATTGCTGAATCGCTGTCTTTGGCAGCAGTGAGGCAAAGAGTACAGTAGAGAAGACGTGTTCCAGATGTTGCCGACACGAAACGATCTGTACTTTTCACACGCCACCAATTGTCTCTGTTGGCTGACGAAAATCCGCGCGGAATCATGCACATGTAACTAACATTTTTAAAAATGTTTCCTTCTTTAACTCTTCAAAGCCATGCTGAGTTTCGCATCGTCCTTGTGATCGGTACATTTCGGTGTAAGTCAAGTCCGCGTAACTTGCAAGGTGTTTCTTGGCAGTTTCACCCCTTCCCTTCCCGCTCCACTCCTCCTCGCCCTCTTTTTGATACAAATCGGAAGCCGTCGTGTCATTTGTGTTCTGTTAACGAATACTGCCAACCGTAAAAAATCATTGAATAATTGCATTACCACAGTCTTAATATATTTTCTTAGTCATTACCACAAATAAGCAACATATTTGGACATAGGTGTCTCTTTAATGCGCTTTCTCAAAACATAGTTACTTCCGCGCCCAAAGTTTTCACTTGAGAGTTTGTGCGATAGTAGACTAACAAGTGAGAAACGAAAGCGAACCCCCAACACCGTCTGAATCAAAATTAAACACAAATCAGATGGCAGTGGCGATACAATTTGTGTATTGCTGTCTTCCGTGTGTACAAAAAACTTGCTTTTGTGGCGATTTATGTGGAAGTTAATCTATTGTGTCAGTGAATCGGAACAGAATTAAAACTTTCGGTGCTTATAAAACAGCGTCAATAATAATGCATATATTCGCCAAAACAGACTAACCATATGAAGCTGTAAATATGGGCCTTACTAACCGAATCGGCATTGTCCAGCAGTAATGGAAAACTCGCAGCTATTGTGTAATGGAAGCTGTTGTATCGCCACTACAGTGAAGCCGACGAAACGGTATCTATCAGGTTCTGTCAAGTACAAACATTGAGAGGCGTGGGTATATTAAAGGGATACATCCTTACGATGGGTGGGTCTCTCGCCGCACCTATCCTTACCTTTCATTAATACCGTATTGCACTCTTTATACTGCTCCGTGCGTTTCCCACGACCAAAGTAGAAACACACTAGAAAATTTGTACAAGCTGCACACTTTATGTCGACTGCGCTATGATCACAAGTGCTGCCGATCTAAGTGATGTAGAGTGATGACCCTTTTCTTTTTTAGTGAGTGTTAACTCAACTGAGAAGAAACATAACGAGTGAAGAAACAACCCTTGATATCTTCAACGCAATCTTGTTATTCCCATGTGCAGTTTATGCCATATCTGCAGCAGTTCATCAGCAACCATGCACACCTGAGGTAGAAGCATTGCATGGCTCACCAGTAAGCATTTCCCCTCTCGCATCCTTATTTTTATGTTGACCTTCTTCTTCTTCGTCTTTCTCTTCCTCTTTCTGCTTTACCCGTGCTTTTAAGAGGCTAAAGCTCAAAGTAACATCGAGAAGTGATATATTGGCCCAATTTATATGAGTAAAATTTTTTATGTATAAAAGTAATTTTTCAGATAAGAAGACTCTAAAAAAAGAAATTTTTAACAATACTATGCAAAATTTCTTTCATACTGGCAGGGTACTTTAACATCACATTTTTTTCAGGTTATCAATCAAATCTTCCTAGAATACAAAATTCGCGATAAGATAGTAGTAGTGGTTACAAACAACGGTGCAGTTACGAAAGAGCTGCCTAAACCTTAAGGTTTCGACATTCATCTGTTTTTCACACTGCATCAACTTAACATTACAAGATTGTTTCAAAGCGAAACACTTCCCAAAGGTTTATTGAAAACATAGGCTATTGTGACTTTCTTTCAAAACTCTATACTAGATAGTGACAAACTGCGCACTGTTCAAAAAAAGAACTCGGGTGCCGACTCGATAGAACAGCTCATACTACACGCTCAAAAGAATTTCGAAAGTACGAAGTGAGCTTGAGATTGCGATCAATGAAAGTTCAAAAGCAGTGCCTACCCTCACTGGAGAAAAATTACATAGTTATACAACAGGTGATAGTTGTTCTTGAACCTTTCGAATTAGCAACAAGAACAATCTCAGGGGAGTCATACATCACTGCTTCCTTAATTATATCTCTTATACGAGATATTGATGCTAAGTTTTCAGACACGTAAAGCGCTTTAACAACTAATGAAGTACGAACTGTTCTGGATTCGTTGATTAAATCAGTCAACGAAAGTGTGAAACATCTTAAGACATTGACTGTTCATAAGCTTGTGACATATTAGATCCCAGGTTTAAAAAACTTCTTTCAGGAGGTTTCAAGACGCAGAGAAAGCTGCACAGTTACTTCAGAGAAAGTATGCTGCTGTCATAAGAAGAATACCTGAAACAGGGGCATCCATGGGCAGTACTAACACATCTACTGATACGTCTAACAGTTCGAAATAGGATGATCTACTTTTTTTTCACAGCGTAACGTCGATGTCGTTACATCGGTCAGTGATTCCGTAATTGACCTATATCAATATTTTGAAAAACCTGTAACAGATAACCTAGCTTGAGCAATACAGTATTTTGCAAAATATAATAGTATGTTGCGTGTAATGGCCATTAAATATGTGTAGTGTCCAGGGACTTCATTTCCTGTTGAGAGGGTTTTCTGCAAGACTGTGGTGTCACCGCCAGACACCACACTTGCTAGGTGGTAGCACGAGGGAGCAGTAACTGCTGCGCACAAGCAAACCCATTTCTGACGTTCCGCGCATGACGTCACTGAGGAACAGCTCTTGGGGCGCGCGAAGGGTACCTCTGAGCTTTGTGTTGTCGTGGTTCGTCCGTGTTGTGTTTCGTACGTGTTGTCGTTTCCGTTTGGTTATCTTTGTGCAGTGAGTGTTTGTCCGTAGTATTTGAGTGTGTGGAAGCAATGCCAGGTTGTGCTGTTGTTGGCTGTAATTCTCACAATCGCAATACAAAAGGGACTGAAATAGTGTTGCATTGTTTCCCACGTGATGAAAGTCTGCAAAAGGTTTCGCGTTCAAAATCCTTTAGGAAAGATCCTGTGAACGTAGCGAATGCAAGAATATGCTCTCGTCATTTCAAGGAAACGGACTATATCCGGGACTTACGTTCAGGACTGTTAAATTTACCGCGGAAACTAATCCTTAAGAGTCATGCGTATCCGTCTTGCAATTTGCCTTGTGGTAGTAGCGCAAGTGATAACACACCGATTGCAATAGAAGAAATGAAAGAACGTTTTAACAAACGTGAAATTCGTAGAGGAAGCGTAGAGACTTTAAAGAAGCTCTCACCATTGAAGAGGAATGTTGACAAGTATACATTTACAGATGAAGTTCTTTGTAGTGATCCACATAAAGTCACTTTACAGAATTCTGTAGCGTCACTACAGAGGAGAAATGCTCATCTACGGAACATGTGAATGAAATTGCGAGCACGTAATAAAGATCTTAGAGGTCAGCTGTACTCAATGAAACGACGTCTGCACGACGAAGAATTTAATAAAAAGGAACATGTGTCTCGTGAAACTAATCGAATACTGGGCAAAATATTTTCACCCAATCAAATTAGAAGTTTGTTGCATGGTTCAAAACGGGTTCGATGGGGCAAAGAGGACATTTGTAAGTTTGTTACTTTACATGCTCTTTCGCAGAAGAGTTACAATTTCCTCAGAGAAAACTCGGATATCCTCTACCTGCAGTGTCAACCTTGCGTTCTTGGATTAATCGCAGTTGCCACCCAGGAATTTTGAAGGGTGTTTTAGTGATGATGAAAATGCAGGTTGCAACACTGACTGACAGGGAACGTATTTGTGTTTTGTCATTTGATGAAATGAACATTGACAATAGAATTTGTTACGAGCAGCAAGATGACAGGATTCTTGGACCTCTCAGCAATGTCCTCGTTGTCATGGTCTGAGGCTTGTTTTCAACGTGGAAGCAGGCCATCTGTTTCAATTTTGACACTCTTGAACGAAGTAATGGTTTCCCTGGCCAGCATTTACTACAATGTTGTGGCTGCAGTAGCAGACATGGGGGCAAAGAATAGTTCTGTCTGGAAGGAGCTTGGCATTACTCATGAAAATACTTGTTTTCCACACCTGTGTGATTCTCTGAGGCGTGTGTGGCTGTTTGCTGACGTTCCCCATTTGCTCAAACTCTTAAGGAACCACTTGCTGGATCAAGGAATAATGTTGGAAAACAAGGCTGTGACAAAAAGTGTGTTCGAGAAACTGTTAGTTTTGGACAGTGGCGAGATGAAAATATGTCCTAAGTTATCTCAGCAACACATTACAGTGAAGGGCTGAGAGCGACAGCGAGTATGCTCAGCAGCTCAGCTGCTATCAAATACAACTGCACAGGCGATTCGGTATTTGATGCCTGAAAAAGGATACGCCAGTGATTTCATACAGATGGTGGATGGGACTTTCGATGTACTTAATTCAAGGACAAAAGAATGTAATAAATCACTAGCCTGTGGATTTGGTGCCACTTTTCAAGCCCAAGAACAGTGCCTACGTAAATTTTCTAAGTGTTGTGAGAAGATGCGTGTTGGCAACTCAAAGCATCTCCTACCATTCCAGAAAGGATTTTTTAAAACTCTTCGGTCACTTTTGGGACTGTCAGTGACTTAGCTGTTTATAATATTGAATATATTCTTACAGCAAGATTAAATCAATACTGCTTGGAGAACTTTTTTTCTCTTATAAGAGGCCTCGGACGTTTTTGTGATCATCCATCGCCAGTCGAGCTAAACAGCCGGATAAGACTGTTGTTGTTGGGAGCAAACACTCACGATATTCCTCTTTCAAATGCATCGTCTGTTGAGCCAGATGAACAAGAAAGATTCGTAACTGCAACTGTTTTTGGCAATATCCTGGCTGATATGTCCGAGGCGTTGACAATGGTGGAAGGAGGGAAGGAGATAGAAGACTTAGATTTTGGAGTAGGAGAATCCGATGTGCCTCTAATGTCACTGGCTTCTGATTGTAGCACTGAAGGATTTAAATATCTTGCTGGATATGTAGCTTATCGATGCAGACAGTATGACAGACCACTGGCCACACCCACTGACACTGCCTGAGGAGACATCGAGAGGATGGCTGGGCATGGTTTCTCGTGGGGGTTTGCTTGTGCCTTCAGAAACGTTACTCGAAACAATTAGCAAATTTGAATTAATTTTTACCCAGATCCATGAACACGACAGATTGTCCAGGGAAACTGGTGTCATCAAGAACCTGTGCGCTATACTTACCGAGCGATTCCCCACTATTCACCCAGAAATCATTAAGATTTACGCTAGGACGAGAACATTTATCCGACTGCGTTGGCTTTCTGCAAAGGACAAGTCGAAGAAAGCTTGTGCCGCTGAGCAACGGAAAGCAAGGAAGTGGTATTTGTCATCGCTTTAGAATGTGAATGAACAATATTCGTGAAAGTTAAATAATATATAAACTTAGTGATAGAAGTGAAGGTCCTCTGACTGTGTTTGTTTCACAACTAGCAAGACTCTACACTGACAGTGTCAAGGACTGGCTTATTGTTTCCCACACTACATACCAACTTTGCTGAACGGCGGACTCGGTAAGTTAATTTACCACTATTTCCAGTAAACCGTATTTTGTAGCACTTTTTTTGATTCAATTCCCTTTCATATAAGTGAATTTTAACAACTTGGGCAAATATTATCCTGCCACCTTGATAAAAATATAAGCCAAGGGTTTTAGGTGTGAGAAAATTAAGAATGTGTGTGTGTGTGCGTGTGTGTGTTTGTGGCAGTCCAGGTAGGTAATTCAAACGCTTCCAACAAATTATGCAATTGCATAATATCTTGAGTGAAAACGACAGTGTTTTTGTAGACATGATGTAAACAGAATATAAATGGCGTTACATAGAGCTTGTCTACAAGTTAACACTTTTCCCACAGCCAAAGTTAGAAAATTGAGTGCTCATTTCGAACGTTTACTTTATAGAGAACTGCAAAATAGACTGTACTTTGCACTAATTTTTGTGTAGTTTGATCTATAGACGCTTGATTTTATTAAAGTCAGCACTCAGCAGTGTCTGTTTAAAAGCTGGACCAGTTACAGAATATAGCAGTAACTTTCTAGAAATAGCAGAATAACAATTAACGTTTTACTATTTCTGTAGAAACTGGAACATTCCACAAATACATCACTTAAATGCGCGGGCTGCGTCTTGTAGCGCTGTTCCAGAGGCACCGGCGGTTTCTTCGTGACGTCACAGCCTCAGCCAATGGCAGGACAGATCGCTTACTGCTCAACCTTATTTTCTTTCACGGACCTTGGGTGGTAGCCTTTAAATCGGCCGCGGTCCGGTAGTGTACGTCGGACCCCGTGTCGCCGGTATCAGTGATTGCAGACCGAGCGCCGCCACACGGAAGGTCTAGAGAGACTTCCTAGCACTCGCCCCAGTTGTACAACCGACTTTGCTAGCGATGGTTCACTGACAAAATACGCTCTCATTTGCCGAGACGATAGTTTAGCATAGCCTTCAGCTATGTCATTTGCTACGACCTATCAAGGCGCCATATTAAGTTACTATTGATATTGTGAATCATGTACCGTCAAGAGCGACGTTCATCATTAATGGATTGAAGTTAAGTATTCCACCAGCTACGTCCGTTTTTTAAAATTCTAATTTCCTTGTCCTGTTCCAGACCTCACGCCAGCCTGCGTGAGCTAAAACGCGTGCATTTCGGCCTCCTCTAATAACATGGTGTTGGCTCTCCTGCCAACCACAACGTTGGCGAGGAGGCAAAACCTTGTTCTTCTCTAAACTGCCCTGATTTACTTGTGTAATGGCTTCGCCACAATCTCCAGATGTACTGTCCGAATTTTATCCCTTACAGAATCAGCAGACGCAGGCATTACTGGATGCCCTTGGACAGCTCGTCCAGTGTCAATGTGCAATGCAAAACGACGCGGCAGCCGCCGCTCCACCGCTAACACAGCCACCACAAGCTGTTGCACCAACTTTTCGACCTTATGATGCTGCACAGGAAAGCTGGACTGAGTGGACATGCCAATTTGGATTCCATTCCGCCGCCTACAGAATTCAAGGTAACTAGTGGCAGCCTTATCTCTTATCGTCGGTCGGCATACAAACGTACCATGTGATGGTCAAATTATTTCCCAGACGAAACGTAGCAACTCTGTCCTACGAAGAAATTTTGTCTGCATTAGATGCATATTTCAAAGAATCAGTCAATGTAGTTGTGAAAAGGTATATTTTCTTTCATACAAAATGTACTGCAGGTCAGACTAATCGGGAGTGGGTTGCAACCTTGCAAGGCCTTACTAGGGATTGTGCTTTTAAGTGCCAATGTGGACTCCCCTATTCAGATACTATGGTACGTGATGCAATTGCACAGAATGCTTCTGATGTTCGTACACTCCTGGAAATAGAAAAAAGAACACATTGACACCGGTGTGTCAGACCCACCATACTTGCTCCGGACACTGCGAGAGGGCTGTACAAGCAATGATCACACGCACGGCACAGCAGACACACCAGGAACCGCGGTGTTGGCCGTCGAATGGCGCTAGCTGCGCAGCATTTGTGCACCGCCGCCGTCAGTGTCAGCCAGTTTGCCGTGGCATACGGAGCTCCATCGCAGTCTTTAACACTGGTAGCATGCCGCGACAGCGTGGACGTGAGCCGTATGTGCAGCTGACGGACTTTGAGCGAGGGCGTATAGTGGGAATGCGGGACGCCGGGTGGACGTACCGCCGAATTGCTCACCACGTGGGGCGTGAGGTCTCCACAGTACATCGATGTTGTCGCCAGTGGTCGGCGGAAGGTGCACGTGCCCGTCGACCAGGGACCGGACCGCAGCGACGCACGGATGCACGCCAAGACCGTAGGATCCTACGCAGTGCCGTAGGGGACCGCACCGCCACTTCCCAGCCAATTAGGGACACTGTTGCTCCTGGGGTATCGGCGAGGACCATTCGCAACCGTCTCCATGAAGCTGGGCTACGGTCCCGCACACCGTTAGGCCGTCTTCCGCTCACGCCCCAACATCGTGCAGCCCGCCTCCAGTGGTGTCGCGACGGGTGTGAATAGAGGGACGAATGGAGACGTGTCGTCTTCAGCGATGAGAGCCGCTTCTGCCTTGGTGCCAATGATGGTCGTATGCGTGTTTGGCGCCGTGCAGGTGAGCGCCACAATCAGGACTGCATACGACCGAGGCACACAGGGCCAACACCCGGCATCATGGTGTGGGGAGCGATCTCCTACACTGGCCGTACACCACTGGTGATCGCCGAGGGGACACTGAATAGTGCACGGTACATCCAAACCGTCATCGAACCCATCGTTCTACCATTCCTAGACCGGCAAGGGAACTTGCTGTTCCAACAGGACAATGCATGTCCGCATGTATCCCGTGCCACCCAACGTGCTCTAGAAGGTGTAAGTCAACTACCCTGGCCAGCAAGATCTCCGGATCTGTTCCCCATTGAGCATGTTTGGGACTGGATGAAGCGTCGTCTCACGCGGTCTGCATGTCCAGCACGAACGCTGGTCCAACTGAGGCGCCAGGTGGAAATGGCATGGCAAGCCGTTCCACAGGACTACATCCAGCATCTCTACGATCGTCTCCATGGGAGAATAGCAGCCTGCATTGCTGCGAAAGGTGGATATACACTGTACTAGTGCCGACATTGTGCATGCTCTGTTGCCTGTGTCTATGTGCCTGTGGTTCTGTCAGTGTGATCATGTGATGTATCTGACCCCAGGAATGTGTCAATAAAGTTTCCCCTTCCTGGGACAATGAATTCACGGTGTTCTTATTTCAATTTCCAGGAGTGTATATGGGAACATATTTTGAAACTAGTCAATCCTTCCCTTCAACAAGTGATGGACGTATTAGATCGGCAGGATACACTTCACTTTGCTCAGGAATCCTTTGAAACTTCGCCAACCATGTGTCAGGTTAACCAGCCCGCCGGGCGAGCTGCATGGAGCAGTAAACAGCCTTTGCGCCCGGTCGAGCCGCTGCCGCCAGGCTCTCGGCCACGTGTACCGCGCCGGCAAGCAAATGCAGTGCTCAAATCATGCCCGCAGTGCGCTACTAGACATTCGCGTGAGACTTGCCCATCACGTTAAGCTATTTGCTTTCACTGAAATAAGAAAGGACATGTTCAAAGTGTTTGCCATAAAAAGCTCAGATCGGAAACTCAAAATCATTCCAGGCCCTTTGCTTTGCACTGGAAGCGTAATCGAACCAAGGATACTGAGGCTAGCGGAACTTTGCCCATGGAAAGTCATGTAGTTCATTCCACTCTGCCCAGTGCCACTCTCTCTAACAGTGACTGTGTTCGTCCCACAAATAGTGTGTGCCGACATCGCTGGAACTCCCGTCAAGCCGCCAGTGATTTTGTACCAGTGTCAGTTCACATTGCACGAGACAGTCGCTCTTGTCGTCAGCAGCACAATAAACTTTTTGTGGACTTGGACATTAATGGCAAAGTGATACCATTCGAGCTCGATACCGGGGCTGCAGTTTCACTGATCAATCAAGACACTTGCAAACTGCTGGGCACACCTCCGTTGCGTGCCACAAATGTTAAGTTAACTAGCTATTCAGGTCAAGAAATCCCTGTGTTAGGACAGTGCAGCCTTCTTGCAACATACAAAGGACAAACAAAACTTGTGTCATTTTACGTCCTTCTTTCTTCTTCTGCAGTGAACTTGTTTGGTATCGATTTATTTGAGTTGTTTAACGTGCCTATAGTAAATCAGGTCCTATCATTGAACCAGACTGTGCCTTCCCACAGTGTTTCTCGTCTATGTGAAGAATTTGCAGACATTTTTGCACCGGGCTTTGGTTGCACTAAGAACTATAAAGGACATTTGGAACTGAAAGTAAACGTGCAACCGAAGTTTTTCAGAGCGCGCAATGTTCCCCACGCTTTGCTTGATGAGTTCGCAAAAACATTATACGATTTGGAATCACAAGGTGTAATTGAAGGTGTGCAGGCTTCTCTCTGGGCATCACCCTTAGCAATTTTGCCCAAAAGCTTCGGGGAAATCGAGACTTTGTGTGGACTTTGAAACGTCCCCTTTTTAACAATTATACATGACTGTGCTTAAACTGACACACAATATTTTGTTAGCGCAACGCAATCTGACTTTCAATAATCCCTACAAAAGAATGGGCCCTGACTAACATTAAACTATACCTTTCACAAATCACTTACCTCACAAAAATCTTCGCTACTCAACCTACTGCAATACAGCGAGCGCCACTACTGCCAGCTAAATAAAAGATTCAAACTACGGAAGGCACTAACTACTGATGGGGATAGTTAGCAAATAAAAGATATTAATAGAGAACAAACAATGTATTTACCTTGATATCATCATATATAAATATAGCAGTTCATGACAAATTTCAAAACTCCGCCATCTCTCTCCCCACATCCACCACTGCTGGCGGCTCACCACCAACTGCGCAACGCTACGCGCTGTTCACATCCAGCTGCCGCTGCCCAACACTACAATGGCGAGTATTACAACAATGCAAAGCAGCCGCAGACTGCACACAGCACAGCCAGTGATTTTCATACAGAGGTGGCGTTACCAATAAAAAAGCCTAAACAGCCTACTTACATAGCGAAAACATAAATAGCCTACTTACATAGAGAAAACATAAACAGCCTACTTACATAGAGAAAACATAAACAGCCTACTTGCATAGCCCCCATGCACCCCACAAAAAATTTTACAAATTTTTTTTTTGGGCAGTGGCCAATAATGATTTGATAAAATTTTTCATAATTACAATAACAAAGAAATCAAATGCACACACTTATTGATACAATGTTGGTCAAAAGCTAAAAATTTCTCACAGTCCATAAAGACAGTCCACATTTTTCATCACAGTAAAAATGCAGAGTTTTTCTCAAAGTCTGAGCAGTAAAAGAAAATGCACATAGAAGTAGTGGATTTCCATGCAGTCTTGAAGAAGTAGTGTTGTCCTTCCAACGGAAAGACATTGCTGACTCTTGACATGCAGACAGGTAATGGGCCACAACAGAGCAAACCCACAGCAGAGTCAGTCGAAGTTTTGAAGAGTATTGGTAGGTAGGTCATCACAGAGCAGACCCACTGTAGTCCTGGTAGAGATTATGGTACTGGTGGGCCACCAGAGGTGCAGACCGACTGTAGTCCTTGTAGAGATAATGGTATTGGTGGGTCATCAAAGATGCAGACACACTGTAGTCCTTGTAGAGATAATGGTACTGGTGGGTCATCAAAGATGCAGACCCACTGTAGTGCTTGTAGAGATAGCCGGCAGCCATCTGTTATGACTGTGCAGGTGCACAATCACCATTGAAGAGTCTTGCGGATGATATAGCAAGTCCATAAACCACCACTTGTGCACTCACAAAGTTTTTGAAATTGTCCTTAGAACCAGCAATGCTGTTATCCAGTCCCTTGCTGAGTTATTAACACACGTGCAAACACTAACAGTCCCTACTTCTCACATATTGTCCACATACTATCACCAACAGAAACGTGTGCAGTGAAATGTAACTAACAAGTTAATAATATCATGAACTGGTGACAATTACAATTTAATAACATAAGAATACAATTACAGAGGTACAAATACATCATTAAAGAACATAATAGTACAGATAACATTTGTAGTAATATGGGCTTTACAAAAGAATCGAAATAATATATACATCAGTGTTACAGGAATTATGACATGAGTGTAACTTTCGAAACATCAACTTCACACATGAGCATTAAGACAGAACAGAATAAATAATGTGTAAGCATATTTATAAGGTAAATAATATATTATTAATGTCAATTATATTTGAGGATAACAGTATTCCTCATCATAGTGAATGTAGCTTAGTATTAGAAGAAGAAAAAAATCCTATGAAACTACACAGAGACAGGAAGAAAACAAATACACAAGGGTACACAAACATATAGTGGGATAACACAAAAGGGAAAGGACAGGGTTTGTTTTACTGCAGTATTTTGCATGGAGATCTCCCTTTGTTCATCATTATTCCCAAAAAGTCCTACCTAAGCCTGGTTTCTGTATTCTGTTCATATTTCTTTCAAAATAATTATTTCTGATTGTACAATACTCATTTGGGCCCAAATATTTTTCATATAACTTCGCAATGCATTCTTTACCTATTCTCCATAGTCAGTTTCTTATATAGTCTACCCCCTCTTAAGCTAACTTAAATCTACTGAGCTCAGATGCTAAACTAAGGGACGAGGCAATGCAGCAGCACATAAAACAATTAATATAAACAGCAATAAAAAAAATGGAAAATCGCAAAGCAAGCTACAGTAAATCTAAATTACCAAGCAATTCACCATTACAACTAATATGAGGCAATGCGCAGCAAACAAAAAAATAAATCTGGCTTAGCAGAGTAACACAAATTAAAGTTCAGTAGCACTATGCCTGGCAAACAGCAGCTTATATCTAAACATGACATAGCTTAAGCAGAAAAAATAGTACACTAAAGATAACAATGCAGATAAGGGAAATGTATAATCACATCTTAATGTCTAAGTAATTAAAGTGGTGCACCACAAGAAGTTATTCTACCAAAAAGTTACCTATTACTTGAAAAGAAAATTATGAATGCAGTTCCTGTGAAGGTAAATGTCATTTTGTGCTCCCTCATTTTTTTAAAAAATTATTATTTATTCGATCTGCAGACAGAAAATATTTATATTAGTACATCTATAAAATTTTATTTTAACCAATGCTGCAGTGCAGCTAGAAACTAGATATCAAATGATATATGCAACTATGTACAAAGCAAAGCATAAGAACATCGTTCAATAGTCATGTGGCATTTCATAAGTAGTAAAAAAATCTCTCATCTAGAAAGACAGTAGTCATAGTCAGGTGTGTAGACAAACTATTTCTTGTCATTTCATTAGGCATTTCAGTAAATATCAGAAAGTACGATATGTTTCCGAGTAATCAGCGTGTCGGATTTGCGATGCTTTCTCTAAAGGAATGACAATGCCCAGGATAATGGCCTCCCTTTTTTTTTCCTGTGCTCTGAAAGGCACGCGCTAATGGCTTTTTCTCCAGGCGTCTGATACAGCTCGGTGCCCACGACGCATTACGTGCAGGTGGTCACTTAATTTTCTTATGGAAATATTTACGACAACAGTTTCCGCTACAGTGGCAGTCTCATATAAAAATATTTCACAGGTCAAGAATTAGCGTTGCAAATCTGTAGAAAGAAAATCCTATAAATATAAGTGTCCAAATAAAATATTCGTCAGCATTGTGATACAGTCACGCATTTACGCACATTTCATAACTCTTAAAGTACGATTCTTGGTTTCCAACATACTTCTTATTCCTCATATACGGTAGCATCATCTTATTGATCATAAACATATCTCAACAGCATAGTACACATCATCGTCGTAATAATAACATCATAACACCTCAGTCAAATCTCAAAAACGTCGTAGCTTTCTGCAATAATTTCAAAACCTAAAAAAAATTTTCTGCTCATTTCAATAGTGTCATCTACCTCAAACGTACTTTAAAAATCATGAATCCATACCAAATATATCATTCAAAGCTCTCATAGTATCACAATGATTCCGAAAAAATATGAACAGTTCACAAAGTACAGACAAAATACAGTTTCATAAGTGTGAAGTTATCCAACTGTGTAATTCCGTAAACATCTGTCACTGACATAGTAAAATAAATGTTTGTCTCTCTCAGTTAAATGATCAGATAGCTGTGTAATTTGTGTGTTAGAGAAATATAGTACCGATGTGTAAAGTTGTATAAGCAAATACCGTATTAGCTAGGGTTCCTTGTGCTTGCCAAACCATGGCACACAAAGTAGGCGTGTACCCCCCTGAGGATTAATGTAATTATACCCTCAGGTGTTACAGATTACACCAATGGAATGAAATATATCACGGAAAACTTTCTTTGTAATTCAAAAATCTTTAAAAATAAATGTTTTAAGTATAAAGTTGATCACTCAAATACGTATACTGTAGCGCTAAACTGTGCGTCTTGTAACATAATCTCTGTGGAAGTGTCGTAGTTATCGTCCTCCGAAAGCTAAGTTCTGCAGAAGTCAATGTACTCACCTCATGATAAACAAAAGTGAAATGCTTTGCGTATAGATATCGTAGTTATTATGCTTATTGGCGTGATGAAGAAAGTACTGTACAGTAACGTATTGTTGTGCCACGAAAAAGGCTGTCTCATTGTTGCTATACCACAAAAGTTACTACTAAAACATGTTTTTCTTTCCAGAAGAATTCAGAAAACTGTGCAGATATAAAACAGATACACCGCAAAAGCAACATTGTAAATTGTCACTCATTAGTAGCGTCATGATAAAAATCGTGTAGCTGTCACATATACCAATCTCTGTGTCATCTAGTATCTCTCAGAAAGCACTTTAAATTCAGAATGTATTTTCAAATAAACCAAAATGTTGCATTAAAATGTCATTAGCAGTACTGGTAAATGTTCTAAGTATGTGAGCCTTATAGTCGTTACGTAATCGTGCAACAAACAAGCAAGAATGTACACACACAATAACACTGTGACGTCTGTTCACTATAACAATGCATTCGTCATTTCTGTTTAAATAAGTTCTCTTGGTTCTTGATTGGATATTTAACTTCAAACATTGTTGTATGTTAACAGATTCTAAGTCTGACAAAGCATATTAGTAAAGTGAAGCGAAAAATTTTATGACAAAGACTAAGTTAAAAAGCAGATTATCTTTCAATAAACGGTTTTACATGTGAAATGTGGTGTAAACCTTTACTCTTCCTAGTACGCAGAGTTTCAACTTCAACGCAATTATCATGTGGTATACGTCGGATTCTATAAGGTCCATTGTAAACTAGAAAGAATTTGTGACTCAAGTGTTTCTTCTTATGTGACAATGAATGAGCTTTAATGAGAACTTTCTGACCAATATACAACTTCTTTGCTTTTGATTTACCGTGTAGTTTTCTCCTTTTGTCTGCTGCAGATTTTATATTTTTAAGAGCCAAATCAATTATGTCTTTGTGTCGAAGTTTACGTATATTCGGGAAAGGTACAAGCTCTCTGATTCTGTTCGGTGGTTCTTCATTCTTCAGTACAAGAGTAGGTGGTAAAGCAGTGGAGTCGTGAGGCATTTCATTCAGCACGTTTAGAAATAAGTGTAAATATCTGTCCCAATGCTGATGCTTTCTGTGACAATAAAGTCTGCAAAGCTTATTGATTTCTTTCATAATCCGTTCGGGGGGGCTACAATGTGGTGAGTACAATGAAATAAAAACAGGTTTGATTTTATGGTTGCGAAGCATGCGTGACCAAACAGCAGATCTGAATTGCGGTCCGTTATCTGAAATGACTTTACTAACGTGTCCAACTTCACGTAAGAAATTTTTAACAAAGGCGTTGGATACAGACCGTCCAGTGGCTTTACGTAACGGAGTGAAAGAAACAAATTTTGAAGTAAGTTCAACAGCGACTAGAACGTACGAAAATCCATTGGATGTACTGACAAGCGGTCCCAAGAGATCAACAGCCGCAAATTCTTTTAATTTAGAAGGAATAATAGGAAACAACGGAGCACGATGTGAGACAGTAGAGTGTTTCGCCTTTTGACAAAGTTTACAAATAGACAAGACTCTTCGAATTCTTTTTTCCATATTGTTAAAATAACAAGTCGTTCGAAGAATATGATAACATTTTCGTGGACCAAAATGTGCGTAGCTGAAATGAATGTACCAAATGAGCTTATTAACAAAATCGTCTGGAATGCAAAGTACCCATAGCTTGTCATCAACAGTGCAGCGTTTGAAGAGTATGTTGTTTCTAACCAGGTAATAATGCCGAATCTGTGTGTGTGTCTTTTCATGCCATTTGCTCTTGATGTCTTTCCAAACCGGATCTTTATCTTGTTCATGAGCAATGTCATTTAAAGGTGTGGTGATGAAGTTTTCAAAGGCGACTTTCTGAATGTAAAGAATACTGAAATTTTTCTCGAGGTTGCCTTCTGTGTTACTTTTCTCAAGCCCAGCCGGTGCGCGTGACAGTGCGTCCGCAGCAATGTTCTCCTTGCCGGGAATTTAGACTGTTGTGAAGCGGAATTCTTGCAGAAACAATGCCCAACGTTTTAACCTGTCATGATTTAATTTTGAAGACATAAGAAATTGTAATGCACGATGATCACTGTATACTTTTACGTGTTTACCAGAAAGAAAGAAACGGAATTTGTTAAATGCCCAAACGATAGCTAAAGCTTCTAATTCAGTAACGGAATAATTTTTTTCAGATTTTGTTAGCACTCGGCTAGCAAAAGCAATGGTTTTCTGAATGGTAGTGTCATTTTCTATGGCTTCTTGAAATAAATGGGCACCAAGACCGACTTTAGAAGAATCCGTGCTAAGGCAGAAATCTTGTGACAGATCTGGATGAGCTAAGATTGGCGCGTGAAGTAACGCTTCTTTCAAAGAATTGAATTCCAACTGTGCTTGTTCGTCCCAGTTCCAAATAGTATTTTTTCCAGTGAGAGAACAAAGTTTTGGTGTAACAAGAATTTGCATATTCAGAAAACGACGGTAAAAATTTACGAGACCTAGAAAACTGCGGACTTTTCTTTTTGTGGATGGAACTGGAATGGCTCTGATTGCTTCTAACTTTTCAGGATCCGGCTGAATGCTTTCAGAAGAAATAATATGTCCCAAAAACGTCACCTTTGACCTACCGAATTCAGACTTTTCCAAGTTACTTTAATTCCAGATTCTGCATAAATACGTAACAAACTGTTGAGGATGCGATTATGTAGTTCCCATGAAGCTTCTGCTATTAGAGTATCGTCCACATATAAGGTGATGTGACGTTTTAAGAACTCAGGTAATATGGAATTTAGCCCGCGAATGAATGCTGCTGAAGAAATGTTCAAACCAAAGGGAAGTTTCCGAAACTGATAACAAACGCCAAAACAAAGGAAAGCTGTGTATTTTCTACATTCTGGATGAAGTTCGATCTGATAAAAGCTGGATCTGAAATCAATGGAAGACAACACTTTTACACCATTAAAATTTTGAAGAAGTTCTTCCAACGTTTGCGGCCTGTCTGTTTCAGGAATAATGATCGTATTGTTTTGTCTCGAATCTAAGACAAGCCTGAGCGATCCATTTTTCTTCTCAACAACATGTAATGGATTGTTGTATGAGCTTACTGCAGGCTCAATAATGCCCTCGTTGAGCATAGATTGTATTTCTGTTCTAACACGGTCCCTATAATGTGCTGGGATTACATATGGTCTAACACAAAATTTAGTATGCTCACGAACATGAAATTGGTATTGAAATCCCTTGATTGTTCCTGTTTTGTGAGTAAAAACTGTGGAATCTGCTTGTAAAATCTCAAAAAGGTCCTGCCTATCAGTGTCATTACAATTCTCAATTGTTTGAATTTTATTCTGAATTAACTTATTAGTGTCAAATGCGCCGTCGATATCATCCCTGTCAGTACTTGCAGAGTGATTGTTAGTGTCTAGTTCCGTAGAAAAGTCCGAACTGTTGTCTAACAGAAGGTAAAGCCGATTAATTTCTTCGTCATGGTTTGAGAGCCAATCTTCAAATTTCAAGCTATTGACTTACCTTCTTTCTCTAAACTTATTTCAGCATCGTGAAAGTTTAAGATTGCTTTGTATTCATTCAAAAAGTCTACTCCCAATATAATTTCCGTCGACAATAATGGAACAATGAGAAAGCTCATAGAGAAGCTGTGGCTTTGACAAAAGAATTCTAAATTGGTTTGTTGGCGTACATCTACACTTTTTCCAAAGATTGCACCTTGTAATTTAATCTTACGTAACGGAAGTGTGGGGCAATCGTTCGATTTGTTGTATTTGCTAAAGGCTGTTTCACTGATTACTGAAATGGGACTGCCAGAGTCAAGTACTGCCGTAAATTTTACGTCATTTACAGTAATGTGAATCACAGGATAGGCAATGTTGTTATGTTTTACGTCGTGTTCCTGGAGTAAGATGTCCCTAATGTCTTCTATTTTTACGTAATTACTAGCTACGGCAGCTGCGTCGTTAGTGTCATAAGAACGTTTTGTGGCTGCCAGCGGTGTGAGTCATTGCCTATTGTTTCTTTGTTGGCGAGCGTCGTTATTGGGATTTGGAGACCTAACTTCTACAAATTCACCGTGACGAGAGGGCCCTGCCCTGTTTAAATCCCGCCGTTTCTGATGCAATTCAGGTCTGTCGTTACGATCACATCGTCTGTCGTCGTGTCGGTAGTTCCTGTAGTTTCTTTCTTGTCGGTTAAGTGGTGGAGAATTTCTCCCTGAATCGTAACTGCGCGCTGGACCGTTGCGTCTAAAGTTATTCTGTCTCCCTTGATAATAATTATTTTGGTTCCCATATTGTCTGTTTCTCTGATTGTCTCTGTGATAGTCACTACCGCGGAGAGGTGATCTTTCCCTGTAGTTATTACTATTCTGCCAACGGTTGTAATACGGGTGGTGTCTGTTTCGGTCACGATTTGTGTTGTGAGAATAGCCTTGTCGCGTCCAGTTATTATTTCTTTCATCGCGGAATTGCGACTGATGTGATCTGTAATTGTTGTGCTCCTGCGTTCCGCGATTGTCAGTGTCACTTTCCAGTTCTTGTAACAGTCCCTGAAAAGCTTCAATGTCGTCTTTGCAACGTCCTGCCAAAATAATATGTCGTAAATGTTCAGGTAATTTGATTAAGCAAATGCGTATGAGTTCTGAGGGGCTGTATGGGTTTGACAGGTACTGATTCTTGTGCAACATGTCTTCAAAATATTTCACAAGACTGGAGAATTCAGATTGTTCGAAATGTTTCATCATTATGATACCATGTTTTACTCGGTCTTGTGTGGCTTGAGACCAATATGCTGAGAGGAAGGCATGATAAAATTCTCCTTCACTGTGGCAATCGTGAATGACCGATTGCATTCTTACAGCTGGTTCATTCTCTAAGTAGCCACACATAAATTCTAATCTGTGCTCCAATGACCAGTTGGGAGGAAAACAATGAGAGAATTGATGGAGCCATGCTTGTGGATGAATGTCATTGCCAGAATTCTTAAATGTTTTGAATTTACGTGTAGTAATGAACAGCTTATAGTCAAAATCATCATGTCGGCGAGTCGCATATCGGTCATTGTGAGGTCGTGTCGGCCGTTCCATCTCAAAATTCGGTGCACATTGCCAATTTCTTTCATAACTTCCGAAATGCCCTGTGTTATTATTTTGCGGCTTTTCCGTATTTCTAAGTCCCTCTTCCCGTGTTGGAGCGCGAGTGTCCTCTGAAATACGTAATTCTTGTATTACGTGTGTCAGCTGATCTTGTACTTCCCGGATTTCTCTTTGGTGTTGTGTATTAATTTGATTCTGATTTTGTTTGAATTTCCTAATTTGTTCGTACTCTTCTGTGTCATTAAAGACTACCGGTCTTGCGTCAATCAGATTATCATCTACCTTCGTAGATAAATTAGTGAACTGATCCAAAAGTTCGGCTACTTTCTCCAATAGTGTACTTATTTCCTCAGTGTGTTTTTCTGAACCAAGTTTCAGAGTATCTACTGTGTCCTTAAAGTTTTCCTGAGTTTTTGCAAGTTGCGTAACCGAATCGGTAGATGTAACTGAGTCAAATTTAGCTTGCAAGGTCTCATGATTTTCATGAACAATAATTTGCAGTTCTTTTATGGCTGCTTCGTGATTCTGTAATGCATTTTCATGCCGCGAAGAAATAGGTTGAAAATGCTCACAAATTTGAGTTTTTACGTCATTAAGGACTTTTTGACATTTCGATTCAATGTGATGTAACTCAGTAGTTAAATCTTCACGCGTTTGTTCAAGAGTTTGTTCCAATGAGTCTAACTTTTGAAGCTGTTGCTGAGTTTGTCTCTGATTTTGTTCCATTGTGTCTGACTTTTTGAGATTTTGTTCCACTCTGTCTAACTGTTGCTGTGTTTGTCTCTGGTGTTGTTCCATTGTGTCTAACTTTTCAAGCTTTTGTCCCATTTGTTGCATTAATTGTAATAACAATGCACTGGTGTCTGAAACATGTTCCTCAGTGCATTTCGGCAGTGAAGTTGCACCGGCAACATTCACACTTTGACAAGCGGAAACTGTGTCTTGACTCATTTCAGAAAACGGTGAGAACCCATAACCTGAGTCTGCAGTATTTGCAATATTGTGTTCTGTCATTCCCGATTCCTGAGGCGAGCTGTTGCCGACCAATCGATCGATAACGCTTCCCTGTTCACTGCCTGTTTCACTGTCTACGCCATTGTTTGCCGCCCGCTCCATTTCCCTATGCGCAATTACCAAATTACTAATTTGAACATTAGTTAATTCATTACTCTGCGGCGCTAACACACTGCCTTCGTCTTCACTGTCATTTCTCAGTTTACTTTGGAGCCTAGTAATACGTTTTTCACACGCCATAATTGCCACAATATTTCACACGATAACGCAGAAAAGCACAATTTGAAGAGCAAAATAAAATAACATAGCAATGGAAATAATGTCTACTTAATTGCCAGCGCAGCTGCGAAATACTTGGTGCAAATCTACATGCATGCCACAACTGTTTTACTGTACAACAATAAAAAACTACAACTACAAAGGAAATTCTCTCTACGATTACGCGCTACCATTAAACAATAGCTACACCAATTACACAAACTACAAGAAAAAAATCAGAAGATTCCAGTGAGGTATCCTCGGCTAAGGGTCGACATATAAAACGTCCCCTTTGAACAATTATACACGACTGTGCTTAAACTGACACACAATATTTTGTTAGCGCAACGCAATCTGACTTTCAATAATCCCTACAAAAGAATGGGCCCTGACTAACATTAAACTATACCTTTCACAAATCACTTACCTCACAAAAATCTTCGCTACTCAAGCTACTGCAATACAGCGAGCGCCACTACTGCCAGCTAAATAAAAGATTCAAACTATGGAAGGCACTAACTATTGATAGGGATAGTTAGCAAATAAAAGATATTAATAGAGAACAAACAATGTATTTACCTTGATATCATCGTATACAAATATAGCAGTTCATGACAAATTTCAAAACTCCGCCATCTCTCTCCCCACATCCACCACTGGTGGCGGCTCACCTCCAACTGCGCAACGCTACGCGCTGTTCACATCCAGCTGCCGCTGCCCAACACTACAATGGCGAGTATTACAACAATGCAAAGCAGCCGCAGACTGCACACAGCACAGCCAGTGATTTTCATACAGAGGTGGCGTTACCAATAAAAAAACCTAAACAGCCTACTTACATAGCGAAAACATAAACAGCCTACTTACATAGAGAAAACATAAACAGCCTACTTACATAGAGAAAACATAAACAGCCTACTTACAACTTCAAGGCAACAGGGAATCCACAACTAGTGATTGAAACTTTTCCTTTACCCCGCCCGGAAGACCTTTTTGACAAACTGCGCCCAGGCAAATATTTTTCTAAGTTGGACATGGCAGATGCGTACTTGCAAATACTGGTGGACAAAGAATCGCAGCGCCTTTTGGTGATTAACACGCATCTTGGGTTGCATCAGTTCAAACGACTGCCATTCGCGTGTGCATCTGCCCCTGCATTGTTTCAGCAATAACACTACAGAGTGTGCTGGGAAAACCTACTATTATCACCGATATGTTCCACACACCTCTTCCATTTCAACTCCGCTTCATCGCTTACGCCGTAACGGTGATCTGTTCGTCTGGACGACGGAATGCGAATGTGCCTTTCGCCAGTTGAAATCGGCGTTGCTTTCCAAAAATTGCCTTACGCTATTCAATCCCCAGAAGCCCCTTTTGTTGATGGTGGATGCATCGGATTTCGGGATCGGTGCTGTGCTTGCGCACAAAGATGGATCGCACGATCGCCCTATTGCCTTTGCGTCCAAATTGCTCTCGTCTGCGCAAAGAAATTATTCCAAGATCGAGAAAGAAGCATTGGCTCTTGTATTTGGTGTTACAAATTTTCATGATTTCTTGTATGGTCGTCACTTTACCGTCATCACAGACCACAAACCTTTGACATAGCTTTTTCATTCTAACAAGCCTGTACCTCCACGTACAGCGCAGACATTCATTCGCTGGTCTATTTTCCTCTCGCAGTACCGCTACGATATCTTGTATCGGTCCACTGCTAAGCACGGAGACGCCGATGCGTTGTCCCGTTTGCCAGTTGCTGAGGATAGAGCATTCGATTCCTCCGAACATGCTTGCATGTTCATTGATTCGGAAACCGATGACGTGGTCGAATCGTTTCCGATTGATTTTCGTCGTGTAGCTACAGCCACAGCTGCCAATTCTGTCCTTGCTCCGTTCTGCGTTTTGTTGCTACGCAATGGCCCTTGTCAAAGTCACGGATTGGGTATCCGTTGGTTCGCCGATTTTTTGCTCACCAGGGGAGACCTTTTCTATGACGTGGTGTTTTGCTGTTGCGTTCTGATAATGATCAGTCCAGTGTTGTGGTACCATGTTGGTTACAGTCCTCTGTCTTACAGCTTCTCCACCAAGGACATTGGGGTATAGTGAGAACGAAACAACTTGCTCGTCAGCACTGTACTTGGTTCGGAATCGATGCCGCGATTACGAATATGTGCTCTTCTTGCATGGTGTGTGCCGAACTACAATCAGCACCTCCGCAGAAATTCGTTGCATGGCCAAAAGCCACTTCCCCTTGGCAACGCTTACACATCGATTTTGCTGGTCCATTCTGGAATGCTCGATTGTTGGTTGTGGTAGATTCATTCAGTAATTTTCCTTTAGTTGTCCGCATGTCTTCCACGACGTCATCTGCCACCATCCAGTCGTTATCTGCTATCTTTAGCATTGAAGGTCTTCCACAGAATATTGTTTCCGACAATGGCCCACAATTCATGTCCGCAGAATTTCAGTCATTCTGAAAGGCCAATGGTATTCAACATCTGACGTCCGCGCCGTTTTCGCCACAGTCAAACGGTGCTGCTGAACGATTGGTCAGGACTTTCAAGTCACAGATGTTGAAGTTGAAAGAGTCGCATTCTCGAGGACGCGTTATTGCTCATTTTGTCCTCGTATCGCTCTCAGCCCCGAGATGGTCGCTCGCCGGCTGAGTTGCTCCACGGTCGTCATCATCGAACCTTGATGTCCTTGCTACATCTGCCGCATCAGGTTCCTCTGCAGCGGCAGACACCTGCTTTTGCCCCGGGCGACGTTGTCTACTACCGCCACTACCGAGGTTCACGGCGTTGGCTCGAAGGGCGCATTCTTCGCTGCCTCGGACGCGCTATGTATCTGGTTTTGGGGCCTCTGGTGTGGTGCGCCGCCATCTCAATCAGCTGCGCCTCTGTCGTCGCACGGGATCTGCCACTCGCCGTATGCTTTCAGCGACGGTACCGTCCGGTCAGCGCCCCGCGTACCCATCTACTGGCTCGCCTGAGCCCCAGGTGTTACCGACGCTGCCTTCCATTTTGCCCCATGGCGATGCGCCACCGACATTGCCGCCGCCTCTTCTCCCGCCAGCGACGCCCGCAGTTGATGCGTCGCTGCAACCGCCGGGCGCCTCCCTGGGTCACGCGCCGCCGATCGCTTCCTGTGACAAGTTGTCCTCCGACAGGGAACTCTTGCCCGCTCCGGACCACATGGCGTCTTCGCGCGTTGGGTACCCCGACGCAATGGAGGTCGACCCTTCGGCGCCTCCTCTCTCGCTGCGGGCGCATACACCGCATATTGGCGTGCACCCTGGAGCAGGTTTTCATGTGTTTCCTAGCTCCCCGCGGTCCGAATGGCAGAGTGCGGGTGGCACAGCCTCTCTTATTGTTAGGCTCCCCACCTCGTCGCATACGTCAACATAGGGTCCTCCCCACGGCGGGCGTTAGCCTTATAACACAACCGTACGCCGATTTGCGGGGGAGTAATGTGGTGTCACCGCCAGACACAACACTTGCTAGGTGGTAGCCTTTAAATTAGAGTGCTGCAACGCTCAATGTTTGACCTGTCACGGCTCGCCTGTTGACGTGGGGACCGAGCCGCTCGTGTCTGGCCCCACACGACTCGGCTCGGTCACGTACTCGCCCAATATCTGTTGTCCGGATCCCGGACACGCGGATAACCGAGAATGACCGGTCACCACTGACGTCTCACCTCACCTCGCCCCGGCTCGCTGCACTGTACTGTACAAATACAACGCCTCTCTGTCTCTCTCTCTCTCTCTCTCCCTCTCTCTCTCTCTCTCTCTCTCTCTCTCTCTCACACACACACACACACACACACACACACACACACAATGTATTTGTCACTCTCTCTCTCTTTTAATACAAAAGTAACGTTTCCAAGACCGCGTACTTGACACAGCTAAATTCATAAAGCAGTTGGAAAGTAAAATGATATTTCAATACAACTGCGGACACAAGACGAGTCTCATTTCCAAACAGAAGATATATTTTTCCGTTCATTAATGGAAACATTAAATAAGTGCTGTTCCCGTAATCTAGAAGACAACCGTCATCATAAAGAAAGCATACAAAGAACATTAAACATTTGCAGACGACGCTTGTCATACTTTTCATTTGTTTGTAACAGAAACAAAATTATAGTTATTGTTGATCACCAGTAAATCACTAACGCGTTCCGGATTTAATTGGCGTGGCCATATTTTAGTAACATGCCGGCTTTACTAAAGCATCTTTCACTAGGTGCGCTTGTTGCTAGGATACATAAAATACGTCTTGCAACTGCAGCCAGGCCTGGCAGATCTGTTTCATGTCTGCTCCACCACTTTAAGATGTCATCATCATCATCTCCGGGGTGCATTAAAATGCAAAGATCTACTTCATCTGCTGCGGATGATCTGTTGTTCCTCCATTCCTTGAAACGATATCTCTTTCAGGCTCGTGATGACAAAGTACTTGAAGGATCTATGATAATAAACAAAAGAAACAAGTAATACAGAACTGATGTGGAAATCATCGAAACGTTCCAGTAAAAACGAGGTGTTTTACGTTAATGAATTATTATACGAATTATAACATTCCCGTTTCTCTGTAATACACCATCCACTAACTATGAAAAAACGATTACGTTAATGATTGCATGTTGTACCTGCTTAAGTAGCACATATTTGTCGCACATTCCTAAGGATTCTCAGCTTTTCATTTATTTCAAGCATATTAAGATCACGGAAAGACGGCCAAAGAAAAGTAGCAATTTTATGTCTGAAAGTGATCACAATCTTCTCACTAACGAAAGTCAAGGCTCGAGTTTTAATTCTTTGTACCTCCTGTTAAAAAATACATATCTGTTACTACACGTCAATTATGCTAGTTACTTATCAATATGTAGCGTTTCATAATGAAACAGTGCTTTTAACAGAAGTTATCACTCACCTGACAGTCAGTGTCATTGACACTGCAAATTTGTGGCAGTTTATGAAACCAAAGAAGAACTAACTCGATTGTCGGTTCTTTTTCGCCTTCTAATTCATCTGTGGCCTTTTGAAATGGTCTCAAAAAATGCGCAATTGTTCCTGCAAGCTCATTATCATATCCTTGCAGTCTGTAAGCGGAGTCCTTTTCCGTCAGCAAAGCAGCAACTTCGTTCTACTGAATGTGTAAGGACTCCAGCATAGTCCAGCGTGTGCAGACCTCTAGTTTCATCGATGATTTGAAAGACGAGCAGAGGCCACTTTTCTTAATGTATCTTACATTGTATTTTGCAGTATTTACTGTTGATGCAATGTTCGGGGCATGATTTAACAAGAAGTTATCTTCATTGAAAGTATGGCTGAGTGCTGCGTTTGTAGAATGAGCAGCACAAGGAATCCTTTCGTGATATAGCAAAGCCTTTATTACATTGGCACCCTGGTCGGAGACTAAAACAAAACTGTGCGACATGTCAGGCGCAATGTCCCAATCAGCCATCCTGTCCTCAATTTCTTTCATAATATTTACTCCCGTCCTCTTAACGTCCGAGAATTTTATTGTAAATGAAACATTCTTCACAATGTGTTAATGTAATTTGTTGTAAGCGTCAAATAGTGCACCTGATTACGCGAATCAGTCTACATATGAACTGCCGTAGCACATGTTTTGTTAATAACTTCCGCAATAACAGAAAGGATTATTCTGTTCCTTATTGCATCAGCTTGTTCTTTGGCTTGTCTGCTTATAGTAGAGGGATATGGCATGACATCTGCCACGTTAACTTTTCCATAAGGCGCACCTAGATGTATCAATTCTTGGCCTAGTTCTCTGAAACCTTCACCGGAATCAGCATTAAAGGACTAATATCTTTAGCACATATTGCAAGACACTTTACTGTAGGACTGTTTTTTTTTATTGTCCGTATCCCTCAAGGAGCTGTATCTTTGTGAGGTTTCTTGCAACTATGTTTCTTTAGATGAGTGGTTCCCGACTCGTAACACAGTAATGTTGAGCAGTTTATGCTTGATATGTACCCAGTAGATGGACTGTTTTCGTGTACAACCAACAGAAATGTACTCCATACTTGACTTCTTAGACCTTCCCGTTTCTTCAATGTGTAAGCATTGGTTTCAATCTTACGTCTTACTGCACTGGCTTCCTCGCGCAGCTTGATTACAGAGAGAGACACACCACAAATGAGAAGCTTGTACTGGCTGCAGTCTCACACGGATAATGACACTGTAATGTGTTTGCAGTTACGTGCTACGTATCCGGTCACGGCTTCTATGAACGGTCGCAAGAACTAGTGCGGGCAGCCTATCCAGTTAGGGTGTGCTCTCCCCATCTCTTATTTTGTGCTCGCCAACTCGGTCATGCAGGACTCTACTTTAAATCAGCCGCGGTCCGGTAGTATACGTCGGACCCGCGGGTCGCCACTATCAGTGATTGCAGACCGAGCGCCGCCACACGGAAGGTCTAGAGAGACTTCCTAGCACTCGCCCCAGTTGTACAACCGACTTTGCTAGCGATTGTTCATTGACAAAATACGCTCTCATTTGCCGAGACGATAGTTTAGCATAGCCTTCAGCTACGTCATTTGCTACGACCTAGCAAGGCGCCATATTCAGTTACTATTGATATTGTGAATTATGTACCGTCAAGAGCGACGTTCATCATTAATGGATTGAAGTTAAGTATTCCACCACCTACGTCCGTTTTTCTAAATTCTAATTTCCTTGTCCTGTTCCAGACCTGAAGCCAGCCTGCGTGAGCTAAAACGCGTGCATTTCGGCCTCCTCTAGTAACACGGTGTTGGCTCTCCTGCCGACCACAACAAAGACAGTATAAATAATTACTTAAAAATGCAATAGACTAAAGGAGAAGAATTTGAACAACTTACGTGCATCTTTTCATGTTGTATTTTAAACAACAGACTGCAGGACGTGTATTTAATTACCTTAATTTTTCTAAAACAAAATTTGCATGTCTTGCATTATTGTATTTTAAGCAGTAAAAATTGTTAGAAAGCTATTTTTCATTTGAGAAACCTGCACAAAACAATCTATAGTTGACCGATAGATTTTGAAAATACTGTCGATAATAACAGATGTGTCTACTATCGATATTTAAGTAACACTTGACCTGAACGAGGGTCATATTTATTTTCCGTCCGGATATTTTCAAACCGTGTTAATCATTCATAACACGGAGTACGGCCTAAGCACAGATCACCGATAGCTTCCTGTATCATTTGTTGTATTCTGCAAAAGTTTTCTTGCGTTTCACGAAAAGTTTAATGCAGACGTGTTGCTCATCTAACTCTGCCACCTCAAATTCGCAAACTATGTGACACAACGTTCTACTCAATAAAGCACTGATCAAGAACTAATGTACGTACAACAATGAAACTTCCGGGGATTATACATTAAACACAGGCGTCTGCATTTCGCTTCAGCTCACCATCGGCGCTAATTTTCGAATGTTCCGGAATTTTTTGAACGGATCTCGTAATGTTATGGGTGTTGATAGTTAATGCTCATGTCGTGTTGTTTTATTTACAGTGCATTTGTATCAGTGACTCCTGTGTCATTTGTCGACCGCTTTCCCGTCGGTGCCAACGACGTTGTATTATTTTTGTGGTATTTACTAGTTTTTTTAGTGGATTGCTTCTAGATTCTGGATATAGTGTACTGTTGTTGTAGTCTCGAACTGCATACGGCTTTTCTACATCTTTGACGTCATTTTATTGTACGGCGTATATCTTGTGAGTCAGATAATACGGTTGTCCCCGTGTTGCACGGTTAATTAAAGTTTGTTGTGGATAGAGAATTTGAATGAAAACGAGAAGTAGGACAGGGAGACAAGTAGCCTGGGAGCGAGAAAACAAAGCATACGTCATGGAGGAAGAGCACAATGAAATGGTGGAAGCACAGTTTGAACGTAGAGAGGCGTTGCTGTTTAACAGTGTTAGCAACAACGATGTCCTGCAAGGAAATGAGGGAGACTAAAGAGAGATGGTTTTTCTAGAGGGGACAGACTGTGTCAGATAGCGTGTTATAGAAGATGTGAGCGTACCACAACATATCGAAGCACAGGTAGTTAATAGAATGTTCAAATGTGTGTGAAATCTTATGGGGCTTAACTGCTGAGGTCATCAGTCCCTTATGTTACACACTAACTAACCTAAATTATCCTACGAACAAACACACACACACCCATGCCCGAGGGAGGACTCGAACCTCCGCCGTGACCAACCGCACAGTCCATGACAGCAGCGCCTTAGACCGCTCGGCAAAGATGATTAACAGAAATCCGGACAGAGAAGACAGGACGGTATCAGAACTCAATGATGCGGAAACAACACCGCAGGAATTAAGTATGAGTTCGGTCGATCACTACACTGAATAAAAGGAAAAGGACTTCAATCTGGTGGCATTTTTAATGGGAATGGAGACGAAACTTGATAGACTAAAAGGAATAGTAGAAAAGATTAATAGACTAAGAGAAATGGAGGAGAAAATAATGAGTTAGTACGAGATAATAACCAGACGAGGATGGACATCAAAAATATCGGTGCTCAGGTAACTATGATGCGAGAGGAAAATAAGTCATGGGCAAATCGCGCAACGCCGGAAAAAGCTACGTAAACACCAAAGCAATTAAAAGTTTAAGGATTGCACATGGTACTAAGAAGACGGCAAAGAGCGCCAAGACAGTAGCAAGTTTCGCAAGAAGAGTAGCAGCTGAACTATCGAAAACAAGTAAACGAACAGAACAGCAAGGACGATAGGCGGTAATCAATTTGAACAAGAAGGTTGAAACCTTGGAAAAGCGGCAAATTGACGCCGAGTAGCGCATCGACACGAAAATATGTAAAGGAACGGATCTTCATGCGACAGCGGCCGTGGAAAAAGTACAGTCTGAGCTGCGCAAGATAGGGACTAGTTCGGATGTGACAACTGCAACTCCAGTGAGCGAAACTGAATAGGTCTGTACTCTCCTTTCTTTCAAATCTCAACAGGAAACTATCAAAACGCATTGTTGTGTACATAGCTCCGCGTAGTCAGCGCGTACACAACTTTCCCACTAGAGCGCGTCCCGCTAAGCACAACAGCGCAGGCGCAGCGCTCGTCCCTCTCCGCACTACGAGATGGCGCTATCTTAGAGACGGACCAAATTTTGCTTCCGCCGATCCGCGTGTTAATATGTAACGCAGCCAATGAGATTCCTGCTAACGTAGAACCTTTTCTCCTCACGGATCACACTCGCGCAGTGATACCTGAACGCGCGAGGTATTATAACGAGTGTACAGACCTCCAATTAGTCAGCCTACATTTGTCTGCACCAGTCTGTACCAGTCTGCATTTGTCTGTACCAGTCTATAGTTAAGTTTCAGTCTGCGCCTAATAAGATTATCATATTCCTGTACATAGCCATGAAGATAAATGAATAGACACTTTGTCAAGTATCAGAGATATGTGAGAATAAGATTAACGTACCAAGACCAAAGGAACTTCAGAATGTCAATTGTAAATAGCATCCAGAAACAAAATAAGGTATTTTTATGCTTGTTATTATTTTAATAAATGTGAGTGAAAATTAATCGAGTTCTGTTTAAAGTTGGTCACCGTCAATCTGCTACTCTGAGCCTGCAAGTGGCATCTCTATCGTCTGACCTAACGGCAGAAGATAAACACGCCACGATAAGACCGCGAGACATATTGCTGACACTCGCCTACTTCGTTAGAGCGAAAAGTCAAATAATCTGATGGTTTGTGTACCGAAGGTCTTACAGTACGCACACCACACGCATATGTAGAAAAAATTGGATGAGACGCTAGGGAAACAGTTTGAAATACGGCCAAGCGCGAACGCAACAGAACCAGAAACAAATTCGGACGAGACGGATAACTGCATACCGTTAGCAGCGAGTGGAGGACATGGTGAGATGAACGTCGCATTATCTTGAAGCCGTGGATCCAGCACAAATGAAGGAACGTCGAACGAGGACAACCAAAGGACTGACATTTTCCGTAGGACGGAAGTTGTCAGCGAACGCCATTTGATTTTCTTACACGTCCGAAAGTTCGAAATTTATTTAGATGAGGGTAACTTTACTCACCAACGCACTTGGATATCACAATCTGACCTCTATTTACCTCCAAATTGTCTTTTAAAATACAAATTAGTCTTTATTTGCGGACACTTGCAAGGGTCAGCTGCGGAGAAAATTCGTGGAATATCAGAGACGTATAGAAGTTACCAGGAGTTGAAGGACCGCTTCCAAAATATCTACTGGTCCAAGGAGACGCAAGAGCACATGAAATACGAGATGATTGTTGGCAAAGATTTCGAGAGTTCAAGCTACAAACGCCCAGTCTAGTTGCTTGATGCAACGATTGACAAGAACCAGTATCTTGACTTACCATACTCTACCGGTGAAATCATACGTCATTGTTACACCAAACTTCCGTCAGCATATCAATAAGAATTAGCTGGCAGGTGTAACGCGGAGCTCAGTACTCTTTACGAATTACAGCACGCATTCCGAGCAGAGAATATCAACACAGAATAAACTCCAACGGATACGTCGCAGGCCCTATGTCGCGTCCACAACATAACCATTACAATAATAGTAATGGGAATGTACGAAATGGAACGCCTTACAGAAACCATTTACGGTTGGGAAATTTCGGGAGTAATGAAGTGGAACGCCGAAGAGACTGGAATGGGAACAGCAACAGTTACGTACAACAGAGGCTGGAATGGAAGGAGGAATGAAGGCTACAGACCGCAAAACAACGAAAGGCGAAACCATGGATCCGATTTCAATAGCAATTGGAAGAGGTGCGCGAATGAACAACGGAGGAAACGGAAATGAAGGTCAGGCTGAGGAAATTGAGATTTGGGGACCGAACCCAGGACGAGGGGCGCGAGGAAATGCAACCAACATCAATAACTACTTGAATATGCAGAAAAGGCACAAAACGCGTCTGCAACAGAACTCTGACCTAGTCCCATAAATGGTATTACGCGGTGACACGACGATCTAGAACAAATATTGCTGGAAGATTCTTATTCTGTACAAGCCACAGATAGTTTAATTGTCGATGACAGCCGAACCAAAGCATAGTAGCATAAGTTTTGTTTAGTTATAATAGTTTTAAAGACAATAATCATTTCTCTAGATATTTTTATGATTTACTATGATAATTAGCATAGGAACGTCTCTCATTACTGCTAGTAGTAAGAGTTAGGCATTGTTAGAATTTCACTGTACAAGTATTTCTTCGTAACATGTATCAAGTTTATAGATGTACAGATGGTCATCCCAGAGCTGACTAATTACATTTGTTGAGAGCAGAAATGTGCCGATTTCATGACGGAAACTAAGTTGTTTCAAATGTATGAATTCTGAAGGAACCAAACTACTGAGATCATCAGCCCCTAAGCCTGCACACTACTTAACCTAACTTAAACTAACTTACGCTAAGAACAACACACACACCCATGCCCGAGGGAGGACTCGAACCTCCGACGGGGGACAGCCGACTTCGTTGTTTGTTTGAGTCCCATTTCGTGGGAGTTAATAAGTACTCTTAGCAGTTTTGCAGTTTGCACGGAACGTCAGAATCAGGTGTCACAACAACGATAGTATTTTATGTGTTCGAGTTCCAAGCAAGTGTAGGAGTATTGGAGACGGAATTCGTCTCGTAACCCCTGGGAGTTGAGCTACAATAAAATCTCTTCTGTTTATTGTGTATGCCCGGCAGCAAATGCCTTAGTATGATCCGGTACATAATTTGTAGTATAGTGTGTGAGAGGAGCCTCGTTGAGATTAGTTTGTGAAACCCATGAATGTATTTTGCTGGATGATCGTTTATTGTCAACGCAAGACCCATGTTGACTTTCTTGTGTGTTCGGCCGTGGTTTGTGACCATTGCCCAGTGCAATGTGTCTTCGCTGTGGGCTGATTGTCGTCGCCAGTGGTGCCATGTATTGGTGGTGCGTTTTTTGTCTATGGATGTCGCCTTTGGTGCGATGTTTGTCACGAATGGGATATTTTATTCTAGTGTGGTTACACAAATGAGCTATCATGTCTTATGGGATTGTTGTCCACATTGGTTATTCGACTGTGGTTTTCGCATATGCTTTTCCGCACTATTGTGCGATGATATTCATATGGGCTTTCGCAAGTAGTTCACGAGCGTCTGAGTAGTAGATCTTGACCGATAGTTTGTACTATGTGGCATGAGCACGGTACGTGCAAGTCTCTTTGATATGTTTTTGAGAGTGAGCAAGGTGCACCATCAATTTGTGAGAAAGAGAAGAACACAAGAAATGTAGCTTTTCACTCAAATGTCGATAGCAAATATGGCTCTGAGCACTATGGGACTTAACATCGGTGGTCATCAGTCCCCTAGAACTTAGAACTACTTAAACCTAACTAACCTAAGGACATCACACACATCCATGCCCGAGGCAGGATTCGAACCTGCGACCGTAGCGTGTCGATAATACTTTGTGCTTTTTATTTTCAGGTGCTGGAGTGGAAAATTTGTACACCAACCTGAGAAAATTTTGTGTCAGTTTCATCAAAAGGAGAATTTTACAGAATAATTATTTTGCTACATAGGAGAGAGAGCAGACTGGTGACGTCGGCACTCGCCGAGATTCAGGCACACACCAGCGATAGTGCCACTATAACGACTAAGCAATAGGAACGCTAATACCTACAGTAGTACGTATACTTCCGTTTAGTAGTTGCGTTACATGAATAAGTAGTAGACTTAGGTGGCAGGAGAGTGACTGAAGTGAATGCGTAGTACTTAGTACTTTGAGATGGATGAAAGTTTGTGGGAAATTAACACTACACTATCATATATTACAATACCTCAGCACTACTTAAGATTATAGATATTTAGACACAGAAAATTAATCGTTTAAAATTATTTCTGTAATACAAATGGTTCAAATGGCTCTGAGCACTATGGGACTCAACTGGTGAGGTCATTAGTCCCCTAGAACTTAGAACTAGTTAAACCTAACTAACCTAAGGACATCACAAACATCCATGCCCGAGGCAGGATTCGAACCTGCGACCGTAGCGGTCTTGCGGTTCCATACTGCAGCGCCTTTAACCGCACGGCCACTTCGGCTGGCTTCTGTAATACCGCCAAAGAATAATTGCAGAAGAGGATAAGATTTTATATATTTGTCAAAAGAGCTCAGTAAACCATTTTAAGTTCCTTATTCTTGGAGTAATCATGTAAAGCAATCCCTTACAATTTCGTTATAATTCTCTTTGTATTTATGCTATATTTGTAAAAACACGGCACTAAATACCCCTGTAAGCACTGTGCAAACTAGGGGAGCTGAGTGGATAACGATGTATCAGGCAGTTGGAGAGGTCGCTGACACAGGAGTAGCCATAGCAGTTGAGCAGACAGGACGCCAAGGACTGAAGCGGCAGTTAAGGTCGTCTGCCAGCCCTGTCAGCCAGGGGTAGTGAAGCAGTGGGCAGTGACCCACAGAGCGACGGCAGGGCAGCTGGTCGACATGAGCTCATTGCGCTACGTGAATGGAGGCAGGTGAAGACGAGCCCTCGCGCCATGAGCTGTCAACAAAAGGGCTGGTGCCCTGGCACCACACAAACACTTTCGCCGCCAAATCTGACTCCAAGGGCCCGAGGGACCTACCACTGAACGGAAGGGCGAGCATGCACCACAGGAATGAGGCTGCAGGACACTGAATGAAGGTACGTACGTCTCTGGAGACACGGGTCGACGCAAATTGCGATGGTGGGAGGTGATTCACCTCAAACCTGTGTCCATATGCTGCCTGGCTCATACCATGAACGTCTTCAACAGTGGCAACGCATTGCCGACTACCACGTCATCCAAGACGGTCCTTAACTGAGATGTCACTGATTGCTACCGACAGACAAGGTCCTGCCGCACCGAGGGTGCTGCCTGTACTGTATATGCTGAGAAAAAGGGGTAACCAATCTTGGCAAAATCATCCCGCATAGCGGCCACATCTAACCTGTTACATGACGTGTGAAGTTCTGTGCTGTGTTTATTCGTGAAACAATTGTAAATTAAAAAAAAAAAAAAACGGACTCCCTAAAGACGTTTGAGAATGGATCTGTAGGAGGTATATATTGCTTTCAATGAATTTGTTTTATATGTGCCTTGCTGATTTCATTTTTTTAGAAAACTACATGTATTTTTAAGATTTCTTACCAAGTTTTATGTTTTTCGTAATGAACTCGTGTATGATCTTAAAATCTGATTCTAATACAGGGTCCCCTTCTGAGTAAACTTCTATTTCTTTTTCTCTCAAATCAAACAAATCTTCTACCTCATAGACGCCTTCAATCTACAATTTCCATCTATCTGCTCTCTCCTCTGCATTTAATAGTGGAATTCTCGAGGCACTCTTAATGTTACCACCCTTGCTTTTAATGTCACCGAAGTTTGATTAGACTTTCCAGTATTCCGAGTCAGTCCTTCCGACCATCCTTCCTTTTTCCCTTTCTTCATGTCTTTCATGCAGCCCTTTCGTCTTAGCTTCCCTGCACGTCCTATTTCTTTCATTCCTCAGCGAGTGTTAGTTATGTGTTCCTGAATTTCCCTGAACGTTTTTGTACTTCTTTCTTTCATCAAGTATTTCTTGTATTACCCATGAATTCTTGATAGTTTCCTTCTTTGTTCCTATGTACAGCTTCAGTGATTATCGGTCCTAGAGGTATCCATTCCTGTTCAACCAAACTGCCTATTGGGCTGTTCATTATTCCAGTAACTGTCGCCTCTGAGAACGTGAAGTGTACCTCTTCATTCCTTAGTGCTTCCGTATCTTATTTGTTTGTACTTTGATTCTTGACGATTAGTCTCTTAAACTTCAGTCTACTCTTCATCATTGTTAAATTGTTATCTCAGACTATATCTGATACTCGATACGCTTTACAATCCAACATCTGATTTCCTAATCCCTGCCTGATCATGATGTACTGTAACTTGTATTTTCCCGTATCCCCTTTATAACATTTTCTCCTACGGTTGATGCTACGCTATACTCATGTGGCCGGAAATCTTTGTCTACTTTCCTATTCTCTTCACTGTTACCAACTATATCTAGACTGTGCTTTTGCATTTCCGTTTTTAGATTTTCTACCTTCGCTTCCACATTCAAACTTCTTAAATTTCTTTTTCCGTCTCCTATAACGTTATTCTTTCGGTAATTATTTAAACTCATAGTCACTCCGCCTCTGCAGTCACCCTCCCGGGGATCCGAATGGGGGATTAGTCCGGAATCTTTTCTTAATGTAGAGGTCATCATGGCATTTTCTAAATTACGGGTCACATGCCCTGTGGATGCACGTTGTATGTCTTCCAAGCACTGGTTTCCATTGCCTTCTGCATCCGCATGTTGTTGATCATTGCTGATTCTGCTGTCCTGTTGGCCCAGCCTCCCACCTCAAGTGCAGGAGAGTGTCCTGAAACTTTGTCCTCTCCTCCACCCTCTTTGACTAAGTCGTTAGCAGGACGACGATGACTTCTTAACCGGAAGCGTTCGTCCGCTATTGCTGATGATTTTCATTCAAAATTCGAGAAGAGGCGGGGTTTGAACATGGGAACGACGACAATTGCCAATCAAAGACGCTACCCCTAGAGAACGGGTGCTTTGTGTGAGCCGTGCGTGGATCATGTTCGTGCCATTTCTTATTTTACACCCTGCTTTTACCGTACTGCCACCTCGTTATGTTAATTTTCAATTAGTGGTGTCATTGAGTTGCTGCCTTGCCTGCCCGTGAGCGGCAGCAGCAGCGCTTATCGATATAGGCCCAGCCCTAATATCTTTTCTGGAGCGCTATTGCTTCCCGGTTATCGTGTGTCGACGGGGGGGTTGGAACGTGCCGCAGTTACTTCGGACTTGGCAGTGTTTGAGTTTGCACGCAGCACAAGTACAGTCAGGGCTTGGCAGCAGTGAGGTCCGGACCGCCATGACTCGCCCGACGGTTGCCGACACACATGATTGGAGTGGCGGCGGCTTTGGATAGTCGTCCGTCGATCGTCGTGCCGGACGACGTGTATTTGGCCGGCGATCGCTTATGGACTGTCTGTGTGTCGACTCATGATTCTTCCCTGTTATTGTACAGTCATAGCCGTTACCATTGTCTAGTTCTTCGTGCAGTATTCGTGAAACTATGTGTAGTTTGTGTGGTTTTGAGGGACAAGTTATTTGAAATGTGGTGGGTGTACTGGATCTGAGGAGTCGGTCGCTTGGCGTGGAGCAGTGAGGAATTCTCGGCTGTGCGTAGTTTGGCCGGAGTTCGCTGGGGGTCTTTACGAGGTGTCGGAGAGTGTGGTGCTGTTCCCGTTGCTACGAGGTCTGTGGCTCACCGTCCCTGTACACGAAACTTGAGTTTTGATTTAACCTACCAGCAAGTCAAGACTGTTCGCATTATGTCGTTTGGATTTCGTTGTCTGGTGCTGGGATATTCCCGCGAGCAACAACGTGGTTTTTAAGTTGGAAGATTCCAGCCACCATCCAGTGAAGTTTCACTGCATTTGATTATTTGAACTGATGTGCACCAGCAGAACTTCCTGCCTTGTGGCCGTTAACGTCCCGGTTACCTGCCCTGAGCTTTGACGTAAATTTCAGGCAAAGTAGTTTCCTCATCATGTTGTTGATGTCCAGCACGGTGTGTAGTTTGATAGCTCCCTGCATGATTGGTTGTGGGAGCCAATATCATCTACGCTGTTCCGTTGTCCTCGCTGCTGTGCCCTGGTCGGGTGAGGTGGAAATTATCTTGTCGGTGGGTCCGCTGACTGTCGGTTGGTTGGGTTATTGTCGGCTCGTGAATGGTTGGCCCGACTACTTGTCTCACCAAAGCGAGCGTTAGTGTTTGAATTACAGGCCGACCCTCGAACATCTGAGCGCCCTTGTGTGTACTGCCTAATTTTTTTAAAATTTATTCCTGTTGTTGGTTCTTGTGTGGCTTCTAGCCGGTTTTGTGTTTTAAATTAGTTGTTTTACCCTTAAGGCTTCTAGCTTAGTTTAAAGTACTGTTTCACGTAAGCCCTTGGGAAATAAACAGAATTTTTGAATTTTTAAGTCTTCGGCTTTCAGCTGCTTTGAATTTTACTTGTTTATTTCGACCTATTGAAGTTTTAAGCCTTAGCCTTCAGACGGTATGAGTTTCAGTTATTTGTTCTTAAGGCCTCCAGCCTAAATTAAAGAACTGTTTCACTTAAGGACATCGCTATTAAAAAAATTTATGGTTTGGAGTTTTAAGTGTTCGGCCTTTGGCCTAGTTGAATTTAACATGTCTACTTCAGCCTAACTAAAGGAATGTTTTAAGATAAGGCTTGCCTTTTAAATTTCTGATTATGCTTGCGTTTTAGCCTTCAGACGTTTTCAAATTAAAATGGCTTTCAGCCGGTAATTATGTCCCAAAGATCAAAGCTGTGTGTTTAAAATAATTTGTTTGGGCTCTTGTGATGTTTGATCAAATAATAAACTTTTATGTTCGAGTGTAACTGACAGCCCTTTATTTTGGCCCTTTTCCGCAATTTATTCTACCTGTCTTGTCCTGCGGGTTTAGCAGGGCATATCATTGTGGTACAGGCGTTTCCAAATGCCCAAATCTGTGAGACCCAAATAGCATTCAAGATGTTTATATCTGGCGGCCGGTGCTTTCTGGAGAAAAAGCAACTTCTATATTTGGCCGCAATATTGCCTAGTGCTAAAAAGTGAACGTCCTCACTCAACCCTCGGACTGAAAAATGATATTGCAAGAAGTCAGCGCTACAGGGGATCCTCTTTGTGGTCATTCAGAACAAAGCTGGATATCCCGGTGCAACACTACAAAAGCGTGGCCGACAGCTGATTGGCTACTGACCCTTACATCTCCCTTGATAGACCTTCCGCAGACCTCCCTTAGTCGTGGCGACTGATTCTACTGTCTCTGGAAAGCCTTTGAGCTCCACCATTCATAATGCTAAATTAAAGAAAGGTCAGCCTTGGCCGTAATATAGGTGTTCTATTGACAGCAGAATCGATTTTCGATCACATGGTGGTCATCTTCAGTGATGTACAAATTAAACTCAGACACTGGTATCAAGTTATCAATAACCAAAACTCAGAAGCGCTTCTCAGTTTTGGTTATTGATAACTTGATACCAGTGTATGAGTTTAATTTGTACAGCACCGACGATGACCACCATGTAAATCGGAAATCGATTCTGCTATCAATAAAACATCAATATTATGGCCAACGCTGACCTTCCTTTAATTTAACATATATACGGTAGTTGCGCACACAGCACTCCATGGAGTCACGCATCAATTCATAATGCTGTTTACGTTGTCTCACATCCACAAGGCATGCAAATTTGACTCAAATGTAGAGTGAGGATGCATCAGTCAGTTACCGACAACCACTGACGCTACTTTGTATTATATTCCTCAATAAAATATTTCGCTGAGATGGGTATTTCTTTATGAATTTGCCTATGTTATGTGACTGTTTCCGGAGAAAACAGTCGCATAATACTACTAAATATTGTTCCCCCTCGTTACAACTTACCACCTGGTGTACTTCATTTTAACGTTTTATTCTGATGTCAGCATGTATTTACATGTACATTTCCACCTCAAAGAAAATTCGTTGTGTAAGGAGATTCGCAATAAAGTGAATAGAAGTGTGATATGTCATACAGCGATGATGAGAAATTAATTTTTCCAGTGCTGTTACAGTCCGTAGAAAATCGAAGAGGTCTTCATTCTTCAAAGCGACAGTCGGGTGACGTCACGCTCTCGTTTCACTCTTTCCGCTGTCGGCAATGTAGGACGTCTATGGTTTCGCATGACAGACAACTGGTTGCCTTCAACAAGCTGTTGATGTACTACGGCCGAGGGTAGAAATAAATAAGGTAACTATACGCATCTACTGTCACCCTGTTGTCTCATTTCACTATGCATGGGTGACAATCGATGGTGCGAGATGACTGATTTCGCCTTCCTAGAGCAACGTCTGAATCTACAGTCTGTAGTATGATGAGTCCAAAAAATTTTAATTTCAGTTTTGGTGATGGAGAAAAGATTTAACTGCGGTGCATTCTGTGAAGTAGATTTTATTACGACTAAGAAACCAGTGGATTTGTCTAGTTTTAGTGGTGATGGAAGTGATGACTGATTAGTGCACAGTGTAATCTTAAGGGCCACTCAGTACCATGTACAGAATCAGTTCCAGTAATATGTTATACATGTAATCGTTAGGGGCATATAGCTAGGCAATACCGGGAGTCGAGATGGCTCTTGAATGGACGTATGAACTAAGTTAATGTACATTGTTTTCTTGCCTTGTGAATGTTACTTGTCAGAATGAGTGGTGTGAAGGACAAAGCTTCGACAGACCTAGAAACGCAAGGTGTGTCAGAGCCGGAAGCAAGTCGCTTGTTCTTGGAAAAAGCAGCACAAAAATTAATAGTGTTTATTTCAGGATCTCTTGGGTTATTAGAATCGCAGTCGTCATAAGGGCTGTTAATTTCTGAGTCGCTAGTTAGTCGCTCCTTTTTCTAGCAAAGCACCCGAAGGTGTGCATTCCTATGTAGGAGACTTTTCAAATCTGGCAGAGATGGAAGGTTGGTCTAAAAAGAAATTAATGTGTAGCAAAACTGAGAGTAGCAGAGGAAGCTAAAACTTATGTAAGGTATACAGAAGTTCCTAAGGGAGCCAAAAACATTCGAAGAATTTAAAGAACGGTTAATTCAGAGATATACTAACGAAATAGTACCAGACACTAAAGGGAACAATTAGGGATAATAACGAAGAGAAATACGGAAACTGTCTAACAATTTGTGGGCGGGATAAGATAAATTAATGGATGTACCTACGAACTGTTACTGGATGAAATCAATGAAACTATTTTGTAAGAACCTGAGCAGGTGGTGCTCAATACTTTTTCAAGGGGATTGCGTACGGAAATGTCAAGGCATGTACGGACAGGGTTCCAACGGCTTTGATCACAACAGTGCTTTAGCCATGCAGTGCAAGGGGATCGATTTTTCGAATGGAATTTAGGGTAAACAGTGTTTGCAGCTAATATAAAATGTTTCAGGTGTGGACGAGTATGGCGTGTGAGGAGGAATTGTCGCCAGCCTCAGGATGATGTGAACAAAGTAAGTGGAAATAATAGTTTAGCATTGGAAGTGGAGGACCGAGCAAGATTAAGTTGATGAACGCCTACGGGAAAGCCAGTCCCACCTGCAGATATTCCCAACAAGACTGGATGCTACGAAATCGTATGCACAGGTGGACTGCGCGATAAGGGGAAAGTTTGGAAAAACAGTTGCAGAATATTATTGGACACAGAGGTCCCTGTGTTCGTCGCCAGTAGTGATCTGGTGAAATGAAGGAAATGGGACCCATCACGGAACAGACTGCGTGGAGTGGGGGATAAGGACATAAAATTATTAGTACTGGTAGACGTGCTTTTACCTCTATATGGTTTAAATTAAACAATGTATAAAGAATGTGCCACACGTAAGCGAGGACTATGAGAGGATTCTAACATTAAATTTCTTGTATTATCATTTTGTCATAACAGAGCTTCGCCAAAAGGATGAAACTTGGTAGAAAAATATTTCAGTTAGGTGAAGCCATTGCCAGCTTACCGATGTCGCGAGGGGAGTCTGTCGCGAAAGACGAACCAATTAAACCACGAAGGACGACATTACAACCCGATTCTGACGGTTGTGTACCTAGTAGTGGAAACATATGAGGGGCGCGAGGAACGCCCCCTCCCCCTCTTGCGGGGGCGAGCGCATTGCCACCCGCGCCGCCCCCACCAGTCAGACCGCACGCTATTCGTTCGTTCTTTACGTCAGTCGACTCGGCTGAATCGAGTTATCGAGTAGTGAAACATTTCAATGCAGCATGCGCGTCCGCGTCATCGTATTATATACGCTTCTGCCTGGCACATAGATAGCTAATACATACCTACGAGAAAAGTCACGGCCACTCTAGTGATTTCGATACGTTACTCTGTCTGGCATTTGTTCGAGAAAAGTGGCGAATATTCAACCGTTTTCTTGTATAGAGTACCTTCTGTACCTAGCATTACAAATACGGAATATTCGCCGAATAGGAAGGTAGTTAACATTCAGAAGCATAAATATTATTACGGTAAAAGCAAAGGTGGCTCAAGATATCTTATCGCCCCCCTTCAGTATTCGCCACTGTGTGTATCTAAGGATATTGGCAAATCACTTTGGTCAGTGCTAAGTGTAGCTTGCCCGGAAGGATTTTGTGTGTGCTGGGACCGTAAAAAAAGAAAAAAAAGGTAATTGCTTAGTTAAAAGGCATACTTTACACATACAAGAAGTAAAGGGTGGAAATAAGGTACCTATTTTTATAGATAATTTTAACGCAGAGAGCATAGGATGAACAAAGGGATTGTTAATCGCTGTTATGGATATCCTGGAGGAAGAAGAATGCGACACGAGGGGTGTCAGCCAAGGACAATCGCCGAACGCCATTGCATTACGAGGAAAAGTGAAGCACCTAGAAACAAGCAATGGAACGGGTGGAAAAATTACTTTAAGGATAGAAGGATTTATTTTTCCAAAAGGGGCATAACCAGCTGCGTATATTACACAGCACCACATACAACAGGAAATGAATCATCAGTTTACTGAAACCCATACAGAATAACTAGATACTTACAGCCAAGTTTGGAGGAATTTATCGATCAACAGCTGAATTATGAAATAATTGAAGAAAGTAATAGTGCATGGGGAGCAGGAACAGCCGTCATGGCACAAGAATCAACGAATGGAACGCGAAAATATTTGTTTTGCTATATTTACAAGTATCTAAATGCGATAACCAAACCATAATGGACACCTGCCATTTACGAAACATCGCAGACCATGTAGGGTAACGCAAATACTTTTCAGCAATGGATTTGAAGAGTGCTTATCACTAAATAGAGATTGCACCACGTGATTGGCACGAAACAGCGAGCTGGACACACTGGGGCCACTACCAGATCAGAAGCTGTAAAGACATTGCTTTCCCCGAAAGTCGATAGTATTTTTTATTCTTTCCTGCATTGCCTTGTCATAGTGAGTATGTACCATTTATTTCAACTGTTCTTTATTTGTTAATACGTCACATTGTTTCTTCATTCATTTTGCTACGGTTTTATATTTTATGCTGCACGAATATGAATGTTCTGGTTTTATATGCTTTGTAAATCTTTGGTTAGGCTAGGACAAGTACTGTGTCAGAGAGAGAGCGAACGACTATCGATAGAGATCGTGCGAGTTGTGGTACGCGGCCGGTTCGCGGGTGGAAAAACGAGGCAAAGTTCGGCGTGAAGAACGGTGATACGCGGAGGAACAATTAATTACAGTGCGTCCGTTGTGTTAATAGGAGATCGTGCATTATTAAGTGAACAGTAAAACCTGATAAGTATATCGAGTGTTTGCGGTGACGATTTTACAAACTGTGTGAACTAGTGACAGTTAGCCCTGAATCAGACACCATTGCCGTGTGAAGACACTAACTGTGAAAGTGGAACAAACCAAAATGTTAAGTAAAAGAACAGTGCTGTGATTTGATCATCAAACATTTATTATATCATCCAAACAAAGACGACGACGTAAATTGAACTGATGTTTAACGGACTGTTGTAGTGATGAACACATGTGACTGTTTTCCTGTGGCAACACGGTGAAAGAACTATGGAAGTATTGTCATTAATAGGATATATATCGTAAATACTAAAGAGATTGCATAATTCCGACCTACCCGAACCGCGTGATTAATAAACTTCTAATAATAAAACGTCGCGCGCGTAACGACAACGCACATACTGGAACTATTATTATCGCGCCAGTGCTGCCAGCTGATTCGACTACAACGGAGACGTGGACCACCGCCTATCTGGAATATTAATGAAACAGGAGGATCCATCATTATCTTCACGCAACGAACCAGGATGCACTTCACACATCGTCCGCACGGACCACCGCTGACGTCATCGCACTGCCTGCAGCAACAGTTAAGACATTAAAAGAAAATTATTACGCTCTCTCACATTTCAAAATTAAAGACAATTGCAGTTAAATTAACTAATTTAAAAATACTGTCACAATATCTCAATTTTGTTTAGTCTCAATAAATATTCTTTCCATTATTTCGTCTTCTTAGCAGTGTTGAAAACCCGCCAAATTAAAATTCAATTAATAATTTTCTTCAAAAACTCTTCTCAGACATTTTGCTGCTCATTATAATTTTATCTTAATGTTTGTATGTAACTTCTTTTGGAGGGAGAACATATTTTATTTTCTGTGTAGTAAAATTACCTGGCATAAAATTACGTATATTACCAGCTGATGCTGTCCGCCATTACTGCTTGAAAACTGCACCTATTTTCTCATTGGCTGTCAGCTTCAAGACAAAATTACGTACTTCTTGGGCATCTAGAAGGTGCGCGATGTCTTATGTAGGCCCCTACAAATTTTTTTTTTTTTTTTTTACTTTCCAGGTTTACTGGAATTATATTGACTTTAATTGTTCATTTGGCCCTCGTTAAAGTGATTTATCGCATCTATATAATAATTGTACTGAATAATTGTACTGACTAACATGGGTAATCAGATTCCGTGTATAGGTCATGTTTTATTATTTAAAAGGGTTTTTTAGAAATAGCTAACCAGTTTCTTTACAAAGTGCGTCATTCGGATTAAAAGATGCACTTGCAATGTTTCAGAGATTGTTGGACAGAGTACTCGGAGACTTAAACCATGGCAATGCTTAATGTATCTCAGTGACATAGATGCCTACGGGAGTGTTACGGAACAGCACATGAAGCGAGTAAGAGAAGCTTTCCTAAGATTATAAGCAGCGAAATTAACATTGAATACAGAAAAGTGTAATTTTTTGATGGAAGAGGTTATATCCTGCCTGTTCGTCAAACATGGGATGCTAGGAAACCTGCTTCCTCAGTAGAAAGCAATTCAAGCTAGTCATGTTTATGAAGTTTATTACGAAATGGAACGATTACAATACTTCGTGAAATACAGAAGTGTCGCGAGCGATGGGCGACAGACAACTAAGAGATCACTTCAGTATATACAATTCCTCATAAAAGAGTGTTGCATTACAGTTTGTAAGTCACTGCTATACAAGTGCCTATTCTTGATGGTGCTGTAGAAGTCTGCGAACTCGCTAGTCTGCAACTGAGCGGCGGCCACACGACGCGGCGCTTATGTCCTCTTCGCAACGAAGGCACTGCCGTCGGGTTGTCGTCCTAGAGAGGGGTCGGTCCATGTGCAATTGGCTGAGGTCGTCTTCACAGCCCTCTCTACCCTAACGTTCCCGACCGGCGTGCCGGTGTTTCACTCTACGCCGGAAAATTCGTCCCCCCCAAAGTGACGGAACGTCGTCGTAAAAGGGAGCTCGACAACGAGAGGCAGGATCGTGGACACTGCGACGGGCCGGAAGCAAAAGGAAAAGTTTCATATTAGCGCACAGTCTGCTGCAGAGTGAAAATCCTACTCTGGAAACATCCCCCAGGCTGTGCCTAAGCGGGGGACGTCAGGCTTCCGGTAGTACCCCGCTATCCGACCTTCGCTCTGGAGGAGACGTCCCCCAGAAAATGATCAAAAGAGTACGCGTCCACCTCCTGAGGCCCATAACCAGATATGGAAGGCGTCGGCTGCTGCGGTGTAGGCGGGTCCGGCTCCATCGGTAGGATAAGAGGAGGCTCTGGTGGCGATGTTGTTCTTGGGATGCGCGAATCTGGGGAAAGAGACACAGAAGGAGCACCGTGCACCTGACAGTGGCGAAATTGTAATCCGTCTTGGCCTGAAATGAGATCCATGCACCCACCAATTCGACGAAGGATATCACCTCGCGCCCACCCGCTGCTGCCGCGAGTGACCCTGTAAGAGACAAACAATACCACGCGGCGCCAAGCGATACTTGCAGCCGTCCTTTGGCGTCGGATGGTGAGGAGAGTGGAGCAAAGGCGCAGTGTCCGATGGCGATAAATGGTTCAAATGGCTCTGAGCACTATGGGACTTAACATCTGAGGTCATCAGCCCCCTAGAACTTAGAACTACTAAAATCTAACAAACCTAAGGACATCACACACATCCATGCCCGAGGCAGGATTCGAACCCGCGACCGTAGCAGTCGCGGGGTTCCGGACTGAAGCGGCTAGAACCGCACGGCCACCGGGGCCGAACCGATGGCGATAGCCGTGGAAGCAGTTCCGCTGGCGATGCGAACGATAGGAGACGAGAAACAGTTACAAAGCTTGATCCCAGGTGTGTGGATTGCGATACGCTGCTTGAAGTTTCGGAAAAAAATGTTCCGCTTCACCGTTGTACTGTGGATGGAACGGTGCACTAGTTGGATGCTGTATGCCATTGCGTTCACAGTATGTTTCAGCTTCATTTGGCTTGAACTGAGGGCCGTTGTTCAGCACTATGACTTCAGGCAAACTTTCGAGGCAAAAATAGAGGACAACGACTGAATTGTGCTATGTGGCGTTGTCGAGTTCACTGGCACAGCAAAAGGAAAAGTTTCATATTAGCGCACACTCTGCTGCAGAGTGAAAATCTCACTCTGGAAACATCCCCCAGGCTGTGGCTAAGCCACGTCTCCACAATATCCTTTCTTCCAGGAGTGCTAGTTCTGCAAGGTTCGCAAGAGAGCTTCTATGAAGTTTGGAAGGTAGGAGACGAGGTACAGGCGGAATGTGAAGCTGTAACGACGGGTTGTGAGTCGTGCTTGAGTAACTAACGTGGAAGAGCACTTGCCCGCGAAAGGCAAAGGTCTCGAGTTCGGGTCTCTGACCGGCACACAGTTTTAATCTGCCAGGAAGTTTCAGTTTTTTGGGCAGTTCATACCCGAACCGGCTTCACGGATGGAACAAAGACTGCAATGGCTTGTGATCCGTTACCAAGCAGAATTTTCTACCATACAAATACTAGTGGAATTTGGTGACACTATACACTATAGTCAATGCCCCTTTCTCTGTTTGTGAATAGTTGTACTGAGCTTTGGACTGCACTTTTGATACCAAAGCAATAGATCTAACTTTATCACGAAGTCTGTGCGAAAGCACTGCACTGATTCATTCAGAGGAAGCGTCTACTTGCAATACAGCTGGTTTGTCAGGATCAAACTGAACGAAGCATCGCTCACTGAGCAATGCATCTTTAATATTTTGAAAAGGTTCTTGGCACTCATCTGTCCAAACAAAGGGGACATTCTTGCGACGTAAGCGATGCAGTGGAGCAGCATTCGGTATGAACCGAATATAATAGGTTCTTTTCTCTAAGACTGACTGAAATTCCGTGACATTGCGAGGAAGTGGCAGGTCTTGTATGGCTAACAAATGTGACTGATAAGGATGCAAACCTTGATTGTTTATGACATGACCAACATACTGCAACTCAGATTCAAACAAATCACACTTGTCCAGTCTACACTTCTGTCCTGCATCAGATAACATACAAAACAAACCATACAAATTTGCAATGTATTCTTCAGGTGTAGGACCTGTTACGACAAATAATTTGAACCGTTTGGTACTGAGCTGTCAGCTGTTCTAAATACCATTGGAAAATTGAAATTTCACACGTTTTCCACTAATATTCAAATGAACAAAATGTTTGTTGGACTGGCATAGCACTGAAGAAATTGTTCACTTGCCAGTCTTGCTAATGTCTGCAGCAGACGTGGAATACACTTCATTTATAACATTTGCCTTGTGACTAGCCTTTTGGGAGTGGCCAGAATTATGTTTGTTCCTTAGCATACAGAGGGACTGAACATGACGTTTCTTGGCACAAGCTTAACACTGTGCTTGTCTGGATGGTCAGTCTTGGCGTTTGTGCCGTGAATAGCGCCATGGGCATTACTTGATTCCATTGGCCTGTGTAGAGAGCTGCTTACGCACCATGGAAAAGTGTTTACGCAGTGTGACGCACGCAAGCTGCCACTGCCTAATTGGGCGGTCGCGATCAAAGGTGACTCGACCTAATAAACATGTAGCTGCTCAAATTTGTCAGCCGACACGGCACCTGAATCGAGCTGGTGTGGTATTTGCACTACGTGCTGAAATGATGGATCGGGCTGTTTCAAAATCTGTTCTCTAAGCTATGCTTTACATGGTTGCATCACACAATATAACATCTGAAGCACCACAAGCATATTTGAATTTGCATTTTATCATCATACCTTGCAAACCAATCACCCAATTATGATAAGTCTGTTCTGACCGTTTTTTTGCTATTAAAAAATTGGTACCTAGCTGCTACCACATTCACTTTTGTTGATCATAACAGTTAATTAGCGAAGCTACAACATGATCATAGGGACGTTCACTTTGAGCAGCGTTAGGGAATAGTTTCTGAATGAGTCTAGAAACTGCAGTTTCTACTGTTCACAGAAGGTAACTGCTTTTCACAGTACCTGGTATGTTGTGTATCATTATTTGGGCTTCAACTTGTTGCAACCACTCATGCCATTCCTCTTCTTCTTCATGCAACTGGCGAAGAGGCGGTATAGCACTTGGAGCTGCTATAGGTGTGGTTTATTTTTCTACTGGGCTCGCAGCATTCGCCAGTAGCTGCCGCAGCGAGTTTAACCGGTTTCATATTTGTTGGCTCTGAAACTGAAGCATCTGCATTAACTGCGTTGTATCTATCGCTTGCAGCTGGCGGCCTCAACAGACGGTAGGTGAGGTGGGTTGTGATAAACGGAAAAGGTAAGCAGTAAAAATAGGTACAAAAGCAAAGAAAATTCCCGCAATTCCCACCTTAAAACTGATTAGCAAAATCACTGTAAGAGATACTATTAAAGCAAGTAAACACATCCCTGCAAAGAAAGGACAATAGAGAATTAAGGCGCCAGCAAACACGGAAACAGAGAATGTGTGGTAGCAGGCAGTCGGTTGTCGCTATGGGAGCCATTGACCTCCTCATTGCCAGTATTTTACCCTGCTTACTAATCGAGTATGGGGTGCCTGGGAAACATTCTTTCTCAGATAGCTTGACAACAATTCAGGTAAATAGTATGAATGAAGCTTATTGCAAAAGAAATGATTACGATACTTAACTTTGTGAAATACAGATTTGTCGAGAGCTTAGGGGGACAGACAAACCAGTGATTAGTTCAGTATATACAATTCGTAATATAACAGTAGCAATACAGTTCCTAAGTCGCTGCAAAACAAGTACCTATTCTTGATGTTGCCACTGAAACCAACAAAATGGCTAGTCTTCAACTGGGCAGCGGGCAGGTGGTGCGGTGCAGTGCCTGGGCACTCTTCATGTCGAGGGCGGTGCCGTCGGGTTGTCGTCCTTGAGAGGGCTTGGTCCGTGTGCAATTGGCTGACGTCTTCTTCACAGCCCTCTCTCCTCTAACATTAGCGACCAGCGTGCCGGCGCCTGGCTTTATGCTGGAACAGAAGAGGTAGCATACCTGGATCGTAAGTAAAGATTGTGTTAATACCCAAGATTAATTAGAGCTGTACTTGAATATCCTGTGACACAATTTATCGAGGAGTGGAAATCAATCACAGTAGCCTGTCAGTTCGTAAAAGTATTTGCGGGTATTTCCAGACAGACCGCACACTTGTTAAAGAAGGACACTACATTTATGTTGTCAGAAGAGTCCCAGTATGCTTTTCAGGAGGTAAGGGAAGCTTTAACGTCGATTCCGATATTGGTATTTGCAGATATCAATAGAGAATTTATGGTTTATCAAACCATGCACTTGGCTGTGTATTGTCACATGTGATAGATGGTGTAGAACATCCGGTCACTTACGCCTCTAGACAACAAAATTCTGTAGAAAGAAATTCTTTCACAGTGAAGAATGTGGAATCACATACTTAGAAAATGGTGAAAAGTTGAGAGTATAACAGATCATGTGGAAATGAAATGGTTGTTGCGATTAAATGACCGTTCTAGCATGTTGACTCAGTGAGCAGTAAGAATAAGTGAATTTGATTTCGAAGTCACACGCAAACCAGCGAAGAAGCGGGAAACTGCGGATGGGTTAAGTAAAAAAGTAGCAGTATTACATATTGGAGGTAATGAGCATTAGGGATGCTAACTGCACAGAGATCAGTTGACGAATGTAGGCAGTATTTTACGCAGTCACAGTTTCGTATGTGAAGCGTGTTGCTATGCTTTGAAAGCAAGTCTGGATAGCAGGTAGTGCCACCAGCGAAGTTAAGGGATACAGTGCTTCAAGAAGCTTGTGATCACATATTAGCTGGTAACTGAGATTGCTGGTATGACGACAGAAGTGAAACTGAAAGGTATTGTTGGAGGAACAGGCAGACGACATAAACCAGAATGTGCAGAAACGCACACAGTTTGTGGAAGAGTGAATTTGTGTCGAACAAGATTACTACTGCAGAGATTACCTGAAACGTTAGCACCATTCGAATTTCTGGGTTGGTGTTTTAGGTCTATTCATTAAAACACCAGCATGGAATATGTATGCAAACGCAGTCAGGTAACGTTTCAAGATACTTAAAAATGGTCGTGATGCGAAATCAGCAGGCAGCAACAGCACTCGTGAATAATTGGTTACTGATATTTGGAAGGCTTCAAACAATATTAGCAGACCAGGGATCGAACTTCATGTCATATCCATTCACGGAACTGTGTAAGACATTCAAAGTGAGGTAGTTAAGAAAGAGTCCTTTCCATCCGCTAGCCAATGCAGATATACAGGGTGGTCCATTGATAGTGACCGGGCCAAAGGTCTCACGAAATAAGAATCAAACGAAAAAAACTATAAGGAACGAAACTCGTCTAGCTTGAAGGGGGAAACCAGATGGCGCTTTGGTTGGCCCGCTAGATGGCGCTGCCATAGGTCAAACGGATATCATCTGCGTTTTTTTTTTTTTTTTTTTTTTTAAGTAGGAACCCCGATTTTTATTACATAATCGTGTAGTACGTAAAGAAATGTGAATGTTTTAGTTGGACCACTCTTTTCGGTTTGTGATAGATGGCGCTGTAATAGTAACAATATGTGTAAGTACGTGGTATCACGTAACATTCCACCAGTGCGGACGGTAATTGCTTCGTGATACTTTACCCGTGTTAACATGGACCGTTTACCAATTGCGGAAAAGGTCGATATCGTGTTGATGCATGGCTATTGTGATCAAAATGCCCAACGGGTGTGTGCTATGTATGTTGCTCGGTGTCCTGGACAGCATCATCCAAGTGTCCTGACCTTTCGCCGTATAGTTACTTTATTTACGGAAACAGGAAATATTCAGCCACATGTGAAACGTCAACCACGACCTGCAACAAATGATGATGCCGAAGTAGGTGTTTTAGCTGCTGTCGGGGCTAATCCACACATCAGTAGCAGATAAATTGCCCGAGAATCGGAAATCTCAAAGACGTCGGTGTTGAGAATGCTACGTCAACATCGATTGCACCCTTACCATATTTCTGTCCACCAGGAATAGGAATTGCATGGCGACGATTTTGGACACCGTGTACAGTTCTGCCACTGGGCACAAGATGACAGATATTTTGCACGCGTTCTATTTAGCGACGAAGCGTCGTTCACCAACAGCGGTAAAGTAAACCGGCATGATATGCACTATTGGGCAAAGGAAAATCCACGATGGCTGCGACAAGTGGAACACCAGCGACCTTGGCGGGTTAATGTATGGCGTGGCAGTATGAGAGGAAGGATAATTGGCCCCCATTTTATCGATGGCAATCTAAATGGTGCAATGTATGCTGATTTCCTACGTAATGTTCTTCCGTTGTAACTACAAGATGTTTCACTGCATGACAGAATGGCGATGTACTTCCAATATGATGGATGTCCGGCACATAGCTCGACTGCGGTTGAGGCGGTACTGAACAGCACATTTCATGACAGGTGGATTGGTCGTCGAAGCACCAAACCATGGCCCGCACGTTCACCGGATCTGACGTCCACGGATTTCTTTCTGTGGGGAAAGTTGAAGGATATTTGCTATCGTGATCCCCACCGACAACGCCTGACAACATGCGTCAGCGCATTGTCAACGCATGTGCGATCATTACGGAAGGCGAACTACTCGCTGTTGAGAGGAATGTCGTTATACGTATTGCCAAATGTATTCAGGTTGACGGACATCGTTTTGAGCATTTATTGCATTAATGTGGTATTTACAGGTAATCACGCAGTAACAGCATGCGTTCTCAGAAATGATAAGTTCACAAAGGTATATGTATCACATTGGAACAACCGATATAAAATGCTCAAACGTAGCTTACCTACGTTCTGTATTTTAATTTAAAAAACCTACCTGTTACCAACTGTTCGTCTAAAATTGTGATCCATATGATTGTGACTATTACAGCGCCATCTATCACAAAGCGAAAAAAGTAGTCCAACTAAAACATTCATATTTCTTCACGTACTACACGAATATGTAGTAAAAAATGGGGGTTCCTATTTATGAAAACGCAGTTGATATCCGTTGGACCTATGCCAGCGCCATCTAGTGGGCCAACCATAGCGCCATCTGGTTCCCTCCTTCAGGGTAGCAAGTTTCGTTCTTTGTAGTTTTTACGCTTGACGCTTATTTCGTGAGATATTTGGACCGGTCACGATTAATGAACCACCCTGTATATCTGAAGTATGTCGTCTCTATCTACAACTCAAAACAACATACGGTACGATGTCCATATGAAGTAAATCCGGTCGTAAAATGCCATCACTGAGCAGTGGAGCGCATTTTCTGGCGCACCAGCTCTTTGGCATGACTATCGATTAAAAGCGGCTGTACTACGATCTTTCCCCCTGTTGTGATCTGGCGGCGGGTATTGGCGGTCGGGAAGCTGGTCGTGGGACTCGCTACGAGGCGCTAGGACGTGCTTCATCCCGAAGGAGCAAAACACTCGGGCTCGACCAGCGGCGGCGCGGACGGTCTACCTCGCTGGACGGTCTCAAGTTGGTGGTGCACCTGCCTGCTGTCAACTCTGAGCGCTGCTCGTCACATTGTTTTGTTGCCTGGTTTCTCGGACAGACCCGTTCCTCGAGACCATCTCGAACAACGCTCCCCATCGAAGGTGTAAGTGGTTTTGGTGCCTTCGTTTCGTGGAACCATTTGCGTTGTAGCGTTGCCTAAATGTATGTGTTGTTGAAGTAAGAGCAGCCGCCAAGGCGTGTGATAGCATGGAGACTAGCAGTCACTACTTCCTTTAAGGAAATCTCTGTCTCCTAAATATGTACTAACTGTAAGGTATTGAACATATTAGCTCATAATTTAGTTCTGATTTTCAGCATATCAATCTTACACAATTAGCACTTATATGGCAGACCTATGTAACGAAATTAAAGTGCACAAACCTAGTTTTGTTGTGAAGTTGTGCATTTGAATAAAGTGATATTGTCTTGAAATTATTTCCATTTCATCTTGGTACACAATGTCGGCCTTAATCATATGTGTAAATGTTGTTGGGTAAACTATAAGAATGTAAAGGTCTCATATTAATTTACAGCATTCCATTTGTATACAAGTCTTAGTTTAAATGTGTTACAGCATTGATATCGTTGCAAAACTTTCCTACATTCCATTCAAAGCACTTATCGATTTTTTAACTTATTTTGTTTATTGATCTCGTAACTTATATTAATTGAAGTTTGCTTGGTGTTTTCCGTGGTTTATGCGATCTGTTTGTGTTCCAGTTGGTGTGTGTGGGAGCGGCGCCACGTTTCGCTTCAGTGCACAGAAGCTGTGACGTGTCATCTAATGAGAAGTGACCCCCGGTAGGGCCTCGGCGTTTCGGTGTTGTTTTGGACGGCTGATCTGTTGCTTGCGGCATTTCAAGTCAAGTCACTGCGGTGGGGCGGGGTTGGTGCGCTTCGTTATGATTTAATTATTGATGTCCACCTACCTCAGTATAGCGCCCATTCGCCACCCGTTGCTCTTCATTCATAGGTACTATTTAGACTATGAGAAAAGCAGCGATGAAGAAAGTCACCGTCCATACTTACGATTACAAACTCAGCGTAACTCAAGTAACAAGATAAACCCCTAAATCTGTATTAATAAAGGTCAAAGTGTATGCTTCCTCCCTTCATTGAAAATGTTTGTTTGTAGATACTGATGTTTTATTTCGGCCCTTTTCGTTTATTGTGTTATCAATCCCACATTTACGTTGGTAGTACATTTACTACCAGTTCGTGCAGCTTATATCAGACGTAAGACAGCCAGAAATGTACTAAGTCCAACCCAAAATATTACAAGATTCACACAGCCAATACTCTGTTACAAAACGTGTTCACATTGGTCCTTTTCAGTGGATTCCTCGAGAGAAGATGCTCGCCAAAGTGTTCTGTACATGCATACGGAACACGCCACGCAGAATATTCACAAAGGCCGATAGTTTAACATGAGGTTTATTCTGCAACCAACATTCCAAAACCACTCCAAACTTCACCGAAATGTCCGTAATTGCATCTGCTAGCACGACAGTATAAACCGAGCGCGATTTAACCGTTATTTCTTCATATTACAGATATATCTTTGGGCACATTTAACATGACCTTCTCATCCTACAGCGACTCCACGACTGACGGAATGCCGTCGCTCAAAGGCCATATAATTCATTCAATGACGCGGGAAAGACTTCTCTCATTGGTTGATCAAAATGCTAATCCAGTCAAATTAACCTTTCATGATCAACTTCGCGCGCAAATCGCTTTACTCCAATCTGCATTCGCAGAGGTATCTATGTCATTTCATACAACAAAATTTCACAAAATGTTCCACAAAAACAAACGAAACGAAAATCAAAAGAAAACTATGCTTGAAGTATACTTTCGAACTAAGTATCCTCTTACTATTTTTCTTGGTACTTTATTACAAAAGCAAACGCTCCTAGACATACGTCATCCACCAATTAGGGGGATTCACCGTTTCCAAGACATCCTGGTTACGTAACACTTGCTAGTTATGGATGGTGTAATACATTAGAAAATTGAAATTTGTCGTATGTACCCACATACACACTCACATTCACTGTCATTTACACCCACCCTAACACAAAATATAAATACCAACTTTTATACTATTATTTATGTTGTGGCGTAGGTTAACAGCCACGCCACTCGGAAGTAGCCGAAAGGCACGCGTTAACTCACGCAGGCTAGAGATAGGTCTGAAACAGGATACGTAATGAATGCTATAAAGAAAAGTACGTAGTTGCTGGAATACTTAACTTTAATCCATCATTGTTGTACATCGTTATTGACGATACAAGTGAGACTCTGTAGATTCAGGCAATAAACTACTAATGGCGCCTTGCTAGGTCGTAGCCATTGACTTAGCTGAAGGCTATTCTAACTATCTGCTCTGCAAATGAGCGAGGCTTCGTCAGTGTGCATCGCTAGCTACGTCGTCCGTACAACTGAGGCGAGTACTAGTCCGTATCTCGAGACCTGCCTTGTGGTGGCGCTCGGTCTGCGATCACTGACAGTGGCGACACGCGGGTCCGACATGTACTAATGGCCCGCGGCCGATTTAAAGCTACCACCTAGCAAGTGTGGTGTCTGGCGGTGACACCACATTCCTCCACCGCAAATCGGCGAACGGTCGTGTTACAAGGCTTCCGCCCGCCGTGGGGAGGACCCCATGTTGACGTATGCGATGAGGTGGGGAGCCTAACAACAGGCGAGGCTGTGCCCCCCGCACCCGGCCATTCGGTCCGAGGGGAGCTAGGAAACGCCAGAAAACCTAGTCCAGGGTGCACGTCAACATGCGGTGTATGCGCCCGTAAAGAGACAGGAGGGGCCGAAGGGTCGACCTCCATTGCGTCGGGGTACCCGACGCGCGAAGACGCCATGTGGTCCGGAGCGGGCAAGAGTTCCATGGCGGAGGACAGCTAGTCACGGAAAGCGATCGGCGGCGCGTGACCCAGGGAGGCGCCCGGCGGCTGCAGCGACGCGACCACTGCGGGCGGCGTCGGCGGGAGAACAGGCGGCGGCGGCGCGTCGCCATGGGGCAAAATGGAAGTCAGCGTCGGAAACACCTGGGGATGAGGCGAGCCAGTAGATGGGTCCCCAGGGCGCTGACCGGCGGCACCGTCGCTGAAAGCAGAAGGGAGCGGCAGAACTCAGGCGACGACAGAGGCGCAGCTGATTGAGATGCCGACGCACCTCACCAGGGGCCCCCAAAACCAAATACATCGCGCGGCCGAGGCAGCGAAGAATGCGCCCTGCGAGCCAACGCCGTGAACCTCGATAGTTGCGATAGAATACAACGTCGCCTGGAGCAAAAGCAGGAGTCTACCGCTGCACAGGAACCTGATGCGGCGGATGCAGCAAAGACATCAAGGTTCGATGAGGACGACCGTGGAGCAACTCAGCCGGCGAGCGGCCATCTCGGGGCTGAGAGCGATACGAAGACAAAAAGAGCAACAACGCGTCCTCCCGAGAATGCGACTCTTTTAACTTCAACATCTGAGACTTGAAAGTCCGGACCAATCGTTCAGCGGCACCGTTTGACTGAGGCGAAAACGGCGCGGATGTGAGATGTTGAATACCATTGGCCTTGCAGAAAGATTGAAATTCTGCAGACATGAATTGTGGGCCATTGTCGGAAACAATAGTCCGCGGAAGACCTTCAATGCAAAAGATAGCAGACAACGCTTGGATGGTGGCAGATGACGTCGTGGAAGACATCCGGACAACAAAAGGAAAATTACTGAAGGCATCTACCACAACCAACCATCTAGCATTCCAGAATGGACCAGCAAAATCGATGTGCAAGCGTTGCCAAGGGGAAGTGGCTTTTGGCCATGCAAAGAATTTCCGCGTCGGTGCGAATTGTTGTTCGGCACACGCCATGCAAGAAGAGCACATATTCGTAATCGCAGCATCGATTCCGAACCAAGTACAGTGCTGACGAGCAAGTTGTTTCGTTCGCACTATACCCCAATGTCCTTGGTGAAGAAGCCGTAAGACAGAGGACTGTAACGAACGTGGGACCACGACTCTGGACTGATCATTATCAGAACGCAACAACAAAACACCACGTCGTACAAAAAGTCTCCTTGTGAGCAAAAAATTGGCGAACCAGCGGCTCCTCAATCCGAGACTTTGACAAAGGCCATTGCGTAGCAACAAAATGAAAACGGTAGCAAGGACAGGGTCAGCAGCTGTGGCTGTAGCTACACGACGAAAATCAATCGGAAACGATTCGACCACGTCATCGGTTTCCGCATCAATGAACATGCAAGCAAGTTCGGAAGAATCGAATGCTCTATCCTCAGCAACAGGCAAACGGGACAACGAATCGGCGTTTCCGTGCTTAGCCGTGGACCGATACACGATATCGTAGCGGTACTGCGAGAGGAAAATAGACTAGCGAATGAATTTCTGCGCTGTACGTGGAGGTACAGGCTTGTTCGGATGAAAAAGCGACATCAAAGGTTTGTGGTCTGTGATGATCCTAAAGTGACGACCATACAAGAAATCGTGAAACTTAGTAACACCAAACACGAGAGCCAAAAATTCTTTCTCGATTTGTGAATAACTTCTTTGCGCTGACGAGAGCAATTTTGACGCAAAGGCAATAGGGCGATCATGCGACCCATCTTTGTGCGCAAGCACAGCACCGATCCCGAAATCCGATGCATCTACCATCAACAAAAGCGGTTTTTGGGGATCGAATGGCGTAAGGCAAGTATTTGAAAGCAACACCGATTTCAACTGGCGAAAAGCGCGTTCGCATGCCGTCGTCCAGACGAACGGAACACCTTTACAGCGTAATCGATGAAGCGGAGCTGAAATGGAAGAGGCATGCAGGACAAAGTTATGATAATAGTTAATTTTTCCCAGCACACTCTGTAGCTGCTTCAAATTCTGCGACGAAGGCAAGTCTTGTATGGCACGGAGGTGCTCTGGACTGGGATGTATGCCTTGGGCATTAATTACATGTCCCAAATATGGTAAGTCACAAGCAAAAAACACACATTTGTCCTTCCGCAAGTGAAGACCATGTTGTCGCAATACCTGAAATAATGTTCGAAGATTTGCTAAATGTTCATCTGCTGTCTTTCCGGAGATCGCAATATCGTCCAGATAGTTCGCAGCAGTAGGGACCGGCGCACAAACAGTTTGTAAATATTGCTGAAACAAAGCAGGCTCGGATGCATACCCGAATGGCAGTCTTTTGAATCGGTACACACCAAGATGCGTGTTAACCACCAAGACGTGCTGGGATTCGGCGTCCACCGGTATTCGCAAGTACGCATCTGCTAGGTCCAACTTCGAAAAGTATTTACCCGGGCACAGTTTATCAAAAAGATCTTCCGGGCAGGGTAAAGGAAAAGTGGCAATCACTAGTTGTGGATTCACTGTGGCCTTGAAGTCCACACAAAGTCGCAGTTTTCCGGAAGGTTTCGGGAAAATCACTAAGGGTGATGCCCAGAGAGAAGCTTGCACACGTTCAATCACACCTTGTGATTCTAAATCATGTAATGTTCTTACGACCTCATCACGCAATGCGTGGGGAACATTGCGCGCTCTGAAAAATTTCGGTTGCGTGTTTACTTTCAGTTCCAAATGTGCTTCATAGTTCTTAGCGCAATCAAGGCCCGGTGCAAAAATGTCTGCAAATTCTTCACATAGACGAGAAACACTGGCGGAAGGCACAGTCTGGTTCACTGAGAGGACCTGATTGTCTATTGACAAGTTAAACAACTGAAATAAATCTAAACCAAACAAGTTCACTGCAGTAGAAGAATGAAGAACGTAAAATGACACAAGTTTTGTTTGTCCCTTGTATGTTGCAAGAAGAGTGCACTGTCCTAACACAGGGATCTGCTGTCCTGAATAACTATGTAACTTAACAGTTGCGGCATGCAACGGAGGTTTGCCCAGTTGTTTGTACGTGACATGATTGATCAATGAAACTGCAGCTCCGGTATCGAGCTGGAATGGTATCACTTTGCCTTCAAAGTCCAAGTCTACAAAAAGTTTATTGTCCTGCCGACGACAAGAGCGACTTTCTCGTGCAATTTGAACTGATACAGGTACATAAGCACTTGCGACCTGACGAGATTTCCAGCGAAGTCGATGCACACTTTTTGTGGGACGCACACAGTCATTGTTAGAGAAAGTGGCACTGGGCGGAGTGGAATTAACTACATGAATGTCAATGGGTGAAGTTTCACGAGCCTGAGTATTCGTGGTTCGATTCCGGAGCGAAGCAAAGGGCCTGGAATCGTTGTTTTAAGTGTCCGATCTGAGCTTTTTCTGGCAAACACTCGGAACATGTCCTTTTTTATGACAGAAAAAGCAAATGGCATGGCGTGACGATCAGTTCTCACGCGAATGTCTAGTAGCACACCGCGGGCATGATTTCACTGCATTTGCGTGCTTGCGCGGCACACGTGGCTGCGCGGACGTGCGCGAGGGCTGTTTACAGTTCCGTGCAGCTCGCCCGGCGGGCTGGTTAATGTGACACACAGCTGTGCGAAGTTGCAAATGCTTCCTGAGCAAAGTCAAGTGTGTTTTGCCTATCCAATATGTCTATCACTTGTTGAAGGGAGGGTTTGACTAGTTTCAAAATTTGCTCCCATATACGAACGTCAGAAACGTTCTGTGCAATTGCATAACGCACCATAGTATCTGAATAAGGGAGTCCACATTCACACTCAAAAGCACAATCCCTAGTAAGGCCTTGCAACCCACTCTCGATTAGTTTGACCGGCCGAACGTTTTGTACGAAAGAAAGTATACCTTTTTGCAACTACGTTAACTGATTCCATGAAACAGGCTTCTAAAGCAGACAAAATTTCTTCGTAGGACAGGGTTGCTACGTCACGTCGACGAAACAATTTCACTATCACATGGTACGTGTGCACGCCGACACAAGACAATAAGTGAGGCAGCCGCTCGTTACCTTGAATTCTGTAGGCGGCGAGATGAAATCCAAACAGGCGTGACCACTCCGTCCAGCTTTCCATAGCTGGGTTAAATGGCCGGAGCGGGGGTGCAACAGCATGTTGTGGCTGCGGTAGCGGTGAAGCGGCGGCCGCCGCATCGGTTTGCAATGCACGTTGACCCCAGACGAGCTGTCCAAGGGCATCCAATAACGCCTGCGTCTGCTGATTCTGCAAGCGATAAAATTCGGACAGTACATCTGGAGATTGTGGCGAAGCCATGACACAAGCAAAGTAGAGCAATACGAACGTCAATTCCTTTTTTAAGCCTCGTCGCCAACTGTTGTGGCGTAGGTTAACAGCCACGCCACTCGGAAGTAGCCGAAAGGCACGCGTTAACTCACGCAGGCTAGAGATAGGTCTGAAACAGGATACGTAATGAATGCTATAAAGAAAAGTACGTAGCTGCTGGAATACTTAACTTTAATCCATCCTTGTTGTATATCGCTATTGACGATACAAGTGAGACTCTGTAGATTCAGGCAATAAACTACTAATAGCGCCTTGCTAGGTCGTAGCCATTGACTTAGCTGAAGGCTATTCTAACTATCTGCTCTGCATATGAGCGAGGCTTCGTCAGTGTGCATCGTTAGCTACGTCGTCCGTACAACTGGGGCGAGTGCTAGTCCGTATCTCGAGACCTTCCTTGTGGTGGCGCTCGGTCTGCGATCACTGACAGTGGCGACACGCGGGTCCGACATGTACTAATGGACCGCGGCCGATTTAAAGCTACCACCTAGCAAGTGTGGTGCCTGGCGGTGACACCACAATTTACATTACGAAAGCAAAATTATTACAATTTTAGAACCAAAATTCCTTAAAAGCAACTTGAGCACACTGATAGTGCTGTTATTGTTTTCCAATGAAAAGGAACTTAAACTGTCATGATTCCTATTTGAATTTGCTTTACTAAGTGTCGGTTAAATATTTTTTAAATAGGTTCTTCATATTTTCAAAACTGTAAAAGTTTCTCACATAAAAATTTTACACACTGTTCTTCTAAAAGGTTTTGGAAGACAAACGAGATGTTATTTAATTTTTTTTAAGGTTAGGTATGGATTTGGCGTAGATAATTAGTATAAGCAGCTGCGGGTCTGATAGGTATTCCTGCTCTTAGGTGAGTTGCAGAAAAGACGAGATGACGCGGTTTTTAGCGGGACCACTCAACTTCATCGGCGTGGAAGCGTCCGGAAACCATCACCTGAAAGGCAGAGCGCTGTTTGTCACGAAGAACTACGTAGTGATCACCAGTCGGCACTGAGTAATACAGGTGGTATTCAAGGCATTGGTGATGCGTAACGAGGTAAGAAGATTGGAAGAAGCATTCGACACATTCCGTCACGGAATGAAGAGGCACGGGACAGTCAAAGGAAGTTCTGAGGTATGTGAGAGAGTACATGGAGCGTATATAATATTAAGGAGTGGGATGAGCCAAGTACTGCTGTTTATTTCACATTAGGAAGGGAAGAGGGGTTGGATCAGGGCCGGAGGTTGGATTATGAGAACAATATTTGGCACTGCTGAAGAGGAAGAGATTCAACGGGAGAACGACACTGCATAAGAGGTTGACCAGTCGGCAAAAGGGAACAAAGCCATGAGCGACTGAGATTCTATGCGGAGTGCAAGTTTAGAGAAGGACGTTTTGAATAACACACGACTACTAAGACAGTTGACTGGAGAAGTAATGTGGTGTGCCAGCGCTACAGAGGAGGCATTTAAACAGAATATCAGGGAACCACAATACAAAGTAGAAGTCTTAGACAGGGAAATAATAGTCACAAAATGGTGGCACACTGTAGGAGATAGTGTTTGGGAAGCACTAGGAAAAGTAATGAAACTACAAAATGCTATGTAGCAGGCTGTAAGAGACCAGCTATGGGTAAGCTTGTCACCAGAGCAGTGTTTAGAGCGTCTAAGGAAAGTATCTAACAAAAGTACAGAAGGAGCTACTGCCAGAGTGGGGGTTCGATTTAGAACTCGATCACAAAATCTTCCCTTTTCTTTCAAAGTAGGCACAATGTCGGTGAGAAATGGTGGAGCTAAGGCTTGCAATTCTGTCTCAATACCACCAGCAGGGAATCAAATGCATTACAAGGGCTGCGTAGCAAATGCATAGCCTGTAAAATAGTGGATATTGATGAAATTTGTAAGAGTAAAAATGCAACGACTATTACTAATTGTCGCGCGGGATTAGCAGAGCCGTCTAGGGCGCTGCAGTCATGGACTGTGCGGCTGGTCCCGGCAGAGGTTCGAGTCCTCAAAAAGTGGTTCAAATGGCTCTGAGCACTATGGGACTCAACTCCTGAGGTCATTAGTCCCCTAGAACTTAGAACTAGTTAAACCTAACTAACCTAAGGACATCACAAACATCCATGCCCGAGGCAGGATTCGAACCTGCGACCGTAGCGGTCTTGCGGTTCCAGACTGCAGCGCCTTTAACCGCACGGCCACTTCGGCCGGCGTTCGAGTCCTCCCTAGGGCATGGGTGTGTGTGTGTGTGTGTGTGTGTGTGTGTGTGTGTCCTTAGGATAATTTAGGTTAAGTAGTGTGTAAGCTTAGGGACTGCTGACCTTAGCAGTTAAGTCCCATAAGATTTCACACACATTTGAACACTACTAATTGCAAAAGACAAGAGAAGACATGATAAAGGGAAAGTCTGTCCGAAATGATAATAAGAGACGAGCGGGATTCCTACATAGTGAAATTGCTAATGGGAAAAAAGGAAGTCAGAGAAAACAATAAAGAAGTGATTGACCTGGAATTGTACTTTCAGCAGGTCGTGGCACATTGGTGGTACTCTGCCTTTGACAAGACCGTAGTAGTGGCTAGTTATTTCGACCAAGGGAAGCTTAAGTCATCAAAAAGGCTACAATTCAAAGAGAGTGGTTCGTTATTTAATGGAATAGAGTGAGAGACAAAGAGGCCTATTTTACATCTGCCCACCGTTATTTCAGGGGTAATACAACCGAATATTTCGAAGCCCCGTTTGTATTGCCCAGAGGATCTCATGGATGTTCTACCTGCCGCAGACCTAACCAGCTTAAATGAATCTCTATGGCCAGAATTAGTGAGGCCTATAAACGTGCTTTTGAAGCTGCAGAAGGGTCGAACTCACTGGAAACCTTCGTGTCGCCTGTAAATTTATATCCGAAAAACCAATACTGTAAAGGGACAAAATTTACTATTAACATACCAGCCATTGCAGTAACACTTCTTCTCTGTGCACAGTCCTTGTTTTGGTAAATAGATGATGAAGACTGAGAGAGGGACCCAACTATCTTTCAGATTCCAGTGGATTGGATAACCTGAGTTCAAAGGCAACGGAAGATGAACACACAATGATAATGTATTCACTTAATCTTCTAAGTTTGGAGTAGGAAGCTAAAAGTTATTGTGCAAGAAGCATAGTAACGAAATAAGTTCCTGGCGTTTGAGTTAAGTAGCAGGATGAGGGCCACTGCAGAAATGTGTAAGATTAAGTAACAGTGTTCAGGAAACTAAATGTTAGAACGATTCTGAAGAGGAGAAACAGGGCCAGAAGGACCAGTTGCCAGGGACTTTAGTGTGAAGGATAATATGGTTTGGTTGACCCAAGGGATACGGCCTAGATAAAAAGGAGAGCTATGCAGCGTATAGGCCATATTTGGTCAAAACGTATGCAAGTGAGCTGCAACAGAGCCAGGAGCAGGTAGACAACAGTACTGTGCATTGGAAAACAAAATACGTCCATCAAGCTTTGTGAATCAGATCCAGCTGGGCATGTTACAGCAACAGCCGATGCTGCATTACACTAGCAGACGGATGGAAACCTTTCCTCACTTGTCATAACGGAGCTGCTTAGAGCACATGCCTTAAGCATTAAACGAAAACGATCTGGAGCACGTAAGTACTCAAACATTCGTCTAATAAAATGTTCACGTCTCAGTATCACAACCTACACCATGAGACCGTGACACCCAGAGAGACATCCCAGAATGCAGTACGGGGTATGCTGTTCAATCACAAGAGCAGCTACTGCCGGAGCAGAGTGTTGCCCATTGACTGGATGGAGATCACGACAACCTCTGTGGTATTGCCAGGTTGCTGCCCTGCTGTCATCATGCTTGTAGCTGTAGACGTTGCTGACAGCAGCATTCGAGTGATGCCATTGCTCACTGAGCTGTCAGCAATGCAAGACATCTATTGTTTCTGATGACAGACAACTGGATGCTTCCACCAAGCTGTTCCTGAGGCCCAGAACCAGAATCAAGAGGTTAATTACAAAAATTTACTGTAATCCTGACATCTCATTTCATTCTCCATTGGTGACAATCCATGGGTCATATAACAACAGCAACACAAATTTTTTACAGAAGAATGGAAAAACCGATAAGTGTAGACATTGGGTAACGTCAGTTTGGATTCTGGAGAACTGTAGGAAGACATAAGGTAATACTGACCTTATGACTTACTTTAGAAGATAGGTTAAGGAAATGGATGAGATCAGTTTGGATTCTGGAGAAATGTGAGAACACATAAGGTAATACTGACCTTATGACTTACTTTAGAAGACAGGTTTAGGAAAGGAGAACTTATACTTTTGGATTCGTGCACTTACAGAAAACGTTTGACAATGTTGGCTGGAACACTGTCTTTGAGGATCTGAAGATACTAGGAATAAAATGCAGGAAGCGAAAAGCTATTTAAAACTTGTACTGAAACCAGATGGCAATAATAAGAGTTGAGGGACATGAAAGGGAAGCAGTGATTGAGAAGAGAATAAGACAGGGTTGTGGGCTATGGTACATGCTATTCAATCTATATATTTAACATTCAAAGGTCAATTCTACCAGAGACAGAAAAGGATATGGAAGAGCATTTGACTGGAATGGACATTGTCTTGAAAGTATGGTACAAGGTGAACATAAACAAAAGCAAAACAAGCATAATGGAATGTAGTCGAATTAAACGAGGCGATGCTATCGGAATTAGATTAGGAAATGAAGCATTTAAACTATTAGATGAATTTTGTTATTTGGGCAGTAAAATAACTGATGATGGCCAAAGTAAGTATGTAAACTGTCAATGGGGAGAAAAGCATTTTTGAAGCAGAGGAATTGGCTAACATGGAATATAGATCGAAGTATTAAGAAATCTTTTCTGAGAGCATTTGTCTGGAGTGTAACCATGTATGGAAGTGAAGCATGGGCATAAAGAGGAATGTGGTGCACGAGAAGAATATTGAAGGTAGCTTATGAGGAGTTACTGAATAGAATTGTGGAGACAAGAAAAGTGTGACACAACTTGACCAAAAGAAGGGATAGTTCGACAGGACACATGCTGAGTCATCAAGGGATCTGCAACTTAATACTGGAGGGAAGTGTAGGAGGTAAAAATCGTAGAGCGAAACCAGGACAGGAATGTTTTAAGCAGATTCAGGAGGATACTGGTTACAATTTGCAGTTGCTATTCGGTGACGAAGACGCTTGCATCGATAGAGTAGCAAGGAGAGCTGCATCAAACCAGTCTTCGGGCTGAAGACCACAACAACAAAAAATATAAATAAGAAATTTCATGAAAAAAGGACATAATACTTCGATCCCTTCAGCAGTCTATGAACGTCGTTTGAGTAGCTGAAGAGACTTTGTATGTCCTCTGTGGCTGGACAACATCCCAGTTTCTGATGCTCACACCCTATGGTACTCCGTCCAGATAACTCATGTTTGCATCGCTGTTCACTTACTTAGTTCCTCCAAAGTTACGTTCATATCGGGCAACAAGTCTCCTCTACGGAAATAAATTCGGCTCTCTCCCTGTTCACGTCTGTATATTGTAGATCCTTTGCATAATTACATTACCAGGTAATGCGAGGTCTCCTCCTACTTCTGCATCCATTTGTTGGTTTCCCACAACATTTCTGATTCGTAGATTCTTCCTTCTTTCAGACATAGATCATAGCCCTCAAATACCAGTCTTCTTTCACCATTGATTTGGTTTATCGTGGATAGATCATTTCTTCTAGGCTCTTCTTCATCTGAAACGCAGCCGTAATCGCTGACCTTCCGAGTACATCTCTAGCGATGCTGATGAAAAACGTTGAAGTTTGGTACTGATTTTTGTGACGTTTTCCAGGTCCTACTTGCGTATGTGGCCTTCGGTAGATTGATAGAACACTGCAGCCCAAAACTGGACTTTATAGATTCTAAGTGCCATTTGGAGGGCACTCTTTGGAAGACTGTAGAATCTATCTCAGTTGTGCTGGTGATGTCTGCATTTGTATTCTCGTTACAGTGGTGGCTGGTCGTCATGTGCTAATATGCTACAGCACCATTTCTCTTCGGTTGTGAGCCTAAAATTGCGCTAAAGTTACAACATTTCTCTTCGAATGTGTGCAAAGAAACCAGAAAAACTATGTTTTGCATCGTCCTCTCCGTGATAACCAAAATCCAGTGAAACCAGCGGTAAAAAGACGGCCAGCCACGCAAAATAGAGAATTGACGTAGCTATCTCTTTTTTATACTGCTCATGCTCTGACGTGACGTCATCCCTTCCCTCAGTACGAGCAACACATTGCTCAGAGCACCAGGTCAATAATTTTCATTGACATTATATGTAGACTATTGTGCAAGTAGACTTTTTCAAAACTCTGTTGTGATAGCCCTGAGGGCGAGTGGTCAACAGCTCACTCTGGTAATTTGTAGGCTAGGATTCGATTGCTGCTGATAACAGGATGTTTTAAAGTGGTGTTTTGTTTCTCACAATGTTAAACTAACGACAATAAAATTTTAAAATAACGTTTCAGGTTTCATATGTAACATTAAAGTATTCAATTTAGTTACGATTAGTACTCTTGTAAGTCGAATTGCTGTAGGTTAGATGATGGTAAATGAAGCAAGTAAACGAGAAAAAATAGTATGGAAACGTTTCTTGATATTAATCTGCTGAAGAGGTCATTCAGTAGATGTTTGAAAGAGAAAGTGAGACATAGAGAGATATTTAGACATATTTCAAAGGTATTTAACAACAATGGTCTTGAGGTGAGCTTGCCCATTTATTTTGTGTAAAACTAAAAATTTCGAAATACTTGCAAAATTCTACGATCAGCTTCTTAATGGTCCAGAAGCAACGCATAATCTCGAATTCTCAAACACTCATGATAATCTAGAGGAACGTTGACCCACAAATATTAAAGAAATAGAAGAAGTTATTAAAACATTAAGACTATTACAGCAGAATTTTTAAGATGGTGTTTAAAAAAAGTAAAAATCGGCTAAAGTTAATGTTCGTGAAAAGTTGTAAAGCTTAAAAACTCCCAGAAGAGTGAAAGGTGGCCTTGATACATTCGATTAATAAAAAAGCCAATTAACAATAAGTTAACAACACAGGAATTTAGGTGTAATCAAAAGCATACAACAGATTTTCTATGATTGTACTAATTAGAGTAGGAACAACATTGGTGAGTAATTTAGATGAATATCAGGGTGGTTTTAGGAAGGGCAGAACATGTTCTATATAATAGGAAATCTCATTGCCCTAAAATAGCCGTTAAATATTTTAGTGGACGGACTGGATCCAAGGGTTTTGGAATGTCATTCACCATTTATTGTACACAATATGATTGATTTACAGAAAAGGTTTGGAATTAAAACAATGAACTTTAGTGAAAACATAAAAGGTCTCAAAACTCAAATGACGTTACAATTCGGAAATATAAAGCTTTTAGGTAGAAAACCAATAATTTATTTTAAAGAAACTTCGAAATTTGTTTGAATGACTTTGACAAAAACCCCTCAGTGGGAAAGAGATCAGTATGAAACACTTCACTTCAAATGATCCAGTTAAAAACAATTTCGGCAATTAACAAAAGGTCGAACGAATTCTGACAAATCCCAAAATTCGTTTTCGACAGATAACCAGCCTCAAGGAGCAGTAGCTATACTGATAATAATTTGCCCCTAGAAAGAACAAGATAATGGCAATAAAGGGCAAGAGCTCTATCCAGAAATATAAAGGGATCACGAACCCTGCTCATTAACATCATTTTGAAAAACACATGGTGGTCGCTACTTGCAGGGACAAAGGTTCCTCATACTCTCGGTGATCTCCTGGGGAGAAATTCCTCATGCTCCCCAACATGTTTAAGAAGGCCTCAACTCATGAATTTTTTTCCTTTTAGAAGTATAAAAATGCAACAACAATAAAGTAGATCTCATTCTGGAATCATCTCCCAGGCTGTGCTAAGCCATGTCACCGCAGTATCCTTTCTGCCATGAGTGCTACTTCTGCAACGATTGCAGGAGAGCTTCTGTGAAGTATGGAAAGTAGGAGACGAGGTACTGGCGGAAGTAAAGCTGAGAGGATGGCGCGTGAGTCGTGCTTGGGTAGCTCGGATGGTAGAACACTTGCCCGCGAAAGGCAAAGGTCCCGAGTTTGAGTCTCGGTCCGGCACACAGTTTTAATCTGCCAGGAAGTTTCACAACAGGGAAATGTATACCAATCTCTATATAGTAACATTCAAAATTAAAATCCTTTTCATTGGCATATAATTTAGTTATCTCTAGGAGAGCACAACACTCCAAAACTTGGGCGAAAACCTTGAAGAGCAGTACAAAACGAAAACAACTCATATTGTGTATGAATTCCGTGCCCGGAGTGGGCCCTAATAACACGATCGCACACAAGTGTAGACACAGTTAGTAATAGAGCGACCGCTCGTACACTCGACAGCCGCCGGAGGGACAAACTGTTTACGTATAGACTAAGAGGGTGCGAAACAAAGTCCGAACCAGGCTCCAAGACTCACGCTCGCGCCTAACAGTAGAACGCCCATTAGCAATCTAATTTAGCGTAGCTACTTGGAGTACGTAGTATGCATTAGTAAATATTAAATTACGGAAACCTAACCGCTTGCTCACTGAACCAAACTAACGCAAGTTACCCCAAACACCCCAAGAAAGCCCTGTGAGGTGACAGAGTTTCAATTGAGCATACAAAATATAAATTATGGACACACAGGTCACCACATCCTAACCAATTGAAAAAGAAAAATCGTAAAACGCTCGGGTGGGAAAAATCATAACTGACATAAAACTAGTGTACCAAATATTCAGTTATAAATGTGCATCAAAATCATTGCTTATCCGATGGAGAGGCAGCACCCAAACTCGCAGAAAATGTCTGGCGGAATGAGAAGGCTGTCGAATACGACCTCTGCTTGGAAATACAAAGTGCTGCCTGTAACGGACCAAATGCCAGTACTGAGAGATTATAAAACAACAAATACAATGAACACAGATTTTCTAGGTAACAGTGTTAGTGAAACAACTGAAACCCTGACGCAGATAACTTGAATTGCCATTGAGCACCACTCTGAACTTAACGTATTGTAATATAGACCAGTGCAATAAATCATTCATATGGATTCAGTATTTAGGAGCTACACTTTAACAGTTTCAAAGTAAACACACTTGCAGGATACGGACCAGAAAATATGTTAACATAAAACGACGTAGTTAGAGGAAAATCACCTTCAAACGTTTCCAGGTGTCCACATCTGACAGCACGAATTCTGCAGTTGACATATACGTGAACCAATCCACTCAGCAAAGCAATCAACGGCCCCCAGGCGCCTAGGATCTCTAGCTAACCCACAATACATAGCAAATACTGTCGATGCCAGCTAAATCGACGACCACTTGGCGAGGCACGGACTCGGCTCGTACTGCCCCCCCGCCCTCCCCACCTCTTTCCAGCGATCCCTTTTCTCTCCCCAGGAGCGCGCTACATCGCAACCGACGACCAAAGATCAAACCAGAAGGCAATGATCGATACCCAGAAGACCCCACTACTCATTCTGTAAAAATATTTAATCTGAAATCATTCATTTGCCATGGATTACTGAATTCAAAAGTACAATTTTTCTTTGAAGTAGCATATAGTCTACGGTGGAAAAATGTGTTACGAGGAACTTTTTAAGCACCGTTTGCATTACTCCACCATGAACAGTTGCTCTAAGGCATAGACTGATGATCTGTGAATCTGGATTCGATTTGTGCAGACACATTTTATTTACTTCCTCACAATATTAAATTATTAATTTTAAAATTTAAACATATTTTAACAGTTCAATTTATACATGTAAAGTTAATGTAATAAATTTAGTTACGAGTACTTCCATTGTAAGTCAAAAGGCTGTTGACCATCACCCAGCAGAACGATGGTTCACTTCTCTATGTGCCGCCACTGCTGCCGAGATATGGGAATCGATCAACATGCTGTAGTGTGTTCTGTTGCACCACAATTTCAAAAAATTGGTTCAAATGGCTCTGAGCACTATGGGACTTAACATATATGGTCAACAGTCCCCTAGAACTTAGAACTACTTAAACCTAGCTAACCTAAGGACATCACACAACACCCAGTCATCACGAGGCAGAGAAACCACAATTTCAGTAGATACATTTCCACTATGTGGATCTTGTTTCAGTTTTGTCACTACTTGTTTTTAACCTCAGAGACCTGGTCATTCCATTCATCTTCGTGGTCTATAGTTTTAAACTCTGTAATGTTGTAATGTTACTGCTAAAGGGAATATATCACCTGTAAAATCAAGATTCCTAAGCCTAGATACCTCTTTTAAACGTATGTCCATCTTGCTATTGGGCATTGTCTGTTTCACTATGAAATCTGCAACTAATATGAAAAGAAATGGTGGCAAGATGCAGCCTTGTCTGATGCCTGACTCCTCGCATTACCAAGCAGGGTATTCTGACTACCCCAGGTTGATTTTTTCCCTGTAATAGTGTTATATGAAGGGCCACATGTCTGTGGTTTCATGACTTTGTACTAAAATGATTGACGTTGAATTCACACTCACGACTGTCTAATTTTTTTTTTTTTTTTTTTTTGCTTTATCATTGCTATTCTAGTCATTTATTGGTGGGATTGTGAGACTGCCCCGCTTGATATGAAATGTCTTATTTTCTTATTTGTAGAAAAAGAAGATTTTGGGAAATATATCTGTCATTCATCTTTTTTTCAGTTTCTCAATAGATCCAATGTTTGTTATTGTTGCTGGTTGCTATTGTTGAGTTGAATTTGACGTTCACTCTTGAGCTGACATTACACGAGTCATTATTTCATCTGCAAGTAAGACTGTCCAAAGAACTTTCTAGTGAAGAGATCATGGGAATTCTATACAATTCTTACGTCAGGACGTTGAAACTGAATGGGACATTGATAATGAACTGAATGCATATATGGAACCTCTTGACAAAGACCATATCACAGCATCAGATGAAGGTGATGATGAAATATCAGAAGACACTACACATTCAAGTGAACAAGTAGAAGAAGAAGAAGAGGATGAAGAAGAAGAAGAAGAAGAAGAAGACAAAGACACTGGAGATTTGTTTATTTCTAGAAGCGGACTGCAGTTTTCTAGTGAACCACCAAAAGGCGGGCGGCGTCGACATCGCAACATTTTGAACGTAACACCTGGCCCAGTGAATGATGGAAAAACAATCAAAACAATAACAGAGTCATTTTTATTATTTATCTCGCCGGAAAGCTTGAGCATCATTGTAGGAGAAACGAACAGGGAAGTCAAAAAAGTAATTTCTTTGTGGAATGCAGCTCATTCTTCGAACAATACGACATCGAGAGATATAAATGCCGGCCGGTGTGGCCGAGCGATTCTAGGCCCTTCAGTTCGGAACCACGCAACAGCTACGGTCGCAGGTTCGAATCCTGCCTCGGGAATGGATGTGTGTGATGTCCTTAGTTAGGTTTAAGTAGTTCTAAGTTCTAGGGGACTGATGACCTCAGATGTTAAGTCCCATAGTGCTCGGAGCCATTTAGAGATATAAATGCAACAGAAGTGAACGCTGTATTAGCAATTCTAATAGGAGCTGGTCGAATTCATGGACATCGCACAAGTGCTTCCGATCTGTGGGGAGGTAATGTTGCCTTTCGGCAACCATTCTTTTCTGCTGCCATATCAAGAAACCTATTTTTTTCTATACTGAAATTCTTGCGATTTGACAACAGAGACACAAGAGCACAGCGAATTGAAGAAACCAAGGACAAACTACTAGCCATCAGCGTAGTGTTCGACAAATTTCAATCTAACTTGTGCAAGAACTTGTATCCGTATGAGTACGTGATATTGATGAACGATTAGCAACGTACCAAGGAAACTGCACTTGTAGGGTTTATATGAAGAGCAAGCTGACAAGTATGGCATTAAATTTGGGTTTGTGCTGATGTGAAGACATCTTACTTATTACGGATCCAAATTTACACAGGAATGGTCGACAATACTCGGGAAGTGAATCAAGGACAGAGAGTTGTTTTGAATCTGATGGAACCATTTCTGTATAACGGTCATGGTGTAACAACTGATAATTTTTTCACCAGTTTTATATTGGCTTCTGAACTACTAAAACGAAACATGAATTGGTTGGTACCTTGCCTTCCAATAAGAGAGAGATTCCAAAGGAATTCTTGCCAGACAGAAAGAGAGAAGTTCACTCTTCAATGTTTGGTTTCACAAATGATTTGACCCTAGTTTCCTATGTTCCAAAGAAGGAAAAGGCAGTAATACTACTCTCTACTCTGCATAATGAGAGACAAGTGAGTGGTGAAGAAAGTGAACACAAACCCGAAATCATACTGCACTACAACAAAACCAAAGATGCTGTAGATAATGGCGACAAAATAAGAGAATACAGTTGTGTTAGAGGAACGAGGCGCTGGCCACTAAGAATCTTCACGGAAATGATGGATACTGCAGCACTGAGTGCATATATTCTGTACACTCAAAGATTTCCTGAATGGCAGAAGAATAACCGAAGCCGATGTAAGGTCTTCACGCCTCAACTGGCATTTGGACTCAGCAAAGGCAACATGGAAGAAAGAGCCAAAAATACCAACGGTCTTCATGAAGATGTACAAGATGCACTGAAAGTTTGTCCTATTGCAATTCCTACAGCAGTGATCTGACCCAGTGTTCCAAGTTACCAACGCCACAAGGATGTCAATATCGCAAGAGAAACTAAAATCGGAAAACAAGAGCAAGAAACCTGTTTGTAATACACACACAGAAGAAACTGTCCTTGACTGAAAAGTTGAAAAAAGTCTTGTGTTATTTTGCTGCAGTGACTGTTTAGGTACATAGAGTATTAATTTCCTGTTCGTTGAGTACTGAATTTAGTGAAAGATATAAATTTTTTCTGGTACTTTGTATCTGTGATCTGATTAAATAATTCTAATAACCTCAAAAGCTGTTTTCCAATACTAAATGAAGCCATTCTATGGAAATAACGTCATCTGAGAACAAATATTACAATGAAACACAAAACTCTTTTGCGATAGTCCAAATACCCCGCTTGGTAAAATAGAGGTGTGAAAAAGCTTGGAAACGGGAGGGTTAAGAAACTAAAAGAAGTGTTGCTCCCATCTTCTGTTCTGATGTACTACTCCTACTGTAACTAATACAGGTTACTGAAAACGTGAATGGCCGGCCGCTGTGGTCGAGCGGTTCTAGGTGCTTCAGTCCGGAACCGCGCAGCTACTACGGTCGCAGGTTCGAATCCTGCCTCGGGCATAGATGTGTTTGAAGTCCTTATAGGTTTAAGTAGTTTTAAGTCTAGGGGACCAACGACCTCAGATGTTAAGTGCCATAGTGCTTAGAGCAATTTGAACCATTGTTTAAAACGTGAATGGGATGATCAGGTAACTCTGTTCTAAAGTCACAGGAGTAAAATCTGTGACAGTTAATATTTTATTCTACTATGAAGGCGTGGTCATATGCTTTATGGTACACTTTCAGATGAAATTTTATTCGATTACCTTAGATATGAATAAAAAGTCTATGCATTTGTAACAGAGAACAGACAGCCTAATCCGTAGGGCACAGATTCTCTCTTTCTCTGTCTGTCTCTAGTCTTTTCATCCCCATCTCTCCCTCTCCCAGTCCGTGGAGACGAAGTGAAATCTCTCAGGCCGGATTGGCTGCTGTAACACCTCCGATTTGTGTACCGGGCGGCCGCACTTCATGAAAAACGAATCGAAATTAATAAAACAGACCGTCGGATTTAGGTGTCCCGTGGCGGAATTAATGCGCGAGCCGGAGAAACGCGGGATTTGTCGCGCTCAGTTTTCGCGGTGCAGTGGGCGGGCGTTGGCAGCAGTGCGGGGAGCGAGGCCACGCCCCTGAAAAATGCGGCCTGCGGCTCGGGTCATCGGTCACACGCGGCCATCCGCGCAGAGGGCGCCGGCGCCGCGTACGTGATTTTGTACTGTCCGCGGGCGGGCAAGAGCGATTAAAAAAAAGAGGCTGCACGGCCAGTGGGCACGAGGGAGGGAAGAAGAGAGACGTAGGAAAAAAAAGAGGAACAAAATGAATAGCGCGCCGATTAGGATGGCGAAGTAAGCCGCGAAAGTATTTTACGAGGCCATTAAACGTTAACGACGTGTCTCGATAAGGCAATTAATATCGGTCGGGTTCGGAATAAATTGTTAGTTTCGCCGAGGCTGCGGTGCTCCCCGAAGAGGGTAGGGAGTGGGTGGCTGTGTCGCTGGTTGCGCGGGGGAGGGGGAGGGCAGTGCAGCTAACGAGGGCCGTGGACGTGGTCGCGTAAGATAGAGCCAATATCCCAGGAGTGCTCCGTGATGGCTGCGCCGCGCTCGCACTCACCGTGGGCGGAGCGAGTGCTGGGCAGCGAGCGTGAATCTTATTTACGTGCGCGGCCGTGCAATTACCCGCACCGAAAGAAAACTGCAGCATGCACTCACGCGAACAAATCTGCAGCACCTTGCTTCCAGCACAGAAGGGCAGCTTGTCACGTCCTTGAGAACTGAGTATGTATTTCACTCTTAGTAGCTAGTAAACACAGTGACGGAAAAAAATTCACAGCACTAAGAAATAATTAGTGTAGAGTAATGAAATTTCGGGAGTACATTTGTGTAGGTTACACATTCAAATGATTCAAGTTGGCAGATCACAGATCAACGTAGGTTCGAGGATAGTCATTGGAAATATGAAGTACTAGTACATTAAAAACCGGTGTAACTGCCAGAATGTTGAATGCAAGCATGCAAACGTGCATGCATTGTGTTGTGCAGTTTTTGGGATGGAGTTCGATGCCTGTTGGCACCTCGTCCGTCAATAACGGGGCAGTTAATGCTGGTTGTGAATGGTGCAAGTGTTGTGATTCCATTATGCCCCATACGTGCTCGACTGGAGACATATCTGGTGGTCGAGTAGCCCAGGGCAACATGTCGACACTCTGTAGAGCAAGCGTTATCCTGTTGTAAATCATCCCCTGCAGTACTGTTGATGAATGGCAGCACAAGAGGTCGAATCACCAAACTGACGAACAAATTTGCAGTCAGGATGCGTGGGATAACCACTTGGGTGGTGTTATATGAAACCGCGTCAGAGAACATAAATCTGTTGTGGCTAGTTCACAGATAGGTTGGTTGCAAATATTACCTGGCCTCCTTCTAGCCACCACACGGCTATCACTGCCACCGGTGTAGAACCAGCTTTCGTCAGAACATAACGAGCTCCCACTGGACACCATTGAAGCCGCTAACAGCGGTGGTTATTGGTAAGTGGAATGCACGCTACAGGGCGTCTCGCTCGGAACTGTTCTGGAAGTAACCATTTTTTAACATTTCATTGTGTTACTGTGGTACGAACTGCTGCTCGAATTGCTTCTGCAGACCCAGGACGTCTCCACCACAGTCATAAGCCCTTGGTAGTGTATCGTGCTGTCCAGAGTCCGTCTTCTTGCGACCATACTTTCTCGTGACCACCGTTTCCAGCAGTCGAGTACAGGGGCTAGATTCCTGACAAGACTTCTTTCAGTATAGCAGAAGGAACATCCAGCTTCTCGTAACCCTATTACCCGTCCACTTTCAAAGTCTGTGAACTGTTGACAATGGGGTTCTTGTCTTCTTAAACGCATGATTGGCTAACATCAACTCACCACGTCCAATTTCAAAGGTAACTAACGCTCACGAGCCGGCTGCAGTGGCCGAGTGGTTCTAGGCACTTCAGTCCCGAACCTCGCGACTGCTACTGTCGCAGGTTCGAATCCTGCCTCAGGCATGGATGTGTCTGATGTCCTTAGGTTAGTTAGGTTTAAGTAGTTCTAAGTTCTAGCGGCTGATGACTTCAGACCTTAAGCCCCCTAGTGCTCAGAGCCATTTGAACCATTTTGAACTAACGTTCACGACCATTACAGCGCATATCTAGAGGAAATGTGATTTTCATCCTCACAGTGGCACTACAAGTGCCGTTCTTACGCAACTGACTCAAAACTAAAATACACGTCATATTTCAAATGTTTAAACACGCCTACCAACCTTCGTTTGTTTCGCACAACTTCTTCTTGGTGTTTTTTTTTTTCGCTAGTGTGGTAGAGCGTGCCTTACAGTTTATATTCTGCCGTTTGGAATCACATCATTACCACATTGTCCGCAGCTCGTGGTCTAGTGGCTAGCATTGCTGCCTCCGGATCACGGAGTTCCTGGTTCGATTCCCGGCCGTGTTGGGGATTTTTCTCTGCCCGGGGACTGGGTGTCTGCGTTGTCCTCATCATTTCGTCATCATTATTCGTGATAGTTGCTAGATTGTACTATGAAAACCGCGCAGTTGAGCGACCCACAAAACAGACATCATCATCATCATCATCATCATCATCATTACCATCATGAAAAGCGTCACAGTCATCATCTATCAACAGTGTTAGATGGTTTCCATTAACATAAACTGTTGAATCCAAATAAAACTGAAATACGGTACCTCAAACACATCTGATTATGTTGTCCTGAAGAAAAAAGTACCAACCGCTGTGATGGAACAGGATCCTCCCTAATATATCATCTACAAGATTGAATTTAATTGTAAAAAAGTTAATAATAACACGGTATGTGGCGCCTTGCCACGGTTCACGCGGCTCACCCTCGTCGAAGATTCCGTCACGGGTGTGTGTGTTGTCCTTAGCGTGTTAGTTTAAGTAGTGTGTAAGCCTATGGGCCGTTGACCTCGGCAGTTTGGTTCCTTAGGAACTTACTACAAATTTCCAAATTTTAAATTTAAGCAGAATTTGTACATGTACTAAAAGAATGAAGGAATGTAAGTATTTCAAGTGAAATGATCACAATGTCTCTTGTGGGTAATCGTGGAATTATTACCAGCCTTTACTAAAATTTACACCCTCTTAGACTGTAACTGTTATTGATATTTACCAGAAAATTTAAACAAGTTCTGACATCGGCCTTGTGATACTGCAGCGTGACGAGTTCTTAGATATAAACTTTTTTTTTTTCCTTGGTCATCACCCTTCTGACGGGTTGTATTCATGTCGGGCCTCCAGCCGGAACATATAGTCATCTCAACTTAATATTCCGGCTGTCCACCTGGTCGCCATCTTCAGGTGAGTAGGCTGTCGCACTAACTCGCCGGAACTGAAATCAAACTTTTTATTATTGTGGGTGATTGAAGTACAGCTTCACCGGTTGCTCACGGTCTTAATGTGTTGGTGGATGGTAAAACTCTTCCATTTAACAGTGATGCCATTCCAAAGACATCACCGGAGTGCACTTTGAAGGTGTGGCGGTAGGACTTGAAGTTGCACACCACCATCTGACAGTGGAAGCTCAGTAATCAAACATGTCTAGGTGGCCACTTTATACACCGACCATCGGTCCACCACGCGTGCGCGAACGTAAGTGCTGTCAAGAGGAAGCCACAACTGCACACCGATGAAGAAAGCTCGCGGAAACGATAAATCTATATCAAACACTGTTGACAGCTATTGATAACCGAAACAAGGACGGTTGTTTCTTAATGACGGTTGTTTCTTAATGTCAAACGGAACAGCGTTCCTACTCTTACTTAAATGATACCCCTTATCTCTGTTTATAATACTGACAGGTAGCTGGATATCAATGGTTTCTTTCACTAATTCAATAGCGCGACGCAGGGGCAGTCACTTGTATCTCATACTGCAACATTTAATTTCCTTCTGTAAGACAATGTTCCGCCACTTCTGGCTTAAATAAACTCGTGTGGCGATGATGCTTCATGCAACGGTCCTGGACCGCACGAATCGTTTGTCCAATATGGGCTTTCCGCAATGGGAGGGAATCTTGTATACGGCGGACTTTCTGAAAGCCAAATCATCCTTCACTGAGCCCAGCAGAGCTCTAGTCTAAATACACTTTCAGTTCCAAATTTCTTTAAAATTCGTCCTAGTTTTAAAGTTACGCCTCCCGGAAAAGGTATGAATGCCACCGATTTGCTTGTATCTTCTGTTGGTTCCCGCGACGGTTCAATATGTAGAGCACGACGGACCTGATTGTCAGTATAACGATTCTGCTTGAACACAGCTTTTAGATGTTCAAGTTCTTGTGTCAGACTACCTGCATCTGAGATGGCGTAATCTGTTTTCACCAATATACGTAGGATCTCATTGCGTTGTTACTATGGATGGCAACTTGATGCATGAAGGTACCGGTCCGTATCCATGGGTTTACGATAAACACAATGTCCTAATGTCCCATCATCCATATTGTAGATAAAGATATCTAAAAACGGATGTTCTTTTCAGCTTATCGTGAACTTAATATTGGGATGCAGACAATTAAAACGATCTAGGAAACGATATAAAGCATGCCTCCCATGTGAAGGTACCATACAAGTATCATAGACGTATCTCCATAAACAAGTCTTTTTAAGAGCGCCATCTTCAGTGCCACGTCCTCAAAATCTTCCATAGACAATTTGGCGACTAAGGGCAAATATAGTTGATCCTTCGACCAACTTTTCACCAGTTAACTGCAAAACATCTTCAAGGGGAACTCTAGTAAACAGAGATACAACATCAAAACTAATGAGCACATTCATGGTTCTGAGACCAAAAGACTTCAAACGCTGAATAAAAATAAGACAATTGGAAATTTGGTGTTTGCATTTTCCAACTAGGAGACTGGGATGGACGCTAAATACTTGACTAAGTTGTAAGTGGGAGTGCCCAAATTGCTATGAATAGGCCGAAAAGAAACACCTCGCTTCTGTATCTTTCGTAAGCTGTATAATGTCGGACGTACTCTAGCACCAGGTCGAAGATTTTTAAGAACAGCGTCAGGTAAAGAACTCTCCTTCGAAAGTGAAAGCGTCTTGCGTTTTACACGTTCGGTTGGATCACTCTGCAATCTTCAGTATGCCAAGTCTGCAGGCTAAAGATTCATTTGCCCACATAATCGTCCCATGAAAGATGAACCGTTCCATCGACCTTGTCCATTGGTAGAATTACTGAATGCTGGTCTTTTCTGATGAACCGGATCGCGGTTCTTTTAAACGAGGAGATGCTCATCAGCTAGATAGTCAGAAAACTTGGACACCGCTTGTTCAACGGCGGAAATGAATTCCATAATTTACTTTTGTATATTATAAAAGTGATTATACAGATTTCGCTGCTGCAATACGATAAGCAGGCGGGACTGGAACATACTGGTACGGATTCTTCATCGTAACATCTTCCCTCTAATTATAGTAGTCTGCTTACATCACTTAAAATCGTTGTGAGGCAAAATTACAGTTAAAAAGACGTTGTCTAATATCTGGTTTTGGTTGAATGGCTCCACCAACCCAAGAAAATTTCGTCAGTTGGAGAAACAAAAAGTGAAATATAACGTAAAACTTCAAATAGACGTCTGATGATGAACCTGTCGGTACGAAACCGGTAACGGCGTTGTTTAAATAAATACAGAGCATTGTTAAAAGTGGCTGGTTGCTGTAATCTCCTATGGAAGAGTCAACATATATTTTGTACACAGCCACGGGCTCAAAATATCAGTTTCTGGCAAAATATCAGAAGGAAACATCTAGGGAATACCTATAATTAAATGCTGCATATCAGGAAAAGGGAGTACGCTGACAGGTACCAAGAAATAGAATTTAAAGTAGGGGAAATCTTCTGGTTTCAGTACCCGATCTCCTGGGCGTGATAGCGTTGTTAACAGGTGATCAGTAACTGACAAAAAAAAATCCTCCAGTCGACATTGCATAAATACATATTTTCTACAATCCGTTTCGACAGGATTTACTCTGATCTTCTATATTTCAATAATTATTGTTACAAAACATGTTAATTGTGAGTTGGAACCTCATGCCATGAATAAGATGTAGCAGATTATGCTAAGGTTTGTCAGAAGTAAAACGTTTACAGTCAAAAACTACTTTGTGCACGTGAACGTGTCCGTGTATCTAGCACTCACAGACGATTTTTAAGCTTTAAAAAATTACAATATACAGTAAAATGTAAATAGCACATCGATTTATGTTACCTTGACATATGCCATTCATTGACGAAATACCTTTGACAGATTATAAAGGGCCGGCCGCTGTGGCCGAGCGGTTCTAGGCGCTTCAGTCCGGAACCGTGCGACTGCTACGGTCGCAGGTTCGAATCCTGCGTCGGGCGTGGATGTGTGTGTTGTCCTTAGGTTAGTTAGGTTTAAGTAGTTCTAAGTTCTAAGCGACTGATGACCTCAGATGTTAAGTCCCATAGTGCTCAGAGCTCAGATTATAAAGGTCTTTGGGTATGCTGAAACAAATATTTTGTAGTGTTGCTTTAGCAGCTCCTTACTAGAAAACTACTTTATTATAATATCTAAGCCCTTAAACTTTAACATTCTTCTCACTCACAACATTTTAAAGCCTTCCAAATTCCACGCCACTCTCATGATCCACCTTCCAGGACTGGAAGTTCTGCACCGTAAACTAAAATTTTCAGGGACTTATTCATGAATTATAAACCGACTTACATTGCGCTATTATGATACCTATAAAACTTTTGCTTCACTCTTCATGTACAGTCTCGCTGATCAGTTTACCACATGTTGCTTGTTGACTATGGAGTTTACAAAATTCTTACTGCTGTTCCCACTGCGTTGAATCTCCTTATCTCCTTTTTCTCTGTCTACAAACAGTATCACTTTATACATACCCTGAGCATATCAGTCAATATTTCTTTAATTTTTTTACACTAATGGCCATTAAAATTGCTACACCAAGACGAAATGCAGATGATAAACGGGTATTCATTGGACAAATATAATATACTAGAACTGACATGTGATTATATTTTCAGGCTATTTGGGTGCACAGATCCTGAGCAATCAGTACCCAGAACAACCACCTCTGAACGTAATAACGGCCTTGATACGCCTGGGCATTGAGCCAAACAGTCCTTGGATGGCGCGTACAGGTACAGCTGCGCATGCAGCTTCAACACGATACCACAGTTCATCAAGAGTAGTGACTTGCGTATTGTGACGAGCCTGTTGTTCAGCCATCATTGACCAGACGTTTACAATTGGTGAGAGATCAGGAGAATGTGCTGGCCCGGGCAGCAGTCGAACATTTTCTGTATCCAGAAAGGCCCGTACAGGACCTGCAACATGTGGTCGTGCATAATCTTGCTGAAATGTAGGGTTTCGGGGGGATCGATTCAAGGGTAGAGCCGCGGGTCGTAGCACATCTGAAATGTAACGTCCACTGTTCAAAGCGCCGTCAATGCGAACAAGAGGTGACCGAGACGTGTAACCAGTGGCACCCCGTACCATCACGCCTGGAGATACGCCAGTATGGCGATGACGAATACACTCTTCCAATGTGTGTTCACCGTGATGTCGCCAAACATGGATGCGACCATCATGATGCTGTAAACAGGACCAGGATTCATCCGAAAAAATGTAGTTGTGCCATTCGTGCACCCAGGTTCGTCGTTGAGTACACCATCGCAAGCGCTCCTGTCTGTGATGCAGCGTCAAGGGTAACAGCAGACATGGTCTCCGAGCTAATAGTCCATGCTGCTGCAAACGTCGTCAAACTGTTCGTGCTGATAGTTGTTGTCTTGTAAACGTCCCCATCTGTTGACTCAATGATCGAGATATGGTTGCACGATCCATTACACCCATGCGGATAAGATGCCTGTCACGTCGACTGCTAGTGATACGAGGCCGTTGGGATACAGCACGGTGTTCCGTATTACCCTTCTGAACCCACCGATTCAATATTCTGCTAACAATCGTTGGATCTCGACCAATGCGAGCAGAAATGTCGCCATACGATAAACCGCAATCGCGATAGGATACATTCCGACCTTTATCAAAGTCGGAAATGTCATGGTACGCATTCCTACTCCCTACACGAGGCATCACAACAACGTTTCACCAGGCAACGCCGGTCAACTGCTGTTTGTGTATGAGAAGCCGGCTGCTAACTTTCCTCATGTCAGCACGTAGTAGGTGTCGCCACCGGCGCCAAACTTGTGTGAATGCTCTGGAAAGCTAATCATTTGCATATCACAGCATATTCTTCCTGTCGGTTAAATTTGACGTCTGAAGCACGTCATCTTCGTGGTGTAGCAATTTTAATGGCCAGTAGTGTAATTTTCTTTAGAACAAGATATCACATCAGCGTAGGGTACCGTCTTTGGAACGCTTTCTATTTCACTGACCATTACCCTCATCTGTCAGTCTTGGACGAACTGAAGCTCAAAACATTTCGACTTTCCTATGCCATTGACAACTGGATTGTTGGCGCATTGTCACACAAACCTTTTGGTTCGTACTTGTACACTTCTTAAATTTAATTTGCTTGACGGTTTGCGTTTCTTTCATAGTAGATACGTTACCTTTTGCGGGTCTCTTGCCCATTAAGCTATAAAGGTGTGTGGACACTCGTTTTAGGAATTCCATAAGATTTACGATGCAGAGCAACAAACATGGAGGAAGTAATTGCCTCGAATAGATAGCGACAGGAACGAGTTAGACCTTGGAGTTGGAAAGATTACCGACCCTCGCCCCACACCCCCCTTCCTCCCGTCCATCCTTAATCGTTCGGTACTACTGAGCCAAACGCGGGAATTCTAGATCGAATAGTTGTAATTTGTTAGTAAAATGAATCACAAACATGTAATGGTAATTTATATTATCAATCTCAGCAGATGAATCGTTTCTACAGAAATAAATTTTTGATAATGTTCCATATCCTCTGAAATTTGAAGTTACGAGTTTAATCTTATAGTCGAACATGTGTTTTGGTATAGAAACATTGTTTAGAATTTTCTGTAGAGGTACGTGAAGTAAGTTTTAAGTTATCGGTGAATTTTGGACACGTTACATCCACTGAAATTTGACATTACAGTGCTGAAATTTTAGTAAGGAAGTGTTTTAGTAGGAAAACATCGTATAGGAGTTTCTGTAAAGGTACAGTCAATAACTGAGTGGTGATTAAAGAAGATTTTACGCAGAATGCAGTAAACTGTAACATATTTTACCAATTGCATGCGAACACTTGTTATTATAGCGCCATACTCTGGCTATTAAATGAAAATACGTACCCTGTTTCAAGGGAAGTAAGGAAATCTTTTAAAAGTATGATGTGTACAGAAAACGTCGCTCAAAGGCTAGTCAAATCTGTATCTATAGAGTCATGCAAAACCGTTTTTGTTGGATCAGAAAACGAAAATTAGCCCTTTCACTGCGCATTTACTCCCAGTGGCTCCCGCCCTTTGCGAGTATATATACGACTGTAGCAGTCTACCGTTATAATTGAGATAAAAATGTGACGCAAAATCCAGTACTGTCGGTGTAAATCGTTTCCTTTTTTTAAATATTTGTTCAGAAAGTCTTATTTTGTTCATAAAAGGTACCTTATTAGGAGAAAAATACAAAACATGTTACGTTAGTAATACTTCAAGGTGTGATATCTCTCGAAACAAAAATTAAATCATAAAGGCACATTACACTTTACACAAATGTATCTTGTGTCACTTCCTTTATCATGTTCTGCACAAACAATACACCTTCTCTGGGCGGCCTTCTTCTTTAAAGTTCCTGGTATCAGCGAGATAAATTGGCGCTCGGTTAGGCATAAAGGATTGTCACCACCAGCCGATCTCCTTCCACGACGTCCCTCTGTTTGCGGCTGGTGGTGAATCTCTGGGATCTCCTTGATAAGTTTATGTTGAAAATCATATACTGAAATACTTCCTCCCGTTTGAGTTTTATATAATGCATGCGCACTGAGTAGAGACAGATCCACCAAATGAAAAAAAAATACTTTTTTATACCATTTTACAGTTTTTCGTACACATTCTACTAAACTTAGCGTCATGTCGCTCCTGTCGACGGCCCCCATATTTTCAGTGTAGCTTACGATGCAAGATGGTTTTGTTTTTGGTTCATTCGTGGTTCTGTCAGTTTTGTCAGTCGCTGTAATTTCGCTTGTATGAAGAGTTGAAAGCATCCTCACTTCCCACTTGTCCTGCCACTTCAGAGAAAGAAGTTTATCTGTTGACATAAACTCGATGTTACCTTTTGTAAGTATTTTTGATAAAGCAGGCATGCCTTTGCGGTTTGTTCTCACAGTTCCACAGGCATTAGTCACTCTGTCATGCAAATAAGAAAATAACGTTGGGCTAGTGTACCAACTGTCAACATATAATATGTGATCTTTACCAAGGTAACGTCCAAGTAAAGTGAGAACAATGCTTCCAGGTATTCCAACATTTACACCAAAGTCAGTTTCTTATTTTACATCTGTTGCTACACCCACATAAATAATAAAGTCAAGAATATAACAGGTTTCACAATCAAATAACACAAAACATTTTACACCAAATCTGTGGCATTTGGATGGAATATACTGCTTGAAGAAGATACGACCTTCCTCAATGCACAAATTTTTAAATGGGTAGGAAGCACCTAGAAATATTTTTCTTTAGTGATCCACGGTCCTTACTGTTATCAGGGAAATGTAACATTCTAAGTAACAGATGATTTGCGCATACATTGGAGTAGACTGTAACTGATCATTGGTCCAATAATTGTTTATTTCATTTTTTCTCATTTGAGCCATCAGAAAATTCACAGGAAGGAAACAGTAAACCTCTTCACTGTTTGTGTTTTTCCAACGTCGCAGTCTTGATTTTTCACTGGCATCGTTGCAAAGGTGCTCATAATATAAATTACATTGCTCAGCTATGTAGCTCACAATTTCTTGGCTAAAAAAAACTTGGACTCAGTCGTATACAGTACATAAATCATCTAAATTGACGATTTTGCAACCGGAACCACTGTTATTGAAATTATACACTTCATTGCCCAAATCAGAGTCTTTGTATCTAAAAATCAACTGTTTTGTGTCTCTTAGGAGATTTTTCAGGCATATGCTCAGGCTCTTCTTCGGAATTGGAGAAAGAATCGACGATAACATCAAAATCTGGATCTGCATATACTGGTTTAACGTTCGTTGGTTCACAAATATTTTTTATATTTATGGTGACAGATTTATCTGCCAGCTCGTCGTCGTCATTATCTGTCCACCCATAATCAGCTGGATTCGGCATGATGATGTCCTCGTCGTCACTTTGGTTTAGAATACCCAGCAGCTCATCGTCTGTAAAGGGACGGTAACGTAGCGTCATTTTATTCGGTAATGTGGAAACGGCCCCACACAAACTAGGTAATATAGCGATACGATTGAACTCAGCAGAAAGAGAATCCAGCATTCAATAGTAGTTCAGGTATTTCCTAGTATTCCAACAATTAAACTGCATACTTCCGCAACAATTACTTCCGACTCGCTGGCCCGATTGACGGCGTTATACGTAACTATACGACTATAGCAGGGAACTGCTGTAAGTATTTTTTATAGCAAATAGTATATATACGTCTGGACCACGAAAACGATTAGCGTATATTTTCGTCTGGAGCAGTGAAAGGGTTAGAATTGTAAGCTCGTTTCACTTTTGCCTAGTTTAAAAACAATCACGAGCAGATGTAAGCCCATTTTATAAATAGGGAGTTTTTCAGGCTCTTGGTCAGGTGTACTGGCTGGCAAGAAGCGATTATTCCATTTGCCCTCTGTTTTGGGACGACGTAAGTCGACCCAGTAGCGCATTCATGGACAGTGTGTTGCAGACAGTCAGACAATGAGTGTCAGTTATTGCAACCTTGTGGTATATTCGCCTGTGACCGTAGCTGCAACCGTATTGCCGAGCTTCGAACGACTGCATGATAAAGAACTTAATGTTATTGGCGGGAGACTACGGTCTCGCTGGATACACATACTTGGCCTTTTGCATTCTCATTCGGCTACATTTGTGACATAAGAGAAACTCTGACCTTACAAACAATCGGGCACCGAAATGAACCCAATGACGACATGTGAATGTTTGTGCCAGACCGGGCTCGTACCCGGATTTCCCGCTTCACGCGGGTGGTCACTTAGCTGCTTCACCTACCCGAGCATGCTTCCTGTGCGACCGAAATTGTCAAATTGTCGCACACCACACATGTTCGCCCACTGTCCATCATCCTCAGTACCAGCACCATTACCTGTTTTCCGCATGACTTCGGACGTCCTGTGCATCCACAATAAAGGTATAATTGTTAGTAGTCATGTGCATTTATTATTGTATGTATGCTGTATGTGTTTATTTAGCCGCCTTATATGTACATGGCGTAAAAGAAACTCAAACCTCATCTACAACACCTTGTTGATGACTTACGCTGCAACCTTGGACTATCTGAACAAGAAATTTGTGTTGTTCTGTATAGAAATAAAAACAACTGCTCAACTGCTTTTGTTGAAACAGAAATAGCAGAAACGCGTCTCCAACGCAATCCACTCTAAACATAATCATATTGCACGTTTCCAGCTAAGGACAGGAACGTAAATGGACACTACACAACAATAACGAACAAAAACCTAAACCAGATCCACATGAAATAACCAAAATTGCTGCAAATGTATATTTTACAAACACTGTTTATTTCTCTGTCTTTCACTTTCGTCTTACTACTTCAACACGCAAGATACAACAATAGTGACAAATTAACTAACCTCATATCTACCACAAAGCTCTTACATGTTCAGGAAACTGAAACTGTTTCCACTCAAAATCCGATATTATCACGACTCTTTGGGAATTATTGGACTAAAAACAGGAAACAAAATAGATTTCGTCTGAGTTTAAAAAATAGTATTTTTAAAGAAATTGCATACACTGACCGGCTATGGGCGCTGCAGTTCTTTGTGGTAGCAGATACCACTAGTTGTATGGTGGCCAGTCGTGACGCCGCCACCCACATCCACGGAAGTGGGCAGGTGGGAAAGGAACAGTGGAAGTGGAGATGAAAAGAAAGACGGGGAAAGCATATATTTAGAGTGAGGTTGGAGAGAGTCAAGGCCAAGGAGAGGATGAGGAAGAAGTGGACAGAGGGTAGGAAGAGGTGGAGATAGAGAAGGGGGAAGGGGGTGAGCGATAGTTGGAGGGAGAGAGAGAGATGAGTTAAGAAGTTGTGGGTAACGAAAGGGGGAAGAAGACGTGAAAAAGTGAGGGATGAGATAGAGAGAGAGAGAGGATGGATGAGATTAATTGGAGAAGGGGTGGATAAGGTGGACAGAGAGAGAGGGAGGAGGGGAGGATGGAATGGGACAGATGAGGAGGTCAAAATAGAGATGGGTAAGGAGGTGAACAGATGGAGAGGCATGGGAGAAGGTGAAAGAGAGATGGGGAGTCGAGCTGCATTCAATATATAAGACATAATATGGCAACCATTCACCTAAAATGGAAAATATGTGTTCAAGTCCCATCCTGGCACAATCTTTATCTTTGCACCGTAGGATTTATTTCGGTACCTGACTGCAGCTGAGGATGAATTTCTATTATGTCATGTATAATAAGAACCCTGAATCAAAAATTGTGTATTTTCTTGCGGACATTTCGAAAGAACGCGTTCCACAAATACAACACACATTTCAGTCGTTCTGATTCAGCAAGTGTTAGTTAGCTGCTCGTGTTCAGGTAGCCAAATAGCGAATAGAGCATAAAATATTCCCCTTTAAGGTGAGCACAACTATGATTATACTGGCTGAGATTTAATAGAATTGTACAGCTGAGAATAGGATTTTGATGCTGAACTATGCTAGGAGATGAGAAGAGGAGAAAAATAAATTGATGGATTCTTAGTATTATGCACATGTCTTACGAGGGAAATTTTTTGTATAGGTTTTTTTCAAGCAACATTGTTTAAACGATTTCAGTAGGTTCTTCCTCACAGCCTGTTAGTATCACGTAAGACCCTTATTTCAGATAAGGAAAGTTAGAAATGCTAGGGACTGGAATGTTGAAAACAAATAATTCTTTTGCTGACGTTTTCATGTTTACTAGCCCAGTAGTTTACAGGCCCATTGGGCATTGTAGGAATATCAGAACTATGTAGAGGAACGAAAAACATTATCTAGCCACCCGTCTCATCACACAGAATGCTATGGAACGGTCATTATTATACAGAATGATCACTGGGGAGCGACGTGTAGACAACCTCCAAGATGGTGCTCCCCGGGCAACGCTGCAGTAAAATGCAACGGCAAAAAGTCTACACAATTCCGGCGACCGGACGCTCAAATGCCTCCCGGCCCACAAGAAGGCAAACGATTCAGAAGCGGAATTACTCCACGAAGAAGGTGAGAGTGTGCCACTTCAACGTAGAAGGCTACACAAGGACGAAAGGAGAAATCCTTGAAAAAATTGTAACAAGAGAAAGAGTAAGTGTCGTACTCTTGCAGGACACACACCTGACGGATGAAAACATCGAACGATTATGCATACCAGGATTCACCAATGTGGGATAATCAGGACACGACAAACATGGTATGGCGACCCTGGTGAAAAATGAGCTTCTCGGAAACCTCAAGAACAATGTGGAATCGGTTCCACACGCAATAGGCATTAAACTGGGAGAGATGACAATCTACAATATCTACAAACCACCTTCGCAGCAATGGCCTATAGGAATCTTTCCGCAGGGTAGTCATCCAGCAATCTATGCCGGCGACTTTAATTCCCAGCACACCAGATGGAGATATCAGAGATCCACTCCGGAAGGCGTTGGACTAGGTGACTGGGCTGACAAGCGGGACCTACACCTCCTGTTTGATCCCAAGGACAGAGCGTCCTTCAATTCAAAAGTATGGGGCACAAAGACGACACCTGACCTGACCTATGTCACACGCGGTGCAACGGGCGTACCAATGCAAGCTACAAGAAGAGACCTCGAAGCTTTCCCACGGTGCCAACACCTCCCGATTATTGTGGAGACCGGCCTTTCCATCCCGATCATAAAGAGTCCCCCGACTCCACGGTGGAATCTGAGAAAAGCAGACTGGGGGAAATATAAATCTTTTATTGACAAGACAATAAATCGAATACCACCAAGTCCAGAGAACTACCAAAGGTTTGTAAACCTGATATATAAAGGGGCCCTAAAGGCTATCCCCCGAGGGGCCCAGAGGGAATACATTCCTTGCTGGTCAGAGGAGTGCGAGTCATTGTTAGAGCAGTATGAGAGGAGTGGGGAGGACGAGACTGCAGAACGACTGATCAACAATATGAACGAGGAACGTAGGAACAGGTGGAAGATGGCAATGGCGAATCTGGACTTTACCCATTCTAGCAGGAAGAGCTGGGGTCTACTACGGAAATTCGATGGTATCACAACACCACGAAGATCGGCCGCGGGTGTGGGCCCATCCGAAATAGCGAGTGCCATGAAACACACCTCCAAAATACGCCTGAAGACTGAGGAAAAGAAAAGGATCTCCAGGAACCTACCCAAGGAATTAGCTAATACTCCAACTAATCTAGACATTGTCAAAGCAGTGGACGTCGAGGAGATTACCCAGGCCCTAACACTAATGAAAACAGGGAAAGCAGCCGTACCCGACGAAATCCTCCCAGAATTTCTAAGGGAGCTGGGACCCATTGGGAGGAAATGGATGGCCAAGCCCTTCACGGAATGCATTAAATCAGGTGCACTCCCGAAGTTTTGGAAAGAAGCTAAGTTAATAGCGGTACTGAAACCAGGGAAGGATGGAGATAATCCAAAGAACTATAGACAGATCTCACTGCTTTGTACCGCTTACAAACTATTTGAGAGATTACTACTGGCCAGACTAGCACCATACATTGAGGCGAACCTCCCGGACTATCAAGCAGGGTTCCGTGTGGGAAGGAACTGCTGTGAACAAGTTTTGTCCCTTACAACATATATAGAGAAAGGCTATCAGAACAAGCTGAAAACGGGCCTTGTATTAATAGATCTTTCTTCAGCCTATGACACTGTCTGGACCGAAGGACTACTGCTCAAGCTTACTCGAATTATCAAATGCAATCAGACGTACACATTACTAAAAAATATGCTGACAGGCAGGAAGATCAAGGTCTATCTCCATGGAAAGAGCAGCAAAAGCATGGTCATAAACAATGGCCTGCCGCAGGGGTCAGCCCCGGCGCCGACCCTTTTTAATTTATACATATCTGATATGCCGAGCAACAGGTCGCGTAAATTTGCGTATGCGGATTATCTGGCCATCGCTTACCAAAGCAAAAATTTCGAAGATCTTGAAAAAACATTGAATGCGGACCTTGAAGCGCTGAACACCTACTACCTTAAGTGGCATTTGCATCCTAACCCCAATAAAACGACCAGTACCATAATGCACCTTAATAACAGAGCTTCAAGCAGGAAACTACAGCTTCCCCTGAATGACCCGCTTATCAGACATGAAGATAAGCCCAAATATCTGGGAGTAAAATTAGACCGCACACTATCGTTTAGCTCCCATCTGGAAGACACCAAACAGAATTTAAAATCTCGAAATGCCATTATGTCTAAACTGGCTGGAACATCATGGGGGTGCGGAGCTAATACAATAAGGACGTCAGCATTAGCCCTCGTGTATAGCGTGGCTGAATATTGTTCACCAGTCTGGGCGAAATGTGCGCATGTAAATAAAGTAGACACCCAATTGAAAGAGACAATGAGAATTATCTCAGGCACACTTAGGGCTACCCCATGTGACTGGCTCCCAGTCCTTGCCAACATAGAACCCCCTGATATAAGGCGCTCCATGGCGACCTCAAAAATATATAGTAAGATCGTACACAATCCAGAACTCCCTATACACCAAGACTTATCACCCATCAACAGGGTAAAATCTAGGTCCCCCTTTTGGAAGATTGGCAGGGAATTACAGGACTTCGACTCAAAGCTAGCCTGGGGGAAATCATGGAGCAAAGGGACACACAAGAACCAAAAGCTTATCGATGACCCCAGCAAGAAGATAAATGGTTTTGATCTCCCTCGGAAGCTCTGGGTTGCCTTAAATCGTCTTAAAACAAGCGTGGGAAGATGCAAACATCTAATGAATAAGTGGGGACCTGCGGAGAGTCCCGTGTGGGAATGTGGTGAAATCCAGACAATGGACCACCTACTGGTGTGTGAAGTGGTAGGATATAGTGGTGAACTGAAGGACATACATTACCTGCTCAAAACTATAAGTAGCATTGTGTAGTATTGTAATTTCCTGGTGGATTGTAATGACACTGTAATATTTGCCTCGTATATGCCGAACGAATAAATAAAGAAGAATGACCACTTACTTTGTTCACTCTGTTATTTCCATTTGATCGCAATGCAATGTCATTTATATTAAGTCGAATGAAGAAGTATTCAATAACCGTGCATTACATTAACTTGGGAAAGTATAACATGAGTAGAAATCCTTGTACAGTTATGCGTTCTAGGCCTATGAACTGCCTTATTCGTATGGCATTATTTATTTCGAACTCCTTGTTATTTGCCTCTTCTGACAGAGCATAGGTATTGAATGCTCGTTTCTAGAGTAAGCTTTTGCAAGCACCGGTTTTTTGTAGAATTTGTAAGTTGAGTTTTTGTGTTTGAATGTTAGTATGAGGATGAGTCAAATGAAAACCTTAAATATTTCTTTAAATATCATTTATTGTGTAGAAGCGGTACAAAGCTGCATCACTTTTCAACATAATCTCCCCCACGCTCAATGCAAGTCCTCCAGCGCTTACAAAGAGCATGAATTCCCTTAGAAAAAAATTCTTTTGGTAGTCCTCGCAACAACTCATGCATTGCGTAGCGTACCTCTTCATCAGAACGGAACTTCTTTCCTCCCATTGCGTCTTGTAGTGGTCCTAACATATGGGAATCATTTGGGTTAAGGTCTGGTGAGTATAGTGGATGAGGAAGACACTCAAAACTTAAGTGAACCCGGGTTTCGTCCCCATTAACGATTCTTGCAAGGAAGCCATCACCTTCTCGTTCAAAGCTCGAAGAAGCTCTTCGAGAGCATCAACACGTCGTTCTCTCATTTCAGGAGTCAGCTGCCGTGGCACCCATCTTGCAGATACTTTGTGAAACTGAAGCACATCATGCACAGTGTGGTGAGCTAACCCATGACTAATCTGTAAACATGCTGCAATGTTATTCAGTGTCACCGGGCGGCGTTCCTTCACTATGGCTTCAACTGCTGCAATGTTCTGTGGAGTCACAACTCGTTGTGCCTGACCTGGACGAGGAGCATCTTCCACTGAAGCCACACCATCTGGGAACTTCCTACTCCATTTGTAGACGTGCTGCTGTGACGAACATGCAGCACCGCACTGAACCTGCATTCGTCAATGAAATTCAATAGGTTTCAACGTTCACTAAGCAAAAACCGAATAACAGAACGCGGTTCTTCCCTGGTGCAATTTCAAGTGGGCCGACCATCTTTATACTGATATTGCGACGGGATGTGTGCATCTGCATTATGCTGCCACCTACAGGCCATTCTGCACGCTGTTTGTAGCATGCTTACCAACTTACAGGATAATAGCGCGAAATTTCGATTTGTTGCTACAAATTTAAGGGTTTCATTTGACTCACCCTCGTACCTGTATATTTAATATACTTAATTTTTCTTGACGGTTTGCGTTTATTTCTGGAACAATGCTGTTGTCACGTTACGTAGTAAATATAGATAGTGGGTGTATGATAGTCAGTTATGTAATACGTTTCTACGGTGCAATACGTTTCTACGGTGCTACAAGTATCTGCTGTAACCATTGACTTAGACGGTATGACTATTCATACAACCTACTGCCGCACGTCATCGCAGTAGGAAGCAATCACAGAGCAACAGGCTGGAGACACCCCCTTCTTCATCATTGTCGCGTCACATGGGAGGACAATGCTGCCTGCACAGCTGCGAAATCCTCATGTAGTTTCCTATCCACACGGTCATAACATTTGCACTGGCTAAACTCTTGTTGACGCTGCAACCTTGGATGTCTTGGTTATGCCTGGCTGGATTTCTCACAGCAGTACGACGGACTTGGTCCTTTTATCCACAGTCTGGCGGTTTATCACAATAATCATTCCTTGGTGGTTCAAATGGCTCTAATCACTATGGGACTTAACATCTGAGGTCATCAGTCCCTTAGACTTAGAACTACTTAAACCTAACTAACCTAAGGACATCACACACATCCACGCCAAAGGCAGGATTCGAACCAGCAACCGTAGCAGTAGCGCGGTTCAGGACTGAAGCGCCTAGAACAGCTCGGCCACAGTGGCCGGAAACCGTTCCTTGAGAAACGGCAACCAAACAGAAATTTCTGCTGTACATCAAAATTACTTGTACAGAAATTGAAGCAATTTTTTATTCAAATAGAAGGAACTGAAACACGGTTCCAGCACAATCAACTCTAACTATAATCGCATTTCATGTTGTCCATCCAAGGAAAGTAAGGTAAGTGGATGTTACAGAAAGATAACGCACAAAAGCCTAAAATAGAACCATAGGAAACGGCTGCAGTTGCTGCAAATGTTTGCTTTACTAACACAATTTGTTTCTATTTTTTTCATTTGCGTCTTTACACCTTGAATACGTAAGAAACAGCAACGGTGACAAATTACGTGCCCTCACGTCTCTCTTGGTGTTCTTACGTGCTCAAAATACATTGCCGCCGCTTGTATTTTTAAACAGACGTAATAAAACACGATGCATTATGAACCGCTTCAATAGCATGGAAAATTCCATAAATGTAATGTTCGCGGAGAGAGCAGTTCACTTAAATTATATTGTTACAGCCTTCTGTTGTTACCACCTCCATTAGAAGTCTTTGCAATATGGCTGCAAAGAGCGAAAGAGCAAGAACCACACAATTAGAAAGTTTATGAGTTTGGGTGATGTAATGAACAAACACATCTTACGAAATTAAAAGTGACATCATTATTACGATGTCTTCTGTATAAATCTTCGATATCGTTTATCGTTACGTATTAGCAATATATGCTTTCAAATAATTTAGTAATCATAAAATCTAAAATTTGTGATCCTGTATATAGGTAACGAGAAGCGCGCACTGTTTTATCGTATAACAGCATCGCAGTGATCATGTCGATATTCGTGAGTACATTTCTTGCACTTTTCTGTAACTAACCATAAGCAAATATCGAATATATGTCTTCCACTAAAAACTGGCGTGTGCCTACACAGAGACCAAGTCGTGGGGGAATAGAGGAGTTATTCTATCTGTCGCCTTATCGATCCTGAGACTAAATGGTTTACTGAAAGCAGATGGAAATTACTTTTGTTGAATTACACTTATGAGTGAGAACACTACGACCATCATTTTAGTTGCATGTTGATCCAATTTCGGAAAGCAGGAAGATTTTAACGCCCTGTCGACGACGACGTCATTGGCACACACGTTCGGATGAGGAAAGTTTGACGAAGGTAACTGTCCGTGCCCTTTCCTAAGGAGCCATCCCGCATTTGGCTTAAGGGATTCAAGGAAATCACCGAAAACGTAAATCTGGGTCGCCAGAAGAGGACATGAACGTGATGCTGCAGGATGCGAAACCGGTGTGTCACTCAGAAACTTTCCAAATATGTTAGTGCTCATGCTGAAGTCTCGACAGCTGTAGAGGCCAGTCTCATTACAAAAGAAGTTAGTTACATGAAATCATAACCGCATACCCAGTCACAGATTCGTACTGCTTGTGCAGTTATGAGTTACGTGAAATAAGCTACTGGCCGGTAAATCAACTGACTAATAATTCAGTGTTTTGGAGCTGCTTGTTTACTCATTAAAAGTAATTTTCCCCAGCCACCTGGAGTCACAGTTAACTTGCCTATGTAAAGGGCTGTCGAATGGAAGGGGGTGAACAATTTTTACGATCGCCAGTCATTTAATTCAGGAAACAAATTAAGCATAAACAGTCGACATTTAAACGGTTCTGTGGATATAATTATTTGCAGTGATAAAAATTTCCGTAAAATGGTAACAAACCTCAAATTATAATAATTATTTGCCGAAATAAAAAGACGAATCAAATCAAATGGAAGAGAAAATGTCTTTTTACGAAACCTAGATCAATATTATCAAATTATCTCAAAGAAAGTCCTGTGAGAGTAATTGTCTTAAAACACCTTAGGTCGTCCCTCAAAGTCCATTTTGTAATTATGTTTCAATGCAAATAGTCTGAGGATGGTCATATTCTGACCGAAACCGGTACCCGTTACAAATGTTTTATCCTATGAAATTTGATTTAACCCATTTGATTAGCTTGACTGCTGATTTTCTTCAGCAAAAATGTTCTCAAAAACTAGAACTTATTCATTTCTCGCAACTCAGTTCCGCCGAGTTCCAACATCTACAAGCGCGCTAACCACTGCGCCGCCGCACTCAGTCCAACTTCGAAAAGTGATTCAAAATGTCATGATTTCGTCAAGTCTTCGGTGGACTGCAGTACGTATGTGGGACCAGATCCCTGCCCACAGATCACAGGCCGCGAAACTCCCGACGAGTTCAGGCTAGTGGCTTCTGGGCGCGGAGCTGGCTCCCTGTAGCGTGCCACATGGAGGCTACTTTGACGGCCACGACATCAGTGTAAGTTCACCATCACGTTCCTCAAACCACTGAAGCACGTTTCTTGCATTGCGACATGGATATGTACCCTGCTGGATGATGTTGTAACTGTCTGGCCAGGCATCAATCGTGAAATGAAGCAAATGAAGCGCAATAATGTTCACGTAGCCCACAGCTGTGATGGTGTGTTCGATTACTGCCACGGGCCCTGTGGAAGCGCCCTGTGGAAGCCCAGTTCAGTGTACTGTCCCCTCACGGCTGCGTACGTTAAAGTGTGCACGTTTCAGCAGATTTTCGCCTGGATGGCGCGGTATCTGGGAATGACCTTTGATGTTATAACAATAAAAAATCTGGTTCATCTGACCGACGAATATGTCTCATTGATCGATTCCGCAAGGTTGTTGATCCCTTGCTCAATGCGCTCGTAACTGAAGGTTGTGGTAAGGTTAAAATGCCAACAAGCAGGTGTCGTCTGCAGCTGTGCCTCAGTTCAGCGATGTGCGCTGCACAATGTGCTTAACAGTTCTTGTGCCTGGGCTAGATCCTGCAAGATCGCAATTTATGCTTTACAGAGTGGGCAAACATCCGACCTTACACTTTGTTATGAGACTTGTGCGTCCAACATCTTATAGCCTACTAGTGGTTTCAGCCTCCTTCGACCGGTTTCTATTAATGCTCACGACAGCAGAATGCGAATAGCTCAACTGCTTCGCCGCTTCCAGACGCTGCGTCGTAACAATTCTTCGTTTGTCATATTCGTTTACCTCACATTAATAGCCACTGAGTGTGAAAACTGTCCCACAATAAGCCTAATAGCTCATGCATCCAAGTTGTTGTCAACGATGACACAGAAAAATGAAAAATAAAATATACGATGAGTTAGGTGACAATGGGTTTGATTGTAGGAAATGTAAAGGCATCTGAGACAGAGTTCTGACGTTGCGTTTCATGATGGAAGCAAGACTGAAGAAAAATCGACACACATTGGTAGAATTTGTCGACTTGGAGAAAAGCGTTCGACAGTGCAAAATGGTGTAAGATGTTAGAAATCCTGTTAAAAATAAGGGGAAGCTGTAGCAAAGAGGCGGATTATTTAGAATGTGTACATGAACCAGGAGAGAACAAGAAGAATGGAAGACCAAGAACAAAGTGCATGGATTACAAAGGGTGTAGGACAGAGATGTATTACCTCGCCCCTGCTATTCAATCTACAGATCAAGAATCAATGACGGAAATAAAAGCAAGATGAAAGGAAATCAGTGCTGAGATTCGTTGGCGACATTACTGTCCTCAGTGAAAGTGAAGATGAATAAGAGGATTTGTTGAATGGGATGAACAGTCTAATAAGAAAAGAATGTGGATTGAGAATAAATCGAAGAAATGAGACGTAATGAGAAGTAGTGAAAACTTGTCCTAATTGGTGACCACGCATTAGCGGAAGTTAAGGAACTCTGCTACCTAAGACTAACAATGGAAAAAAGGCTTTCCTGGCAAAGAGAAGTCTACTAGTGTCACAGATAGGCCTTAAATTGATAGAGATACTCATGGGAATGTACGTTTTGAGCACAGCATTTTATGGCAGCGAGAGATGGACTGTGAGAAAGTAGGAACGGAAAAGAACTACAGCATTTGAGATGTGGTGCTACAGAAGAATGTTGAAAATTAGGTGTATTGACAAGGTAAGAGGTGAGAAGTTTCTCCGCAGAAACGGCGAGGAAATGAAAACATGGAACAGACTGACAGGAACAACGGACAGGGCGAAAGGACGTCTCTTAAGACATCAGGAAATAACTTCCAAAATACTGGAGGGAGGTGCCGATGGTAAAAACTGTGAGTAAGACAGAGATAGGTATACATCTAATTGTGGACGAAGGTTGCAAGTGCTACCCTAAAATGAACAGGATGGCACTGGAGACGACTTCTTGGCGGTCAGCATCAAACCAGGAAAAAGACTGAAGACTCAAAAAAATTAATAAGTAAATAAATAAAAAATAAAATAAAAATGAAAGTTTACAGTATACGCCCCACTTACAGTTTGTGTCTCTTTCACTAGCTCCCCCCAATCGTCTTCCCTCCTCTTACGTATTTTCGTTGTTTATTCATGTGCATGTGCCCCCGGCAGCGCTTCATGGCATTTAGTTTCGCGGCTAACAGTGGACATATTATTTTGGCTGATCACCAGACTGACGTTTTGCTGTTTCAAAACCTAAATTATTATGCAGCAACATTTCTACTTAAGGTCTTCTTACCTTCTTACATTCTTACATCGTTATATCAGTTCAATACGAAACCATGTCATGGTGTCATATTTTAAACATATGTGCATCTACTTTATGTCTGTGTCCGTTGGTCAAGCGCTGCGTGAGGAGAAGGGGAAGATCGGGAAAGAGTATGCACTTAGTATTTATCAGCTTATTATTAGTAGACAGGAGGGTTAAAACAAACATTTCTTGTACTCAATTATTGGTGGCTTATTTAAGGACAACATTTTCCAGTGGCCAAACCCGCAGCGCAGACTTTAAATGTCAGAATATGTAACATTCTGCTCATTCGTACTCTTAGCTGCATCGTCTGGTAAGTGTATGCTACGTAGAGTCAAGGAGTACGCTTTACGCTGTCCTTCATCGCGCAATGACCGTCTGTACAGCAGGTGTCGGCCTTAGCGTGAAATGGCTGTGAAGTGTTGCAGGTCCCACTTCAGCCCTGCGACCGGCCTGGGCGAGGCTGACGGTGGCAGCTGCCTGCTTCACTGGAGAGCGCTCTTCCTTTCCATGTGTCAGACGCGGCACGAACTCTCTTTCCGAGCTCGAGAACTGCCAGACACTGACCTACAGACAAAACTCAGAGAACAGCATTATAGCCAAAACCCTTCAACTGGCATTCTGGTAGCTATGAAGCACTGTGGACGGTGTAGTCCAAACCTGACCCTCCTAACACTGTCAGAAGTCGTGACAGTGGGTTGCTATATACACATTATCCTGTTGTAAGGAATCAGTACAGTAAGGTGCAATCGACCTGGGGATGGATGAGAATGGCAGAAAGAGGTCATCGTGTCTTGACGTACCCATGACCTCACTGTGACAGAAGTTGCACTAATTGTCGGTGTAGCAACGGGACTGTCCACATGTCTGCTAGAAATGGTATAACAGTCGATGCTATGTATCGCGAAGTAGGAATAACAGTCGTAATGAGACACTGGTCGTGAGGGACCAGGGCCGAGCGTCAAGCGCAGTAAATAACGACCATGAAGTGCTGCTGGTAGTGAATGCAGGTCCGTGCCAACACCGGTACGAGTGAACAATGCACACATTCAGCGGATAGCTTGAGGACTGTGTATTAAACCGGGAACCCACGAACAACGGAGAGGCTTCGTCCCGCCGTAGCCCTCAGTGGTTCACAACCCCACAACAGGCCACAGCATTCCACCAACCCCACCGCCGCCCTACACTGAACCCAGGATTACTGTGCGGTTCGGCTCCCAGTGCCGCCCCCCCCCCCCCCCCCCTCCCATGCGGCCCCCGGGAATACCTCATATCAGACGAGTATAACCTCAAATATTTGCGTGGTAGAGTAATTATAGTGCATATGTACGTGGAGATAGTGTTTCCCAGCAATCGCTGACATAGTGCAAATCAGGTGGAAAAAGGGGAACCGAGCGAGGTGGCACAGTGGCTAGCACACTATACTCGCATTCGGGAAGAAGACGGTTCAAACTTGCTTCTGGCCACCCTGATTAAGGATTTCCATGATTACCCCAAATCAGTTCAGGCAAATGCCGGGATGGTTCCTTTGAAAGTGCACGACCGACTTTCTTCCCCATCCTTCCCTAATCCGATGGGACTGACGATTTTGCTATTTGGTCCCCTCTTCGAAATCAACCAACAAACCATATCACATAAACCTTAATTTACTTTCCTCTGGCCTAGAATCACGAAATTTGTTAAGAAGCAAGGTTTCACAGAAAAAAAGGAAAAAATCAGAAATTGTTCATTTGTAACTACATAGCACGATAAAATATTTTTGTTCCTCTCGAAAGTCTTGGAATTTCTTGGACTGATACATTGCCAGGATCGATATCGATAAAACGGAAAATTCTCAATTCCATGATGGATGAACTCTCTATACATATAATTGAATTTGTACGGGATCAGGTGCACGAGTCCTACTCGGACGTATCTCGACTTTTTTAGGGTTTCATGCCTCAACTTTATAGCAGAGATTTCATGTCAATCTGTCTGGAACAGGTGGACGTACCAAGCTCAAATTTATGTCTATGCCCCTAGGTGGTGTTATAATTGAGGCTTCGAAGTCATCGCAAGGCCACTCATCAAAACGGGTTGGCCTAGAATCAAAAAATTTGGCCAGAAGCAAGGTTTCACAGTAAAGCCAAATCCGAAATCTGTAAATTCGCATACTCATGCCTACAATCTGCAAGTGGTGTAAAAGATAGAAGCTTCTAAGTCAATACTCTCACAAGATGCGGCCATATGTGGGGTCTGACACTTGCAAACTGACTCATCAAAATCTAGACGATACTTCTCGTTGCCCTAGAATCATGAAATTTGGTAAAAAGCTCAGTGTCATAGTAAAACAAAAGGGAAAACCGGGAAACAGTACATCTGTAATTATGTCACACGAAACAAAAAAATTGTGTTTGGTTGTCTCACACTCTACCTGTTCGTCTGTCTGTTAAACCCCTTTTTCCTAGGAAATGCTACGCGCATCAAGTTGAAATTTATGTCTCATACTAAGATCTAATGGCTCGTGGTGGTGTAATAAATGTAAGCCTCTAAGTCATTGCATCAAAAAGCTACGACAGTTTAAGTAATATATTTAGATACTTGCAAACTCACTCATCAGAACCTACGGGATACGTCCCTTGATCTACAATGATGCAGTTTGAAAAGAAGTGTGATTTCACAGTAGATGGGAATGAAGAAAACCCGAAATTTGATAATTTCTAATTACACTCATGCTCATAAATTAAGGATAATGGTGATACATGGTGAAACAACGCTCTGGTAGGCAGTTTGCAAGTATAAATCACCTCGGGGTATGACCATGCGGTGCATTTGACCTGCGTCGCACGGTGGCACTGGCAGCAGTCCACATACGTAGATGTGTGTTGGTGCATGTCAGAGTACGGTGCAGCGAGTAAGTGTGCAGACGTTTTCAGACGTGCTGATGCTGACTGTGTGCTGAAAATGGCTCGAAGAACACATATTGATGACGTTATGAGGGGCGGAATACTAGGGCGTCTGGAGGCTGGTCAAACACAGCAGGAACCAGATACAAATGCCTTAATGTCATTGAAAGGGACATGATGGAGGTCGTGGTTTGATGGTGCACGTACACCCCTGCATGTCTCTGACAGACGAACTGCAACAGGTCAGGTATTCGGGACGTCATTTTTCACCATTATGTCCTCCTTTTCAGGGGTGCAGTGGGTCCCACCTTCCTCTTGATGGATGATAACGTACGACCCCACCAAACTGCCATCGTGGAGGAGTACCTTGAAACAAAAGATATCAGGCGAAAGGAGTGGCGTGCCTATTCCCCAGACCTAAACACCATCGAGCACGTCTTGGATGCTCTCTGTCGACGTATCACTGCACGTCTTCAAACCCCTAGGACACTTATGGAACTCGGACAGGCACTGGTGCAAGAATTGGAGGGTATACTCCAGCAGCAGCTCGACCACCTGATCAAGAGTATGCCGACCCGTTCTGCGGCCTGTGTAAGTTTGCTTGGTTATCATATCCCGTATTGAAATCGGGATACATGCGCAGGAAACAGTGGCGTTATGTAGCACAAGTGTTTCAGGACTTACATACCTGTGTCGCGTGTGTTCCCTATGTGCCTATGCTATTAGCGCCAGTTTTGGATAGTACCATATTGTGTGGCACCACATTTTGCAATTATATTTAATTTATAAGCATGAGTATATTTCGTGCGAGAAATATATTTGTTTCGTCATTTGTCATGCGACATCAAACTTGAAATTAAAACCATCAGTATTTCCGCATTCAGGTTGACCGAATAGCAATGGTGAAAGACATACACCAGGCCAGAAACGGTGACCTTATTGTTGATGTGTTTTGGGCCATCCAGAGTGGCCGAGGGCCTCTAGGCGCTACAGTCTGGAAACGCGCGACCGTTACGGTCCCAGGTTCGAATCCTGCCACGGGCATGAATGTGTGTGATGTAATTAGGTTAGTTAGGTTTAAGTAGTTCTAAGTTCTAGGGGACTGATGACCTCAGAAGTTAAGTCCCATAGTGCTCACAGCCGTTTGAACCATTTGAACGTGTTTCGGAACTGATCCATCAGAAGTCAAGGAGCGATTACTGCACATAGGTATGGTATTTCAAGTCTGCGAATGCTTAGTCCACACACAGCTTGAAACGTTAATGTCACATTTATATTACTGAAAGTAAAACGGTATCGAAAATCCTGAAATAAACCCCAATGACATTATAATTTATTCTATTTTTAGTTTGTTGCTGTCAATAGCCATTGTTCCATTTAGAAAAGCGTATGTTTGCATAAGAATACACATACTATGTAATATTACAATCTGTTTACTGGCTAACAGTATGGGCCCCCGACTGCCAATCCATTCTGTGAAAACCGAACGTCAATAGTTCTTTTCATTTCGCAATATCTGCGGTGCAAACTTTAGGCCAATCGCCCTCTATTTTGGATGACTTACGTCAACTATCTTTAAGTTGTACATGTTGCAGTACAACGTCGTGGAGTGCTTTGCAGAGATTATTTTGCAGATTCTGTGTTGTTGGAATTCGCAAGAAAGTGGTGTAAGATGCTCAGTTTTCTATTTGCACCTACAACCATTTCACAGGAACATTTACTCCACTGACGCGTAGGTGCTGACAATGAGCTGTCTTCCCCCGAAATATAACGGTAGCAGCGACAGTACAAGGATCAAATTAGTGATTATTGTTGGTTATTTAGTGGTTTCTGGCCTCTTCGTCATACAACCATTTTCCATAGACACATGTTCGTAAAACATACACTGAGAATGTCAAGGTCAACTAGAGTGTGAGCAGGTCGTACAACAACAATGTGGGTTTAGATACAAGTGATACAATGATAATAAAACAGCTAATACAAGAACATTGCCCCGTTTTATGTTACATTCACTTGTTGTATAGTTATTCAAAGATTCTCTTCAGTTTATTGTCCGCATCTCGTGTTCTCGCGGTGGCGTTCTCGATTCCCGACGCGGTCAGGGATTTTGATCTGCCTCGAGATGACTGGGTTTGGTTGTGTCGTGTTTTTCATTTTCATTCATCCCCATTACGGTCGGAGGAAGGCAATGGCAAACCACCTCCACTAGGACATTGCCCAGGACGGCGGTGCGGGTCTCCATTCCCCTACGCTCAGTCAAGGAGTAAGGGACTTCATCATTAAGCAGTTAGCTGAGTAAATATTGACAGGTTCCTTCTGTTCGCTGATAATTAGATTTGCCGCTAAGTGGTAATTTATAGCGAAATAAATACATTCACTAATTGGAGGCTGTTTCGTAATTAGAGTTTTCATTTTTGGACCATTCCGTAACTTGTGACTGTGGTTGGAGACTGGGGTGGTTTTTCTTCTACATTTTGGTCACAGAATAGAATGAATCTATGCTTGTGACTGGTGGATGCTCACTGATTAGCAATCTCTTTGAATAATATTTATCCGCCAGTAGCTGTCTCCGACATAAATTGGAGTTTGGCATGCGTCTACTAAGAGCGCAGGAACTGAATTCATAGCTCCTAAGAACATCCTCATGCATCTGCACCGCAATTTGTCCCAGTTGCTTAAGTATTTAAGGCAGTTAAGTGTGGAGACAAAATGGACAAACTGCTCAGTTGTGGTTCTTGTGAGCGTTTTATACATGCTGAATAATATTCTAGTGTAGTCTCCCCACCATACACTAAATAATACTTTAGTTCATTTACGGCTTTCACCGAGGGGTGCATTTAACTGTTTGCTTTTGGATCCCATATTAAGGGTGAGACAAACAATATTCCAAGAAATTAACTATACGATTTTGCTGGGAAAGGTCGTGACTAATACCGTATTGACTGATCCATAAGTTACGTGCTGGCTTGTGAACTTTACTGAACTGGTAGGTGGTTAGGATCTGAGAGTAGTAAGGAGGTGAGAGAAAATGAAATAAGTTCTGAACGAAAATTATTTACTCATTTACAACAGTGAGCTATTTTCACTTTTCAAAAATCAGTAATAGTTACTCGAATTCAACTTTGATCAAAACCTTCCTCAAACAGAATTCTCATTAATATGCATTAGCTGACAGCTGATACTGTAAATTATATTTACTTATGTGACAGCCGGAATAGCCTGCAGCACCAATAACCATATCATTTACATAGATGAGAAAATTAGAATGAAGAAAGTTAAACTATATACACAGCACTAAAGTAGCCAAAGGGTATTACAATTTCGCAGATATACTTAATCCCAGAAAACCAAGTGAGTCGTGCACGGCTCACGTTTAACCCGTTTATAGTTTGTCATCTTCTATTACGGTACTGCCGCCCCGTTTTCTTATTCCACTAACTGGCGTCACTAACTCCCTACCTTACTTGTCCGTGCGCGGCAGCAGCACCGGGTATCGATAAGTGCATTGTCGGACCATCTCTGGTGCGACCGATAGTATCTCCGGGTCGTCATGTGCCTGGCAGTCAGTTCGGAGACGAACTAGCAGCCCAGTTGGGACGCAGCAACAGTGAAGTTGGGGAAGGAACGCCGGTGAGGCGCCGACGGCCAGTGCTCGCCGACGGCTGACGACGTACATGAACTGTCCGACGGAGGGAGATAGGAGCAGGACGACCGTTGGTTGGTCGTTCGGCTGGTCGTCTCATTGGACGGCGCAATCTTGGTCCTTTCACCGAATCCGGGCGTGGGCATTGGTTGGTTGGCGTGAAGCAGTGAGGAAATCTCCCGGCGCGTAATGTGGCTGAGGCCGCTGATAGCGTCCACGCGCGGTATAAGTGAGTGGTGCTGTTCCCATTGCTACGAGGTCTGTGGCTCACCGATCCTGGATACGAAAGTTGAGTTTTGACTTAATCTACCAGCAAGTCACGACTCTTCACATTGTGTCGCTTGCATTTCGTTGTCGGCTGTTGGGACATTCCCGCGAGCAACAACGTGTTTTTCCAAGTTGGCAAATTTTAGCCACCCTACTGGGGAGTTTAACTGTACTTGGTTATTTTGAATTGAAGTGCATCAGCGGAATCTTCTGCCTTGTGGTCATTAACGTTCCGGTTACCTGCCCCGGCCGTTGACATAATTTCAGGCACTGTATTTTCCTCATCGTGTTGTCACTGTCCGGCACGGTGTGTAGTTTGACAGCTATATGTATAATTGGTAGTGGGCGCCAATACCTTCTACGTTGTTCCACTAAACTCGCTGTTCTACATCTACATCTACATACGTACTCCACAATCCAACATATGGTGCGTAGCGGAGGGAACCTCGTACCACAACTAGTATCTTTTCTCCCTGTTCCTCTCCCAAACAGAACGAGGGAAAAATGACTGTCTATATGCCTCTGTACGAGCCCTAATCTCTCTTAGCTTATCTTTATCGTCTTTCTGCGAAATATAAGTTGGCGGCAGTAAAATTGTACTGCAGTCAGCCTGAAATGCTGGTTCTCTAAATTTCCTCAGTAGCGATTCACGAAAAGAACGCCTCCTTTCCTCCAGAGACTCCCACCCGAGTTCCAGAAACATTTCCGTAACACTCGCATGATGATCAAACCTACCACTAACAAATCAAGCAGCCCGCCTCTGAATTGCTTCTATGTCCTCCCTCAATCCGACCTGACAGGGATCCCAAACGCTCGAGCAGTAATCAAGAATAGGTCGTATTAGTGTTTTATAAGAGGTCTCCTTTACAGATGAACCACATCTTCCCAAAATTATACCAATGAACTGAAGACGACTATCCGCCTTCCCCCACAACTACCATTACATGTTTGTCCCCCTTCATATCGCTCTGCAATGTTACACCCAAATATTTAATCGACGTGACTGAGTCAAGCGCTACACTACTAATGGAGTATTCAAACATTACGGGATTTTTTTCCTATTCATCTGCCTTAATTTACATTTATCTATATTTAGAGTTAGCTGCCATTCCTTACACCAATCACAAATCCGGTCCAAGTCATCTTGTATCCTCCTACAGTCACTCAACGACGACACCTTCGCGTACACCACAGCATCATCAGAAACAGCCGCACATTGCTATCCACCCTATCCAAAAATTCATTTATGTTGATAGAAAACAACAGCGTACCTACTACACTTCCCTGGGTTCACCTCCGATGAACACTCACCATCGAGGATAACGTACAGGGTTCTATTACTTAAGAAGTCTTCGAGCCACTCACATATTTGGGAACCAATCCCATACGCTCGTACCTTAGTTAGGAGTCTGCAGTGGGGCACCGAGTCAAACTCTTTCCAGAAGTCAAGGAATGTGGCATCCGTGTGATACCCTTCATCCATGGTTCGCAAGATATGATTTGAAAAAAGGCCGAGTTGCGTTTCGCAGGACCGATGCTTTCTAAAGCCATGCTGATGCATGGACAACAATTTCTCTGTCTCAAGAAAATTCATTATATTCGAACTGAGAATATGTTCGAGAATCCCTCAACAAACCGATGTTAAGGATATTGGTCTGTAATTTTGAGGATCCGTCCTTCTACACTTCTTATATACAGGCGTCACCTTCGCTTTTTTCCAGTCGCTCGGGACTTTACGTTGTGCAAGAGATTCGTGATAAATGCAAGCTAAGTAAGGAGCCAATGCAGTAGAGCAGTCTCTGTAAAACCGAATTGGAAACCCATCAGGACCTGGCGATTTATTTACTTTCTACCCATTCACCTGCTTCACAACCCCAGGGATGTCTATCACTATGTCCTCCATACGGGAATCTGTACGAGACTCAAACGGCGGTATGTTTGTACGATCCTCCTGCGTGAAAGAATCCAAAAACATCCCTGTCTATACAAGGTAGGTTGAAGTCGCCTCCAACAAATATAGCATGAACTGGGTACTTCTGTGATACAGAGTATAGGCTTACTGTGAATGATTCTAGAACTGTCACGGTGGAACCTGGTGAGCGGTAATAACACCCCACAATTAACTTTATTTCTCCTAACCCTGTTAAACGTGTCCAGATAACTTCACAATCACACTTTACCTTGACCTCAGCAGACACAATGCTTTTGTCAACTGCAATGAAGACACCACCTCCTATGGTGTCTAATCTGTCTTTCCGATACACATTCCAACCCTCACTAAATATTTCAGAACTTCCTATTTCAGGGTTGAGCCAGGTCTCTGTCCCTCAGAACCTATTCTGAGTTCAAGTATAAGAAATTTTCATGCTATCGAAAAGCTTATGTTCATAAATTAACACAGATTTAGAAAGCATCGCTCGTGCGAAACTTAGCTTGCCCACTTCTTCTGCAAACTATAGACGGAGAACTACAGTTGAATTCGATATTCCTCGATAACCGGAAAGAGTGTGACACGGTGCTCCAATGCAGACGATGAGCCGAACATAACGATTGGAATGATAGATACGTGAGTGCCTTGAAAATTTCTTAAGTAACAAAATCCAGTAAGTTGTTCTCGACGGTGAACGTTCATTAGAGAAAAGGTCACAGTCAGGACTGCACCATGGAAGTGATACACACCGCTCTTATTTTCCAAATACATCCATTATCGGACAGAAAGGACGAGCAGCAATTTGCTGTAGTTTACTGGTGGCGCTTTAGTGTACAGGAAGGTCGTCTTTAAACGAGTATGGGAGGACACAAGATGACTTGAATAGAATATCTACTTGGTGTGACATAGAGCAAGTGGCTCTAAATGTAGCTGTGTTATCGGTAGATTCTATCGCCAATCAAGTGTTACCTACTGCGGGAATTCAAATGGTAATCCGTCGATCGAAGACGACTTTCTTTTCGCGAGGCACTACTGAGAAAATATAGTGAACCGGCATTTGAAACTGACCGCAGAAGTATTCTGCTACCGCCAACGTACACTTCGCTAAAGGGCCACGAGAGTAAGGTGCGAGAAATTGGGGCTAGTACGAAAGCTTACAGACAGTCGTCTTTTCATTGTCCATTTGCGAGTGGTACAGGAAAGGAAATGAATAGTAATAGTAGGAACTATCCTCCGCCAAGAACCATAATGGGACTTGCGGTGTACGTATGTAGTAGTACTTGTAGATGTAGTTGTTTGTTTTCCTGATACCAAAATCGGGGGTGGAAAGGACTGAACAGATTTTTTCCAAAAAGGTGAGCTTATTCTTGTACAAGGAACTTTCTGCATCGAAGCAACGCTAAATTCTCTTGTTCCTCTTTATCTTATTGCAGAAACTATCCGTAACTCGGTCGTTGGCAACTGTGGGAAAACTTCGTCAAGTAAGAGACACGAAAGTATCACAATGTTGACCCCCTCCTCTTCCAGATTCCCGATCCTTTCTTAGATGTCCATGTTCTCGAAAGCAAACATTCAACTGATATTTCACCGACATTTCTCTTAGTGATACTATTGACGGTTTGTCCGGCATCTGCTTTTATTCTAAACTCACTTCGTTGGAAAGAATCGATATAGCATTCCAGCGCATTACTCTTGGCAACAATTCTTGAGGTTCATTATATTTCCTGTCTGAGCCGTGGCGGCTCGTTTCACCTTCCCTCTGTCGATAGCTTCTAGCTTGCGCCTCACCAGGTACACCGGCTACACTTCAAAAGCGACCGCTGGAGCGGCGTTTGGGGGCTTCGAAAGGCACAGTTTACGTGTAGTCTTTGCGCAGTGTGCGTCTGGAGCCAGTGGCAGTGCTTTGAGCAGCAAACACGCGGTGCGGATCGACATAACGTCTTTTCTGAGTCGCCGTTCACTCTTATTCGCTAGGATTGGGTAGAAGGCAAAAGGTTCCGTTCGGCTATGTCGGGCGTATCTGGTAGTTCAGATGAGTGCTCCGATTTCCCGTTCCGCAAGCAGTTTGAACAATGTTCGTTTCTATACTCACCGAGTCGTCATGCCATGGTTAATGTTGTTGTGGCTATGTAATGTGCCGAGTTTTCACGAATAATTATATCAGGAGGTCATGAATTATCTATTTACTAAAAGAAATTGTTTGTTTTAAATTGTTTTATGCGAGAGAATAAACTGCTTCTGAATTATTAAGTTTCGTGTGTTGTCACCTCCAGATAATGGAGAAGCAAAAAATTAGGTCATTTTTAAATCGTGGATCGCTGTTCAGAGTTATCCCATGTATGTTCAAATGTTTTCCCAAGTGTTAGTGGATTTCATGACTGTGTTTTCGCGCAGTAGCGCTGAGATGATTTTGTCACTGACAGGAGACACTGCGATTACAAGGAAATTAATATCTCTGTAATTCGATTATCTATGTAATTTAAGTGAACAAGGACTCGCAACATTATTGTTCTTTCTCATCCTCTTCAGCCATTGTCTGATACGGTCATAAAATATATTACTTTGTCTATGTTATGCAGACATTTTCTTATTTGTGATAATTTTGCCTAATAATAACCATTTAAATTCATTGTATTTGTTATTACGACTAATGATATCTTTTTTTCCTCAGCTTTTTCTCATAAATCTGATACTTAAATGTGGCTTACTTTGTGTCGGGATGTCTTTTAGTGAATGATCGCGTGTTAACGCCACCGATCATTGTAATACGTATGGTTTGCTTCCAGAATAGAATCTTCTTATAAAATTTCACTTTTCACAAAACGAAGTCCGATAACCTTTAGGCGTAAGTCATGTCCCAAAATTATATTCACCAACAGACAATCCCGGCAGAGGAGCCCAGCTACACGAATATCAATATTTATTATTATGGTGGTAATGTCTGGCAAAGCCTGCTGGAGTGGCCTTGCGGTTCTAGGCGCTACAGTCTGGAGCCGAGCGACCGCTCCGGTCGCAGGTTCGAATCCTGCCTCAGGCATGAATGTGTGTGATGTCCTTAGGTTAGTTAGGTTTAATTAGTTCTAAGTCCTAGGCGACTGATGACCTCAGAAGTTAAGTCGCATAGTGCTCAGAGCCATTTCAACCATTTTTTTGTCTGGCAAATTGCATTCAAATTTTGATATTTAGAAATATTTGTACGTAATATTTAAGTACGTTCTTTTCTGATTTAATTGAAGACTGATTTAGCCAAAGATAATTTTAATTTGATTCAGACTTGCATTTCGGTTCAAAACCCAATAATAAAAATTATTAATAAAAGGAACCAGTAAAGCATCTGCTCATGCTGCAAACTTGATAGCTCCTGTCTGGTTACAGGTCGTTGCAAAACAGGGTTGCTTAGGTTAGGTTTATGCTGTGTTTCTTGACTGTACACAATATGTGGGTAGCAGATATCAGAATTTCGACAAGTGTGCGTCTAGACTGAAGACTTCCGAGCAAAGAGAATTCGGTTTATTGTGTTTAATGAGAAGACATGTCAGAAACGGAGATGGAGTAAGGTGGCTCTGAAGATCACGGGGCAACATTCTTCACAATACATCAATGACAAGGAGAATATCTTCTGCTGCTCTATGCATCTGTTGGCACATGATGCTCTTTTCTACACTCCCGCCCATTAAAATTGCTACACATCGAAGATGGCGTGCTACAGAGGCGAAATTTAACCGACAGGAGGAAGATGCTGTGGTAGGCAAATGATTAGCTTTTCAGAGCATTCACAATAGGTTGGCGCCGGTAGCGACACCTACAACGTGCTGACATGAGGGAAGCTTCCAACCGATTTCCCATACACAAACAGCAGCTGGCCGGCGTTGCCTGGTGAAACGTTGTTGTCATGCCTCGTGTAATGAGGAGAAATGTGTACCATCACGGTTCCGACTTTGATAAAGGTCGGATGGTAGCCTATCGCGATTGCGGTTTATCATATCAAGATATTACTGCTCACATTGGTCGAGATCCAATGACTGTTAGCATACTATGGAATCGGTGGGTTCAGGAGGGTAATACGGAACGCCGTGCTGGATCCAAACGGCCCTGTAACTCTAGCAGTCGAGATGACTGGCATCATATCCGCAAGGCTGTAACAGATCGTGCAGTCACGTCTCGATCCCTGACTCAACAGATGGGGACGCTTGCAAGACAACAATCATCTGCACGAACAGTTCGACGACGTTTGCAGCAGCATGGACTATCAGGTCGGAGACCATGGCTGCGGTTACCCTTGACCCTGCATCACAGCCAGTAGCTCCTTCGATGGTGTACTCGACGACAAACCTGGGTGCACAAATGGCAAAACGTCATTTTTTTCGGATGAATCCAGGTTCTGTTTACAGCATCATGATAGTCGCATCCGTGTTTGGTGACATCGCTGTGAACTCACATTGGAAACGTGTATTTGTCATCGCCATACTGGCGTATCATCCGACGTAATGGAGTGGGGTGCCATTGGTTACACGCCTCGGTCTCATCTTGCTCGCACTTACGGCACTTTCAACAGTGGACGTTACATTTCAGATGTGTTACGATCCGTGGCTCTACCCTTCATTCGATCCCTCCGAATACCTACAGGATAATAAACGACCGTATGTTGCAGGTACTGTACGGGCCTTTCTGGATACGGAAAATGTTCGACAACTTCCCTGGCCAGCACATTCTCCAGATATCTCACCAATTGAAAACGTCTGGTCAATGGTGGCCGAGCAACTGACTCGTCACAATACGCCAGTCACTACTCTTGATGAATTGTGGCATCGTGTTCAAGCTGCATGGGCAGCTGTACCTGTACACGCCATCCAAGCTCTATTTCACTAAATACTCAGGCGTGTCAAGGCCGTTATACGGCCAGAGGTTGTTGTTCAGGGTACTGATTTCTCGGGATCTACGGACCCCAATTGCGTGAAAATGTAATCACATGTCAGTAATAGTATAATATATTTGGCCAATGAATACCCGTTTATCATCTTCATGTCTTCTTGGTGTAGCAGTAGTGTACTTACCGCTTTACATTTTAGATAAAGAATGTGAGGATGTCTACTTGTCTCTGATACTTAGAGCCCTTGACAAATCTAAGCCTATGTATATTATTTTATCGCCATCCTGTGTCCTTTTTGTAACTTCGTTATGTTCGTCATTTAAAATGTATCCTGTATTTCTACCTTCAATACGTTTAGATAATGCATATATATGCATATCACCTTGAATTCAGAATATGGCATCATTAATCTGTTTTGTAGTTGTAACAAATGTTCAAGAAAATTTCTTTTTAGACACAAAAATTAATTGCACTTAGAAGGAACAAGCCAGAAATGCCTCTAATGTACGCACAGCTACATTAGCGATAATCATCTATTTTGTCTTAGTGTTTATTCTTTGCTAGAAACTAGAACAGTTGAGTTCTGCCACAGTCTGAATGTGAAAGTCGTGTGCTTTACAAATGAGATGAAGTGGTTATTTGCTTTTAGCAGTCCTAATTTGCAATGTAAAAGTCTTATTCCAAATTTGGATGAACGAATGGAATGGTTTTTTGAGCGTATGCCACACGGCCCATAACGTATAAGTGAGAAAGTGTACCTCTATGGAATGTAAATATAGTTACCGTAATAGTTAATGACAATGCATAGTGTCTATATTTTAATGTAATGTTCATGCATGTTCATATCTTTTCTAAATGCTGGAAAACGACTGATGATTCGAAATTCGCCAAACGCGCGACATATATGTGATAGCCATACAGCTTGCTACGGACAATGTTTTCTTTCACATAATTCTTTGCAGGCTGTGACCCATATATGAACAAAAACGTTTTGTTTAATAGGACGGCTGAATTCGTCAACAAATTTCAAATGCAATTTCTAAATTCACGGAAACTGTGGAAGACAGTATGCAAACACAACTGATCTAATCCTACCACTTTAAGTTTCAGTTTGAATGTCCTTGTACTGCGATGGCTCAACATGGAAAGAACTCCCCTTCTAGAAGTTTGCCGGTGTATTCCAGTAACTGCCAGTAAAGCTGACTCTGATACCAATGCTTCTCAACTACCAATTCCCGGTACCATATGCCGTGCCGAGCTCAGTCACACCATTCTTCCAGTATCTGCCTCGGCTAACAAGACCCACATTACAAGCGAATGACGAACCATACCACTTTCCCGCTCCCTACACACTGCCTTCTCACTTAACGCTTTCAAAAAGTACACCACCGTCAGCCGAAGATCTTCATCACGACTCTAATGTGTGTGCAATCACTGTTTCTCTACCATTCTATACAAATACAAATAAATGTTAAAGGGAACGGTAACACATTAAATTTGTTGCCTCTCCATTAAATATCCCGAATAAAAGAGCAGAGTCCGTTCTCTGAAGAAACGAGTTTGGTTGAATATTCGTTGCTAGTCTTATGACATGAAGGAAACACAACTAAGTGAATTAAAACATCAGTGTGAGGGAGAAAATTACACTACCCCCATATTCACTGATATCATTACATAGTCTACATTAAAAAAGCAAAACAAAATTTCTTCGACTTGTCGATAACGTCTCATCTTTCATTTCTACTGTAAATTTGGTTAATGAGACTCTCTGAATGCGACACAACACACACAGAAAGAAAACTAACTTTCACTTTTATTAATGGGGAAATGTCGTGTGATAACAGACTTCAGGTAACTATAAGTGTATCGTCGAAAAATGGTTCTAAAACGAGATAATGCCCAAATATAGAAAACAAGTAGCGGCAGCTTGATGGAGAGGCTGAAAAGGGAAAAGTACATTACAGGTATTAGGAGTATTATGGCGTACGACACATAGCTACCAGTACAGATGAAACAGGGAAATGGCTTGACGTTAAACGAAGAAAAACTTTAACGAGACTATGCATAGGTACATGAAGTTATATAAGCACGGATCTAACAAGTTTCGGCGCTTTAAAAAGGACTGAAAGACGAATGGATATAGTTGGGTGATTTTACTTCATTCTCCATTTATTCATGTTCTAAGATATTCTGTTCTTCTTTCAGCACCCCGCAGTCGCGACACTTTTGACATAATAACGACGATTGTTTTTATTTCCCGCTGGTCTCCTATAAAATTTTCATCAGGTATTTGTTAAACAACACGGTAATTGCAGCGACGACATCCCGTGTTAAATGCTACTAACTGAATGTGAAAAAGCTGTACCCCATGCTTTGTGTCATTTATAGCATCGGATCGAATGAAATAGTCTCGGATTGTAAATTCGTAATATGTCACAATTCTGCAAAAGCTGTTTAACTAACATGCGACATACGAGTGTCTTTCTGAAAAGAGTGTTTATCTACCAATACATTTACCAAATAAGTATGTTACGTTAGTAGGGAGAGCTAGGGACAGATATCCGCCGTCTTCTTTTTTTTTTTTTTTTTTCAGTGCAACCATCTTCGACGTAAATCCGTAAACTTGTCCGCATTTTATTTATTGAAGAGTACTTTTCCCTGTGTGTGTCTGCCACCGTGTTGGCAATCGGCGGATTGACTACTCTGTGGAGGACCTGGTTTCAGTTCCCGACACTGCCGGAGAGGACTGGAGCAGGATACACTCAACCTCGTAATATCAGATTAGGAGCCACTTCAGTGGGAAGTAACGGCTTCAAGGACTACAACCCGGAAACGGTCGGGAGAGCGTTGTGCTAACCCCACGCCATCCGTACCGCATTCGCCAATGAGATATTACACGTCCCGTAGCGTGCGTCACACAGTGTGACCTGTAGTTGTTACGACTGCAACGGCCGTCTCCAGTGGGGAACGAGTAATTATTTCACACTAGTTTAATACTCCGTAGCTGCGCGGTTAAGTGCAGTCAAATAATCGGTTCAAAATGGTTCAAATGGCTCTGAGCACTATGGGACTTAACATCTATGGTCATCAGTCCCCTAGAACTTAGAACTACTTAAACCTAACTAACCTAAGGACATCACACAACACCCAGCCATCACGAGGCAGAGAAAATCCCTGACCCCGCCGGGAATCGAACCCGGGAACCCGGGCGTGGGAAGCGAGAACGCTACCGCACGACCACGAGATGCGGGCAAATAATCGCTAACAAATGACAAAGCTAGGACTTTTTGGATATTTTTCCATCCGCATTACGATATCCTGCCTCTCCCCTGTCGTAGCAGAGCGTTCTTGAGGATACTAGTGTGACGTAACATATTTCTTGCAAAACCTGTACCGCAAGCGAATGACTTCATTGGCGAAGGACGACATAGCAGGCGGGCGGCACTGCGTGGCATGCCAGGGTCGGGTAACGGAGCTGGGATAATTTATACCAACACAAGTTTATTAATGTGACACATCATAAGCCTCGGAAGAGTTTGTAGAGACATTATTGATGCTCCTGTAGCATCTGAATCGTAATTGCCCAAAAATAAATGTCGTGTAGGAATGTTGCAAGCAGGTCCAATCCATAGCACAAAATTCTCCTATAAAATTTTCATCAGGTATTTGTTAAACAACAAAAAATTCTACTTAAACTTGAAAGAACAGGTGGGTTGTACAAGATGATATGAATCGGTAGTGAGGAAGAGACACGGAAACTGTGGCATCCACAATAAATCACGTAGGGGGCAATCAAATGAGAGACAGGGGTATGGAAAAAAATAAAGTAAACAGTTTATTAATACAATAGAAATCGCCATAACTGCTATTACATTTATCTCGCTGTAAGATCAGACAGTCAGTGCCTTCATGGAAAAATAGCTGCTGTTGCCAACGAAACCCTGGTTGTACTCAGGTGTGAACCTCTTCTTCCGGTGCAAATCGACAGACACGAATGACTTTCATCGCAGCTTCATAAGATGGATAATCGCGTGGGTGGAGATGATGACTGTGTGGAGGATGGCTAAGCACTTTCTAGCGAAACTTCTGCAGCATAGTCGAAAAAGCCTGGATAACAAACAGGAAAGTCCATATTTTTCCGAGGTTGTTTCGAGCATACTCCATACAATGAAGTGACATAAGTCATGAAATAGCCGTATACAAATGGCGATAGTGTCACGTTCCCAAGGTATAAAAGGGCAGTGCATTGGCGGAGCTGTCATCGGTATTCAGTTATTCATATCGGAAGTTTTTCTACATGTTAATTGCCACACGATGGGAATTAACAGACTTTGAACGCGGAATGGCAGCTGGAGCTAGACGAATGGGAGAATCCATTTCGGAAATCCCTAGGTAATTCGATATGCAGAGAACCACAGTGTCAAGAATGTGCCGATAATACCAAATGTCATGTATTACCGACGACCTTCATTTAACGACCAAGAGCAGCGGCGTTTGCGTAGAGTTGTCAGTGGTAACAGACAAGCAACTTTGCTTGAAATAGACACAGGATTCAATGTTGGACGTACTACGAACGTATCCCGTAGGACAGGGCTCTGAAATTTTGCGTTAATGAGCTATGGCAACAGAAGACTGACAAGGGTGCCTTTGCTGACGGAACGACATCGCCTACAACTCTTCTCCTGCGTCAGTTGAAACATCCCCCTTGGAAAATTTTAAATGACTGTGCTGGTAAACCTCATACGTTATTTGATTTTCAAACAGCTGAGCAAAACTGAACGTACTCAGGCATTTCTCTCTTTATTTATTCTGATCAACACTAAACTGACACTCAAAATTTTTAGCGCAACGCAACCGGACTTTCAATAATCCCTACAAAATATGGCCCTGTCTAACAATAACCTATACCTTTCATGAATCACTTACCCCACAAAAATCTTCGTTATTCGAACTACTGCAATATATCGAGCGCCAAAACTGCCAGCTAAATGAAAGATTCTACCTACTGAAGGCACTAACTATTGATAGGCATAGTTAGAAATTGAAAGAGTTTGATAGAGAACAAACAATGTATTTACCTCAATAATGTTCAGAAGTCATCATATGTATATCAGTTAATGACATCCAGTCTTACAAATTTCGTTTTTCTGACGTACACATGTCCAGATCGTCCGCTCTCAAAACTCGGCCATCTCTCTCCCCACATCGACCACTGCTGGCGGCTCACCTTCAACTGCACAACGCTTCGCGCTGTTCACATCCATCTGCCAAACACTACAATAGCAAATATTCCAATAATGCAAACCAGCCACAGACTGCACACAGCATAGTCAGTAATTTTCATACAGAGCGCTACGTGGCGTTACCAACATAAAAACCTAAACAGCCTACTTACACAGTGACCATATTAGTTGCGCCCGAGACGAAAGGAGAACTTTGGCATGACGATATCAGTCTTGATTTCAGTTGGTAAGAGCTGATAGTAGGGTTCAAGTGTGGCGCAGACTCTACCAGCCACGGACACAAGTTGTCAGCAAGGCACTGTGCATGCTGGTGTTGGCTCCATAATCATGTGGCCCCTGCTCCTTCAGAGGCCTGCTTAGGGAACTAGGGATACTGACTACAGCTTTCTAACATATTTATTCCTTAACCAAATTTTTCACTAAAAATATATCACTTTTTCAAACCAACAGCTCAGTTCATGAAATCAATACTAGAAGTAAAAATGATCTTCACAAGGATTAAAAGTCAATTACACTTGTAGAAAAAGGTGTGCATTATTCAGGAGCACAGATTTTCAGTAACTTGCCAGCAGCCATAAGAAGCTTAACAACCAATGGAATTAATTTTAAGAGAAGCCTAAAGGATTTATTGTTGTCCAGCTCCTTCTACTCCATTGATAAACTTCTCAGTAGAACCAACTGATTGTGTGTATAAGATCGCATTAATGCACGAAATTTAAAATTTAAAAAATGCTTTTTTTATTTATAATGTACTAAACATGTAACAGAACTGGTACAATACTTATTTACAATGAACACATTACTGAACTGAAATGGAGCAGAAGTTAAATTGTACAATCTAATTTCTGCTCCATTTCAGTGCAGTAATGTGTTCATTGTAAATAAGTACTGTAATAGTTCTGTTATATGTTTATTGCCTTATAAATGAAACAAAACATTTTTTTTTTTTAAATTCAGTGCATTAATGCGATCTTAGTAAATGAGTGTTATAAAATGATCTTTTCATATAGCGTTCATTAAGAAACAAAAAGGACAAAAAAATGATCATTCCACTTGGGACCTGTGGAAGGTACATTAGCTTATTTGCTTCAGTTGTAAATATTTGTCATGTATTATTGTTTTTCTGACGTTCTACAAACTGGAGGACCTCCTTCTCACGGATCAATTGGAATGAAAGAAATTCTAATCTAATCTAATCAGTGAACTGGATCCTACTGTCCATTCGCTCGAAAGTGTTATCTTTGGCTACCTGGAGACAATTTGCAGCCATTAATAAACATCATATACCCAAACTACGATAATAATTTTCTGAATGACGATGCGCCATGTCACCCGGCCATAATTGTTCGCGATTGCGTTGAAGAACGATCTGGGCAACTTGAACGAATGATTTAGCCACCCAGATCTCCCGACATGAATCGCACCGAACACTTAGAGGACGTAAGCAAGTGATGAGTTCTTGCACATTTTCACAATTATGGACAGCTGTAGAAGCATCTGGGGTCAATGTTTCTCAGGGAACACCCAGCGAGTTTCTGTGCCCGTGCGACCTCGAGGTGCACTACGCTGGTAAAAAGAAGGCTCGGAATGATGTTAGGAGCTATCCCATGATTTGTCACTTCCGTGTATGATTCGCTGGAAAGCCCTTACACATCCTCCATTAAGTTCCGATCGCTCACCATGCGGTTTCCATGTTTTTATAGCCACAAAGAAAGACATTCCTATCCGTAGATTTCTTACGAACAGAGCTGCACGCCTGCGTACAATAATGGTTCCGTTGGCAACAATTGGTTCACATGGCTCTGAGCACTATGCGACTTCTGAGGTCATCAGTCGCCCAGAACTTAGAAGTAATTAAACCTAACTAACCTAAGGACATCACACACATCCATGCCCGAGGCAGGATTGAAACCTGCGACCGTAGCGGTCGCTCGGCTCAAGACTGTAGCTTCTAGAACCCCACGGCCACTCCGACCGGCCGTTGGCAACAGCAATAAGTTTTCCATAAAGGCATTGACCGGCTTGTCTGGTAGTTTTAACACATACGGCGTTTAATTTTGAAATAATAAACAGTCCATTTACTTCCTTTCCATGTGTTGTTTTCACTTGACCGTTCCTTCTTGCTTTCAGCTGCCGAGCTAGCACTTCCACGCTTTCTCTTGCTCTGGGGGAAGTCTGTAATTACAGCCTAGTTTGTGACACTGCTGTATAATACGTCATTATTGAAAAGTCTAATGTTTGTTGTGGTTATGAGTTTTTCAAATTTTTAATTGTGTTTGAACGATTGCGCCATCGTGTAATTGTATAGTAAATACGATCACTCGATTTTCTTATAACTGTAACATTACCTGAAATATTCTGTTAATGAGCAGTAGATACACTGGTTATGCCAGGAACTCTGTGTTGAATGGAGCCTCAGAAACTCTTTGAGTGGTTTAAAGAGAAGCTTTGGACTAAGACGACCTTAGACAATGACGGGCTGTAATAGAGAACTAATGTAGCTAAGAGTATAGCTCATATGAGAGTGACTCTTGTGCATTTTGCATTTGTGCAACAATGTCTTGTAAATATGAGAGGCACACCAAGATGCAAAGGCCACAGTAGGTTGTTGACTCTTAACGATGTTCCAAGAAGAATAAAAGAAAGTGTACCGTTTGTCCACACAAAGTATGAGCAATATTTCATGTGGTGGCGAGATATTATGATTTGCACTGTGGAACATAATTGCCGAAAGCTACTACTTCACGTCTGCAGCATCCAGAACTGTAAGTTCGAATATCTTCAGATCTTCAACTTGTCAGTGCTTTTAGCGATTTGCAGAAGATAACTTTCGTGTGAGCTTGATAATCACACCACTTCATCTTTCCGCTAATGGTACAGCAACCTCTTCAGATGTTCTACATCTACATCTGCATCTACATGACTACTCTTCAATTCACATTTAAGTTCTTGGCAGAGGGTTCATCGATCCACGATTATACGATCTCTCTACCATTGCACTCCCAAACAGCGCGCGGGAAAAGCGTACCCTAAACCTTTCTGTTCGAGCTCTGGTTTCCATTATTTTATTTTGATGATCATTCCTACCTATGTAGGTTGGGCTCAAAAAAATATTTTCGCATTCGGAAGAGAAAGTTGGTGACTGAAATTTCGTAAATAGATCTCGCCGCGACGAAAAACGTCTTTGCTTTAATGACTTCCATCCCAACTCGCGTATCATATCTGCCACACTCTCTCCCCTATTACGTGATAATACAAAACGAGCTGCCCTTTTTTGCACCCTTTCGATGTCCTCCGTCAATCCCACCTGGTAAGGATCCCACACCGGGCAGAAATATTCTAACAGAGGACGAACGAGTGTAGTGTAAGCTGTCTCTTTTGTGGACTTGTTGCATCTTCTAAGTGCTCTGCCGATGAAACGCAACCTTTGGCTCGCCTTCCCCACAGTATTATCTATGTGATGTTTCTAACTGAAGTTGTTCGTAATTTTAACACCCAGGTACTTAGTTGAATTGACAGCCTTGAGAATTGTACTATTTATCGAGTAACCGAATTCCAACGGATTTCTTTTGGAACTCATATGGATCACCTCACACTTTTCGTTATTTAGCGTCAACTGCCCCCTGCCACACCATACAGCACTCTTTTCTAAATCGCTTTGCAATTGATGTCTTCGGATGACCTTACTAGACGGTAAATTACAGTATCATCTGCGAACAACCTAAGAGAATTGCTCAGATTGTCACCCAGGTCATTTATATAGATCAGGAACAGCAAAAGTCTCAGGACACTTCCCTGGGGAACACCTGATATCACTTCAGTTTTACTCGATGACTTGCCGCCTATTACTACGAACTGCGACCTTCGTGACAGGAAATCACGAATCCAGTCGGACAACTGAGTCGATACCCCATAGGCCCGCAGCTTGATTAGAAGTCGCTTGTGAGGAACGGTGTCACAAGCTTTCCGGAAATCTAGAAATACGGAACCAACTTGAGATCCCCTGTCGATAGCGGCCATTACTTCGTGCGAATGAAGAGCTAGCTGCGTTGCACAAGAACGATGTTTTCTGAAACCATGCTGATTACGTATAAATACATCGTTCCCTTCGAGGTGATTCATAATGTTTGAATACAGAATATGCTCCAAAACCCTACTGCAAACCGACGTCAATGATATAGGTCTTTAGTTCGATGGATTACTTCTACTACCCTTCTTAAACACTGGTGCCACCTGCGAAATTTTCCAATCTGTAGGTACAGATCTATCGGTGGGCGAGCGGTATTATATGATTGCTAAGTAGGGAGCTATTGTATCAGCGTAATCCGAAAGGAACCTATTCGGTATACAATCTGGACCTGAAGACTTGCCCGTAACAAGCGATTTTGGTTGCTTCGCAACCCCTGAGGTATCTACTTCTAAGAAACTCATGCTAGCAGCTGTTCCTGTTTCAAATTCTGGAATATTCCATTCGTCTTCCCTGGTGAAGAAATTTCGGAAAACTGCGTTCAATAACTCCGCCTTAGCGACACAGTCGTCGGTAACAGTACCATCGGCACTGCGCAGGGAAGGTATTAACTGCGTCTTGCCGCTTGTGTACTTTACATACGAGCAGAATTTCGTCGGATTTTCTACCAAATTTCGACACAATGTTTCGTTGTGGAACCTATTTAAGGCATCTCGCATTGAAGTCCGTGCCAAATTTCACGCGTCTGTATATTTTTGCTAATCTCCGGGATTTCGCGTTCTTCTGAACTTCGCATGGTTTTTCCGTTGCCTCTGCAACAGCGTTTGGACCTGTATTGTGTACAATGGGGGATCAGTTCCATCTCTTGCCAGTTTATGAGGTATGAATCTCTCAATTGCTGTTGGTACTATATCTTTGAATTGGAGCCACATCTCGTCTACATTTGCATAGTCAGTTCGGAAGGAATGGAAATTGTCTCTTAGGAAGGCTTCTAGTGACACTTTATCCGCTTTTTTAAATAAAATTATTTTGCGTTTGTTTCTGGTGGATTTGGAAGAAACGTTATTGAGCCTAGCTACAACGACCTTGTGATCACTAATCCCTGTATCAGACATGATGCTCTCTATTAGGTCTGGATTGTTTGTGGTTAAGAGGTCAAGTGTGTTTTCGCAACCATTTACAATTCGCGTGGGTTCGTGGACTAACTGCTCGAAATAATTTGCGGAGGAAGCATTTAGGACATTCTCAGAAGATGTTTTCTGCCTACCACCGGTTTTGAACAAGTATTTTTGCCAAAATATCGAGGGAAGATTGAAGTCCCCACCAACTATAACCTTATGAGTGAGGTATTTATTGGTTACGAGACTCAAATTTTCTCTGAACTGTTCAGCAACTATATCATCGGAGTCTGGGGATCGGTAGAAGGAGCTAATTATTAACTTAGTTCGACTGTTAAGTATAACCTCCACCCATACCAATTCGCACGGAGTGCCTACTTCGACTTCACTACAAGATAAACCACTACTGACAGACACAAACACTCCACCACCAATTCTGCCTAATCTATCTTTCCTGAACACCGTCTGAGACTTCGTAAAAATTTCTGCAGAACTTATTTCAGGCATTAGCCGTCTTTCTGTACCTATAACGATTTCAACTTCTGCGCTTTCTATTAGCGCTTAAAGCTCAGCGACTTTCCCAGCTCAACTACAACAATTTACAACTACAATTCCGACTTTCCTTGATCCAAGCACGTCCTGTATTTGCCATCCACCCTTTGAGACTGCAGCCCACCCCGTACTTTCCCGAGGCCTTCTAACCTAAAAAACCGCCAGTCCACACCACACAGCCTCCGCTACCCATGTAGCCACCAGCTGATCTATTCAGCGGAACCCGAAAGCCCACCACCCTATGGCGCAAGTCAAGGAATCTGCAGCCAACACGGTCGCAAAACCGTCTGAGCCTCTGATTCAGACCCTCCACCTGACTCTGCAGCAAAGGTCCCCAATCGGTTCTGTCAACGATGCCGCAGATGGTGACCTCTGGCTTCATCTCGTAAGCAAGACCGGCAGCCTTCACCAAATCAGGTAGCCGCTGGAATCCAGAGAGAATTAGATCCAAAGCGACACACGTCATTAGCGCCGACATGTGCCACTACCAGCAGCTGGCTTCACTCTGCGCTTTTCATGGCATCCGGAAGGACCTTTTCCACACCAGGAATGACTCCACCCGGAATGCACACGGAGTGCACATTGGATTTCTTCCCCTCCTTAGCCGCCATATCCCTAAGGGGTCCCATTACGCGCCTAACATTGGAGCTCCCGACAATAAATAAGCCCACCCTCGGCGATTGCCCGGACCCTGAGGCTGAGACTCATGCTCTGAAACAGGGCAGGCAGCTGCATCAGGCTCAGCCAGAGACAGTACCTGAAACCTGTTTGTCAGGCGCACCGGGGAGGCTTTCTGATCAGCCTCCGGGGACGTCTTTCGCTGCCTGCCACGCCTTGGAAGGACCTCCCAATCAACAACAGGCGAGGGCTCAGCCCCACTGCGGGCACCAACCGGGGCGACCACAGCGGTAGACCAATCTGGGGACAGACGGGACGAGGTTGACATCCCCGTGATACCCAAGTCTGGCTCCCCACAGTGGTGCCCATTGGCAACATCCTCAAGCTGCGCGACCGAAGTCAGCGCCGCTTTCAGCTGTGAGTGAAGGGATGCCAACTCAGCCCTCATCCGAACACAGCAATCACAGTTCCTGTCCATTCTAATCGATGTTGAACAACAGTTACTGAAACAGGAGTCCGTGCCTAGATAACGCATGGGAAACACGCAAATAATGTATGAACTAACCTGTACAAATGCCTAACGACTGCGCTACAATCTGCCTGAATTTACGATTACAGTAACTGAAACTCGATATTACACCTCCTATACGAAAGTCACACGCAACATAAGTATGAATCTACGAAGTAAACACTAAAGTGCGATGCTACAACTCTCAAATACTATAATACCCCCGAAATTTATGAATTAAAGAATGCAAGTACCCAAAAACACGCAAAGAAATTAAGAATGAAACCATGTAACAAATAAGTAAGCTAGGAGTTTACGACTTGCTGCTGGCAGCTGCTTAACCAACGGCGGCAGGGAGCACACTGGCTGTGACCAACCGACACTGGCCGTTCAAAACAAAAACAAAAGACAGACGACTACACGAATTTACACTATTCAGAAACTAAAGCGCGATGCTACAATTCTCACATCCTATAATACGCCCGAAATTTATGAATTAAACAATGCATGTGTTGTGACTTGGCAAGGCAGCCAAGGTACTATGAGGAAGCCAAAAGGCGCGCGTTTAAGCTCACGCAGGCTGGCGTGAGGTCTGGAACAGGACACGGAAATGAGACTAGTAAAAAACGTACGTTGCTTCTGGAATACTTAACTTTAATCCATAATTGGTGAACATCGCTCTTGACGGTACATGTTTTACAGCATCAATAGTAACTGGTAATGGCGCCATGCTAGGTCGTAGCAAATGACGTAGCTGAAGGCTATGCTAACTATCGTCTCGGCAAATGAGAGCGTAATTTGTCAGTGAATCATCGCTAGCAAAGTCGGTTGTACAACTGGGGCGTGTGCTAGGAAGTCTCTCTAGACCTGCCGTGTGGCGGCGCTCGGTCTGCAATCACTGATAGCGGCGACACGCGGGTCCGACGTATACTAACGGACCGCGGCCGATTTAAAGGCTACCACCTAGCAAGTGTGGTGTCTAGCGGTGACAACACAGCAAGTACCCAAAAACACGCAAAGGAAAAAATGGTTCAAATGGCTCTGAGCCCTATGGGACTTAACATCTTAGGTCATCAGTCCCCTAGAACCTAGAACTACTTAAACCTAACTAACCTAAGGACATCACACACATCCATGCCCGAAGCAGGATTCGAACCTGCGACCGTAACAGTTCCGCGGTTCCGGACTGCAGCGCCTAGAACCGCATGGCCACCGCGGCTGGCACACGCAAAGAAATTAAGAATTAAACTATGTAACAAATAAGTAAGCTAGGAGTATACGACTGGCTGCTGGCAGCTGCTTATCCAACGGCGGCAGGGAAAGGAAAGGGAATTTCGGTTGCAAAACGATTTTCTGTTTATTTAATTTGTGACGCTTTTCATTCTCGCAGGATCACTATCAGACATGTAGGGGAAAAAAAACAAGTTTCCTCATACAAGCCTATTATCAAGGAGCAAACTATAAAGCTTCATTTTGGATTAAAAAAGCAAATAGAAACCAACGAACTGAGTTGTGGAAAGAGCGTAACCAAAGACAAACTCACCGGGTAAAAGCACTCGAAGACAACTGGAAACAGTACAGAGCGTCCCGCAATAGTGAAAAATGCACGTAATCCGATGGAATATACAGGACACATCCACCTACGAAAATAAGTAAGACTATGTTTTATGGCGAAGAGCATTAATGGGAACAAACATTAGAAAACAAATAAGAGTGGAGAAGAGGAACAAATATTGAGAACTAAAAGACATTGGCTCACAATGGAGTAGTATAAGGAATAAACTGGTATAGAAGTCACGGCCGGCCGAAGTCGCCGTGCGGTTAAAGGCGCTGCAGTCTGGAACCGCAAGACCGCTACGGTCGCAGGTTCGAATCCTGCCTCGGGCATGGATGTTTGTGATGTCCTTAGGTTAGTTAGGTTTAACTAGTTCTAAGTTCTAGGGGACTAATGACCTCAGCAGTTGAGTCCCATAGAGCTCAGAGCCATTTGAACCATAAGAGTCACGCATTACCTCTGTTTACGGGTATTCGATCGTAACGTAACGCAGGGCATGTTTACAACATAGCCCAGCTGTATAAAGTGCCCTAATGGCACCATGTTACGACTCCGACTACAGACTGACTCAAAGTGGCCGTCACCGTACTACGTTGTGCCACATAACAATATCAGAGTAGCAACCAAAGTCACGTGTTCTTAGAAATTCATTTAAAAAGGTGACGTCATAGTCATGAAGTAACCTTGGTTACGAAAGGTCAGTCTTTCGTTGGGCAGTCCGGGGTTCTTAAAATAGATTCTTCTCGAAATTTTAAATTATTTGAGGCTGTTCATCTTCTGGCCTATTGTGCAACGTGCAAAAATCGATATCATTAGTGGATGGCGGGCGGTGGCGAAAAGTCTTCAAATGTAGCTCGAAGGGAGAAGATTTTCATCGTTGCAGTTACACGGGAAAAACACGTGTTTTCGAGATTTTTTACGACTACATCGGCGAGAAATCCTGAGGGATAACTCCCCATAGCCAAGTCATCAGCTTGTTTATAAATATTACTATCAAATGAAAAATGTTCAAATGTGTGTGAATTTCTAAGGGACCAAACTGCTTCAGTCTGGAACCGCGCGACCGCTACTGTTGCAGGTTAGAGTTCTGCCTCGGGCATGGATGTGTTACGTTTAAGTAGCTCCAAGTTCTAGGGGACTGGTTGATCTCAGATGTTACGTCCCATAGTGCTCAGAACCATTTGAACCATTTTTCATCGGTCCCTAGACTTACACGCTACTTAAAACTACTTATGCTAAGAACAACACACACACACACACACACACACACACACACACACACACACAGAAATAAGTACCTCCAGAAGGGAGATTATCTCATCCACTTCCGGAGTGATGACAGTCGAATTACTGAGCAGAGTATCCTGAACGGTAACGATTGTTTCTATAAGAGAGACATTAGTGTAGAGATTTTTTGTATCAAGTGAAAGAAGAATATAACCTATTGGAAATAAACAATTTGTGAGACACTCTATCAGTTGTCGTCTATTTCATAACGAAAATGAGTAGTAACGTAGCTTTATCCTTCAACGCTTCGAGTAAAAACTCAAGAGGCATGATTGCTGGGTTTCAAATGTCGTTAACTATGACGCGGAAGGGAAGGCAAGGTATGCGAGTCTTACATTGTGCACGAAGAATAGGAGTTTCTATTTATACAGGTCATTCGGAGGAATTATATACTGTGAATCGTCAAGCTGTGCCTTAAGGACTTTGTCGTACGCCAATACGGGATCGAATCCTACTGCACGGATACCATTTCCCGCAAAAAGTTGAACACTCACTCAACTTAATCCTTGCTGCAGAGTAACATTTCAGTGTTCCCTTTGTCTGCCGGCACCATGTTTGCCTCTTCCTGACGTTTTTGGCGATTGATCTAACATTGTGTTCAAAAGAGTGGACAGATTTATTCATTCTGTTACCTATAATACTCTTGCTTTGACATTAAGTTCAAGTTTCTCATGTTTTTAGATGAGGGCCTTATGAACAGTGAGATTCAAATCAACCGAGAGGAAGGTCTTTCTTATATCAATCAACACCGGTCGAACTTGATATTTAGGGCCCTTACGCTGGAGCCTAGTTGTATGAGTACCGAACTCAATGTTGATTACGTTCAGAAATGGTTCGATAAAGGAAAGCTGTGCGCCTCGCGCTTTACACCTGATCTCTCATCTTTCTTAAACACTTTCCTAAGAGGCATTAATTTGTGGTCGTGAATCTAATTATGTGGTGGCCTTTCATCTATATCATGTTACTGAGAATGCGAATCATGTTATCAAAACCGTCACCTGATAAAAAGCTTGTCAACTTAAAATAGGTCGAAAGAACCGGGGCTTTTAGTTTTGTCAATCCGTTTCTGAAGCTCACTAACACTACACTTGACAATCATCAGTCTAGGTTCCAGCGTAAGTACGGTGTCGGACACTTTGATTCATAGATCTGTAGTAGGAGTGGTAAACGTGTGACATAAAGACGTTTTATTCACCTGGCCTCTATTGTACACATGCCCTGGGCTGTGTTAAGAGCGATTACGTGTGAACACAGGTAATGAGTTGAAAGATAACAAGCCACTGCCTAATTTTAACTGCCCTATCGGTCAGATTGATATTCATATTTCAGGTCATGAAATCCGTGTTATCCAGTACTACATTTGGTATGTATAGCCTATGACCATTTTACATGAGGAAACTATGAGCAGAATATTCTTGTAACTGCACGTGTAGCCAGAAGAGAACTTGCAGCCGAGGGGCCATAGTGAAGGCAACGGAGAACAGGAGGAAAGGTGGATTGTGGGCCATAAATGATGTACACAGCGACCTGGCTGTGCACGTGATACAGAGAAGCAGGGCTCTGTGAACTGTACCTGCAGAAGGAACTCCGGCCACGGCACTCCACTCTTCCACTTAGAGTCGGAGCAGGTGGGCCTCAGCCCAGAAAACATTTTAGCTGGTCCAGACGACAGTCCACCGTGAAGGCGGCCAGGTGGCAGGAAGTAGGTTGGGAAGCCTTTTAAGGGAGACTGTTGTAAACTGAGCTTTTGAGCAAACGACGGGAGAGTCATAAAACTATTAGGATTCCTATGTCGGAAGCTGGGACGACACGATGAGAGCGGCTGGTGCACGTGGTTAGTGGAGGAAAGATTGTAGCTCCCCTGACTGCAGGAAGACACCAGGTTCTATAAGCGAGCAGAAGAAACATATAAGTTACAGTCAACACTTTCAGGGAAGCTTAATTGCCCTATTTCAGAAACTAGGAAAGGTCAACATGGAAACATTACATCTCTTCGTAAAAGAGGGTATGTGGTCCCGTTTAGGCAGACGTTTTATGCCGAAACATGCCCATTCTTACTGTGAGAACGACACCTCCCTTGTCTAAAATCCTTTTTCAGACAAGAGACTATCTGACTCGCTGATTCACTCCCCTCATGATAAACAAAGCACAGCCTTGCTCCCCCATCGTGCGAACACCGGCGCTGTGTCTGGATTGGCTACCAGGTCAGCAGAACAGTCAAGAGGGGGAGTGCAATGAGCGGAGGACAATTCGATTGGTTTGTACAACATGGAGGCGGTTTTTTTCTGCTAATTATTCTCGTATGCAAGGCTTGGAGGAAAGTGATTGTGATCCCTTGATTCTTGCTCTCCCGGTCCTCCCATGGTGGAGAACCTCAGGTCTTTCACTAGTGGGTGAGACTTGTGCACGCAACTTGTTGTGGACCAAGAGCCAGTGCAGTTTCCCGCTATCACGACAGTGGAGCTGAATATCGTCTCGGACATATCGTGTGTCACAGGGATGAACATATTGGTCCTGAGTCAGCAAACTGACGTTTGACAATTCCAGGAACCACTGTCGTGCCTGTGAGTCGAATTGGTTGGTCAGACGATCGAAAGCGTACACCTCATACTGCAATCTGCCGGGATTTCAGGGCTGTGATGGGGAAATTTCCCGCTTTCTAATAATCAGAACGCCAGTCCGCGTAGTTTTCAAGTCTTCATAAACTCTTCAGAACATTACAGCAGCCACCACGCTTCTCCTCTCGCCCACAGCGTGCCGTCTTCTCCTGCCAACCGGATCAAGGCGAAGGGTTGTTAAATGATATTCACAACTCTCTGTTTCCCGTGAACCATAGTTTGTGGTATACCTGGTGCTAGTTGGTTCCATTTGAATAGAATTTGGCACGACAGTGGATTCGTGTAAACCAAGTCAGATTGCGTTGTAAATGAGATTAATTCAGGGAGAACTGGAATAGTTTCCACCCCAATGAATGCTTTGCCAGTCAAGCACCATTCCCTTCCTGATGTATGTTTGTCGTTTTCTTGTAACGTTTATCAGCTCGATTGTAGTTAGAAAGGATGAATTAAAATTTGTCATAATTTTTGTAAACTTAAATTCGCCTTCTCATTCATACGACTCGAACGAAACACTGTTTTCATTTTATTATGGTGATACGTACATACACCATCAATGCAGAATTCAGTCGTGCTAAATTAATAATTTGAGTGCTGAAGGTTGTTGGAACGGCGACCGGAACAGGCGCGGGGTTGAAGTGACGGAAAACGCGGTGGGACCCGCGGAGCGACCCGCGAACAACAACACAACGGACACGACCAACGAAGGACCTTACAACAACAACAAGACGAAACAACAGAGTCAAGAAAACCTAACTAGACAACCACGTCCACTAGTAAACAAATCACGAAAGTAAATAGGCTGTCTAAGGTGAGGCGATATGTCCTGAGACGTATGCAAGGTTAGACTGGCAGGCTGAGCATTTTTTTCCCTTTATTGTTATTTTTACACCTTCTACAAAAGATGGGACGGCAGCGGCAATATTACGCCGCTCTTTGGCAACATACCGTACAAATAGAAACAAGAAAGACACAGAGAAACAAAACATAATGGTGGAAAAAAAACAGTAGACACATGACTAAAAGCCACGGAGCCGTTCACAGGTGTAGAAAATAAAAAACGGTCAGCTCTGTACACGAACACTGATGACTGAGATGACACATATGAACGTTGGGGCGTAGATGGGGAAAACACTGAAGCACTAACACGACGGCACACACACAACCGATGGCGATAATCTCCAGCGCGCAAATGTTCACTTGACGTGATGGATTCCGGGGACCTGCCAAAAGGGGAGAAGTTCGAGGAGGAGGTAGAGGGGAGAGTGTAGATGCCAGTGGCAGAGGAGATGGGAGGGGGAGGAAAGAAGGTATGGGGTGGTAGGGGTAGCCTGGGGGGCGGAGAGGGGCGGAAGGGAGGAGGGAGAGAGGGTGCCCTAAGGAAAAAAACACAGGGTGTGGGAGGATCAAAGTTGGTAGGAGGGGTGGATGGAGGGGATGATGGCATCATCAGGGAGGGGGAGTTGGTGGAAGCCACCTTGGGCGAGGGCATGGAGAGTGGAGAAATGGAGAGCAGGTGGGACTTGGGAAAACAGGTGCGGCAGTGGATGGCGGTAGGAGAGAGTGGGAGAGACAAGCAGGTGAGGGGGATCAAGTTTATGGGAGGTGTAGTGGATCCGTATCTGTTCGAGGGAAAGGAGGAGGTGTGGGAACGGAATAAGGTCGTACAGGATCCGCGTGGGGGAGGGGAGACGGACGCAATAGGCGAGGCAGAGAGCATGGTGTTCTAGGATTTGAAGGGATTTGGAAAAGGTAGGAGGGGCGGAGATCGAGGCAGGGTGGGCATAGCAGAGGATATGGTGGATGAGGGATTTATAGGTGTGGAGGATGGTGGAGGGGTCCAGACCCCATGTGCGGCCAGAAAGGAGCTCAAGGAGATGGAGATGGGAGTGTGCCTTGACTTGGATTGTCTGGAGATGGGGGGTCCAGGAGAGGCGACGGTCAATGGTAACGCCAAGGTACTTGAGGGTGGGGGTTAGGGCGATAGGCGGCCGTAAATGGTGATATAGAAATCGAGTAGACGGAAGGAAGGGGTGGTTTTGCCTCCAATAATCGCCTGGATCTTAGAAGAATTGACCTTGAGGAACCACTGGTTGCACCAAGTGGTGAACTGGTCAAGATGGGATTAGAGAAGGTGTCGGGAGCGTTGCAGGGTGGGGGCGAGTGCAAGGAAGGCGGGGTCACCGGCGTACTGGAGAAGGTGGATGAGGGGTGAAGGCGGCGGCATACGCGCCGTATCCAGAAGGTAGAGAAGAGGGGAGAGAACAGAACCTTGGTGGCACACCGATGGAGCGGTAGAAGGTGTAGGAATCCGTGTAATGGATGGGCAGGCTGAGCGAGAGCCAGGCACTTAAGTACGCTATCGGGGACGCCGCTATTGGCCGCTGCAACCACGTGTTCCACTGTGACGCCCTCACTCTAAACGCCGGCCAGGAGGCGCGCGACGCCGCAGCTTACGGCGCGATGGTCCAGAGACCTCTAGGGGTCTTCGACGTCCAATACGTCTGGCAGGGATTCAAATCTCGCGGCGCGTGGTGCCAGAAAGGTGACTGCAGACAAAAGCAATAAAAGTGCCATTAGTAAATTCAATAATTTCATATACAGGGTATACATCTTAAGTTGACAAACGAGATTTACTCGATAAATAAACTTTACACAAATAAATGTGTAGAATCGGAAGTTGATTATTTTAGTGGGGGATATCTGCTGGTGCTAAAATTAGCCCGCCACCCAAGCCCCCTGGGGTTGGGGAAGGAGTCAACTTTAAAATATCAAATGGTAGCTCCCATTTTTTATTGCAGAATCAGATCCTACAAAAAAACTACGTACGTTTTGTTTTAAACATTTGTTTTGATTCTTGGAAAATGGCGCCGTAATTCAAGAAAACCCATGTTCCCATTTTTGGGTGGAAGATGGTTACAGATAAATAAAAAATGAGTTCACTCGTTAGTAAGTTGTATGCTTGGTTAGTTAGTTACCTAGTTAGTTCATTTGTATCGATAATTAAACGTTTTGTGGCCTGATGACCACGAAACAAACAAAACGTATCCGAATCTGCGGAAAAAAATTAATATTAGGGTCAACATTTGTAAAACTCTAATTCCTCGCTTTCAAACCCCACCGTATGGGGAGGGAAGGAGAGTTTAAGTTTTAGCGAATCAAGAATCAAAACAAATCCTTAAGACAAAATGTACATAAAACTTCCTGGCAGATTAAAACTGTGTGCCGTACCGAGATTCGAACTCGGGACCTTTCATATTAGCGCACACTCCGCTGCAGAGTGAAAATCTCATTCTGGAAACATCCCCCAGGCTGTGGCTAAGCCATGTCTCCGCAATAACGTACCTTTCAGGAGAGTTAGTTCTGCAAGGTTCGCAAAAGAGCTTCTGTAAAGTTTGGAAGGTGGGAGGCGAGGTACTGGCAGGAGTAAAGCTGTGAGGACGGGGCGTGAGTCGTGCTTCGGTAGCTCAGTTGGTAGAGCACTTGCCCGCGAAAGGCAAAGGTCCAGAGTTCGTGACTCGGTCCGGCACACAGTTTTAATCTGCCAGGAAGTTTCATATCAGCACACACTCCGCTGCAGAGGGAAAATCTTATTCAAAATTTACACCCTGTATAAAAACTAGCTATACCTGGCGAACTTCATCCGCCTCTGAAAACCTTTATATGTTATAGTTGCCCCGGCTCGTCCATGAGCATACAAACATAACCGCAATTTCGTGTCGAAACATGTTCAAAAAATGGTTCAAATGGCTCTGAGCACTATGGGACTTAACTTCTGAGGTCATCAGTCCCCTAGAACTTAGAACTACTTCAATCTAATTAACCTAAGGACATCACACACATCCATGTCCGAGGCAGGATACGAACCTGCAACCGTAGTGGTCATGCGGTTCCAGACTGAAGCGCCTAGAACCGCTCGGCCACTCCGGCCTCGAAACGTGTTCGCCAGCATTATGAATAAGGCCAAGCGCACACGTATCGATTTTTATCTTACGTAAAAATGTTGTACGATTAAAATCATTTAGGGGAACAAAGGAGACCATAGGAACTTCTTTGTTTCACTAAAAGAATTTGATCGTACGATATATTTCCGTACGATAAAAATCGATGCGTGTGCCCTAGGCCTAAATGTCGGTTTGGCGAATGACGTGTGCTACCTAGTTAAATTTCTCGGTCTACTTATGTCGATTCAAAGAGGGATATTTGAGTCGTAGCTTTTGGTACATTTTCTTCAATAACTTGTCTATCAAATAGTGAAAGACTACCACCGGTAGACACCTGGCGGGGATAACTGATCAAGTGATAATTGATCAGTTATCGACCGGGGTCGAAAATTATTAAATTACGAAAATCTCTATTAATAAATAGGGGTTGGTGGTAGAAGGGTGAAAATTTAGGGTTGCGTGTATTTTGTAATGCCACGTCATAAAAAGCTAAAAACAAAAAGTTCTTTCCAAAAAATAAGAAAAAAAGTTTTTAGGCTGGACCGCCCTGTTCAGTTAGGGGTATGAAAAATAGATAACGACCGATTCTCAGACCTACATTTAAAACTTCATCGGAATCGATCCAGCCGTTCTGGAGGAGTATGGCAACTAACACTGTGACACGAGAATTTTGTATATAGGAATTAACGGGGTATCTCACAATGTTGATATTGTTGAGAAGATAATTCTTATCTTTATGTAAAGATAAAAACATTTAGCATCACCTGGACATATATTTATGATAAAGCAAGCGACCGTTTGCAATTGGCAACCCTTGACTAGGATCTCTAATCATGGCACTTTTGTGAGGTAGTTAGTTGTGTTATCTCTAGGAACTGGTGCATGTTTTTCTTTTCTTCGAAGTGAGACTGTGGTGCACTGACACTATTTAGGCTCGGTTTTGGAACTTTGCGTTGTATCTCACACATTTTTAGAATGTTGTATTCATTTCAATTCAGTGTATATACAGCCCATGTCATCTGTTTTGTTTTTCATTGTGTCTTGTCTGTGACTTCTGCGTCACTTCTTGTCCAATGTTGAGTCGTTGAAAAAGGCATTGTGCAACCTTTTGGGTGGAAAATTGGTTTTGGGGGATATGTGCGACATTTTAATGTATGTTTAGTTTCATAGGCTTCGGCATATACGTGTGCATTATTTGAAAAATGATCAGAGTAGAGTTGAGGCGGGTGATGCATTTGAGTTGAAAGCTTGAGGAAGTAGCAGTAGATTTGAATGCTTAGGAGAAGAAAAGCTTGTGTCTGTTATGAGAAAGGCTGTTGTCGTCCAAAATATAACACGAGCCAGTTATTGACACAGAACAAGATAGGACGGGGGAAGAACCTCATTTAAATCATTCCGAAAATGGGGCACAAATGTCAAACGCAGAATACTCTGATGATGAGAGTTCAGTTCACTCAGGAAATGAGTGTGAGCAGGATGCTAAGGTAGCAGGTAACACAGGTTCCGCAAATATAGAAAGAAGTACAGTCAGGGAAGGTAACAGTCTGATTTCGCGGTCTTTGTGTCATAGAGCAGTTGAGTCACGAGCGTCTAATGCTGGGGACATTATTGGAAGTGCACAGTTAGAATCTATCATTCAATTTATGTAACAGGCAGAGAAGAGACGATAGGAGGAGTAAAGACAAACGAAGGAAAGGAAAGAAAAGACACGACAGGAGGAAGAAAGACAGAGGAAGGAAAGGGAAGAAAAGTGATGGTAGAAAGAAGACTAAAGAGAAAAGATCCTCATTAATGTAATAAGGAAAATTCAGAAGCGACAAGAGAAGGAGAAAAAGAGACAGGACGAAGTAACGAAACAAACTGAGGAAACTGAAGGAGGGCTGATGAGTTTGTCGAAAACTTAAATGAGGTCAGGAATGAATTTAAGAGCTGTGTCGTCCGAACAAGACACAGCCAGGGCAAAAGCACTACAGGCGCAAGGTTGCGCGATGGTGCCAGAGCCATAGACACTCGACACTTGGGTAAGTTACACCACGGGCGGCGCTGATGGCGAAGATATCGACTTCGCCTCGGCCAACTGCCAACCGAGTACAAATCGCCAATGACCGGACGACTAAGGACAAAAGCCTACTCGGAACACAGAAGAGCAGCTTTCGCCCACTTGGTTATAGATCATAGTCCAGGGTTGACTTAGACAGGGAAAGTCATTTAGAAGAGAACAGACAGCTGTTGTAAAATCTCATTTGCTACGTACTGTGAACGTGACATATCATGATTTTCACTTAGCCATTGAGGACCTTTCTGTGTTATATTACACGCAGTATTGCTCAGTTCATTATCCAAAAAGCCACAAAGGTAAGTAAACCTTTTTAGCTGTTTCGTGTAACTTGTTATTAATTCGCTAGAGAGTTGTAGAAACTTCGTTCTCCTATCCTGTTACCTGACCCTGGGGCATAGCTGTGTAATATTGGCAGGAAGAAATTGTCTTAGCGGTGTAAAGCACTAGAAGCCGTTTCACGAACACACAAACCCGGCCTGCCGTAACAACAGTGGCCACTCGGCCACCACAGCAGTAGCGACGAGGCCTTTACAGAACTGGAAACGAGGAAAATTAAGGATGTAAAAGCAGAGGTTGAAGACATTATGAAAAAGTCAGATGAGACGCGAGAAGTAGCGGTAGATTCCAGACATGAGGCAATGACAGCAAGAATAGCATGAGACGAGCAGAAAGCGCCCAAACTGCGAGATCAGACAGCGCTGGCAAAGGTCGAAGTGAGCACAACCAAGAAGGCTATTTCTACTCTTAAAAACATTAAGAGATAGTAGCTTAAATGCCATCGGAAGAAATATTAGAAATCAAAGACGGACTAAGACATCTCACTACCAGTAGAATGAACTGGCGGATGAGATGACACAAACGTGCGAACGGTTCGCTCGTGTAGGAATTCAGGCAGAGGCAACGGATCGCCGCCGTGAGGTGGTTGTTCACCGGGAATGTCAAAGATAAAACAGTGAAACCCAACCTGGAGCCGCAATAACGGCTCACGCCGATATAAGGCAGTAGAGCTCGATGAACGGGGTATGACGCTCGGCCGAGCCCGCGCAGTCAATGGCACGTAGTACACAAAGTATTGTGCCGGGTCACAATTGTGCTCGACTCACACGTACGGAAACATTGCTACATTACTATGATTACACGAGACGAGGGTACAGCTGCGTACAGGGATCGATCGGCCATTAAATCTCGGGCGCACGAGCCCCAGAATTTAGAGAAAGTCCAGAGGTGCAAAATTAAGAAAAATTCAACTTAAAACATTTTCTCTCAAATCTAAATTTTCAAGTTTACAAAGAGAACCACATTACATTACACCTTAAGTCATGGATTGCTCAGTACTATGGTGTATTAGCCGAATCATGGCCAGTAGTATACTAATCAGAGTTTGTCTGTGGATACCTGGAAGGTTCAATAGCAAAGTACATGCGGAGCGTTGCAGCAAACTGTCGCAGTTACCGTGAATTCAGGGAGGCTTTCCTAAATACGTGTTGGTTACAGGGAACCCAAGAAATTATTAGACAGGATCTTACGGAGCATCGGGGTGCCGTAGTCCGGTAAAGCTTTTCGGGTGATAAGGATATAGTGATAAGGATGCGACACTGTAGCATGAAACTGCCATTGAAGTACTGAATGAAATGATCGTATGGCATTGATGGCCGGGAGACCCCATGCGGGGTTGTTCGGCCGCCGTACTGCAAGTCCTTTTTAGCTGACGCCACCTCGGCAACTTTCGAGTCTATGATGATGAAATGATGATGAGAGACACACAACACCCAGTCTTCTCGAGGCAGAGAAAATCCGTGACCCCGCCGGGAATCGAACCCGGGACCCCGTGCGCGGGAAGTGAGAACGCTACCGCAAGAGCACGAGCTGCGGACTGTTGAAGTACTAGGAAGTGCTCATTGGCAAATGTAAACAGACAACAGAGTCATTCAATAGCGCTCTACGAGAGTTAGTCTTTGTAAAGGAAGCACAAAACGCGAGAGAACGAATGAAACACAATGAACGACGCTTGCAAGGTGCATTGGAGGCACTAATATGGGCACTATACAAATAGAAACAAGGCATCAAGAAATCAGTATCAAGATCAAAGATTTAATACTGAACCTCAGTGGAATGATAGAAGCAGATGGGGGACGTGTGGTGGTAACTTTCACGAAAACTGACGTAGCAATAGGAGACAAATGGAACACATTAGTGCAGCCGGACTGGGACTCAGGGCAAACAAGGAATAATGGAGGGATTCACAGGCCGAGTCTGCAACATAGTCACCAGAACGGCATAGAGGAAATCAACTCACCTTACCTCTCAAGCAGAAACCGCTGCTGAAATCAGCGTAGGATCTGGTTGACGGCAACTGCAGCCTTTGCCCAAAACAAAATCGCACCTAATATCGGTACTGGCAACACTAGCATATTGAAGTATGAGGACCAAGGAGAATTGTTGCGTGAGAAAAGTGATTAGCAGACAGGATTTACACCCTATCGCTCATGGAACCGTAGGTGACGTCGTGCTGACTGGAATTATCGAAAGTGGATGCCACATTACGGCCATATCGAAAAGTTCATACAACAAGGCATTGAAAAGCACCCATGGCTTGCGATCAAAATCATTAAGACAAAAATAAAAGTTGCCTTGCCTGGAAAGCACATTGAGGTGATGTTTCAAACTCTTCAAGAGGTTAATTGCCGAGGGCATATGCTAGAGACAAACTTCTTGATAGTCCCCGCTCTGTCTATCGAGATAGTATTTGGAACTCACTTCTTAGGTGAACAGCAGGTCATCCTGGGTATACGATGTCGTGAACTAATCTTACAGTAGGAGGGCGTGGTCAGATTGTCATTTGGAGATCATGCAATACGAGCACAGACCCTGGTAGAGTCTTTAAACGTGAACCACCCTACCAATGGAGAAGGAGTGGTTCTACACCCATGTCGATACGGAAGTAGACCGACAGCACAAGAGGCGACACATATGACGCCACAGGGGTAGGAGGCAATACACTGCATGTTCAGCAACCTAGACAATATCCCAACGCGCGAGGAGGAGGATTTGGAGAGACTGTCAAGAGAAAACGCCGACGTATCCTTGCCCCTCTACACGATACCACCGACGAAAGTCTATATGGAGATTAAGAAAATGCTGGATGATGGTATTATCGAAACAGCGACCTCCACGTACAATAATCCATTCATTGTGGTTGACAAATCGAGACTGCACGATGCGCTTGGTGCTAGATAAGAGCCAAATCAACGCGATAATTGAACCGCAAGCGGACCATACCGAAGACGCTTGAAGAGCTAGTACAAAATTTCCATGGAATAACTGTTTTTTCCATGATCGATTGAAGATCAAGCTTCTAGCAAATAATCCTCTGACCTGACAGCCGAAAATAAACGGCATTTCCAGTGTTCGGTAAATGCTATCAATTCAAACGGTTACCACTTGGTCCGAATTGCTCTTTGGGGTCCTTTCATTAATGGACTAGACAGGATTCTTTGTGACTCTATTGAGTGAAGGACCACCAACTATATTGATGATCTACTGATTGTTGAGCCGACATGGAGACTACACAACATGACGTTAGGTGAAATCCTCTGTACATTCAGAAAGTGGTGTCACTGCAGATGTTACCAAATAATGTACCGGGACATCCAGAGTCTAATTCCTAGACCACATCATTACTGCAGAGGGAACCCCTCCGGATCCAGAAAAATAGAAACAATAGCGAAATATCCTATCCCAAGAATAAAAGAAACAACTCTGTATGTTTCTTAGAATTTCGCTTTCTGCAAGAAGTTTATAGATGTAAAACAACTGGAAGCCCCACGGCTTTGCCAAATTATTGGAAAGATGTCTGCGTCACAATTTTTCTCACAGCAAAACTCTGCAATAAAAGACTGACAAAATAGGTTATAAGAATAGGTTATAAGAATAGGTTATAAGAATTTTGATTCACAGTCACTCACTGAGTAAGATAATATCGTTGCTGGAGCTTTTTCACTGTCACATATAGAACTGGAGAGAAATAGTGTGAATCCACTGCAGGAGGAGCCCTTCAGTCTGTACTATAGGCTATTAAATTATGTGACCGTGAGTTTCGAAGTCATTGGGAGAGAACAGGAGAGAGACCCAGTTCTGTTAGTCTTGTTCGGGAGACTCAAGGACAGCGCAGAAACAAAGATTAAGTAGCCCTATTTGTTACGTGAAGGAGTGCTTTCCTACCGTGGCGAAGGGAACATGCATTGTGGAGCATCTGTATCCCTGATGAACTAGTAAATAAAGTGATATGGCACACACTTTTGAGATACTCGCACTTCGGTGCCAGAAGCAGCTATTTGAAGCTACGCACAGTGTGCTATTCTAATGATAGGGAAAGGAGGATAAGGAGAGTACTGGCTATAGGCAAGGCATATCGGAGACCGAAACACCCAAGTCACAGCGCAGGTGCCACAGTATCCTATCATTCCGACGAAATTAAAGCATATGGCCGTCACTGATCTAGTGGTACCTCTCCCACTTACAAGTAGGGACTACTGCTACACACTAGTCGTCGTGGAGCTAACGTCTAAATACGTCACAATGACACCGCTGGATCAGGCTACCGGTCAAACTGAGCAAAGCATTTTGCAAAGATTTCCTGTCACAAGTAGGACATGCGGACTGAATCATTTCTGACAATGGACCCAAGTTTAGCGCAAATAAATAGAAGTCCATGCTTAGATGGCACAGGATAAGACCAATCTATGCATTGATCAAGCATCCCAAAGGGTTGCCGGCAGCGTAAGTAAGGTGTCAGGCAAATCCAACACCTTCCATGAAAACCCTGACATGATAAGCAAATCCAGTAGTATGTCACATAGCTCCGAATAAATCGTGATATTAAATTAACCAAAGTAATACGAGTAACGAGTGAGCAAATGGAATACCACAGACTAACACAAGAATGCCTAAATGCATGTCATACCTTCCCACCGTGAGACAGACGCAGTTCCGAGTGGAGAAACGAGAACAGAAGCCGAGAGCAGAACCGTGTTAATCTGGAAGGCCCTGCGATAGGGGATGGACACCCATGTCTCCAGCTAACCGCTAGGACCACACCCCAGCTGCAAGTTTTAGCGTGAAACTTTTTCGCGTCTCTGTTACGTCAGGACCACCCCCCAGCCCATGTTAAAAAATAGAGCCCTCCAGAAGAACAGTACAGATCTTTCGATAACACTAAAAGGACCACACCAGCTGCAAGTTTGAGCGTGAGACTTTTTCGCGTCTCTGTTACGTTGCAAACTTTAAAAACATTGCCCCACCACGAAAAGTATAACGTTTCTCATTGGATAGACAGAATGTTTGTAGGCGGAGCTTAAAGTTAACATTGAGACCCTGATTGGTCAGATGAAAACACAGCCAGATAGTTTTTTTAAACCAACTTCGGTAAATTGTAGTAAGGAGAAGTTAGGGGAGAGTTGCTTCCGAGACGGCGAGGTGAGTGGAGCTGTGCTGCCCGTCGCCACCTGACGAACACCGACAAGGTAATGAACGCACGCTATGCCGCATAACAACGCATAAAGCTTCACTCAGAACTGCAGAAGTCTCATCTGTTACACCCCCTTTTTGCGTAATACTAGTGTCGATCGTCAATTAAAGCTCAGGTGTTCTCATTTGCCACTTGAAGTAAAAATCTGAAACGCGATGATTTTTCTGTTATATAGTTATTGAGAAGCCACATCAGCCACTGTAATTTACGACAAGTTAGATAAGTAATTAAAGATAATTGAAGGTCACTGTAGACCATTTTGATAGTTTTCTCTTTTGTGAAACTTAATTTAATCCTAGATTATAGATGTGATATGGCATAGGTCATCCTTCGATCCATTGTACGAGCTTGGAAACCCATTCAGGGAATATTCGTTCACATTTTTGTTGAACGCAGTTGGTTTTTACCATCCTGTATTAAACATTTCCTTTTATCAATAGCGCAATTTATAAACAATGTTTTGTGAGTAGAATAAAATTTCCAATGGTAAACTTAACTGATTTTTCGACGTTATTTTACAAGCTAACTAAAAATTGGAAAGCCTTGAACCCCTTCCACTAAACTTAGTTAGTATTAAGATTCTTTTACAGGGAGTGCAGTGGAGCTGACGCTGAAATCATTAAGTATTTGATTATATCATCGCTAGTCTCACTGAACTCTTCTGAACTCTACATGTCATGTGTGGTCTGGCGTCTCCTTACCAGCAACAGGTCCCAGGTTCAAACTAGTCAATTCCCTAAAAAACACGCTCAGAGCGTCGTTGCGCGAAAGTGGTAGGGAGACACGATATAGAACAAACAGAAACCACCCAGAATGTTAGAGATGGCACAGGATAAGACCAATCTATGCATTCATCAAGCATCCCAAATGGTTGCCGGCAGCGTAAGTAACGAAAAGCCTCGGGAATATCTGCCGCATCTACTGCACCAAAAGGCCCGGCACCTGGAATATCTTCTTACATGATTATCAGGACTTAATGAATTAGCTGCCACACGGAGTCACAAGAATGGCGCATTTACTGTGCTGCAAAATAGGGAACTCAACGGCCTGGCTCTCGGACATAGTTGACTTTCCGGAAACAACATTAATGTAGTACAACTTTTTCTCAGAAGTCTGCGGATGGCGGGTGCGAAGTCGAAGTACGCATGGTACAGGAAAGCTCGAAACCTAGAGTTTCAGATTGAAAAAAGAGTCCTCGTCAAACGCTTCCGAATATGGACTAAGCAAAGGCATCTGTGTCACAAATTTTACCCAATGTACATCGTACCTGAAACTTGCTGGCAGATTCCAGGCGCTTCAATCCGGAACCGTGTGACTGCTACGGTCGCAGGTTCGAATCCTGCCTCAGACATGGATGTGTGTGATGTCCTTAGGTTAATTACGTTTAAGTAGATCTAAGTTCTAGGATACTGATGACCTCAGATGTTAAGTCCCTTAGTGCTTAGAGCCATTAAAACTGTGTGCTGGACCAAGACTCGAATTCGGGAATTTTGGCTCTAATGACTGACTACCCAAGCATGAATGACGACCCATCCGCACAACATTAATTCCGCTAATACCTTGTCTCTTACCATCCAAACTTTACAGAAGCTGTTCTCCAAACCTTGCAAAATTAGCACTCTTGGAAGAAAGGATATTGCGGAGAAGTGGCTTAGCCACAGCCTGGCGAATGTTTCCAGAGTTAAATTTTCACTCAGAAGCGGAGTGTGCGCTGAAATGAAACTACGTGGCGTAATAAAACTAAGTGCCGGACTGACGCTCGAACTCGGGACCTTTTCCATTCGCGTGCATGTGTTCCGCCGACTGAACTAACCAAGAACGACTCACGACACGTCCCGAAAGCTTTAATTCTGCCAATGCATCGCAGCCGAGGGGCCGTGGAGGACGCAATGGTGAACAGTGTGAAAGATGGATTGTGGGCCACAAATGTTGTGTCCAGTGGCCTGTCTATGGCAACGACTCGGGGAAGCAGCGCTCGGTGAACTGTATCTGAGAGGGCCCTTTTGGCATGGCACTCCACTGTTTCCCGCTTAGGGTCGGAGCAGGAGGGCGCCGGCTCGCAAAACATTTCATATGGTCTTGGCGACAATCCATCGCAAGGGTGCCAGATGCAGAATGTGGGTTGAGAAAGCCTTTTAAGAGAGACTGCTGTAATCTGAGCTTTGGTGCAAATGGTGGAATGGTCATACAACCACAATGAGAAGCCAAAGAAACTGGTACACCTGCCTAATATCACTTAGGGACCTACAAGCACGCAGAAGTGACGCAACACGACGTGTCGTGGACTCGACTAATGACTTAAGTGGTGCTGGAGGAAATTGACACCATGAATCCAGCAGGACTGTCCATAAACCCGTAAGAGTACGATGGGGACAAGTTCTCTTCTGAACAGCACGCAGCAAGGCATCCAAGATTTGCTCAATAATGTTTATGTCTGGAGAGTTTGGTGGCCAGCAAAACTGTTTAAACTCAGAAGAGTGTTCCGAGGCCCACTTTGTAGCAAGTCTGGGCGCGTGGAATGTCGAATTTTCCTACTGGTGTTGCCCAAGTCCGTCGGAATGCACAATGGGCACGATTGTATACAGCTGATCAGACAGCATGCTTACGTAAGTGTCACCTGTCAGACTCGCATCTAGATGTGTCAGGGGTCCCATATCACTCCAACTAAACACGCCCCACGTCATTACAGACCCTCCACCAGCTTGAACAATCTATCTCCTTCTGACATACAGGATCCATGGATTCATGAGGTTGTCTCCACACCCGTACACGTCCACCCGCTGGATACAAATTGAAACGAGACTCATCCGACCAGACAACATGTTTCCAGTCATCAACATTTCAATGTCGGTGTTGACGGACCCAGGCCAGCCTTCAAGCTTTGTGTCGTGCAGCCATCAAAGGTACATGAGTGGGCCTTCGGCTCCGAAAACCCAAACCGATTATGATTCGTTGAATGCTTACCCGACTGACTATTCTTGATGACCCAGCACTGAAAGCTGCTGCAGTTTGTAGGAGGCAGTCACGTTGAATGATTCTCTCCAGTCGTCGTTGGTCCCGTTATTGCTGGATCTTTTTCCGTCCTCAGCGATGTCGAAAAATTTGATGATTTGCCGCATTCCTGATATTCACGGTACACTCGTGAAATACGGGAAATACGGGAAAATCCTCACATCATCGCTACCTCGGAAATGTTGTGTCCCATCGCTCCTGCACCCACTGCAACACCACGTTCAAGCTCACTTAAATCTTGAGAAGCTGCTATTGCAGCAGCAGTAGCCGATCAAACAACTGCGCCCGACGCTTGCTATCTTATACAGGTTTTGCACACCGCAGCGCCGTATGCTGTCTGTTTACATATCTCCGTATTTGAATACGTAGGCCAATACCAGTTTCGTTGGCGCTTTACTGTATAAGCAATCTCATGTTTGAAGCTGGGACATTAGGATCAGAGCTTCTGGTGCACGTGTTTACTGAAGCAGGATTGCAACTCCCCTGACGCCCGAAATTCGCCAGCATCTTTTAGTGAGAGGAAAAAAGAAACATATATTTCACAGGCACGACTGTAAGGTAAGCTTAATGGCCTCTTCCAAAATGAAGGACTGTGGTCCCATCAAGGTGGACGTTTTTTGAAGAAACACAGCCATGCTTATCGTGAGAAAGACGGCTCCCTAGTTTGAAAATGGTCTTTTCCCAGATAAAAGAGATGTTGAGTCGCTGATGGCTCCCCTCAGGATACACAAAACAGAGGCTTTCTCCATCAGCATGCAGACTCCCGTCCTGTGTCTGGATTGGATACCAGGTCAGCAAACAAACAAGGAGGGGGCGGGGAGATTTAATGAGTTAGTACAACGTGGAGGCGGCTTTTTTCTTTTCTTTTTTGCTAATTCGGCTTCTGTACGAGGCTTGTTAGAAAGTGATTTTGATCTTTTGCTTCCTCCTCTTCTCGTCCTCCCGTGCTGGAGAACTTCGAATCCATCCCTAGTGGGTGAGACTTGCGGATGCAACTTGTGGTGGACTAAGAGTCAGTGACAGTTTCCGTTTGTATCGACAGTGGAGCCGCATATCATCTCAGACATATCGTGTGTCACGAGGGTGAACTTATTCGTCCTGCGTCGACAGTGTGACAGTTGTCAATTCCAGGAAGCACTGCCGTGCCTTTGTGTCAGATTGGTTGGCTATACCAGAGAATGCGTGCGCCTCACACTGAAATCTGCTGGGATTTCAGGGGTGTCATATGGAAGTTTTGTGCCTTCTAAATAAACAGAACGCCAGTCCAAGTAATTTGCAAGTTTTCGTGGACGCGTCAGAACGTTACAGGTACTCCGGTCTCCTCACCCACAGCGTGTCGTTCTCTGTTGCCGCCTGGATCAGGGTGAAAGGATAAAGAACATGTGCACCGGAGTAGGGTTGTTAAATGATGCTCACAGCTCCCTGCTTTGTGTGAACCATAGTTTGTAGTGTACCTGGTCGTACTTGATTCCATTTGAAGAGAATTTGATCTCACAGTGGATTCACGTGAACGAAGTCAGCTTGCGTTCTAAAAGGGATTAATTCAGGAAAGAACTTCTATAGCCTCCAGAAGCGCTCGGAGGGAGAACCAGTTACACGTCACCCGATGAGACGACCGACCTCTCAGAGGCAACATTTAGAATAACCTGTCAAAGGAAATAACGCGAACTCCACACACAACCCGCCAAGCACTGGCAACGAAGACTTGACCGATACGCAGCAGTACCTAAGCACACATGAAGACAAATAGGGAGACGGTGCACACACACGCAGCCGACTCATGAACGATCAGGGAGCCAAAACGCGTCGTCCGGTAGGACGACCGACCGACGATCCACCAAGACCGCGGCCCGGCCCAAGTGATGCGCGGCGACAAAGGTCGGGCGAGCCATGTCGACACAGACCTTACAGCTCCAACCCGACTGCACTAGTGCCGCTTTGCAACTCCCCGGACTGCACTCCAGACGCGTTCCAACTCACTGGCAGACCCTAACTCGCCGAAGTCGCAACTCGAACTTACGACAGACAGCGACCAGGAAGTCATAGCAGTCGAGTAAAGATACTACGAGAGGGGATATATCGATAACGCCGCTGACGGTCAGGCAAAACAGCAACTCAGTGACAGTAGTAATTTAAACTAACGTAGTGAGGTGGAAGTAGATTAAAAACATTCTGGCATCACGAGCCACGCACGGCTCAGTCATTTTTTGTGAGATTTATCAGCTCTATTGCAATTTTTGTAAACTTAAGTAAACTACTGTTCTCATTTATGCTCCTCCAGCCATCCAATGTTTTTATTTTATTGTGGTCATACGTGGATACACCAGCAATTCAGAGTGCAGTCGTACTCCATTAGTTAATTTACTGATTAAATTAAGTTCTGAAAATAACCTCAGCCAAGGCAACAAAAGTATGTGGGAAATGTCCTACGTATTTTATTGGATGACTAGCCATTTTTGACGATTGCGGGAAGTTCTTGGTACTTGCCAGTGGTGCTAGAGTGCTTTAATCCGGAGGATGTGTCCTGTAAATTTTATTTGATGACGTGTAATATCGGTGGTAGCAGGACTTTTGTATACACTTGCCAGTGGTCCGCGAGTGTTTTTACTCTGGCTCATAAATTTGTACTAAGCAAACTTCTTTTTCCCGCAAACGTCTGACGATCCTCATGTGAGAGTGTAACGCATCACAAATTGCATAAATAAAAACAATTTTCCAACCGAGACTGCCTATACTATCTTTGTGTGAACTTTGTATCCTTATATTTTTGAGGTCCAAGTCACTGGAGCAGAATTCATGCACATGTACTACACTCCAAGTGTCACGATAAGAGTTTCAATTTGATTAATTCTGGGAGCAATGAATTTGCTAGAAAGTATAAGTAAATTATGAATCTGGGCTTTCATACTGTTGATAATTAAAGTAATTTTCTATACTATTAACAACAAATTAAACAACTAACTTTTGAAGATAACATTTAAAACACCCTTGAATTTGGCAAATCCTGATAAATTTAGCGTGCTTCTTAGCAATATCAATTAATTATACGTGATTTTAGTAATTTTCTGTACTGATGTTCTGCGTGTCATATTTCGGCGTTGCCGTGATGTTTTAGTGCTTCTCTTCAGTGGTTATGATTTTATTAGACTATATTTAGAGTGAAGTTTAAGTACTTGAAAAGTTCATTATTATAGTTCGTAAAAAGAATGGTTCAAATGGCTCTGAGCATTATGCGACTTAACTTCTGAGGTCATCAGTCGCCCAGAACTTAGAACTAATTAAACCTAACTAACCTAAAGACAACACACACATCCATTCCCGAGGCAGGATTCGAACCTGCGACCGGAGCGGTCATGCAGTTCCAGACTGAAGCGCCTTTAACCGCACGGCCACACCGGCCGGCTATAGTTCGTAAAAGTAAAGATTATATTGTGGTTAGGCCGCATCATTGTTATCAATTCGTATACTGGTGTAATTGATTGGGTTTCTATTTAGCTTTTCTCTTTTTTTTTTTTTTTTACTTTACACAATTCTTGAGATTTGAGCATGATTAAAACAGTTTTTCTTTATAGATAAATATAGACAAATATGAGAATTTACTTGCACGTAAGTGATAGCCAACGTCATCATTACACGTGCTACTGATTTGTATGTGGTCTCAAGTCAGCTTACATCCATTTGTCTTCAGAACTACAGTATCTGCTTCAGGACTGGAGATCGAATTATTTCATTGCGTGATTGGACTTTCACTAGAAAATGAATTTTTAATGAAGATAAATTCGAATAACAAATTGGAATGCTTATTTATAATTATATTTAACGAACCTTATCTTTATTAAGTCAGTTACCATTTTGATACCTTTTTTACACCTTCACACGTCGGTTCGATCAAATGGCTACTGGATCTATGCTTTTCCGACAAGTCAGATGGACATAATCATGGGAGCTTGCAGCGTTTAGTGGACGAAGTCAGAAGGTAGCAGAGGGTACGATTCCATGTCTGGTCATTCACATTTAAGTTTTACGAGTTCCCTCTGTTCCACTTAACGGTAGATACCAGCTTAATGCCTTTGAAAGGGCGCCGTCCATTACTGAGCTTATGGTTTGTATCCAACGACGTTGTCGTTAAAGCTGAAGTCCAGGGTCACACTGGGCCGCAGCCCTCGGTGGGCAGGGAGCGGCAGCGCAGCTTAGGTATTTGTGACTCATGTGTCTAAATACAACAATGGGAATTGATCTTCTGGCAAACCTTGCGGGATGTAAGGTCGTGGTCCATGAAACTCTTCAGCTCCTAACGTTTCGTCCAGTGCTTCGCTGGACATCTTCAGAGGGGTGTTTCTCCTCCGGTGAGTCTTGCCGACTGACGGGTCGGACGTCTGAGAGCGACTTATGTATCGTAGAAAGTGGGCGTGACCAGAGTTACACGTGATATGCAGAGATAACCTTTGTCAGAGATAAAACTTAACTATCGATCGTAATCTTGTCACGGATAAAACTGTCTAGCAATTCTGTAGTGCTACTGTCCAAATATCACTAAGTTTCATGGTCTCTTCTTTCCGATTAAAATTATCCCTATGTTTATATATTTCAATTGCTTCTCTACAAAGCCGTGGGTAATAGTTCGTCGTCGTAGATAAAATTTTTGTTTCGGAAAACTTCACTTGATGATTTCCTGGCTGAAAAGCGTGTTCTGCTACAGCCGATTTATCTGTTTTTCCTAATCGGCAAAGACTTCTGTGTTCTTTTAACCGTGTATTTACGCTTCTTTTTGTTGTTCCAACATAAACTTTACCACATATACACGGAATTTTATATACGCCACTGGCTGATAGAGGAGCGCGTTTATCTTTTACAGACCGAAGAACATGACAAATTTTCTTCGTTGGTCTAAAAACAGGTCTAATATCATGTTTACTTAAAATCTTTCCAATCTGATCCGTTACTTTCTTTATAAAAGGGAGAGAGACTGTATTCTTCCATCGTTTTTCGGACTTGTCCTTAAGCTTTTTGTTGTTTGGGTGCAGAATTCTGCTTACTTCTTTCTTTGAGTAGCCATTTCTCTCAAAAGCGTGCTTCAGATGTTTTAATTCGTCGTCTAGATACTCCGGCGTGCAAATCCGTCTGGCTCTGTCAACGAGACTTGTAATCACACCTCTTTTTTGTTTTGGATGGTGGTTAGAGTTTTTATGTAAGTATCTGTCTGTGTGCGTTATTTTTCTAAAAATCTGTTGTTTCAAGCTTCCATCCGTCTGTCTCATAACTAAAACATCCAAAAACGGTATTTTGTTATCATTTTCTCTCTCCATGGTAAACTGGATTCTTGGATTTATATTATTAAGGTAATCAAAAAATTCGCCTAAGGCTTCTCTACCATGTGGCCAGGCCACAAATGTAGCGTCTACATACCGATACCAGCGAGATGGTTTCTTATCTGCTTTTTCCAAGGCTGACTGTTCGAATTTCTCCATGTAGAAATTAGCTACTGCAGGACCCAATGGGTTACCCATTGCTACGCCATTAAGTTGTTCGTAAAACTCATTATTCCACTGGAAATGACTGGAAGTAAGACAGTGTCTGAAAAGAGCAGTCAGATCTTCTGGAAAAATATCCGTTATAAAATCCGTAACTGCCGTTAAAAGATTCCAAATTTTGCTTTGATAATCTTCTGTATTTAAAACGACCGTAGCATTCCCTTTATCAACAGGAACAATCACTATGTCTTCATCTGCATTTAAATCTCTCAGAGCCTTTCTTTCGCCATTGGTTAAATTACTTTCCAGAGGTCTACTGCGGCATAATACTCTGGTGGTTTCGATCCGGATTGCATTTGCAGTTTCTTTGGGGAGAGTACGTATACCTGCTTCTACATTTGCAATAATATCCTCAACAGGAACTTTCGGAGGTGTTATAGAGTGGTTTCCTCCTTTTGCAAGAACTGAAATTTCGTCTTGAGATAAAACTCTGTCTGACTTATTAATAACAGTTTCGGACATTACTATATTATTTGTAGATTCTGCATAAGTTTGTAACTTTTCGAACTTCTTCTTATGCCTTCTAGTAGTCGTTTCCATCATGGTTTCCATGGATCGAATAAAATAGATTGCCTTACATTTCGATCCATGGAAACCATGATGGAAACGACTACTAGAAGGCATAAGAAGAAGTTCGAAAAGTTACAAACTTATGCAGAATCTACAAATAATATAGTAATGTCCGAAACTGTTATTAATAAGTCAGACAGAGTTTTATCTCAAGACGAAATTTCAGTTCTTGCAAAAGGAGGAAACTACTCTATAACACCTCCGAAAGTTCCTGTTGAGGATATTATTGCAAATGTAGAAGCAGGTATACGTACTCTCCCCAAAGAAACTGCAAATGCAATCCGGATCGAAACCACCAGAGTATTATGCCGCAGTAAACCTCTGGAAAGTAATTTAACCAATGGCGAAAGAAAGGCTCTGAGAGATTTAAATGCAGATGAAGACATAGTGATTGTTCCTGCTGATAAAGGGAATGCTACGGTCGTTTTAAATACAGAAGATTATCAAAGCAAAATTTGGAATCTTTTAACGGCAGGGCAATACAAAAAACTTAAGAAAGATCCTACAGCCAGCGTATTACGAAAAACAAATAATTTGATAAAATCGGCCACTTCTATTCAAAAAGAAGAAAAAAGAGCTTTATTGAAGACTGAAGCTATGTGTCCTAGACTCTATGGGCTACCCAAGGTACATAAGAAGGACCTTCCTCTGAGACCGATTGTTAGTGCTATCAATTCTCCTACGTACGAAATAGCAAGATATCTAACAACTCGCTTACAACCATATTTAGGAAAAACGGACTCATATATAAAGGACTCACGTCATTTTATAGAGAAAATTGAAGGTTTAATTCTGACTCCTGTAGATATTTTAGTAAGTTTCGATGTAGTATCTTTATTTACCATGATTCCAGTTAATGAAGTTACGGATTTTATAACGGATATTTTTCCAGAAGATCTGACTGCTCTTTTCAGACACTGTCTTACTTCCAGTCATTTCCAGTGGAATAATGAGTTTTACGAACAACTTAATGGCGTAGCAATGGGTAACCCATTGGGTCCTGCAGTAGCTAATTTCTACATGGAGAAATTCGAACAGTCAGCCTTGGAAAAAGCAGATAAGAAACCATCTCGCTGGTATCGGTATGTAGACGCTACATTTGTGGCCTGGCCACATGGTAGAGAAGCCTTAGGCGAATTTTTTGATTACCTTAATAATATAAATCCAAGAATCCAGTTTACCATGGAGAGAGAAAATGATAACAAAATACCGTTTTTGGATGTTTTAGTTATGAGACAGACGGATGGAAGCTTGAAACAACAGATTTTTAGAAAAATAACGCACACAGACAGATACTTACATAAAAACTCTAACCACCATCCAAAACAAAAAAGAGGTGTGATTACAAGTCTCGTTGACAGAGCCAGACGGATTTGCACGCCGGAGTATCTAGACGACGAATTAAAACATCTGAAGCACGCTTTTGAGAGAAATGGCTACTCAAAGAAAGAAGTAAGCAGAATTCTGCACCCAAACAACAAAAAGCTTAAGGACAAGTCCGAAAAACGATGGAAGAATACAGTCTCTCTCCCTTTTATAAAGAAAGTAACGGATCAGATTGGAAAGATTTTAAGTAAACATGATATTAGACCTGTTTTTAGACCAACGAAGAAAATTTGTCATGTTCTTCGGTCTGTAAAAGATAAACGCGCTCCTCTATCAGCCAGTGGCGTATATAAAATTCCGTGTATATGTGGTAAAGTTTATGTTGGAACAACAAAAAGAAGCGTAAATACACGGTTAAAAGAACACAGAAGTCTTTGCCGATTAGGAAAAACAGATAAATCGGCTGTAGCAGAACACGCTTTTCAGCCAGGAAATCATCAAGTGAAGTTTTCCGAAACAAAAATTTTATCTACGACGACGAACTATTACCCACGGCTTTGTAGAGAAGCAATTGAAATATATAAACATAGGGATAATTTTAATCGGAAAGAAGAGACCATGAAACTTAGTGATATTTGGACAGTAGCACTACAGAATTGCTAGACAGTTTTATCCGTGACAAGATTACGATCGATAGTTAAGTTTTATCTCTGACAAAGGTTATCTCTGCATATCACGTGTAACTCTGGTCACGCCCACTTTCTACGATACATAAGTCGCTCTCAGACGTCCGACCCGTCAGTCGGCAAGACTCACCGGAGGAGAAACACCCCTCTGAAGATGTCCAGCGAAGCACTGGACGAAACGTTAGGAGCTGAAGAGTTTCATGGACCACGACCTTACATCCCGCAAGGTTTGCGAGAAGATATGTCATCCGGTCGTGAAAGCCTTCATACTATGAATGGGAATTGAGACACAGGACAGCACAGAGCCTGCTTCCGCTGCCACCGCGCTGTGTCCGGCAGACAAGGAGCAGCACGAAGGTGAGAAGCGGCATAGCGATCACGTGCTCTCGTGGCATGGGCGAGACAATGTAAACAGCCTCCCAATATGTGCGCACACATTGTGTGAAGTATTTACTTCACTGCGCTCCCTTGTCTTTCTTCGGCTTCGTCCCAATGTGTGCCTGCCCCCTAAACTTTACTCCTCTTTTTCCCTCTTATGTGGGGACCAATACGATTGTTGTCCTCCAGACGCGGAGAGTGCGGTGCTTTCAACGGCGTCTGGATTCATGCATCGCTAACGCCTCCCGTGAAACTACGAGTTAGTCTGGCAAAAATAACACCAAAGTACTAATGATTAACTCCCTCACGCTCTACTTTTGGTCTTACGACGAGAGCTCACTGTTTTTACTTGATAGTACGTATGTTTCGTTTGTTGGTAATTTTGTGAATTGTATATGTACGTATATTACACGCATATTTAATTTCATTGTGATGCTAAACCTGGCCCGAAAGAAGAATTAATATCAGGGAGACGGTTCAATGGTGGTTCACGGAGTTCAGAGAGGAACTAAGACGAAATTATACAATGGAAAAAGCTCGCCAATTTTATCGTGCAGACGACTGTTTGGCGGTAAGAGAAGACGAAACAGTTTTGATCAGTGTGATTTGATGAAGATACAAGACGAGCACATTGGTTCTGAGAAATATAGGGACATTTACGTTCCCTATATATTTACTCTGTAGCTTGCAATAACCCGTAATTCGGAGAGGGAGCCGAATTCGCGAGAGGAGAAGACCGCAGGAGGAGGAAGAAGTAGAGGAGGGAAGACATGGAAGAGCGAAGAGATTGAAATAGATTTGTCGTTGAAGACGACACAATATTCTTTGTACGTACTAGAGCCACAGTACGTGTCAGAGACAGTTGGTGGTGAACTGGATTAATTCAGCTACGCCACTAATCACACTGTGGTATCGATAGTTCCGATGCCACAGCGTAGTTTGGCGCTACGAGAGCGGGAGGTCTTCGCCGACCACAGCGCCATCTAGCCGCTCCACTTTCACCCAGTTCATGAAGAGCAGACTGCCGAAAACCATCGCTCTAGCTTAGCTTGCTATTGAGACTTTCTTATCTGGTTCAAATTTCTCTGAGCACTATGGGACTTAACACCTAGAACTTAGAACTACTTAAAACCAACTAACCTAAGGACATCACACACATCCATGCCCGAAGCAGGATTCGAACCTGCGTTCGTAGCGGTCGCACGGTTCCAGACTGAATCGCCTAGAACCGCTCGTTCACTCAGGCCGGCTCTTATTTGGACCTTGACTGCTCACCTATATGCTCATCTGTACAAAGATAGGTGTTCAGTTGTGTATGCACCAATAAAAAACCTCTTACTTTACTCGCAGTACCGACGTGCCTTACCTCACCTTCTCCTACACGCTTCCTTTCATTCGGCCTCGTTGTCAGTTTTCAGGGGCAGATTCACGCGCCGCCTTCCAGGAGGGATACAAAACACACATCCACATTTTTTAGTGCAATTTACATTCGGAAACAGAGTCAGTTACGCTGCCAAGACAGGTACATTGTACAATTGTCGTTGGTATCGTAAATTTTTTTGCATGGTTAGATGCAGTCATAATTGGGCCCAGCGTCAAATGCTGTTTTACTACGATAAGTACGAATAAATGCGTGAGCTGTACGATAAAGTGTTAGTCATCTGTATAAGGTTCCTACTGAGTGGTATTCTCAACAATCAGTGGTCGGTTGCGTCTTTTCACAATTTATGGTGCCGCAGTGAAAATTGTTTTCTCTTTTTTTTTAGTGTGTTTTGGCAGCGTGCATCTATTGAATCACTCAATATGATTTATAGAATTTAGCATCACTGTATTTGCTCCGGATCAGCGATCAACGAGATCATGAACCGTCACCACCGAGGCTATGGCGGCCGTCATACCAGCCAGAGGGCAGGTAAAAACACATCTATGCAACCACAAGTTCAGTTGTTGATTGTCATTTGTCAATATTTAAAAAATCCCGAGAATAAACATTTATAGTGTGTCCATATCAGCCTGCGACTTTTCCCTTTCATAATTCTCTCGCATTAAGTCAGCAGATTAAAATTATGTATATGATATGAATGATCAGTTCTGTGCTGGGACTTCACATAGTTTTTCACGTAACGAACTGTGCTTAGTGTTTTACATGGAAGACACTCGTTTTACTACTTTTCACTCTTCAGATCTGCAGACACAACCAGACTGAAGCACTCATTGATGTGCTTTCGTGAATAACTTACACGTATTCGTTTTTTGTGCGGCATTTGTGTTTTGTCCCTACAGCTTCGGTCAATCGGGTTGACGAAATGTGGAGGAGTGACAAAGCTGTCATTATGATTGAAAAACTAAATGGATAGACGGAAGGGAGGAAGCTTGACTTTCTTTGAAAAAAACTTCTTTTAGAGCACGCTTTTAGAAATTAATTTAGGATGAGCGAATATAAATACCGATTCGTAGTAGACGGCGCGCGGCAATAATTAACGAGGCAAGACACTGTGACGAGGAATGTAATTACTTTTTTTCGAGAAGAGATTGACTGGGTGCTGTAATATCCCAAGCCACTGGAGGAACTAAGTCTGCTGAGAAACCGTACTTTTAGTACTAAAACGTCATCACTGCCTGTACCACTTCTCTCCGAGTTCTCAATAACATGTCTTTCTAGGCAGAACAGTGAGCGTGGATGATTTTATGTGGCTTCTATTTCCCCCACTGTTATATACGATCTGCTCTCTTTAGATTTACAGCCTTTTCTTTTTAATGTTGCATCACGTTTGTTCCTCCATTGGTAATCTTTACGTTTGATTTCTGAAAGTTATGGCCTAAGTACATATTGTCAATTACTACTGCTTTCTACACGTCTTAAAGAGATCTTGCGCACATACCTTGGTGAGGATCACATGCTGAGCCACCACGTCCGTCACTCTTGGCCTCCAAGGTCACCGGATCTCAGATCTTTGTGCTTTATTGTTTGCTGGGTTACCTGAAGTCACAAGTCTACCGCGATCATCCAACCTCATTAGGGATGCTGGAAGGCATCATCCGAAGGCAATTTCTTTAGCGTACCTACTGATATGCTGAAAATCTTTTTGGGAAAACACTCCGTTTGCGGATATTGTGATTAATTTATTGTACGATACTCCTACTATTTTTTATATAAAATGTTTTCTGTTTTTATTCCTGACACAGTAATCTTGTGTAATAAGATCATAATGGGCTCCTACCTATTAAGGCCATCTTCAAATGCTATGGACGGCATTTTATGAACACTTGGCCATGCACTGTCATGCTCCACATTCTGTCCACAACATTGTCACTGGAATATGCGTAGATAATGCTGGTTAATGACGAACTACATGCTGAGCACGCATTTTTTTGTTTTCAGTCAACAGTCTTCTGACTGGTTTGATGCTGTGCGCCACGAATTCCTCTCCTGTGCAAACCTTTTCATCACAGAGATTCACTTGCACCCTATGTCCCCAATTATTTGCTGGATGTACCTCAATCTCTGTATTCCTCTGCAGTTTGTACCCTCTAATACCAAGGAATTTATTCCTTGGTGTCACAACACGTGTCCTATCATCCTGTCCCTTATTCTTGAGCATCTATACATATTACAACAATGGGTATGTTTATGTGTGTGTGTGTGTTCCACACCTTTTCCTAAGCCACTGGGCCAATTTAAAACAAACTCGGTATTATCCCTCGCTTTCTCACGGTAATCGCTGTGGGGTTACGAGCCACCTTCCTATCATAGTTCAGTAGGTATTTCATAAACAATAAGATGGGTGAAAAGTGCCGCATTGTGTGTGACGTATAAATTATTTACTTCTTTGCTAATAACTCTCTTCGCAAAATTTGTTGCAGACACTATCCACGTATGCCCTAAATGTACCTACACAAAAATATAGCATTGTACAACATATAGTTCAAGAGCTATGACACCATAAACGCTGCGATGCATCAAAAAATGCCGTTTCATTCATGATGTTTTAATAAATTTATTCTTTACTACTAAGCCACTCCTACAGTGTAGGCAGATTAAGGAATTTTTGACCTGGCAGTGCGTTTAACAGCTTCCTATTGCGCAGCGCAAATGGCTATAGCCGAAAACACTATCTGTCTATAGGGTTATTAACAGTCTTTTCCATAGAAATACTAACAAAAGCACTTTGTAGACGCTCGAAGCAGTTACGCACAGTGAATAGAAACTGTCCGAATTCGGTACTTACACAATTTCACATTACGTACATATCTCCGTAAGACTGTTTCATAATTTTAAAGATGGAGAGGTGTTTATACGAATGAAAGGAAATGAAATATTATCTGTAGTGCGATACAAACACAGTTCATTTTTTGTTTTCGCTTCAAATATAAAACTGGCAAAATGGATATCGCGCAATGCCACGTTTCTTGGGAAGTTTGCTAAAAATCAATTACTAGGCTACTTTTGGTTTTGTATCAATTGAAGCGCCATTTGCGATTACTTTGTACACTTGGCCAATGAAAGATTTCATTGCCGTCAAATGAAAATTTGTACCAAGTACATGGCTCGAACACAGGTGTCCTGCTTACTAGATAGTACCATTAAGCATCTACGCCCCTATTGTATGGGCCCCACTGGGTAGCCACCTGGTCTAAGGGGGCCTTGTCACGGTTCGCGCGGCTTCTCCCCGTTGGAGATTCTAGTCCTCCATCGGGCGCCGGTGTGTGTGTTGTCATTTGGGTAAGTTGGTTAAGGTTAGGTTAAGTAGTGTGTAAGCGTAGAGTCTGGTGACCCCAGCAGGAACTTATCAAAAATGGCTCTGAACACTATGGTACTTAACAGCTGTGGTCATCAGTCCCCTAGAACATAGAACCATTTAAACCTAACTAACCTACGGACATCACACACATCCATGCCCGAGGCAGGATTCGAACCAGCGACCGTAGCAGTCGCGCGGTTCCGGACGGCGCGCCTAGAACCGCGAGACCACCGCGATCGGCAGGAACTGATCACCACCACCTTTACACGGTGGTCAGGCGCACTGTACCGACTAGCCAAGCACACCTGCCTCCTCCAGTCCAGTTTCCTATTTCCAGCACACTACCAAAGTAGCGCCCCTAATCGTTTTTCCTGTGTTGTACTTCGCATTTCGCGAAGTCGTGAACGATGTTTAGCGAAGAGTGTTCTGCTCTGAGTATCATATTAGTTCTCCGGGGCATATACACCTATGCCAAAGAAAATTGTGTAGGCATGAGTATTCAAATATAGAGACATGTAAAGAGCCACAGTTTGGCGCTGCGTTTGGCAACGCCTATGTAAGACAACAAGTGTCTGGCGCATTTGTTAGATCGGTTACTGCTGCTACAATGGCAGCTTTTCAGGATTTAAGTGAATTTGGTGGTGGTGGTTAGTGTTTAACGTCCCGTCGACAACGAGGTCATTAGAGACGGAGCGCAAGCTCGGGTTAAGGAAGGATTGGGAAGGAAATCGGCTGTGCCCTTTCAAAGGAACCATCCCGGCATTTGCCTGAAACGATTTAGGGAAATCACGGAAAACCTAAATCATGATGGCCGGAGACGGGATTGAACCGTCGTCCTCCCGAATGCGAGTCCTGTATGCTAACTACTGCGCCACCTCGCTCGGTAAGTGAATTTGAACGTGGTATTATAGTCGCCGCACGACCGGTGGGACAGAGCATCTCCGAGGCGGCGATGAAGCGGGGATATTCCCGTACAACTGCTTCGCGAGTGTACAGTGAATATCATCAAATTTACATCACTGCGGTCGGAAAAAAATCCTGCAAGAACTGGTCCAACGACGGCTGAAGAGAATTGTTCAACGTCACAGAAGTGAAACTCTTCCGCAAATTGCTACAAATTTCACTATCGGGTCATCAGCAAGTGTCAGCGTGCGAACCATTCAACGAAACATCACCGGTATAGCCTTTCGGAGCCGAAGGCCCACTCGTGTACCCTTGATGTCTCCATGATACAAAGCATTACGCTCGCATGGGCCCGTAAACACCGACAATGGACTGTTGATGACTGCAAGCACGTTGGCTGGTCGGACGAGTTCCTTTCAAATTGTATCCAGCGGATGGACGTGTACGCGTATGGAGAGAACCTCTTGAATCCAGGGACCCTGCATGTCAGCAGGGGACTCTTTAAGCTGGTAGAGGGTCTGTAATGGTGTTCACCGTGTGCAGTTGAAAAGATATGGAACTCCTGATACGTCTAGATACGATTCTTACAGCTGAAACGTACCCAGGCATCCTGTCCGATCACCTGCATCCATTCATGTGCATTGTACATTCTGACGGACTTCGGCAATTCCAGCAGGACAATGCGACGCTCCCCACGTCTAGAATTGCTACAGAGTTACTCCAGGACCACTCTTCTGAGCTTAAATTCGACTGCTGGCCACCAAACTCCCCAGACATGATCATTGTTGAGGATATTTGGGGTGCCTTGCAACGTGGCATCTACTCTTACGGATTTATGGACGGTCCTGCACGATACCCTGCAGCACTACTTCAGACATTAGTCGAGTCCATGCCACGTCGTGTTGCGGCACTTTTGTGTGTTCGCAAGGGCCCTATATGATATCAGGCCGGTGTACAGTTTCTTTGGGTCTTCACTGTATATGGGCCGTGATTTCTCTCTCCGCCTTGTATGAAAGTGCACTAACCACTGACATAAAAACCCCACATAATTTGACGCACGAATATCAATTTTTATATTATACCAAGAAACAATTAATTTTCTTATGTTAACGTACTTCTGGGTAATTTTATATGTTCTGTGCGTTATCATATTGTAACTGCTTGTGTATCACATTTTCTTTGACGGTGTTTAGGGCCCATCTCATTTCCCAAACCGAAAATCACTCTGTGGCTGACCAATGTAGCTGACCAGCAGTCTTGATTTCCGTACAGGGATTCGATCGCATCTATATCACCTCCCTGTCTCCCTACGGAATTATATTTACGAGGAGGTTAATATTCACGTTCTAACGATCACCATTAAACTGTAGTAACTGTGGAACCATGGTTATATTGATAAAATTATTATCTCCGAATGAGGTTCCTCAGTGTTTAAGACACCAGAATCCGGGAGAATGGGATGTAAATTATTGTCAAACCATTATAATAAATGTTCCCCGTACATTCCCTAAGCAATTCAAAGGTAATAATTCATTCGAAAGTGATCAAATATTTTCATACCTTTCTTTGAAATCGCAGAAGCATGAACAATGTTACTGTAGTTTGGCACTTGACAGATAGAGCTACGAACTGTTTTACAAGCCTACTCTGACAGACGTTCTTTAGTGTTTCTCCTGACTACAGGCCGAGAAATTCTTTTGGAGTGGCCGCCTTTTTCGACTGAAGATTCTAATCGGCAAACTCCACATTAACAACAGTACTCTATTGACAAAGAGCAAATTGCAATTTGCTTCTACAGTTAGTCACGGAAATTATATTTTCAGACGAGAACCATTTTTGCACTGAGCTGCTGCTGAACATTCTCTATAGTTTCTGCTTCGTATGTATCGTAGTAACTTAATTATCAACAAAAATGCTTAACGGAAATTTCTTCTGAGTGGTACACAAAGTCCCTATAGTGCCAGGATTCCCCTTCAGCCATACTGAAACAGCCCGCGGGATAAAAGCAAACTGGACCGTAATGTTCCCAAAGTTTTGTGTAATGTTATTTTCGATTGTATTAGTAAAAACCCCAAGCATCAGTAAAAGCAGTTTCTCACCAGTGCTGAAACTACAATGTAAAAGACAGAAGACAGAAATAAGTCCT